>NC_139893.1:19749455-21151955 GCF_905171665.1 Trachurus trachurus | reverse complement strand
TAAGAAAACCAAACAAATTTTATTTTATAGCGATTACACACTTATACAAATATTTTCATAGTATATTCAGATTTTGCCATAAACATTGCCAAATATTACACACAGGACCTTTAAAGGGGAACTATGCAAGTCCGGTCACTTTTCCGCCATTTTGCTAACCGTCCTCCCAGCCATACGCATTTGTTTTCAGTGAAGCCAGCAAGAAAGCAGTCTTTTCCACTCGTTCCTCGATGAAGACTCTGATTGTGCGCGCAATTGCAGGAAGAGTGGTATGTGCAGAGGAGATAGACAGAAGTCATAGACCGCAGCTTGATTGACACATCACGATCCAAGTATCGAGAATGTTGCGTTCAACATGATTGGATGGTGTTTTTCCAGGCTTGTTTGTTCCACAGGGGACTGACTTTTTTCATTTTTGTGAAAAAGCATTAAATTACTTGGTTGCAATCGGGGTGTGGAGAGGATTTCAAGCAATTCAGTAAAAAATGCCACAGAATAAGATCCCAACCCTACCTTTAAGGTAAAAATCTTGCATAGTTCCTCTTTAAATATTCAATTTGGTGTGTCTGTTGAAATGCGTCTTTCCATTTGTCTATTGTGGGAGATGTTTTTTGAAGCCTGTGTCGTGCATAGCACCCTAAGCAAATAGTTATAATTTTCATCAGGATTTGTGTCAATGGTCGCTCCTAAAAGCACGTATTTAGATGAACGTTTCTTAACATGTGATTGATTTCTTTCTGTACTTATTCCAAAACATTTGCAATACAGGACAAGACCAGAAAATATGCCAAACATTAGCATACGATTCACCACATTCCCTCCAGCAGCCTGGTGATATTTTGTTGTTATATTTGGCTTGTTGCACTGGTGTTATAACGTATTGTGATTGTATTTCCCATGTGTATTCTCTCCAATACTGTGATACAGTATAGTGTTCCTTTCTTTCACTGTTTGAATAGGTTCCTATTTGTAAACATCGGAATAAGTGGGAATCCGGTAAATGATACTGTTTACTTAGAGATACAAATGACATTATTCCATTCTCATTTGAACACTGTCCAAGAATTGTCAGTCCCTTTTGTCGGTTTTGTTAGGCATAAATTCTGGGTCTTTTTTTTTTTAATCTCTCTAAACCGTCTTTCTTCATTTCAACAGTTCTTTTGATTCTAGCCCAGATTTCTAGTGTTCTACAGTAAGTACAGTACATCAATGTGTTGTCTTTTACCAATGCTTCTCATTTGATACTCCGAAAAGGAATTGTTTTAATGGACCATCACACATAAACATTTCTATTGTTCTCCACTTTGCTTCCGAATGATCAATTAACCAAGTGCGTATTGGCTGCATTTACACTGGAAAGTAGTACGACTGTAGTGATTTCCACCGATTCGTGTCCCATCAGACTTGTGCTTCCAAACATTTATAGTTCACAGTAAGAGTTTGTAGCCCTCTGTGTTGGTGAAATTGTTTAATCATCACATTATCTTTGAGGGGGGGCAAGCTTGCTTGCTTTGTGATCATTGTCCCCTCAGCACACGTCCCTTCCTGTTATTGCACTTTGATGGACAGATGAGTCTTCAGCTGTCTGTAATCTCTGAGGTTACACCTTCTCAATGAATATCAGTCACCTGTGGCGTATAGCATATAAACTGGGTGAAGCGAGGGGAAATAGCTATTTTAAAAATCACATTTGGTTAATGAGCCCTGCGTTTCCACAGCGGCGTCAGGGAGCACAGTGGAATAAATGAATATCTACGTACTTGAAGTGCTCCTGTTCTGTGGGAAAGTTCCCTGTTTTTGGCCCATGGCACCGCCTGTTATGAAGGTCTTAGGGGGGGCACAGAGAGGCCAAGAGGTAGAGAGACATTATGAGTAGTTTTCCTCAGCAGCAGGGTGGGTCAGCAGTTTAGATTAGCATTTTAATGAGTCGAGCGGTGGGAAAGCACAGCAGGATGACCTATCAGGTGACACCTGAAGTATGTAAATGATTAATTACAGTATCTAGAATGCAATGGGATCATCCAGTTGTTAAGTGAATGAGGTGCCTGTCAGAAAGCAATTCCAGTATTGATACTATCGTTTTTGTACCACAGCTTTCCTCGAGTATTCCACCAAATGGAATGTGATGATAATTAAGGGGGAATTAATGAGATTTCTCAAGGTAATATTTAAGAACATCATCCAATGAAAGCTACTATTAGAGAATGCTATAGAGCCATAGGCGCCTGTTAGGCTCAAAGACGACAGAATTTCATTGATTTATCACTTCTTAACAAAACCCTCATTGTACGTTACTTGGCAACATCCTCTAATTAAAGGTTTGTTCTGCAAGAAAAAAAAACATAGCAAACTGTGTGAAGTTATGCACAAATTATTCTGACATTGATCAAGAACACGTTAAAATATGCATTACATACTCTGAAAACAGTCTCTCAGCATCTCATGTTCTCCCTCTTCCTCTAAAAGGGTACAGTAAACATGACATGACAGCAGTCTTCAAACTTGTGGGCCGTAAGCATGAAAAATATTACTCAGCATGGGCTTTTAATATATCATTTAATTATATTGATGATTAGTGCTGCCATCCAAATTACCCTATGTGCGCATCAAGATTTCCATAAAAAATTGTCATAGTGGTACATTTTACTTGATGTAAAACTATCAACACATTACCAGCAGACAAAAGAAAGAGAAAAAAAAGATTTTTTGTTTTGGTTCTGTTTTCTGTGGAGTTTACATATTCTACCTGTGCATGTTCTCCTTTCCTTACCTTCCAAAGTCCAAAGCTTCAAAACCCCCACTATGTTAATAGTGCCCATACTGTAAACAGTTGTTTGTCTCTACATCTAGGAACCAGTGAGAGTCTATCCTCAGCCAGGAGTTTTATTATTATTATGAGTAGGAATAGATAATAATGTCTTGGCAAGGCCATGAAAAGTAATTTGTGAGAAAAAGTTGGTATATACATTTTGAAATTACAGAGCTTGTACTTAACATTATTCTGTGGTATTGCAGGGTCAGAAGTCAAGTGCTGTACTGAGAAACATTAAACCAATTGAACTGTCTTTTCAAACCTTTGCCCTCCCCTTACAGAAGAGACTGTAATGTTTAATTTCTAGTATGACTAGTATTAAGTTTGTGAAAGCTGCACGGTTCAACAGGTCTGACACAAACCATTTAAATTGACAGTGAGGGGATTAAATATGTGATTAGGTCCATGGAGATGATATAGGGACAGTGGGAAACTGGTTTGGGCAGAATGTGAGTGATTTTGTGAAACCATGTCAGTGTGTCCGTTCAACTATTAACTGCATCACTGGTGCAGAGGTTTGGAAAACATATCTTATCAGTATCACACCAGGTCTGTTCACCAGGTGTACCCCTGATAGAGTGGGACCTGCAAAGGGTCACGGTGGGGTTAGGAATGGGGAGTTCTCCTCTGACAAGCTGTGACTGTAAAGTGTGTGGTGAGCATGACCGTTGGATCCAGGCCATACAGGAAGCGCATCACTAGTGCAGCCTGGCATCAAGGTCATTTTGATGCAATCTACCCAATGCGGTGAAATATGAACCTTTTCAAATGTCACGTAAAGTAGATACAGGGATATCTGTATTCACCCATTATGTTTGGCCAGTAATCCCATTTTTAAACTCATCCACTGCTGAACATCCATAAATCTTACTTTTCTCCAACAAAACAAATTCACATCTTCAACAACAAAATCAGCAAAACAAAATAGTTCATTATTGTAACCTTCTACACTGTTAAACTCTTGTTGTCACTCCATTTTTTGCTTCCAGTAATTGCAAACTGAAGTTTGAACACGAACAACTGCATACCTGTTTATTTCCCAGGCTGCTGAATTACAAGACCATCTCAGTTTGAGATCATGTTTTTGTTTCTACAGCCAATTATGTCTTCTTGCACTCACAAACCACTCTTATATGTTTCAAGGCCAGTGTAGCAAAACCTTGAACAAAGCTCAGCCTGGCAGTGTATACATGTAATTACCACCCAGGGACTGTGCTTAGTGGTTCATAGCATCCAAAACACCCTGTGCTTTCTTAATTACTCTAATTATACTGGTGATTTTTTTTCTGCTTATTTCTGATTGCTTCCTGAGAAAAAGGCAGTGGGAAACAATACGATACACACACATTTAAAAGAGACTATACCGGTCTCATTTTGACTTTTGCGAGACTCAAACCATGCACCTACTGTGTATGTGTGTGTGGCTTGCAGTTCCCTCACGCTTTGAAGGCTTGAATCAACTTGAAATATTATACATGGTACCTTTATGAATCATTAGAAAGAAGTTGATTGACAGTTTGTTGTATGATTAAGATGGGAACAGCTGGATTAAAAGTTAATTGCAGCCTATATCAAATTAGAAAAAAAACAAGTCATTTTTAGCTTGTAAATCTTTTCTGATTTGTTAATGCTACAACAGAGCTGCATTTGCCTGTGAGAGCAGGTGCAGAGCAAGTGTTTCAGGTGGAAGCATCGATGTACTCAGGGTTAGTCTGATTTTATCTTCCTCAAATGACAGAGTTTGGAATTTCCTTCCTTGTAAACTCAAGCAGTAAGTTAAGCCATTATCTCCAATTTCATCTCAGAAGCGCTGCATTGTCAGATGTACGAGTCCTAACATCAGCATTCCCTTCATGATGCACACAAGGACATGAATAATGGATGAGAAAATTAATATTCCAAGTCACCGTGTGTTTTTATTTCTATAACATACAACAAACCACGTTTCATTTATTCTATGATCACACCCCTCACTGTGCCTGATTTCATTCTCATTCTGCTCCCCACTGCAGAGGTAGATGTGGAGGTACTGTAATTCATGACAATATTGACACCAGTCTTGAATGCATTTCACCACCAACAACTGCTTGTGTAAAACTTCTATTTATATAATGGATCATGTGGTGTGCATATATCCATGCAGTATTGACCTTGAGCTGAATAAAGTGAAGACAATACTAACTCCAGGGGCCCTGCCCTGTGGTTGACCCCCTGCTCTGACTTCGTTGACAGCGGAAATGATCAATGGGGAGAAAAAAAAAATCAAACTACAATCAAAATGTCTTTTGTAAGACAGTGCATGTGCAAGTCGGTATGTCTCCTTGCATTTTCACGTAGCAAACTCATAGCTCGAGATAACAGGACATCTGGCAAAGTGGGGAATTATTTTGTGCATCACTGTAACAAGAGAGCACATTGCACACGAGGGAAACAAGACTGGTGAGTGCCAGCTCTTCTAATTAATTCGGAGATTCCCATCATGCCGTGAAAAGTGCTCTGTAGATTAGCAGATTGGACCACAAACAACAAAAACTGTGTTTTCTTAATGAAAGCACAGACCACGGTCATATTTCACTTAACGTCGATGTCAACAGATGTTATGTTATGGGGTTGTGCTGGCTCCTTTATCTCCTCTGGCTTTGTTTCCTGTTTAGCGCTTTGAGCTAAACAAATCCCCTGATAAGTAGCAATGGAAGCTGCTTCATTTCTCAGCAGAGATTTATTTACCAAGTCATTTGGAAAATTAAGTAAAAGAAAAAAAGCTAGTTTTTGTTTGTTATGAAGCTGAAGACTTTCTATGGAGAGAGGATTTCTGTGCCGTAGATAATGGTTTCCTCCTTGGAGACAACACACAGCATAATGCCAAACCCAGATCAGTAAATGAAAGGTTTCATACACTGAAGTGTTATCCCTCTGTAATAGCAACAGAACCACTCTACCAGCCAGTAATGAATGAAAAAGATAATAATGTAACCGGCTACATTATTCAAATGATCCCTCAGCAGTCTGGGCTATGTGTAATCATGCTCTCTATTTGACAGTCTATGAAACTGCAGCCCTTCATTCACAAGGCACACAAAACTCAGAAGTACACGACATGATTATGCATGCTTCTCATGTCATTGGGAGAGGACAAGGCCATGCTCTCTCCATGGCTCATAAAAAAGACATTTTTCTCTGGAAAATCCTCATTCAGAATGTGAATCAGTTCATTCACCAACAGTTCATGCTATAACACAAGAGAACAATGTAAGGAGCTATTTTCAGAGCGGACAGAGCAACTCTAATGGCAGGGGGGAGAGTAGATGCACATTCCAAGATTATGAGAGCCACTAAGCAGATAACATATCAACCCAGCACAGTACATGAACTTTATCAGTATCTCTGAGGAAAACAATTATATAATTTTCATAAGATTTCTTCTTGCACAAACCATTTAAGCCAGTTGAAAATTAGCCACTTGGCTAACGCTGTCCCTGTAAAAATAAATAAATACATTTGATGAGACTGCATCAGTGGCCTGGTTAGATATGGCTGTGCTGCTACCAATATGTGTTTTAAATAGCAAGTATAGCTTCTAGCACAGATAAACAAGCAGCCAAACAAATGTTTCATGACCAAGGGAGTGAGTGCCTTGCTCTTTTATTATTAATCGTTGCGCATGGCAGGTGAAAATTAATGAGTAAAATAAACAAAGAAAAGAAAAGACAAAAACTGACTCATAACACTTAACATAGGAATAATAATAATGATTATAGTGATTTTGTTTATATAGCAAAACATTGGAAAATGCTGTACAAACATAACAAAACAAAAGAATAAAAGATGCAGAGAAGAGGCCAGGTGTCAATTAAAGGGCGAATGAAATACATATGTTAAAACGACAAACTCAATAAAACAGACAAAATAAAGTTAAAACCAAAAATAAAAGCCAAAGATAAAAGCACTGGAATCAGGTATTAAAAGTTGCTTTATACATATGTCAGGCATGCTTGATCTCCTCAGGGCTCTAATAGCAAATTAACAATCACTATTGTCTTTTAACTGGGGCTTTTGCATGATGATCTCAAGCAGTGTGTGTATTTGTCTATGGCTGTGTCTGTGTGTGTGGTCATAAAGAGAGAGCAGTTCTGCGGCACCAAAAGGTGCATCAAAAGTGGTTACATTTTTTTTTTAATTGGTCCTTAAAGACACAGTAGCCAATGTAAAATAGATGTCATATGATCACAGTTTTTGGACTAGTGAGGAGTTTAGTTGCAGCAATTAGTAAGAGTTGCAAGGAATAAAGATAGAGGTAGGGATTTGCAATGATCAGGACATGATGAGATGAATGCATGAATTGCCATCTCCAGATCGGCGGATAAATGATTTGATTTTGGTTATATTCCGTAGCTGATAAAAAATGTGATTGGAAAACCCTCTTCTATTTCTAAGGGATCATGCCACAAGTGACTGGCCACAGGTCCAGTGCTGCCAAAGCCAGTGTTTTTTTTCCAACAGGGTTGTGGTTTCATACCTGCTCCACAGGGCCACTTCTCCACTAGTGTGGCTCTTCACATATAGTACATCACTGTGAAGGGCATACAAGACACAACTTCCTGACAGCACTGTAATATAGCAACTGAAGTGCCCCAATTAAAATTATCCTACCTGTGGCTGTGAGACCTGCATGTTGCTGAGAACATGGCTTTGGCACAGGTGAGTGGGCTGCTTAGTGGCAAGACAGATGACACAGCAGAAGCCAGTCTGCATCTCCCAGGCTGACTGCATTATCCAGTCTGCCCACCCACTTGCAGGGAAGAGTGAAAGAACCAGCAGGGCAGATGGGACCAGAATCTGACTCATTTTAATAGGCCTTGGAGTTGCCAGTTGGCGTTTAGCCTGGGAAGTGAGGCAGAAAATAACACCTTCTAAATAATGAAATAAGCCTTCATTTAATGAAAGATTCAAGCTCCATGTCCTTTTACTAAATCCAAAGGCCTTGGATGAGGATTATGTTACTATGGCAGAGGTTCCCCACATGCTAGTGAGTGATGTTGTGTACTATAAATATTACTCAATCTCTCTCTTTCTCTGCCTCTGTCTTACCCTTCAGTCACTGGTCTTTTCCTGCAGCAGGATCTTATTGTTTTAATTTGCAGCATATAACATAGAATAATTTCTTGCTGACAGGCAGGTAACAGAGAATTGACAATTTACATGTAACTTAACAGGACCTAACATATGTAACAGATTGGATGTGTAATAGCATATTAAACATAGCCTACTGCATGTACGGAGTATAGAGTCAAAGCTAAAGATGTGTGTGCATCTGGAGATGCCTGGTAAATAAGATTTATTCTCACTGTTCTATTCTCTTCAGCACTGTGGGGGCTGAAAACCCATCAAACCATAACTTATCATGTTCTTCTAATTAGCCTTTTCTACTGTGCGTACCAGTGTCCTCACCAGCAGTCAAAAATAAAACCTCATTAATATTCTGCCATTACTTGAACTACTTGCATAATTTTTCATAAGCATAATGTGACTTAACAACAAAAGACATCAATTCACAGCAGTGTTGCCTGCAAGAGTCCTTGTTGTTGCTAATAAACCGTCCCCTAAATAACGTTTCACAAGCATAATGTGATGTAACAATCAAAGACATTGCTCCACAGCCGCAGAACCTCTATGTTTCCATGTTCAAAGGTTGCAGACTCTCACTCACTATTGTGAGGTACCACCTCAGGCAGGGGTAGCTACTTATAGCTACCCAAGAGTATAACCTTAAATAAAGTAAAGGCCACATCATCATCTAATCAAGAGCCAGGTAACATCCTTTTGTGATTGGACAAATGACAGATGCTGTACTCACAGCATCTGTCATTTGTGTAGGAGTTCCTCTAGTACCCAAATACCTCGGGTGTCTTTCACTATATATATTTATTCCATGGATCTACACTGTTGCGTAACTGCCTCTGCATTATATACCTCCCCTGACATGCTGTTTCAATAGGAATTACATAAAATTACAAGTTAAAAAGGTAAGTTGTTGCTTCAGGGAGCCTTTAAGGTCCCCAGACTCAGTGCCACAGTCAACCAAGTGTTATGTTATGTGTGATTGCGCATAATCAGATAAAAAAAAAAAAAAAAGAATCAATGATGCATTACTGAAGGCCTTTGCCTTTTGGAAAAAGGGGAGACTCTCGGGCACAGAGTGGCTGTCAGAGCAATGTAGGAGGGCATGCCACATACTTCCTCTGTCGACAGGTTAGGGTGATTGGTCTCACAGCAGAGGACTGAGGAAGACAGCAGCTAGGCAAACAAAAGTAGACAGCTGTTGGCTAGTCTGTCAAGGGAGCCAAACTACTTTTCAAGGTAAAGGGTTCTCTGAGATTACATCTTTGAGCCTCAAGTTGTCACATGATGCAATACGTACGGTGCTGTCTCCAACTCTCTCCAGCTGGTATTACTGCCAGCTCTGGGCTCTTAGCAACTGACCTTGAAGTTGTCTTTTAAATGAGTGGTATATGGCTACGAGGCAGTAGCATGGAGTCAGGACAAGAAAGGCAGGCAGTGCTTGACAATTATATAGATATACACAACAATTAAAGCAGAAGTAAGCGATCCGGTCGTTTTGGCTAATGCTGCATTACAGGCAGGCTTTTGAAACCGTAAATTACAGCTTCAAGTCACAACTTACGATTTTGTAGCGTTCCAGGCAACCCACTCGTGTTTTTCCGACCTGTTTTACCTGTGAAAGTGCACTATAACGGCCACTCGTAACTTCTGACCCGTGAACTCGTACCAGATCGAACTGGTACGACTTCACAGGTCAGAAAAACACGAGTTACAAGTTGCCTTGAACGCACCATAACTTCTTGTCAGCCGATGGAGTTAGCAGCCCCCGCCCTCGTCATGGATCTATTGGTCCTCGTCCCTACGTCACCACATTCAGGCGCATCCCTTGGCTGCACACACAGCCCTTCATGCCGTTCTCTCTCCTCATTGGATAAAACTTGTAGGATACGAGAAAAGTTTTCTCCTCGGCTCAGAGCAGAGCAGAGTGTCTGAGAGACCCGTTTTTTTTTTTTTTTTTTTTTCTTAGGAGGTTAAATCGAAACGCCTCCTTTGAAATACTATGACCTGGGCAAATGAGAATATGCACCGGCCTGAGAGACCCGTGTTTCGGTTCAAACACTCTATGTAAGTGATTGCTGTCGGAAGATATAACTATTTAAGACTTATATTAACACAAAAATATCGCTTACTTCTGCTTTAAAATGACGTCATTCTTCTTAATTTACTGCCCTCTTGTGGCTGCAACAGACTAATTTCTCTTAAGCTATAGCTTGACCACGAGTTAATGAACCTATCTGAGGCCATGAGTCCCATGCAAAATAATGCAAATAATCCTGTGATTCTTAATCTGTGATTAGCTATAGCTAGCTAGAGGCAAGTGTGCTTGTACCCAGCTGCCCGGGACTCAGCTTGGCACTGTTTTGAGATCAGTTGTGATAGCCTATACACGCATATACTGGACATTGAAAATGTACTTGCATAAAAGTCTTATCTTGCTAGTGTTAGGATGTATCATGTATCATTAGCATGTAAACGGTCTAATCACACAAGTTTTATGACCTTTTTTGGAAGGAAAGTGTTCAGGGAGATTGATTTAATTTGCACTTTTACAACCAACCATAGTGCCTAATCCTGCCTAAGCAGTAATTATGTATCACTCTTTACTATTGATGTTACTTCTTTCCTGTTGATCAAGATGTATAGTCGTCTGTGAAAGATCTGCCGTAAGTGTGAAAGTTTACGTATACTGTAGAGCATGTTAAGGCAAATAAATACAGGATTCTGTGCTATCAGTGTCAAATAATGGCAAATATTTTTGAAGATTCCCAGAGAAGTTTGTTTTGTTTTTTGTCTTGGTGTTTTTTTCCCCCCACACTGAACATTTGATATGTTTACTGTCAGTTTTTCAGTCAGTAGGGAGAGCAGAAAGGTGAAAGCCCAGGCAGACAGCAGCAAGACACAGCAGAGCGACTTTCAGCACTGGAAAGACAAAATCATGGTCTGCTTGCCTGTCTGTAAAAGTCACTGCACACCATTGCAACTAGGTAATTTGGTCCTTTTACACCTATTGCTTTGGGCCTTGTTTGCTTTTCCCATGCTCTTTCCATTGTACTTTCATAATAATTACCAGTCAAACATGTAGAACACCACTACATGTAATTTTGAGTCACTCCACAGCCAAACTCGTAAATCAAATACTGTTCAGTGTTGTACATTTCATCCCAAAACTGTTGTGTCCAAATGCGTTATACGTGCACATTCAGCCTCAGGTTTTACCTTCTGTGTAGCTCATCCCAAACCAGCTCCATGTGGTGTAAAAGTGGAGGTCAACACTGGTCTTCTATCACTGTGTGATTCTTTTCTTCTCTTTCATGTCATGTTGCTGCTGTCTGTCTGCCTTTGTTGCTTGCCTTTTTTCTCATCATTATAGCAATATACAGTGCCACTTCCTGCAGTACTGTGTTGTCCTAATATTGCATCAGAGTGTGTAGCAGAGTTTCTCTCAACATGGCCTTTGTACGGAAACAACCAAAAAGTGTTGGGGCAGATGTAGGAATCATTTCTATTAAATTTCAGAGTTCTGCATTTCTTAATCACTGAGAAAGGCCAGTTTGACATTGCTTTCATTTAGCTTGGTATTTTGGTAGTAGTAACTGCTAACCTTTGTACATGTGCAATTTGAGGGAAACTTTCTAAGCTTGTACTGATTGTGATGACTGTATCTTTTTGTATATAGTCTCTGGTATGGACTAAGGGGGTGGGTCTATGGAGGATATTTTTCTGCTGAGCATTGAACTTTATTTTTGGACTCGTTGGACTGAGCAAAGGATTCATTATGGTAATTTGGTAAATGAACTGTGGGGAACTGAATTTGCATGACATCTAGATAAAAACAGTTTCTGTGTTTTAATGCAATTGAAGTCATTGTACTTATGCTGCTTGTTGGATGATTCTTTTCATAGTTGAGGAACCTGATTACTATTTATGTCATCCTATCTGTAGAGTTTGCCCCCCGACTTCTCTTCTATCTGAAAATGGTCACACCTCATTGTGACTGGTATCCTGACAAAAACAAATAAAAAAAGCAAGTTGGAAGTAGCTTCTAGTAATAGCCACATTAATGATACATGAAACTCTATTATAAGAGTTGCATTGCAATTGTAGAAAGCAGACTGACTTTTGTCTTGTCTTCTGGTCAAATCTACATTTACAATATACAGATGTAAAAACACTCCTTGCAGCGTTCTTTGCCTCTAGTGATTTATTTAAAGGTTTGTCTTTGAGTGGATATTCCATGGAATTTCTCAGCTGTTGTACTGTATACATTGCTACCAAAAAAGAAAAAAAAATAGCTTGTGGCTTGAAGCTGAAATGAGGATTTACAAACAAGGCAGAATTATTATCTGAACTAAGAGGCTCTCTGACAAGATCCTGTCCTCAGTAGAGGTCAGATGTCTTGAGTCTGAGGCATTTCCCACTGATTGGATTATTCTGCTATTCAAGCAGAAGTGCTGCTTGGCACACAAATGTAAAGTGAGAAAATCCAATGTGTAAGGCCAGATGAGATGTTAATAGAAAAGAGGAATTGCCCACGGAAGAAATTCAAAGGGGAGGCAACGCATATAGCCTAATATATTTTAAAACTGAGGCCAAGGCTGATGTGTAATGCCATATCAGATCTGCTGCCGCAAGAGAAGGATGAGACTCAGAGTGAGATAATCACACAGCACGATCAGCCTCTATGTCGGCAATCATAACAGTAATCATCCCTCCCTATCCAAACAATTCCAATGCTGGCATGCTTGTAGCTAGCCAGCTGGGCTGCACCAGCCGTTAACCATGTCTCTGGAAAGCCGCTGCCTGTGCTGGCGTTTTCCAATCACCTTTGCCTCCACACAACCAAACTTGATCCTAACACAACAATTAAAACCTACAAACCAAAAAAATCGATCATTCAAACTTGTGGGGGAGTCTCCTCTGTATCACCGCCCACAGCAGCCATATTTAATTAGCCAATGTTAGCTAAGCTATTTTCATTCAAGAAAAGCTGTTCCGCTCACTAAATTAGCCTGTCAATCACAGCATATTCCCTAGACTATCCCATTTCCCTCTGCTGCTGATTAATGGCATGAAGTGAGTTTATCAATGTGCCATACGTGGAATGCAATTCATTACCCTCATCTCTAGGATTCAGCAAAAAGCATGTCCTGCCTCGCTATTTGTGATTGACCGCAGGCTGAGCAGATATAGCGTACACACAGTAATGGTGCTTGTTAGTATGCTAATGTAAATATTAGTTTTGCACACACCTACAATTTTTTCAAGCAACACGTGACGAGACAAGCAAGTATCCCCTCCAGGTTGACATGCATCATGGGAGTGGCAGTCCTGCAAGGGTGGCCATTAATCAAATCCACAACTAACAAGACAAACTTATTTTCCTTTCTCGATTAGCAAATATGAGCCTTGGGATTCACAGCTGGTTACATAACCCTGAGGTGAATTCATACAAAACTGCCTGGAATACATTGATCAGGCTGCACTTATTCACTTATGCGCTGATTATTTCTCAGGCTTGAGGAGGTATTCCAGCCAATGATTTATGACAAGGCAAATGTAATATTTGTATGCTTTTATCTTTAAATCATCACCATGAAGCAGGTTTACAGTAGGTGAGCTGTCAAGGTTGACACTCCTTTTCAAAATACATTTTCAATGAACTGTAAAAACATGCATTTCAAAGCTGACTCACTTAATGATTGAGCTCAAATATTCAAGTAATTAATTTCCTAAATAACTTACTGCATAAATGATTCACAAATTTGGATTTGTAGATTGATAACTTAGGAGGAGCAACATTGTTTTTTCTTCTTTTTCATCTGAACTCCAGCTGTCAGAGGTCTGTTTGAATTTGAATCTCCTCCATTCATTTCATTTTATGACATGGAAGTTTGATGAATTTAGCCAACCGTGCACTGTTCTCTGGGTAGTGACACCAAAGTGCCCTTAAATTGTATCATCGGTTGTTGCTACTGTACATATAAGCGACATCACACTATCTGGTGAAACCAAATAATATAGGACAGGGAAAGAAGGGGTGGTCCTTTGGTGCAGGAAGGTTTTAGGCCATGTACCTAACCATAAGCTGCTTTGGCTGCATGGGGAAACACAACACTAGATTTTGACTTAATTCCATTCACTGCAGTTTTTATAGAGTAGGCTACATAACCTTTACAGTAAAGTACTTACTGTACATAAATAATCTACAGTCTAGCCACTCTTTCGTCTGTTATGCATGCAAATTACTGGGTATCAGCACAAATGCTGATGTGCCTTACACTACAGGTCATCTATGGCACAGCACTACAAGTAATTAGTGCAGCTGGCAAGCTATAGCTGCTATTTTTGTTCCTTTAAGAAGACACTGAGACTTGGTTTGGAAGGATGACTGTCAGGTTGTCAATCAGTCACCATGCCTGCATCTTGCTCATCCATCCCTCATAGCTACATCCAAGTTTCTGTGCTGTTTGCTTGAATTTAGATTTTCTTATTCTGAAAGCTGCCAAGATGTCACAAAGAAATAATTATGAGCCAGGCTACAAATATTACAAAACCTACGGAGTCACCAAAGGCCACAATTTGTCTTTAAGAGTCCTGCTTTTTGACTATTTGATGGAATAAAATATAAGTGTTATGCACTGCCATAAACACGTGCCTTATGAATAAAAATTGGGTGATTTATGTGTCCATGAATCATTAATTCCTAATATGATGTGCAAACATCAGCCTGTAGCCCTTTCAGCTCCAAATGTCTCCTGTGCCAGCCTGTCAGCAGTGAGAGAGTTTCTATGGTTACAGGGACTCTCTCATGGTCACATGTGCACCTGCACCTGTGCAGAATTGCCCAGGCTTGTGAAACCGACGTGTAACCACAAACTGCCTTTTGTAAGCTTTAGATGTAATACAGGGTCAGAACGGGTTTGATACATCCTCGTCTTTATCATTTATATCATGCTGACCTATGGCTGTGGTCCGGCTCCTGACACATTCACATCCTCCACAGGGCATTCATTCCATGGCTCACGTCGTCTAGGTTTGATTTGAACCAAATGTGGGTTGATGATTGACACACACGGACACAGGTGATTGAAATGTGGTTAGGACAGTATGGTCTGACAACAGTTGGAATTGATATAGTGATGTTTTATGCATCATGCAGACATTGGAAGACTTCAAAACAGGCTGGGTTATGCAGGCTCAACATTTGCAGAGAGAGCGAGAGCTTAAAGTGTTTGTAGTGAAATGAGGAGGGGACAGTGTTTCACAGCATGCAATACTAAAGTTAGATTTTTTTTTTCCTGACATTTGATCAATTACTGGCCACATACTGAGAAAATGGCTCATTATTTAATAGGAGACAAAAAGATAAAAATGAAATAGTTCTATTTCTTGTTAGGCATCATAAACTCAGAAAGTCAGAGACTGACAGGGAATCTTTTGAATGTCAAAGACAAAAAATGATGAAAGAAGAAACATTAAAACAAGAAACAAACAGAATAAGTCGCACTAACATGATCATGTTTCTGTCATAGTTCACAGATACTAAATACCATTCACAGGCATAACATTTAACTGCATTTATGAGCATTTTCCATTGTTTTTTGGATGTTTACCTAATCTGTTTAGTTAAACAGTTTGTCTAAAACTGCAGTTCCTACCTCACAGTTGTCTGCCTTCCCCTCTTAGACTAGCCCCAGGTTACATCCCTATCCAGAAACGTAAGAAATATTAACTGTTTGTGCAAATAATTATAATAATATTAATTGCTGTCTTGAGCTCAAGTGAGAATTTGTGCTCGGTTCACTCAAGCCATTATTATTATATTACTGAGATGTTGTACGAGAATGGGAAAAAGCCTCCACCTCTGGCTGTCACTAGCACAAAGGCATGAAAACCAACATTTCCTTCACTGGAATTAATTTGGAGATTTGAATGGCAATTATGTCATCTTCATACACACATCAACACAGATACACAAATTTACCATTGGGATTTCAACGTGTTCCTCTAATTTGGAACAAATATAATTTATACAACCACCACAATTTCTGCCAAATGCACACCATCAAGGAATCGTGCCACCCCATACATAAGGCATATCAGTGAATCCGATTTACTTCCTTCAGTGAGGGATACAAGCACAATGAGAACCATGTGGGAAATCTCATCAAATTATAGTTTCATCTACAGACTAATAGCAGTGTATGTTCAGATATTGTTTCTATTACCATCCTGGAATTGGAGATTGTGATCTCTTGTGAATTCGGTGTCAGCAGCTATTACTTCTTATTTAATTTGCATGTCAAATGACTCAGTATAGCTGCCTCCCTTCAGTTGCTCCCCCCTGAACCCACCCACTGTCTCTTTCTTTATTTACCAGTCTATTACTGTAACAGCTATCAAGCGGATTGACACCCATCTATACTCCACGCGCCTGCATGCGCACTGTCTCCGTATAATGCCGCGATGTCTGATGAAACACTTACTATACAACAATTAGAAGCCTTTTGTTGCAGTACACGACGCACAAAAATGACTGCCTTTCATGTCATTCATGCGATGACAGAGATGGTATCTGTGGATGAGAAAATGAAGGCAGCCATTTCTGTCTTTAGAGAATGTAGATGATGTGATGTGTGTGTTCATGCATGAGGCTACAGTACATTTCACTTTTGTTTTTTTGGGTAGTTTTTTCTTCTTCTTACCATATGTTAGTTAGGCTATATGTTTGCAGGTACGTGTGATTATTGACAGGCTGTCTATGTTTTCAAACTGTTTTCATGCTGCTTTTACTATTCAAAGCAGGGTGATGGTGATAAATTCATTATCAGAGAGGGTTTAGATCTGGGTGGAAAATAAACATGAATCACATTATCTAATGATGAAGATGCTGGGTCGACTGTCCGTGAATATTGAAGACTTTGTTCTGAACAGAGGTTTTTGAGCACTGCCCGGTGATTAAGTTGTAAATCAAGAGGAAGCGACATGGGTGCAAATGCGGAAAGGATAATAGCCTGTTGTTTCAGGGGTCAGAGAAAAAACTAATTAAAGAAACTCCACTTTGATATTACCACTCACTCCTTTTCAATCATGTGTAGGGGGAAAAAAAGTTTGGGCAGGATGCCATCTGGAGAGTAACTGTATGTGGAGAAGTGTCTTGTATAATTCATCGCAGCATGTTGTGGGTGTGAGAGGAGCATGGAGGAAAACAGGGCAGATTCATCAAACTCCAAATGATGAGCCTTTCTCTTCACAGCAAAATGGCAGAACAGTTTTGCAATGCTCCCTGCTCTCGCTACCCTTGGGACATGCAAAGGTTTTTCATTTTCATTTTTGCTGTCAGAGTTCGGTCGAGAAGAGGAAGTCACACACAGTACTTGGAGATAGTCCGACAGAATGTATGTAAACCATAATCTTAAACCATTAGAGTAAAGCAGCCACAGAGAACGATCTGCCAGTGCGTTTGTCTTATTGAATAACAGGCCTTGAAGTCATTATCCAGCTTGAGTATTAAAAAAGTCCCCTGGGTTGGGACACTATGTTACACAGATAGCCCCCATGCCACAGAGCTTATATTAGGCTTTTATCAACTAAGAGATACACATGAATGGTGCCTGCAGAGCCAACAAGCTGCCAAAGGTTTTACAGCCAATGCTTGGAGCCCCATTAAAATAACACTCTGAACTGTGCTATAATTCACACTCCTGGAACATCTCCACGTTGACCCATTGCTACTTTGATTGGACATTTCTGTCAAAAGGTCCGCCGTCACCGTGGGGGAGGTTTATGAGGCGCAGCCAGAAGCTGTGTTTATTTTATGACAGGCATTTCAAATAAAAAGAAGAAAACACAAGCAGTATCATTAATTCCACCACATGGCCATGAAACGCTGTCTTGTTTTGTCTGCTGTGGTCATTTTTTTTTTCTTTTTCCTGGCATATTTTTGATGCTCCTTTATAGCTGAGAATTGCTTTTTCACTGCAGTTCAATTAATTCAGGCAAACTTCATCATGCTCTGCTGGACCTTATTGCACCTCTGGCCACTCAGCACACGTCCATACAGCGGCATCTGTGCCATACGGTGTGCAGGAAAATAAAGCTGGTGAGCAAATGACTGGAGCCAGCTCGGTCTTGGGTCTGTGTGCGATGAAGTGACTCATCGGTCAATGTTCTGTCATTATGCCTCAGTATCGATGTCACTGAGATAAATTACTGTATATTTATTACAACCTGAAAGAGAGAGACATTTTAATTGCTCTCTTTTTAGTTTTAAGCTGTGTATATAGCACATATGTGCTCTGTTTATATATTACTCATTGCCATTTGATAAAGTCTTTGTAAGCTATCTTTTTAAAAATCTAAATATTTTATTATTTCCCCACCCTGCCTCTTGTGATTTGCAGTCTGCCAGTCTTTAAACTGTGCTACCTTGCTGGACCAAACTGAAAGCAGATTATGTGTCTACTGCACAAGAGTGGCAACGTTTTCCTTTATTCCCTTGCATTTTTTTCTGTTTCCCCTGCTACAAAACCTGTCAAAATGTCTTTCATGATGCTTTATTAATGAGTAGGCAACATTCATACTGTGTCTCCTGAGAGAAAACTGGATAGTATTCGACATAGCAAAGCTGAAGATTAATTCCTCCAGAAGATTTGCATAATTCTACATCACCTGTGTTATGTTATGTTATGTTATATGTATGTTTTATGCTCACAATGCATACTGATCATCTGAATAGGCGCGTTGTCAAGACGACATATGTGCAGACACAGTGCACTTGTGACAGCAGCCTGTAGATAATGTAGCAGTTTAATTAAGATGTATGTAAAGTGCAGTGACATAGAGCATCAGTCAGCCTGTTTGTGCTGCTACACGGCGGTGACGGCGTCTTATTGCCTTACATCAACAAAGACCTGGGTCAGTGCCAGAGTACAACTCAAGGTTTCTCTCAGTGTCCCATCATGTTATTGTTGGCCTTCTTTTTAAACTGATCACCTGGCTTGAATGTGTGAAGGCCTGATGTTTGTCAGGACAACTTACAACTATCACGCTTAAGAATCAAAAAAAGGTAAAAAGAGTAATCTGATTATTCTGATGATCAGAGGAATTTCCCAGTAATTGAAACAGATCATGGTGACTCGTGAGCGTTCCTATTATAAACCCATCTCATGTTTAGATATTACCAAGCCCTGTCTGTTACAGCCAACTAATCTATAATCATATGAGTTTCTTACGTAGCACAGTGGAAAAAAGAAGACATTAAAAGCCTGGCAGTTGTATTAAAGTCCATTAGGAAGATTTATTGTTCTCTATAAGAACGCTTATTTGAACCAAACATCCATTTCACATTTCCAATGAGTCATGCTCGATTAAATTCAATGTGTTGAAGATGGAAGAGAGTATTATTAAGCTGAGCGGGGTATGTGAATTAATTAAAGTCCCACTTTTTAATTCAATATAAATGTCAAGCTCTGTGTGTGGCAGGATATTGAAATCAATCAGGCTTTAATATAACGGGATCCTCTGCCGGTGACAGGGATCAACACTTGTGCGTCACATGTTGGCTGCTCGTGCATGGGAGTGGGAGGAGGTTTGAAAGCTCAGACCGTCTGTCCTCTGATCTAGAGCCGCGTTTCCATGTGTTTGACACCAGAGCAGAAGCGTGACATTGAGAAATGGCTCCCAATCATTCTTAAGAACAGTGAATCACTGCTGGAAAACTGGATTTGTTGTGGCTACTTAACACTGTGTTGTCATTGCTGATATAGGAATATATTTGCTTTAGCATTCTGTCACATCCGACAGAAATTCAGATATTGGACAGCTAGTCTCAGGTTTTATATGTTCCTTTGTTGCATCTTTATTACGTCTATAGCACAAGTTCACCAGGGTTTCTAGTTTTTGTGCGGGCGTAACTTTGAATTACAGTCTCTTCACGCTGCCGCTCAGCAGGTGCAGTTTATTTCAGTGCAGATGAGTAAATCCTTTGGAATTTTAACAGCACGAGAAAAAAATTTGCAGTGCAGCAGCAAAACGATGAAATTCACAGGCAAATGAGCAAATGGGTACAATATATCACAAAACAAGCTACATGAAATTGCGTCCATCTGCTGAAGCCAAATCCAGACATCAAGCTTGTTTTGATGTTAGCAGTGTCAGCATTTAGAAATGCCACCGCCTGCAATGATCCCGACACAAAGTAAATGCATATATTTCTAATGGTAATAGAAATGAACTGAGATTGGCAGCTCTAACGCTGAGTCGTGTCTGAGTTCAGAATCTGGTCCTGGTGTTTCTATAGGCAGCTTCAGCTGACAGGAGCCAGAGAGAGACAGATAGAGTTTGATTTGAATTCATTTTCTTTAGAGTGTTTATTATTAGGTCCTATTATTATATTTATTACAATCACAGCGTTGTCTGAGCAGTAACGTTGACAGTGCGACTGTAATGTATACATGCCGATATCTAACTACGCTGTCTTTCATTCCTCTTTGCCTCTGGCCAAATCATTATCAGTTGGACCAGTTGCAAAGTTGCAGGTACTAATCATAAACCAATTTATATTTTAATGAGCATGACATTAGATGGAAGAGTTGAATAGGTCATGTTCAGTGATGCTAAGCAGAGACAGGAAAGGAAGTTTTGAGTCCCATTAAAGGAGGTAGGAAACTAGCTGACTATGATTTGTGGTAATTGGCAAGGCGTTCTGCTTGAGCGCGCATACACAGCCCATTCAGTCACACTGTGTGGCTTCGATTCAAAAAGCTGCAAAAAGCATAATTATGTTTATTACTTTTCCCCACACAAAGTGAGTGCAATCGATCCCAACTGGATGGCTTTAGTCTCTCACAAGATATGACACTCAGTAGTAATATAACACCTAATTATTTTTGCTGACTGATCCCGAGCCCGGCAACATCCACATAATGAGCTGCACTTCCGCTCTGTTCTGCTGAGATGTTGGTTCTCTTCTCTATGCAGTTACAGCGTGGTAAAACAGGGATCCTATGTAAAAGTGAGTGGTGTGTGTGATTCACTGACCACAAAAGGTGCAAAGACAAAGCCACATGGAAAGAAAAATACACAAAAACTGCCGAAGGGCCTGCTAAACTTGACATTCGCTGCCCACAAGTGGGAAGACATTGTGTCTCACAGCGTCAATAATAAAGTACAAAAAGTGCCACTTTTATCACAGGTGGTAAAAAATACACCTTTTCAAAGCTCCTCTGCTCACAGGTATTTTAGATAATTTACCTGATTAGGCCTGTTGTCTGGGAGACACACTGGCTTGTTGTCAGTGATTTAGACTTTTAGATGTGATTTGTTTGCCCAATTAAACTATCATGCAAAACGACGCACAATGATTGAGCTCAGTCAGTGGTGGATGGAGTATCGAGACCTTTTGCCTCAGCAAAAAATCCTGAATTAATAATTTTATTAACGTAGCAGTTCACAAGTAAAGCAACATAAACCACCAACCTCTTCCAGAGTGTAATATTGTGCACAGTTTATGGTTACTACAACTGAATATTGCAATTAACATCTGAATGCTGCAGTTTGGTCAGGTGTTGGTAATGTAACCATTAGTTATGCACCAAACAGATAAAGTCCTTGATATTGACCTCATTAGAGCAGAGGTGGGACTTGATGAGTCTTCTTCCCACTGCTTTTTGAACATGTATTAATTGAGCTTTCTTTGTTTGTTGTGTTTACTTATTGTGCTGTTGTATTTCTCTTTTTATCTTCAAAATACCCTTTTCAATCCATCCACAGTTTCTATCCTTGTTTCTACTATCTTAAGTTATACAATAATATAGTGGTATCCTAAAGGTTTCCCAAAAGTGCACTTACATTAGGAAATATAGGTTGATAGTTTCCAGCGCTGAGCTTAATTGCCACCTGCTTAAATATCAGACAACAAGAAAAAGTAACCAAGACAACATAGCAATTACCATCTGGAGTTTGAAGGACTTCCATGATAATTTATCATTTCATTGAAACATTTTAAAAACTCATTGGACAAGCAAAGCAAACATGTGCCAGGTGAATGGCTGACTGTCATTGTTGACATTTAAATGGACAAAGATGACATTTATGTAGGCAGTTGGACAACTTTCCAACTACATCAAGTCAAAAAGTTTGCTGCAAGAATGATCTGTTAAACCTGAGCAGAGGCCTGCTCAGTCAAAGCAGCTGGAAATGCTAGTAGTAAACATCAGGATATAACTTTAATAACCAGCAGGAGCAACTGTAGTTTCCCCCATTGGCCTTATAGCCTGTGGGACTAGCAGTGAGTCCAGCACGCACACAAATACAACAAAACAAATTAAAAAAAACTCCAGATTAGCCGTGTGCGTGTGTGTGTCAAGTTCATCACATTTTAAAGTTCATTACATGAACCCACTTCCTCCCTCAGCCAATTTTACCTTTCACACATGTAGCTGAGAATGGCATACTAACCGTGTTGAGCATAAACTGCAACCGACTCGGACTGCCTTAATTAATTAACACGCTGCCTTCAGTACCTGTGAGAAATACACAAATAAGTTTAAATTACTAAGTAGAGATAACGAGAATAGTGTGTGTGTGCGTGTATGTGTGTGTGTGTCAACAATACAACAATTTATAAAACGGAAAGGTGAAATCCGGCGATCTGATTGGTTGTTAGCCGTGGTATATTGAGCATACACCACGGCTACTATTCTAAAGCCTTATCACTCCGCGTCAGGCACGTATGACTGGTATGAATGGAAGTTGTTGTCATGTAGCTATCCATGACAACGGACTGTTGCAGTCCGTAGCAAAAGACAGCTGATGTTTTTACAATGTTAAAAAAATGGACAAAAGTAGTTGAATTCACATGTTTAAGGTGAACTTTCACCTCCGGGGAGGGTTAACAATGGTAGAGGGTATTGAGCAGTGACTTTCACCTGAAAAAAAAGCGGAGGAAAAGGCGAGATGCAGAGCTAACTTGGAGCTAACGTCTGGAGAGGTGGGACTATTTTTTCCACAGTGAGGCTATTTTGTTGGATAATATGTATTTCTGGTTAAATAAAACTACATGAAATTGATTGTGTATCCCTCTTTCATATTGCCTTTATTGGTAACCGTTTTATAAAAGCAATATATCACTCCAGTCCGTGGTTATGCTCATTATACCACGGCTAAGGGGTGTTGTTCGGCCCGACGCGAAGCGGAGGGACGACAACCCCCTTAGAGCCTGTCGTGATATATTGCTTAAATAAATTATAGGATGTCAAATTATAGATATCATGAACAATGCTAGAAGCAGCACTGTAAATGATCCACACCAAATGAAAGTAAGCATTTCAAACAGAGTTGAGTTGCCTCAAAGAGCTGCATGGATCAATGGCAGCTTCAACATTATACCTTGTTAAACTGGCTTTACTAGTTGTAACTAAAATGAAAAAAAACCATTCCTCAAGAGTGTGGATTTTTGTATCAAAGTAATTACAGAGCATAATGCTTCTATTTAAGCTGAATATATTACTATAGGGCAGGCTATTATGCTAATAGTCTACAGGTGTGTATTTGCTTTGTAGTATAGCATTTGCAGTTTGATTATCACTTTTATTCCATATGCCTTGCAGTCACATTCTGCAAGACATATTTTCATTTCAGTCCCCCACCCTGTGATCGACAGCTTATCTGACACTATCTGAATTGTCAGTTCAACCCCTACCACTCCCAGCAGTTCACTGCAAATATTAATAAGTATTTGCAAATAGTATTTGAGCCAGCACAGATCTGTTTATATAAGACAGGAAATCCATTAATACAATGCATATATCTATGATATTAAATATTTAAGACAAAAGCAATTAAATGAGGCTCATTACAAAAGATAGATGGTCTGCTTTGCTTCATTACCAATTAAAAGGAAAATTATATTTACCAACAGTTGGTGCCACACCATGGTTTTAAAATGCACAAACTTCGTTAGTGAAGGTCACTTGTCTTTCAGTTTTAAAAAAATAAAATAAATGTGTGTTTTCAGGAAAAGATTAAATTGTGCTTAACTCATTGAGTGCCAACCACGTAATTTCTCGTTTTTCGTTCCCATGCGTTGAGTGCCGAAAACGTAATTTTACGTTTTTTGCTTTTTTTTTTTTAATTATGAAAATAGACACTTTAATACACATTATATGTAAATTTGGGGACTCTACGACGAGGAGAACTGAAATAGATGACGATCAAAGTCACATGACAGCTCATGATCTGGAAGTTTTTATCATAACTCGGCTTCTGCAAACGAGTTCTGCATGCAGATGCAGCAGCTGCTGCTCTGCTCTCACCCGCGCTGCTGCTCCAGCTGCTCGAGCTGCTCGGAGCTGAACCAGGAAGCTCTCAGCCGACAGTCCGCCCGGTCTTCATCTGGAGCAACACCGTGTCCTCCCCAAAGTCCTCCCGCGGTAAAATCTGATGGTCTCTGGACCAAAGCAGACCGGCATCACCGACCCGTACCACAGAAGGACCGCGACCACCGGCGGGACCGGTCTTCCCGAGCCGCGGTGGCCGACTGACCCTCACGTTCCGCGGGGAGAAGCTGTGACACGGCACGGTGCGTCTGTGTTATTGTTGTTTAGTGGCGCCCCCCCCGCCCCCGATGGTGGTTTTGTGAATAGAACAACAACTGTTGTATATATTTATCTTATACGAGCCCTTTGATCCAGAAATGCGAGTGTCAGAAGAGCGACAGACACAAACAGAGCACCTTTCATAAAAGACGCTCTATCTCCTTTTCTAGAAAAAAAGGAGGGATTTTGGTGAAACCCAGCCATGTTTAGCTTGACTTTTCTCAGGAACAGAGGCACGTAGAAACAAACGGTTTGTGGCCACTTGAAGCATTAAGGTAAACCTTTCAATTGAGCCACAGTATGTGTTGGTGGCAATAATATAGAATACACTGTGGCTCTACATAAAAAGTCAAAAATGGTCTAAATTGCCGGTACACTTGACTAAAACTTTGGAAAGGAGCGCGGCACTCAATGAGTTAACTTTCAAGGGAGCCTGATGAACTGTAAATTGTACAAGATCTGCTCTATAACATGTTTTTGACCATTTTTCAGTTTTATGTGGCCACACTCCTCTACCAGACCCAAAGTGTTTAACCCTTGAGATTTGAACCACATCAAGGGAAAAGACAAACCAGTTTGTAACCACTCTGACATCTTCAGGTTAACAGTGTTGATCTTGATGCTTTTAAACACATACAGCAGGTTATTAAAGGCAACTCTAATGAGCAACAGCAGCCAGCGTTATTTTAATAGCATATGACAATGTTTTTGACTCCTGAAAACATTGTTAGGGTAGTTTCTGCCCTTCAGCTTTGCTTCTCGGTGTTGAAAGCCATCACTACGTGTCCTTGACAAAACATTGAGTGGTAGCTCTGTTTTAAAGAAATTGATTATAGAAACATTCACTGTCATCTAACGTTTCAGGGAAAGATAGTAAATTTGTGCGGAGAGGTGTAAGTACAGCCACCACCAGTGATTTTCATAATTTAAACAGGCCGGGCCATATTAAATTTAGATTAATTGTCGAGGTGAACACTTAATTCAATAAAATATAATTTCCCTAATGTTTTATTTAACACCACTGTATAAATTAAATCACCAGCAATTTATTATAAATCAGCAACACGGGCTGCTGAGACTAAATAGGATAATGACGTGAAAGCTACTAAAACAATGTCATACGACCATTTCTTTCTCACTGAGCTGATAGCAGTCAGTCTGCTCTATATGTTCAGCAGAAAGATAAGATAAGATAAGAATTACTTTATTAATCCCCAAATGGAAATTCACTGGAAAACATGGACGAGTATTGCCAGTTAGACAAATGTAATTGACTTCTCAACCATTTGTATTTTTTCTCTCAACCTCATCTGGTAATTGCAACACTCCCTCACTGTTCCCACATTGATTTCTGTGTTGCCTTGGGCAAGGCCTCCAAGCTAAGTTGCGTAGTCATTCTGGAGGAAGCAGAGGGCCAGGGGCCAAGGGCGGTCCTCACTGAAGGCCCCAGGGCTTATGACTGTGGTCAAGAGCAAAGAAGCACTGGCCCAATAGAGGTTCACAGGGCAGGAGAGTTGCATTAATTAGCAAGAACAGGGGCAGATAAATTGCTTTTAGGGAAGAAAAGGAGTCTGCAGGGATTCAGGGATTGTCTTCAGATTGTCATGAGCGAGCCTCAGAGATTTCTCTGTTTCATGGTGAACGAGGTTAATTTGCTCCTGTGCTTCTGCTACGTTCAGCTCCCTGATACTGAGAACACTGTGCCCACACTATGTCCTGGGTACAGTGTTTTTAATGCATTTTCCTTGTTCTAATGAAAAGTTGTCTGTCTCAAGTCGCACACACACACACACACTCTCACTCACTCTCAGAGAGTGAGAGAGAGAGAAAATCTCACATCTGTGCACAAATAAAACAGGCAGAGGAATGAAGTGGAGCATAGTAATGCACCACTGAACAGCACTGTTTGTTGTGTTATTGGTTGTATCTATCTTTGCAAAATTAACATTTGTCAACCATGAACCTCACAAGTCAAAGCCACAATTTCATGAATATTGAAATCTAGTTAACAGACAGTGTAAATATGTATCCAAATTGAAAATACACTACAGTCTCCTCGTAAGCATGTGGGTTATAGAAAGGCACATTTACATCCTAAGCACAATACAAAGAGTGGTTCTGGCTGCCAGCACCACTAAAGCTCACCAGACTAATTAACATAGGAGGTAATTGGACTTTGATGTCTGTTTCCCTGTATTACAGTCTTTGTGCAAATCTAAGCTAAAATCGTTAAACAAAGTAAATGAAATACCATGGCTGGTACTGACAATGATCATTTTGACCTGGTGGGTATATGTGGTACTCAAGATGCAACTCTTGAGTAATATGTCATGAAATCTGTGACTAACATTGTTTCTTCTTTCTTCTCTTTCTCCTCCTCCTGCTCTGCCATTAACTCGTCCGTTGACACCGACACCTGACAGGTAAGCACCATCACTGTTCCTACCTACCGTTCCTTTCAATTGAAAATAGTAGTGATGAAGTCAGAAATAGGTTATAGCTTTACAAGAATTAAAAGACTCATGTTACAGCCAACATCTAATTAAACCAGCAGTTGAACTCATCTTTTGAAATGTTCCCCACACAGCCACACAGGCATCACTTGAAAGCAACACAGAGCTAAATTGGCCCAGAGTAGATACAGTAGTCCTTATTGTTTCTTCCTAGAGTTAAGTAATGCATGTGTTAGTGAAGCTCTCCCTCGAACTATGATTTTGGTAGGCAGTGTTAGACTTGAAACCGACAATGAGCTGAATATTGATTCCGAAAGAAATATAAAGCAGATTTCGGAGTTCCACAAGGTTGCTTGTTCACAGAGAAGGCGCATAATAGATATGCAAAGTACATCCCTATGCACAGTGCAGCATGGCAGAAAACATTTCAGCAGAGCTTGCATACTTGCATTTGTTTGAAGATATCAAGGCTATTGTTTTCCCCCTAGAGGAATTTGGCTTGCTGGAGGAGCATATTTTTGTGAATTGTTTTCTATTTTGAGGCGGTTTAAACGAGACGTGTAATGAATCTGTTTATGAGCAGCTACATAAAAGTAAGCTTAGAAAATGGATATTGTTGATAGGAATTTAAGGACTGCTTGGAAACTGTCAGCTGAAGGCTCTTTATGCTCTTTACCCTCGTGGAATCAAACCAAAGCAGCATGTGACAAACATCCTTTGTGGGGTTTCATCTTTGGGAATACAGGCAGTGATCAGGTCGTTGCTGGAACTGCAACATTAATGAAGGTCTGTTTTTTCTGCCTTTTTTTGTCTCTGTTAACTGTATTGATCTGGTAATAGGATCTACTTTGCATACCAACAACCCTGCAACAGTCTACTACCTGAAATCACTTATGTTATCAGTCTTCTTCAAGCCTAAGCATTACTGACTGAAATCTTTCAGAAAGCCAAATATTGACAGCCCTAACCATACCCTCAGAGGGCAGTTTGAACTGAGACCTGCTGACGGCTGTTTCAAGGTCTCTGAACTCAGCTGTGAAAATATTGTTTGCTCTGTACTGACTTTCTGATCACATACAGTGTCTGAAAATTATATTTCTTTCTTAAACCACAATTCACAGCCAAGGCTTTGAATGATTGGTGACATATGTTGGCGTGTTATGATTTACCTGTAAACAGCCTTGTGATATGATTTCGCTGGGTAAGCATCTTTGGAAGAACCGGGCTAGAATATAGGAGCAACGCGGGAGCTGGGAGAGAGAGCGAGTGTCACTGAAGTGCACTACTCCTGTCTTATTAATTTAGACACAATATTTCACAAGAGACCTCAAGGCTAAACAGTGGATCAGTACAACCACCCCACTCAACACCAGCAGCAGGCTGTGCTACACCTGTATTGGACTGTGCACTATGTTGTAACCAATAATGTCTTCCTTTACCTGTCAACAGAAGACTGAGACAGTTGATTCTTCCAGATATAGATAATTTGCTCGCTATGTCAGAAAAACAGAACTATATTGACATTTAAATGCTAAGAAGATAGCGCACCTACAGTATAGCTACGGAGCATTTTGTGCTGCACCAAAGACATGTCATCCCAAACTGGAATGACACATTTCTTTCCACACGCTAAAAAAAAAACACATTATGTACAGCGGAAAAACGTATAAAAGTGATTTGTCAGACACAGAGCAGCTACAACAGTAATTCAGTAGGTGGTGGTGTAGTTTGGACACCGCCACACTGTGGAGAGAGTGACAGCGAGCTGATGCTGTCCCCTGTTTTTTGCAGCTTTACTTTAGATAAAAGGATAATCAGGAACTCAGCAGGGACAGGCTCCCCTGCGATCTGTGTCCAGCCATAGAAACATTCTTTTGAATTTCCCCTTCAACCCGTTTCTGCTCGCACCCACCCACAGCTCGTTTATTGCATTCATAGCACCGTCTTTGATTTCACTGGGCAGCGACATGACACATCATCTGCCAGTGTATTGTTGAGATGTATATTGTCACATGAGAGGCGTCCGGCTTGTTTGTTGCTGCTGACCTGCTGAGACAGGCGGGCGGTGTGGTCCGCCTGTTTGGCTCCCATCTCACACTCCCGGCCAGAGAGGCCCTCCCACATAAATTGAATCCCATATTCCATGAGCCTGTCGCTACAAACTCCAGCCATGGTGCCTCACAGTCAGTGGAGATTTATCAGGGTCGGGCTCCCACTGCTCAGACCCACACCGCCAGATCTGAATGTAATCCTGCTCTTACCCTCCCCACCTCATTGATGAAGCAAGCTCATAGTGTGGTTCTGTCATGCTGGTTTGCGTGCGTGTGTTTTGTTGCATGCGCACAAACATGCACACTCTCACACTAAGTCTGTAGGCATGAATAGAGCAGAGCACAGACTGCTGATATGCAACTGAAATAAAGTACAGTGGCTCTTTTATGCTGATGGATCGATGGCTGGTGACAGGCTAGTGTCTTCATAAGGTTTTTAATGAAAGCTTATCTTCTGAATTGATTTATATGCAGTTAGGAGCTAGCCCTGATGGAAAGATTTGATGAGGACAGACAATAAGATACAGCATTAAACTTTAATGTGCTACTGTATAATTTCTTTGCACTAATAGACATCATTTTTGTCATTGGAAGGGAACAGGCAGAGCAGGTGTCCTTTCAACTTATCAAAGTTTGGGTGGCATATTAATGGAGGAAGATTCAAGTCTTCTACAGTATAGCAAATTTTGATGATTCACTGGATGCACCAGCTGCAGAGCCCAGGAGTTGTCAGGAGCCCATCAGTCACAATGTATTCCTAATTAAAAGTTCCAAAAATACCACATATACTGTATATTAAAGATGAATATTCTGTCTACACACCACTCATTTATTTTGATAACTCTTAATTATGAAGCAAAGCTTGCTGGGAAATCTCAGTCTGACCAATGGGCTATAACTTGTGAGTCATGCTGAATTATTTAGCATATGGAAGATACATTTAGCAGCATGTTTAGCAAGGCCAAACAAAATAAAAAATGACGATCAGCGGTTTGAAGGTGCTAATAACGCAACTAGTGTTGGGATAACTGGCTGTATTGTGGATTAGAGCCGAGACGTTAATGACTCTGCTGAGTGCAAGGTACATTGTGTTGAATGTCTAATGGATGAGTACAGGTTTCTTTTTTACTATGGAGTGGGATCAGGGATTTATATCTATTGCAGGATAATTGTTGCCTCTCACAGAAAATGTTCATCTGTGTCTGTGTGATAAGATGATGGCTTTTGTTGAAACACTGTGTAAACTAGCTTAATGCTGATTTGATAGCATTGGCTCAATAGTTGCTGTGGTGGTTTGAGTCCAGGCTGTTGATAATTTGACAAAAAGACTGATGTGCTGATCAAGGCCAGGGATGGAGATAAAGGAAAACTGAAACGATCGACTGATGGATAATAATAGATGGAAAAACAATAACCACTGTCACCTTATTTGATTGCACCAACAAATTTAGTTTCCTATGGGTGCCTCACAATAAAGGCCACTCGGTCCTTCAGCAGAAGGGTGTTGGTCCTCTTTATTTAGTGTATGAATGACTGACCCTGAATAACTACATGGAGAGATTGTTACTAAATGGAGATATATCACATGGTTGTCTGTGCACTGCAGCATTGTTTACTTTTACCTATTTGTCAGAAATAAATATAACAAAATAAAAGCCATAAATGCATCAATTATTGCTTTGTGGCTGATGCGTTCACCAGTCTGCTTGCGGCTGCAGTACCTCAATGACCCCATCAGCATGGAGCTAAATCTAAAGCCTGACTGTGACCTTATAAAACAATACAAGTCTGGAATAAATTGCCTCAGGCTACCAAGCTTTTCAAACTGTATTTAAAGTTTCTGGATCTCAGGTCTTCAGTTGTTCTTTGAAGAGGGGTACCAGCACTGGCTGAACCAGTGGCTCTGTAAGGCCATGATCCATGTGTAAGGTCACCTACACCACGTCTCAAACTTGTCACTCACAGTGTCTTGGCCTCACATCCGTTCAACCTTTTATCAGTTGCACGGAGAGGCTCCCCTTTGCTTTACTCTAGGTGGCCAAATGCAGTGCAGTAAATGCATCAGCCCCAGCACATATGTAGGAATGCCAAGTGATCATTGACTGAGTGATTTGCTAAACTTTAGCACTTATGTATTTATGCTCCTCAAAAAAGTTGTGATGCCAAGAGCATTAGTTGTTTTCCATTATTTTCTGGCCCTCTGGAAGACCTTCCCACAATCTCAGGAATTCAGACATTTCTCAATCCCCGTAATTATTTGTTTATAGTCTTGTGGCATTGATTATTTCTCTGCCTCAGCGCTGTCCTCCTACGGTGATCAAATAGCTAGAGGATAGACAAACCACACAGGCCTTACTCACCAGCCCACTGGCCCGTCGTGATTATCCACAAACCCGGGTAAGGCAGCACAAAGCAGCCTGATTACCACCTGACTGTGGGCTGCTTCCACACTATATGGATGGCTCTGATGGAACCATCGGCTTTGAAGTCACTGGAAATCCCACGCTGTACCATCCTACCCAATGCTTATTTTCACTCTTTTTTTTCACTTTACAACATCCTCCTTCCATCAAATATTTGTGTTCTAGGATACAGCTCGTTAAATGAGGTTTCCAAACCTTTAGTCTCATTAAAAACACAAGTCAAGCTTTTTTCTATTAGGGAATGTTATCTTGTTTCAGCCAGACGCTTAAAAGTGACTTAATACTTGAGCTCATTAAAAAGAAAAAAAAAACATTCAATTAATTAGCCGTTTTTTCCCGTCAGCTTCAGTTACACTGATAATAGTATTAGTTTTCCAGAATGAGGGTTGTGGGTTTTGATTTATGCCTTTAGCAGGCTGATGCACTGTGTTAGAAGTCCAGACTCACTCTAAAGGAACTGAGACCTTTTAAAATACTTTCTGTTCATTCTTACGCCTGATGACTGACTCCTACTGTGTCATCTCGAAGGCTGATAACCCCTAGGAGACAAATCTAGTAATTCAGGACCACCGTCCTGTCATTGGTTGATTTTGAATGACATACCATGTCTGTTGGTTGCAGCCTGAGCAACATAACACCTCATTTGTCTGTAGAGCTGCTAAAATGTTCCTATATATATATATTGGTTACATTGCCAAGGTTTTATGTTCCCTACTACTGTATATCATAATGTGCATAAACCCTGGATGGCAAACTGCCTTCAAACAATTAATGCAATAATGTGTGTAAGCAAGGACTTTTACTGACTGCATAATGGTCGTATTACATTATCTGCCAAGGTTTTTGGTAAGCTGCTGGATGAAGCAGAATGGAGTGAGCTCCTCAGTGGCAGCAGTTTTGATGTTAACATAGCATGATTCACGAAGGATTCAGCGCACACCGTCCTTGTTTTCATCCATTTAAATGGTCATTGCCTTATTCATGACTGCGTGTGGTGCTGAGCTAGCAGGCAGACAGGAGCACACAGTGGTCAACAGAAAACACAAGCTGTGGAAGTTGGTTTCTTTATCTTTGTCAGTAACTGTTCATTAAGTATGACAAACTAAGATTGTTAGCTAAATAATCCAAAAGGCCACACACACACCTTTCTTAAAAAGTAATACCCAAACATTTTGCATACATTTTTGCACCACAGATATTTACCTTCAAGTCTGCGCATCGTGAATTCATTTACATCCAGACATATTTGACAAGCCGTAGACACGTTTCTGAACTTTTAGATTTTGCTGTGATAATAAAGGATGTTGTAATCTCCTGACAGCTGTTGGAATCCCATTTGAACAGATTGTAAAACACAGGATGAAAAATACGCTTTAAAGGTTGGTTGTGACCAAATGTTTTAAAATCCAATATGTTGCAGAGCCTTTACTTGTGAAGCTATTGCAGTAGAGGAGTGTAAAACCCTACAAACATGTGTTCTTTTCATACATACTGCAGCTTTTATCGTGCTTTACTAGACATATGGGGACTTAAAATAAATTGTCTGCACTGTTTTAGAAGTAAAACAGCATGATAAAAAAAAGTGATGTCATGCATGTGAGCTGGTCTTGACTGCCTGCTTTTTTTTTTTTTAACCCAAAACAAAATGATGTGCCAAATGTTATATTTCATACCATACTATCACTATAAAGTCCCATTTCACAAAGGCAGCAAAAGTAAACAAACCTTTTTAAAGCACAACTGTAGCTAACATCATTTCATATAGCTTGTCTAAAGCTTTTACAGGCTGAAGGGAGCGTCTCTAACACTAGAATTGGCCCATCACAACGCCTGGCAGGACAAGGTCACCTCCTCTCTGCCCTGTATTGAATGCCATTTGACAAGAGAAAAAACATGCCTTCCCTTCTCAGACTCTTAAAAGAGCAACCATCCCAGGATTCAGTAGACAGCAGATCCCTATTGATGACGCAACACTGAGTAAATACTTTTGCACCCTAGAAAACTTTTGTCACTGGAACATTGCTTTAGCCTGCTTGTGCAAGCCTGGGCACGTGCTCCATTTTTATACACATGCAGGGTCAGACTGACCATCAGGCATAAAATGACAAATCCCGGAGGGCTGCTGCATCAGTTGGCCATCAGAAAAATCCATAACGCCCTCTCTGTGTACCTGTCAATCAGGGTATACATGAGAGTGTTCTGCGTGCTTGTTGTTTGTGGCCAATCACAACTAATAAAGCAAAATATATGTATGGTTTGCTAAACATAAGTTTAAATTAAATTAAACCTTTAACATCCCTTTCTGGAAATGTTGCAGTACAGTTCAATCTAAAATGAGGTACTGCTGTCCTGTCCTCAGATGCTCATAATACATCCATGGAGGGATTGTATTTGTATGGGAGGCAGTACCAGTGACATTTCCAGGTGGCTTCACAGATGGAGGAAAGACAGCGAAGCAAAAGGATTTAAAACGTATGAGAATCAGTGGTATTTATATGCAAAGGGAAGCTTTAAATGGCCTAAAAAGGCCATAGATTGTACCCATAAAGTCTCCAGTTTGAATGTTTCCAATTATTTTTTTCTCAGATGCATTTTCAGGACAGAGGTGGTTTATCTATGTATTGAGTTATTCTTCCTTTGTCTCCCACTGTACTGGCTTTGCTGTGTTAGCTTCAATAAGCTATTTCCAAACCAGCGAAGTGCCCAGGGAGCTGTAATGGGCAACTTTTTGCAACATTAACTATTTATTGGAATTCTGTGCTGCACCTTCAAAATCGCCCCATGCCATCCATTATCCTCGAGGAGGAACAATGCATGGATGTGAACACAAATTCCAGGAGAGGATGAATTTGAGTCCATTTTTCTAACCTGGCAATTCATTTGTCATCCTCACAGCCTGAGGAGCGGCTGCTACCTCCCAGGTCTCTGATTAAACAGGAGAAAATTAATAACAGGTGTCTGAGACTGAGTAGGCTCTGCCTATTGGAAAAAAAAGGTTAACTTGGAAGAAAGACCAAGCAATAAGCCACAATCGGCAATTAGAGCAAAAGAGCACCAGGTAGCATGAGGTGGAGTGTATTTGCTGTGTCACATCAACTCCACCCAATACAGTAGGTTGAAGAGAAGCTTGTAGATACTTAGCATGGTTAGGATCAACCAAATGAAATTATTAGAAACGTATTAAGCAGTTGTTATGAATAAACATGAGCCTTGATGCAGCCACCGTGGTAGACCTCTCTCTGTCATTTGCCATAAAGGAAAGACACTGCGACGGTAGCTGTCTTTCACAATAAATCAACTTTAAATGATTTATGCCTGTACATAACGTGCCCTTTAAACGCATCCGAGAAGGGAAAAAAAAGAACACTCAAGGTGCTCGCTGGAAGCCAAGGTAACGAATTCAGGAGAATCTTTGATTACCTCTAATGTGGTTACAGGTAATGGTGACCTGTCTCTAAGGAGCCAAGGCAGAGCTAAATTATATTTCAAATCCATTAAACCTTACCTCAGATCCATGATTTGCTTCCAGCAAGCAGCTACCCAGGGCAGCAGGTAATTGAATTTCAAACCTGAAGCCAGGAAGCAGATAGGCCCCAGAGCTAAGTCCTCTGCATGAGGTGGAATACTGTTATGCATAAAGTCATGATTTATTTGTGCCTATCAAATCTTGTAATGGGCTGATCTCTGCCATGAAGATGAATGAGCCCATTTGTTGAAACAACACTTCTGTGGAAAAATTAGATTGCTATGACCAATAGACATATCCAGTTATTAGATTTACGCATTTAGCCTCAATCCAGCTACAGAGGAAACTTTAAGGAGAGGGAGGGATATGTTTAATTATACAGACATAAAAACCTGAACAAGGCACTGTTATGATACGCTTTGATAGATCTGATTAATTTGCACCCCCTGCCATGCAGGTGAGGATCATCAGGCCCTGAGGCTGTTCACTTTATACATTTTTGAGTGTAGATTGAAGCTGATCCAGCCCATCAGTATATTACATTTTAAAACAGCCTGAGATCAAGTTATTGGATCAAGTAATGGATCAAAAACAGAGGTAACAATAAAAACATCAAATAAAAATTGAAAATGTCGTTGAATAGGTGTTGAAACAGAAACCCTCGGTCAGAAGAAGGGATTCATCTAACTGACAGCCAGACTGAGCCATAACCTTGATGTTTAATTGCTTACAGTGGGCCGAACTCTCGCGGAGACTCTGGGTTGTTAATGGGAGGATCATGCACTTAGGGAAAAGCATTGGCTCCGCTTTCTCCTCGCTGTCATCCCTGCTATTTCGAGACATCCCTCACTTTGGAGCCAAGACAGACGACACCAAACTCAATAGTGAATCAATCATTAGACCAATTTACCAATTAGGCTCATTGTTGTCTATAAATAAACACATCACAGCTCTCCCAAGTGCCGCCTCATGTGATACCATCTCAAAATGCAGTGTTGTAATCAGGGCACACACAGGCAAACATGTCACATCGATCAGGGGCCTCTGTCGTACTGTTGTCATGATTGTCATCATACAAACAGACTAAATGTACCTTACCTCTGCCATATTGTGTATTGCACATGCCCTTGGTTTTTAATACTTATTATTACATGTATAATCTGTGACTAATAAATGTTTAACACCCTCCTATACAAAGAATTACCCAAGCATCCACTGCCATTAATAATGTAAGCAGTCCCTAGGGTTTCTTGTTAGTTTCATCTGAGCAAATTACAACATCATACAAAAAAATCTGCTTTAAATGGGTGGACATCCACTACAGTGAGTGTGGCAGTTCACTCAGGTGACATCTAAAGCGTTTGGAAACACCAGAGTTAAGATTTCAAGACGTGGTGTATAATTCATAGTGGAAAGAGAGGCTTTGTAATGATACAACAGCTCTTGGCATCCTCACCTCCCCTGGCAGGCCGTCTCCTACTCTCAGCCTCAATGCTGGAGCTGCTGCTGCTGCTGCTGTGGCTCAGCCTGCTAGAGCTCCAGCATGCTCTACCCACCTGTCACCATGCAGAGAAAAACATTTCTTTCACACCGAAGATACATGTCACGAGCTCACACAGAGAACCACAAGCATTTAGAAAAACTGTCAAATCACTGAGGTTTTTTGGGGTGGGGGGGGGGGTGGTGGTGGTGGTGGTAGAAATACAGGTTGAGGTTTTTTTTCTGATACGTGAATCTGTCTTTCAAGACGTGCAGCATACACATGCTGAATGTCAGAGCCAGGATCACTTAATTTAGCAAGTAAGTAACGTATGGAGGGACTGTCCTGTGACACAGACATGTCAGGTATCAAAACTGAAACCCCGTATGTGCTGAAGTACAATGTATAGGGATGACAGCTAGTGTAAAACACAGAAAGAGAGTACATGGTGGAGTATATGTGCAACTCTATGAATATATCTATTCTTGACAAGTAACTGTTTTAGAAGTTAACTGTTTTAGAAGTTAACTGTGAGGCTATAGGCAAGACCTATGAAGAAAACCCAGTACAAAACAGTACAAACTGCACCACAGAGCAGAAATGCTCTGAGAGTCACTGAGTCTTTCAACACCAGTGTTGCTTCAGTGGACGGCCTCCCAGAAACTGAGTGCATTCCCAGAATAGAAAAAGAACTGGTTATTGACTCCACAGTACGCCCAAGTGGGCTTTATGATTTAGTGCAGTGAGCCGTCAACTCTCAGAGCAATGTGCAGCAAACAAAAAACATTTTATCAATATTCCATCAGGCAGGAACCCTCTCCCTGTTAATATAGTGCCCAGACGCGTCTTAGCACCCCAGAAGATCGTGCATTCAGGCGGCAGCTGCCTGCAGCTCATGGGACAGTGTTGAATTAAATGCAACGCCACTGGCCATGTCACTATGTTTTTTTTTTTTTTTTTTTTGGTCATATGTTAATTCATGCATTTTCCTTTATCTCAGAAGAGTCTGTCACTGGCAGTTAGCTGTGCAAGAACCGCGTATAATCCCGAGAGGAATATGATAAATATTGTCTAATGAGTGCAAACAAGATCATTTTCGAAAGTTATGTTGTACATAAATTTAATCTGATAATTAAGATTGATCAACATTTTATATTCCTTATTATTTTTTCATTCTGTATTTGGATCTCTATTAGCTGATGGGAAAATAGATTTAAATACTGACTGTTCTGTTAAAAAAAAGTAATAGCTCATTTGTGCATGAGGTTATTATGACACATACTTTTGTTTTGTTAGACAATATCTATTGGTTGTAATAAGACAGGAGCAAAGGGGAAGGGCTGTAAGAGCAAGGATGTCCATGTTAGAGGTACACTGGATGCATTGCTCATCAAAATACAGGAAAATGACACAGTATGTTGTTTCCTGTGAAGCCACTTTATTTTTTTATTTCATTTTAACCCAAATTATTATTATTTTTTTCAAAAATCCCAAACCTGACCCTAGCCATGACCATTACAGCAACGAAGGTATACACCTCTGTTGGTCCAGTCCATGTGTGCATTATTGTAACTATGACAACCACGGTTCAGCCTGCTGTAATAGTGATGCTTTTTGAAGGGAGGATTTAAAGCTTGTTTTTGGTTTTTTGAGTTGTTTGATGCTGTCTCCAAAAAAAATATCAATTTCCATCAGACAAGCAGATAAAGCTTTATATCACAAACCACAGAACATGTAAACCCTTCAAACACCAAGACTCCAACACATGCGATTACTGTCCTGTTGGCTTATAGTGTCAGGACATCAGAGTCAGGACAACAGTGTCAGCGCTGCAGAAAAGAATCAATAGCCGGGGTTTCTCGATGCACTGTGATGTGATTATTTGGATTAGAGGGAGAAACATCGCAATATTGTTTTACTTTTTTATAAACTGTGTTTTACTCTACAGTATGTGTCGAGTGCTCTCTCTCCTTTTGAAGAGCTCATTGAACTCTATGGTGAACTCATTAGAAGCTTGTTGAATCCCATACTTAACACAGAGTGTAATCTGAGGGCCATTATGCGAGTGAGAGCAGTTAAGAAGTCCTGTGAAAAACTGTTCACTCGTAGGGAGAATTTAGCTGATGAGTTTAAAAACGAAAGTTAATACATTACTGGAACAACTGCGGTTATCATTTGTGAATTCATGCATGCTTCTTTTCACATTGTGCTGATGAGAATTCAGAAGACTGTCATGCTTAAAAGCACCTTTTCCCAGATGTGTTTCTGTTTTCACTGGCACTGCTTCAGATTAATTCCATCTACATTATTCATACCAGCTATTTAGCACTCATCCAAAATGACATAAAATGAGTGCACCCGTTGAGTGAGTTTAAATTTCGATTTTTTTTCTCGCATTACAAGCGCCTAATAGTCAAGAGTGCATCGGTGAAAGACAATGTTCAGGCAGAATGTGGAATTAATTTTTCTGTTTCTCACAGAGATCGTATAGGATCGAGGAGGAATAGAGGGAAAACAAGGATGTAAAATGTTTCAGGTTCAAGGGATTTTTTTTGACTGAATTAGGATTTTGTCACAAACTTTATTTTGAACTGCAAGTGAGAACACATTTTTCAAAATAATTAGTAGCAGTTAACTCCAAAAATGTGAAATTGTTGCAGAATTTGCAGCCTACCATACCATATTTTAGCTGTGAATGTAAAAAAAAAGATAAAAAGCATTAGTTAAAAATAAAATCTTGCAAATAAATTTTCCTCCTCATATTTAGATGCCTACAGATCGTGTCTAAACGTGGAAGATATTTACAGATTGGCCATCTCCAAAATAAAACCATCTCATTAGGAGAGATTAACGCTGAAACAAAGTAATTCCCGAAATTCGCAAAGCAACAATGTTCACATGTTTACTCAGTACAACGGTTTATGGATATTACTTCGACTGAGGTATTTTGCTATATGTGAAATCACATCCTGTGTAATGCTGTTCTGTTCTTTTGTGTCGTTATGCCTGTGTTTGGATGTGTCAGTTGGTGCATGGGCTTTGTGCACATGTCATCTCCGGGGATAGTAGGGTGGTCAATAAATGGCACCGTTATTTTGGGGGTCCCGGGCTGAAAAGTTTGGAAACTCCTGCCTTAAATGACCACAGAGCTGAATGAGCAGCTCAGTGACAGACTCACACTAATAAGGCCTACAGTATGAGCTTCACAAAGGTGATTTATTGCAGGGCCATTGTGTTGCATTGATTTATATTACACAGGTCTTACTTTCAATGTGTCCACCCCCTGCTATAGCCTAAAGTTACTTTTTCTTTGTGCCAATAGACTGAAATGAGAAAATGTGATATGACCACCACACCTTCCCAATACTGCAGCAGCCAGCAGGTTTGAAGCACACTGAAAATTACATGACTGCTCTGTCACAGGTTGATGATTCAATTTATTGCACACATAGCCCCTGAAAAAAAAGAAAGCACAACCCCAGCAAATGGTATTGGTTATTGATGACTGACATTGTAATTCACCAGAATACAGTCCTCCGTGCTGCTATATGAGGAGATGCATCAATTTTAAAGAATAATGTCAATTATTTGGTTTTTATGCGGTAGATTTTTCACTTTGCCATATTTCTCTGGACAATTTGTAGTATAGAGTCCAGAGGGAGGGAAGGGAGCGAGGGGGGAGGTTCTGGGCCAAAATCTGTGAGGCAGCACAGACTGTGTAGCGCCGCTTGTGTTGTGGATTATGATATTAATCATATGGCAGCTGGCCATTAAACGTGGTGTGGTAATCCAAACAGCCCTCTGTGATAAGTAGATGGTGCCGCACATGATTGCAGCCCTGAAGAGAGGCGAGTTGAGCTGCTGAACCGGAGCCGAGCCCAGCAGCCTCTACCAGCAGAGGAGAGGGCCACGGCTGCAGCGAGATGAGCACTCTCCACAGCCATCAGAGAAATAAATGACTCTCTACTCCGAGTGGAAATCAGTGGATCTCTTCCTTATGATCACAGCAATTCACTCCTAAAGACTGAACAGGAGCTCTTTTCATGATTAATGCCTGAATAGCCATAACGTCCGCAAAATTATAATGTATTTCATGACACTCTTGTGTTTGAAAATTTTCAAGACACTTCAGGATATGCATAACATATAACTAGACCAAGAGACTAACTGGGAAGTTAATCAGCATAGGACAGCCTTATGAACACCCACAGTTTTATATAGGTCAGGTTCTGCAGTTCATAAATCAAATCCCTACAGTTATCATGTTGGAGACTGTTTGGTTTTTGCTATTGTTGTTTGAAATGGTTTTCTGATTGGACTATTGTTCAAGTGATGAAGTAAATCAGTCTGAAAAACCCTCATACGGTAAGCAAAACTAGTTCAATCACGACAGACTTATGAGATGAACAAAGAAGAATAAGAAAAATTGAAGTAAAATTGCATTTATTGTGAACAGAGGTAATAGACTTAGGAGCTCAGATCACAGCAGGAAATAGATCAGAAGCGGTCCTACGTGATTTCTGTCTAATGTGAAGGAGCCTACAGATAGCTACTGGGGGTGATGGTGAGGAAAGGAGCTCAAGCTTGGGAATGTATTCATGAAATCTTCTGATTGGGGGGTTTGATGGAAGTGGCCAGGCATCCACAGCTGAGGTGGTGATGGGGTGGAGGTAGGTCACAAAATCTTGAAATGAAGGCAGAGGGAGAGAGCACTGCTAAAGTTTGACAGTAAGTGATTGGCTAAACGTGAGCATGTCAGGTTGGCCATTTCTATTAGGCAGCGATATTTGCCTAGGTTTGATGTTTATTTGACCTTTAGGGTTATTTCAGCGGTTGTTTGATTTTTGGAGAATTATGAGCCATGGACAATTGCATATAATACCAGGATATATTCTATTGTTAAATCAATTTGATAGGAAAACTCAAAATTTATAGAAGGACCTGGGGCCTCATACTTGCGTGGATTTCATACTGAAACATGGCGTACGCCAGAATCCAGAAACTGTCGTACGCACAAAGAAAATCTGATGTATCAAAGTGTGCGTACGCATGGATCCAAGCACTTTTCCTTTGTACATCCCAATCAACGTGGAATTGAGCGCACATGTAGAAGTGCCGAACTCCTCCCTGTCCACGCCTCCATTTAAATATGCAAATCAATGTAAATAAGGCCTGCACCAAAGATTCCCTTCTCTTTACGGTCAGATAACACCATGAAAAACTGTGAGGAACAGCAATTTAACCAAATTTGAGTTGAAGGTGCTCCTCGATAAAGTTGAGCCGTGTAAACATCTTTTTTTTTTTCTTTTTTTTTGCCGTCCTCCGGCACCAGCACAAAGGGGGTGGGAGAGTGTGTGTGTTATATAAAGGTGAACGTGAGGCGGAGGACCGCTGTCATCCCAAATGAAAGCAGACAATGTACTCGATAATTAAATTATGTGAAATGGATTTATGATTGTCATTTGCCTTTTTTTATACATAGATCGCGTAGTAAATAAATGCAGAAGTGCGCCAGGGAGGCTGATAAAGACACATGTCCAACTTTACGCATGTGTTTATTGACATTAAGTACTTTAGTGTGTGTAGTTTAACCAGCAAAAAAAGAAAGTCACCGACAGTGTGATATCTGGGCGGACATGCTCAGTGTGCATCGGGGGTTATAGGACAATTAAACAAATACATTTACTTTGCAGTGCCAGCCTGTAATCTGTTCCCAACTATGCTGAATGAATTAATCGTGCGCTGAACCAGCCATCTCGCCACAATGTTTGTTAATATGTGATGCATCTGTACATTCACTTCGCACTGCAGCATCTGCAATATCTTAAAACTAAAGCTGAGGGTACCACTTTGCGCGTGCTTTTATATCCACCTATCTAATTGCAACACGTGGATGGGTTAGTTGTTCATAAATGTGTCTCTGATGTGCACATTACTCTGAGGACTAATTGTTTTCACATTATTAACAGTTTCACAGCTTCACCTCTAAGTGTCGCCAAAGGAACAATAGCTGTAGAAACGTGCGTACGCCAGCTATGGAGTTGGCGTGGGCCACCGCACTTTTCCACGGTCATTTCACTTTTGATACATCTGAACGTTGGCGTGGAAAATGACGTACGCCACTTTTTTGTGCGTACGCAACATTGATACATGAGGCCCCTGCTGAAGTGAGCCAGTTTTTAGGGTAACTCTAAATTTAGAGGCACTGACATATCAATTTTCAGTCAGGTATAGCTGGGGTTGTATGAGCCACATCCCACCGGTTGGGACACTTCACTGAGAGCCAGCTGTGGGAGGAGGTCGAATGCGGACATTTTGGACGGCAAACGCATCATAATTCTCCCCTGACAAAATGAAATCGCCCAAAGTGCAAATAGGTGACCCCAGCAGAGTGATGGGATGTGCAAAACTTGCCGACATGACACATTATATGGTCCTTCAGTCTTGGCACATTGGCAAATGAGGGATTTGATGGTGAGCACTAGAGCAGTGGCTTGAGTGGCAGAATGCTCCTAAAGCCCCAGCTAGTTCTAATGAGGCAGCTTGATGTAGCAACCAGGTCCACTGGGCGCAAGAAGGACCAGATGTCGCTCGTACACTCACTCATTCCTTCCAGCACAGTCTGCATTCACCGTTCAGCCCATCTGCTGCTACCAAGCATAGTCAATATTTAGCCACTGGGAAAAGGACAGACACGCTCTGCACCTGGATCATTATAGTGCCTGTGGTAAATTGGAGATATATTTTTTTTCTCTAAGCCTAACTAAGAAAAACAACTCCTTTACAGCCCACACTCTCTAACCCCTTGGACTTGACCTCCTGATGTTACAGATACTTCCACTCCGTTTGCTTTAACAGTGTATACTAATGAGGAGAAAATATGACACATCTCAGAGTGAGATCGCATCCAGGAACAGTTGAATAAGCCTCACAGCTCATGTTGCATGACTCAGCAGTGAATCACACGTTGCCAAGGTGCCACTGAGCAAAACTGACATGCAATATGCCAATTCTCGCCCCAAAGATGAGACATTAACAAATTACCAAAGAGGAGGAATATTCCACTTTATTTTCAGTTTAATTTCTTCTTTCGTTGGTCGCCTGCATGTGTGTGACAAATGTATGACTGTTGTATCTTTTAGCTCAAGGCATTGTGTCAGCATAGCCTGACGGTGAGAAGTGACAAGTAGCTGAGGTTTAGTTTTAGGTGCAAAATTACTAAAACTAAAGTGGATCCAGAGTTGACCCAAAAACAGAACAGAAGAGCCCTGGTAACAAATTATTTCAAAATAACATAAAATAATGACTCATACCTGTACCTGTGAATTCTAAAATTCAAATGCTGGAAGTAAAATCCTCCATCCTCCATATGCACTTATCTTTCTTCCAACTGGTGCTGCAGCCTATCCCATCATGCCTTGGTGTAACCACTGATGATTTAGTTACCTTACATTAGATTAAGAGCAACAGCAGGATCCTAACATCAGAAGGCCCAGCTGTGGAAAATTCATAATTGATCTCTGCCGAACGAAACACTTGTATTGAGCTGTAGACACCTCCTGGGCAATCCAGGGCAACTGTGTGCTCATTCTCCAAGGAGTGAGTGAGCAGAGAGTTGAACATGATGAAATAAGAGTAAAATTACTGTACACTATTACCCCAGTTACACAGTTCAGATATTAAAACAGAGAGCAGGGATTATACAAGTTTATACTCTCCACTTAAAAACACTAGCACAAAAAAGGGAAAAGAAATCGTGACAAAAATCTTCATCACCTACATGTGTGGGAGTCTGTTCTTGTGTAAATTTGCGCATAGGTGCCATGCATCTACACTCGGCAGGAGTAAAATGTCTTTAAGGAGAAACAGTCTGTAAAAAGCAAGGAGAGTCTGGTATTTCATATTAGTTCTTCCCCCGTGTGGAGTAGCCACATCGAGCTGCTCCTGTGGGGTGGATTATACACAGGTTCACAGAGAGGCATGCTTTGTTGCTGCAACCCCGGTCTGCTTACATGAGGAACTTGAAAGGATGTTTTCTTGTCAGCTCTCTGCCACAGCTTCCAGGCAGAAAGAGAGGGGTATTGTTTCACCACTTATTCTTAAGTCATGAGCCGGGTCTTGGCATTACCCGGTGCAGCTCAGATGAACTGAGGAGCGCTTCCTGGAGGTCATTCGCATTATATGAAGTTGTTACTGCTGCATTTGTCTGGCTTCACTTATGATGAAAAGACAGACTAATCACTCATAATTTCTTCAAATATTCCCCATATCAGATCAGCGCTGACATGTTAAACACACGTCTTTTTAAACCCACATCTTTTTTGTCAAAATTCTCCTCTCACTCGTGAAATGCTAAAAGTGCAACAAAGGATTATCTAGTATTCCTTCACAGACTCAAGGGAAGTTGAAAACCTTTTAGATCACTTTTTAGTGTCAGACGGCTGCACTTAAACGGCAGATATATCCAGTCCATCCCATCAAAGCTATGAGCCTCTGAAAGGTACAGGGTTTGCACAGTGACTGGCTGCAAGTGAAGTGAAGAAAAGTCTGTGACTGAAGGAAGGATGTAGCAGGTTGCCTAGCACCAGGTTACCCTGCTTGTTTATTATAAATATGTTAAAGAAACAACAACTCCTCCACCTTGAACAACCATGCATGTCTTTTCTTGTCAACTTTTTGATAACAACCATACGAGTATCTCCTGGAATAGAGCCCCTGCGGCAGGTGTACCTGACCTTGGTTGCCATAGTTACAATAATACAGACAGTGGCATGCCTACTTTACCATGGTTACACTAATAAGTCATGCCTTACTTAGTTAGGTATAGAAAAAGATCATGATAGTGATTTGAAATAACTACTTACACATAATGAGGAAATCTACAGTACGTTATCATGGTTACAAGTCTAACAGAGGTCATGGATGATTAAAAACAACATTAACTGTTAAATTCAAATGGAAATCAAATGCCACACTCGCATTTCATATTACTTGATCATACTTTTTCCTTTGTTCTTCTCATAATTATTCATTCTGAACATGTAATGATGTCCATATATTGTCAGATCTTTATCCAAATGACACCCATGAACAAACACTGTCTTTATTACAGGAATACTAAATCTAATTTTACGTTTGCTGCTGATACTGATGCTAGTCATCATTCAGTGCAGAAACCCCACCATTTCGTCTTTGGGAGTACATCACACAATATTATTTTATACAGTACTAATACAATAAGTGGTGTTTTTCTATATGGGCTCTGTCACACACCGCCACTCAGCACAACCTTTAAGTCTTGTTTCCATGCTTATGGCTCGCAGAGTCTAACTCTAAATGTACTGTGAACACAGAGTGCATCATGTATTTGTGTGTTGTCACATCGGACATGTTACCCATGAGCTTATTGCCATGTCTTCATGTCATCAGATACACATAATGGGGCTTTTATGAGGGCAGTGTGCCTTAAGGGCCTAACTGCCCTTTTCAGCTTGCGCCTCTGTAATTACATTTATATCAGACATATCAGACATAAAATACAGGGATAGCCCATTGGTGGTCACTGAAGAATCAGGGCACAGCTTAACTTATCTGCCACAGAAGATGCAAAAAAAAAAAGAAGAAAATCACTGTGCACATGAAATAATTGTTTTTTCTCTTATTGTTTTGTTCTGAGAGAGAAGGAAAGCCAGGAGGGAGAAACAGTGGAGGAGACTGAGGAGAAAAGACTTACACAGGATTAATTCCAAGGTCACCAAGAAGTCTTCATGACTTCATTTCTGAACAGTAAAATGGTTTTCTTGTGTTTGTAGGAAAATTACCTCATCACAAAATGGCCTCTTTTCACAAAACTGCTTTGGTGACCATTGAGTAGTACTTAGGCATGCCTACGGCTGCATACGGCTTATTATTCTTTACTAGCACCTCCTGCTCAATAGTTTCAGGGTACATCGAGACCCACGAGTTGAGTGCTGGGTTGTCTGTCTGCTCTGTCAGTTGTGGTGCCCTTCAATCGGCAGCATACAAAATGAGTCCCTGTCCTCTTGTAAACACAGGATGATAAAGGAAAGAAACCCTCATAATCTCCCTCTGATTCCCATGCCTCGCTGCTCTGCACATCATACACATCTTGGAGTGTTCATTTCCATTTGGACTGGAGCCGCAGTTCAGGGATTTCTTCTGTCATTTCAGCCAAATGCCTTCAGCGAAGGCTGATGCGTCGTCTGTTTTCATTTGAATAAACACCTTCTGCACGGTGCACTGTGTTTACTGTCGGAAACCTTTGGGTGTAATTGGTCTAATACAATGTTTCCAAAAGTGCAATAAATGAGATAGTATCTAAACCGACAGCTTCATCAGTTTTTTCAGTCCGGTTCCATATTGTGTGACTGTGATTTGGGCACAAAGGATGTTGTGAAAGCAGAAGCAGCTTTGAAAGTCTTACACTTGTAGTTGCTGAAGTACTGAGTTCAGTTTACAGCCATAAGAAGACGCAAAGAGCCAAAACAGTTTTTGCCCTTGACTCCCCTAAGTTGTTGTATTATAATGTGGTATCATGAGAAGACGTATACCATGACACTCTTGAAGACATAATGTGTCAGAGCTCTTTATCTGTCATTCATCACAATTGTATTCAGGGTTAGGGTACGCAAAGGGACTCAAGAAATTTACTCTTTATTCAATTTGGTGATGCTATAGGCTTATTTTCATTTTTGATATTTTTCAAAATAGTAATTTCCTTGGCTCAGATATTGCAGCTTTACCTTCCATGGTGTACATGCCCACTGCAGAGCATCAGCCCTGATCTATTTTCTCCCACAAGGTGAACCATAAACCATCAGGGAGCGTTCCCATTTCACTTGTTTTTTCATCAGCAGCTGCTCCGTCCTGCATCTTCATCTCTCGCCTCTTTAACCTAAACAGCCTCTGAGCAATTTTTCCTTTAAACGGCTTGTGACCTTTGGGTGATGCTGATGCTGAGCCGCCATCAGAGCTGATAATATCTCATTAGAATACAATAGCCAAGTAAATTCCAGCTTCTAAAGCTTTGCCAGGAGGGTTTACCCACCACACAGGGCCTGCCAAATGGAACAGGAAAGGAGAGTTTTCTATTCCTTTTTCAAAAAGGGGAAAAACAGAAAGAAAGAAAAACCTTGTTAGCATATATTACATACTAAGCATATGCTAAACTGTAACATCATCTGCCAGTTCTTTTTTTTTTAAACACACACTTCAGAAGAAAAAGAACATATGGTGTTTGTTGGCACTTTTCAGGTAAATACTTAGAGGGTTTGTGTGCTTTTCGGAGGCAAAGTTGAAATCAAAGTTTCCTGCTTATTCTGACTGCTAGCTGCTGGCAGGTGGCTCTGGCCTCTATCCACTCACTCTGGAAACCAGTGGCCAAGCAGCCTCCCACCAACAGACATTGTCAAGTGGGAGCTGCATTTATTCGGTAAACAGGATAAAGGATACCTGCAAAGAGAAAGAAAGATGGGGTTTGAAGTAGACGGTCCCTTCCAGTGTACATGCATCTGTAGCTTGTGGAGAGGTACCTGTAAAAACAAACAGCACAGTTAGAAGAAGAGGAAAAAACAGATGCAACTGGGTTGCTGCTGTTGGTTTTTCAGCTCACATGGATTTTTACAACCTCTAATTCACAGAAACCTTCAAATTCTTCTCTCTTGTTTGGACGTTAATTCTACATCCACACAACGAAGTTTGCATTTTAAAACACACCTTTTCCTGTGTTTTCACCTCCTGTTCTTACTACTCTGATACTTTTGGAAATACTGCTGGCCCTGTTTGTAGTACTTCACGGGGGCATTATAATTTGAACGGCCGAAAAACAGAGTTCTTTGGAAAGGCTGATACAGTATACACCCATGGCCGCTCCCTGACTAGGTCGTATCTGCCTCAACTACCAGTGGTGAAAGCATTATGAATAATGAATAACAAGTGTTACTGACCTTTTTGTATTTTCTAGCAGCTGCTGTGGAGTTGTTTTCTGTGTTTTACACTGTCTTTACCGATCCTTGTTTGCAGTATATTAAACCCAACTGCAGAGTAGACGGTCTGCGTCCAGCTTGCACATGCCAAGTGTACGTGATTGCTTATATGTGACAGCGATTGTTTCTAAAAAAGAGTTTAGACCTTCACTTGGAGGTAGATTGTTTTTGTTGGAAAATACCAGTTCATGGTCGTAGTGTGCATGTAGTCTTGTGCTTCCTGGCAAATCGAGTGATACAGAAAAGTACTGTAGCATAAACTGACTCTGACTCTTATTTTTAAATCTTGTACATTTCACATATAAGAGAAGAGTCTCCCACGAAAATCCCACATCAGCAGGCAGCGGCTGCAGCGATAGCAATGAAAAGAAAAAAATGCTTACTCCCTTGCACTGAAAGGAAACGACTCGGTGTTCTGGTTCTCATTGGAAAGTTTGGAAATGAATGAAGGAAACATGACAAAAAAAGATAATCTCTTTGCTTGGTAAGAGAGCTTTTCTCTCAACCTGGAGAGAGACCCATAAGAAGATTGCATCAATCATATTCCTTTCTGTTCTCAGATTATTTCGATATGTATATGCTGTGCAGCCAACCCCATTTCTCCCAGACACAAAGGACCACTGAGTGTTCAGTGCTTTTCACCAGCTCAGCACTTCATACCTGCGTGGAGAATTATGATTCTGCGTGATATCATCAAGGTCAGGTTGTTGGTACCTACCTTACACCTTGCCCTTTGATTGGATGTTTTAAATTTTGTCACGCCTGGCCTTCGGCCTGCTATCAGCTCACCCTTGAGAGTGCCACTACAGAGAAGATCTCCCCAGGCAGTTAGAGGCAAATGCTAGTGGGCAGCCAGGGGAGAATATGCTTTTAGTGCAGAATAAATCAATCTGAACGAGAGGCTTTAAATCAGAAAAGATGACACTGTTGTCCCATTTTGCCTGGCTCCATCCATGTGGCATTAGTTTAAGGTCAACTTCATTTCTGAGCACAGAAACAGACATTGTCCCGGCAGAGGTGTTTTTATTCTCTGTAATTTCTAAAGATCGATAGAAGCAGTCAGTGACCCACAAAGCTTGGAGGTTGACTGGCGCTCTATTTATAGCAGCCTGTGTGTTTGCTCTGTACTGACATGCAGTACCGCTGAGCCTTCAGTTGTATCACAAGTTCAGGCTTGTTAGAGAAACAGGTGCTGAAGTTAAGGAGTCACTGATAAGATGGCGGTGCTAGGTTTGGCATTAGTGGTGTTGATGGCAGTGGCAGAACTGTAAAACTTGACAGGTGAAGCGAGGAAATGAGGTCAGCGCCACTTCCGTCACCGGCATCTTCAAGAGTGTGCTTATGAGTCACAGCTGTAAGTTAATGCAAAGTGAATAGGGGTTTCACAGGGAGCGCTGCAAAAACCCCAAACTCTAACTCACATGGTGCGGAAGAGCAAGTAATCAATTACAAGCAAAATAAATTGGATGGCAGGCAAGGAAAGGGATGGACAGCTGATGACATATTTATCAAGGCACAATCACCACCGAGAAATTCGCCAGCTCTGCTCGCACTCAGTGACAGATGGAGAGTGCTGCCTCTTTAACAGCTTCCCTAGGAGACAGGTTTTAAGGAAATGGGACCATGCAATATATTTTAGCTATTTGGGAGGAGACTTGTGTTTCAAAGCTGGAAGGCATGTAATAGAATTCATCTTTTTCCTGAAATAATAAAATGGAGGAGGTTGAATTATGCATCTAATCCCAACGCATGCATTTCTAACGAAGTCGGAATTGAAAATTGCGAAAATATGAATCCAAGACAATGAGCTCCTTCTCAGAGATTGCACACCTAATGCCATGTTAATTAGCACAGAGGCCACAAAGACCAAGACTAATGCAGGTGATAAAAGTCACTTTTTTTCACTTGCAGCTTGGTACCCTGTTTTAGGATATTGGCTTCCTCACTGACCAAACAATGCAGCTCCTCAAGCTGTGCTCCCTCTCTGAGATGCAATATCCACCGAGAGCACAGTCACTGTGGGACATGTTTGTTTTTTGGGCCCACAGTGCATGCTCCAAATGAATCATACAAATGTTTATTTTAAGAGATTAATTCCTCTTACAGTGTATTATTCATCAGGTTTTTGAGGGCATCTTACTTATAATATAGCTTGTCATTTTCTCCATCTGACTGAAGCACGGCTAAATTGTCCTGAATAATTCAGGGGACTGGTAAATAAAATAGCAGACGGGGCTGGCGTTTGCCTGGATGGAACAGACTGAAAGGACTCTTCGGTCTCCAGGTGAGGAGTCTGCTCCTCTTTCAGAAACAGAGAGAAATGTGCATTATTTAAGCTTGGGAACACTGGGCCTCCATCCAACACAGGAAGCTACAGTAGGAGATGGAGGATGGATGGAGGAGGGAATGAGCAGTTGGCAGCCCATAGTTGAGCCTGCAGTGAGAAACAAACAGTACCAGTGAACAGAAGGCAGGACCTCAGAGGAGATGAAGGCTCAAAGGGCTGGACAACGCAGCATCAGAGCAAATAGAAACCTGTGGCGCTGCACTGAAGACTTGAGGCACAGTTTAGAAAAATGTCATACGACATTATCTGAAATTACATAATGTTATTATTTAAAAATATGCTGATTCTCTTTTTAACTATTAGTTACTTATTATTCACATTTATTCACATTCATCCATTGTCTATCTGTGCAGGGTCATGGGGGGGCTGGAGCGCAGCCGACAATGGGCAAAGACCGCATACACCCTGGACAGGTCCCGCAGTTTAACTCAGGGCCCACACATAGAGACAAACATTGCACACACACTCACATTCACACCTATGGGCAATTTAGAGTCTCCAATAAACCTATTGCGTGTTTTTGTGGGAGGAAGCCAGAGAGGAACCTGGAGAGAACCCACAAATAGAAATTGGAGAACATGCAAACTCACCCCTGAAAGGTTTCAGGCCTGGGAATCAAAACTAGATATAAAACATCTGAATGTCATTTTACATGTCCTTCCTCAGGAACAATCGGTCGGACACACAGTCATAAGAGTCTGACTGAGTGATCAAATTGAAATTCAGCAGATACACAGAGAAATCAAATCCTGTAAGTTTGGATGTTTGATCTCTTTTGACTGAGATTGTGGCATGGCTGAAAGCAGCAACGGCTTTGTTGTGACATCACAAAATTCTCACAGCTCAGTTTCTGAATACAAGATGTATGTATTTCTCTGTGGACTGAGGCTTTCATACTCTTACAGTAGCTATTTATATAAAACCTAGACTTGATTTATAATACAAAAAGACATGGACATCTCAAATATTTCAATGTGGACCTTTAAACACAGTGCTAATGAAATATGTAGTGCCCTTTATTTTTTACAATTTACTCCAAATGATTATGATGCTCTGTCAGTGTAAAAAAAAACATTGGAGACATTAAAGACAAGACATTAAAATGAGGAAGCACATGCGCAGAAAAAATCGAGCACACCCTGAGGGAGGCTCAGTGAAGTGCCTTGTGTGTTTAGGTGACTTTCTATGCCGGCTCTAAATACATTTTTAATCAACCTGAAATTTTCTGTCCCTGTGTATACTCCCCCAGTTTGAATGTGCTGCTAGAATTTCTTAACTTAAATTTGAAATGATTGAATTTAGATTGGCATAATATCAAAAAACTATTTGTGTTTGTTTGATACACTGAGTTCAGATAAGGTTTATTTAGATTCCTAGCTGAGGTTTTCTTGAATTACCCTCTACCTTAGATAAGGTCAAAATTAGAAATGAAAAACTAATTCAGTGTGTTTACTATAGTCAAGTCAAATTTTATTTATAAAGCACATTTGAAATAACCGAAGTTGCCAAAGTGCTGTACAGGTAGAAAGATAAAATAACATAGAAAGCAACAACACAATTTTACAAACATGTATGCATACATTTTTACATACATGCATGCATGCATACATATAGGCTACTTACATATACAAAAAGCAAAAAGGGCTCTACCTCAACCTGAGTTGAATGCCATGTCGAATAAAGAGAGGACTTAAACACCTCTCGGGTCTGGGCCGATCTTATGTGGAAGGGCAGGGTATTCCAGAGCCTGGGGGCGGCCACACTAAAGGCTTGGTTGCCTTTGGTCCTCAGCCTGGTTTGTGGGACTATAAGCAGCAGCTGACTAGCTGATCTTAGTGATTTTGTAGGAACATGAAAGTATAGTAATACATCTTTGTACAGGTCCAAAAGGTCTGCTGTTTTTTTTGTTTTGTTTTGTTCTCAAATGACGAGAATCAATGTATTCTCCACAGTAGCTGGGCATATATAGATGTATAACCTCACATACGTAAGTGGGCACAGACATGATAACAGATGGTTATCAAAACTAATGAAGGCTCACTGAGCCATCAGCTTGTATTTCCTATGCATGGCATAATAAGATATGATTGTTAAGGCATGGTGTGTCATATCATGACAGGTCTCTTATGAGGAAGTTAGAAAGAGAAAAGGTCATTGGAGAGGAGTAGTTTCCTACAATGGATAATTGCCAGTGGATCAGAGGCCTATTTTAAGTGGGAGGTACTTCTTTAAAACCTTATGTTACACAGTGAGTCCAACAAAAGCAACATGTGGTATTGTTATACGTTTCAGGGACTCCTATTCATAGCGCCAATTTATGATATAACAGATTTAAAAATGGGAGAACATAAGGCAATGCGAACACTTAACCCCTGTTTTCTGTTTACATGCATATGTAGCCGATGTCGATCTGGCCCTCTGCGTTGTGTTTCTCACGGCCTGCCCTAGGTGGGGTTCGATCCCACGACCTCCCGCACCGGAGGCGACGATGCTAACCTCTTCGCCAAGAGGTTGACAACCACTTGGCAGGTTGGTTAGCACGTCTTTTATGGGTGGAGTGAGTGCACATCCGCTACACTCACCCCCGCTGAACTCACTCCACCCAGGGCATCCGGGTCACGGCACCACTGTAGCCAATGTCGATCTGGCCCTCTGCGTTGTGTTTCTCACGGCCTGCCCTAGGTGGGGTTCGATCCCACGACCTCCCGCACCGGAGGCGACGATGCTAACCTCTTCGCCAAGAGGTTGACAACCACTTGGCAGGTTGGTTAGCACGTCTTTTATGGGTGGAGTGAGTGCACATCCGCTACACATACTTCAATGAAAGCCTCACTTTTTATAATAACAATATGATTTTGAGTAAACAAGGCTATTGCAAAAAGTATGGCAACAAACCATTGCTATTGCTGAGAATCAGTCAGGAAATAGGCTAAATTATGACAGTTATGTCAGGTTGGAAAAAAAGGATGGCCTCACACCTAAAGGTATTCTGCCTGCGTTTTTCAAAGTGGTAGAGTGTGGAAAAGAATTAGAGGCTGGGGAGGAAAGTTAAAAACCTTGCAGGTAAAATATTTTTCTCTCCTGAGCTGACAGATCCAGCCAGAGATAAAACAGCAGTGAATATTGGACTTTGGACAGGTGACCAGGAGCAACACTCCACTGGGATACCTGTAGTCTGTTGAGCTGTCTCGCTCTGTATGGAAGTTCAAGGCTGCCAAAAGTGAAGTGAAATATTTAAGTGGAATAGCCTTACATTAATATCAGCCTCCTCTGGTTAGAGGAAAACACAAACAGTTATTGAGTCAGTTAGGTTTATTGCTGTATTTCTGAGTTAAAATATTACTTTGCACTAATCTATCAACAGGTGTTGTGTTTTCCCTTGAGTTAATGAAGATGTGGATCAAATATTTCCTCTTCATCTTGTCCTTTGAAGGCAGTTGCTTCAGTGTGTGGGCCACAGATTCAATCTTAACTATTAATCATGTTTGCATAATACGATTAAAGATTATTTACTGCACGTTCCACTTCATAAGTCCTATCTATGGTTCTAATATTGATACTATGAAATTAGTTCTTCTTTCATCTTTCGTCTATCCTGTCCCATATTTACTGCTATTTATATGAAGAACTATCTATAATTACGTGCTCTGCTGACTCCTCTACCTTGCAATTATCTCGAAGACTAGTTGGATGCCTTCCAATAATCTTTAGTGTGCTGTTTAAGTCACTGTGATTGCTGATTTTTTTTTATATAATTCTCCTCCATTTGCAGCTGCCTATGCTTATAAATGCTGAGTTGACTTTAAGTTGTAAAGAAACCTCCCATCCGTTTCTGTGTTTTCCTGCACTTGCCACTTTCTAATTGAATTCCCACAAATTATACATTTGAGCTCCGATTTACATAATGGAACTTCAAGATTTATTGCGTCTCTTTGCAGCCTCTTTGTCTGCCTTTACACCAACACGAGCAGGGACCCACTGTCACAGAGTAGACACACTTTTCTTTGCTGTGTGAATCTATACCTGCAGCACCATGATAGCAGAAATTAAACGATTTCAGACTCTTAAGGACAGACACAGAGTTGAGGTATATTAAAACATGTTTGGGTTTATTTCTCTCTACTCATTGCAGAGCCATGGGTTCTGCCAGCGTCTCCACTAAGTACAACAACAACAAAAAACAGCACTGTTGTTCTGCACCCTTAGAGTCATCAGTACGCATTTTTCGATACTGGCAATAAACCAACAGCTTTTCATTTCTCAGCCCTGTTCATTTCAGTTTCGCTGGAAACACTCATGGCTCGAATTTGGGATATTCACAGTCAGAGTTATCTGAACATTACTCCGCTGAATATCTTCCTCCAGCCCACCTGCAACAACTTCTATGCTCCCAGCACTAACTGCTTAGGCACGTTAGTGGTATTGTTCTCTGTGCGCTTTGATATTAGCCCTGTAATTAGTCATTAGTTGCTTCCCTCTGACATCTAGTGGCATTTCTCCTGCAGGGCTGGCATCTCTCCTCGCCACAGCACTGTCTCAGCGATTTTTTTTATTCTTGAAATTCATTGAGCTTCTCCAACAAAATTTCTGAGGCTGAGCCGTAAACTACTCAAGTCTGGCCAAATCTGTTAAGAGGGGTGAAGTTGGGACATATTCCCACTCTGCTGAGACACATTGTAGAAATCTGGAAAAAAATTACAATCTGCTCTTGTTTTATGCCAACAATAATGGTCTAGAGTATAACAACCTTGGGAAGTTTAAAAATACTTAGGCATTTAAAAGTACTTTTTTTTCCTCTCAACACATTCTTGTATTGTTTTACATTTCGAGAATATGATGACTTCGACTCAACAGGCTGAAACACTGACTCACTGTAAAACCTGTAGAATGAAAAGCTTGTAGAATATGATACACAAAGGTTAGAGAATTACCATAAAAACACAACTGAATCAACAAAACATCGGTGAACTGCAAGCTGTTTATCTGAAAATAAACAAAGGTTTTATACCTTGACATGCTTTCGAAAGTGAGGAAGAAATTTGTGACTAGAAGCATCTTCTGCCTCATCTTTATTCAAAAGCCTTCGTTAGGCCACTGCCAAGTTCAAACTGAGCAGTTCAGACATGCAGCAGCACAGCATGACTGACATAGGAAGGAGTTGACTGTGATTGGTTTTTCTTCTGTGATGAACAAAGTAAAGGAGTGAAAGTTTACCAAAAAGAAAACATAGTCCAAGTACAGAAGCTCAAAAATATATTCAAGAACAGTACTCAAGTACTTTGTTACAGGTTTTCTTGGCACCTGGTGAGGAATGTTTAAGGTGACTTTAAGGCATTGTCTCCTACCGGCTTTATAAGTCAGTGAGTGAAACATGGTTGTGTCTGAGCTGATTGTTTATTAGACTAAAGGAGTTGTTCTCCGTCGGGCAAGACAGAAGGATGTCTGTTGCTGTCTGTGCGCATGTTGTTTTCGGTTAATGCGATGAGTTGCATTTTTTCCTCAGTAAAGCAAAGTTTGCAGTTTAGTTGTTTGCATTTCCCTACACAAGAGACAAGGGAGTTTAAATACCCTTTAGCCCGGATGATGATTGTTTTGGAGAAATCTGATTGAAGGAGGAAATTAAAGTTTCTGATTGAACCACTGAGAATTAACCTAGAAGCAGCAACAAAACAGAAAAAGACTAAGAGGATTGAACACCAACATTTATTTTTAAAAAAAAAGTTAAACCAAGCTGACATTATCAAGTGCTGTTGACGCAGATGTGGCACTATCATTACTTTTACTTTCTGGCTATCTTTTCCACTGCTATCGGAGGGGATGAGTAACTTCCGAGACGAATGTCAACCGTCAACAATCTAAAACAACCTCTAGATGCTCAGTAAAAGAAATGCCACCATCACTTTATCCAACATTTTAGCTCTTCCTCTCAAGCTAACTCAGCCAATTGAGGAATATTTTACCCGGCACAACCAGTGTTTGGAAATGCTACAGCGCACACTGTGGAGAATCCTGTCCGTTTTTGCTGCTTTTCCACTCACTACAAACTGATATTAGTTATAACAACAGTGGTGGCAGGTGTAACATCAAAACCATTAGAAGACATGAAATCAAAATGCAAGTAAAATGCAAAACAAAAATCTGTATCCGTTTTGACGATATAAAAGTTAAACTTAAGTTACTCATACTGTAGAATGAATCAAAACTGACAAAATGCAAAAATTAAGTGTGTGCTACGATAAAACAAACATTGCAGTTTTTTTTTGTCCTGGTACTGATGAGTATGACAGGAGGAAAAAGTATCAGAATTGCTATAAAAGCGTGTCCTCAAGCGGTCAGGCCAAAATTGTGAGAGGCAGAAGAATCCTGGTCCTGCAAACACCCTCTCCTGCAATCTGGAGTGAGCACAAGCTTATAGGAGCTCTTATTTCATTAGCAGCTGGGGTCTGTGAGCATCCCCAGTATAATACAGGCTTTGCAGTCTCCCAGGAGAATCCCCTGTGGCTGTGCCAAAAGTCAGGAAATGAATCACCATTTCCCACTCTAATCCTTCCCACCACCTTCATATGAGAGAGGCGAGGCTGCCGCTCTAGTCTTCATGTGGGAAAGTACATGCACATGCCACTGTCTGGACTATTCTTCACTGTGAATACGCAGCAACCATTGGATTAGTCCTCTGCAGACGCCACCCCACCAAGCCAGCCAGAGCCTCCAGAGGCAGTCACTCCCCATTACCCCGCCTAATCACTGAACATGCTGCTGTCTCCCATTAATGGACTGACAGCGTTGGGCAGCAACTGGGATGTGAGCTGAGTGGCACACAGCCTGCTTGACTGAGCACCTTATTGGCTCGTCAGTGTGGAGGGCTGTTTAGTGTTCTGTTGTGTGATCTGATGAGATATCCTGCCTGGTTGTTAACGTGTGAGAAAAAAAAAGTGGGCTTTTCCTAATGCTGAGAGGTGCACTGAAGCACACTGACAACCTCCAGTTTGGCAGTGGATGATGATATCTCTCTTTCTTAGATGGAGTATTTCTATTGTATAATGTGCCCAAAAACTCTATAAGTAACAGTGACAGGATATTTAAATGTACCGCTGTTAGTTCAGTACATATATTTTCTGCGTTGAATTCAGTGCATTTTCAGTATAAAATATGGCTTTGCTAAAAACAGCGGCAGTGACAAATCTTACACAGCTGTGTTTGGGAACTGCCGATGTAAGCTATTTCATTATTCCACATAAATGCATTTCACAGAGTCCATAGCTTTGGGGTTAATTAAGTCCCTAAAACTATTATTTTGTAAACAAGATAAAAGTCAGCATATTTCTCTCTGCAGTGCATCTATACCACAGAGACTCACAAACCAAGAGTGGGCAACAATGAAGATCACACAGAGGACTGATGGATAGCCTCCTTGTGTTCACTTATACTATATGAATTTCATGTACTGCCTATATGTCTCCGTATGGCATAGAAGTACAATAAAATGAAAATGGTCCACCACAGAATTTCATTTCTACAAGATCAAAGTAAAAGAAAAAATTGCTCGCCTGACATATGGGTTTCTTGTTTAAATTGCACCTCAGCGAAATGCTCCCCAGAATAAAACTGAATTTCATGAAGTGAAATATACAACATACAACCTACAACGCCACTGATACGTGACACTCATAAAGTCACCTTATTAATCTGCTGGTTATTAGGACTGTGCGTGTATCAACACAGGACTATTCGCAGTCAGCCCTAGTTTCATTTCTGGGCGTTGATATATTTTAGCTGGTCCCTGCCTGTCAATAATTGAAACATACTCTCCAAAAAATCTTTCCCGAACATCACTTAATAAGGCACCCTAGAGCAATGTGCTGTGTGTTTGGAGGAAAAGGAGAGTGGCAAGATGCTTTCTGTCTCCCCATCCTGCTCACAAATCCATAGTAAAAGTGGAGAACTGACTATAGTAGCTATTTTGCTACTGACCTAGAAATGAATGCTCTAAGTGCAATCATAAGAGAAACTGAGCCTTCCTCGCAGAGTGGCTTCCATGGTAGTAATCGGGCCCTTCTTTTTTTTTTAGCTTTGAAGTTTAATGTACAAACACCACACAAACACCTACTATATGAAGTATTCTGCCAGTAATTCTCAAAACTGGTGCAATCTGAACATAAATATCCACTTGTTCAAGTATCCATCTTTTGTTCTGTTCTCCTGGGTCTCTCTTTTATTGCGACAATATCAACAGAAGTGCTGGTTTGTGTGTGGTCATCATGTTTTTTTATGTGTTGTGTGTTCCTAATTCAAGAAAATACACAATACTGCAGAACATCTTTCACAAAGCAACAGCAAAAATAAAAGCAACACACACACACACTTTTGTTTTTTACTTTGTTACTGCACTATTTATGGTGCGATCCATCAGACTTTATGTGTGCATACGTCTGGGTGTTTGAAAGTGAACATCACCTCACAGGCGCTCATCCTGGGGATTGGGCCATGGATCATCTTTGACCAGCAGGAGAAGGTGAACGCAGTTAGAGAGAACAAGAGCAGGCCAAACCAGTGAAAGCATTTGCAGCTGTGAGTGCACCACTGTTCAACCAAAATCGAAATGTGTCCACTCCCAACTCTACTCCTTAAGCACACACACACTCGGCACCACTCCCAGACACACATGAAGATCCTCACATTGTAAAGGGTAGACCGAGTCTGCACAGTTGTGCTCCAGGCTCAACGTTCAAATAACACTTAGTTAAAACAGTTTCACTGCAAACTGGTGGTATGTAAATACGCCTGATGTAAATAGTCTTGGGTAGGAATTAAAATCCCATTAAGTCAAATGGGTTGTTGACCTTCCCTCTGTTAGGGAAAATTATGCAAGCGTTGAACTCTTAAAACTATTATGCAAAACTGCTTCTTCCCCATGTAATTTTCAACAGAGATTTAACTGCAAATATGACTCATTACCCACCCTTGTGGATGGTTTAAAAAAAATACAACTGAAATATCCTCCTATATCACTACCATGCAATTATTATTCAGGAGTGTCACTTAATGCACTACATCTACATTTGCTGTCAGTGAATGTAAGGTGCAGGGAGCAGTTTCAAGAAAGAGAGATAAAATGAATCCTGCTGAGGATATTAAATTATAAGGATATTAAAACAGCTCTTCAGAGGGATATGAGACACTGTCTATGGACCAAAGGATTTTTATTAACAATAAAATATTGCTTTGGATATTCATAATAAAAACGGCACGATCTTTTCAGGCTGCTTTCTTTCATTTTGAGAATAATTTATTGGTTTCTCACACACAGCCGCTCAATGAAGTGACATTTTGAAATTGAGCCTGTCTTCTATATCCAGCAAACCAATTTACACAGAGAGAATAGCTGTGCTCTCAAAATGACAAAGCGCAGCAATATTAATCCTTGTGTACGTTGTGTTTCTTTTCGTATGGAGCATTACACATGATTATAATCTTTAAAGCCCTTTCAGTAAAGGTCACCATACAACAGCTTAAAATCTACAATCAAACAATAGTGAAATGTCCAAAACTTGCTTTTAAATAGTTAAAGCAGATATCAGTGGAATGTTTTTGTTAATATAAGTCCTAAATAGTCCTATTTTCCGTCAGCAATCACTTACATGAAGTATTTCAGCCTAAACACGAGTCTCTCCGTCACTCTGCTTTGCTGTAACCCGAGGAGAAAATTTTCCTTGTGGGATACAAGTGTTATCCAATGAGGAGAGAGAACGGCATGAAGGGCTGTGTGTGCAGCCAAGGGATGCGCGTGAATGTGGTGACGTAGCACGAGGACCAATTGATGCCTGACAAGGGCGGGGGCTGCTAACTCATGGTGCGTTCAAAGAAACTCGTACTTTGTGTTTTTCCTTCCTGTGAAGTCATACCAGTTCGATCTGGTACGAGTTCACGGGTCGGAAGTTACGAGTGGCCGTTATAGGGAACTTTCACAGACAACAGGATGGTAAAAACACGAGCTACGGGTTACCTGGAACGCTACCAAGTCGTAGTTGTGACTTGAAGCTGTAACTTACGGTTTCAAAAGCCTGCCTTGAACGCAGCATTAGCCGAAACGGCCGTGAAGCTGATATCTGCTTTAACTGATTGTGTACTACTCTCATATCAAACCCTTTACAACAGTGCAGAATATTATATCTTCTAACAGCATTACAATGTAGACAGTGTGAAGTTAAATGTTTTATTTAAAACTCTGAGCATATTGTAGATTTTGTGCAAGATCTGTTGGTTTTTACTCCTGATACTGACTCATATAGCAAACTCAAAATGCTATGCTATATCAGAAGCTTTTAAAACCTTTAGAAAACAAGAAACTGTCACTTTTCAGTAGCCATAACTTCATTTTAAATAATTATAAATTTACCATTATAAAGATATATTGTATGATGTTGCAATATTTCAATGCATGCAATACACTGACTATACAGGAAGTATACTACAGTATACATGGATTGTATTATATTATAGCAGCAGAAATATAATGTCAGATATTCAGCACAGATACTGAAAATCACTGTTTTGAACTTGCTTGAATCTTTAACTCTTTCGCGACCATTGACGAGTTAACTCGTCACAGCCTGCCGAACGTTCACGACCATCGACGAGTTAACTCGTCAAAACCGTTTTTTTTTTTACAGATTATGATAATAGACACTCTGAGGTACCCTGTGTGTGAATATGGTAGTCCTCTGATATGTAAAAACTGTTTTAAACTGCAATCAAAACATAATGTTTTTTATAAACTGTGTAATCTGGGTTTTGTTTGAGTAATCGGTCTCCTTGAATGCTGCTCTGGGGACAGCGTGCAGCGTGCTGTTCGGCTGTCGGCTACAGTGTTGCGACTTTCTCGCTAAATCTGGCGACTTTCCAAACCCTCTTGGCGACTTTTTTTTTGACAAAAGCGACTGGCGACAAATCTGACGACTTTTTCCGTTGCTGTTACAAACGTTTCTGGTTTGGAGACTCGGACCTGAAAGCCTGTTATCTCTGCTATTTTCACGGTGCAGCGGAGCGGGCGCTGTGCAGTGGGTGCTGTGAGCCGACCGCCCCCGCCCCGAAGCACCCACCGGCGGCCAGTCACACAGTCGTGTCACGGAGCTGCTCCGCTGCAGCCAGAGACCCGCACCGCTGCACTCCACGCTGCCACACCCCCCAGATTTGCCTACAAATATACTTATTTAGCCGTAGAAATGATTTGGGTGACATGCCACACTGCAGAGTACCGGTAAAAATGAGCCGATTGCCACTTGACACAAAAGTGCATTTTTCTATGAAACTAGAGCGGGAGCTCCGTTTATGGAGAAACCGAGCTCTCTTTTACTCCTTCGTACTCACGAACGAAACGGCGGGAAAAACTCGCCGTTTTTTCGAGGAGCACGTTGGAAAGTCACTCTTCAACCACGTGAAAACCGTTTGTTTCTAGGTGATGTACAGAGTTCGGTTCGACGTGAGGAAAAAAGGTAAAAAATAGCCAAAAACATGTGGTCCGGAGCGGATGTGCTGAGCAATTAGTGTGGTCGCGAAAGAGTTAATACAGTGTTTTATGCTACACTCTTAACATGCAGCAACAGTGCATAAAGTGGATGTTCAAAATTCCCACTCACGTCATTGGAAAATGATGATGATCACTGTCAGTGTTTATAATAATTAATGTAGTTTGCTCAATACCGGAACAGCTCTATCTTTTTCTCCCTCTGTGTTTCACTCCAACCCTTACAATCCCATTTGAGCCTGTGTATAGCCTGAGGTCCCCAGTCAGGGGTCTCTTGTCTTATCCAAAGTCAGGGCTAAAGATTAAACCTGGACTGTGTTGTCACACCCCCAGGACTCTCATAGCACCTGTCTGAAGAAACAAGACTCACTTTATCAGTTCATTAACAGGCACTTAACAGGTGTAGCTTTTGCTTTTGTTCTCTTTTCCTCTGGTGTTGTTTGTCTGGACTGTGTTACATTTGTCTGCAGTGTTTTATTTTTTGCACTTTTTTTCCCATCAGACACTTGTGTCTTGCAGATGTAAATCACATTTTAGTGGCTTATTGTTGCACCTGGCAGAAGGCGTCAAGACCCCCACATGAATCTGATAACTGACTGTAGACAAAGTGGATATCAACTGGTGTCCTCTCACCTGTGTGGTTGCAAAAGTGGTGCTAATTGTCAAAGAGGGTAATTTCAGGCAAAACAAAAAGTTAGAAAAAAGGTCACATCAAATATCAAATGAGTCTTCTCCCTGGACTGTCTCAGCTTCCACAAAATACAGCCGTTCCTTTAGTAAATATCAAAAAGAGTGAGATCACACCAGCATCCGGAGCCGAGGCAAACATTTCTCATATCTTTTCCACTACTGCAGTTCTTCCTGAACCATAAGCACTGAACCAGAAGACAGCAGCGTGTGCTGTATTAGATGCTTGTGTCACCCAGACTGTTTCTGTCTCTTCAAGTACCACACAGAGCATTTCTAATTGGCGAACACACGCCGTTTCCAGTGCTGAGTCATTTTTGAGGTAATAGTACAGTGTTATATTGTTAGTATTCACATGTTTTTGTGACATATTCCTACTTTTCATGTCAGTACATCTTCCACCACTGCTGTTTATGTCTTTATGTGCCTGTGACGCATAAAAAAAACACCAGCATCTTGCAGCCATTTTCCCTCCAACCTTGTTTTGCTTCCCTCTATAAACCCCAGTCAATGTCCCAATGAATATCAGCCATAGGAAGTCACAAACAGGATCAATTTCCTTTTCTGTCTGAGAGTCAGTTCATGTCATTTGTCTGCAGGCAGGCCTCACTGTTGTCACAAGAAAGGTTAAGAGTGCAATAGAAAGTGATTGCAGTTTGGATTTAATGACAGACATAAAGAAGATTGTTTTTTTGTTTTTTTTTCGGTCATCATGTCGACTTTACAACACTTGATTCAGTTGTGTTTTTACTGTAGCGATGTATCCTATTCTATAGAGCACCGTAATGGTTTTCAGTGATAAATGCTATCAGTGATGTTGCTAGCCCTGAGCCCCTGTGTCAAATATGTAACTTATTTCAAAAATTGACTCATTAAATTAACCACAGCACGTCATTAAATAGATTAGATAGAGAAAACAAACACTCCAAGGAACGCACTATTTTGTAAGAACTCTGCATATGTTAAAGCAGAAGTGAGTGATATATTTGTGTTAATATAAGTCTTAAATAGTTATATCTTCCGACAGCAATCACTTACATAGAGTGTTTGGACTGAAACACGGGTCTCTCAGTCCCTCTGCTCTGCTCTGAGCCGAAGAGAAAACATTTATCGTATCCTACAGTTTTTATCCAATGAGGAGAGAGAACGGCATGCAGGGCTGTGTGTGCAGCCAAGGAACGCCGTGAATGTGGTGACGTAGGGACGAGGACTGTTATGGTGCGTTCAAGGAAACTCGTATTTTTCCGACCGTGAAGTCGTACCAGTTCGATCTGGTACGAGTTCACCGGTCGGAAGTTACGAGTGGCCGTTATAGTGACTTTCACCGGTAAAACAGGTCGGAAAAACACGAGTGGGTTGCCTGGAACGCTACAAAGTCGTACGTTGTGACTTGAAGCTGTAATTTATGATTTCAAAAGCCTGCCTGGAACGCAGCATTAGCGAAAACGACCGGATCACTCACTTCTGCTTTAAATTTGGGAAACAATGTGTTGATGGCAAAGGAGGCTTTCAGATATCCTTAACAGGCTTTAATGAATCCGCTCGGGCAACACAACGACACAGCACGTCTGCTAGCTTTCTGCAACACTCACAGGTACTGGGGCATCACCGTAAGTCCCACAGTATACTGTATGTGCAGGCACATATGATTACGATATATGACACAAACGTGTTACCGCAACGGAAAACAGACGGCAAAGAGACGTCCATGAACTTTGTGAGTCACACAACCAGCAAAACCTGTACTATTTTAGTTGGTGATCTTTCAACTTTATTATGTTCTGTTAAAGCTTCAGTTGGTGAAGTCATATTTGCTGGAACTGTCACTATAGTCTGAATAGGACATTGAGGACAAGATCCAATTCCTCTGGCTCCACCTACAGCCTGTAATTGTATTTGCCAAAATCCACCGCTCCTGGAGATTTTCCACCAGTTCACAGCTCCTACATGCGCTGCAGACACGTAGCCTACCGTAAATGTCAATGTGAAACTGCTGGTCCACTTGACACAAAAGTGCATTTTTCTATGAAACTAGAGCGGGAGCTCCGTTTATGGAGAAACCGAGCTCTCTTTTACTCCTTCGTACTCACGAACTTTTGTGGCAAAGAGACGTCCATGAACTTTGTGAGTCACACAACCAGCAAAACCTGTACTATTTTAGTTGGTGATCTTTCAACTTTATTATGTTCTGTTAAAGCTTCAGTTGGTGAAGTCATATTTGCTGGAACTGTCACTATAGTCTGAATAGGACATTGAGGACAAGATCCAATTCCTCTGGCTCCACCTACAGCCTGTAATTGTATTTGCCAAAATCCACCGCTCCTGGAGATTTTCCACCAGTTCACAGCTCCTACATGCGCTGCAGACACGTAGCCTACCGTAAATGTCAATGTGAAACTGCTGGTCCCACCGTGTACGACCATTTACACAGTGAAAACAAGTAAGGAGAAGACTGTTGTTGTTACAGTGAGCTAACTGTGTTCAAGTGTTTCATGGTGGGAGAGACGTGAGACCCTTTTGTAGTTTCCGGTTGCTATGGATACGGTATGCCTTCTGCGTGTGTGTGTGGAGGGAGGGGCGGTGCTTGGAAGAGGTTCATAGAGGGACTTGACAGTGTATCTCTTGAAATTTCCGACCAAGTCGCAGACTTTACTTTCACTTTCGTCAACTTACCAACTGCAGCTTTAATGTTCCAAATGCAAAGTTGGTAAAAATGCACATTCCAAGGTCACTACTATTTCAATTTCTTTTTTTTAAGTATATTTTTTGGGGCTTTTATTGCCTTTGATTGATAGTGCAGTCGAGAGAGAGACAGGAAATGGGGAGGCAGAGAGTGGGGGGAATGACACGCAGGAAAGGGCTGTCCGACGCGGGACTCAAACCGGGGTCGCCTGGCTGCACCGAGGACTGAGCCTCAACATGGGGCGGCAGCTCTACCCAGTGAGCTAAACGCCGCCTCTACTATTTCAATTTCAGGATTTATTTTGGTTCTATTTACTTTTCATTAATGTTCTAGTTAGGCTATTCTCTAAAAAATGCACAGCAACACTTGTGTGTCATTTATCTTGAACGTAAGACTCAGTACAGCCATAATATTAGTGAATTATTTTATTTAGTTCATAGCTTTTTTTTTGCTTTTCTTATTTAAAATAAAGTTTGAGTCAGATTTGGCATTTGTGAATTTTCAACATAGTAGAATGATAATTATAACCATATATGACCAAGTATGAGTTCCACGTTGTGTCAAAAAGGATGCATTTTTGGAGGGATTCATAGAATTTCTCTGGGACTCATCTGAAGGACCACCTGTGAGTCCCATGACTCATAATGTTGAAAACCTACTGTAGCATCATCTCTGGCTATCTTAGCCCTCAATTCCTCATGACATGGATTCCACAAGACATTGGAGACTTTCCTCTGAGATTCTGCTTCATGTCGACATGACTGTATCGCATCATTTCTCCAGGTCCTTGGTGTTCTGTTGGAGTCTTATCTGGGAGGCCACTGAAGTTCAGTGTCATGTTCATGGGAGCAGTTTGAGACGACTTTTTTGCTTTTGTGACATGCTGCTTTGTGATGCAGGAAGTAGCCTTTAGAAGGTCAAGGTCTGCCGTGGTCAGCAACAATACCCAGATAGGCTGTGACATTCAAACCATTATTGATTGGTATTAAAGGACCAAAAGTGTGCCAAGAAAACATCCCCCACGCCATCGCAGCGCTGAGATCACACTCTGATGTTTGATTATTACACTTCTGACCTGTATCTGTGTGATCTCATGCATCGCATTGTCTGATTGGATGATTACATGAATAAGCAGGTGTTGCTGATATCGTACTAAATCAGATCTTGTTGTTATCTTGTGTGTGTGTTGGGTTGTGTGTGTGATGGGGGTAGGTGTACGCTGACCTTTGTCTGATGGATTGTTTTCCCCCAAATGAAGACATGGGGGTTGGAGGGGGTGAAGGAAAGAAGGTCTGTGTGTATGTGTATGTGTGTAAGTCTATATTGTGTGTGTGGTTGTGTGCACGTGCGCGTGTGCCCTGTAGAAAAGAGGAAGGGGGTACTTGGACTACCCAGAGATGAGCCTCTGCTCTGCCATGTAATTATGTACTCCTCTTTCACCTCCCTCCACTCGCCCCTTCTTCAATACCACGTCTCCTCACATCTTTTTTCTCAGCTCTTATTCTGCAGCAGCTCCCAGCTGAGCCGCAGGTGGTGGCAATCTCTGTGTGTCCCGCTGCTCTGACTGTATACACACCGAGCTGTGGGCTGGAGGGCTGCTGCCCAATAAAACAGGCTTTACCTCTCAAACAGCACGGCCACACTCATGTGCACACACCTGCAGGAATGGCACAGACACGCATAAAAATTGCTCCTGCACATATTGCTGCAAAAACATCGGCATGTAATAAACATGTATCAAAGATTTGCGCTCTCTCTCACACACACACACGCACACACACACACACACACACACACACACACACACACACACACACACACACACACACACACACAAACACACATTCTGTTGGTAATAGCCTCTTATGATATTTGTCTCTCTTCCCTTAACCTCCATCCTCTTTGTCACAAAGCTTAATGCTGCACCAGGCGAGCTTTTGGTGTACAGACACATTCATCTCAGCCTGGCACAGCACAAACCAAGTGTCCCATCCACACACAGGCACATGCACGTCCATTTAACGGGTTCACTAACATGAATTTCTGCTGACACTGAGGTAACTGGGATAAACCACAACACAAATTCCTCTGAGTGATGGGGTATTCAAAGACAGTAACCACCAAAACCTTGGGTCTGCTCATGTACTTAAGAATTTGTAAAAATTCATAAAGGATTTTACCTCTCACTGTCCTGTCACCTGACACTTAGTCTCTTGTAATTTGCATGTAGTGTCATCACCATCTAACTTCTATCTCTTCATTATGAAACAACCTGAATATGACAAATTGCTGATGAGTAATAGTCTGTTTTCATTTAAACATTATCATGTCTTCAAGGGAAGACCTGCCCATGTCAACAGGAAGTCGCTGTTATCATTTTTATTATTATCATCAGTAGTAATGGTATTTCTTGTTCTTTTATAAGGAAAGCCTGCAAACTGCAAATTCTCACTCATACCCAATGCAGTTTTAATTGTATTGCATCCACTGCTATTTCGACCCCGAACTTAGCAAGAAGCATTTTGTTATGAGGATCAATTTTCTATTCTTATGGGATCTTGCAGTCATCAACTCTTTGTTCTCTCTCATGCTGCCTCTAACACACACAGTTCCCTGTGGAATTAACTCTCTTTTTATGGGGGCTGGGTTTATTGTATATGACGGTGGCCTTTCGTTTTGCTAATGTAGGTGATTTTCTCCCCATGAAAGCACTGTAATCCATCTCCTGCTCGCAGGGGGTGGCGATTTATTGTGCACACTCTGCGTTAACACACCACAGCTAAGAGCAGATGCAGTTCTTTAACAGATAACACGCTGAAATAAGATGGAGCATTCAGATTAGCCGTGGTGTCAAATAAATTGCATGCTATTGGAGTAACCCTGGAGTTCTAAAACAGTATCCTCTATATCAGATCTGCCGTGGGTTTTGGCATGACAGGGACTAAATGAAGCGTAGCTTTGCATCGGTTGCATCCACACGGGACCCTCAGCGTGCCTCCTGCTTGACAGTAGAGGCTTCACATTCAAGCACGTATGCAAACACATTTCTCACCGAGGTGCATGCAAACTCACATCTTTCTCTCAGCCTTCTCTCGTCATCTCTAATCAAACGCTCTCTTCTTTTTTCAGTCTAGTGCTAATATTTGGTCACAGTCGTTCCATCGAAGACCTACATGTGCAAAGAGGATCAGTAGACTTCATTTCTGAAAGAGCCAGATTCTCTTTGGTGGATCTTTTAACTTTATGGCCTTTCATCAGGGTTTGACAGGCGTAACCCGGAGAGCGAGAGCATATAACTTTATACTTTTTCTGTGAAATTCAATTCCACTCTAATATCCTGGTATAAATGTCTAATTTTCTGCACCATGACCATGTTCACTAGAAAATTCCATTTTTTCCTCCAAATGAAAACATTCAAGACTTCAATTATCTAAGGGGTAATTACAAATGCATGCCAGTAGCTGCATTAATGTTGTAATAATATGCTTAATGTGGGAAAAAGTGGCTGGAAAATGAGATATCACCGACAGAGTTGTTTCACTCTTTGATGCAGCTGTTCTGGATTCTTTCTTTTTTTTTTGCAGCAACTTTTTTTTTTTTTGCAAAGAGTTAGAAAGCAGTTTCAAAACACCTGCTGCTTCGTCTACATTCACACTCTGTCAGGTCAGCAGCTTAAATCAAACAGCCAAGAGAGCATTTTATTTGGTTGACTTATGAGAACTATTGATTGAGCGGTGTGGGTCCAAGTCTTGACTTTCTGCTTTAATCTCTTAATCACATTTCCTCAATCAGCAAGGTTCACAAAGGCCGTGTCGGCAGGCCAGGGGATGGCCACAGAAAAGCATTTGCAAAAGCCAACACACACAGAGCATCAGAGAATGGACCTTGGCGATCAATGGCTCTATAATTGAAGCACCCATTTACTCCTAAATATTGTGGGAGAGGTGGCATCATCCTGCACAACCACCGGCCCACTCACCCTTTCAGTCCAATACAGCCATTAGAGCTCTCTGTGTGGTGGTGAGGCGATGGCTGCAGCTTTCTTTATTGATGGGGATGTTTATGAATATTTGAAGGCCCTTTCAACTCGGCATGGGAGGAAATGGGGAAACAGCGGCCTTTGTGGGTGGCATTTATCCTGCTACAGCACAATATGCTCCTCTTCTTAAAAGCCCTTTAGAACAGAAGTGTGGGAAGAGCAGCGGTGTGAATCCTCCCTCTGTGGCAAAATGTCAGTATCACCCAAAGGCCCAAGCCACACCCAATTCAGTGGTATAATTCACATCACACCTCTTTGCTTTCTCTCCCCCTCTCTTTTAATCTTTCTCTCCCTTGCATCTATTTATTATGAATGACTTTTTTTTGTTTTTTACCAAGAAATTAGACAAAGCAACCACAGTGGGAGGACGCAAATCCAGATTTATTACTCCGCTGATTCATCTTGCAGCAGATGGCCTCTTTTTTTTCTTTTTTTTTTCTGTGAGCGTTCACGTGCCTTTGTGTGCATAATAAACAGCATCCGTCCAAGAGCTGTGAAGAGCGATAACCAGAAAGATGGAAGAAAAGATGACCAGAGATAGAGAGAAGCACCCACACAGTGAGGCAGGGGTGGGTTGCTGCCAGGTCAGAGTGATTTGCCCTTCCACCATCTCTCCTCACACCAGTTGCTTTGGAGTCTATCCAGCTCCAGCCGCCTCCGGTGAAAACAGAGCTGACCTTTTCCAGCACTCAGGTCTGCAGGATATGGACTCTGAAAGGGTTGTGATCCTCGTCTTGGCATCGCTTTGGTTGATTTTATTGCTTTCTCTTGTTGTCCAGCGATTCAATCTCGACCGTGTTATTTGGAAGTTGTGTTATTCGAATCTTGTATATTTTTCTCATCCAGACATGCATGTTAACACTTCACCAAAGGGATCAGGGGCGAAGCCTGCTATGGGCTCAGGTTTTCATTCAATGCCACGGTTGCCACCTCAACAGGGAAGCATCCAAAAAGCTGCCGCCTGCCCTGCCATCACCCTCCACAAGCTCATCCATGTCACTCCCTCCTACGCAGCTCCTTCTGGCTGCTTGTTAGCGCTCCGGTGCTGGCACACAAGGCTGTGGTACTGATGATGTAAGATTTGAAGCTTATTTTGTTGCCGCAGTGGCTCTAAGTGGAGTCAAAAACGAAAACTATAGCCCATCAACTAAATGACGGTAATGAAAATGTAACACTGGAGGCATCAGGATGGTTCCAGCAGCATCACTCTACTGTCTCCTAAGATGATAAAGTGATTCATTTTGTTCAAAACCACCAATATCAAAAGCTGTCCATCAATTTGGAGACAGCTTGCCAATGTTAATATTATCCGCTTATCTGTCTCACATTTCATCAGACAAAGCAAAGAGAAGAGAAAAAAGCTGATAGTGTGTTCAGTGTCTTTTGATCATGACACATTCTGTCCCACTCTCCTCCCCCAGGGATACAAGAGCATTTTTTCTTTGCTATGAGGCCAAAAGTTTGACAGACACCAACTTTTTATTTTGGGTCTGCCAGGAAATTAGGACGACACATGGAATACACTGATTGAAATATACTAATGCAGGTAAAAGAACAGGGACAAATACCAGCATGAATCAAATCATTAAGCCCGTGGTGAATAGAAGAAGTTAGAGCTCAAATATCCACAATTACGAAAAACGATCATATTTCTCCCCTGCTTATCTTAGCTCTTCTCTCTTTAGCGGCAGAGCAGAGCAACGTCTGTGAGGCTTCCATTTTTTCATATTACGACTTACCTATCCCAGGGTACTTGAGAAGGACTGTCTCCCAGGAGCAAATCTCCTCCTCTAATGCAGAATTTTAGGAGAGAAAGAAATTGGAACTAACGTGAAAAGCTGACAAATACCGAGAGCATCTCCCCACAGTGCTTTTTGTCACACGATGAAACATCTGAATTGAGCGCCAGTGTATATGCCGCTGTAATGAATGATGCCTCCCAAGTTTCATTAGCAATTAGGGTTAATTAGCAGATGTACAGTCGCCTTTTATCCTCACTGGCTGTGGATTATTGGGCCTCTGTATGACGGCAGAACGCCCCATGGACTGGCACTCAACACACACACTGAAGGTGAGCTAATGGCAACACCAGTAATTAGCTTACATTTGGTCTCTGGATTGTTTAGTGAGGCCAAATGGTTCACACCATTCAGCTCTGGAGATACAGTAGGAAATACTCCAGCTTGTTAAGGTGACACTGAATCACTCCCCTGCCATAACTATTGCTGTGGGTGTGCATTTACCACTGACACAATGTCACATAGGCCTACTCCAGAAGTGTCAGGATCACGTTTTACTGTATGCTCCTGTTACTGCACAGCTGCTTCAGCCTTCACTGATGTCCCAGCATACTCACAGAGTCATAACCTGCAGCTATCTGATGAAAAAAAAGGGGATGACCCCTTTTTAAAAAACAAACAAACCAGTCTTGTTTTTGTCCTGTCCTCTGTCCTGTCTCTTGTTTATATCCTGTTTTACTTTGGTAAGCGTCTATGTCACTCCCCTCTTCCTGTCAAGTTCCTGTTTGTGATTACCTTAATGTCTTTCACTTGTCTCTCCAACCCCCTTGTGTTTTTAAGCTGTGCTCTTCCTCCATTCTGTCTCGTCTGTTTCAGTGAGCGTTTTTGAGCATCTTTCCTCATGTTTTCTCCTATTCTGTGAATTTGACCCAGTCCAGCAGTAATTGATTACGAGTTTGCCTAGTGATTCTGATACCTCTGCTTGTGTAATTGTGGTACTCCTGGTTTTTGACTATGGACTGAAATACTGTAAACTGACTTGCCCTGTCGCTACCCATCTGCCTGTGCCTCTGCATTGTGGGTACACCTGATTGTTACATTTTTATTTAAAGCAATAGTGCGTAACTTTTATCGCCCCCTAGAGGATTTCTGCGTTATTACAACGATACAGCCGGCACCTCAATATGGCGTATAGCCCGGTGTAACCCGCAGCATAATTTTCAACTCCATTAATAAGTTATGTCATTCATGAATCATGTCTATCTTCTGAAAACGTGTCAGTGATTCACCGCAAACGACAAACTATTAACAATCTGTTGCAATGCAACCCTGTATTCTCTGTGTTATGTGCTCCAGTGGCATTGTTAGCAGCGTATCAACATTTGGTGACAGACCTGGCTCGCATACAGTTTGACTCAGTTGCTGCCTGGTACTTGTAGCATAATCATCAGCAGAGTGTGAACAGGCGTGTCTGGCACACTAATTCAACAAAAAGGAAATCCTGATGAATAATAGTACTAACAAAACAAACTCACTGACCATAGGGACACCAGTCCTTCATTTCTGATCATTCTCAAATTTATCATCAAACAATAACAAATTTAAGACGAACTCATTTGTGTAATCAGGACAATGTGGGCAAAAGTGTTTGTTGTTGTTTTTAAATGTTCTGTTAATACATTTTCTAGTGTTTCTCCCTATACACAGGTCGAGCTGATAACTATCTCAACTATATCTATAACTCAACTTTATCCTATTACCATAAAAGTTAAGCTCCCTAGTCTGAAAGCAGTTCAGTCGTGATTAAAGGCCACTTTTTAGCACTTTGATGAAGCACACTTTGCTTTTGCTCCCACTTGGTTTAATTGTGTTTCATGCATTCCTGCGAAATGATTTTATTCATAATGTTTGATATGGTGTGTATATACACCAGAGAGCCACCTTGAGCGCAGGCCGTGCCATTCGGTATTCAAATGAAGCAGCTCATGTTACATCAAAGTGCCATAACCTTCAAAATGATGGAAACACTCAATAGGAGGCACCCGTTCCATGCTGGCAGGCGGCGCAATTACTGCACCGCGCTGTGGGGGATGGAGGGTGCAACCTAGCACAGTTAACACTTAAAACTTCCTGTTTCCTCACTGGCTGCTGGTGCAGAGTTTTATTTCTGCTAAACATAATCCACACTTCTCTCCATCTTATCTTGGTGAAGTAGAGAAGGGTTGTGAAGGGTTCACTGGCAACAAAACCTCAGTGGTGTGAATGTGTTTGGATAGCGGCTATCAACAACAAGGCAGTTGTGCTTTACGTAAGACAGAAAAGGCATTAAGCCGAGGGGTATAGAGAAGATGGAACTTTTGCTATCACAAACTGCTGTTAAGGTGCTTTTAAACAAGATGAATAAAAGCGTGCAGTTTTCCAGCAGAGCAGCTTATTATTAAGATTATGGAAAGTATGAAGGAAGTGCACATGAGACTCAGTCATTTCTTTCCCTGGAAAATAATGATTCGAAACAGAAATAACTGTTTTGTTTGTGATGGTTGTTTTTTACATTTGCACATTACGGTTACTGGGCGTAAAACCAAAACAATGAGCTGAAGGATTCCAAAATGCTCAGTAAAGCTGAGAACAACTGCAGAATCGTGATTGCTATTACTTAAAGCAGAAGTAAGCGATCCGGTCGTTTTGGCTAACTTCCTGTCAGCCGATGGAGTTAGCAGTCCCCGCCCTCGTCCCTACGTCACCACATTCACGCGCATCCCTTGGCTGCACACACAGAGAGGACCGCCCCTTTATGCCGTTCTCTCTCCTCATTGGATAAAGGTTGTAGGATACAAGGAAAGTTTTCTCCTCGGCTTACAGCAGAGCAGAGTGACTGACAGACCCGTGTTTCAGACCAAACACTCTATAAGTGATTGCTGTCGGAAGATATAACTATTTAAGACTTATATTAACACAAACATTCTGCTTACTTCTGCTTTAACATATGATAAATGTGGTTCAATGTTGGTTCAACAAAAATGGAAAGTGCAGCTTTCAAAAAAAAAAGAATTCACAGTGAAAGTCCACCTGTGGTTTTGTCTGGCCTTCACGTTAGTCACTCCCACATTCAACAGCTGCTTGAATTACTCACTCATATTCTGTGGAAGCATAGTAAAGATTAATGAGGCGTATTAACGCTATAGCCATGTCATACTTCAGCTATTTAAGCTGCTTTTAATATAAAAACTGTCCACGAGGTATAAGATTATCACATCAGCTCATAATCTCACCTGTTCATTACTGCTGTCTTTGACAGACATTATTGTAACCTACCTGCCATTGTTCTTCATGTAAAAACTGTGATGGTGAGCATACTGTGCCGCTGTCCGCTTTTATAAACTCCCTCCTTCGCCTTCTGGCATTAATGTAGCACAGTATTATTTTTGGTGGAACCATTAAGCGTGTCATTTATTCATTACCTGGTCAATCCCTGCCAGGCTGAACCTCCAAGCTATCAGGCGTGCCCACGAGCTGAGGCTGTAATAAGGTTTTAAGTGTCTGTCATTAATAACACCACGCTGACATGACGCAAGGCTGCTCTATCCGAGTATGTGTTTTGTGGGCCACCATCATTAGGTGGGATCGCTGTCAAGGCGCTTGACTTCCTCTTGACTTTTCTCCTCTTAGTGAGCAGTCTGGCGTTTCCTTTTCAGCTTTCAGCCGCTGTGAGACCCCAACAAGTCTGTCAATCACCTGACTGACAGCCAATCTTCCTGGTAGCTGATGACTTCTCCACACTGTTGTTCACTTACACAGCAATATACAGCTCGCTATTAGACTGATGCGCAGGATAGATTAATGGCTTATAGAGTGACAAGTTGTTTCCCTGATGGAGAAGTATGAAGCTCGATCTGATAGTGGAGCCCTGATGGGGACACACACTTCCACTGCAGTTGATCTCATCTGATCTGATCTCAGCGAAAATGAAATATAAAGATATGAAAAAACACTCAACCAGAAACTGAAACTGAGAAGCCAGTGTTTTTCAGACCACCTAGCTCCCCATTAATCCCCAATTTCTATTTTTTCAACAGTATTGAGGTAAACATGAACTATTTATAACAACCACTGCCCTCTCTCCCTGCAGGGCAGCAGGTGGTGCTATTTATTGCTTATCAAAGTGTAACTCTTACAAACACATATCAACAGCGGCCAAATGTTGTCAGACAAAATATGAATTTCAGTTGTGGCAACTTCTGATAAAACTGATGAAACCACTTCACTAGTGCCCTGTGTTTCATTGTGCAAAACTGTCCAATCAGAGTGTCAGTTTCCTTCTTTTGTCATTAATTCTTACCTTTTTTTCTACAACAACAAAAAAAAACTGGACATTGATTAACAGGGTCATAACGTTGGTTTAATCGTGATACATAAATACTGTTCACTCTGACTTTGTGGTGATTTGCAGATAAAAAGAAGTTTGTGAGAACATGATGTTTTTGAATTGATATGACATTCTAACAAATCTACTTGTAGACCACAAGGGGGTTGCTTGAGGACCGCTGATGCCTTTGAGAAAAGCTGCTTTGAATACTAAGTTCCCTTTGCAGCTATTTCATTACTTGAAGTCTTTGGAATCTGGAACTTAAAAGTGATTCACTCATTAGTGAAGTTTCCATCTGAGTGTAGTGCAAAATGTTACAGAATTTCCAGAAAGGCAGAGTATGGAAAATATGAAGGAGAAAAAAAAAATGTATACAGTATGTAATGTATGTCTCAAAGGTATATGTTTATTTCATGTATCGATTTGAGGGACGTGACCGTCTACTCATTAGACCACACAGTTTTGACATTTTCACTCTCTTCTTTGAGGAGAAAGTTAAACACCTCAAGTCAATCTTAAATTTATAGGCTGTAATGAGCCCATTAAAGGGGAACACTTTTTCTATTGGGACAAATAGTTATTAGAGCAAAACTGAGCAGTCGGGCTTATACAATAATTAGACTTGCAAAAATACACTTAAATGACTCTGCAGAACTATGCTGAGAGGGGTATTATGGGTATATAGGGGTATAGGTTGCAGAGGAGCAGACTTCAACACCTGCATGTCAAACAAGCTGATCAGTTGTGATGTGAGTTTGAAATACTGTAGGCTACTTTAACTACATGGGACAATATTCGTACAAAGATAACAGAGAACAGCATGACAAATGTCTCCAAATGACGCTTGTGCACTTTGTTACAGATATTTTAGTGGGTTGTAGTAATAAATCTTAGCGCATCCCAAGTCTAGTGCTTCAAATTCAGATTGGCCTTTATTTTATTATTATTATCATATAGGACTACAATTCTGTTTTCTTTAATAGATTAGTAGTATTGTAAAAAAAAAAAAAAAAAAAAAAAAGTAGTATTGAATGTAAACAGAGTTTCCAGATAGATAACTGGATCAAACTGTTGATGTGTAACTGTAGATAATACTGTCAGTCGCTGAAATGTTTTTGTTTGTTTTTCTAAGTAATTAAAACATAATTAAGCTATTGAGTATAAAAGTAGGCTGAGGATAAAGCTCAGACAAAGAGATGAACACAAGATGAACTAGTGTGACTGATACCAGATCAGCATGTGGTTAACAGGTACCACATTATGTGAAAGACTGACCTCAGTTCATGAATAATTGAGTGAGAGGCTGTGGAAGCCGTCCCATCTCTGCCCACTTCTTCTCTCTGGTTTATTTCATTGTCATATTTAGGTCACATATTGTTCTGTTGCACTCTGCTGTTATTCTATTTTTGTTTGTTTCTTTATTTCTTTCTCCCCTTTTTTTATTGTCTCTGTTTCTCTCACTCTGCCCCATGGTGTCATTTTTATCACTGCCTCTCTCTCTCTTGTTCACTCTGCTCTCCATATCTTTCTGTCTCCCAGTCTCTTCTCTTCCATCCTTCACCCACCCTCCCCCCTTCAAAATAGCCCACCAGGGTTTCTGTCCTGGCTGTCGACATTACACAAACTGAGGAACTGGTATATTTGTTATACTGTTGGTCCATTGTCTGCCACTGAGCAAGGCACTGAGTTCAAAGTGAACCCCATTCAATAACATCAGATCTCCCATAGAGCTGCCGCTCTGGCAACGCTCCGCCGGCCAAGCTCCTGCTTGGCCGAAGCCCTCATCAGTCGAACCTGCTTTTCATGCAACATCAGAGCTGTCAGTCGATCGACCCGTTGAGGGTAGAAACCGGCCAAGTTCTGCATCACACAGTCTCATAGCACACCACACTACAAAACAAAACAAAAAGAGTCGACTATAAAGGCAAGTAGCCACAGCAGGGGGAAGGAATAGCTTCTTTCACTTTTTCATTGTAGGCATTTCACTGACGCTGTGAGTGCAATGATAAAATAAGCTTAAAGTTTTAGGTCAGCAACATCAAACAGCAAGCTTCACAATAACAGTGTTGGAGAAACTGCATAGTTTTAACCTAAGATGACTGGGTATAGAGCTGATGTGTACACTTTCTGCAACGCACAGTAACACAAAGCGAAGCTCAGCTGCCCATCAGGACTGCACTGCTCCACTGTTCACCAGCAAATAAGCTTCTCTAAAGTCTCTGAGGGGTGAAGGTTAACTTTATCCTCAAAACAGCCTAAAGGCCTGTATCATCACCATGACGTGAAACGTTATAGAGGTTTGGAATCAAACCTAAACCCCAAATTTGCTAAATTATCATTATATTGTTAAAATGGACTGGGAAAAAGTAACAAAAAACAGCCTTAAACCATTTCACACTCAGCATTAAAATATAAACACAACTATGCCATAAGGGAACAATGGCAGTAGTACTGGGTTTTCCTGCTGCATGCTACTTTGTCAACAGGAATAAAAAGTAAGAGAAAATAGAAAACTAAAAGGTAAGAATAACTGTCCAGCATTTCTGCTGTGATATAAAGTGAAACCATTGCATCTATTTTCATCACCATGTAATCAAACATCAGCAAAGTTATAGAGTGATAGTATTTATTTTCCATTTTTCCACTTGTTTGTTTGTAATGTTTATTTCGAATATGAAAATAGTAAAAGGCTTCCTGATTTGCTACTGATCAAATTCTTATCCAACACAATATAGAGTGAACACTGAGGAAGCAAAAAATAATTTTAAAAAAGAAAGAAAAAAAAAGGAAAATAAGTGGCATATTCGAAAAGGAGTGAGAAGAAGCATAGCTTGTTAGCTCTCACCCCTATGTCTAGTAAAATATACATGCATATCAATGTGATATCATACTTACATGTTAAAGTTAACCTCAGTGGACTTAACCTCATACATTGTAAGTGTACATAGATGCCCATCATGAAGAAGCCAGTGACAGCAGCTAAAGGACAGTGAGTCTCTCCCCGTATGAGCGCTTTGAATTGCAGCTCTTCATTCTCTCTACTCTATTGAGCTGGTTGAGCCAAATTGTGTCAGACAAAATAACAGGGCTGAAGTTTTTCTTTCTTTTTTTGTACTGACTCACTTTATAGTACAATGAATAGCCAATTTTGTAGCAGCACACACTGCTTTCAATAAATCAGACCTCCAATCTGAGCCTGACACCAGCTCTCCTGTTTCCGTCACCCCCCGTGGCCTTATTCATTCTTTACATTAACACTGCGCACTGTTGGTGATTGCAAAGGAAGCATTATGTCTCCATTTTCATTCAAGTGTAGACAATCTGGACAGGCTGGTCCCACTGGGCACTGGAAACTGGACTGTATATTAAAGCTCACCTTCTGCAAAATCATTTGACTGTTCAGTCACCACTAGTTTTCCATATTGAAGTAAATATTCCAAGTATTTTCTGTATAGAGGGAATACAGTTTAACTATACTCAATCTGAGTTGTGTATCTATATACTATCAACCAATACTTGGAGGGGAAATGGTTACCAGTACCAGTTGTATCACTCCTATTCTGCTTTAACACTTCTAGTCAGCTTCGAGCCTTGTTCTAATCAAATACATTTTCTCAGACACTGATGACATTGAGACGGTTGTTGCCGCAGTTGGCTACTCTCCCTCTTCTTCTACAGCTCCTGCATAAACCTCTTAATTAGACCACACTAAAAAGCAAAATAAAGACAACATTCAAGAGGCAGTGCTGTAGTGTTACAACTTATGCAATCTGAGTGCAGTTTGACCCACTTCTCTCTCCTCCACTTGAAACTGTTAACCAAGAAGAGCCACAGTATTTCGCCTTTCAGATTATTTCTCGCTCTTTTTTTTATCTGACATTTTAATCTCACTTTGAGTTAATCGCACAAAATGAACAAAATTACATCAAAAGAAAAAATTATGTGACTGGCATTTTAAGTTTCTCTTTCTTTGAATTCCCTAGATTGATCGCTGAGTTTTGGAGAGATCTGCCACAGTAATTGTGGGCTGTTGATTCAGTACTGTATGTACCAGGGGACGGCCACCACGTAAGAGCCACAGGGGATGTGAATAGTTGGCCTGCCTGTGTACATGGGGGTGTTTGGCTCTAAATATATATCACTAACATATTACTAATTACTCATACAACAAGTAAGTTATTACTCTACAACTGTGTTTTTGTTTTTTCAACACTGCACAGCTTCGAACCGTCCAACAGCCATTATATCGTCTGTATTTTCAAGCTGCACAAATCAGCCTATAGGTTTTATGGCCCTCAACCTTACGGTTTCAGTTTAGCATCACTGCTCTCAAGAGCATACTTTCCAGCTGTGGCACGCAGCTGTTTTCAGCCAAGAAGCTCTTACAAACTCGTTGTGTGCTTCCTTGAACCAAACAGCAAACAAAGCTAGAGACTACAGTAGCTGATGAACATAGTTGGCTGCATCTATCAGCCAAACAGTCAGATAGGATAGAGTATATGCAAATATTATGCTAATGCAAAGGTTGCTCTGTATCTGCTGGATGCCTACAGAAGCAACTTTTTGCTCACTGTCACTAGTGAACCTAAACAATCAGCTTATGCAGTTTTAATGCAGAGCACATGTAGAATAATTGCTGTTCAGAAAGTCATTCTATAGGGCACTGTTGGCTTAGCCCGAATACGTCATAGTCCCATACTCCCACGGCAACTGCAGGTATTTCCACATCCTCCTACTTTGCCAGCTACAAAGACAGGACATCTACAGTAAATGAGACAACTATTGTCGTTACCATAGGGGACGTACTTTTCCTTTTTCAAATCCTGCCTGTTACTAAAAAATCACATCACATCATCAGTGGTGTTGGGAGGGCTGAGGCTGTGTGTTACAGATGGCAGGAGAGGACTTTCCCCTCAGGTGGACACAGCTGACAGAAGCCCTGAAACAATTCACTGCTGGCATGAACCTCTCTCACTTCATTTCATTTGTAGTCTGCCTGCTCTCTCTCTCTCTCTCTCTCTCTCTCTCTCTCTCTCTCTCTCTCTCTCTCTCTCTCTCTCTCTCTCTCTCTCTCTCTCCCCCTCTCCCTTCCTCACTCTTTGTTTCCATCACTCTCTCTGGCACTTTGTCTATTGCCTCTCAGCCATACTGCCCCAGCCTCTTTTTCTATTCCTCTCTAGTCGTTTGAGCAGGGTGTTTTTTTCTTTCTTTCGATAATATCCTCTCCCGCTCCAGACTCTCTCTCTCTCTCAATATACCGGCCTCTTCTTCCTTCTTGCTCCTGTCTTTCTCTCATCTGATTTTACTCTTCCTTTCTCTCCCTGACAAGATATATGTTTGGCCTCCCACCTTCATTCACACATTCACCTACACACACATGCACTGATGCACACATCTTCTTCTCGCTCTCTCTCTGTCCATCTTATCTGGATCTCTACGAGCCCGGCAGTTCTGGCCCGGTGCCTGCCCTCCTCAGGGAACACAGCTGAGCAGAGAGAAAAGAGGAGCAACGCCTTAGGCCCAGCCTTCTTAGCCTTATCACACACATACGCATACACACACGCACACACAGACACACTATCATATACTCGAAGTTTGTGGAGTTACACATAAGCACTGGGGCCCTTGCAACGTGACATCTCATGAGTGCATGTCCTGATGAATCACAATTTTCAATATGAGCTGCAGGGTAAAATGATTTTTGCAATTATTTTTGGCTGGGCCACCACGGACGAAAAACTTGATATCAATATACTGTATATTGACCAGCTTTGGGATGGATATATATTTATATAACATGTAAGATAGCTACAACATAAGCATATATTTTGCCTGTCCCGGGTGTATATATCACCAATGTGAAAATGTTTCAGGTTTTGAGTGTTGAAGTCTCTTCATGGGATATATTTGTTCTCAAACAAGCATTGTTGCCACCCTGGTTTTAGGCAGGAAAGGACACTGGTAACAGGGTTACAGAGACAAAGACAAGTGGAGACCAGAATTAGACCAGGCTAAGATGTGGTCCAGTGCTGGGACATTTATTTAGGTTATTTAGTTTTGTACTTGTGTGTACTGTGGTGATTTTGCATGACACCATCATCATTAAAAAAATCAGCAGCAGCTTGGAATTGACTGCTGGTTAACATGTATGAGTTGAGTTTCAGTCACTTGTTCCATTGTTTGACAAAACAGCAAAGCGTGTCAATGAGAACAGCTTTATTGGGGCTTTGTCTGTATGAAATCACTGTATTTGTGAGCACAGAGAGCAGGAGAGAAGCTGTAATGGGCTGATATTTGGCAGAATGCAAATGCAACATAGTCCAGCCATATACTAGGTTGTAGTCTTGTTACTAGTGCAACTTGTGACCGTACAGAAGTGGAACAACTGCAGAAGTGTGAAGGTGAATGTGGCAGTAATGTTTCTCAGCTCTCCCAATAGTGGTGACAGGTATAATAATTAAAAGATGACCTTTTTTTAGTGGAGGAAATGCTGCTTGGTAGTTCACCTGCAGACATACTCAGAAAGGCCTTGGCCTTCATTAACTAACAAGCAAGGTTTCATGAAAGTGTCTGACATTTTCTACCTGCTAATGAAGAGAGTCTGCGAGTGGTATTTTTAAATGACATGCATCCTTTGTCACAGCTTGAAACTTGGCGATGCTTTCCTTGTTTCCTTCTATCATTGCCTGTCTGTCTTGAGAAGTATTCAGACACAAATTAGATAACTGGACTGCAGCTCATATATTGACTGTACAGAACAACAGAGTAACTCGGCGTATTCCTGTCATTTCTCCCCACTCTCTTTTCTTTTTCCTCTCATGTCTGAATGTAGGACCTTTACATTGAAATTTTAAGTAAAGAAAAAATAAAAGGGAAGTGATATTAGACCAGTTTTATTCTTAGGAAAAGCACTTACACACTCAGTTTTGTTTCTCAACCTGCTTCTGTAATGCTCACATGTCAACTGATGCATGAAGAAAGTCAAAAGCGACGAATGCTACATATTAATTTAACGCAGATATGTCTGACAGTGGTAAATCCTAGAGAAAATGAAGACATGTGGTTAAATGAGTATATACTCCCACTTGTTGAGTTAATTCTCGATTTTTCTTACCAAATTATCAATTATTAGATCTTCATAATTCAATATGATAGTGACTGGACTTTGAAAAAATATTACTTCTCCATGGAAATACAGTCAATAAATGCAGATACACAACTAATCAGCTTCTTATAACCAGATATGGAAACCTTCATAGACACAGAGCCATGCTCTCACCGCTCAGCAAGTGATCTATATCTTCTCCATCTGCTTGAATGGTCTTAAAAGAGGCTTTGTCGCTGCTTATCAAACCCACAGTGCTTTAACAAGCAATTACTACGGCTACAACAATCAACAAACCTGCCCACAAGCAGGAGCCTGCAGGGCAAACCCTAACCTCAAGTGTGTACACAAAGACTGTGATCTGAAACGCACACAAACATACCTATGAGTGCCATGTTCATTTGCTACCTGATCATGGAGCGCGCACACACACACAGAAACACGAACACACCTACCCACACATGCCAGCAGGAGCAGTGGGCGGTCCCCGGCAAGGCAGAAACACGCTAATGGATAATGACAGGGTTTGACAGCAGGAGAGTGAGCTGAGTCACTCTGGGCGCGCAGGCAATGAATAAAAGAACGGGAGTGCTGTCTGAATATCCCTCACTGACTGGATTTCCTTTGATACCATGCTATTCCTGCCAGTCTCCCTTGGTAATCCTGCTCATTACACTGTGCTGTCCCTCTACTCTGAGACTGGCAGCAGCCGTCATCCTCACTAGCTAGCCAGCACCCACCGAAGAGGATGTAACCACCACTTGTATTGTCTTGTCTGTGTCTTGATGATTACTGGTGCATTCAGCTCTGTGGGCTTCTCTCAAGATCACTGGCTGACTCTCTCTCTCACACACACACAAGCAAGCAAGATTAAATGAATCCATCTCAGCATCACCTCAACAAGGCAGCCCATGTTCTTCAAATTGTATGAGAGCAAGCGTGCTGCTAAAATTAATGTGACGTTTTTGTTGAAGGATGAGGGCTCTCTATTCTTTTCTTTTTTTATAGTCTCTTGCTGTTTTGCTCATGTGTCATGCGCTAATAGGAAGATTCACTCCTTTCACATTGGAAGCCGTGAAACGATACTGTTCAGTGAAAGGAACCAATTAAAAAGTTCTGTGAAACCTGCCAGTCATGTCATCATAATGCTGTTTGATTTTGGTTTGTGCCGTTTGACAAGCAAAAAATTGCTTGTTGCTTCTTGCTGTTTCACTTTTTGCATCATCCTGCTTTCTGTGGATGCAACTTCCCCTACTGAGTTAGGTCCAATTTAAAACATCACAAACACCACAGTTTGGCCAAATGTATCATTTGTATTACTGCAGCTTGTTCTCCCAGAGCCTCAAAAGGTCAGATGTCTGTTTGTCTGATTAACCCACAACTGATTTAGCTTTGCAACTTATGAAATCTATTCCAGGAATCTCTGACTTGCATTTTTTTTTTTTTTTGCCCCCCACCCATCTCACCCAAATTCAGTCGGATATGTTAAATGTTGAGCTCTCCGTCAGTGTCACATTGACAAGTAAATGCTATTCCAATTATTCTGCATCCTCTCTCCTCGCTGTCAAATTACCAGCCCTGGGAGTGGAGCACGGCTTTCACTGCACCTCTCTGGCATTTTCCCTGACAGGGAGAAGAAAGGAGTCTGAGATAGCAGAGCAAGGGAGGGCTCGGGGCTCAATGAGCATTTTAAATGCTGAAGCCAGGTAATCAGACAGGCTCAGCCTGAGAACTGTTGGCGGATCGAAGACATTTTGCCATGGATGCTTTTTGTGTCATTTATGAATACCTGACCAGGTGTTTCACGTGTAATGAAAAATGAGAAGCAAACGGAATAAAATGAAGTGAATTTTCGCGAACTGTCTCATGCTTCCTTGGTGGTTTATACGGCAGTGTTTTTTAGATCCGGGGACAAGCATAGTAAATCTTTATAGTGCAAAACATCCCCAAACAGCATGTGTTCTTTCAAGCGTCATTTAATGATCAACAGTGGCAGAGTTTTCAACTTCAATACAAAAGTGGAAGGAAACGGCATAGTGTGAGTTGTGTGAAATTGCAGACTTCGGCTTGAAACACATTTGCAGTATTCATTTCAGCATCTGTCACTGCCTTTTATTCGACTTATGGCTGATTTTTACATACATATAGATATAGTTATAAATAATTTCTTTTCTCTTTTTTTGCTTTTGTTTTCTCCATAAAAGGCAGAGCATGGCGCTGGCAGGCAGCAGAGTGTAAGCTGCAGCAAAAACAAGCTGTGTTTCTTAAATGACACCTCAGCTCTGGGGACCTTGGGGCAACAGCCACCTGACGTGTGTAAGAGTTATTTCAGGCATAAGGGAGTGTCAGTCAGTGCGACAGCCCTTTGCAGTATTCACACACACACATACACACACCTCTCATTAGCACAGAGCTGCAGAGAGGCTGAGTAAGTGCTGCTCTGTTCAGATGTGCTCACACACACACACACTCTTCAGTGACTGTCAGAGCCCAACCACACTGAGCACTGTGGGACAAGAGGCTTCTGTAAAAGTGTCTGAGAAGGAAACTTTTAGTGTCATTATTTCCATCATTATCACCGCGTGGTGCTGTAGATGGCAGGGACTGCCACAGTGTAATGTAATGGGACACATTTTGTATGCATGTTGCTCTGTTTATTGTTTGGTGCTATTTTGTATTGTTTTGTTGGTTATCATGATCGAAGCTGGGGAGCAATGCTGAGGGCAGAAGCAAGAGCAAGAGGAAATTATAGGTTGGACACTGGAGGCCATAGGTGATGCACCAGAGCAGGGTGGGGAGAAAAGATAAGACACTTGGGGAGGACGGAGTAAAGCACCAGCATCTGCAAGAGGGGAAGAATGATAATGGAGGGAATAAACAGAGGCAAGACCAGAGGCGGGTAAAAAGAAAACAGGAGATGCTCCAGGCTAATCAGGAGTCACTGTGAAGGCCTGTGTTGGTCCTGTGTGTGAGGGGTGTTTGGAGCCGAGAGGCGAGCAGGCATGTTGAGAATGGATGCTTTCAAGACCACTGACAAAGAAATAAGTTGCTCGGAGCCACTGAACCCAGGTGGAAGTCCTGTTGTTCCCAACGCATAATGCATTCACTGATGACAGCTAATCAATTTGAGGTATTTACATTTCTATATTGATGAGGGTTAAGCTACATTTAATCATTTATTTCTCTGAAATGGATTAGCTCTTCTAGGCAGCATGCGTAAATTCAAGGACTATTCTGGTTGAGTTTGAAATAACTGCTCAGCGACGACATTGACACGTTGATACTTGATCTAACCTGCCTGTTGACCTCGACCAAACAAGCACAGCTGCTAGAAAATCATTAAAAACAAATCCCCTAAAATGAAGTGGTAAATCACAGGAGAAATACTTGCCTAATCGACACCGTACTTGCTGCCAAAAATATTACACTTTGCTCTTCAATCACAACCCATGACTGCTTTGTTTTTTATAAAATAATCTTTTTTTAAAACATAAAAATAAATATATATGAAAACAAAATACGGTCACCTATTTTTTTAAATATTGTATTTCTTTAAGCTTATAAAAAGTATTGATGGATAGATTTTGTATTGGCTATGTCTTTCTAAATGTCCTTATGAAAATAACATGAGTATTTCTAACTAATCCAATTAAAATATTAGGAAACAGCAATTTGTTAAATCTATCTTCCTCCTCTCAATAAAAGTTTTGGTCTTGTATCTTTATAAAGTTTTTAATGTGTTGATGGTGCAAAATAATTACCTTTCAGTAATTGTTTAATTAAAGTAATTGGAAGTAATTAGGCAATTACACTGATGACATAATTACATACTTGCTGTTTTTTATTTGCCTTATGTGTTAATTCCCATTTCAAATTGTAATGAAATAGAAGAATATAGACAGAGTTTCTTTGATTACATTTTGTTCTAAGTGACTTTAATCTTCCTTCATGCCCATGTAATGGACTAATATGAACTGTGGGTTGGAAGCTGAAGCTGCTGATCCACCAGTGCGTCGAGGCGGTCCCCAAACTATTCATTTAGCATTCAGCCACAGTCCCTGTGCTTTACTCACATGTCTGGACTCATCAGTCCCTGCTGTAATCAGTCGTGCTCTGACAGGAAAACAAGGGGTGTGTAAGAGAACGTGAAGCTAACTCAAATGAGAGGACAGGGTAAACAGTGACAGGGCCAATTCCAGTTCCAAATCTCACTGCAAATAGAGGTGAACAGGGGCACGCGGAGGCTTAACGAAGACATAGCAGCATCAGATCACAGCACCTCAGCGCGCTGCCAGTGTACAGGTCATGATAAAAGGATTTGGCACTGGCTTTAATCTACAAATGAAAAATTGTGATTGGAAAAAAAAATACTTACTTAAAAGTGGTCATCAAACAACTCATTTGATCACCCCCTCTGCCCCCCAAGTTCAGCACACAAAGCCTTAAATGACTGTTTGAAAAGAAAGAAGAAAAAAAAACACAGCACCAAGGGAGTGCAATTATATTTTGAATTATTTTATGAAGGCTACAGTCAAATCAGCATGTCTTCTCCAGTGAAAGCCATCAGGTCACTCTCAAATCTAGGAATTGATATAGTGGATAATGAAAACTGAAGCACTACTACAAAAATACACAGAGAAAGACACAATCATCTGTGTCTTTTCAGCCAGGTCCAGACTGGCAGGCCTTTTCAGTCGCACTTAGCAAATAAAATATTTTTTTCCTTTTAGATAATATATTTAAGATGTTTGTGCTACAATCCAAATAATAAGTAAGTCCATTAAAGGGGAAATTTGTGGATTTTACCTTCATCTGTTTGGCTTAAGTTAAATTCAGTCCTTGTTTCAGCACCAGGAGCTGTCCACAATCCAGACCTCACCCATGTTAAACTGATGTGTCCAAACGAGCTGAATCAGCAGGTTTTCACGCCTTTTCGTTTTAATTCACTGTGTATTTATTCATTTAGAATGTAAAATGCATTGGGGATCAAGGGGGAATAAAGCTTTTGCTGAAACAGGCCCTCTTGTATATGGTTGTCCTGCAGTCACACAGCTGTGAGTGTTTTTCAGGTTAGAGCAGAAGAGGCCATTTCAAACAAATAGTCGGTGTGTGTGTGTGTGGGGGGGGGGGGGGACGCTGTGGCTGTGGCTGTGTGTCAATTTTTTAGTGACTTGTTCTCTACATGACTGACTGGATGATGGTGAGGTACAGCAGGAAGATTTGTGGCTGTGCAGATTTTTCCTGATGACAGCAGATGTTGATGTTGTGCTGGTTGTAAATGAGGTCATTGTCTAAGGTGATACCGAAATATGGATTGCGGAGAAAAAAAATGGTTTCTGCGGTGTGAAGATTGACAAGCATTTCCTTTGTTTGTGAGACCTTGAGGTGAAGCAAGGAAGGAAGTAAAGAGATTCCAGTATTGAATTTTTCACAGGCCACAACAAAGTTAATGAGGACTGCAAGGATGTGTCATCTGCATATTCACAGACAGAGGGTTTGTACTAAACATGTGGTTTACATTATAGAGAGTCAGACCACAGCCCTGTATGCAGCTGTGTTGGTAACGGCAGCGTGTCATCAATCCTCACTGCCCTTAGTCTGTTGACTAAGAGAGTGCAGATCCAACAGACATGGGCTGGCTCGTTAATGTTTGTGTGTGTAACGCAGAATAATGTGGAGCCTCACATTAAGACATTATTTTGAAGGCCAGTCCAGTTTATTGTTTGTCCATAGTATGGCATGTTGAACCAACTTCAGTGTGGGGAACTAAAGCAGAGCATCTCTTCACTAACAGTATGAATATAATTATAATTTCACATTACATTCGTATATTTTCATCGAGGGTTAAAAGAAAAAATAAATATCATTATATTGAAACAAACAGGAAGACTTCCATTATAGCAGGCCTATTAGTAATAGTGGTGTTTATTATACTACATGAGTGGAGTATTAGTGTAAAATAAGAGTCAACATCCCTGTTATTACTCTGTTCACACAGCCATCTGTAAAGTTTGACAGTGCCACTCTTCTCTCCACACAGTCTGTTTGTTGTCTCTTCCTCTTTGAATAGTTGACTCAGCTCAGTCTGCAGCAACATCAGAGCACATCTCTCATGTCATCATCACCTCTCTTGAATCCTCTTCTTTATGTAGCTGTGCCTGTGCAAGCTCCAGGAGCGCACACTGTAGCTTCTCCTGCAGATCTGAACTGTGTGAACTCTCCCCCAAAAGAAAAAGGAAAATTTCAGACTGCAAACCCAGAACGAAAACATAATGAAAACTCCACTTACCGTGTAGCCGTTTTGTATCCCATTAACTATCCCTGGGGATTGGTACACAGACTGCAGTGTGAGCCTAGGTCAAGAGCACTGCCGCATCTAAATAAGATATGTGTCAATTAAAGCCTACTGCACCTCATCTCGTCCCAGATAATTCACTTAACCCCGGGGCTCACAGCTGACAGGTAGCATTTGTTTACACATCCCTCCTCATGCAAGTTACCAGTGGTATCAAAACAAGCCACCTCCCACCACGCCCCCACATACAGCTCTGTGACGCTCTACTGTTTCCATGGAAATCTGCCCTATAAAGTCTAACCTTGAAAATATCCCAAGCGGGATCGACTGTGAGAATATTGTTGACAAAATAAATTGTCATAGCAGTAATCAGTGCCACATTTGACACCCCCTTACATTAGCTTCTTATTTGTGTAGTTTATTATTTTCTCTCCTGCTGTGTTCAGTGCCCAGTGTTACCAGCATGAGAAAGAAATTGCAGATTTGAGGACTATATTGCTCTGCAGAGGCAGTTTTTCTTTATCATTCAAAGCACTTCTGCTGTTTTTCTATACAAAGGATTTCATACCTAAAGTCCAATACACTATGTTCATTTAGTGGATAAAAATCCCATTGCCTCAATTTTGCCGTTTAATTACACTGAGAGACACAGAGAATCATGTTTGTAAAAGTCATTAAAAGGTTCATTAGAAGTCATTAAAAGCACTATAACGTAGCCTCAGAGCTTTAATACTGTAAACGCACCACTGTATAATATAGCATACTTAACCCGTTCGCAAACTCATACATAGTTGTGATTTGTAGTGACGATCAAAGTGATGATGCATGAGCGGAGCAGCTGCACTGCCTCGGAGCAGGGAAAGCAAAGTGCTCTGAAAATAGTGCAAAGGTGTTAATGCAGCACCGCAGCTTCATATCATAAATAGTCTTCCACTGAGCTCAGTTTTTATCTCACTGAATGTTGATGTAGTCTTTGTATGCTTAGCCTGTGCTCTGCCACAGACAATTATGAGCCAAAGCATGTGTTATTTATGGTGCGTGGAAAGCACACTGATTTAATGTGGCGGGGAATTGGAGGAGGTGTCCTCCTTTTCCTTTTTTTTCATTTGAAATTCAACTAATGAGGGAGCACACCCCTGACGATTTATGAGTTTTCCCAACACATGACCTTCATGTGGGGTCAAAGGTAGAAAACCATACATGGCACTGCGAACATCATGTAATTTATGGATTTCACTAATAAAGATATCCTGAGGTGCACCCTCTGCGGGGCAGTAAAAAAGGAGGAGGTCAGAGGAATATCATGTTTGGGTTTAAGAGGGGAGCTCAAGAGGCAGTTTCATACAAGCCGCTGATTAGCAAACAACTGTTTACAAAATTACATTACATGTATTTTATCACAAAATTTACTACACAAAGTATTTCATTTTTTTATTGAAAGCCACAAACATGAATATAACACTGATCTATGGCATTGACAGAAGTCAAAAGGGAAAAAAAAAAAAAAACCTCCTCCACTATAAATCTAAAGCCTGTAATTACCCCGCATTCAAAACAAACAACACAGACTATAATGTGTAATTAGGACACAGAGCCTGGAACACAAATGTCAGATGAATACAGAAGCTATCGCCACACAAAATGCATCAGTAATGAAACCGCTTTTTCATCTGGCCTGAGAAGAAGGCACTTCACATCTGATGCTTTATCACCTTTTCGCTGAGGCCTTTCCTCTGATGCCAGCTAATTGCTCCACTTCGCTCCATCACTGTGTCGTCCCGTATGACAATAAGGAGAGTGGGAATCCCACTGACTGAGGCACACTTAAGGAAGTGGAGAGTAAAATATTTCAATTGCCAGACGCCTTGGAAGCTGACAAAGTCGTGTGTAGCTTATTAACAGCCCAACTCCCCTGCAGATATGTGGTATTCACTCTGTGATGTGAGAGAAACAAGAATGAGCAACAAACACAAAATGACACCTCCGCTATGGCCACACATACATCTTGATCTATATACAGTACAAGAAGTGATACATAGGTATAAGAACACTGCTCTGCAATGCCACTGAATGTTTGCAATAAGATCAGTAGAAGTAATACTACAAAGCAAGTAACACGCCATGATAGATAAAAGCGCTGCTGAAGTGAAAGTTTTCATATTGTAAAATTTAAGCAATTGATCAAATCAACCAACCCTGCAGTTCCCCTCAGGTACGAGTTGGAGCGATTCTATAAACATGTGGACAGTGTGATACATGGCAGTGCTGATCATATGTGTTCTTTGTCACGTGTTAATCTGCAAAGTAAATTGTAAAGCTGTTAGATAAATGAACTTGGGTGACGGGGTACAATCTGTCCTTCTGAAGTTAACAAATACAAGTACTTGAATTAAAGGTCCAGTGTGTAATATGGAGGTAAAACCGTGATATTTAACATTCAAGTTGTAGTTTGCAGCGCTCAATGACTCGCTCGCACTCACCCCTCCCGTCGGCAAAGTGACGGTGGCCTCCAAGGACAAAAAACGTGTTTACCACGACTGGGAGTATTTCAAGAGCATGGAGCGATGAGTTGAAGATCTAAACCTTTTTACGATATGTCTGCTGTTTCCTCCTCCTTCTTCCCTTCCGCCTTCTTCTTTGTTGGTTTATTTATGCATGCGAAACTCGCGAAACGTGCTCTCTGGCTGGCTGGATCAATCCGTTCGGACAGCCGTACAAACATTGCGGCACAAGATGGCAACACTTATATATGTGTATATAAAAGAAGAATTATAAGGCTATGAAAACTAAATTAATTTCATAGCGATTATACACTTATACTAATATATTCATGGGTAGTATGATTTTGCCAATATACCATGACAATTATTACACGCTGAACCTTTAAATGCATGTCCCTCAGAACTAAAGTAAAGTGGACGCCACTGTAGCTGACCATGAACTGAGAACTCTCTACTTTATTGCCTGTTGTCTCTACTATCTGCAGTAAAGTTTTAAGAAAGAAATACTAAAAAATACTGCACACAAGTACTGCATTGAATTTGTAATTTATCTTCCATCACAAGACATTGGACCTAAGTCTTGACATGCAGAAATGTCTTATATAAACAAACTATCTCAAGGTCCAATACTAGACTAGACGGTGTGTTTCACATTCAACACTTCAGATTAGAATGTGAAATTTCAAATAATCATTAGAAACATTGATGCATTATTCTCTCCTATTACAAAATCCTACACCCTAATTGATTCCAGTTTGGATTCATGGGTCCTTCAAGTTTCCTGGTCTCCTGCTTGTTTGTGTCGTTTACAGTAGTGCACCTAATTGGCTGGATTAAAGATGTGTTGGTGATTCATTCTCAGCCAAACCTGTGCTTTGAAATATGAAAACCTAAGTCTTAAACCATCAAAGCCTTCTGTCATGAGCCGGTCCTCAGATGATAATACACACTAAGTTTGGTCTTTAGAGAATCTTTGCAAACATGTCTTCAATCCCAAACCCCTGATTACTTACCCATCAACTCCTCCTCCCCCTCCTCCTCCCAAGCAACTGCTCTCTGGCCCAGTCCTGGAGGAATCCAGCACCAACAGAAACACTGTTTTATCTCGTACCACAACAAGTTGAAACATCAATGAACCAGAGCTTAACGCCTAATACCTCTGTTCTTCAGCGTTTTTACTCCACACCAACATGCAAGAGCCCCGTATTCCTGCACAATCAAATGGAGGGTGTGTGTGTGTATGCAGAGCCAGAGACGGTATGAGTCCTATAGGGACTGTGGTAGAGTATAGGTGTGGGTGGTTTGTTGGGGAGCGAGAAGGGAGAGCAGCTGGTTGGGGTCACAGTGGCTCAGTGTGCTGAATGACTAATGAAAGGTTTTTGGTGGCGCAGCACGACTGCCTGGTCTGGACAGCGGGCATGCCTCATCTGGCTCGAAGCCTCCTCCTGGTCTGTCTGTGTTTAAAACTGAGCATTTAAAAAGTTCTCCCTGAGCATAGAGGCCACAATCCCACACTTAACAAGCTCATTATTTCACATTGTTTTTGTCCTCTGCTCCTCCTCTGTGGTGGTGGCGGAGAAAAGGATGTTTGATGTGTGTCTTTATAGCGACTTTTTTTACAAGGGTCTTTTGAGAGGGGGGGATGATAATGGATTCGCTAATGATGTGGCCCTTGCATATGTGGGTCCTTGCAGTAATGTTGGGTCATCTGCATGAATATTCACAGGCTTTGTCTGGGAGAGAAGGGTGGATGCTCAAGGTTACTTTAGAGGGCAGCAAAGGACAAGGCCCAAGTGTTTATTCTGCGTTTAAATCGGCTCCCATGCATCGTCTGAGAAATTAGAGAACACCTGAGGCCTTCCTTTTATCTGTGCTGTTAATACTAGCTTTTAGATTTGTATTGGTTTACTGAAAGCCTTCAGAGCTTCAAAACCAAAGCTACTGGCATTTGATAATTAATATCTGGTAATAAAAGCATCCTCATCTTTATTGGTAGACTGTTTACAGAATCCCCAATTGGTACATTTATCCCAAATCTCCCCATTAGTGCTAGAGAATTGTTTTTTTGTTTTTTTAATGCTACAGTAGCAACTAATCTTTGTCCAGTATAAACCTTTTATGTCTCCCAACCTCCTGCCAAATTACACCTTAGACAAAAAAAAAAAAAAAAATCAGTCTAAGATTATTTTTGGAAAAACTCTGGGCACTACTGTTGCTTCTGCATCTGTATGTGGATTTACAAGGACAAATTTCCTGCTTCACAGGATGAAACCTCAGTCTTAACAATTTATCAGTGTTTCAGTGCACAGCAGTAAAAATCAATAGCATAGTTATACTGAATGGAATTGACTGAGTGTGAAATTGCAATCAAATAGCAACTATTACCCTCAACTAAATAGATACTACAGAGATAAATGATGTTTACAAATCCCACTGAAATTCAGTTTACATTGTTATATTACTTGTTTCAGTTATACTCTATCATGGAAAAATGTTCCTCTCATGAAATGTAATTTTGGCTCTCTGCTTGAGAGAATATTGCATTTTCACAGCCAGAATTCAAACTATGTTTGTAACAGATATTTAAGACAAATGGGATCAAGACATGTCAGTGTCATTTTCAAAACAACTTTAACAAGATACCTTTGTCACAGAGAGCTGAACAGGACAAGTGGGTGTGTTGTATGCTTAGTTCAAAGCCTGGGGCTTGAATCTAATTTAGCCTTTCTGCTTTTCATTTCTCCCTGTTTCTCAAAACCTTTCAGTTTGCAGAACAAAGAATATATATAAAGGTCAAATATTAAAGAACACAAATACGTGGGTTGCCTCATATATTCTCGTTGGTGATTCAGAAGAGCGGCGCAATAAAAAGCATTCAAAATTTTACTGCAGCCCAAGGTGCAACACAGAATGTGAGAGTGTGACAGCATTGACATCAGCAGCTGTGACAAACTTGTAACAACAGACCAGACAAAACACCTCTTAAAGGGAACCAATTAAACCTTTGGAGATTTCAATTACCACCTTGATGGGGTTTTCAGGATCGATAGCCAAGCGTGTATCTTGACAAGATGGTCAGTGCTACGAGGGGCTAGCACTGCTCCATCAGTGTGGAGCAGTGTGGAGCAGGTGACACCCAAAGACCGTTGCTATTGTTAGGTTTGGATATGTTTCCCTGGCAAAGGCTTCTGTGCATGTTGTGATAAATATTCATGTGCATCGTATGCGCCATTGTAAACTGATATCAATGATGCACATCCTACACAAGCTATAATTAGGGTTCGGAGATCAAATAGCACAGCAGCACCCAAACAAGATTAGAAAATGTCAGACGCCACCTCCTTAGCCCACTCCTCTTCTTTTTCCTCCTCCTCCTCGTCTTCCTCCAGTGTCTCGTTCGGAAGAATGAAGACAAGATTCAACAGACAGAGCCAGACAGCAGCACAGAGCTCTCCAGCGCATACTAATCTAAGACAACATAGTATCTGGGCAACACGTTTTATTCCCTCCCTACTGAGGCGTGTTAAGTGCGAGATAGGGCTCTACAGATCTCATCACTTAGGGAAGGTTGTGGCCTGCATCTTCAGCCCCCTCCTCACCCCCCCACTCGTGCAGGTTCCTATCACTTCCACCCTCAAATTGGAAGTGACAGGCCACTCAGGCAGAGGTGTCTTTCCCCCCCCCCCCATCGACAGCCATGTAGCCCCACTCAGAGCTGTCAGCCTGATTACATATCAGCTGGATTTGTCGGGGGGGGAGGGGGGCCTGAGGAAAGGAGATGTCCAGCTGGAGACAGACCACTAAACATGTCGTCTGTCCTGCTGCCGCACATCTGCCAATACACATAGCACCTGTCTCCAAGGCCGCCACAGATCCAGTCGTGTCTCTATCACTCTCCTGCTGTCCTGGAGAAATTCAACAAACTGCACCTTTCTCCTCGTCTGTCCTGCCTCTGCTCTGCATCTACATCTCTGTCAGACTTCAACTGCCTCTCTTTGCATGCCCTCTCACTTTGATGTCTTTCTTTCTTTCTTTCCTTCTTTCTTTCTTTCTTTCTTTCTTTCTTTCTTTCTTTCTTTCTTTCTTTCTTTCTTTCTTTCTTTCTTTCTTTCCCTCTCTCTTTCTTTCTTTCTTTCCCTCAAATTGAAACAAATAACTAATTTCCATCCCCTCCCTCTCTGTTGTTTCCTTTCTTTGCCTGTTTCATCCTCAATGCACAACTCATTTACCAACTTTTCATGCTTGTGGCAGCTCATTACACAGATAGAGAGCTACCAGACTTCCCTCTGTGGAGTAGCAGAGCAGTGGTGGTTTGCCGGGGATCAAACATAGATGTGCTAAATGATAGGAAGCATTAAATTATTGGAGCCTCTGATGCATCACAGGCACCTCACTCTCTTCCACAAGGACAAAAATACATGTTGTTTACTTACAGTAAGTGCTGATTTTCTTGTCTCTTTCCTCTTCTCTCTCCCCAGGCGTGAAGCTTGGAAGCACTCCGCGGCAGTCCAGAGAGGTACGTGTTTACTCCATTTCTCCCAAAACACAGATACGCAGTTTGCTCCCACCTGTTATCTGTTGCAAAAAAAAAAGAAAAAAGTGATTCTCGGCCTTGTACCTCTCAGCGTGTCTGATAGCATCTGTGTAGAGAGGCTGACCTCACACTGTGCATTCAGCCAGTCAGACTTTACTCAGTAAACTGTCTGAGGCGAAGCAGGCTCAGGTTCCCGAGGGTGTGATCACACCTACAGTAGTTTTATGTTTTGTTCTGTTTCATCATTGTTGGCGTTATTTGTTAGTTTAAATCCATTATTCTGTTACACTCAAGTATAAATTGCCAGGTTGTATAAATAAAAATCATATAAGTTGTTTTATCAATAACTGCATAATATTAACAACTAATTATGATTATTCTTCCTATTGTACAATCTTTGCATTTTAAGATCTTTATTTTTGTGCAACTGTTCTCATAGAACTGTTTTCGTGTCCCTGGACAAATTAAAGGCCCTGAGAATTTAAATAATGATTATAGGGGGTGAAAAGTGTCCTAAATGAACATGTATCATTGTAAAGGCATTCATGAGGACTTTTAACTGGCAGCCTATACACTAGGTCTCCATATCAAATATGCAGCACTCACACTACAGTTTCTTCTCACCGGCTGACCCCTGCTTGCTCTCATCTCTGCTGGGATCATCAGCATCAGAAGAGTGTCTTACATCAGCGCTTACCCCGAAGTATGTGATGTCTAGTGTATAGGTTGCTGTCCCGTACTCGCTTTGCTCATTAAACAGACAGGGATCCATTCCCTCCCTTTTTTCCCCCCTGAAGATGAAGGAATATTTGGCCATTTAAGTCAGGAGGGGGATGAGCCGAGATTCATGACGGTCTCATCACCTTGTCTGTAGTAAAATTAAAATTATACATCCAGTCCATTGGCTTTATGGTGCCATTACAGCATTTAATTGAAATAAAATGTCAGAATGCATGATAGCCGTGGGCATCATTTGATGGTAATCAGGCAGTAGATGATCCTAATTTAGATTCCCCATTAAGTGTTTATAAGACATTTATTTGATATTACAGCTCAGTTTATTGATAGGTCATGGGTGGCACTGGGCAGTTTCTGACATTTGAATGTAACAAAGTTAGACTTTTGTTTATGGTGTAGTGAAACAGCACCATCAAGTGGACAGTTTGAGTACGTGTGTGTGTGTGCGTGTGTGGGGGAGGGGGGGTGACTCTGATAATAGAACTCAGATTTACCACTTTTATGGAATTATATGCAGATATATCCACATTATCATATGAAAATGTTGTTGGTTTGGTCTACAGTAAATACATATCTGCTACTGTCTAATGGAATCTGTGTTGTCACTGTTTTATAGACTCTTTCTACTCAGGACAAAGAGAGGGGAAAATCAGACACTGACTTGGACCATCGGGCAGCAGAAGACGTCCTGGCCAGTCCAATCCCTCCAATGCAGTTCCCACACTTTGAGAAGAGTAGACAGTCAACTGCCCCTGGGTCCCGAGAACAGGACATAGGCTCCCTTCACGTCTCCAAAAGACAACGCAAATTGCTGAAAACAAGCCCCCCAATCAGTCACAACATCCATAATGTTTCCTCACCCTCCTCTTCCTCTTCCTCTTCCTCTTTCTCTTCCTCTTCCTCTTCATCCTCCTGGTCCTTGTCCTCCTCCTCTTTTTCTGATATCCTGGTGGCCCGCCGGCAACTGATGAAGGAGATGTGTGCTAAGTACAAAAGCAGCATCTCCAGGACCATCACACGTGATCATGTGAGACACCTCTTTGTGGAGGACAAGTATAAGTTGTTGTACTGTCAGGTGCCCAAGGCGGGCTGCTCCAACTGGAAGAGGACCCTGATGGTGCTGGCGGGCAAGGCTCCCAACACTCAGAGCATTAAACATGACACAGTCCACTATGGCCATCACCTGAAGAAACTTGACAGTTTTGACCAACAGGGAATCAAGCACCGACTGGAAACCTACACCAAAGTCATGTTTGTCCGTGAACCCTTGGAGAGGATGGTGTCGGCTTACAGGGATAAGTTTGAGAATCCAAACAACTACTACCACTCACTGTTTGGGAAACCCATCATCTCCAAATACAGGGTAAACCCGTCCTTGACCGCCCTGAAGACAGGCAGTGGGGTCACCTTCAAGGAGTTTGTACAGTACCTACTGGACGTCCACCGGCCCGTGGGAATAGACATCCACTGGGAGCAAGCGAACCAGCTCTGCAACCCTTGTCTCATAGACTACGACTTCATAGGCAAGTTTGAGAACATGGAAGAAGAGTCCAACTTTCTCCTGCGATGGACCGGGGCACCATCCAACCTCACGCTGCCTAGTTTTAAAGATAGGAACCCAACTGACAAGAGGACCTCTATGCAGCTCACACAAACATACTTCTCACAGGTCAGTACACTGGAGAGACAACGGGTTTATGACTTCTACTACATGGACTATCTGATGTTTAACTACTCCAAGCCTTTTAAAGATTTATATTGACTGATCCCTCTCAAGACTCTTGGATCACAGTTACATTCCACTACGCCGACCATGATACCATGATAGTAACGTTCACATAAAGAAGCTCACTCACCTGCTCACATAAATCTTTGCAGAGATCAGAGAGACCAAACTTCCTCTGAATTTCACAAAAGCTTTTTTATTAATACATTTATACCAGACTATCTTCATTTTTTTGACAACTACGAGATGAAAAGGTCCATGTGACGTCGTACTAAATGCCCTAAATTGTCCTGAAAAGCAAGGTTAATAGCACATGGTGAGGTAGAAGTATAAAAAATAAAATAAAATAAAAAAATAAGTTTATAGTTGTTCAACAGGCTTTAAATTATGCCTAACTGTGAGTCAAATAAAATTAGCAAATGTTTTTTGTGATTTTAATCCAACATAGTGGCCATACATGGGTGGGATTTCATGTTAGCATCTAAGTTCTTTAGTTGATTGGCCCGTGATCATCAACAACCCTGCTGCATTTTGTAACTTTATAACTTGTTTTTATGAATTTGAAATATTTGCATTTAATATTTGACTTACAGCAAGTGAGGCATCACTATACCTCGATGTACTAAAGCTTACTAATACAGATATTTCATGTAAATGAATTTACTAAACATAAAATGTAACAAAATTAAACACTATAAATAGTATACATCTTGAAAATGTGTCAAGTGCTGCCCACTCGGAAGCTGTGTGCACTTATTGTAGCATTTTTGTACTAATAACTCTGTTGGGTATGTTCGTGCTTTAGTCTAACACATACACTGCTGTAGGTTCCCCCGGTCACTGGAAGTATTTGCTTGGGTTGTTAAATACATGCAGGTGTTTGCAGGGTACAAAGTTGTTGCTGCCAGTATCTCTCAATGCCATGTCAATGTTGCTGATTTATAACCATCCAGTTTCTCCTGTAAAGATTGGATACCAAATTACAAAAACAGACACACACAAAACTGTTCCAACTGGGATGAGAGAGAGAATATGTATCATACCCAACACTCCCTGAACAGCTATCACTTACAGATCTCACACCGTCAGTAACTCCACACCCCCTGTATGTATCACATCTCTTCTACTCCACTATATAGGCTTTTTTCTGACACTACTGTGTACAATTGTATAATGGGCATTCAGATGACTATATATTTTTCTATGTATTTCTAAAATATATATATTCAGTGCTTCTTGGTGAAGGTATGTTTTATTTCCTTTTTTGATGTCATTAAAGTTCTTTCAGTAATACCAGTGTAGAGTGTTGTGTAACTGAGGAGTTTCTTTCCAAAACAAAATATCCACCAGCTGAAAACCACAAGTCTCAAGAAAACTAAATTAGCATAACCATTGAAAGTGTGGAAGATAATTAAGTCTGGCTGATGACTAGACACCACTGGGTGCTTTGGTGGTAGTAACATTTTGGAAATTAGCTCTTTAATTACGTATCCCTGTTCTGTTTGGTCTCTCAATAGGATAGCAGACCCTGTACAGATGAGCTGCATTCCACCTATTTACTCATCCTGGCTAATGTCATCTTCACCCATAGCAACTCCACTGTGTGTCTGTGTGTGAGTGAGAGAGAGTGTGTGAGATACAGAATAAGTTGTTTAGATGTTTTACAATCTTTCGTTCCACATCTCCTGGAAGCACACACAATGCTAAAGGTCACAATTTGCAGGTACAGTATTATGTGTAGTATTATGTTGCTAGACTTGTATATTCCAAACATACAGTACTACCCAGCTTTTTGAAGTTACTACCTGATGCAGATAAAACCACATAACAATGTGCACTGGAAACTGCACAGAGACAGTGACCATTCAAACTCAAACACTGTTAAATTAACCATCTCTTATGGTTCTTAATTACATTAAACATGTCTGTGATCCCATTAGATATGATTCAATAAGAGTTTTTTTAACGCAACAATTCAGCAGACTAATTACAGTATATGCTGCAAATTTGCAAGACCTCAGTCAAGGTTTCCTTAAATGGAAATTTAATATGAATCCTCTTGGGATCACAGTTTAGGCTTACTGGACAGGAAGTGCAATACAGAAGTGATTACGTATGATGTGATGTGACTATGATGCCAAGTTTTCAAAGAGAAATACCCTGAATACACACACATCTACAATCAAAGTGGGTAACAGTATATTTTTGATAAGGTCATAATGATGCTGGGAACACCCTATGGCTGGTCTCCAATTAATTAGCTGCCCCTCCTCAGCTACAGACTTTGCAGCTCACTGAAAATGTGTTTTATGTAACAAAATATTTCATATTATCTAAATCTATAAACACTATACTCAGCTTTTGAAGACTTTTAAGAGTTTTAGTGATATTACCCTTTCACAGTGATGGTAATTGTATGAACTTTGTCAGTATAGTGTGTGGGCTTTTGCAATTCCAAACTCTAATCTTTGTTTAGGTTGTGGTCGGATCTTTTAGGTATGGTCAATATCTGGCCAGAACAGCTACTGCATTATGATGAGTATAACTCTTGCAAACTTTATGTTAGTCCCTGCCCCCCGCCCCAACCTCCCAGCTAATAAAGCTTTCTTGGAATTTGGGTGTATGGACAGATCTATCAAAAGCATAATTACAGTAACAAGTGAATGTATAACTGTTAATTGTTGGTGCAAAAGTGTATAAAACATGATCTTAAGCCCTTTGCCTTATTTTACACTGCCAATCAAATGGTGTATTTCAGGAAGACATTCTTCAGGTGGTTATTATTTCTGGCTGATGAGTGTCTACTAATAAATTGTCTTTAGCGTTTTCAACTTGTGTGCATTGTTTGTTTTGTTTCTTCTTTTTTTCCCCCTCCTGCACTGGTGTCGTGTGTTTGTCTCAAGTCCACTGTGGTTTTCTGAACTTTGGAAAGTTGACTAATGAGCTCCAGGAGACTCAGTGGTGCAAGGCCTTGCAGTGAGTCATTGTTTGTCAGTACACTGTATTTTGTATCCTTGCATTCTTAGTTCATTAAAAAACGACAACATGAGACAGTGTTTAGGCATAGAAGCACTTTGAGGGATGGGCTAATGTCAGCATGCTCACAGTGACAATGTTAATGGCAGGTATGATGTCACTTTTTTTCTTTAGAGGCATTAACTGTATGACATGCTAACACAAAATACAACAGAGGCTCATGGGAATGTCATTAGAATAAAATATTGGACATGTATAGCCTGATAAATGTGCTAGAAAAATTGTCAGGGCATCACCAAGGTTGTTAGCGCTGTCCTCCGGGAGACATGAATGTCTGTACATTCTGCGAGAATACACTGGGTCTTTTGTTTTCATTTTTCATTCTTATGTCTTTTTTATGTCTCTTGCTCATTTACATGTATCCAATATTTACCAATCTCAGGATCTCACTACACAAACCTGTCCAAAAAAACAAACAAACACTTGTTACAGCTGTGGAGGAGATGATCACAGGAGGAGGTACACATAATTTGCTAAATTAAACAACCCTATAATGTGCTATAGGGCCACTTTTTATGCGCTATTTTGTGTTAAAAGGATGGACAGGTTGTCTATGTGTGTCAGCCAACGGAATCATTATTTTATTGATCTTTCGTGCCATTTTTCACATTTATATATTTTATTTTAGTTCAGTGTGGAGGTGAAGTGTGTCCTCAAGGCTGTCTGGATGAAAGGTTTAAATTGACAATTAAAAAAAGATGAACAATAACAATACAATAAGTTAATATCAATGGATTTAATAATGTAATAGTAATGTAATAGAGTTACAATGCATTCAGTGCATTATGCTTTTTCCATCATAGCTTAAGCAATCCTTTGTTGATAATCACAATATGTTCTCAGCCAAAAGAAGTAACAGAACAGTAGGAGAACATGCTAACACACACACGTATTTAGAGTGCATCGTGAAATTGCCTATAGCTTTTAGCCTATTTAGTTTTTATTTTTGTCTAAATTTTTCACTGATATTTTCATAAATGGAAAAAAAATGCAGATACCAGCTTTAATGGCAGGGGCTCAACTCCAGCAGCAACAATGGAGATGCAATGAGTTGCATCAAGTGTACATAAATCAAGTGTGTTTGAAGAAAAGTTAGGGGATCGCCAAAGATTTTTCCTCTGTAGACCATTGATGTAAAGGCCTATAGGCTAGGGGTCTGTTGACATGTAGAAGTCAGGACCAGTGTATGAGGAGACCGAGTTCCTATATCTGTCTTGATTGTTTAATCAGCATTTGTTTCACACAAAGGGTTTATTACCTAGTACAGACCTGATAAGCATACTCAGCCTGATTATCATAGCTGCTGTTTAGGCTTGGCGGGGGATTTCAAATATATAGGTTCACAGTGTAGATTTGTTGTCTGACACCCTCAAATAGCAACAAGAGGTAACTCCAAATGTCATTAAAAAATGCAGAAAATATGAAAATCAGAGATGAAATCATTGGGTGTGATCCACATACTACTCACTGGTCACTGAGTGTTTAAAGCAAAAGATACTAACCCAAGATAAATAGTTGATAGTATATAATGTTGGCAAGTGGAGCTTTCAGAGTTTGCTCAGCGTCTAGAGAAAAGCCTCGTGTCTATTCTGCTCTCAAAGAAAAAAAAATCCTCTTTTGCTTTTACATTGTTATGTGTCTCCAGTCTCTCGTGTTCTGTGTTTGCCAGGAGGATTTTGAGATTTTTTCTCTTTCTTTTTTTTGTGCACCAGGTTTTTTCAGTCTGTCTCACCTACTTCTGTTTCATGAAGTATAGCTTCCAACATTTCCCAGAATGGCTTTTGAAAAATCCCACGGAACAACTATTTTTTTCATTCAGTTATTGGTTTATGAGGGAGAAGAGAGAAACAACAACAAAATCCAAATTTTCAGTTTTGTTATCAAGTCATACAGGCACATTTAAAGCGTAGGCTATTGATCAATCTTTTATAAGAGAGAAGGGACAATGCATATTTATGAACATTTGCATGAAAATATATCAGATATATCAGATCGTAGCCCCAGGCTAAATTTAGGTGCTTAATGTCATTTTTACTAAAGATGTCCCTAATATCACATGTATAGCTTAATTGCACAATTCTACCTGGTTGAAGACTCCAACCACAAGCTGCAAGCTCACAACAACAAGAATTGATATAAGCGTGTCAAGCTGTGCCTTAATGTTTTGTAGCTATAGAACCAGCAGAATCAGTTGTGTGCACTGGAGAAACCTCTGTTCAATTTATTGTCACATTTCACTGACAAAAGAGTGTTTGTTTGTTTTTCCAAAACAATCTGATTTAGTTTGGCTTGTTTGACTTTTGTTCTTGCTAGATTGCATTGGCTACAATATGCTTGTCTGCCTTGATAAGTAAAGCTGCAGACTGACTGGTTGATTTTCAGTGAGATTAGCAACACCACAGAGATCAAGCTTTATAAATTTTGTTTTTGCTACATAGTGAACTTTATCATCAACTGCCATTTACTGTCCAGTTTAGAAGTTTGTTTTACTTAATTTCATTTCTTCAACTGAAGCTAGCATGCTAAGCAGTCTTGTCACTTTCCAATACAGAGTCACTGTAGCATTCCACTCCATACTGAATATGTGGACCTACTCAGATGTTGTAGCCTATTACAACCTCCTGCATGGTAAATGCAATTACTGAGGCTGGCTAACATGGCAAGTAAGTAAATTGCTATTAATGCTAATGCTAGCTAAAGCAGTAGCCAAAATTACAAATAGTTTGCCCTAGGAGATTTTTGATAAACATTTAACAGCCACTGTAGCACAAAGTAAAACTCATTATCCACAGCTCTCTATCAGATTCAACACTTCAGTAGTAGCCTACAGTGTGTCGTGGAAATTCTCTGTTGCTGGTGAAGAATGAAATAAGGACTTGCCGGCGGACATGATTTTATTTCCTTGCAAGGAAAGGTCAATTCGACCCAAGTAAAGTCAAGTGGGTGATGGTAAAGAAAAGACAAAGACAATGGGGCGACCGAAACATTTATACCTGAGGAAACACCCCCTCAGGTATGCCACACCCCTTTGTCTGCTGCAGGGGCCGGTCCAATACTCAGACAGTGTGTTTTCAATGCTCTTTGTCTGTTGGAGGTATTGGCACCGACCCCCGAGGGTGTATTTTCACACCTGGGGCATCCTGCAGGGTTACATGTTAAGAGGTCTAGACATTAGAATACACAAATGGGTAACAAACAAAGGAGTTCTGATACCTTGGGAGGAAAGCAGGGGGTAGGGACGTCGCAAGTGATTAAACCAAAGGAATATTGAAATTTACCATTACAATTCCTCCTTTTGATTATTCATTAATCACACAAGAAAAAGTCACAAAAGTAAGAAATTATAGTCAGGAAAGCCAGGTATCAGTTACAATAAAACGATTAGGGTAAAGAAAACAATTATGCCAATTCTAAACATGTTCTAAACAAGTTGTTCTGCATTGAGGGGTAGGGTTGTCTATAATAGAAGGTTATCTAAAATGTGGTTTTCAAATGTAAAGATTTTCAGAAATTCAGACTGACAAAACAAGTAATTACCAAAACAAGCACAAATTCAAAATGTTAGACAGCCTACTGACACTTGACTTTCTGTCAATTTTCCAAATGAATTTGTGGTGTGGTTATTTCATGTCAGGTTACATTGTTAACTTGAATAAACATGTAATATTCAGTCCCATTGATGATAGTGAGGTTTCCTGATGTCGTCAGAACGTAGTTATGTGCAACACGATTCTGTAACATCTTGAACTTTATTGCAGTCATTGCTTTTGAAAGCAGGGTCATGTCTTCTGTAGAGTTCTCAAGATTTTCAAGTGTCTATGTGGTTTGTAGTTCGGTGTCTGAGGGCACCAACAAATCTTGTCCAGGTGTTCTTCAGAGAGAAGTGGAGAAGTGAAAAGGGAGTGGAAAGGGGCAAGGCGAGTTGTTGTTGTTTCCTCCACCGAACAAATGTTTTTTAAGGTAGAAACATGGAACAGTGTCTGACCATGGTTCAGTTTCTTATTTGTGGTGGGTTTGGGTAGGCAGCATGGATGGAGTTGAAGTATGGCAAGGGTAGGAGTCCTTTTGCACACACGACAGTGGGATTCTGGCTGTTGAGGGCTATGGTGTGTGTAGTTAAATTTTGATGTAATCCTCTTGGGTTTATTCCTTGGGCATCATATCTATGCTCGCACTGTTCTTCTGATCTCTTGATGGTTGTGTTCTAAAGGAAGTCTGTCATCTTCTTCTGGGCCATCAGGCCTGCGTTGCTCCTCAGATGTGCTGGATGGGTCTATCATCTTCTTCTGTTGCGCTGCTCCTCAGCACTTCTGGCAGTTTTTAGGTGTGATGGAGAAGGACCTATGCGTCTGGATGGTCCTTGTTGATTGGAGTTCCTCTTTGTGTTGCTCTGGTTCACAGCTGGTTCCTTTGTTGGCCCCTTCCTGCAGTGACTGGCATGCACTGACGCTGCTCTTTCAGTGATCTTCACAGCTGGAAATCATGAAGTGGTGTGGACGTTGGTCGTAGGTTGTGAAAAGTCTGATTTTCACTTGCTGCACCTGTTGTATAAAACAAAACATACACATCCAATATCCCCCCTTTTGACACATGGTTTTACCCATGTGTCACATTAGCAAAGTGGGAGCAAAATAGTGAGAGGAGAGTGAACTTAAACAGATCTACTAGAATGTGGCAAGGAACCAAATCAGGTTAGATAGTGAGTTAGTTAGTTAGTTTGTTAATGGTTATTCTTGTCGGTCCAGTCAGGAGTCAACCTGTTGGAAGATAGCAATTCAGTTATGTTCTTTTTCATCATCTGGTGGGGGAAAAAGAGTGATAGGGTTTAAAATATTGCCATTGTGCTGTGGAGAGATGAGAAGGTATTCAGTTCAGGTAAATCGTGGAGATTCATTGAAGTTGAAAACGAAACCAGAATTGACTTCCAGTTCCTGGATGAACTGGAACACTGAAGAAAGTATCAGAAAGATTCATCACTGAAAATAATTTTGCATTAGGTTGAACCTGAGACAAAATGGTGTTAGGATTTGGAACATTTGAAGCTCTGGGTTGGATTGCTTCATTACTTGTTTGCAGATTCTGAACAAAAAACAAAAACAAAATGCAATTCTGTTGGATTCTGACTTCTAATTGTCTTGACAGGGAACAAAGGTGTGCCAACTGGGGAGTCTTTACAGGGAACAATTACTTCCTGCTGCTTTAAGAGACTCTGGCATTATGCAAATCAATAGCTTTTTGATTTTGGAGTGATCACAATAGGTTCATATTTGATGAGGTCAACATCATATTTACTGACAGCCCACAGTGTCTTAGGGACCTACTGTAGGGCTGTAATAGTTTTAACTTGTTTTAGACAAAAACAGACAAACATACAAACATACAAACAAACAAACAAACAAACAAATAAACAAACATACAAACAAACCTAAAAAAGTGTTTTAGGTACCAGCTGGATTTTCTTTGAGTGTGCACAACAGATGTTAAACTCTTAAGAATAGCTCTAGATTGATCAGATGTTTTCTTGCCAATTGGCTGCGCGCTTACATTGTTTTTCTTAAATGGGTCCCAATCTTCCCTCTAATTATAAGTGTAAATGTGTAGAACCAAATGGTTCGTGGTGTACATGTCAAAATTGAACTGGTGTGAGAGAGAATGATAAAGCACATCTGTGTTGTCCGATTGATGTGTGTTCACATTATCAACTCTCTTTCCCAACCAACCTTTTTCATGTCTCATCAGGTCCTGGTGACACAAGAGGTTCAATGCAGTTCCTCTGTTGTCAAAAACTGTTTTTCTGGCTTCTGTAACAAGCTTGGAAAAGGCCGTTAAGGGTTTGCAATTTCCATTGATATGCATACTGGTCTAGGGTGTGGTGAACAAAGTAGTGTGAAAAACATTTGGCTCCAAATTAGATCAGTTTGTTTTGCTACATCTGGGGTTGAGACCAGACAAAGGCCTAATTTGCACATCAAGTATCTGCCCATCAGGTTAATTGGGTAGTTTTCAGAGGGCATGAATGCATGTTTGAAATTTGAATTTAACCCATAGTATCTCTAACTATTTTTGACCTGATGAACACAACACATAATTTTTGCTCAGTTCTTTCATAACTAGTGTCAGTGTTCAAACACAATTTGTAGCTATGTGTATAATCTATACACTCTATGGTGTGTGTGAATGTGGTGCAGTACCTTTCTCAGATTTCACAGGTTGGTTAAGCTTGTCAGCAAGGATCCATTCCCCTCCGACCATCCCCGATCATCCTCAGTCTATGTTTGTTTGCTGGAGTTGATGATGTACTTGTGGGACAGTTATGCACCCAATGTCCATGTTGGCGACAATGATAGCAGACGTCACTGGGAACTTTTCTTCCTGAGTTCCTGTGTCCTTTCTTTTTGTGTCCTTGACTGGGTTGTCCATGTTTCCAGACTGTGTTGATGTCTGTAGTCCATACACAGAAAACCATTGTTGTACCTTCTGGTCCTGACTCTTCAACCATGGGCATGTTGAAGGCTATATCTTGATTGGAATGGTGTAGTCTGTGTGCAATTGGAGAAGATGATGGAACAGGCACATCAGAATGGGCTGCTCCTGAGCTTGGTTTTTGTTGTGGCGTGGTGGAGTCTGTTTCTCTTCCCTTGCTGGGTGTTGCAGAGTTGTATGACGGTGGAGCTGAGGGATGATGGTGGATGGCCATTGAGGTCTGGATCCAGCTTCAAAGCTGTCAACTGTGGAAACAAAGAAAGGGAAATCTACAAGCTTGGTGCTGTAGTGTTAGTGTGAGTTGCATTTTTCTTTCTTTTTCAAAATTTTCTCTTTTTTTTTTTTTTTTTTTTTTTAAGAAGCAATTCTTGTGTTGCTTTCGCCATCTGTAAACATTCTTTTAACCTTTCATGATTTACAGACTTTTTCCTAATTTCACTTTTTGTTACCGTTAATATTTTCTTCAATAGCAGTATTCTTCTAAAAACCAAGGGATCCCCCTATTGGGAATCCAGACTCAGCTGTACAAACATTCAAATATTTAAAATTTTAGTTCCCACATTTTCCCTTTTCATAACATCCACAATCGTTCCCCCCGGAGTAATCTCACCGGAATATTCCCCATTACAAATGGAGATCGTGCACGATAATTCAATACAGACGTCTCTGTAAGGACCGCTTCGTTTATGGCACCAGCGATAAAAAGCCGGTCACTTCGTTTATGCTACAAGCGATAAAAGCAAATCATTTTGTTTTAGGGTGACAAAGTGATTAAAAAACAACCAGTCGTTTCGATTATACTACAAACGATAAAAGTAAATCACTTTCTTTAAGGCTACAAAGTGATTGAAAAGTACCTGATCGGTTTGTTTATGCCACAAGCGACAAAAGGCAAATCACTTAGTTTTACGGTTACAAGTAATTCAAAAACCGATCAATTTGTTTATACTACAAATGATAAAAGCAAATTATTTTGTTTAGGCTACAAACAATTAAAAAGCCGATCCCTTTGTCCCTGCTACAAAGTGATCAAAAAGCAGATCTCTTAGTTTGTGCTACAAGTGATCAAAAAGCCGACCGATTGTGGATATCAAAAAAATCAAAATGCTATGTCTAATTAAACCCAAATTTTAGAGAAAGATATTTTAAATGTCAATATTTCAGTGCTCACCAGATGAATTTCATAGAGTTACGTTCTTGGAATCCCAGCGGCAACGATCTGGGGCGTCCGCGGTCAGTCCTCCCTCTCAGAAAATTGAGGTTTTGGAGGCTGGAAGGTTTTTCTCTCCCAGGATTGGCCTGTCGCTGTCCGCTACCGTCCCAGACGATTGCACGAGGGATCCCGGACGAGCCCCCAAATTGTCGTGGAAATTCTCTGTTGCTGGTGAAGAATGAAATAAGGACTTGCCGGCGGACATGATTTTATTTCCTTGCAAGGAAAGGTCAATTCGACCCAAGTAAAGTCAAGTGGGTGATGGTAAAGAAAAGACAAAGACAATGGGGCGACCGAAACATTTATACCTGAGGAAACACCCCCTCAGGTATGCCACACCCCTTTGTCTGCTGCAGGGGCCGGTCCAATACTCAGACAGTGTGTTTTCAATGCTCTTTGTCTGTTGGAGGTATTGGCACCGACCCCCGAGGGTGTATTTTCACACCTGGGGCATCCTGCAGGGTTACATGTTAAGAGGTCTAGACATTAGAATACACAAATGGGTAACAAACAAAGGAGTTCTGATACCTTGGGAGGAAAGCAGGGGGTAGGGACGTCGCAAGTGATTAAACCAAAGGAATATTGAAATTTACCATTACAAGTGTCACAAATATTAGCCTAGGCCTACTATATTTTCGGAAAGTAGGCCTATACAAACCTTGGTATGATCAACACAAGATAAGCAGGAGCACAGTGTAAGGATATAATGTCCTTAAATGACCTTTATTCTTGTTTATATTATGAAAATGTTACCAGAGGCACAAAACATTTGTTCACTTTATTTTAATCTGTAATTTTATATATTTTCCCCCACAAAAACAAAACAAAAAAACAACTCTACCTGGTAGAAAGAAGACAAACTTACTATCAGATCATAATTATTGAAGACATATGTTTCTTCTCATCACCTCACTATTCCACACATTTGGGGGAATAAAAAACTGTCAATACACTACGTTATGTCTAGAAGTAGGCTAAAACCTTTTCATCTTGAGATCTAAGTGCTTTTCAATTTGGTGCTTTTGTTCCTCCATGGTACAAAGTTGTGTAGTGCTGGTTGAGAGGGAAAGGATTAGCTTCTGATTTCCATTCTGTGATTAGATCAGAAAAGTAAGGCTACTGTATGGTGCTTGAATATATGGAGCAATTTGCATGATTCTCATACACACTACCTGAATTCAAAAAGGGGGAAAATCTGTCACTGCAGCATTTTTATCATAAGAGCATTTCACCCTCCGAAGTGAAATTGTCTTAATAAAAACAAATAGCAGCCTCACTGCTTTTGTTTTTCTGCTGGTGTGTGTGTGTGTGTGTGTGTGTGTGTGTGTGTGTGTGTGTGCGTGTGCGCGCACCGACAGATTATGTGTTATGCTTGTGTAACAGATGAATATTGCAGCACAAATTGATCACTCTGTAGAGTTAGATATTTGATTAAACGCTCAAGGCTGATTTCCGCAACAGCTCCTGTATAAGTCATGAGAGCACTTTGGGGGAAGTTAAAACTGTGGAGAAAACAAAAGCCATTCATTTACCTCATTAGTGTGCGTGGAAAATCTTGACATGCTTTGAAGAGAACGTGCTTGTGTAGCTAAATCAGCTTAAGGGCTCAAAGCAGACATACAAGGGAGGCAACCAAACATCCTCCCAAAGTGATAAACAACCTCGCCTCGGTTGGGAGGACTGTAAGAAGAGACTTTGCTCCATTTCTCAAGTATTATTATTATAAGTTCCACAGTTAATCTTCATGTTTGCCTTCAAGCAAGCATTAACATGGCTGATGACAGGTTTCTGCTGACTCTGACGACAGAGCTCTGTGGTCTCACACACACATGCATGCACGCACGTACTCAGCTGCTTACATACACGCTCACAAGGTCTACAATGGGAACAACTGCATCACTGCCTCTGCCATTTATTAGCAGAACAAAACCAATCAGAGGGGTTGACTCCTCAGTTCAATGGGCCGACATTTGAGAGGCAGAAAATATTTCCTCAAACGGCGAAAACAAAAACTTCTCAGATTCCCTCGCATTGCAGGTTAATTCTCCCCCTTCCACATGAAATCTTTGTTTGTTTTGGCAATGCACTGCAGCACGCCGCAAACACGTCTCTCCGTGATATAAACCTCATTAAAATGATTTGCCCGAGCTCTGTTATTAATCAAGCAAAGCAAAATGACAAGTGGGAAATATTTTTTTATGGAGGAAATCTCAAAACTCAAGTCCTGTTGAGGACACATGCTTCCTGAACATCTCATTTGGTTAACTAGCCTGGCTCTTTTATCAACACGCTGTTCAATCTGGAAACAAGCACTTATGTATCATTTGGCAGGATGGAGCCAGTGATCATATGAGACCGGCTTCACATGAATAAAATCAGTTATATTCCGTCATTATTTCAGTTTTCCATGTGTTCCAGCAGGAGCTTTCTGTGTTATGAATCACTTGTATTTGTGCATTGTCTGGACACATTGAGGTTCACGCTGTCTTTATTGGAGCGTTATTCTCTTTAACTTAACCCAGGGGAGAATGTAGCAGCTTGACTATTCTTGCCAGTAGCTATGGAGTCTCATCTCTGATAGGTGTCGCTGAGGCAATATTATATTATTACTGTATAGTGAAAGAGCTGAGAAGCCCTGCTGTGTATTACCTCCTCTATCCAGAGACATATTGTACATAACCTGATAACCACATGATGGCAGTACTGCATCTGAAATATTACAAACCCCAACACTGCTTTAGCTTTTGATGTCTCCTGAGTGCAGTGCTTTTATGCACATGGAGGTATGTGTAGTAGGCTATAGTAATGTGCACTTTGGTACCCAATTTGCCACCACCACCTGTCATGTTTCTGTTTTGAGACTAAATCGCCCATGAAAACCATTGCAAGTCTTCTAATTAAGCTATACGCTGGCATTGACATGAATTATGCAGCAGCTTTAATGAACTCGAATCAATAAACACTGGATCTATAATGAAGCCAGTCACACAAGCCGCTGTGGGCACAGTGGTTCTCTAACCTTGGGGTTATATCTCTACCTGGTTGACACGATGGCTGAAACATTTGGGTTGATGAAATAATTCTCTTCTCTGCTCTTTCACATGTTTATATCATCATAACGCCAACCCATCCCCACCCCCACAACTCTAATGACAGCATACTGTCGATGTATTTTTAATGTAAAAACACATCAAGGGCTGAGACGAACATCTGGGTGCGGATGCTGATGGACAGGAGGAGGAAGGAGGTGCGCTGAGATGAGAGTATTAAGAGCAGATGAGGAAATGCAGAGATATTCCACTCATTAATGGAACAGATTGACTGTGTTTTTCAATTTTAAATAATTGAAGGAAATCAGGGGGAAAAAAACACCATAAAGAAACACTTATAATTTCATAACACAGTCGAAAATAGCCTGAGACTTACACAAACAATAACATCCATTTTACACAACTCAACTGGGTGGATATCTACCCAAAACAACCATTGTAGTTGAAGCAGTTATATTTCAATGGCTCACAGCCCTAATAATATTCATCATCATCATACGGATTTGCCTTTTCCTTTGTTGGCATGAGAACAGTTTTTTTTTTTTTTTTTTTTTAGCTTTTTGCCATTTATTCATTTGTGTTGCATCGTTGGTTGTTTGTTCCTGACAATGCCGTCCAACTGTGAGCGCAGCCTACCAATGTTGAAACCCACGGTGCCAACTTACTTGGCTGAGCAAAAAAGTCAAATGACATCACACAGCAGTTTGTAATTCAGTATGTTTCATATGTCAAAGCGCGACGAGCCGACTTGTTTGTATTAGAATAGCAAACGATCAGCATGAATAATAATTATATCCCTCCAAAAAAGCTTTAACTGCCAAGATATGAAAATTCTCCCTCGTGATCTAAAGAAAAAGTAGTTGTTACTGGCTGCGCGTGAGGATTGAAGATGCCAAGCTCACTGTGAGGAATCCTCCGACAATGTCTTTATTTGGCAACATGGTCTGGAAATTAATGGAGTAAATGATGCATGGGAGGATATGCATTCATATTTTGGCTACTAATAGTTGCATTTATCGTTCTATCATTCAACACAAACTATACAAACATACCCACATAAGTACAGCTACAACCCTGCTGGTGAATAAACCTCCAACAACTCCAACCTTCAGAAATCCTTCTAATTTTCCTGTCTGCTTCAACAGGAGCAAAGATGTGTAGCTATATGTGCACATCCCAATAATGCAGTGTCGCTTCTCAGATATAAAGGACAAACCTGTAGGAGGAAAATTATTATTATTATTATATGCTCTTCATAAACCAGCAGGCTTCCTCTGCCAGTTCAAAAATGCTTGGCTTCTTTATCAATAAAGGTGTATCTCACATCAGAGTTTGCGCCAACATCTGTTGTTTTTTTTACTAGGGATTTTATTCACTTTGGTAACTCTCAGAGCTCCAACAATATTGAGAGTCTTTCCACACTTTCCTCTTATTTCCTCGTCGCTGGCAGCTCTCAACAAACACCCCCCAAAAAAGGCAGCTAGTGTTTCTCTCTCCTGCTCTCTTTCAAGGAGAGAGGTGAGCTTTCAATGAATCACCCTGTGCTCCCGCCGTGTTCTGAACTGTGTCTTCCCTTCGTCAAGCAGCGTGAGTGATGGAAGTGATGGAGGAGACACCTGCCCTGAACCACCGCTGACAGAGAGGAAGAGAAAGAGGGAGAGAAGAGGAGTGAGAGAGGCGCACTGCCTGATGGGAGAAACACACAACGAGGCAACAAACTTGCAGAGACTATCACTTATAGTGACAGGCCAGGAGGTGCCGTGCTATTAGCAGGCCGTAGGGTAGGCCCTGAGCATGGCCCGCCCTACCTAGGATGGATGGGCCTCTCTCTCGGGACTAAATTAATACTGGGAGTCTAGTGAATTGCTTTTGGAACAATGTCCTCCTAAGGAGCTAATCAGACAGGAGTTATCTAGGAGTGCCTGTAGGCTGGCTGGCGTGGCTGAAGCACTGCGGCTGCCTGGCAGAAGGCAGGTGCACCATGCCGACTCGCAGCAGTTCATTCCCGATCAGGACAGAGGCGGTGTTATTCATTCCACTGGTCATGATGAATCCCAAGACTCAGAGTTTCCGAAGAAAGAGTTTCACATTTAAAAAAAGTAATGGTTAAGGAACTAGTGTAATGTTGAAGTAAATGTTGATTTTTTAAAAATAATTCTTTGAGATTCTTAAATCTTTTTCAAGTGATTTGTGAGTGAGCAACTTGGGGCCAACAAATCAGTCAGAACAGTAAAATCAGTATTAACATATCCTGTCATTGAGTTGACTTGGTCGTTGTATTGGTATTTTTTTTTATATCCAGCAGACACAGCACAATGTTAGCAGGCATTTGAACATATAAATGTTGGCCATGTTTCTGACCAACATTCGCTGTGCTTTTATCTCTGTTTTTCTCTCCACTAACTCCTAAGGGAAATATCTGGCACTTGTTTGGCATTTTTGTTGTGCAGGTAATGAACTGTGGGTTTTTCTGAGCTTTTTGTTGAAAACAGTCTGATACAGATGAGAGAGACCTCAAACTATAATGTTGAGGGCCCAAAAGGTCTGTATTTGTCAGTTCAAGTGGCCACATGCACATAGACTGTTATTTAATCCACCGCTAAAGGTATATAGTGTTAGCCTGACAAGCCAGACTATATCATTAAAATGTCTAGTCTGGCAACGACCGGTAGACCTCGGCTCAATCCAGGGGGCGGGATGAAGGCTGTCTTTCAAACTACCTCTGCACGCAATAGGGTAGCGCTACGACTAATCAGAGCAAAGAGCAGGATGACGTTAGCCTGACAAGCCAATTAAAATGTATGTCGTCATCGCGTTAAGCCCCCCAACGACTCTCTAAACAGATAGAGCGCTGTGATTGGTGAACACAAACGGTGTTCGAGACTCAAAAAGTTCCTATGGCTTGTTTTTAGACCCACCTATGGAGCAAATATTTTTGCTGCCGCTAGGGTGCGTCTAGATTTCTAGGCTAATATAGTGTATCTTCAGATATTCAATAATTGCAGATGTTTTGCAGCATGTAGCATGTTTGGAATCAGTACTTTCATGGACGGGTTAACATCACTAAGGAGTAAAGTGAATACTACAACAAGAAACAAGACAGGAGGAAACTGACTTTTTAAGTTTAAATTTATATTTTCAGAGAAACCCAATGTGTATCATAGCTGAAAGTGCCTTGCTTGTCTTCAAGAGACCAAAATGACCCACAGAAATGAAGTAGTACTCGATATCAGAGGTACAGTATAAACCGACAGGATGAGGTCAGAGCTGAAACAGAGGGTGAAGCAACACTGAGACCACACACACAACTGAACCATAATGATGTGTGAGAGAATAAACTCTACACTCGCATGCACAATGGACACCCAGTGTTACTTATGGCCACTTAACACAAAGTGTTGGTGAAAGAAAGCTATGTCTGTGGGGCTGTGGGTTCCTCAGCCTGGGAGAGAGTGGTGCCTCCGGCAAGACCCGGCCTCGGCTCTGTCTCACCCTCTAGAGCTCAGCAAACACATTCACACTGTGATTCACTGCACAAAACAGATACATCATCAGTTAACAGGCTCGTAACACCATATCCAACAAAAAGCAAAATGTTGGCTCTGGTTGTTGAGGCAGATAAATGTTACTCAGGGGATGTGGCACAACATTATATGAACCACTAGTGCATTATACATTGCATTACAGTATTTATTTGGTGGTGGTGGAGGTATGTAGAGATTTTGCTTTTACATCAGAATATTTTGTTATTATTATTCTGTAAAAGCTTTTCATTCAAACAAATGTTCTCATTCTGCAGCCTGTTGAAGATACATTACTATTGAATTCATAAAGTGTTGATACAGTACTGTTGCACCGATACCTACAAGTAACATTTTATTGTTGTAGCCAGTGAGCATTATCCAGTTGTTGGATAATTTAAGGCAAGGCAAGGCAAGGCAATTTTTTTTGTATAGCCCGTTTTTACAAACAGTTTGTCTCAAAGGGCTTTACATGGCATCGTAACAACATCCTCTGTCCTTAGACGCTCACATCGACTGAGGAAAAACTCCATGGAAAACCCTTTTAACAGGGAAAAATCTGAGAAACCTCAGGGTGAGCAACAGAGGAGGGATCCCTCACCCAGGACGGACAGACGTGCAATAGATGTTGTTACAGACAAGAAAACAGAGGAGGAGAGGAGAGGAGGGTTGGGGAGAGGAGAGGAGGAGAAAGGAGAGGGCTCTGTGTAACCAGATGTGTCCCCAGCAGTCTAAGCCTATAGCAGCAGCATAGCTATAAAATGGTTCAGAGCTACCTGAACCAGCCCTAACTAAAAGCTCTGTCATACAGGAAGGTCTTAAGTCTAGACTTAAATGTAGTTAGAGTGGCTGCCTCTTTGACCCATGGAGAGAGCTGGTTCCACAGTAAAGGAGCCCGGTAACTGAAGGCTCTACCTCCCAGTCTGTTTTTAGAGATACTGGGAGTCACCAACAGACCTGCATTCTGGGAGCGGAGTGCTCTGGTAGGACAGTAAGGAATGATTAGTTCTTTCAGATAGGTTGGAGCTTTATCATTAAGAGCCTTATACTAGGTCAGCAGAAGGATTTTGAAGTCTATTCTAAATCCTACAGGAAGCCAGTGGAGAGAAGCTAAAGTGGGAGAGATGTGCTCTCTCTTCCTAACTCCTGTCAAAACCCTGAAAGAAGCAAAAACAAAGTTCTGCTGCACAACTCTCTAGGCCTATAATATAACTTATGATTATTATTAATGCCACAGGACTCAGCACCAACACACTGTTGTTATCCTGCATGTTTTTTCTTATTATTATTATTATTATTATTATTATTATTATTATTATTATTATTATTATTATTATTATTATTATTATTATTATTATTATTATTATTATTATTATTATTATTATTATTATTATTTGTGCCTCATCAGAAAAGTAACTGCTAGCTACACTAAGCTGAGTACAGTGAAGTAGGGAAAAAAAGCTAAGTAAAGTTGATATTTATCCATCAGAGAAAATATCAACAATAACAATCTATACCCCACAAATTAATACTATGGGGGGAAATGACAAAAAATTACTTGGAAAAGAACTCTATTAAGTCTCCATGAGGTATGATAGAGATGATTCTACCACCCACTGTGTTGTTTACTGTAAAAGACATAAAACTCAAAGGACATAACATGGAAAAAAAACTGTTCTTTGTGTGGCTGTAACAAAAAAACAAAAAAGGACACTACCGTTCAGTGTATGAAAACTGGATTTTCACCAACTAAAGTTGGTGGGATTGCATGTTGTGACCATAAAATGTCATCAGCCAGCAGCCTCAGTCCCTATCAGGCAGTCTGCTGCACAGAGCACTCTCCTCTAGCCTTGGGTGCTGGCCACACTAGCTGGCACCCTCCCCTCCTCTCCCTCCCTCCCTCCCTCCCTCTGCACAACCCCTCCGCCTCTCTTTCTTTCTCTTCCCTTTCTCTGTCGTTCTCTTTCTCTCTCTCTCTCTCTCTTTTTTTTTTTACCAGACTGCAGTGACCCACCCTTCCCTCCCATCCCCCCCAACACCTACCCCTCCCCTCCCTGTCACCCTGAGGCGCTCCGCTTCCATAGTGTCAGTGCGGAGGCCTCAATGTTGACAAAGCAGCAGGCCTTCAGAAGACACATCAAACCCTGTCCCTCCTCTGTGCTGTTAGGGAGCTCAGTGCACAACAAAAGGACAGGGACTCCAGTTTGAGTCTCGGGCCATAACTAGTCTCAACAACATAGCTACAGACAGAAAAAGGCCCTGGAGGATGCCGTGTGTACCACAAGCTCAAACCGTTCAAGACGAGATCCGTGTTTTCTGACTGTTGTGATGACAGTGTTGTGATGGATGATTGTAAATATAAAGCATAAGTCAAGGCTGCGGGTTGATGCCATCATGACACATGCACTCTAATGAGTACTGTGGGTGCTCTGCAGTGCCAGGGACTTCCCCCAAGGCATATTGAGTGTGTGTGTTGGGGGGGGGGGGGGTATGTGATGCATACCAGATGTGATTGGAGACATCACACTGTTCACATTGTTACTGCTAACCAAACAGTAGCAGCAACAAAAGCAAAAGATCATTTTTCCTCTGTTCACACATTCACAGCATGACGCTGGATGTGTGTAAGACTGGTTGGAGCTAGAAGCACAATAACATATTTCAGAGGATTTTTTTTTGAAGATTTTCAGAGAGTATTGCAATAAGAAAAAAAACTGTTTGATGATGGATATGACAAGGACTCCAAATAAAGTCATAGTATCACCTCTTCTTTTGTGAATGACGAAACAGAGAAAATCTCACCCCTGTACAAACAAACAGAAATCTGTCAAAGCGCTGCTGATCATCACCCTCCAAACATGAGGCAGAAGGCCTCTGTGAGTCTGTCTTCACAGGTATCAAACACTTACGTCTTGTTTATATTCTGTGATTAGTTTGTCACATGCACCACATGATGGCAGCAAAAGAGATTCTTACTGTAAGCCAAATCTCACAGACCGGCCCAGATTTTTGATGTTAAAGTGATGAAGTGATCAGGTTCATAGGGTAAATCTGAACTTCAAAAAGAGATTCTTCCTAGTGTGAGCTGAGAAGTGAGCAGAAATTCATTTCAGTCTGGTTATACTCACTCATACTCACACTTTACCCTTTTCACTCAGCCTACAGAAAACCTCTTAGATCCCCAAAAGGATTAAAGGGATAGACATCTGAGAAGACCTGAGACCAGTTAAGGGATGAAGATAAAGAAAATATATTTGTTGCACCAAACTGTGTTTATTTCTCCAGGTTTTATTAACCAGGTGCTCACACCAGTAGTACATGACTGTACATAATTAGATCATTTACTTAATAATGAAATCCTCAATCCATAGGAAAGGTTGTGCATTTCAAACATTAGTTCAACTTAAGTACAAATAGTATCATCCGAGAAATGTAAGAATCAAATGTACTGGGTGTTGTTTTTGTTCAAATGATGCTCTAATACTGTATAGTGTTAAAGTGTTTTATCAACCCATCAGTCAACACTTCAGTGTCTTGCCCAACAACATTTGACTTTCACAATGGAGGAACAGGGAATCAAACCACCCCACCGATATAGGTACACGACCTGCTCTGCCACCTAAGCCACAGATGCCCCATTTAACTACATATGCATTTTAGAATATTGATTCTGTAACAAGCATTTATATGAGTTATTAGTCTGTGAAAAAAAAATTAAGTTACAGTAATAACTGTAGATGTAAAATAAATCAGAAGAATAAGCAGCACAATATTTCCCTCTGACTTTTCCTGATTACTTACATTCATATTCAAGTAGGCCTACAGTATAGCTGAGTAAATGTACTTAGCTACTTCCCGTGTGTTAAAAACACACGACCACTCCTGCACACCAAACTGGTCTAGGGTCACTTTTCCTAGCAGGTAAATATGTACTAAATTTCTCAGCCTGATAATCTGAACACATCAAAGAGATAACCTGACAGCATCATGGTCATTGCAGTTTTACCTGTAAAAGTGGAATTGACTCATAACAGCAGCTCTCAGGAGCACACAGAAAGTACACACTCTCTTTGTGCTCAGCTTTTTCGGAAACTTAATTGCTGGCATTAAGCACTTGAGGGAATTCTTCACTGTGCTTGTTAGGTGTTTGTGTGCAACACAACCCCACACGTTCTATTAATAAACTGACACACTCTTACCCTCCCTCTCTCTCCCCCTCTCTCTCTTTCTCTCCCTCCCTCCCTCTCTGAGATAATGAACAATAAGTGTCGCTGCTACACCTCAGACACACACCAACATCAAGCAGAATGTCAAATGGCTGGAAGAGTGGAGCGATTGACAACAACCGGGCTCCACAAGGCATGCAGATTACTAAAAGCAAGTTCTGAATGTTCTTTTCAAACTTTCTCCACATGCCAGAGGGGAAAGTAGGAGTGTTGATCTGATGTGAAACGCTTGAAAGAGATTCTTGCAAATGCTGGCGTTTAGAGGGCTGGATGTGACTGTATTGCACCTACTGTTTTCACCTCGGTGCACAAGTACAGTGTGTTAGTGACCTAGGTTATGTGTGTGTATGGAAAAAAAATAGATGCCCATTGGCCAGACGCCCCTGAGGCTTTACTGGAAATGCCTTGGGTAAGAAAAAAAACATGGAAATTATTATGAAAAAGAAAGTCAGTATGTTTCACTGTGTGTTTGGAGTAAAACTATATTTAATAATCCCACAGCGTATCCAGCGTTTTAGGTCACTTAAAGATCTGAAGAGCACTAAATACATTTTTAAAACATTTGAACTTGGAATCCATAATATTTTTACATATCTATCTGTATATACATTTATAGAGGGTATATACATCTATCAGTGATCCTAAGTGAGGTGCTTCTGCACAATGTTGCTGCTAACCAGCAGATGGTACTGTGTTCTAGCTTCCTGTGATCCAGTAACACACACACACACACACACACACACACACACACACACACACACAGAAAGACCCAAACGGATTGATATTCTTCGGTGTGGGACCCTGACCTGGTTGCACAATGTGGCTTCCTCAAAAAATATACCAACACACACACACACACACACACACACACGCGCACACACACACACACACACACACACACACACACACACACACACACACACACAGAGAGAGAGAGAGAGAGAGTTTAACAGATCACTGTATTTAAGTCTCTTAACAAGAGATGAATGAATGTGGCAGAGTCATACTGCAGTGTTTGTTTTACCTGATGACAAGTCAAAATAAAGGTGCATTTCTGATGTTTTTCAGTAAGTAGCACATAGTTTCTTCAGAGGTAGTGTGAGCTGTGACAAAGCAGGGTGAAGAGAAAGGCACGATATTGTCCTCCTCTGTGCCACTTTAGGCAACCCCACTAATAGCTCATGCTTTTGAACCTAGGGGCAAAGTTATTATTCTTATATAGGGTCATGCATTAATTCATGCACTTCATTAACATATGATGTCTGAAGGAGACTTTGAAATTTTGATTGATTTTCACTTTCACTTCTTTTTATGTGCAGGCTTTTCTTGCTGCATCTTAAACACATTAATTCAGAATTAAACACAAATCTGTGTTAGTCTGACTTTTGGAAAAGCCAACATTTGAAATTACAGGTTGAATGTGTTGGAACAATACTTTAATGAAAAACTAGAACAGAGCTGTTATCTCTGCCTGTGCAGCAGGGGGACCAAACATCAATAATCTCATTACTTGGGTCAAATATTACAAACAGATCTGAAATCAGAAATCTGTTTTTGTTGAGGCTGCAGTTCATTTGTTATTATATGTATCATCATGGGAACATTTTTAAGTATGTTAAAGAAACAGCAGCCTCTGTCAGTCCATTAACCTGCCGAGCTGCTGGTCAGGAGGGCAGATGTTTGGATCTGTTGTGAAATCTCAAAGCTGCATGCAAATCCTCAAGATGACCTACTTCTTTCCTTCCACATAGACACTCCGCTAAAATCCATAAATTAAGGAAATTAACTGATGGGGCCCGGGGCCACTTTGTAAGCTATTTAAATCTTTAAATTTACAACATCCCTGCATACTTCATGTAATTGAACTAACTCCGGGCTTGTTTCCTTTAATGAGAAAAAAAAACCCAGTTTCCCCTCCAGTTTGTACCTCTGGAAACAACAAATCTGTGCCAGAGGGGATGATGGGAGCGCTGAGAGGCGCGCTGAGGCCTGTCTAATTACTGAGACTTCTTTCTCACACTCCTACCAGTGCTGCTGTCAGATCACCTGCATGGCTGCATTACTTCCAGAGCAAAACACTGCAGGCTAAGTCCAAAGGGAGTATTAAAGGTGCTGTCATAACGACGCTTTTAATTACCATAAGCTCAGTGTGTCCTCACATGTTTTCATGGACAATAGACAAGTTTCCTCAAAGACAGTATATAGTCATTTCATGTGCACCAATAAGTTTCTACACTGGTTGGCGCCAAATATCAAGAAACGAATATTTACGCTTCTCTCTGGATGCTGGTACAGAGTAATTACTGGGCTCAATGTTGCATCAATTATTCACAGTTATTTACCCGCAAATAAACAAACATGCAAATAAATAAATAATCGTCTCCTGGGTATGAGGGTTAACACCTGCGCGACCCCACTCCCACCCCCCACCACACACACACACACACACACACACACACACACACACACACTCATCTTCCCTGGGTGCAAAAGTGGCGCAACACTTTGAGCGTCTGATCTGTGTGTGTGTGTGTGTGTGTGTGTGTGTGTGTGTGTGTGTGTGTGTGTGTGTGTGTGTGTGTGTGTGTGTGTGTGTGTGTGTGTGTGTGTGTGTGTGTGTGTGTGTGTGTGTGTTGAAGAATAACAATAATCAGCCACAATCTTATTTTCCCAAAAAAAAAGTCTGGAGGCTGCCCGCTTTCATTGGAGAGAGTGAGAAGGAGGAGGTGGTGGTGGGATGGGGGTGGTGGAGGGGGGGTGAGGGGGGAGGGGGGGTTGTTCTGGGCAGATATCTCCATCTAAGCCCCGCGCTATAATTGAAATGGCGCATTTGGCTGCGGGCAGGTTGTGAGGGCGCTTTCGCAGCAGCGTGCATGCATGTCCATAGACGTCATTTGATTTTTTAATGGCCTGCAGGAAATTTGGCGTTACAACTCCAGACATTAAGGCAAGAAAAGAGAAGGGAGAGGAAGAGAGGGAGAGAGAGAGAGAGGGAAAAGCAGGGACACAGGGGGGAAATCATCGCATGTAACATATTGGTTCAAGGATACCTCTTCATTTTCAACATATTTTTTTATTTGTTATTATTTTTTTCCCAGAGACTTTCATCAACAAGTTACTGCGCCTTTATTAGAGGCGATGTTGCCTGAGTGAAGGACTATGGCAGCCCGCCTGGCTTTAAACTTTAAATTTAGGCTCGAGATGGAGATGGAGATGTATGCCTGCTAGCTGGAACTGCCTGGGGAACTATTACATCAGACGAAATGACAATGATTAAAATCTGCTTTTTGCTGCTCTAAATCTATTGAGCGACTGACAGTTGACTGTTAGGTTTCCTTCACCCTCTAAAATCACAACTTCACACCGTTAAGGGTAACGGTCTACTTTTTTTAGCCGGAAAAAAATAAGATAAGTTATTATATCTGTGCAGTCATAATTTCGGGAATAGGGGGTATCACGTTTTTCTTCCTTGAGAAAATTGCCTGGGCGAGAGAGTGGAGTTGAGCTAATTGTAGCCTAATCCGTGGCCCAGAGGCGCTTGGGCAGCCCGGAGCAAGAATTTTCTTTTTTAGCTCTGCTCTGTTATTTAGAGACGGATTATTGGCTTTCTTCTTCTCATAACAAACCACAGGGGCAGTTTCACTTAGGCAAAAAGGCAGACAAGAAGCTGAAATACGAAGCGGGATTCACAACAAGAGCGCACATTTTTTTTTTACGCGTATCCAAAATAAGAGCACAGAAGGGGAAGGAGATCATCTCATCTATGTTCAAGGTAAGAACGCTTCCTGTGCGCTTTGGTACAAAGAAGCTCGCTGAGGACAGGTCGAGCCAGCCTTTTGCATTAAGAGCCTTTTAAAGCCACAGCAGTCTCTTTGCGAGCTGTCCATCCCGACCCGCAACCTGGTGTTTTTCGCCACAAAAAAGAGAGCAAAAAAAAGAAAGAAAAGGAGCAGTTTTGTGTGTGGGATACGGAGCAAACACTTGGCTTTTCCGTGCGGCAGTATATAGGCTCGTGCTGGAGCTGGATGGTGGTGTTAGTTGTGTCGAGGGGCGTTTGGAGAAATATATTTGATATTTTTTTGAGGGGGGGGTTTCCGCGAGAAGCAGCTGGGACTGACCACCGGCACCGGATTTCTTCTGGACTCCCTACAATGTTTGAAACGGTATGGTGATATTTAAATCTTACAGAATGCAATGTTTTTACGCACAGACACGGATAAGTGTGCACACTTTTCGGAAGAGATTGGTCGAACTGGTGCTGAGGTGAAGTGGTTACAAACCTCCACTATCACCATCACTTCTTTTCTCCCAGACTGGACACTTAACACGTGTGCTTTTTATCAAACGGGTCGTGAATTACACGTGTCCGGATTATGCTTCTAATTGTACAGCAGGAATAAGACGCCATGTTGAGTTTTTGGGCGAATTACTAAAGGCAAAGCAACACTGGCTTGCAGTGTTCCCGTGGAGTGGGATGTTGTATCGCATTGTGTCCTATCTAAATGTTTCCTCCCCTACACCACCACCACCTTGTGTGTGTGTGGTTATTTGTGTTGGCGATAGTTGGCGATTTTATGTGAATGTCACGAGTGTGAAATCGGCGACGGTGTGTGTATGTGTGCGTGCGTGTGTGTGTGTCTGTGAACAGGGTCAGTGGAGGAAGCAGCGGCGGCAGCAGCAGCTCTGAGGAGAAAGTTGGTGCCTTTACAGCTGCTGGGATTTTTGTGGAGGAATTTATCATACACGGTGTGTGTGTGTGTGTGTGAGAGAGAGGGAGGGGGTAGGGGGATGGGGGTCAAGGGAGACAGAATGTTGAGATAATTAACACTGTGATTGATTAAGATTTATGGTCAATTTCTTCCACTTGGTCTTTATATATATGTATTATGCTCATGTACATTGTAATTTAGTTGGTTACGTGTTTGAGAGAGAGAGAGAGAGAGAGAGAGAGAGAGAGAGAGAGAGAGAGAGAGAGAGAGAGAGAGAGAGAGAGAGGGGGGGGCGTAGCGGTGGGACAGCCCGGTGTGTGTAGCCTTTCCCAAAACTTCTTAAGTCCTTCCAAGTTTTTTTCCCTCTTTTCCTGGGATTTGAAATGTAATCCCGTCCTCCTGTAATCGTATTAAACGAACATGATACTGCTGTGAGGCGGACACCACCCTGGAACACACACACACACACACACACACACACACACACACACACACACACACACACACACACACACACACACACACACACACACGAAGTGAGCTCCAGTCTCACTTCGTGGCCCGCGGCCCGCTTCCCTCGGAGCCGCAGGGATGATCTGGACTATCACAAGCGGCCTTCAGTTCCCCGGGTATGACCGTAAAAGTGTCCATAATACTTGCAACATCTAGAACCGATCGATACTGCCGATTTTTCGGAGGCTGACTTTGTCTTTGTCCTATGGCGATCTGTTTAAATGTGTGTTGTGAAGCTCCAGCGCTTTGTTTTAAACTTGTTGTTTTTGTCATTGCTGCGGCAGGGAAGGTTTGTGCCTGAGTCACAGGGGAAATCCAATGAAAAGTAGTTTCACAACAACAATATTTTTTCACACACACAAACACACACACACACTCCTCACATGACCCCCTCATCCTTCTGACATTGACACTGTGTCATATTAAAAAGTGGTCAAACCGAGGTCCGGGCTTTGGTTCACCTGGAAGCTGTTGGCGCACAAATTACGCACGACTGAGCTGGAGCGCAGAGGCAGCTCGGGATCAAATGGCGCCGTATCGAAGTGAATTCAAAATATTTTCTCTTAACATCTGATCAGATAATCAGACTCAGCTCCGCTCTGACCTCTGAGTGCACCAGGCTGCTGCCAACAAGCTGCAGCCACTCACCTCCACAACACAATGCAGCCTATGGCTCTGTGGAGTCAAGCGTGTTATTTTTTTTTTAGTAACTTTTTCAAACAGTATCCTTGTGATAGCGACACAGAGAGAGAGAGCGACAGAGAGAGATAATACGATATGCTTTATTGTTTGGCCTGTGAGTGTTTATGTGTAGTTGTAAAGTTATTCCCCATACGCCACAGTTTAGGTCACAAGCATCTGTAGTTACATGCCATGCGATCATCTTAATCCTTTGTGTGTTGAAAGTATAGGTTATATGTGTGTGTGTTAAGGGGAAAGTTGCCCCCCCCCCCCGGACGACATCCACCCCCCTCTTCCTTCCCGCCGTGTGTTCCTTGCTCTCGGATTAGTGGTTGGTGTGTCTGGGCGCATCACGTCTAACACATAAGGCGACCTTTAATTAGAATATTGCAGCAGCAGTTTGTTTTATTCCCCTGGAGGCTGACACCTAGCAGTCCTCCCTCTCTCTCCCCCACCCCCACCTCTCTCTCTCTCTCTCTCTCCCTCCCTCTCTCTCTTTTCTCCCTCTCTCCTTCTATCTGTCTATCTCGCTCTATCTCTCTCTTCACCCTGGTTTTCTAATAAGCATCCTCCTATCCTCGCCTCCGGTGCTGCACAAAAAGATGCAAACATACTTAATTAGAGCGGTGGCAATAATTTCCAGGCTAAATATGCGACCAGACAGACATGGAAGTGATCTGATACCATTCAGAGAGGATACTATCTGCTTCCCTGTATAGGATCACTGTGGTGTTGTGTTGTTTTTTTTTATCCTCTCTCTACCTTTACTCCCATGGCTTTTCTGTACACTTGCTTTCAGGAGGGAAGAAGCATGTCACGGCTGTCTCTGACCCGGTCCCCGGTCTCTCCCCTGGCCACTCAGGGGATCCCTTTGCCGGCTCAGCTGACCAAGGCAAATGCCCCGGTGCACATCGATGTCGGGGGACACATGTACACCAGCAGCCTGGCGACCCTCACCAAGTACCCAGACTCCAGGTAAGATGCACTCCCTGCTCGTCACACGTGCTGGAGTTAGTTTATTAGTTCATTTGCTTTATTTTATCCTTCAGAGGGAAGATTTCATCTGTATTTTTTTTGCATCTTGTTGATTTTGTTTAACATGCTGCACAGTGTTAAAATGATATATATAAATTAGAAAAAGAAAAAAAAATTGAGAACCTTTTCTGCTGAAATCAAAGCAGATTTAAATGAATTTGAACCTGTTCAAGTCAAGTCTTCATTTATTGCCTTAATACTGCATTTCTGTCATAAAACCAATTATTACATCATTTAACTGGTGTTGTCTTAATTAAGTCTAATTGGATTAATGCTGTTACAAGTCATTTAGCAGACTGGCATTGAGACAACTTCTTTGGTGACATCTGCCCTGAAAACTTTAATATATTTTCTGTCCATGTGGGAGCATTTCTCCTGTCTTCATTATTTCTATCCTCTCTTGGCTTTAAAAACGATGAGTTTGATTGTTTTTGTTTACCTGTGATTATTTTAATTGCCTAATCAAATCCCTTTAATGCTTTTATTTATTTATTTTATTTTTTAATCTTGTTTCACATGGTCCTTGTTTTTGAAAATTCAGCTGCTGCCAAAACTTGCCTGTACTGTACCTTTAACATATTTTACCTCTGATTTTCAGTGGTACTGTTTATGTGAATTTACATACCAAAAACACACACATTGCTGCGTGCACTACACCCTCTTCCACAGCACTTTAAATTTTTCCCCTCCCTGTGAGTAAGATCAGAGTACAGTTAGGAATCCTTGGAGGAAAAACAGTGACGTACATGTCCAGATCCCTGTCATCAAAGCTGATGTGGAGCATGCTTCTGAACAGATTAAAATCTCGCTCTTTGGCCTGTTACATATTGATTTTCTTGGCTATTTTAGAGCCAACATTAACCATCATCAGTTCCGCCTCATACTCGTTGTTTGTGCTATTGTACATACATGTGCTATTGGAGACGTTTCATTATGTATATTCCTATTTGGTGAGGCATTGTAATTTTTAGTAAGAATTTACAAATGGATGTTATTGCAGTCAAACTTTACAACTGAAAGAGTGACTTTCTGCTCATGTCATATCTGTGTGAACTGTGTTCTGACACGTTGTGAGATTTAGATTTTTAATGCGCTTCCTTTGCAAGATTTAGTCATGATTTTTGAGATTGTGTAAGAGCTGCTGATGATCCACTTTCCCACTTTATTCACATCTTTAGCTCCATCCACAAACACGGTGACACCAGCAGTACAGCAGTAGCACTGAAAGCAAACTGGTGAGAATTCTCAGTTCAGAATAGACATTCCCCCCCCCCCCCCCCCCCCCCGTGAAACTAAAACTACGGAACGTTTCAGGCCCCATGCTTTTTTCCTTTAATGCAGCGTGTCATTCATTACATTATACAGCCTTCGATTCTGCGTCAGCTGACAGAGTCCCATGTGGGCTAAGGTAAACATACACCAGGTTGTTAGAAAATCTGCCAAATTGGCTACAGGAAAAACTCCACATAATCCCTTGGTAATTACGTCTTGATATTCGGATAGTCCGCTGACAGGAAATCCCTGACAACTCTCCTTTTTCTTATTGAATATGTCATGTGAAAAATACAGCTCATCCCAGATGAGGCTTGACGATTGTTTTCGTTTTAAGATTTTTTTGTGGATCACGGTTTCAGTGTTGTATCAGGTTTAACCATTTGCCACAAGGCAAGAGCTGGTTTCTATCAAAATGTGTTGATAACAGTTAGATCTGGTCATCACCTGTTAAAGGAACAATCACCTGCTTTAAATCAGTTTTCAACACAGATTTCCACCCACTCTTCATTTGGCGTTTTCCTGTTGCTATTGTGTTTTTTTATTTTTATGCTCTGATGCAGCTTCACACTTTACAAAGAACTTATTCACAGGGAGGACATACGCAGGGCACCATGCAAATGGAGCACAGAGTCATGTCAGAGCACCCAAACAGTGTTTTTATAGTGAGAGTAAAGACCGGATACCAGTGTGAGTGTTGGTTAGAGTTCTCTTTCCTCTCTCTGTCTCTCTCTCTCTATTTTTTTTTCACACATGCTCCGTTGCTCTTCTTCTCTTTCTCTCTCTCTCTCTCTCTCTCCATTTCTTTCTCACCCTGGATCACAGACACACAAATACACACACACACACACACACACACACACACACACACATACATGCATACACTCACTGTTTCACTCTCTCCCAGCCTCCTCAGTGTACAGTTGGCCTCGGGGCTCCACTTTCCACTGGAGCCAGTGGAAGGAGGGGTCCTTTTGTGTGAATTAGGATAATGGCTGACAGCAGAAAGCAAAACAATTACACTGGCATAGCCGTATACGCAGTGTTTAAGCCAAGTCCGGTCGAGCAGGGCACGCCGGCAAAACTGAAAATGTGACGTCTAAAAGAGCAGGGTTAAAGAGTTTAAAGTTGATGATTACTTTTAATAGATTGGCCCCTAAATAATGCAGCGTGCCAAGAGAAAGTTAGTCTAGTAACTAATGTGTGGTTATTCATCTTCTTCTGTGCGGGCCATATTAAGGGACATGGGTCATGAAACATTGATGCACACTCTGTGTAGCTCTCAAAGAGGACAGTCTCAGCAGTCACTTGAACAGAAGCTGAGGAAATTAGGGGAAATGTTCCAGAGACAAGGAAACTATTTTGAAAGGACCACTGGACATTTTTCTCTTTGAGCACGAGTCCTCTGTGTCCAGAAACGATAAATCAGAGCTGGCTTTGTGCTCTTGTACTGGTCCTCTGTGTGTACTACTTACTTTTCTGTTAGCTGAAAAACTACAATTAAAGCAGAAAGAAAAGTCTTACTCTCCACTGCATGTAAGTTTCAGAAAAAAATGTTTTTGTCACTGTTAAGCCTCTTAGCTATTCTAAGTTTGCCTTCAAGTGACTTCCTGTTTTTGTGTGTCATCCTCTTTAAAAAAGGATTTTAAAGAGGCTGAATGGCACCAGCACATGTACATAATCTAAAATAAATTCAGCTGTCTGATAAGACATTTACAGTTAACCATGTTACATGAAATAATCATGAGAGTAAATTTTAAAAAAAAGTTAAGTTATAGCCCAGATAAAATGTTGTAGATCAACACAGTGATTTTTAAGTGCGTGGAGATGTTTGGTTCTTATTCTATACAATCAAATGTGTTCATAGAGAATCACATTTGTCACAGATTTAATGTTGGCATAGAGAAATATAATCATGAATTAAGAGTTGAGGTCATTCTCTATACTGTAAGTCATCAGAATTAAAACTCCTCATTTTAGAAATTTTTGAAACATGCCCAAAGTCACTTTGAGCAGGACTCAGGGCAGGTTTTTGGTTCATCCTTTGGTGTCAGACTGAGCCAAGATCCGTGCGCCTGTGTTTGTTCACTGTGCAGGAAGCTGCCGGGCGTCTTGCGTCCATTAGGCGTCCATTAGTCTTACAGTTTCCAGATAGCATCTGTTCTAGTAGAATCAGTGATACCTGCGCTGAGTCCTCCTCCCACCTCCTGCAGAGACAGCTCTCAGCTGCTGCAGCGAGGATCCTGCCAGATATTGCCCACCTACTGCCCCACTACCTGCCCTCACTTGGCACCGCTGGGGTGAGAGTTGTGAGCTGTTCCTGCCCCTGATAACCTGCTACACCCACCACCTCCCTCATTCTCCCTCATTCTCTTTCTTACTCTTTTCATAGATTTTTTTCTCCCACTCTTTCTTTCTTTCTTTCTTTCTTTCTTTCTTTCTTTCTTTCTTTCTTTCTTTCTTTCTTTCTTTCTTTCTTTCTTTCTTTCTTTCTTTCTTTCTCCATCCTCTGATTTCACAAATCTTTGCCTTTCCCCTCTCATCTGTTCTTGTCTCCCAGCCTCTCTGTTTATGTATCTTCGCTCTTAATTTCTCTTTGCATCCCCACCCTTTTCTCTCTCTCTCCCTGTATACCTGTTAAAAACAACCCCACCACCATCACCACCACTTCCAATTCAGGGATTTAACAGAAGGGGGGGGGGGGGGGGGGATGAGGAGACCAACAGAGAAAGAGAGCGAGAGAGTGAAGGGAGTAGAGGAGAGGGAAAGAAAAAGAAAAACAGGCAGCATTTTAATTGCTTTTTAAAAAAGTGGAGATGAAAAACAGAGTTAGCCTGGAGGGGTATGGTGAAATTCTAGCTGGAAGAATTGCAAGACCATATGAGAAAGGAACACCTCAGGCAAAACAGGGAGATGAGTATTGGTTTTTTATAAAGCATTTTGCATCGATTTCCAGAGAGAAAGCGAGTAAGGCAGAAGGATGGAGACAGAGCGAGAGAGAGAGAGAAAGAAAGAAAGAAAGAAAGAAAGAAAGAAAGAGAGAGTGAAAGAGAGAAAGGATGGCAGGAGGGGAGAGCGGGAGAACCATCTTTGCTCTGCTTCTTCACACAGTCAAGTCAAAGAAAAAGAAACAGGGTGAATTTGATGTGATAGCTTCAGTGTGTTGCGCCGACACATCGGGGTCAGAAGATACCTGATACCACCGTTGAACACAAACTCACACACTTTCACCAAGTAGACAATTGTAATTGTAAATTCAGCAAAACGAGTCTGTGAGTGAAGCCAGCCCTGCTGTTTGTTCATTGACATTCCCACTGCGCCTCCCTTCCAGTGTCTTGTAATAGAATTTGACAATGCCTGTGCTGAGACAGTGCTGGGTCTGTGTGTGTGTGTGTTGGTCGGGGTGTTTGCAAATAGGTTTTACAATTTTCTTTGTCATACGACTTTGTCAGCCGACCTAGAAGCTGTTACTGTGATTAAAGAGTTGATTACATCAAAATGATGATAATAACAGCAACGCAGCGCCCTGCCAAGAGCTGTTTCTGAGAAAGACGATGGAAATGTGCAGTGAAACCGTTAAGGAGGTTATGTGCAACAGATTTCTTGTGTAAATCACTAGTACGGCGTATTTGCACTGCACAAGCACTCCAGGTTTCTCTGCTGAGGAAGACGAGAGCTCTGTAGCAAAATGAATCGTAAAATTAAAGCAAATTGTTGCACTTTGTGCTTTGGGAGTGGGAAAAAAAGTTTTACAAAATAAAAGCATTTGCAACCTGCATCCCTAATGTTTAAGAGAAAGTAGTAGATTTATTTATTGAAGATAGATATTTAGCATTTTGTAAAAGAACAAACAGATAGAGTGGAAGTGCCGAGATGAGATTATTAGACCATCAAGAGAGAGAGGGACCTGCAGGTAAGCATCAGGAAAACCACACAAAGACGAGGGGAAATGAATATCTGTCCAAGGGTATCTCCAGGCAGGGCGCCAACATGGTGTGATGAAAGTTTAAAGATAAGAGCAATTTCCACTATTTGCCTTGATGAGCCCCTGTAGCCAACTTCAACTAAGCCCTTAATCTTGCAGTGCAGTTAGTGGAAGGGGTTAACTATGGGCTGTTACAGGCAGCAACAAGTGTCTTATTATTACACCAAACTCTTGTCAATATTTGGCAAAAATTTTAAATGCATGCATCTAATTACTGTTAAAGTTAATGAATGTGTTTCTTAATAGGGAAAAAGTCATTGATGTAATCGTGAGTGGGTGTTGTTTTAATTATGTCAGTTATTCAAAACCCAGTAAGTTTCTCTTTTACATGTTTGAGACTAATGTGTATTTCAGCTTCCAGTCAGAAATCGTAGACATGTCTTTAATTCATTCATTTAATTCAGCCTCACCAATACAGATATTACAGATGAACCGAAGGGGAAAATTTCTGATTGGTAACGGTACTTCCCCTGATGACAAATACATATTTTAAAGGTCAAATGGTTGAATTAATTTTTCCCCAAAATATGTATTGTGATTAGGAGTATACTATAGCTTATGTACGAATTCTGGAAATTAAATATAGTTTTTAAAGAACAATGCAACAGGATTAATTTATCTTAAATAAAATACCATTATGTGGATAGAATTGTGTATTAAATCCTAATTAAAAAAAGAGTGTCTGATAGATGATATGCAACATTGTGACAAAGTTGGGATGCTTCTGTTCAAGTTCTTCATCTAAACTGTACAAGTGAAATAACATTTCCCACATGTTGTTCTTGCATTAGTATGTGGCACTCCACCACTTCCTACCTCTGTTTCATTTCCACCCCTCTGACAGATGGAATAATAGAGCTGTAATGCTACATTCATGCCATTAATTTCTGTAAGTACAAGCAGCAAGCGTGTGTGTTGTTGTAATCTTCCTGCAGAAGGGACACTTCAAACAAGTCTGGAATGGAGGAACTGTGCCTTAAGCCCCTTGTTTCAACCTGGGATGCTAATGCATTTCAAGCTTAGTGCTAATAAAATTGAAAAATAAATGGAGGGTAATTGTTTCATGCATTTGAAGGGAGCTGGCTCATTCCACTGTGTGTATGTGTGTGTGTGTGTCTCTGTTTGTGTGTGTGGCTGCCTGCGCGTGTGCATGTGTGTGTGTTTGTGTGTATTTCAATTTTCAGAATCAGTCGTCTGTTCAATGGCACCGAGCCCATCGTGTTGGACAGCTTGAAGCAGCACTACTTCATAGATCGGGACGGAGAGATATTCCGCTACATTCTCAGTTTCCTCAGGACCAGCAAATTGCTCCTTCCAGATGACTTCAAGGTACATACCACCACAACACAACATACCATACCATCCACTCTGTTGGGACAACATAAAAAACTTAAGTATGTAAACCTATCTGCCCAGACATGCAGTAGTAACGTATGGAAGAGTAAATGTGAAATTATGTCTAGTACTCTCTCAGAGGTCGCATCATTTTAAAATAGACCTTAACCACAAGGCCTGACATTGACTCATCCTCCCTCTGCTCAGAATATAACTGTGTACATTTATGCAATATAGGGAACTCCAGGGGTGACAAAAAGAAATGTATGAAACAGACTCAGTTTTAGTTTACAGTGGTGAACAGTAAATGCTAACTGGCTAACTGGAGCACAGCTCAATATGTGTGTGCTGAAGCCTTGAGCTGTTGTTTTTCACACAGAGTGATTTCTATAGAGGTGAACACAGGTGAAATAGCCTGTACGCCCCTCTGCTCTGGCTCTGACCAACTCCCATACAGACAGGAAGTCCCACTGAATCCACTGCTCACTCCTGGCTCCCATTTCAGGGTTTGCATCGAAGAACTGTACTGTTCATGACAACAAAACAAATGCTGTCAGGCGTTGAATCAATTCATCCATAATGTTGTGTATTTTTGAAAGGAGCTACAGTATGCAGGTGGATCCTTGATGTCTCTATCTATGTCCCAGCTTAATGCAGTAGCCTAAAACAGTCAAACAGTTATAGTTGACATGTAAAGACTGAAGTTGATAGGGAACAGCTAATTGATCATTTATAACAGCATTAGCAATTATTTAAAGTTGTGTATCTGGAAATCTGACAACTGCACTGGTGATATCCCAAATATCTGGCTCTTTAGCTGCTAAAATTTTACTAGCTTGTTGCTGACTTTGTCTGCTTCCAGGGAGCATTTCAGTGACATATGACAGCTTTTGATGATTATGACATTGATGAGAATGACTAAGCTTCAGGCCTATAAAACCAAAACAATCAGCTCAAAGACACATAAATGCCCCGTAAAGCTGCAGGGACATACTGATCTTCTTCATTACACGTTGTGATCTGAGTTGTTGTCAATATAAAAATAGAGCTTCAAACCAAACTGATGGCATTACTAGCAAGCTAGTCTCTCCTCACCAGTATCCACACAACTATATGTGGATTTGTCAGAATTGTTATGTATTCTGCCCACAGCTGCTTCCTGTTCAAGGTTTTATTCATACTGTTTCCTAGGTGTATTCTACTCTTCACTTCTACTCCACCTTAACTTGTGTGACCTTTCCACTGGGCTGGCACTTGTTCATCAGTCTCTACAAGAGCCAAACCTCAGACAACAGAACATGACATGAAAGCCCTGCATATTTTGGCAAATGACGGCCTGACTCACAACTGATTAGTTTTTCCCTTCTTATTCATGCATTTTTCCCTCCCTCACTGTGAAATCTTGACAGTCCAATCAGGAGAATGCATTGGACTTCATTGTTTCAACTCATCACGATCCCCTCGCATAAGCCCATGTGGATCTGCATACCTTTCAATTTGCGTGAAGCCCTGGAAAAAAAATGCAAATAGTGCGAGGCGGAATTGAGCATGTCCTTATCTGAACACAATCAGGCTTGCCGTCGCCCGAGGGCTGGGTCTGTTCTGCTGCTGGCAGCCACGGCGCTGTGTGTTTTGCTAAATCAATGTGAAAGTCTGAGCAGAATAGGAAAAGAAATTTTTCAGCCTACATCAGTGGAACAAAATATTCACTATTAATATCCTTCCTCATCTCATTATTCAAACTACAATTAATCACAAGAGTGTAAGCAATGCTCAGTCATATTGAGGGCATGGTTATAAACCGTTAAGGGTTAGTGGTTACTGCATCAATTTATTCAGATTCGTGCATCACACTGCATCAATAATGCTTTCGTTGTTTGTTCAGGTACCAAATGCGGGAAACTAATGGGAAAGACATAATGTTTTTATTTCTTATGGGTGCTGTGCAGTTGGTGAGCATAGGTTGTTTTTTCATCAGCGGGGTGTTTACCTGACAACCTGTGAACATCTCCTTGTGTGGTTTAGGTCGATTTTAGTCCAAAACATACGGTAGGTCTTTATCAGTCCTCCGACTCCCTCACAGTGACAGTTTCCATCATTTTCTCCTTCTTCTTCTCGCTCTCTGCCTCCCTCTCTGTCTCTCCCTCCCTCTGTCCTTTTCTGAGATGTTGCCTTGCCGGTGGGCGATCGGGTCGGATCATTATTTTGAAGCTCAAACGGGCTGTCTGGACACAGGATTGGGGGATGAATTGTCTCGTAGAGCTGGCAGCAGTAGCAGCAGCTCCAGCAGCCAGGACGGAGCTGTTGGCCCTGTCTCCCTCTCATCCTCACCTCAGCGCTTAGGATTACTCTGTTGTTTTCTGCACTGCTCAGGATGACTAAAGTGCCTCGCAGACAGACCCCTGTTAAAAACATATCCATCCATGGCTTCAGACCTGTGAAGGATGAGGAGCTACACTTTGATACAGAGAGCTGCCTGAAGGGGAGTGTCTCAGTATGAGTTTTGTCAGCTGCAGTAAGAGGGCCAGGAGAGAAAAAGACAGGGAGAAAGGGAGAGAAAAAGGGAAAAAAGGACCCACTCCCCCCTGCTTTCGCATTCTGAAATCTTAAATATTAGACCATCAGCTTAAGATGTGTTGCGTCAACGCTCCCGTCCAGATGGAGTTGTATTTGGGTGTTGTTCACACGGCTCAGATGAAGGCACAGTTTAGATGAAGGGGTAAACCAGTGAGGGAGGCTTTTCAAGGCTAAAGATTCTGACAGAGGCAGCAGGGTTAATGAATATGCTGTTTGCTGCCATGCTCTGTTTCTATACCCAGCAGTGGTCCGGAAAAGAGAAGGGGAAAACCTCTTTTTAGATCAGGGCTCCCTGGCGGCCCCAGCACCCAATGCACACACACAGCCACCAATGATGCAGACTATATGAAACATATGTTGTTTCCGCAGCACAAACACACATTGTCTCACTTTTCAAGGGCGTTAAGACTTTGCAGCGCACCGAGATGAGCAACCTCCCTCTATTCAATATGCAACAAAATGTGCAATGAGTTGTTTGCTGTGGCTTCACAATGTCCATCCATTGAACTATAGCCAGGAGCTAAGGAATAGGAACATCATGTAAGAATAAACTTCCAATGGCGGTGATGGCAGTCCTTCAACTATGAATGAATTAAGCTGTCATTCTTTGTCACTGCGAAACACTAATCAGAACACAGATTTATTAATTGCTAATTGTTTAGCAGAAAGATTTGCAGCATTTAGGTGTAACCTAATTAAATCTTGTTCTAATAGGAGCTTAACATCGGGCCACAATCCTCATTAACATAAAACTCCCTCTATGTGAAGAATACATTAAAATCCTCCTCGGCTGATGATTGTCCTCATGTTCACTTTGCACATATCTTTTCCTCACCTCCCGTCTGCCTCCAATAGCGAAACCTCCGCCTCCCTGTATTTTCTATGGTAGCGGTGAATGATGGTGCCATCTGGTCTTATGGGAAATTAGAGGCAAGAGCACAGGGGCAAATGGCCCCCAGCAAGCCCTGCCCAGGAGGGAGAGGCAGGCAATCTGCTGCAGACTGTCTGCACACAGGAATGTACCATCCCACTTCACTGGAGCCCTACTGACGGCCTTTCTGGAGTCGGCTCACTAAAACATGCTAAAGGCTAACACAGCTCTGCCAAGAGCGACTGTGGAGGAGAGCTGCAGCATGGCTGTGCTTTGTTTATTGAGAGTGTTGTCCTGCTGGTCAGAGGCCATCACCGATCTTAGTTTATTGTTCTTCTTTCCAGAAGATGCACTCCATGGAAACAAGCGAGATATTTTGTGGCTATTAAATATCTTTAACTTCATAAGGACAAACAAAGGTCGTTTTTGCATTTACATTTTCTGTATTTCTTGTCTAGATCAACTAGGCTTGAGTACAAACTCCTACACTGCTGTCATTATAAGCAGCCAAGCTGTACGTGTGTGGTTCAAAGAGACAGTGCCTTGACCTCTGCAACCTTCAGTAAAAGTATCTGGTAGCAGACAGTGAGGACGAAGAACACTGGTGGTTTCTCACACACATTCATGAATATGTTTCTTTAAGATATTCAGGAATATTGTAGGACACACTTCTATCACTGTTCTTCCTGTGCTGCACATTGATTTTTCACAATTGTAGAAGGGTCAAAGGGCAGATGCAGCCAGAACAACTCTCCTAGAGTAATTAGAGGTTAAGTGTCTTGCTCAAGGACACATTGTCATTAGTCGCTGTGGGGAAGCCATCAGGATAACCTGTGAATGTACCCTCTACTGTTGTCTTCATGTTGCACACCTCTGTGCATGTGTAAGGTTTTGTCTTGATGACCTTGCAGATAAGATGTAGTGTACTGAATCTCAGACTGTGTTAATCACACCTACAGTATAGCCAAGAGGATTATTACATCCACATGCAAACTCACTGCTCTCATCTCCATGTTCGTCTGGTGCAACAGGACTTCCACTTGCTGTACGAGGAGGCACGCTATTACCAACTGATGCCAATGATCAAAGAGCTGGAGCGCTGGAAGCAGGAGCGCGAGCAACGACGGATGGCCCAGCCTTGCGACTGCCTGGTGGTTCGTGTCACACCTGACCTGGGTGAGAGGATCGCCCTGAGCGGGGAGAAGGTCCTCATCGAGGAGATCTTCCCCGAGACCGGAGACGTTATGTGTAACTCAGTCAACGCCGGCTGGAACCAGGACCCCACGCACGTCATTCGCTTCCCCCTCAACGGCTACTGCAGGCTCAACTCTGTCCAGGTAACACCCCAAGATGCATTTCATGTTTCTGTCGTGCTGGAAGATTGATAAGACTTTGCTTGGTCTGTGGCCTATGGGGGATGTGGAGACTACAATCATGTTATCAGACCATCATGAATTTTTAAAATTCATTGGAAAACACCGCAACAACAAAAGTCTCTATCTCCCTCTGCATGCTTTGATATTTAATAGACATGATCTACTAAATATAACTTTGCTATACAAATCTAGTTCTGACACAATTTTAGAAGACGGACCATTGTGTTTCACACAAGCTTTATTGTCGTGTCCTGTCAGCACAAGCATGCAGGTACTTCCACTTTGTGAGTGTGTATCTGTCCTGATAGTGATGAATTACGAGTTTGCTGTATCATGACCAGTGCGTTGTGCAGCTTTGAGTAATGACTGTCGGATTATAGAATGCCTTCCTTTTCTGCTGAGAGCCTCAAGATAGAATAATAGAAGCACAATAAAATAAATGATTTTTGCTATAATGCATAATATAAAATATGACAAAGAAGAAGAGAGAAACAGAGAAACATTGTGAGTTACTTTTTAAGAACATTATTGATTTTGAAAATGAAAATAGTGAATTAATTTTGAATACTAGATACTCTCCTCTTTTAGAAATATCAGAAAAATCAAATAGAGTTCTTGAAATAACTACATAAGCAAAAAGCAGTATTGCTCCACAATAAAATGAACACACAATGAACTAGAAAACTTAATTTATGAACGCTTTGTGTGTTGGTGATCATAAAATCTGTTTTGTTGACTAAATGATAATATAATGTAAACCAAACAATGGCAAGTCAGCTGTTCAATTTGCAGGTTACACGTGGTGAGCGAAATAACATCCTACTGTTTTAGTATATTCCTGCACAAAATGTAAAAATGATATGCTCAGTCTAGTTTAGTTATTATTTATTTTCCAAAAGGAAAGACAAGATGTTAATTGACTGAATTTTGTAAACTAATATACATAAGTTTATGCTTCATGCAGCACCACTATTCAGTGTGAGCCATGGCAGTGTATCTGTGGAGATATTTGTTCTTGCCACCATTTGAAGGTAGAAATAGATGATTGTGCCCGAGGCAGAGCTGAGACAGAGCTGTCCTGTGTGTTGAGATTACTGAGATGAGATTAAGAACTAGAACATCTCGAGTCCCAAAGTCGCACTATTCGGACTCTTTGATTTGACTATTCTAGGATGCAGCACGATAAATGACCAAGCATGTGTACATTCAGACAAGTAATATACGTGCATATTGTACAAACAACATAACCACTTGCAGTGCAGATAGTGTCCAGTGAAGTAAAACTGATGAGTGTTCAGGATACAGGGTTGAATACATAATAGGACACTAATTTGAAGGTGTTAAAAAGTTAACAAAACAAAATAAGTGATGCATGTATATATTTATAAGACGCTACACAAAGCACTTTGAGTAAAGTGTTGCATTATATAAACAGACATATTTTAATCTTGAGGTTTGTGGCCAGTGTTTTTTAAGGACAACATCATTTTTTTCCATCAAGAAGTGAAGGTAATTGCTTTGAAAGCAGACTTCTGCTTATGATTTTGCGGTGAGGCCCTCGTGTCCATTTTTGTCCAGACGCCGTAGTTTTGCATCTGTTTAATTTGGATTTGACAGTGTAGGTGTTTTATGGGATCAGTCCCGTCTGTGAGGTTATCCACAGGACACAGAGGAAGTTCACTCTGAGTCAGTCGAGATGATCTGTGGCTGTGTTTTGTTGTTAAACCCTTGTTTTTCAAGAGAAGGATTCTGCTGAGCAAGGAAACCATTTTTCAGCACCATCATTCAACACTCACGCAAACACCTGTCTGGCAGTTGTACTACTGTACAGGGGCTTTGATGGCCACCGTGCTGCTCCACTGATGTAACTGAGCATGAGCTAGCCTAGCATGGCATCTGCTGAGGGAGACAAGACAACGCTTGTTTGCTCTCTCGGTTCAGATATTCTGTGTCAGTCTGTGGGTTTTAGTTTCAGGTCAGTAGCCAGGATAGAGGCTGGTAGACACTGTGTTTCTTCACTGCCTGGAATTCCACCTTAAAACTCATTTTCGCTTCAAGGCCTTTGGCATGATCTGTGGCCATTTACACTGCTTTTTGCCAAACCAAAGGTAATAGCTTGTTCTCACTAACTCAGATAATCGCTACTCTAACGGAGCTGCAGTCGGTTTGTCAAGAGATTACCAGAGGTAACGACAGGTGGAGAGAGTGAATGTAGTTTCTCATTCTGTCAAGGAATGGACTTTCACAGCTTCCAAGTAGCTCTCGTGGCTGGAGCATGATGGGAAATCCGAGCCTGGCCCGACATAGTCTCTACTATCTTTCCATTGTAGCTTATTATCCTGTTTTCAAAGAGGAAGTCGGACTGAGATTAACAACATCCTTGCAGTGAGATGTTAAAAACAACTTCAGAAAACTAGTTTTGCAGTTACCCAGAGAGGTCTGTGAGGAGGGAGAACAGGAGGAGGGGGGTACATAACAGCCTCACACCACAGGCTCAATATAACACACTTGAATGCCCACAGCCACGGACAGGCCAACACATACAGGAGCCTTCCCCCCCCCCCAGCACCCAGAGAGAGCCTCTCCCAGGCAGGCTACTTCGCTCTGACACCTCCACCTCCCTCCTGCCAGTGTGAGAGACCACCTCCAGGGAGGAGAGCCGAGCGAGTGGGACAAAGCATGTGTGGACTGCGGCCATGTTTTTCCTGCGAAAAAATGAAGAAGAGGAATGGGAAGGGGGGGAAATGATATGCATAATTTACGCTTTACTCCTTTTTAAGACACAGCTCCTTTTTTAAAAAGACTCCAATATAACACCGCTCAAGGCGATTGAAATACACGTATTGCATTTTTTAATACCATACTTACAATTTCTCAAACAGCCTAAACCAGTTTATACTTCTTTTATAGATTTTTAAATGACTTGCAATATAATTAATTGGCCGCATCAACTAACACAACATTTTCCCACTCTGTTTACCAGTGAGACTGGTTATGGGATCTGAGCGCATCTGACTAACATGGTCTGAAAGGAGTTTTTATTGTTAAGGTTTTTATTAGGCTGCTCCTCTGAAGGCGAGCTGGGCTGAAATCCTCTTTTTCAGACAAACTGCTGACAGAAAGAGGAGCTGGAGCTTCAAGGTTTCCTGTTAGCGCTGCTCCCTTTTTGTCTCACAGTGTGGCCTCTCTCCGTTGAGGTGGTGGTGGTTATTTTGGGGTCAGGCCCATTATTTTGTCTCATGCTGGCCCTATATAAAGATGCACTAATATACAAAATTCAGACTAAAAAGCACAAACAACCACACACACGCACACACACACATGCATTCACAGTAGAGAGGACCCGGCTCATTGAGTCGATGTGGATGAGGACACAAGGAGCAGATGGAGGTGTTTTTTGGTGTAAGGGGAGATTTTTCTAAACAACTTACTCATTCTGTCCTCTGTCATTGTTGCGTGAAGGTATGAGAAGGTTAGGAAAATAATCCTCATCTTACCCGCCAGACAATGAGCCTCTGATCTGATTTCAGTCCTGGACCCCAACCCAGGGGAACACACACACAACCACACCCAGCCCACAGAGAAAGACCAGGGAAAGAAAGGGTGGTGGTTGTGTGTGTGTATGTTTAGGGGGGGGGGATTATGAGGCAGATACATTGCTGTCTGGAACAGGGCGTTTATGACTGGACTGGTTTTTGAGGAGGTTCTAAGAAGAAAGAGATGGATACGTGACAACTTTTAAATACACTCTGTTTTCAATTTATGATATATCACTGGCATAGAGAATTCATTTTAGTCTCAACTGTTGCTGTGAGGCCTGAGGCCGGGAACTGCTAGACCTTGTGATACTTTGGTCACAATGAGATAACATGACATTTCTCAATACTTTAGTCTAAGCATAGCATTCTGTTTTTTTTTCAGATTATTCAGTTTTTATTCGCTTAAAGATAAAGTAAAACCCCTGAGGTTGATAAAACTCCCCCAATTACTCTGTGATATTCAGAGCATTTCAAGCATTCTCCTTTTTAGGATTTTGTCAAGAGTGTCAATATCTGCTTTTTCATTATATCATCTTCTATTTGCAGATACTTACTCTAAGATTATGTTGAAAGGAGGCAGTTTTGCAGTGTGTACTACAAACATAGCCCCATTTTTAGTCCTCCCATTTCGTCTATTCAAATGTGAAAGAGTGAGAATAAACAACTCCACCTTGGTGAGTGATTCTTCATGTAGTCATGAATGGAATTTAGGGAATAATGCGAACCACCTGTGCTGTGATGTAGATGTAGAAACAGACAGCGGCAAAGGCACTTAACGGAGGGAAAACATTTAGCCAAAGAGCCACAGAGGTGTACACACACACGCGTCCCAGAGCTGGGGCCGGGCCTGCTGCTCCATACATCACCATGATGAAGCACTCGGATCAGACCAGAGCCAATCCGTCCTTCATCAATGTGACAGCGGAGGCAGAGGTAGAGAAGGGCCCCCTGTCCCCCTGCTGCCCAGGCGGGGAACGCAACATGTCGCAACACTCTCTTACATGTCACACTGCCACTCCATCAATCGTGCGGCGGGTGGAAAGAGAAAGCACAGCTCATCAGAGCAGACAAGGCCACACAAACACCTCAGTGGCGCTCCTCGTGCAGCTGCCCGAGTGGCAGAACAAGACGTTAACAACGCTGCGGGGAGCGCTCTGTGTGCTCCCCTGTGTGGCTCTGCGGGAAGAGCACAATTCAGGCGCTAACATGCAGCGGATTACCGTACACTGTGGAGAGGGGAGGGGCTTGACTGGCAGCTTCAAAGCAGTTTGTTCAAAAGTGATTGAATATTTTTGCTGGATGCAGACTAGGTGGGTTTTTCAGGTGGTTTGTTGCCCTGGCAACAGCCAATGGGAGTAAGAGAAACACAGGAAGGAAACAATTTATCAGAAGCAATCAACTTTTTTCAAAATGGAATATAATGGGGAAAAAAATGTATGTAACAATACATACGCAGAAGAGGTATTCAGTATAAATATTTTAATGTTAGAATATGAAAAGTTAAAATATCCATAATGCCAAATGATCCTGTGAGTGTAATTAGATAGTGTATTATTGGAATATTCAGGTTAATCAAGGCATTTTATTCTATAGGACGCATATGTATCATATTTTATAGTTTGCACGTTTGATTTATATATGAAATGTGAATCTGCAAACCTTTAACCACAGTGACTGTAATGTAATTGTAAAAAGTAAAAAGTACTTTCCTCTGAGATGGAGTGGAGCTTAAGTATAAAGTGGCATAAAGTGGAAAACATCATGGTGTGTGGTACAAATATGTCAAGTAAAGTGTTTAAATAAATGTACTACATTACGTCACAGCACTGGTACCACAAAGCCAGAAACCACAGACCACAGTTGACTAAGAAAATGTTACTTAATGAGTCTGGTGGTGTGAGAGCCTCCATCCTCACATGCTCAGGTCTGTACAGTTCAGTCTGAGCTACTTGCAGTCCCTCTGAGGACCAAGCCAACCCTACACACTTCTGTTCCCCCATCTGGGTCAGTGGGTATTTACACTGCCAGGGTCAGGGGTTGAACTCCCTCTGAGGTCACCTGAACTAAAAACACAGTGTAGGATTGGTACTTACACAAACTTTGAAAAAGTGTCCATGTGTGATCATTAGCTCTGTCTTGTAGCCTAAGTTGCACAAATGCTACAAGAATACATTATAGTGTCAAATTGTTTTTGTCGCTGGTGATTCCTAAAAAAAAAAAAAAAAAAGGTGGCAGATGGTTGAGAGAATTAGGAAGACTTGGTGCTTCCATTCTGTTTTATGCCAGATGCTTGAGTTAAGCAGAGGATACGATGCAGATACTGCAGTTCGAGCTCCCTGTCACATATGAAACACTGTGCATAGTTAAACAAAAGCAACCCCCTGAGTGAAGCACCCATCACATGCTACAATGTCACACGTGTCAATCAACTCTGAGCCCTAATGCCATGAGGAGCAAGTGTCTTCCAGCGCCTCCTGAGAGGTGTTGCAAAAGTGTATTTGTGTGTGTGTATGTGTGCGCGCACTCCGGTGGCCATCAATATTACATTGTGCTCCGGTTTCCAGCGCTGAGACTCAACCACTTTGATTCCTGCCTCGCCATCTTTACAGGGTTGGAATATATACAGTGCTGGGAGGTTAGAGGAGTTAGTCTGATATATCGCCTCCTCATCCCCATGGCGACCCCAGATTGAGTGGCAGCTCCGCTCAGAGGGACGGTATATATGAGCGTGTTTGGGGGGCAGATCCCTGTGCAGCCACGTCAACCCTGCAACAGTGAGAATGGCTTATTATGTTTCAAATGTGTTGGGATCAGTGGGGATGAAGATGGAGAGGAGAAGCTTTTGTTCAACTTCCTGCTTCAATCACACAAGTGAGAACAGACAAGGAGAAGTGCTAAAGTTCAGAGAAGAATAGTAAACTTTAGTAAAGTGTCATGGTTGTGATTAAGAGTTGTTCTCCTGTGTTTTTTCATTCTGATTTCCCATTTAAAAACAACAATGGCAATGACATATATCGAGCATGCTGTATAGCAGCAGTGAACCCTTGGACGGTTGTCGTTAAGTTGAAAGTAAATGAGAGGAAAAAAGCAAAGGCGGCTAACTAACAATAATTCCATTTCACGGAAATCATTATGTTTGGAATTAAACTTCAACCAAACAGACTGCTCACATGCAACTCACTGTTAGAATATTTTTGTTATGGTTTCGCTCAAGTGAGACAGGAAAGTAAGCAGAGAAATCTGCAGAAGTACAACATAAGCTGGGATCTGAAAGCCTGCGGTCACGAATATGTAGTGCTGAACTGAGCCACCAGGACATGTTTTTAGCTTTTTAAGAGGGTGCATTGCTTTCTGTTGTCAGCTGGGATTGATTTCAGGACATTGTCCTGTGGACATTGAAACCTTTTGCTTGGATGTATCTTAATTATTCAGTGTATTGTTTATCCCCCTGTGGCACTAATTCACTGTGTCAAACTGAATGTGAAGTTTTTTTTCAAGGCTTCTTATAGTCATTATAGTATCCCTGACTCAGTTACAACTATCTATAATAATATCCTTAAGTCTTTTGTGTTGCCATGCATTAATGATAAAAGTGTTTTCAGACTATCTTTATTGATCAGGCCATTCTCCTCTGTGACCAAATTCATTGCCGAACATGACAGAGTCCCACATGCGTTAAGAGATGATGGGGGAAAATGCAATGTGATGCAATGATCAAAGAGGGCTATGTAATATCATTTCCATAATCGTTAGGCTCCTCCGTCGTCTGCCATGGATTTTGGTATGTTTGATGCTTGGGCAGGTCTCTTAATTAGCCATCTTCACCATCATCTGCCTGCCGCCCCTTCTGTCTCACAAATTACAGAGCGTCAGGTCTGCTCAACAAGTTTGCATGTGGATGTGTGTGTTATAATTTGCATTTAGCGGATAGTATTTTTGCATACAAATCATCTCTGTGTTTATTTGTCTGATTTACTGTATCAGCTCTTCTGTGTTGTGCTAATCCCCAGTCGGGGGAGGCTGCAGCCCTTCGACCTGGAGGCCTAAATGCCCCACTTTAGTCCTCCGATGGGGCTCTCACTCCTGTAATTAGAGAGGTCATCCTTTGCCATGAGTGTATGTGTCAGTATGTGTGTGTGTATGGGCGTCTGAAGAAACCAATCTATTTTGCGTGAACTGTGGCTCTGTATCTGGCAGGAGGGGTTACCCCTCGGCGAGACCTTTCATTTCCATGCACTGCACACTCCATTAAAAGGACGAGGGAATAAGTAAATATACGGCACTGCTCGAACTGGGATTTAGATATACCCCCTCCAAAAAAAAAAAAAAGAAACCCAACATCCCACGAGGATTACGGCAGACGAGGAGAGAAAAGTGATGTTGGAGTTCACGTATAAGTGTGTGAGTGTATCTACATTTGAACTATTGTGTGGAGTGTGTGTGTGTGTGTGTGTGTGCTCGCATGTGTGTGTGTATCAATGCCCAGACTCAAGGGCTAACATGCATCGCTGTCTCCTGTTCTCTCCCTGCAGCTCCAGCACTTTGTCCTCACACAGATCACCCAGAACTCCCTATCCTCATTCCCCACACGTCGCTCTTTCTCTCCTTCGCTCACGGACCTCACTTCTCCTCTCACCCCAGCCTCATTACTCAAATTAGGAGCTCCAGTAATCACCACGCTGAGCTCCACTCAGCCCCTTAACACACCTCACTCACACTGCGCTCCCCTCATCCCTTTGAGCTCATGCCCTCGGTTCAGTAGCCAATCCAGTGCAAGCAGCATGAATATTGCAGAGGTGGTGTGATGTCGGAGTGCCCTCTGGTTTTATTTCATCGCTACGTGTGATTGGAGGAGGGGGAGGGTTAATGACACATGGTCCATTATGACTGATGAAGATCTGAGATTGATGTCAGGTGAACAGATGGATGGATATCAACAATGGACATCTATTGACATCGTGTTTCTGATTTTCTCGTAAGATCATTGAACAGGCTCTACTGACAAATTATGGTATTATCAACAAACTTTCCCATAAGACTTTATTTTAATGAGGGAACTAACTGAGTGTGATTGATGCCACTCTCATGTCTGTAGCTACACTAAATATAAGCTGCCACCAGCAGCTGGCTAAGTTAGGTTAGCATGGACAATTCAAACACACAGGGAAACAGCAAGTTTGGTTCAAAGGCAACAAAGTCCTCCTACCACCACCTCAAATGTTCACTTATAACATGTTTATCTTGTTTGTTCGTTCAGGGCTAGCAATGCATAACATAAGCTAAGTTAGCTGGCTGCTAGCGAATCGCGATTCCTCCATTTCCATGCAATTGTCGGAAGAAGCATATTTCCCAAAATGTCAAACCTGCAACCGCCATCTTCACCAGTCCCACATCTCACTTAGATTTAGCTCTATGTTTAGCTCTCTTATGTGACTCACCTGTTGTTAACGCCCCTCTTTTCTCTCTGTCATCCCTGCAGGTTCTGGAGCGTCTTTTCCAGAAAGGTTTCAGCGTGGCAGCGTCATGCGGCGGCGGTGTGGACTCGTCTCAGTTCAGCGAGTATGTGTTGTGTCGTGAGGACCGGCGGAGTCTTTCCATCAACACGCCCATCAGGATAAAACAGGAACCCCTGGACTAGACCTATCCGGGAGAGGGACTGCCGACCCCCAACACCCCAAACCCCCAATACTCCTTCCATCTTCCCGCACCACCACGCCCTACGTACCCCTCTTACCCTAGCTCCCTGCCCTTACAGGACCATAACCACCCCCAGCATACCTAAGTATTAGCAGAGGCTTGTTAACCTCCTCAGCCCTGCAGAACTCTTTAAGGGGAATGTAGAACCAAACAAAGGGAAAAAAAAGCATCAGCAACAAAAGTTTTTGATTACGTTAAAAAACGCCCAAAGAATCTGGGACTGTGATGAAAACAGCAACGACTACAAACGGACTCAACAGCAGCACAAGTAAACCATTTTAGCACCATGACTGGTTTATTTTTTTCCCTCATCTTCTTATTAAGAAAAGGCATCCTACCCTTTTGTGAGGGACACAACCCCTCCTCCCTAACCCCCTCTTCCTGTCTTTGAACCCCAATCCACTTTGCCCCCCACCACATACACTTTTCTCCCCTTTTAGCAGTGTGTCATCCACCTCAGTGTCTGTATGGGGTCCATGTCTTGTCTGAGTGGTGACAAATCTGTCCTGCTGTGGAAAGAAAGCTTTGGCAGACATGATGCTTTTAAGGATTACAGGAAGAAGATATAATCTGATTTTACGAACCCTTCGAAAAGCCCAAGCTCCTCCCCCAACCCTGAGACCCGGCAACCTCCAACCCCATCCCCCCCCCACCTCTACAGGCCTGGCTATACAGACGACGCCAGAGCCCCGCCCAAAACAGCATCATTTGCCAAACTAATTGTTTATTACAATTTTTCATTGTTGTTTCTAAAGTATGTTCTTCTTGCTCCTTTTGCTGTTCTTATCATGACATGGTGTAAACAATTATTATTAATAGGATTATTTTTAATGTCTCTTTTTTCCTTTCTCCAATATGAAGGATGTATGAACATTGTATTCATTAGGCTTGGAGAGCTTGTGAGGGAGCAATTCTTGGCAGTAACTGCAGAAACTCAGATGTCTCCGGGCTATGTGGCTAAAGCGATCTGGCTGGCAATGCATTCAGAGCCGGAAAAAGTCCCATTGTTCAAATGGGAATGGAAGAGAACCTGGATGTTTCGACACTGTTTATAGTCAAATGTGCAGCACACATAAAAAAAAGTGCTCTGGAATTTGTGCTTATTAGCTCTAAAACATATCTCGGGTCTCTGATCGGATTCTCTCACATACGAGCACAAACCTTTGTTTGTATTCAGCTGAAACTTAAAGAAAGTTTGTAAATTTAAAATTCATGTTGAAGTTGCACAAGCTCTAAGTGTATTGCAGTTATGTTGCGCTAGAATGTTAAAGACTTGAGAACGGACGTGGAAAGCCGACGTTTACCAGTATGTCTCGTGATCAGCAAGAGATGTACTCTAAATGCTTAATGTTTCTTTGCACTTAAAACGTTTCACACAGAGCTGTCCTGCCCTGCTCCCGTGAAACACTTCAGTTTTATCCCAGTGACCAGTGCCAAGTCGAGCCGTTAATCTTCTCACGCTTTAGTGGACTACGACACTAAAAATGTTTTAAAACAGGCAACACTTCCAACAGAATACAAATACTGCAGGTACCAAAGTAGACAAGGTGCCTATTTTATTGATTGTACAAATATAAAGACGTCATCTCTTTTTACAGTTTAAAGGCTAAAGAACACAATGCATTATTCAGAAGTGTATGAAGAGCAGCAACATTTGTTCCTTTAGGCCTCAAGTCTTGACAGTTTTGTTGAGAATAGCTCACAGTACCATCAGACCAAGTTTGAGAGGCAAAGTCTCTGTTTCAATATTGTCACTTCTAAGCCAAGATTATTTCACTGGTTCTTCTCATATATGTGTGACAGAACCCAAAGTGAACTGTACTTCTAGAATCTGCGTGTTATTCACAAAGAGGCGAGTGGGCGGCATTTACTCTATCCTGCTCTCATTCTTTTGGTCTTATTCTCAACATTTCTGGATCAAAGACAGAAACAAGAAAGGCCAAGTTTTCATGCTTTATATTTGTGTGTAACTTACAGATGCTGTTTCTTCCATTCCAAAAGACTGAGAATAAAAAAGAAAAAAAGAAAACAGAAGCTCATTCTGATCTTTGTGGGCCCTGGCAGTTGTTTGTTAAACTGGGGTTGTTTTTATAAACTAGCTGTTCATTAAAAATGGGCGGCATTTCTTCATGCTGTCCTAATATCTGCTCTCTCCGGATGGCCTCTGATTAAACCAGGCCAATGAGTGGATAAAGATGAGCTCAGTGTAAGTGTAGCCCCCAGTCCTGTGCAGTCCTCCCCTGGGGGTCTCTCTCACAATCAAGCCCATCTTTGTTCTGACCTGCCAGTGGCCTGCGCCTTCGCATACAGTCGCCTCAAAGGGAATGGTCAACCAGGCCTTTCATGTGCCAAGGCATGTTGGACTCTTCACATCACTCCTCGCCGCCCCCCTCCCCTTCTGCCTCCCCAAAGGCTCCCAGCTTAGTGGTGCCAGTAGAAACTTGGGTTGAACCCCCTGCTGCTGTGTCATCCCCATGCCCTGGTTTTCAAAACGCCCTCCTACGCTGTGGCTCGCTGGACCACACCACAACAAACCAAACAAACTGATGAGTCAAATCTGAGCACACTCAGAACATACTGTACAGCCAGGCCGCTCCACTCTGCTGCTCAGCCCGAGATCTTTCATCCAGCTGATATGAGGTGTGGAAACTCATCTGGGTTGGTTCTCGGGGAAACAGGCGTAAAAACGATCCATGCCATATTAAGACCTCACATCTGCAAGAATTTCTTTTTTCAGGAAGGAGGGAATGAAGGCATATTTTCTTACTGATGTGGCATTTTGAAATCACAGAGTGGGCTTTTAGCTTTCAACAACTATGGGCTCTTGGCATTTGTGAATAAAAACAAGACTGACCATTTGAACCTACGCATTAAGAGAGAAAAAAAGAACAAAGATGACAGGTACTGTATGGGTCTCTCTATTTGCAATAACAAAACCAGGGATGCCCCCTTTTCCCCTAGGCGTATAAATAGCGGAAGAACTACAGAGCTAGTCAAACTTTATAGGTCTGGAAACTTCCTAGACATGTTCACAAATGCTACCCTTTTCAGATGGTACTGGTCAGTGTCCAGACAGTTCATATGACATTCACTCCCACCTCTGTGGCAGGTCAGTTGTACAGTTATTGTATACTGAATTATCAGGACTCTGAGTTTTACAGGACCCGTGTGTTTTTAAGACCTCTTAGTCCTCTTCACTAAAAGAATGAAATTAATTCAAAGCATAACACTGTGTACATATGGATTAAACATTTCAAAGGGTATAATAAGGTGCAAATGTATATTATTTAAAGTGTTTAAAACAATTAGACTGTGGTATTAAAGGGCATGTGTTCATTTACAGTGTCTCCATTTGACTTTTCTTGCATATTTGCGATAATAAAAGGATGTACTGTTTATCTGACGTGTCTCATTGTACTCGTGTTGTTTCAGTAACCCCTTTAAAAGGGGGACAAGGTTTAAAAACCACATTATTCCATCTGTAAATGTGTTTATCATTGATGATCCCAGCTTGGGAAAAATGCCTGCTGTCTAACAGGTCCGCTCTAATGGGGAAAGTGGTCTTCAGGGCTGAATCCAGATCAGCAGTTAAAAGCTCCAGAGGAACAGAGGAATAGGCCAAGATCTCGAAAAAACCAATATGCTCCCAAACCCCAATATTTTGCACAGAGTTAAATGGTTTGGTCTTTTCAAAAATGCTTCTGCTTAATTAGCAGCAGAAACCTAGGGGGACTTTTCATAGTTGAGCAGCAGCGCTTGACTCAGTTTGTACTTAGCATGTGCAATGTTAGAAATGGAAATGAAGCAGGCTGAATTAGTGGTTGACTTTGGTAAAAAAAAAAAAAAAAAAAAAACTGTCTGCAAAACATAACAGCTTTTTTTTCCTTTTTTTTTTTGAAGAGTTAGGAATGAAGAGGCAGAAACATATTGCTTAGTTATTAGGTCATTGTAGACTAAAACTTACATTTTTATTTTAAATCCTGAAGATTTCCATCCGCAGACATTTGAATGCAAGGAGCAAAAGGAGAAATGGACAAAGTCAGATTCCGCTCAGTTTAGTAAACAGTTCATTTATTCTTTTACAAAATAGGTACAAATACATAAGTATTGTTTTTTCACACAAACAGGAAATTTTCAAGATATGTACAAGAGTTTACCAAAAATAACGTGGTTCTAATAAACACATAGTTTTGTAAACAATATTTACAAATCATCCTTACAATGAAATGTTATTTATTCCATGTGTTTACATCAGTAATATTGTCCTAATATTTTGGCTAAAAAGCTGTAGTAGTAGTAGAAATGTCCTCCTGTGAAACCACCAGAAACCATAGAAATCATTATTAAAATAATTTCAAATCACCACAATAGACATTGTTGTGCTTGTTTTTAAAACATGGTCTTTTGAAGATAAAATGTATGAAAATGCGTTAAGGATAAAAGCCAATCCCCCAAAAAAGAAAAGAAAAAAAGAAAGAAATATATTAATTGTTAGAAATAAGTGCTTTTTTTAAAAACAGAAATTGGCAATAGGCTACTTTTACTTAAAATTGTCTTTTCTTTGCTATAATACAGTGACAGCTTTCAGTTGTCAGGTAAAATAGATATTAAAAAAAAGTGCTGTCAAAGTGTACAATGCACAACAATTATTTCAAATGTCACCCATATTTAAATAAATTTCAATATGACAAGAAAAGCTGCATAGAGGCCAAGATATTTAGTTAAATAGAAAAAACAGAAACAAAAAAACACAATGGACAGTATTACATACTACAATAAGGATAGTAAAAAAAAAAAAGGCGACAATGCAAGACAACATGTAGAAGCAGGCGTTTTGTTCTGTTTCCCTCTACAATCAGTAACACAAAGAGAGAGAGGAACAACTGGGAAAAAATATGAATCACTTTTAGACTGGAATTTTACAACTGCTGCATCTTCCCAGTTACACGTTACTTTACAGTTGTGACGTTTCATTTTGCACCAAAACAGAAACAAGTAGAAGGGCTGTGAACTAAAATTCCTCATGAACCATGTTCACGTCATTTTGTCATTTTCAAAGGAAGCAAGGCTGAGGTGGGAGGTGGGTGCCACCACACCTACTATACCAACCTGTCTTATGCAAAAAGTTACCTTCTCACACAGTTGTGGTGAAGCAGAGGGCATGATGGGACACAACTTACAAACTATTAGTCATAAAGACAAACGTTCACAGTATGTGTGGATGGAAAACAAAAATACTGACTCACTCAGACCAATTAGAAACTGGTGCCATAGTGCGGATTGTGGTTTAGTTTAATGACCTCTGCATTAAGGTCAGGGGGACTGTGTCTTATAACAAATACACTACAGGTTAACTGAATAAACCGTCTACATTTGACTCATTCAAAGGACATGGTTTTACATAACCTCAGGTTTCATAATATTGAGACATGGGTTATTCCATTTCTTACAAAGCTTACATGTGTTAAAAATTATACATGCTGTAAAATAATTCAAAAAGAACTATTTACACGTGAGGAAATTGATCGTGATGCTGTTATTTGGAATCTCAATGTTTCAAAGTGATGTCTCGGTACAGAAATCAGGAGAGGCTCATTTATTAAGTTCAGCTAAACTACATTCACCGAACTATGTTCAACAAATAGCTCGTGGAGGATACTGTAGGCTGTATCGAGGTGTGACCATAAATCTCTTTGCCTTATTTTCAAGTGCATCATTGAAGCTACTGCCAGTGACGTCAAATAAAAAGTTGCTCAGCATACGTGGAACTAGCTCTGTGTCTCGTCCTCTGACATCAACACAATGTTCCTCCAACAAATCTAACTTCAACACAAATAATTTTATATGGCCTTTAAACTGAATGATCTAACTACGCACCGTGAGGCTAAACAGAGAAGACACAAAACAACAGTTTTATTTTTGTACGTTTTTTCCCCCCCTCTCTCGCTCCTTCTTCTTATTAAAAGCTACATCAGACATCACTACAGTACATATGGAGACACAGAGCTGAAACATTAGACCTGATCTGAAGGCACGTGGCTGGGAGGAGGAGGAAGAGGTTGAGGTGGACGCTGAGCGGAGCAGAGGCTACTTGAGCAGGGCACGGTAAAGGAGGAGGGAGTGGGCGGTCTCTCTCTCCTGCTCCATGTAGAAAATTAAGTCCCTGAGGTTGACGCGAGTGATGCGTTGTCGCGTGTACTGGCGCGATGAGGTGGACGGGACGGAGGAGCTGGCTGGGGAACCCGCCGAGCTGCCTGAAATCTGGAGACAGAGGAAAAGGGTAAGAAGGTGAATCACATATGAAACCTCAACACTGTACACAGTTTTAAAGATGTTCAGTAAATTGGTAAAAATTGCTAAATTTTAACATTAGGTAAAAGCACTCTCTGAGGTAGCTATTACAGACAGTGACATGTACTTAACCAAGGGCTCCACTCAGAGAAACTCACACTGCACCCACAAAAAGTCAGAAGCAAAGATGACGATAGATTTTCACTTTCACATTTGGCTCAGACATTCATCTTTCACTAGGTTTGTTGATTAACCTTTTATTTAGTTCCACCAAATATCTCCAAAATCACATCCCAACACTATCCAGTTCTGTGTGAAGTGCTAATTGTCACATAATAGATGCACTAAGCACTAAGATGGTTGAAATAGTTAACATTAAACCTGCTTAGCATAAGCATGTTAACATGACTATGTTCAGCCAAAGCCAGTGCCTAAGTACAGCCCCACAGTGCCTCGAGCATGGCTCTCGACTCTTGTTTCTGTCCAATTCTAAAATTCTTCCAGACAAGGAGCTGATGAATGTGATTTTCCATAGTCTTACCCACTTTTCAACTGGCAGAACTGTTTGATATTAATCACCAGTGGCTGTAAGTACTAATAAAGTGGCTTACAATATGCGAACCCTGCCCCTGTCCTCAGGCCCTTTGTGGACTCTTCATACCTGAATGCTGTGGCCTCAATTTATTACCAATAGTGTCATTTTGTCTGTGAGTTTTTATGTAAAATTCAAAATTAAAAAACAAAACGTGCTTTTTATCAGGTTAATTAAGTGACTACTATTGTGTTTGGGTTTTGCGCTCTTTATTTCCCCCGTGCACTTTTTTTGTCCTCTCTCTTTGTCTGCAGAGAAAAAAGTCTTGGTGTCGCAGTCAAAGGGATTGTTTCCATGGTGAAACACAAAGTGTTTGGACAAAGCAACACGATGTTTCCCATTCACTGAATGAAGTAATCATTGTTGAATGGCAAACACATTGACAGTATCAATACTAAGGAATGTTGCAAGCCTCCAAGCAAGTGTACACCTCCAGTTCAAAAAAAATAATCCCTCTTGCAGAGAATGAATGAGATCAAAAAGACGCACTAATAACGTCCAGACCTTCAGGTGCAGCCGAGTATTCGGAGACTTTTCTCTCGTACTGGCTGAACACAGAAAAACATTGAAAACATGCTCCGACAGCGAGGGAAGCCATCATTTTTATTTAAGTGTATTTTATGGCCCTTTACATCGCCTGGAATATGAACGGATTTTCCCTCTAAATAAACAACACTGCTGACATAGATCTGAGCTGACGTCCCACTCTGAAATGGAGCCCTTGTTGTTTGTATTTGATCCAGGAAAAATGAGAACGATAAAAAAGGGAGTGTATACAGAGGCTGATACAAATCAAGAGATGCATTTACATTTGTAAATGAGAAACACTGGGAAACAAATCCAGCAAGTGCCCACTTGAACCCAGGCAGAGAGAAATAAGACAGAAATTCCAGTCAGGAACACCCTCTCACAATTACATTGATTGCGCCACTCTGTAAACACACAGTACAGACAGGCCCTAATTGCAAACATATGATGGGTATGAATTTACAAGAACCAAAGCCAAGTCCTTCCAGCACCCCCATCCCCCATTCACCCCTCATATGCTTGTCTTTGTGTACACTGTATGACCGTGCCGTGTCTCAAATTTCCCTCTCTACACTCTCTGACCCCAAGTCACTGGATGAGGAGTGAGGACAGCCAGGCCACTGTTCCCACCAACTCACCTCAACCACATCGACCATCTCTGGTCAGTGGTACTGGCGGGCTGGGAGGGAGTTGAGTTGCAGCAGTGAAAGCAGCTAACTCCCCATCAGCCCCCGGGGGAGCACCAGACCCTCACTTTGGGGGAATGACCTCCGCCTAATCAGGTCAATCATGGCTGACCACATATGAAAGATGGGCCTGCCTACTGCCATGCCAATTACTGCCACTCACAAGTAAGGCCAGCGACGGGGCCACAGATTTTACCAATCAAAGCCATCCATCCACCTGGACGGATGGGTGGTAGTCGCCACGGGCAGTCGGTGCCGGGGTGGTGCTGCTGCAACCACAGTGGGTGATGTTGGGAGGGAGAAAGACAGTGTGTACATTGCTGCCCAGGTAGTGCGGCAAAGCTCCCAGAATGCCTTGTTTCTTTCAGGGGACAGGGGCAGCAGCCCTAAGTGATCCAAATGCAGGCAGAAAGGTCAGCGCTCATCCAGAATTTCCCTGCAGCAGCCTCTCCTCCCTCCTCTGTCTTTATATGCCCTCCACGTAAGGAACGCCAACAACTCAAACTCCGGTATGTTGTTGTCGGTATCTATGGAGACCGATCCCTCTCGTCAGTACACGTAGGAAATCATGTTGTGGAGGAGGGAGCGGGGATGGGAGGGGTAAACACCAACGCTAACCAAAGCAGATGGTTGAGTGTCAGTTAAAAAGGAAAGCAAGACATCAACAACCACGCTTTCCCTGTCGCCAGCAATTACACAGTAATTGTGTCTAAAATTCATTGAAAAACAAAATGGCAGGCTTCGTGAGGTCACGGTGGATGAAAGGGAAAAAGTGAGAAGAACAGAAAAAGAAGGAGAGCAGAGGCACAAAGAGAGAGAGAGAAAGAGAGGGAGGGGGGCAGAACTGAAAGTCTCAAAATCAGCTTTGCCAAGAAAGATCCATGAGGCAAAAAACAGCATCTGTCATTTTATCTGTGATGGGCGCTTGGAGGCATTATGTCATATGACATATCCATCGTACAGAACGCGCAGGGATACTTCGATACATCTCTTCAGACATTTGACTTGTTTGGAGCAGGGGACAGAGAAAAATAGAGAGAAAGAGAGAGAGGGGAGAGGAGAGGAGAGGAGAGGAGAGGAGAGGAGAGGAGAGGAGAGGAGAGGAGAGGAGAGGAGAGGAGAGGAGAGGAGAGGAGAAGAGAAGAGAGGACAGGAGAGGAGAAGAGAGGAGAGGAGAGGACAGGAGAGGCTCATCTATACCAAGGCCTCTTTGCTGACTTTGGTCTTCAGCCACATTCTGTCTAACATAAACGACAAAGCGCCAGTGGGCCAGACAAATTATTTTACACTATTTCACTCCCAGTGGCTTCCAACACACACATGTGCACACACACGACAGCAGAAAGAACGAGGCGGAATGTGTTTTGTGTAGCAGATAATTAGTGTAAAACAGTTTGTGGAAAGCAACACAGTACAATAAAATACAGAATAAAAAACCTGATACCTGTGACAAATTTCACCCACACTCAGCTTGATGTGGCAATAGGGCAAACAAATGACTGAAATATCAATAATCACTTGTGTTCATAAACTTCATCTGTAAATGCTCTGACCATGTGTGACGAGTAATGCAGTCATAACATAAACAACAACTTTAATATGATAACTTATGAATCATGGCGATTGCCAGTAGATAGAGGCTATCCACAACAAATATTGTTTTAAAGCATAAGGATAAAATCATGTCTTTTTTTTTTTTTTTTACTGCCACTGATTTTCTCTCATCACATAGGTGTAAAGCTATAGAAGAATATGTACGTGTGATTGTACTTATACATACAGTATATACTGCATACATTCTCAACGTGAGGTTGACTCAAAATAACAGTACCTTAAATGATTGATTTGAAGGTCATCTGATGCTGCCATACACATCTTGCATAATAAGTATAAATAACTGCTGAGCATCATCGCACAATGACTACGCCACAATAGCGGGACACTTATCATCATCATCATCATCATCTGCTTGCTCTTTTTAAGAGAAAGACAAAGTCAGCAGGTCACACTTTTATGTTCTCAGCCCTCTGATGACCAGTAACATTCACTGCAACCTTGAGAGGACAGAAATTAATTCCTATTTTTGCTAAATTTACTTTTGATTAATAATGTATGTACCTCCCTGTCTCTCTCTTCCTCATTTGAGCTTTTGACTCCCTGTCTACATTGTGCAGCAGCAGCAGCAGCAGCACTGATGCTTGTAGGTGTCTTGAGGAATTTACATTCAGTCCTTTATTGTTTGAGAAAGTGGAAGGGGTTGGGGCAGGAGGGGTGGGGGTGGGGGGGTTCTTGCTGATCTGTGGCTTTGAACCCTGAATGGCACCTGTGCCTTGATGCCGGAGCCAATATTGGATTTGGCCCAGGTCACAGCTTAGGGCGGTGGGTTAATGGCCCACTTTGCCAGGCACACAGATCTGCTCGGCCCTGCACAGGGCCAACTTGCTGTCTCAGCACTCCACTCCTCACAGGCAGAAGTTGCAGACAGGGGCTGCATGGTGGGAGAACACACACGCACGCATGCACAGACGCACGCACGCACACACACACACACACACACACACACACACACACACACACACACACACACACACACACACACACACACACACACGTGTAGAGTATGTACAAGTATGTGACAGCACGGCTGCGAACCTACTGTGTCAACTAAAACTGCAACATGGGGAAAAACATTGCTCAGCATTCACGATGAGGGATAAAGACTAGCCCCATGTTGGTTGAGAATAGATAAGCTGTTCATGATGCAACATTACTCTATTGTTGTTATTACTTTGATGCTGAAAAATCCGTTTAAAGTCTGATGTCTGTGCTTCAGGCAAAGAGGACATATATAGCACAACAGAGACAGACTGTTGACAAGCTAAACAAAGAAGTAGAGCAAAAACTGAACCAGGTGGTGTTTTATGAAGTTAAAGCCAAGGAGGAAATTAACAGCAGCCACTAGTCAAATACTGATGAATTTGTGTGTATGATGCTGGCCAGGTAGCAAGCAATGATTGTGTTTGCTCAGTGCGGCTGGCTGGTGGAGCCTTTGAAGCAGCTTGCAGGTAGTCAGGTACCTCTCTGCTCATGAGTGCCTGACTGACTGACAAACATGCTGGATGACTGAAGGACTCACTGATGTGCTGACTGACGGACAAACTCAAAAAAAAGAAAAGAAAAGCAAAACTGGCTCTTTGGCTGACTGGCTGAGGGCCTGGCTGACTCACTGACTGGCTGACTAATTTACTGACTGAGGGACTGACTGACTGACTGACTGGCTGCCTGGTTGACTGACTAGCTGCCAGGAAGCAAAGCTTTCCCACATGTTCTCCTCCACGCCGCATTTCAATCGGGGAACGATGCCTCGTCCCTTCACAGTGTTTACAGTGTGGAGCCCAGCCGTGGGAGTGCAGCCCCGCTTCATCTCCACACTCGGCCTGAAACGCCTCTCCTACGGCCGCCATTAATCAGCAACAGAGACTTTCTCTCTCCCTCTCTTTTGCCTCTCCTTTTTCTTGCTCCTCTACGCCCACAGACATGCTGGATGAGGCCATTTTGAAAGAGTTAACAGATGTCGGCTGATTTGCCCTGGGCTTTCTGACATTGCCCGAGTGATGTATTTGATGTGGAGTTTATTCAGCTCTAATAAACGTATAAAGAATTAGAATAATAATTCACAGATGTACATACCCAGATTATATGCCGGGGCCTGTCTTTGAAGCAGACAAGGCAGCCAAGATTAACAGAACCAGGGAAAAGGATGAAAAGGGTTTTGGTTCAGTCCACCGATAATCAGAGAGGTCAGGATGGACTAATACCGCAGCTTTATGTTCATGCACCGACACAGACAGCCTTTGTTCTGATCACAGGTTCCTTTTCTGTGGTAAAGCCCAAACAAGCAGCCGTCATTGTTACTATGCTTATTAAAAATGGAGCACTACTGAAACACATTTGCCGCTATCTGTTTTTTTTCCCGTGTCTCATATGTGCTTTTTTAATTTGTCATTTTGTGAACAGCAGAGAGAGAAACTGAAAGAATAAAGGGGAGGATAGAAACGGATGAAAGTCAGGTCTAGCATTCTGATCATGGCCAAAAAAAAAAAAATACAAAAAATGAGGGAATTACTTTCAAAACAAACAACTTCCATTTGCTTCACAACTAAAGAACAACAAATCTCAAAAATGGCCAGTTGCAGAGCATCTTAATACCCACATAAACCATAAAAACAGCTACACAGCTCCATGGCAATGCATAGCAACCGTGCAGAATTTCAGTCAAGGAGAAAGAAGGCAAAAAAACACCTTATTACTTCTAACTCCTGCAAGCCATTTTGGTCTCCAAAGGTTTTAGAGTGCCGCAGGCCATGTGTCTGCAGTGTTTCGGGAAATGACTTGCCTTCGCACGAACACTGCTATGTTCTGCAGCACTGCTGCCCCCAGCATCCCCGCTCAATTTCTGTTTAACCCCTTCCTGCCTTCCCTCACACTGACTCACTGCAACAGAGAGCTCACACCCAGCACAATACTGTCACATTGTTCAGCCTCCTACAAACCAAGGCAAATCAGACCAGCTTTTTCACGAGCTCACACATTAACTCCGCTTCTAATTTGGCTACTTAAGCATGTGATGGTTCTTACCAAACATGGTGTAGGAAAGGCGTAGGGTTATATGGGGCAGGGAGAGATGGAGTAAAATGCCCCTTCACCATTCCACTTGATCTACTACAATATGCGACACAGTTTGCACACTTGAGTGTGTATCAACGGTGGATTAAATCTGCAAACTCGTTGACACAACACATAATTAAAACATCTTGCTCGAGGTCAGGAATTTTCTAATTAGTAGTGTACTGACAAAGCTGCAATTCCATCGCCCTGAGTTTCAAAGTCCACAGGTTACCGCTAAGATGAAAGCTGACCCTGGAGCACTATTCTGTTGGGCTGCTCATACAATTCCTCAGAAGACAGTCACAGGGTCACCAAGCTAAACAGTGCGCTGCACCCGGAACCTCGCTTCCAAACAAAGAACTTCAAACTTTCCTGCCTGGAAACACAATCTTGCTTTTTCAAAGCCCCCCCACCCCCTCCACCCTCCACCTCTCTTTCTTTTCAACCTGAGAGAAACAAAAGATTGTGTGAAGGCAAAGCAGAGGAAGAAACCATAACATTGTTTTTAATCTATTTAATTAAAATGCTCTGAGCCTGGCTAGCTGAACAACTTGTTAAATACTGCAAAGGCTTTATTAGCTGCGTCTTTGTAGCTTTAGTTGGAAACGCCATTTAGGATTGTGGGTAATAACATTTTGTTCACATATTGGTTATTATTGGCTATTAAATGAATAAAAAGGGCCCATTGTCTAGAATCACAAAAACACAGCAGCAGTGCAGCGGCTAATACCACAACAATCCAGATGATGATATTATGATGTTGTTGTCATTTATAAATCAGCTTTATTTGTCTGAAGATCAGGATCCAATCAATAATCTACCCAGCATGCACTCAGTGTCTTTCTTCTTTGGTCTTTTCTACAGAGAAAGCAGCAAAAATGGAGAAACTGCTAACAGCTTGCCTGATAACCTGGACAATTAGCACAGGCCAAGTATCTTTGGCTACATAAAGTATCAGAAGTAGAACTTTTTCAACATTAAATATTCAAGGCGTTTCATATATAAAATGAACCCAATTAGAGTTAAAATAGGAGAAGTGTAATAAGTCTCAAGTCAGAATGCTTGTCTTCAGAACTACTCACTAATGAGCCCTTGTTGGTTTTCCACACTTTACTTTCAATGGTGTGGCACTGTCATTTCTGCTGGTTTTTAATTTTTAATTCAAGTTGAATGAGAGGGTGGTGACTGAGTTAATAATCAAGGCACTCGGGTGTTTTGCAGCCGATGGATAGCTGGGAGAAGTTGCCAAATGAGGCTTGTGGTCCGCCCTTTGATGTCTTTGTGAAACGTTCCAAATAGGAACAACCAGTTAACAAAAGCCTATCAGTTCAGACTCGTATTGAACATAAATGACCACACTAAGGGGAACGCATCCTGCAAATGGCCTAATTAGGGAATGGGGTGGGCTAGCAAAATAGCGTGGCGTGGAATAACACAGAACCCGAGCGCTCACAGACTCACTGACTTGAGAATGAGATATGAGACCAAAAGGCGGCTCGATGGATCCCGATGCTCTGCAGACACGTGCTGTATGCCGAACTGTCAGTCGTCACATAAATCCTCATATGAGCAGTCACACATTTCACATAGAAGAAGAGGAGCGCACCAAGGGGGGCACAGTTGATATGCAGATGGGGGGAGATAAGAAAGCACATTTACGACGGCAGTTCACACTATGAATTGGTCCTTGATCTCAAATTGACATAAATGGGGCCATTTTTGACATCATTTAGCCATCACAGGCTGAGTTCCAGCGCCGCTGTCATGGGTCCCCATGCACCTGACGTGAAGCCTGCTAAGAATGAGAGGCAGGAAAACGGCTGTCTGAAGAGCAGGTCTGATTAAAATCCAGTCTCTTCTGGGGAAAGTGTAGAATTTTATATAGATGGCCCAGAAAGACGAACCAAAACTTTACTGGAGGAGTTTTTTTTTCTTTTAAAGAGTGCTTCTGTGAACATTTGTGACCCCAAGTGTCATTCTTTTTTCAACAAGCTGCCAGGGTGAGAGGCTGCCATCATAAATATATGTTTCTTTAACCATTCTGGGGCATTTAGGATGCAAATTGAACTTAAATACCAATACACTACTTGTACTACCTGTACTAGTAAATTGCCCGGAAAACATAGAGGAATGTAGTGATTTCACAATATGGTACAATTGGCACAATGAGGTCAAAATTAAAACCGCATAATATGCTGTCAATTAGGAATCTGGGGTGGGCTGGGGGTAAAAATGGCACGCAGCATTGTAAAATTTGGACTCAGCTACAGAGTTGTTCATTACAGTTTCGCTGGCACTTTCCTGGAGGCCTCGTTCCTCCCATCAGATTCCTCTTCCACGGGCCCAGAAGGCTTCCTTCCTACCTGCACAGCATTTTGGCAACCTGCTTTATTATAGCACATACAACAGCATCATTTTCCAGGCAGCTGTGTGTGTGTGTGTGTGCATAATGCTTATCTACATATTGACTTGGATTAAACCCACATCCTTGTCTGCCATAATAATTACACATTTTGTAAAAGGAAGTACTCAGTTCTTCCTGAACCTGAGGCGGGCAGCTGCAGGAGTTGCCCACCGGCGCCCCACAAACACACCTCCGGCACTGCCTCGTATCCAAACAGCTTCAGCTTACACCTACAGCCATTGCCTTCCATGATGTAATGGCGGCTTTCTATTAGACTCCAACTGAACAAAAAGTGGCATCGCGAGCACGGTTAAAAGTGTTTCCGTGGCTCATAAGGACAAAGCAGATTGGATCGGTCGCACAGGTAATAAAGACAGCAAGGGCCAGTTTTATAGTTGCCAATGAGTCAGACCATACACATGCACTACTGGACACATCTCAGCACATGCAAACACACACACAAAGCAGTGGAGTGGAGTGAATGTTCAAATTTTGTGGTGCTCTGACTTTGTTGCAATGCAAATAAAAATCTCTCCATGACATATATTTAGAAGACTGATGCAGGCGTCAGAGGACTATTCACAACTCTCCCAAAGTTCTATCAGTGCAGGGTGTTCATTAGTCCAACAAATACATAATTTATGCAATCTAAAAAATACATGTGATCATGAATCAAAATGGGAATGAGAGACACAGAAACATTGAGGTTCTCTAGTGATGCCAATTCTTTGTTTCAGGAAAAGGGAATAGAGGTCAAGTGTTGGGCAGCTGCCGCACCCAAATGCGGCCAAATGCAACATCACTGCTCTGTTGTTTAGATGCCAAACCAGAGCCCACCATCATAACACAGCACTTAATACTAGCAGGGATCTGTGGATATCACACTTATTTTTCTCTCAGACAACACAGATTTATCATTTTTAATTATCCATTCATCCAACCTTTTGTTTAAACAGTAATAAAGATAGAATAAATATGTATATACAGGGCATCATATTTATGGATTTCAGTTGCCCGTCCAGGCCATTAGTGGGACAGTAATAGACTGCATGTTAATGGACAGCAATGGGAGGACGCAACATTTCCAGCAATAGATATAAGAATGGCAGTGGAGCCAGTTGCCTTTATCCTCTACTCCACGCAAGACTGATAACATTCATGTGCATGGTGATGTCTGAATTCTGCTGAGATTATTTGTCAAAAACGCCTGAATTTCACAGTTAATTGGACTCCCTAATTAGCACAGGATGTCTAATTCCCATTGCAGTCAGTGTGCTAAATGGTAAAGCTTTAGCAAGCGGATGCCATTCCTTTTGGTTTGAGTGCAGAGACTCCCCGTGCAAGCCGAGCTACACTGTACATTACACACTCAATGATCGATTCTAAATCTTAATTAGGGAAACGACAAACAAGCAAGGACACTTAATGAACTGTGTACCTTGTCAAACAGCTGGTTGATTATATTTATTGAGATATATGTTAAATTTAATGATCTGGGCAATTAACTGTAGACCCCTGTGTAATCTCTGAGGGACATGAAGGGGCCAGGGAGGCAAGCACCAGGGCCACAAACCTAATGGAAAGCAGCTGACAAATATTTGTCATCCCCGGAGTGCTGAAACAGGCTGTCAGCAGCTCAAAAGACCTTGTGTCCAGAAATAAAGATGTCACACGATACATGTTTCAGGCACTCTCTGCTTTGCTGGGACCTCATCCCATTTAATGATCTGAGATGTTCAGCAAAAACAATACAGAAACATAACAAAAGATATCTGAAAGTGGGCACAGTCTTTATTATGAGTGCCTTTTTTTCATGGCCATCCATTTCTAACTTTTTTTTTCTAAATTGGTCAAATGGAAAGCAGTGAAAAGCGAGGGGAAAAAAATTAAGCTGAGCCGAAAAGTGCGACTTGGATTTAATATTTTATAATTGCCAAGGGACATTCTAAGATCAATGAATTTTTGCCCGGGACGCACATCAGAAAGAGATGTACTTCAGTCTTTTTAGGGAACATTGGTCTATTTAATTCCAGTGTCTGATGCATGTGAAATATGCCTTCCATGGCCTCCTTCTTCTTCCCCAGGCACTGCTGCAGGCAGACATTACCACTTTTAATGGGCCGCCATGAGAAGAGGCAAGTCAGCCAATAACCCATCCTCACTAATGGATCGCCTTGTTTGTTCTCTTTCACCATTTTTTGAAGCTAATTTTAGATGTTCTGTTTTTCCGTTAAAAGACAAAATAGAGGACACTGTATAACATCATAACACAACAACATTTTAGCACAAAACATTGAAATAAATGGTCTTTAGACCGAGCGACAGATAAGAACCGGATCCTTTGAGCATCTCTGCTGAGTAAAGTAGCTGGTGGTTGGTCTAGGTTATCAGGGGTAACTCAAGACTAACTACAAGTCAAAGCAGGACACAGCAGGCAACTGAAAGAAAAGGAGACTTTTGGGGCTTGTGGTAAAAAGCTTAGGGGTGGAAATAATGGGGCTTGTTAACAGCAGTAGTTTAAGGATGGGAATGATCAACTTATTGACTGGTAAAATTGTCTAAATATAAATTTGCCATGGCTTATGAAAACAAGTAAGAACTTGAAATTTACATTCTTGAATTAAATTACACTTTCCTCTGTTAGTAGTTTGTCAGTGGTTACAGATTTTAAAAAAAAACCCCCAAAAAGAACAGAATAAATATGACGAATATAATAACATAAATATGTCTCTATTATATATGATCACTCAAAAGTAAAAAAACAAAAACAAAAGAAAAAACACATTACAGAATGCATGACTTTTGGTCTACAGTTGTTGTTTTTTTGGTACAACTTTGCATCATTTAAAGGTCACATTGTTCTGCCTTTAATCATTAATTAATTACATTTCTACAGACATTAGTAGCTAGCACAACTACCTCAAAAGCATGTGTGTGCATTACATTGATATAATCTCGCTCTCTCCTTTTTTAATGCAAACTGCAGGAGATCAGCAATGATGTAGTCAATGTACAGATGGTGCTCAATTATTTAGTGTTGAGTATTAAGCAGAGAAGTGCTGCTCACAGGATGCATGATACACACCTCCACCGAGAAAAGCCCTGAATCAGATTCTGGAAAACTCAAACTACGCTCTATGTTGGCATTTCTGCCATCTAGTTGTAGTATTTTGCCTACTCTATACATATTACCACCTCTCATCCACCCTCCTTGGCATTCTTCTGCCCCCCTGCCAGCACCTAATGAAAGATCTTTTCCAGCTTTTTCCTCCTTTCTTTCCCCGGGCTCAAACCTTGACAGCTGACAATGGAGCTGACATAAAACTTCAAGTCGAAGCAAAACAAACTTAAACACATAGTGACAAGAAAATGCACTGCTCCCTGAAAGAAGTCAGGGTTATATCTAAGAGCATCGCAGGAGGTCCTATAAATAACAACAGTAAGTCACACAAAGAAACAGGAGTTTCTTAAGTGAGCCATATCAGGAAAAAAAAAATCTGCGGGCTCTCCAGGGCTCCACCATGTAAGTTTCAGAGGCTCTGTGTTGACGACTTCATTAGCAGCGCCCGCGCTCTAAAACTCTCAAGTTGTTCGACAACATTGTCACGTGTTAAGAATAAGAACTTAGAGGCCCAGAGTTCCCATCTCCTCCAGGAAAGAAAGAAGCACAAGCGTTGAATGAAAAAGCAGCGATCGAGGCGTTTTCTCTGCCGATCCCTATGAGTGGTGAAGGCGTAGGATGAGGAGAGTGGGTTTCCACAGTGCGGTGCAGCACAGCATGGGGCCCAGGATGTTAGGCTGTCCCCATGTCCCTGGCCAGGAGGCTAGCTAGAGAGCCAGCCATTATCGACCCGCCTCCATAGCATTAAGGCGGAGGAGGGTGGTGGTAGTGGTGGTGGTGGTGGTGGGGGGCAGCAAATTTCATTCTTCAGAAATTTAATTATATCAAGATTAACAAGGGAGGTAATTAATTTCTTTAAGATGGGTATCTTTTAAGTGCCTGGGGCTCAACTTTGTTGTCAAAACTGTATATTTAACCATTATTTCAGGGCAAAGTTTTAAAGGCAGAAATGAGGGGGATCAGTACTTTGCCATGAATATGGATATACAGAAGCTTCTTATCTAAATAGAAAGATTACAGTGTTAATACTAATGTGTACATTTATGTACATATATAAATGTAAGGTTTATTTAGGACTTGTTTTAAATGTCTTCATCAACTATAGCTAAAATAATTTCTTCATTCACTGAAAATAATTCATTTTTTTCTTATTCTGAAGTCTTGCATTCTTGTGGCTTGACCTGTCCTAGATAGGTTTACCAGACTCAGAGCCTGAGGTTGAAACCATAGACCACAGTGTAGGCCACAACGCCACCATGGACTGTTTTATTGTTTTATTTGTTCGGATCCCCATTAGCTGTGCTCTAGAGTAGGCTACCGCTAGTCTTCCTGGGGTCCACATTTAAAACCTGGACTGAACACCATCAGCCTGTCAAAGACATTAAGTTAAGTAGCCAACAGTGCAAACACAAACACTATCATTTCCAGGTGGGAACTCTAACAGGAAAGAAATAAGGTTTTCACACAGTTTTTTGTAAAACCAGGTAACTTAAATTATGAGGGGAAAAATATAAAGTAGTCCCAAGCTTATTCCTGGATGTTAGGCTTATGAGATAACAAGCCCAGATCCCATTTAGATATCTGCATGAAAAGCCAAGAAATTATTTAATGTTTTACAAAAATGGTTCCAACCACTTGAGATTTATTTCAGTGATGCAGATTGATTTTCTAGTTTAGACGGAGCACCATCAGGTCAAAAAGCTTCATCAATATCCTTTTGTATTAGTGCATAATCCATCCATATAATATAACCTTACAGAATCGGTGAATTACAATTCCACAGAAAGTGTTTGATTTCTGTGTGAACAACCTGGGTGGTGGAAGAAGGAGTAAAGCTCAGTTACATTTTGTGTTATATAAACCTTATGCTCCCCCAGTCTTTACATATTTCAGTTCATGTGAAGGGTCAAGAGCAAAGTGGACAGAGAAAGTAGAAGCAACATGCTGGTCTGAGGTTCCTGGGTCTTGTTACATGAATATAAACATATCAAGCTCAGCCCACCACCTTGTGTGTGTCGTTCCCTCTCGTGTCACACTGATGCTGACACATTTGCTTTATAGTTTAATATCCTGTCTTGACTTGAGTTGCCTCTTCAACGAACCATTATCAGTTAGCTTATCAAAACTCTTATCATGTACTCCACAGTTCAACTATCCAGGTCTTGCCAAAGGGATTCCTTCATCAATATGGTCTATGGCTTTATTTCCTTTTGGGATTGCAATCAGTTAATAGAGATAACAAATAATACTGATTAATGTTTGTAAAACACTGTGCTGGAGTTGTAGTAATGTGTTAAGTTGTGTGTCTTTCATTATCTTACTGTATATGATTATAATATGTAAAATAGAGTAAAATGTCACTGTAATGTAATGTAATGTTATGTTAAGCAAGAATTTCCTCAAATTCTGTTCTTTCATATTTTGTATAAGCTATTTCAGTATAATGGAAGTGAATAAATGCATGAATGAATTCCACACCACTGAAGAAAAAATAAATGTATTTAACTTTTCATGCTAATGTTATGGTTGCATTTTAAATACTTTAACCTATAGTGCATAGTGCAATAACCACTAGTGGTTAACACTGTGCTCTGTATTGTGCATGAGAAGGGAAAGTTGGCAAAGTGCACTGTGTTAAAGCTCTAAGAACGCATGGCATCTGGCCAAAGAGCCCCTGTAACCAAGACTCTCCTCTGTCTCCTTTGTGTCCTCGCTCGAAACACACAGTTGCCTTGAAACGTGAAGTCAAACCAATATTACAGTATTCTTGACATTGTGAAACCACCAGCACACGCTCTGTGCCCTCATATAATCATATTTTTGTAGTTTATATAGATGGGGAACCCACACAGGAATCCTTATGCTCCATTACAGCCTGATATAAGTCAAGCTAAAGTCATCTCAGTCTACTTGTGATTCCACCCTGCATCTCTTTAGTGGTCAAATAAATACATTTGTAAATACAGCAGTTAATCAGGGGTTAATGTCAGTGCACTCAGTGGATTTCGCTGAATCCTCCATATGGTTTTAGAAAAAGTGGAGCTCCACATATTGAAGGAAACTAAAAAAAAAAGGATGGTTAAGTGAGGTGTCTTTTCCACTTACAGTGCCCACTGTGCATGTACATTGGACATGGAGAGAAGAGAGAGACGTTGTGGAGGAGGACGCTGTAATGAGTATTGTGTACTCACACATTGCTGCCACTGAACCAACAACCATGACTTTCTAACCAAATACAATTCCCAACAGACTCTGGGTAGAGATGGGTAAGAGATGGAAAGGAAGAGGAGACGAGGAGGAGGAGGAGGAGGAGGAGGAGGAGTAGGAGGAGGAGTAGGAGGAAGAGGAAGAGGGGTTTCCTCCTCCTATCCCTTCTCCTAGCGTTCAGTTGGCCATCTTCTTCTTAACCAAACAGCCTGGTTGGTCCTAGTCCTCTGAGTCCTTACGCCCCCCCTCTGGCTCCGGAACCCTCGTGGTCTGCGAGTTTCCTGTTTGTCTGGTTGAAGACCTGGCCGTTTTACTCCCAGGCGGCACATTGGGAGGGACGCAGGAAGAGGAGGAGGAAAAGGAGAGGGAGAAGGAGAAAAAGCACAAGAGAGAAGGACAGAGGGGAGGTTGGCGGGGAGAAGGCAAAGGGAGAGACACTGAACACTCCCGAGTTGGGATTGATTTACTTCATTAACCGAGATTACAAGTTTAACTTACAAACCAGAGGTCAAAATTTCTCATTAACAAGGGGACCGTGGAGAACCTCAGGGCTTGGAGACCACTCTTATTACTGACTACACATTTCAATCTGTCTTTGATGTTCCATGTCTGCCTTTCTACCCCCTCTTTCCCCCTCCTATTTTTTGGCAGCGAGGTTGATTTTAATTGTAGCTATAGAACAGAGCATAGTTTGCCTGTAAGCCAGCCTCCACATCTGTAGTGAGTGCAGCTTTAGTGATATTGGGTGCAGTCCATAGCTTGGGGCTAATTTTAATGGTCCCCCCCCCTCCCTCCTTCATTGGAGACTCAGATTGTTTTCCACGTGATTCCTGTTAATTTAGCTGGAGGAAAGGGCATCAGTTTTCCTTGTGCTTTTTCCCCCTCTCTCCCCATGCCTCTCACTCTATTGCCTCACTCCTTCTTTCTGATCTACAGCCTCAAAGAAAGAAGGTGAAATGAATTCAAATGGAAAAATAGACTGTGCTCACTATTAAATCGCTCGCCTACCTTTGTCCCTTGCATTGCGCCTGGTCGAAGCAGATAGGAGAAAGGCAGTGCGGTTGTACAAACCAGGGCAATTCAGTTGCTATTGTCGTTTTTGCGTCAACAAACAAAGCGCTTCCTTTGATGTGATAAATGGCCTAAGTGCCTGGATGATAACTCTGTGCTCATAAATGTGTCAAGGATGTTTCAAAGCTCTGAGCATGTTTAACACTGCAGGACATTGTGCGTCGAGGCAATTTTTACATCGCGGAACCTTCAATGCGAAACCTTAGATGTGTCTCTATCTGTCTTTCATAAGCTACTGTAGCAACACAATTTAGTCAAGACGCACCAAATGTGTAGAGAGGGAGATCATAACACGCAAAAAATCAATGGGGGGAAATGAAACAGTGAGCAGTAACAGTCAAATCATGTTAAAAGTGTGAAAGGACTGAATGCAGAGGGTGTGATGGAACAGTCATTGTGAATAAAGCTCTATTTGACAAACTGTATCCCGTCCCTGACACACTGAGCTAAAACCCATCTTTATCTCCTCTACATACCATACACAAATACTGACGTGGCAGGAGAGGAGCAAAGGATGGGAGATGTTATATAGTCTACCTACAGCCAGTCACCACTTGTAACTGCAGATGCTGCTCAGCTGCAGCAGTGCTGTACACGTGCTGACAGTTGCGTTGCTAAATACACCCAAAGAATTAAAGAAAAATCAGCCTTTGTGTTCTTTTGAATGTAGACGCACAAGTGGTTTTGGTTCCCAAGACATGTACCCAAAGATTTGCTTTGTCAATAGCTCAACACTTATTAATCAGGCATTAAAAGTCTAAATGGCATCGTGTGGCGCAGTTGGTAGAGCAGGCAGCCCATATACAGAGATGACAGTCGGCCCCGGTTCGAGGTGGCCCTTTACTGCATGTCATTCCCCCGCTCTCTGTCTCCCCATTTTCTGTCTCTCTATACTATACTAACCAATAAAAGCAAAAATGCCCAAAAATATACTAAAAAGTCTAAGTGTCCACGTCTTCAAGCTAAGATGTAAAGGTCAAAGGTCATTTGTGCCTTCATCATACTCCCATCCACCTTCAGCTGCCCTTTATCCCAGCTCCTCATCCCTCCACCTTCTTCAAGGTAGCTCACCCTTGACTTTTGTGTTGCCCTTCAAAGGCATATGCGTTCTGATGGGGGGTGGGGGGGTAAAGGCTGTATGATTGGGGCTACTGAGCTGGGGGGGAGTGGGGGGTTGTGTGTTTGTGTGTGTGTTTTGGAGTTGTGTGTGCGCCTGTGCAGTGACCCACTGCTGGGGCCACAGCAGGCCCCCTTCCAGGGAGCCAGCCAGCAGCCCCTGCCATTGGCTCCTCGGAACTAATCCACCCTGCGGAGCCCTGTAAGGCCCCCTTTGTTCCCTCCTGCAGACTAGATCAGGCTGGAGACAGACACTCCAGTCTTGACTGGCTATCAGTTTCACAGCCCGTGGCGATCCACATCCAGGCACAAGCCAAAGCCCGGCCAAGCCACCATCAAATTAAAGGTGGGCGAATGGGGAGTGGGGAGGTGTGGGGGTTGGGTTCGGGGGAATGGAGTGAAATTGTGTCACCTGAATTCCGTCACAGTCCGAACACGGCGGAAAGGTGTTCTGACGAGGTAAAGAACATGTGGGAGAGGAGGAGGATTTCAACGGGAGTTCTGCCTCTTGGTGAACAGAGCAGGATCTCAACAAGGCCATTATCTGGCTCATAATTTGAGCTCTGGCACAGCACTGAAGGGCTGCCTTTGTCTGGGATTAATGCGGAAAGCTCAGGATGCGATGTCAGAGGGAAATAATCAGCATGGGCCCTTCATAACGTTGGCTGCTTGTGCTCCTGGCCAGGGCCCCCCGGCTCATTTCTGTGGAGATGAAATCTATGACAAGCCCCTCAGTGAAGCTAAGAGCAGGCAACAGTCCAGTAACACCCACAGGCCTCCAGGCATCCTGTGACCCCCTTAGAAAAGTCACATTCACTTTGCTCTGGAGAAGGGAAAGAGAACGCCGCCGGCGCTTCCAGCCCATGTGAAATGAAGAAATGTGAGGAGGTGAAAACGAAGTGAAAATAAGTTAAGATTCCTCCTCCGCCCCCTGTGCAATCACTCCAGAGAGGGGGGGGGGGGGGAGCGCACACTGTGACTTCACTTCTTTATACCCCTCTAATTAAACATGAACAGGACATTAAAAAAAAAAACAGGGGAAAAAAGACAACAACTCGAGCATAATGTATATTCATGTTTATGTTGTATAACTGCATTTGGGAAGGCAGTTTGAGAGAGCTTTTTTGAATGCAGCAGAAGGTCGCAGGCTAATACCCATCAGGGTAAAACATTCTGAAAGAGGTTGGCACTGCACTCAAGGACCAGAAGTAATGCTTTTATTTTGTTATTTATGCTTTTTTTACCGGGTGCATTACTATGCTCCTCTGCAGCATATTGCTGCTAAGCGAAGGATGTGAAGATGCAACTCGATAAGTAGGTTATTAAAATGACCAATTGACATTCAAAATTCAGCCTATTTTAGATTCATCATATTTACAGATGAATATGTGGTATTCAAATGTTTCTCCTGCCTGAAGGAAAATGTGACTTGGTACAGCAACTGTGCGTGACTTCACGTATGACACTGTGCCGGAGAAATATGATACTGAAGCAACTGCTTATGGAACCTCAAACAGGAGACGTATCTTATAATAACAGAGTTCAGCTTAATTAAGAGCAGACTGGGCCAGTCGCATGGGAGTATGTCACCGCGTTGCCTGTAACATTCACTGGTGTTTCCTGCCACCCTTTGTCACGTTTACTGACTCTGATTGCAGACAGTCGCTTATTAGACACATTCTTAAACCTGGCTAATGCTAAACTGGTTAAGCACGAAAAAGGATGTGTGGTATCATGGATACAATGGCTCTACAACTGAAGCCTCAGGCAAAACGGAGACCAACAAAGAACCTTTTTCCACTAAACAAACCCACTCCCTGGTGCCTCGAGAAAGGTAATGGCTCAAGACTCTGATTGGAGATTGCAGATTTGTTTGTCTTCATCCACTTTTAAGATGAATAAACATGAGAACATCGTTCAGAGGGCTGTGCGCTGTGTCGCTGGCCAAATAATGCATTACCAATAATGCATTTCACAGCTCCCTCACCAAAGCCACTTCTGATGTACTGTACATAGGCCTACAAACTGAAACTGAATTCTCGCTCAGTCAGGAACCTAAGGCAACTGGGCAAAATATAAATATGAGCACATAAATATGATTATAATAAATAATAAAATGAAGCCAAGGCATCTGGTTCATCTAATCTTAATTATCATTCATTTCTATGCTTTCACACAGTAAAATGTTTTAATGTAGGATGATGGTGACCCATTACCCAGTCCATTTACATCACCCACAAAACTTGGAAAACTCTTGTTTCAGTGCTTTGTGGAAAGGCTGATGTCTAATACTGTGGTTGTGCAACTACTGCCGGAAACCATCTCAACCCTTCTCCCATCAATGAATTACTGTTCCTAATTTGTGGTTTTGTGTTCTCAAAGGTTCTTAATACTAAACTTGAACTTGGATACTATTAGACTTTTATTTGAACAACTCTCAATGGCCAAATAATCACTAATCCATTTGCCATTGTCATTATGATCACATTACAACAAAAACATTTTTTGTCCTTGGCTTAGAACAAAAGGATTACGAGGGATAACTGTTATTGGGATACTCTCATGTCATATTTTCATTACCAATCTCCAAAACTAGTGTCATATTGCACTGCAACGGCTGTGGGTTACGATCATCTGTCCTGAGAACAAAGTCGGTCACTGCACATAGGTTCGTAATGTCAGAGAGCTCTATTGGCTATTACGTTTTTGGCAACTGTAACCTTCATCTATGAACACTTGAGAAGTGTGGATCAATAAAATAGTGAGTGTCCAGTGAGTCATTTCTTGCATACCATCTACAACCCCTCCATGTTTGAACTCACAGTCAGCGATGACACAGGAAGAAGAATTACCACTGAACACTGCCTACACAAAAATATAATGCATGAAAAAAAAATTGATCACTGTATTCTTTGAAGAAAGTCAATTTTGATGACTTGCAGATTGTCCTTATTACACGTAAATAGTGCTTTTCTTTGAAACCACGGGAAAAATAAAACATGTTCTCTTGCATAGTATAGTGACTGCAAGACTGCTTTTGTTGTCAAGAGTAGACATCAATTTAGCCAAAACATTACAGCCAATCTGCTTCTTACCTCGGTCCCTGATGGGGTGGCGCCTGGTGAATCCACTTTGCGTTTTTTGCGGGGTCCAATGGCAGCTAGTGCTGTAAGGTTGGCATCTCGCTGCCTCATCTGCGCCAGTTCCTGTTGCTGCATCTAGTGATGACACAAGAACACAAAGATAAGAAAATAACCCTCTACTCTATGTGTGGCTATGTAACCCACATGCATCTCTTTGAATTAGAAAATACATCACGTGTAAGGTATCAATGTGCACCAGTAACACCAACGTGCCACCACCAACTAACAGAAGTGGGAATTTGTATGTGTTACATGTGTAATCTGATATGTGTTGGCTTTGGGGATTACAGTGCATTTATCTGCATGAAACAAACATCCAACTAAAATCCACACCAAATTTAACCATGTGTGATACAGAACCTATTTTAATTTAACATTTCTACTTGACAGCACTGATGGTTTCAAACTTTAAAACATCACTTTCTCCTCTCTCTGAATATCTTAACCAAATTAAGAGGCACTATGACAGTTATTTAAAGCCACACAAGTGAAACAAGAAACACAAGATTTGAATTTTAGATCACTTTGGTTTTAATTTAAGGAACATTTGTAACCAAAACGGTCCCATTTAAAAGCCCTGCAGCAGGATGTGGGACCAGATGCGCAAAACTGGGTACATTTGTCATTAAAACTTGGTGTAAGCACAAATCCAGATATGCAGTAATTCATACACAATCTTTAGTACAAATTTTAAAGCTATGTTGTGTACACAAGATCCAGCTTCATCAACCCAACTAATCGAGAAAATAGGTGCACGTGAAAGAGCCTCATTTCCACAGGTTTCACCAACTGTGAAACGTACCTCACTAAATTTAAATAAATAAGATTAGTAAATATTACCACTGTATGTACTACTGGGGGAGAGAATGCACGATGCGTGTACAAACTCACTGCACTTTTTTTTGTTAAAAATACCAATTTAAGTACAGGAAACAGTGTACATATTTTTATGAATCTGGCAGAATGAAAGCAAAAGTAGGACCAAATGTCAAAGTGAAAATATAAAGGGAGCACAGGAGAAACGAAAACCTGCTGCGTCCTTATATCTGTCTGAAAATGAACTGTGTAGGCTCTTCTCAGCTGAACAAAATGGAAGCCTGTTTTCAGCCATTAACAAAGCTTCTGTCGAAGTGTGTGTGTGCATGTGTGTGTGTAGTCACAAGGTCCGATTGTGATTTTTGCAGTTTGTGATATATATAGGGGAGGTTGTAGGGAGGCACTGCCTAAGGTAATGTCATGTCTGGCCTCAGGGCTGAGGGGGAACCCAGCGTTGCTTGGAGCTGCCCTTTCTATTGGGTGGATGTGTGAGAGCCTGAGGCCATGGCACAGAGGGTGTCAACACTCCCTCCAACATGCAAACACAATACACAGACCCACACAGACCCACACACGCACACACACACATACACTCACACACGTGTCTATCAATCTTGGCCACAGCACAGGGAATGCCTACCCACCAGCTTGCCTGCATGCCTGCCCGCTGGGGAAGAGAGGCCTGGGTTGAAGCGAACAGGGACAATCAATGTGCGCTTTCATGTCTTTCATGTTCTTTTATGTTATCTCTCAGCATGTGTTCGCTGGGCGCTGGTGTTTGTGTGCAGCATGTATGCATGGTTTCTGATCAGGGGAAAATTTCCCGTTACTTTCAGATGGTGCACTGTAAAAGGTTGTTTTGGTGTACAAAGTCTGATCTAAAATGTGCATGCACTTGGCTCTGATTTTTCTCCTAAAACCCCGCTGGCAAGGCATGCCCTTTAGGGTGTTGCCACTTCACATTTAGCACGGCGGAACTGTTGAAAGATCCAAACACGCTGACAACACAAAGTAGGGAAAATAATAGCAGTCAGTACCAACCGGCTGAATATCTAAATTCTTCTCTCTTGTTTTTTAAATGGATAGTAGTGAAAATAGAGATACCGTCGCTAAAACAAATACTAGGTAATGACGTGGACAGGAAGCCAAGAAGTGAATTCAGGGAGTGCTGAGTTGGGCTCTTAACACTGTGCAAATGCAGTCAGAAACTGAGGATCACAACTGGACGTGGCAAACAGGGCGGAGATGGCAAATGTAGCATTAATGTTATCAATGCTAACCTTATTAGGCCTCACCACAAACAACACACAAATCTCTCCAGGCCCTGAGAGAGCAACAGAGAGAGAGGAAGAGAGAGAAGAGTCCGCTATCTCACTGATGGCACCGGGATGATCTCTGCCTGGCAGTTGGCACCAGGCATGGGCTCCCAGCGCCCACAGCAACTGCCTGCATTTTCAGATTTATGACTGTATGATAAATGAAGACTTCATTTTACCATCTGCAACCCTCCAGTCTGCGTTTCCTGTCAGTACAGAGGTCCACCATGACACTGGGAGACTGATTTCTGATCTCAATCTGGTGCCACTATGCCGAGTCTACCGTCTTTCCTTTGATGACTGCCAGCTGATCCAAGCCAGAGTTGGGCCAGGCTCTGATACATTTGTTTTCTCTTAGGAGTTTTTATTTTTTATTTTACAATTATCATTCAGTTCAAACATTCACATAAAGTGCATTCATCTAGACACACACACACAGGTGTTCAAATGTTATGGGGGAGTGGGAGCAGGATGCAGGAATGTGGATGTTGGCTTCAAACTCTTTCAGTCCCTAGATTACTGTTAACATAAACTATCGGTGCCACTCCCTGTTGCCTGGTCTTTCACTCTGTAATGTATTTTTAGTTGTTGATCAGCTCTTTTGTCAGGAAAGCCATCAATCTCCTGGTGCATTTCTATGTGTTGCTGCTGTTTCTCTGATGCTGTTTGTTTGGAACTAGTCATGATTGCACAGATAAGTAAAATTGAATACTGCAGAACACCTCTTTGACATATTTAGATCTCATTGAGACAGACATGGAAATCAAAAGTGTGACCCATGAGAATACGACTCTCCCTTTACTTTGCAGACTATCCTGTCAGCAACAACCTCCCAAAACTTCAAAGGTCACAATGGCGATTAAACCCAAACTGGAAGAACAGCCAGCTGGCAGGATGCATACATTTGCCAGATCCGATCAATGGAACCACATAAATATCTGCTGTTCTAAAGTCGTATAAATACCAGTGCTTCCAGTCTGCATGTATGCCCTTTTGAAGCAGCGAACTGGGATTTGTCAAGCCAAATTATTAGCAAAGGTCAGGAGATGTAGAACATTTTCAAGATACACACAGAATCAATCTACAGCTTTGTTACAAAAAGGATTTAATCTTGATGCAAAAAGCACAGTGTGATTATGTTATGGCCGGTGTGGTGAAATGGGACGTGTATGGGAATACCAATAAGTACATCTCTGGGGAAACACTTGTCGCAGTTGCACAAAGCTCCACAACAGATGTTGAGTGCCCTGCTAAGTGCATATCAGTTAACACTATGATGACTTCACCCAGTGTTTTATGACAGTAAAAAAAAAATCCCGTTATCATTACCTGGAACCGACCACAAAAAATACAGCATCTTACCTATGAAACCGAAGGAAACATTCTTCATATGCTTGAAAAATCAATCCAGATGCTAAATAACATGTATTCATCAGACTACTGGTGTCATGGACTTGGAAAAACTCCTACAAATTAATATTCAAACAAAACTAAAACTCGGTTTAAAGATAGAGCATGTCAGTATTTATCAGAAATTTTAAAAAGCACCATCTGAATCAGTATAGCTGCTGCTAACAAATAAAAGGTTGATCTGAATAAAATTAAAGTTAAATAATGTTGCATTACTAATGTCTGTTTATGTTCACTAGATACAAATACAATGTAAATCCATTTCTCAGAAGGAGAAATAATAGCAGCCCACCTCAAATTATTTTCGTATAAGAACAAATGGGTGGTCTATGCATGCCTTGTCTTTGTGTACAGTATTACAAACAAATTGTGGAAGTGAAAATTGTTAGATCCATTTGGCTGTCTCACTATTGCTTTCTGTCGTCACCTGTTTCCCACATCTTGAATTATTCAGAAGTATAACTTCAAGCTCTGTACCCTTGATAGATCGGTGAAAATGTCTGTCAAGGCCTAAATAAGAAATAGCAGTCCTTGTTCTCAACACAGAATAAAGAGCAGTATGTTCTCTCATGATGCAAAAATGTCCAAAATACAGCAAGAACCTCAGAGCGATCTTATGCTCGGAGTGAAGAGGAGGATGAGCTGCAGGAGCCATGATGGCCAACCTGCCATTCTCCATCTCTGCTGTTTTTAACAAAAGCTTTTCTCTCCCTTTCTCACTCTCTCCCTCCCTCCCTCCCCCTGGCCTGAGGGGCTGCTCCTGGCCCCCCAGACGCTTACAGACAGATGTCCTTGGTAGAGCAGAACACGCTCTGCTTGACGTCACAAGCAGCTAGAGGGCTGTGAAGGAAGCTAAAGGGCTCTTTGCCCTGCAAAGACCACAGCATAAAAGCCAGACCACGGGTTTTTTGAGTTGGCCTGTCTCCTACCCTCCCCCTAGCCAGCCTTGGTCCAATAAGACACAGCAGGGAGCTTCTCAGTATGTAGACATGACATATGCTACCTTGGTGAATGCGTTCATTTGTCCATACATTTTAAATAAGGTTTGGTGGCTCCAGTGGAAATCAAATCCCCTGTCATGGCTCTAAACTTTGTACTGCCAGTCTATAGGCTGAGCTGTATACATACATGCATATGTAAGGATAGAAAGCCGTACGGTCAAACTCTGAGGGGAACCTTCTCCGAAGACTGCTGTGCTTGTTCAAGTCCAGCCAGGTTATTTGTTTCATGTTGTTTTTCCACATTTACTGACACCTGATATGTTTCTGTCAACAAACTAAAAACAGCATCAATAGATTTTATGCCACAGAACCTTTTATTATCAAAAACATGACATACAAGGAGGTTATAATGCCACCCTGTTGTCACAATGACACATTTGTTTGCTTGTTGGCTGCATGCAGGCGGACTATTAGCTTACACATTAGCAAATATTTAGCTAAAGCATAGAGGGCTACAGCAATTAATGCACAATGTTTTATTATGAAAACACATTGATGCCAGTATTTGAAATTGACTTATTGTTTCCTCTACATTGAATATTAGCTTTAAGCCTATAACCTCTATGAGACTAAAATGCTAATAAAATGACAAAATAAATCATACGATAATAAACAGGCATAATGTTTATCAATGTCACCATTTTGGTTTGTTTCTTAATTAGCGTTAGCATGTTACTATTTATAAGTTGAAACTTTGCACTATGTGGCTATGGCTGTAGACTCAATATGATATTTCATGTTGTAACTTAGAACTATACACAAAATACAAATATGCATAAAAATATGACTGAATCAACAGCATTTCTTAGTTTGGGCATTAAGTTAAAAATCAAATCTAAGCATAGGCCTACAAATGTTTCATGAACGAGGCCATGTGGAATTAGTCAATGACATTTTTACTCAAACATAATTTTCTCTTACTCATCTCAAACACTATTTTAAGTCACTGATATCTATAACAGTTCATATTCTTTTGTGTAAGTTTCCTACTACTTAACATGAGTGTGTTGACATTTTACATGTTTTATGCATGTCTGTTACCCATGGATCTCATTCACCTGACACCCACATGGCCAACATTACGAGAGCATCTGTGAGCTGCATCTTGAGGCCTTTCTTCATGTGAAGTGCCTGGCAGTTAGTTTGCTGCAGGGAGAAGAGCCATTTGCACTAACCAATCAGGTTTCACTTCTCCATCTGCACTCAGATGCTACAAAAAGATGAGTTCAGCCTCGACCTGCTAATGCAGGCAAGCCTTTGTGCTAAGGCTGGAAAGAGACATGTATGACCTCATCCGCAGAATAACAATAATTACATATGGAAGTGTTCCTCAAGCTAAAATATTGAATATTGAATATTGATTATAAATGCACACACACACACACACACACACACACACACACACACACACACACACACACACACACACACACAGTATATACACATTATATATTAAATTAGTTGATGTATGGTACTGAGTCATGTGGAAAGATTCTTCCAGTAGTTTCAAGGCATATTTAGACCAGTATATATCTGCATTGGATTCTGTACCGATACCAATCACCTTGAAAAACACATCACAAATCAGTCGGTATTTAAAAAGTCTTTAAAAGAGAGACAAAAAATGCTCATAAATTCTGTTTCATCACCTTTTTCAACCCATATATCTCCAAAAATATTTCAGTAAGTCTGTTTGTGATTGTATTATTTTACCTACGGAGATTAATTCAAAATACATGCATGAGCTAATAGTCTTGGCTCAGAGTGCTCCATTTCCTCTGAAGCTGTGTATGTCAGAAGTGTTTCCAGGGCCAAGGACCAATTATTCAGAGCCCTCAGCCGTCCCTGGAGCTAAGGTCATTATGTGAGTGTCACTATCATGACCCTATGGTTCCTCTTCATCTGCAACTTATTTGCAAGAATTAAACCGTGCAGAGGGAGCCTGTGTGAAATGTGTGGATAAATTGAATGTGTCTAAAAGACTCCATGGCTCTTCTTCGGAGTCAGTATTATTTTTATAAATAATAACATTTGTGCTACACATTTTGGCAGAGAAGAGTGTTTAATGAAGGAGCCAGAAATCAGTGTTAAGCAGATTCTGACAGTGTCACACCGGAGCGACGGGGGGAGAGTGGTGATCATTAAAAATACTGCTTATCTAAGGGAAAATTTCCTACTTTAAATGTTCTCTCGCTTTGTCTCATTCCATGCAGCCGTGCTTCGTCTAGCAGTCTTCTCTCTCCCTGTTTCTCCCTCTCTTTTTTTAACATTTAGATTCGCCGCTCGTCACCTTCTATTGATCACGCCTAATTTGCATCCAGGAAAAGATGAGAACTCAGATATTCACACTCCGAGAGAGGACGATCTCAATGATTTATTCATTTCCAAATCAAAAAAAAAGGAGTGAAAGGAAGGTAGATGAGAAGGGGAATCTTCATAGGCAGCAAGCGACTAGCAGGCTCTGAGGCTGGGCTCCTCTTCCCCACACCGCCCCCAGGCACATGGTGTGCAAGTCCTCCTAATTAACAAGGTGAATCATGCTGCCGCTCTCTAATTAGCCAACATGACAATCTAATGGAAACATGCAGGCCGAGCTGGCACACTTAGCATCACCCCACAAAGACCTCACTACTGTCCTTCCCATATGAATTCCACAGAAATGACACCTCAGATTTTTGAATGAAAAGATGGGGTTGGTCGGTTCAGGGAAGTGTGTTTTTGGGAGAGGTCAGAAGGGATAAGTTGGCTGGTGAGGGTGAGATTTTTTTCTGCTTCTTCTTTTCTGTTATCCTCTGTGTGCATGGTGTTTGTTGCCTAATTGAAACATGTCCTGCCTCCTGCCTCCCTCTCACTTATATCCCAGGCACAGGAGGCTGGCACCTCGCCACCAGCATAGCTCAGCATGCCCAATTCCCCTGTCGCTCGAGTCCCAAGGAGTGCTCCAGCGCACAAAGAGAAAAGTGAACCTACAGGCTTGTACAGCAAGGAGAACGAGTCGCTATCTCCCTCTGAGGCAAAAAAAATCTCCTTTTTTTGTTGTTTTCCTTCTCATTACAGCACTTTGTAATATTCGAAAACACACAGGAACACCAAAGGTACTTTTAAAGCCCGCTTCTATTTTTTTTTCTTGTAATATGTCTTGAGGTGAAGAAAAAAACTGAAGTTGAGACTACCGACAACAAAGCAACAAATAAAAATAGGGTTACAGTGTACTGTTTTAGTAGCCCGCGCATCTTGTGGACCTACAAAACAGACCTTTCTTAAGCGATAATTAAATTATTCACATCAACATCTTGTATAATCTTCCAAAACATTAACATCCAGTTTAAGTTGTATTAGATTAAAGGACACCTGCTAAACTAAGGCATAACCTAATTTATATTTTGGTTTAAAAAGACAAAAAAAAAAAAGAAAAATAAATGTTCTTCTCCTCACAGTAGTCCTGCCTGCTGACCATGAAAGCTTGCTGCTCTACATCTATTAGGTATTGTGTATCTGTGAGGCCAGAAGACAAGAATATAACAACTATGAAGTGGGACACACAAAACAGCAGGAATTCTCTTTGAAAGTCAGTACAGAAAAGGGAGAGAACATGGAGGAGGGTAGCAGGCTTTTGCCCTGGGGCCAGCCTTATGGGGAAGAGCGCCTCTTTGAGCAGAGCAGTTTGTGGAGGGCCAGAGGATGGGAGCCTATGAACTTGCAGATATAACTGGCCTAATAAAAACTAAGGGTCTGCTACATTGTCCTCTGACATTCAAGAGCCTCTCCTCTCTGGAGAAGTGTGAGGCTCTGGCTGACGGGGCTTACAGTGTGGGCGGATTCCAGTCTTTCCGTGACCTGGTCACTTGTGGAGGATGCCAGGCCAATCAAGAAACATGTATGTGTGCATTAAGGCCTGGTGCACACCGGCTGAGCAAAGGGTTGTGATTTAAATAACACGGACATGAATGTGAACTATGTGTGTGTATTATGTGAGCTGTGAGGCTTAACATGCTTAATTTGACCAGGCTTGTGCATAATGTCACATGAATATTTGTCCAATTTGATTCATAGGATTTAACATAGGCTACATGTTTGTACGGTAAGGAAGGACATATAACGGCGGGCTTTTAATTGGCAGCCACAAAGGGTTCACAAAGTTGAGCTTTGGCAGAATTAATTCGGTAGAGGTTCAAGACATTTCAAGCACTGCTGCTGCATCAAAATGGGAAGAAAATCTCTCAATGCCTGAAGAAGAAAAATATTTGAGGAAAATTATTCTAACAAAAACCTCTGAGAATCCCATTGGACAGCTCTGGGTTTCACACAAGTCTTCTGGAATGACTGTGAGCAAGGAGTGGAGTGTTGCTGCGAGGGAATGGTAATGTGGAAGAATGGGAAGAGAATAGAGAGGAGAGGAGAGGAGAGGAGAGGAGAGGAGAGGAGAGGAGAGGAGAGGAGAGGAGAGGAGAGGAGAGGAGAGGAGAGGAGAGGAGAGGGGAGGAGAGGAGAGGAGAGGAGAGGAGAGGAGGAGGAGAAGAGCATGGACCCCCTCCCACACCATCTAAAGGTCTGGCAGTGATTGGACCATCAGTTGGAGACAGACTGTGTTAACCATTTTTTAACCTTTATCTGTCCAGGGATGCTCGGCTACGCTCCACGCTGCTTTCCAGCAACATCCTGTTACACTCACTCACACCACGGACTTGTCCTCTTGACTCAGAATAAGAGAATGGGAATTAAAGACTAAAAAATGTGCATCCACGTCCAGCTTTACTACTCGGTCCACTTGTTGCTTTCTCTCTCGGTTCATCAGGAGTCCTGTCTCATCTCAACCAATAGTGATCTCATGGTTTTATGTCCCTTTGTTGTTTTAAATTGAATTTTCCAATGATGCATATACCATAAACCAGTTCTGAGTAATTTATAGTTTTCAGACATTAAATCGACAGGCCAGGGCCACAAAATCTCGGCATTAAAGTGTGGTTACTGTCTTACTGTTATGAAGAAACCTAACATGGCCCCCTGGTAGTGTAGGGGGTTTAAGTCAGTGACCATGAACCACAACTTTGTGGTGCTGTCACGTCATTTCATCTCAATCAGTCACTTTAAAATACAGTCAGGATAGTCGGAATAAAATACCACAGTTTATGGAAAAGAAGTGAACCTCCTTCTTTTGGCCACAACATTTTCATCACACTGATAGTTTAGAAAGTTCCTAAGAAAACTCACCACAAACCTTACCGCTATTACCAGGTCGCGATTGCTCTGTGTATCATGAACTTTATTCTATAAAAAAATTTGGCTCAGAATTGATTATGATAAAATGTTTTTTCAGTGAGGGTGAAGGGAGACAAATACACCACCACTGACACTGCCCTTCGCAATAAGCCAAGTTGTACTAAGCCACTGTCAAGCTGAGCTAAGGTGTCGATTAACGCAGCTGATTCGTTTTCGTCCTCAAAGTACCAGCTCTCATTCACCTGTAGCTGCTCATCAGTAGAATCATTTGCATTGTGGGTTTGTAATATTTGTGACCTCAGATTGATTTATCCAATCAGCGTCACCGCGGGAAGCAATAGCATGTGATTAGCCAACCAACATGAGTCGTGCCATAAGGTGGAAACATCGGTGTTCTCGGTCTGGCATGGTTTGGCTGTCCAGCTGAACAGACCTTAACAGGTGCTTTTGGCCAGATTTTGGCCAGCTGTAGTAACCAATTTGTCTTTCCCCTCTTCCTTCAACCCTCTTCTCTTGCCCTCTCTCCACACCTCTTCCCCCAGTTCACTCGTTTCCTGCGTCCACTTGTGCCTGCAGACGCAGCTGCGATGATGAATCTGTGGCTGCAGTGTGTCTGTGTGTCTGACATCGTGATGTATCTCCACTGGCCTTAACTCCCTCTCTATCTCTCTCTCCCTCCTCCCCCCCAAGTCTCCTTTCCTCTCCATCTCTTTGTCTCTGTCTCTCTGTCTCGTTCCCGCTGTCTCTCTCTCTCTCTCTCTCATTCTCTCACTCTCAATGATTAGGCATTGCCTGGCCTCTTGCCTCAGTGATGGAACAGACAGAACACACAGACCCACCACTAACAACAACAACAAACAGGAACTGAGCTCTGCGATTTGCCCATTGATTTTCACTGGGGGCATTTCTGAAATAGCCCATCTGACCTTTCGGCCAAATGGTAGTGAATGGAGGAAACAGAGGCACTAGACTGCTCTGCCTCTCTCACGCGAAACCTCTGCCAGCGACTATCTGACCAGTGGGTTGCTGGTGCAAATAAAGATACACAATTAGATGCCTAGCAAGATAAATATACAAGAGTAAAATCCAGCTAAAACCCCTGCTGGAGACACCTTGAGCCTACAATGTTCATTATTCCCCAAAATACTGAATAAAATAGTGCACTCGTGATTTTGGTATTCCTGGTAACATTGTAGTTAAGTTTGTCCTGAGGTCAGGTCCAGAGAAAAGGCGGTGGGATCATTAAATATTATTTTTAAAAAGATAGTATATTGCCTCAGTGGCACAAAGTCCGCTCTGTAAACTTAATGGTTATGTGTTTTTTGGATTGTGGGGTATTTTTTGACCAAAGTTAACATCTTGGCCTGAGGAGACAAAAGAGCAAAGAGCTCACGGATTATCCAAAAAAAAGAACGGGTTCACCCAGTGGGGAGCATGAATGTGATCAATAAATGTCACAGCACTATACCTATTAGAGTGTGATACTTTTTATATGTGCAGTTGGAAATGTTGGCCTGATGGTGGCACTAGAGCAGAGGTGTGCCTCTCCTGGGGAGACACGGATGAGATGGATAGGTTGGGTAAAAAGGGAGCCAAAGATACTTGTGTGTGTGTGTGAAGGACAATCAGGACTGTAGAAGGAATCATTGGTGCCAAACTGCTCTCCGTCCAGGACTTATACACCTCCAGAATCAAGAAACGGGCAGCAAACATCACTGCTGACCCATCGCACTCTGCACAATACCTTGTTCTCACTTCTCCCCTGTGGTGGGCGCTACAGAACTCTGTATGTCAACACAACAAGACACAAGAACAGTTTCTTCCCGCAGACTGTCACTCTGTTGAACACCTGAATCTGTCATACATTGTCAATAACCATCTATATCACATCACCCACTTCCTCATCAGTGATTCATTTCATTTCTAAATATTACAACACAACCCTGCTGTAAATAACACATACATAAATACATATTTATTTATCCAGTATTTATTATTTATCTCATTGCACTACTACCTCATTGTTTATTTGAACTAACTGACCACCTTCATTTCATTTGTACTTGTGTGTGTTCTCTGTTGTATTATTATGTTATTGCTCAGCTGCTGCTGTGCTCATTCTGTACGTCTTTTTATATGTGTGTATAAGTGAGTGTATAAACCGGAGTCAAATTCCTTGTTTGTCTGTGCATACTTGGCAAATAAATCTGATTCTGATTCTTGCTGGAGTCATAATTCAGTCATATTTGACCATATATGTACGTTGATTGATTCATTCATTCATTCATTCATTCATTGATGATTCTACCACCTACACATCTCAGATTATGGAGTAGGAATCTACTTAACCAAATTCGATTCTATACTTTTTTTTTCCCCAATCTGTCCTTATTGTCACCATGTTAATATTTATGGACTGTGAAAAAGTAAGAAGTATAATACTGTTATGCTATTACAATAGAGCCTCCAAGCAATGCTAGTGATTTAACTGTAGCCATTCAGGCACTTACTACAGACTGCGGCCTGTGTGGAGCTACAGTAAAAGTGACATCACCTACTCCGACCAAAACACTTTCACCTGCTAAGACCCGCTCATAAACCTGGTTTCTCTCCTCTTTGCGAAGTTGTTTCTAAATCCAGGGTTTAAGGACAGTGGGTGCTGCATGTTGTAGAGACTGTACAGTAAAGCTCATTGAAGCATTTTTTTAATTTTTTTTTATTTTGGGCTATGTCAATGAAATTGCTTTGACATGACATTCAACCTGAGCATGACTGCTCATGACATCATTTGCTAGTTATCACTTAACTCCTGATCATTGGCCTTCCTGCCAGACTCAGGACTGCAATGGTATTTTTACACGTACACACACACACACACACACACACACTGCACCTGCCTTTTTAAAAACAAATCATGCACCAGCCCAATTTACACGCCGACACTTGGTTCGAGCATAGAACGCGCTGTAATTCCATCTCTCTGAAATGGTGATTGTTTGGTGGTGGTGATGGTTGTTTTGTGTGTGTGCATGTGCTGCTTATGCATATACATGTGTGTGTGTGTGTGAGTGTGCATGATCAGGGAGAGGGGCTTTTAAAGAGAGGCTGGCTCCTCTGCCCGCCGCCTGGAAGAGTAGCTCAGGCTCATTATCCTGATGAAATTTGCGCAGATGTGTGAGCTGCCGACAGACTCTGCAGTGACACAAACAGCCAGCTCTGTCCCCTTGAGCCAGTCAGGTGATGAAAACTGGAGAGGCACGGGGGCTGAGAAACGACGGCCATTAAGCAAAAAAGAAAGAGGTGAGGGAGGGTGGAAGCGGGGTGTTGTGTGTGTGTGTGGGTGTGTGTGTGTGTGTGTGTGTGGGGAGGTGGAAGGGGGGGCAGTTATGGGGCTGGGAGTCTTCCTTTTCTCTATCTTGCGGGAGAAAGCATTACATAAAGTAACAACTTCCAAACCACCTTCTTAAAATTCCAGATGAAAATGAAAATGTGCATACGTGCAACGCTGCGTCTCTTCACGAGGCACTAATCTGGCCGTATCCAGATGACGAGCGGTCTGCCACTTAACAGGGAGGAGATCCACTTTGATCACATGGCCCCTGGGGCAAACCTATCGCGCTGCCTATTACGCGGATTCATTTGCATATGTGGGGCTTATGGGTAGGCTGCGATCTAGCGTGAATGTTTTAAACTGCAGCAGGGCTGACTGTTTCTAGAGCGAAAATGTCCAAGAGAGACACAGAAGGGCCGGGGGAAAAGACAGAACGCTGCCAGAGGTACGAGAGGTCGGCTTGTCACTTGAAGGTCACAAGTTCAACACCTCGGACTGTTGAGAAAGTCTTGCCTGAACAACAATGGCAAGTTGCCCTTAAGCAAGGCGTTTACAGTTACCTCTAAATATAAATATGTCTGAGTGGTCAACGTTAAAAGATGATTGGCTGCAGTAAGCTGTCAGGCAGGAAACTGAAGAGCTGTGTGAGTATAAATTAGGGTGTTAGTGAGAAAAGTGCATAAACTTTACCTGGATGAATAAAAGGCTTTTTAAAAAGAGCAAGTGACTCCTTAAGTTGTACCTCAACAACAACGGCAGCAACAACAACAACAGGTGAGCGGTGCTTGTTTTATCCTCCTGCTTACACAGACAACTCTACGGAAGCACCACGCAATCCTCTTGATCCTTGTTACGAGTCAAGGACTAAAAGAACCCCGTGAAGTTATTCTGGAGTAAACAAAGAAGAAGGGGAAAAAAAACACAAATGCAATCTTCCGTTGCAACAGAACTATTTTGTTTGCGTAAACAACATTAACCAACCACTGAAAGACGAGTGGTCTACTTTTTGAGATCCATTGGGAATTTTATTATATACAAAGACCTGCTCTTGAAATAAGGGGGATGTAGCACCGCACTACCAAAAGAACTGAGTTGAAACATTTCCCCAGTTTGCAACGCTGCATGTTGTGCCTTGGCCTGTTACTCGGCAGAGGCAGTAACTCTTTTTATGCTTTTGTACTTTATATTAGTGAAAGTTAATGTGGAGCATGAACTGGTATGTTTAAAACTGTCATTCACCATACAGATGAGCAAAACGTATTTCTGCATTTGGACTCATTTACAAGCAGAAAAGAAAAATATAGAAAAATATTCTTCTCTTTTTTTTAACCACAGGGGGATTGAGGGATTACATGTTTTTGTTACCACTAAATTAAAACAAATGTGCTTCTAAGATGAGACATCGAAGAGCCAAAAGTGACTGAGATGAGAAAATAAAAAGGCCACTGCCATTAACTCAGTACACGCTTCCCCCTGGCAGCTACCAGATAAGACAGAGCTAAATGAACAACAGTTAGTCAAAATCCAAACTGGTGTGAGATGAAGCGGCTGAAATTGACACAGAAAAGAAAAAAGAAGGGGGTGGAGGAAATGCAGAGTCTCTGTGGCGCACAGAAAATAATTTTCTACACACGGGCATCAATCGGCTCAAATAATTCCTCAAACTTTTTTAAGTCAGACTTTAAATGGCATTACATATGTAGTGAGGCATGAAAAATTAATACACTGGAGTCGGGGAAATGTCAAGGGTAATGATCTCCGCAGCAGCTTACCTCCTTAGCTTTCTGTTTCAGTCGAGCTTGCTCTGGGTCCTCTTGCCTGGAGCGACTCTGTGGAGTAAAGGGGAGGGGGAAACACAGGTTAACAGCTGGTTTAAGGAGCCCATCCCACCACCACCACTACTACCCCCCCACCCCCATCTCCCCCCCAACCCGCTACTCATCTGTTGCTGCTGCAGCAAAAATAGTGCAAAATGGGAACAGGATACAGAGGTGTCAAGGACATCGTATTTGAATTCAGAGAAGTGCAATGGAGCGCCCCCCGGGGGGCAGCGGCCTTTAAACCCGCTCCAAATCCAGCCCTAAATAAGCCGCTGGAGGGGGATTCTAATCAAAAGAGGTTATTAAAAATTCTGCACGAGCCAGCACACACACACACACACACACACACACACACACGTACACGCACACACTCGCATACGCACAGGGCAAAGGATGTTGGTGAGTATCAGTGGCAGTGGCTTAGTGTGTGTGTGTGTGTGTCACTGTGAGCCAGTGTGGCTATCCAATGCTGTGTGTGTCTGTGTGTGTGCATGTCCCCGGCGTAACAACACAGCACTTCTATTTTAATCAGCAGCCAAGATCTGGGTGGATGTACTTGTCCCTGGGAATCCTTCACCACACGGCCAAATGTATGTGTATGGCTGACCACTGCAGGCAACACGGGCAGATTATGTTTCTGCACACAAACTGAATGCACTAAATTAGTCTGTGAGTTTCCACATAATCTGTGTTGTTATATTTTGGCTGGATTATTTTTAGGTCAGGTCCAGGAAACCCTCACTAATATATTTTGTACTAATATATAATTATAGTTTTCTTCTAATTCACTTACACATTTCAAAAGGTTTTTTTATGTGAAACATTTGTGAATGGATGATGCATTGAAATCTAAGACTGCGCTCTCTTCATCATCCAGATACATTTGAGCATCATAAATTATTTTCTACTTCTAATACCACATCAGTAAGATCAGGTGCTGTGCCTCCCTCCAAAGCAGGACACCCCACTCCCACCTCAACCCTCCACCTCCCTGTCTCTCCGTCCTCTCCTCATCTCATGCACTTAGAGCTGCACTTCGAAGCCATCCTTCTAATTGGCTTTAAATATATATCAGGCGGTTCACGTACTGGTCGGTATCTCAACTACGACTAATGTGTTTGCCCTCGGGTCGGACCGGAGCATCCCTCAAGACTTGAGTCATATTTTAAATGGACGGCATAGAGGAGGGGAGGGATTGTTGTGAAGGGAGGAGGAAGAGAGGAGACGGGGGTGGAGAGGATTATTTTTGTGGGTTTCTTATTCAAGAGGTCAAATTAGCTGGCGCTCGAGCAGAGGAGAGGAGAGGCGGGCGGAGAGGTGGGTGGCGGCAGGACGGAGGAGTGGGAGAGGTTGGTACAGATGGACTGTTTACAAAGGGCAGCGGTGCCACTGGCATGCTTTACATCTCCTCTGTCAGTTGCCCTGGTTTTTCCACTTACAGAGGGGAGAAGGGGAGAGGAGAACTGGGTGGGAGACGGTGACAAGCTTTGTTGAAAACCTCTATCCTCAAATTCAGTATATGATCAATCAGCTCTTCCTACAAGAATTATGATGGCATGTTGTGATTTCTTTTTTTTTTTTTTTTTTTTACCTCAACCAGTTTATTCCACTTTTGCTTTTCTTATATATCCCAGAATGACTTTTGAAAAGCACCAGAGGGTTGTACTTGTTTCATTTAGCTGTGGGTTGTATGTGGAAATAGTAAACTCAACTCGAATATTCTGTCAATATATTCTCCTGAATATTGAGTCCACCGGGTGAAACCTGTTATTCCTCTTGCAGTAATCACACACACATTTAGAAATATGGTTCTTCTCATTTGCTTCACAAATGACTAAAGTGGATATGAACAAAATGAATAACCATGAAAGAGCTGATCATCAATGTCAAGCTTTACTCCATTCTGCTTTTACACCAGAGCAGTGGTGTCATATGTCAAGAAAAAATGAGAAGCGCCATTTATGCAATATGTCTCCTGGCTGCATAACAGTACAGAGTTCTCAGGCATATAATGTATTCAGTGATGGATTCCTACCTCCATGGTGGTTGAACATTGGTCGAAAATGAAGAGTGCAAATAAAAAGGTCCTTTGTTTTTTTTTTGTGGGGCTGTTTTAAAAGAATAAATGCCAAAATATGACGTTTAGGATTTGGCAGTGGGAGTAAGAATAATACACTCACGATTACATCATTATTAAGTGTTCATTTAAATTGGCCTGTGATACTGACAAGGATTAGATCCACAAACAGGTCAACATACATGTGCCAGTGCAAAAATGGTTCAGCATGCAGTTAAATTGTAGAGACATTACTGGCATGTTGTCGGGCAGTTTGTTAATATCAACAGGCAAAAATTTGCTCTCCAAACTTCTCCTTGAACTGAAACACCATGGCAATAAGAGCCAAAAAGCCACAGATACGGCTCTGAGGTGAAGTCAAACTATCCTCATGCAGCCCAAATAGCCCAAGGCTTAGCTCTCCCTACAAGAACTTGGCTAAATTTGCTAAACTTCTCCGTTAATCCTGTTATAATAACGAGAGCTCTTCACAGTAAAGAAAAAAATAAAGATTATTACACTGTTCAACCATGTACAAGTGAAAACTCAGGGAGAGGATCTAACAGCTGAACTATTCCTTTTTTATTAACACACTTTACGGTGTCATTTCCTGCTGAGGCAATGTCTTTTTTTCCCACAACCAGCAGCTAGAATATCTAGCTTCTCCTGACTGAAAAAACAGACAGGTCATGAGGTCTGGTGGCCAGTGTTCATCAACCAGAGGATTTTCTAATATCCTGCATGGCAGGACCGGAGCGTAATAATGCAATTAAGACGCTGAGGTGTGCTGCAATGAGAATCTTTACTGTGGGACATTGGCTCCATTCAAAATTAATTAAATTAACCTAGCTTTCTGCTAATGTTGCACCGTGGGGCATTTTCATTTACAAAAGATTCTCTCGCTTTTTTTTTTTTTTTTTTTGGTCTGTGGTGATCTTTCCAAATTTGAAGACCTCTTTTTACTGATAAACAAATGTCTCTACACGCACAGGACTGAGATCAGAGTTGTGGACAGGTAACAATGCTAAAGGACTCTATATGTTATAACTAGTATTAATACCACCTTGGAGGGTTTGTACAGATATTATATTATAATATATTATATTTATGTACCGTTTATTTTATTGTGTTAAGTTCTTATGAGCTTTGTACAACAATGATAAATCTATCAATTTATAGTATTTTCCAGGCAGAGTACAGACTACACTCTCTCTAGAGTCCATATTATTTCATGTGACTTACATTTGAGCACTATTTTTTTTTTAGCTCAAATTGTAAATAACTACCTACAGAAAAAGGCTTGGGAAAGGAGCCCAGCAAAAGAAATCACCATCAATTATGAGGACTGTAGATTAATATCAGATTGGGTCAGGGTCAAAATGGGGGTTGCAGATGTTTTAAATAATTTTCTGACTAAGCGGTGGGTGTTACAGCTGGTAATGGTTGAAATGATGACCGGCAATTACATTTCTCTCATTTCCCAACTAATTACAAGTTGATAAATAACTTTCACCATCATTCAGGATGCCATGAAAAGCACTGCATGTAATTAAGACTGCGTTTGAAGTGACAGTGCATACTGCACTGCCAAACCCAACAAAGCATCCACGCAAGTTCAACTAACAACATGATGATGCCATTCCCATCACATGCTATTGGCAACTTTAAATGTATTTTTTGCAACTGCCTTGTTGCTAAAGCGTTAGTGCTGTTTCTAAACACAACCTGTACATGAAACAATGACGCTAAGATACCAACCTTTTTCTTCTGAGTTTCTGTAATGAACAAAACAACTGTTTATGATCACAATTACTCGTGTTGTTTATTCTAAACCAATCTCTTTTGGAAACTGCAATAATTGAATCATTTAATGATTTAATTTAGAACAATGTTGTAAAAGCTACATACACTGGTAGATAGATGGACAGAGGAATCACACGCTGCCTTCTCTGACACTCTGACAAATCTGTGCTCTTTTTAAAACGGATGCTCTGTTTCACCTGAGCTGTCAAGGCTTGTGAAAGAGGGATGTTTTGTAGGTTGTACATGGGGCTGTGTGTGTGTGTGTGTGTAGCGGGTGCATGGGGGTAGCATAGTGTGCGGGGTCCCCCTCCTCCTCCTCACTGTGTCCGGGGAGGAAGAGCCAGGACAGAGGAGCCCTGGGGCCAGGAGCCTGGGAGGACACAGGGAGGTCACTTCATCCACTGGTGTCACACTCTAATTCATCTGTCAGGGCCTACGCAGGAGCAACATGCACACACCAATACACAAGCCCACACTGTTGCATGGGCACATAACAACTCTCTCTCACACTCACACACACACACACACACACACACACAAAGAAGGATGCCGATGTGACAATAACTTACTTTAGCGGCTTTCAACAGGATCTCTCTCTCTTGCTCGTCCTTCCTCTGCTTCTCGATTCTCTCCAGCTGCTCGAAGAAGCGGAGCTGAGAGCGAACGTCTGCAGACTGCTCGTAGCACTCATCGTCCTGACAGGCAGATAGAGAGAACATCAATGCAACGGTAACAGCTGAAAGGAGTTCAGAGTCCCATTCAGTGGCTTCAATACAGCCCTCAGTCCGTCTAGATGCAGGGAATGACCTCAGTCAGAAGTGAAAGAAAAATTGCATCACATATTGTTAACAAAGTACAACCCAGTGTGTACAAATGAGGATAAGAACTGAACATAATAGATATTTATCAAACATCAATGGCAGAAAACTGAGAATGTCACAGTAATAATATGTGTGGCTTTTTAGTTTAAAACAGCAAATATTTTTAAATCATTACATTAGCAAATGAACAGTAGTACTGAATACTAGATGTATATTCACGTCTCACAAGACTGCTCTTCCACAGCCAAGTAAAGCAAATTATTATTATTTTCATTACGGATTAATCTGTGAATTATTTGATTTAATAAATCACATGAACTCTAGTGGGTTTCAGACAAGTGTGGGAAAAAAAGAAAGAAAAGCAAAACAGTTTATCAATGTCAAAATGACAGAATAACAAATTCCCCATATGACCAACATTCATTACCACGGTGATATTTTCATCCGTAATGATGTAAAACTAAGAAAAGCAGCAAATCAGCAAAAACTTTTGTTTCTTAGCCCTTTTCCTTGAAACATGACTTCTGTAATTCATCTTTTTTACAAGTGTGGCAAATATATTTTCTGTTGATTAACTAATAGACTGATGGACTAATTGCTACAGCACCGTCATCACTGAATGTTAAGTACATTTTCATGATGTACAGAGCCGCCACTGCTGCAAGAGGAGATGTAATGACAGAGAGGGAGAGAAAACCAGACAGATGGAGAGAAAACTGCTGAAAAAGTTTTATTTCTATCATAATTAATGTGCTTGATGGGACGATGCATGAATCAGTCTATATTATAATATTACTTGAGGTTTGCAATATTTAATGACTTGAATACTGGAAAAATTCAAATCCATTTTTCTGATTCATAATCAATTAAACTCATCAAGATTAGACTGAATTGATTGTCATGCTTTGCTTGTAATTACGATGAACACATGTAATGCAGAGCTCTTACTTTGGGCTGGGCTGATAAACAACACAACGTTAAAAACAAACCCTCAAAAACAGAGAGGAAGACGCCCTCGATTAAAATCTGTGATTACTATCACAGATCACAATAAATAACTCCAGCATGCCCTGCCCAACATGGCATAAGAAATACTGCCATTATTAACTGCACATCTGGTTAAACAAAGAATCCAAACTTTTGGATACAGTTGAAGAGAAGCAGCATCAGTCTAACACACCAACTTTTTCTATTTACAGACGAGGCGTCTCTTTGCATTAGAGCATCAAATCCCACTTGGGAAAAGGAACGGCAAGTGTAAAAACAACTTTTGTAGGTCATCAAAAGTTAATTTATTAACTTATTTCACATGTTTGTGTGCGTACGTCTGTACATCTCCCTGTGCATGTGCAGCTCTGTTCTCTTGCACTTGGTTTCTATATCACTCTCTTCCTTCTCTCTGTGTGTGTGTGTGTGTGTCAGCTCTGTGTGTGTGTGTGTTTCCATGAGTGGATGAGAGAAACCGGGTGGCACAGAGCACAAAGACACATCAGAGGAGGCTCATCGCCAGCACCCCTCCAACCCCCCTCTTTCTCTCTCTCTCTCATCCAGTCTCCCTCCTCTTTGTTGCAGCGCTGAGCCTGCACTCTTGCCGTAGCTCCTGCCGCCGCTGCCGAAGCCCGGTCGCTCTTTAAGGCCGCTTCATCTTTTGGTCTTTTCTCTTTCTTTTTTTTTCTCTCTTTTTTTTCGCTGATGTCAACAGAGTGACTTCACAGAGCTTCATGCCTCTCTCACACACACCTCATTTACAAAACCACAAAAAAGGAAAAGAACGAATGGAAAGAAGGAGACGCACAAAACAAGATGGGGACAACTGTAGCCATGCTCTTCCTCCCTGCTCCTCATCCTCCCTCCTTGGCGTCAGGAAAAACACATTTTCAAAGTTTTCCCCCAGTTCTCCCAACAACGCCAAGATTTAGGCTTGTAGTTGCGATGGGGTTTACACTTTAATGTACACCAATTAAATGCGGTTATATAGTTACATTCAAGAGCTAGCACAGATAAAGCCACCAATAATGAGAAAAGCGCGCAGGTAGGCTGAGACACGGCTCAGAAATTCTTTCATACCTCAAGTTTTGACTGACTGATTGAAATAGTCTGAGCTCACCTGTTTATCAACTTCAGGGTAAATACAATTTCTCAGTAACTTTTATGTATTTATGTACATTTTTTGTTTATTTGTAGGAGAGACAGTCGTGTTTCATACCACTGTTAAGTGTCTGTGTCTGAATGTTGGGAGCATTCAAGTGTGTCCATAATCGAGTTTCTATGTTTCTGTGTGTGACCTTCATTGTCCCAATGAAGTTTCTTCTCCATCTCAACTTATTCAATATTGTCCCTGTTTTTAAATCTGATGTATACTGTGTATTTTCTTACATAAATATCTGTCCGAATATGTAAACAACTGCCGAGGTTCAGGCCACACATTTTATATAATGACAGATTCATGACTAAACTTTGACATCATCTGGTTTGCTTCATGCCAAAGTACAAGGCACAAATAATGTCAATGCTCTTGTAACTTCGGTGGCAGCTTTAGTGTTCCCTGATGGCACTCAAATAAATGACGCAGCACTGGCTGCATGCTCAGGATGTTTGTCATTAGGGTTTCACTGAATCTGTTCATACTGGTACTGTTATTATTCATTGTTCTCAACAGTACTTCATAACAACGTGCTATTTCTTCTGTCCTATGTATGAACACTGCATGTACGGTAAATAAAAATAAGCATGTTGGCTCTCTCTGGGATCGTTTTCCAGGATTTTGAAGAAGGAGCAGGAATCACAAGTGGTTTAACTGATGGCGACGGTGTTTATATATGAAAAGTTAATCTTTTTCTATGATTTAAAAAAACAAAACAAATTTAAGCTAATATATAATTTGTTCAATTCATTTTCGATGCAACCCACACAGGGTATCCCACAGTATGGCGCTGCAATCACAATAGATTTTGCTTCCCATTTTTTTTTGATTGAGACATTTTTACTGCTGCTTAACTGACCCTGGATTGTTGCTGTGCATCAAATTCAGCCTGATTCAAACTTGACCTGCAAGATCGGCCACTTTGGGTGAGAGTTGACCTCCAGATGCTGATCAGCTGCTGTGAGTTCAAGGTCAAAGGCCTGATCACTTGAGCATTTCAGTTCCTTCGTTATTCATTTGGAACTGCCCCGTAAATCCAGGTGAATCTTTTTGCATCAGATTCAACTGAATGTTAACCTGAATGTTTGCAGCATGAACCTGAAATAGGTTTGTTTGCTGAAATGGAGGGGAAGCTCAGTGTATTGGAAGTGCTCCTCTACTTCACCGCTGTTTCCAAACCGTGAGGGAAACCAGTGCTGCTTGGTAGACTCTGCTGACTAATGGTGGCAATATCGGCAGTCAGCCAGTCAAATTAGCCTAAAAATTACTATCCCTAATATGTGGGGATGTAGGGGTGTGTGTGTGTGTGTGTGTGTGTGTGTGTGTGTGTGTGTGTGTGTGTGTGTGTGTGTGTGTGTGTGTGTGTGTGTGTGTGTGTGTGTGTGTGTGTGTGTGTGTGTGTGTGTGTGTGTGTTTGTGTGCACTCTTCCTACCTTACAGGAGTCCAGTCGGTGCTGCGCGATAGTTGAAACTTTTTCTACCACAGTGCGAAGTCGTGACTGTGTGGCGTGAGAGATGAATGTTACAGCCTCCATGGGGACCTCTGTGACTCCAAACTTCTTAGCTGTGAAGGACACACACACACACACACACACACACACACACACACACACACACACACACACACTCACACTCATTATCATCAATTCAGTTCTCAGTATTAAGTCCTGATTCCTCATCCATCTCCCTGACTCTGTCGTATTCACAACAGCGATCTTCTTCCTTTACCATCTGGGATTTTTGTAACACAACTTCTGTTCTCACTTTTGCTCTACTCAAGGGATAATAACGTTGGAAGTGGCTGTTTTATCATCACCGCTTTTGCTCTCACCATTTGCCTTTTCAAGAAAAACAACAGCTAAGCAGGTAGGAAGTAATTGTTTCTGAGAGCAACACAAACAAACACACACACACACACAACCAAAAACCTTGTAAAGACACACCACCAGAAGAACACAACATCCATTCAGTACCTCCACTTTTACATTTTCACACACATTCAACTGTCTGGATTAGTGTGTGCAATTAACTCGCAGAAATAGGACTCATCACACCGAAAGTTAATTTGTTTCACAGTCTTAGTGCAAATTCCGGAGTGGCTTTACTAGCTAAGCTCCTTCAAGTGTGTAAACGACATTGACCATCTCTTTTCGTAGGAGAAGGATAATTTAGTTTCCTTGGAGCAAAACTCATCTGAAGTCATAACAAAAGAGAGGCGGACAGACTTTGGTAGGGTTACTATCTGTTTCCAACTTCCTTTTAAATAATTCCATTAACATAATTTTCTCTCTGGCACCCTTTTAAGTAAACCACACCAATTATTTAAATCAGCGGAACAATACATATACTCCTCACCAGCTCGAGCTTTGAAATAGATGGAGGAAGCCCTGTTAGCCTTATAATTACAGTGGCAATACAAGTGGCAATGTCACAAGGTCAGAGAAAAACACTAATAGGCCTCTGCTTCCTTCAAAAATAAGATCTTTCATAGACATTAATATTTCAGAGAAAGTTTAAGAGAATTAGCCAGAGAGGGACACATTTCTGTGAGCAAAAACATGTTTCTCAGCTTGTAATGATACAAATCATTAACATTAACATTAAAAAAGCCTTTAACACAGCAAGAAACAGACTAATGAAGTGGACAGCTTTAATATGTAGTGTAATTCATACTGGAGAGAAAGAAAAGATAACAAGAATGACATGCATCAAAGGCTGTAACATCTCCAGTTTGACCCACAATTCTTTTTTTCATCATTCCCATCAGTCACACTTGGCCTCTATAGTGAATGTTAACATATTAATATGCTGCTTCATGAATCCATATCTGTTGTGAAATCGAAACGTAAGATCCATTTCTTCGCCAAACTATTTCATAACAAAGTTTTGTTGCTTCTGTCCTGTATGTAAACTATCCTTAGGTCACAAGTAAGATGCTTTTAATCTAATTCATCCTTATATAAACGCTGGAGAACTGAATTTAATTATTCAATATTATGGAAAAATAAAAAAATACTTTGGATATTGGCCAATAGACAACAAAGTTGTATAAGATTGTGGTAAAGTTACATGTAGGCGTTGACCAGTAGACCATGCCACCACTAGCAACCCGTGGGTACATCTCTGTAATATGCAACCAAATGACAAACTATAAAGTAAATTATGTCTCTTAAAATTGTATTTAAGCTATGTGTCTTTAAGCGGAGAGAGGTTGTGTTCGGGCATCTCTTACTGCCCACATCAGATCAATCAATCAGATTCAATAAACCTAAAATCACCTGTTTCTGATAGTTCTTAGTCACCAGGTAGGCTACTAGTCTGGTACTTGTAATGTTAAATACCACAATAGCTTCTCATGCAGTAGCTGCCTGCCCATCATCTCCAACACAATCCCATTGAGAGGTAAAATCTGCATTGAGGCCTGGTAACTTGAATATTTATTTAGTATAGAAATGACTGGTATCCATAGCAACAAGGGTTCCCCTGAAAAGTAGCTGGCAGTGAACATGGAAAAAGGTCCTGAACGAGCCATCCATGCTAGTTTATTTCTATTATAGCTTTCACCGTGTGATCATTATAGAAGAGCTTTTGACATAACTTTCACTCTGCTTTAAGCTCTGCCCACAAACACATAATAACCCAACACCCTAAGAAACCGGAGCTCCACCTGGGGCTAGTACTTTCGCTCACCTGGATCAAGCAGCTTACCTTTTCTGTGAGACAACCATGATCTCAGATGTACAGGTGCTTCATCCCTGCAGACTAACAGTAAACGCAGCTGAAATCTTCTCAACTGCACATCAAGAGTCAAGGTCTAATGAAGCCACAAGGACTACGCCATTTTCAAATTGCAGAGATGCCATAGCCTCAAGTCATATCCTTGTTCCAGTCATGATGCCAAGAATAAAACACAGCTCTTCCCTCAGCAAACAAAAACGGACAAAGCTACTCCTGAACTCCCAAAGCAAAAGTGCTGATCATGGTAATAAGCTTTTCCCAAATCTAAACAAGTACACTGTAAATTGTGATTTTGTCTGTTTGTTATCTTAACATATTATTCTATGTCATTAGGACACATGATTACTGAGGTTGTTATAATAACATGAAATTATTAGTTAAAAACGTCTCAACTAAAAAATAAATGCTAATTTGAAAATCCAGGCCCAACTGAATTAGAAATGTAAGTCAACTTGACTTTGGGGATAAAAACGGCTGCGTCATCACGCTTTTCTTGAAATGCATTGTGGGAATGCAGCTGCGGGCGGGAGAATGTGCTCCTTTCCTCCCTTCCTCCATTTTGGACGCAAGTTGGAGGGCATCGTCGACCGCATGTTTCTTCGGAGGTAAAACTTTCACTGGCTGAATTCAGGATTTATTCCGACGACACAGACAGAGCAGTGTGGGAAAAACGAGTCGACAAGTATTTGGTGAGTTTTCTTTTGTTTTTCTGTCGAGTTTATGTGGTTTAACAAGGTGATATAGCCTACTTTTAAAGCTAACTTTAAGCTAATTTAGTCTTTGATAAGTGAATGGGAGAAACTTGAATTTAACAGGTTTACTGTTGTATTTTTCGGTTTGATAAGGGATATAAGTGTGAGGGTAATTATGTTTTTGGCGTTTGGTGAGTTTGCTCGGTATTTATTTATTCAGTTGCCGTGAATTAACGAGGTGTGTGTGTTAGGTAGGTGGGGGGGGGGGGGGGGGTTGTACTGTGTGCGCGTGCAGTGGGAAAAAAACGAATGTGTCGAGTGTAGAAAAAGAACGTGTGTTTTTCAGGTGTAGCTAACTTAGCAAAGTTAGCAGTGCTAGGAGGGGGCGTCTAGGCTGTGGTGTGTGGGTCGGTACTCTGCACAGGCACAGTGGAAAAATAGTGTAAGTTAAATGTCTACTCAACTGTTAAGTTAGTCTTAATCACATTGTTTGTAAACCGTGGCTAACGTTAGCAGTGCTAATAGCACCAGAGTCTGCATGCCTGTGCTGAATGCGTTAATGTTACACTGGCTTCGGTCCAGCTTGTGGTGGGGTTATGGAGGTGTGCGCTCCACACACACAAGATGCCTGCAGTGGAAAAATGTGAATGTCTGGTCAACTAGTCTAAAAGTAAAATATAAAGTTAAGCAAAATGAGCACGATTTAACAGGGTTTAGAACATCTGGGAGAAAAATGTGTGTATTAAAAGCCTTTTTTGGTTTTTGTTTGTGTGTTTGCCCAGTGTGACTAACATTAGCAGTGCTAAAGCAACAGCAGCTGTTCTTCAGGGTTCTTACGGATCCTTAAAAAGTCTTAAAAGGCATTGAATTCATTAATCTAAAAACAAGGCCTTAATTGGCATTAAAATGTCTTAAATCGATTTTTGAAAGGTCTTAAAAATTTTAACACTTGGTAAGTGGGATTTTATGATTATAATTAGTCTCAAATCTCAAAATAATTGGTAAAATTCTGACAGAAGTTTTTTTTCTCCCTCCCAATCATTCATGTAGCAGTCACTTTACCTTGGACCACATATTAAAGTGGGTAAAATTGTCCCTAACCCTATAGCCTTGATGTGGTGACGTTTGTTTTGTTTTTTCTGCATTTGTGATTATTGTGAAGTCGGTCTTAAATTTCATTTAAAGCAGCATTTAAACTTCTTAAATTTAAGTTGGCTTAAGCTGTAGGAACCCTGGTTCTTGCTGAAGTCTACAATACGTTACCTGCTGTTACGCAATACACATTGCTTCAGTCAAATGGTGATATTCCAGTTTCTTATACCACAGCTTATGATATGCTTTGGATGGACTAATGGGGGAATAAAGTAAAGAATATTTCATAGACGAGAAGTTGTTTTGTAATATTTTATTATTGTGAATGTTCAATTTGATCTATATCTAGCTTATGTTCATTTCTGTTTAAAAAAAAAATTAAAACTTAATCTCTTAAGATTTTAAATACATTTTGTTATTGACTGTCCTCAGCAGTATGTTGCGGAGCTTCCTGCACCAGTACTCCTGCTGCTTCTCCATTACGGGCCCTGCTGAATGCCATCTATGAAAGGTAATACTCGACTATATATAAGTACCTGATAACCACACTTCAAATAATCAGAATTCTCTCTGAGTAGTAATAAAGTGCTCTTGAAACTTTCATGCAAGTTTTATGGATGAAATGTTAAGATATGCAAACAACAAATGATTAATTATGATGTTTGTCAGTACATTGTATTAGCGGTTCTTAACCTGGGGGTCAGGTTGTTGTGAGATCACAGGAAATCATAGAAAGGGTGCTAGAACAAGAAATATGAAATTATTTTTGTACGATTACCCAAGTGTCGCTTGTATGCAACAAGCTATTTTTTCTTCCGGAACCTTTCTCAGCTTGGTATTTGGAGCACTTGCGATGTTACGAAGTCTGCAAGAGAGACCCTGCTCAACTGACGGTAGCCGAACCTGAAGACCTGAACCACTACATCCCATTGTCGGCATACACCGTGCAAGGCCGACTTCTGGTTTCACCGAAGGCATTTCCTGTACATTAAGGTATTGTTGTTTTTTTTAAGGTCTTAAGCCCCCCCACTTTTGCACACATGGTTTTCACTGAAAACTTGTTAGTTGAACTTGTGGAATAATTTTTCCACTGAAAACTTGTTAGTTGAACTTGTGGAATAATTTTTATTCAGAATATAGATATAGATAATACTGTTGAAACACTTGTTGCAATCGATGCAGAAATAACACAGGATGCAGGGGAACCTCCACTGCGTTTCACTGTGCCTCGACCATAATACATCCATGGCCTCGACTAGCGCACCAAATCGCGAACCGCTTCCTGAACCAGTAGGCGGAGCAACGGGCCGGCGAGGCTTCGGACGTCATCTCATACGTCATCGATACACGCTTCGATACGCGCTTCACAAAATACTTCCTGGATTACTCGACGCGCGCTTCGAAGCCTCGGCACGGCAAGACCCATCACCAGTTTTCAGTTTGTTAAAAATGTAATTTGTATTTATTCAGTCAGTGAAGGTTTAGAGCATCAGCTCATAGCTTCTGTCGTGTGTGTGTGTGTTTCAGTCAGACGTCGACGACAAAGTACAAGATGGTTCAAGTCTGCAAGAGAGACCCTGCTCAACTGACGGTAGATGAACCACTACATCCCATTGTCGGCATACACTGTGCAAGGCCGACTCGTGGTTTCAGGGATTTCTTGTACATTAAGGTATTGTTTTTTTTAAAGCCCATAAGCCCCCCACTTTTGCACACATGGTTTTCAATTTGTTAAAAGTGTAATTTCTATTTATTCAGTTAAAGTTTGGAGCATCAGCTCATAGCTTCTGTCGTGTTTGTGTGTGTTTTGGTCAGAAGTCGACGACAGAGTACAAGACAGTTCAAGTCTGCAAGAGAGACCCTGCTCAACTGACGGTAGCTGAACCTGAAGACCTGAACCACTACATCCCATTGTCGGCATACAACGTGCAAGGCCGACTCGTGGTTTCATCAAAGGCATTTCTGTACATTAAGGTATTGTTGTTGTTTTTTTTTAAAGCTCATAAGCCCCCCACTTTTGCACACATGTTTTTAAAAAATCTAGAAATAGTGGTAAGTTTTTCAGTGAAAGTTATGGCCAAAAAATGATTAAAATGTCCCTCATTGGACAAAAATGTCCGTCGTGGGGCCAAAGTGATATTCATGGAATGATATACACCCGAGGCACACTGCCTACCTGAGCAGTACCCCTTTTCATTTCAGTGCACATATCAACAAGTATGAGTTCAGAATGATACTTCAATGCACAAATAAATAACAGACACTTCAAAGACCTGATCATATTTTGAATTCTATTAATGTGACCACACTCAATCCAATTGTGGAATTATGTAATTTATGTGGATTTTATTTTCATTTCAGTTTCATCATGCTGCTGCGCATCATCTTGAGGGAAAATGACATAAGAACGGTGACCATTGACACCTTGCCGGAGACTGTTCATGACTTCTGCTCAATCCCGAAGACCAAACTGGGACTGGAGGGCGACCTTGTGATTCAGTATCAGGACCCCGAGTTCGACAATGAACTGTGCAATTTAAGTAGCATGTCGGAGCTTCCTAAAGATAAAGCAACTTTGAAAGTGCACACCAAGTCTTCTGAATACCACACAGACTCAACTCTAGACACGGCAAACCTGTCATCATCTTCCTTCATACAATCAAAAACTGAACATTCCAAGTATCAATTTGTCGATACAAATAAATGAGTAGCTTTAGATGTGTAACATTTTCTTGAACTGCACACATTCCTGTCACCATAAAACTGAAAATGTTAAATGCATAAATGTGCACACTACTCAGCATCTCACATTTGTTGAATTTAATTTTTCAACCAAATCCACTGAACTAATTGTTTAAATTGCTGTGTCTTGAATATAAAGGCAACACTTTTTGATGCAAAATTGTCAAAAACCAAACAGAAAAAACAACTATCAATGATCGTGAAGATCTTCAAATAACTACAGTATACTGTATGGACCTTTGCAGATGAACTGAGTGTCATGGAAATAGGTCCATCTTTTGCCTTGAACATGGCACTTTGTAAACTGTCTGCAGTTCTATCTGTATGAAAGACCATTTCTGCCTGTGAAAAGAAAAAAAATGTTCCCATGGTATTCAGGGGACGTTCTGACCCTCGTAAATTTTTTTTTACGTTTAACTCAAATTTTAAAGGGATAGTTCACCCTAGAATGATATTTCGCTCATTATCTACTCACCCTCATGTTGACTAAGGGCTGGAAGAAGTTTCGGAGCCCACCGTCCCTTCTCTGAGTTACAGGGGGTCTTAGCGTAGCAGTGCATTTCAATGCCATGGTAGCAAAGGGACACCAGAGCTCTTCGTAAAAAAAACACACACAAAAAAACATCCAAATACCTCCATGATGCTCGTATGTAATGTCCGTCTTGTGCTGAAGCCCCAAATTGCGGAATTGTCCCGAAAAAAATTAAATAAGTCCACATTCCAAGCATGTTTGTAGCATTAGCTCCCAGTGTTGTTGTCCGGTCTTCCGCTGCCAGCGCGCATGCGCAACGTTCGCACTGAGACTCGAGTCGGTCTCAGTGCTCTCATGTGCTCTTGCGCATGCGCGCTGGCAGCGGAAGACCGGACAACAACACTGGGAGCTAATGCTACAAACATGCTTGGAATGTGGACTTATTTAATTTTTTTCGGGACAATTCCGCAATTTGGGGCTTCAGCACAAGACGGACATTACATACGAGCATCATGGAGGTATTTGGATGTTTTTTTGTGTGTGTTTTTTTTACGAAGAGCTCTGGTGTCCCTTTGCTACCATGGCATTGAAATGCACTGCTACGCTAAGACCCCCTGTAACTCAGAGAAGGGACGGTGGGCTCCGAAACTTCTTCCAGCCCTTAGTCAACATGAGGGTGAGTAGATAATGAGCGAAATATCATTCTAGGGTGAACTATCCCTTTAAATTTCATAATTTGGACATTTTCTCATCAATTTGACTTTTTTTTAAACTCAAATTTGGCTCTGGGGAGGGGGGACTTTTCTCTTTGACTGGCAGAAATGGTCTGCTGTGTTCCTGCTCATTTAACAGAAAATAGCATTTGCAAATGCTACAAATAATAGACAGCAAAATATGAACTGACTTGAATACCAGACAATTTTAACATGAGTCCGGAGCTAGACGAGTCATCCGAGCACAATCTCACATGGTTTTCCGCAGGAGTCTGTTTCTGAAACCATGCACAAGTGAGGAACACTGTCCTCCACCGATGTTCATCAGGACTTTCTGAATGACTTCAAATGTTTTAACATTAGTTGGAGCAAGTCTTGATCTGTATGTCCTGTGGTGTTGGACGAGAATGTTATTCTTGATCTTTGTGGCCCTTTGTTCTCTTATATGGCAGTATTGTCACATAATACTTGCAATGCTGTAAATTTTAAGGAGGTTCAGTAAATCTTGACAGGTGTGTGCTCCAATAAATGTTTAACTGGCTGCATGTTAATTGTTGTTTGTCATATTTCTCTTTGAAGCAAACACGCTCAAAGTTCTAAGACATCTTGGATAAGTTCAAGTGATTGATTAATTTAATTCAAATGACCTGACACTTTTAATTAAACTAAGATAGATTTGCAAATTCAAATAACAACCAAGCAGTTCAATCAATTAATAAATCCAAGTCAAGTTAACTGACACAAGAGATTAACACAACTCACAGTTTTAGTTGAAATGAAACAGATTTGCTAGTTCAGACAACTACCCTAAATAGTTTAATCTATTGACAAATCCAAGTTAACTTAACTGAAACCAAAGGTTAACACAACTGACCATTTCAGATTCAAACAACTACCTGTATGAGTTAAATCAATTATGAAAGATAAATCAACCCAAACTAACACAGGTGTTTACCCAACAAGGAATATTTAACCTAGATAACAAATTATTTTCTTTCACTTAACTTGAAATTTTAAGGCAGCCCTTTCACTCGTATTTTTAAGTTGAAACAACACGTTACAATTTACAGTGTAGGCAGAACAAACAACCTCTTGGTTCCTCCAAGATTCTTTGACATTTACATTGTTTCCATTTTTTTACAGAGAGTTACAGCATTCTTTAAGTTCATATACGGTACATGCAAATACGCCGCAAAAGAGAAAAAAGGATCACTGTACCAAATTTAACGAGTAGCTAATTTCCATCTGCAATCTCAGGGCAAGTGGGGAACAGTAAAATTCAAAATCCAACATCACAACTACAAATAGGCCAACATTGCACGCATAGCCGAACAGACACATTCAATTTTTTAGTAAAAAATAAATAAAACTTGTGTATTTGTTACTTTCTACATATTCCCATGGATCCTACAAATGATGTTATATGAGTTGTAAATTATGAGCACAAATATGGATCCTGATTTACAGATACAGAAGACTTTTATTTGTGCATTGTGCTTTGCGAGTTATGTAACTTATTTGTGAAAGGTTTGCGACTATGGGAGGAGCATAATCATGAACAATCTTACGCACTAAACGCACATCTGAACACAGAATTAATTTGTCTAAGCTTCCAAACAGTTTTTAGGACAGTCTTGCTGACCAACGTGTTATGCAACAGTGGAAATGAGAAAAAAAATAGGGTATTCAAGTATGTCTTCATATTTAGCTTCACAAATCTTATTTGGCTTGCTTTGCCAAAAGAAACTGATTTCGATACTAGATCAACAAGGCACAGAGAGAAAAATAAAACATGATAATAAATAACATAAATTGTTTCGGGGCATTAAGTCCAAATGTACATGATAAATGTATAATACAACTTATTTCCTATTGCACACGTACTATAGTACTGATTTAATGCAAATTCACTTTTCATAAGATTTAGCAAGCACTGTAATTTAATATAATTAGTAATTAATCAGTCAAATATGCCAGTGCACACAAATTAGAAAAGCAGAGACCAGACACAGTGTTTAGTTAAATAAACCCTACTATTGTCGGAGCCATGATAGGAATATTAGAGCTCAATTCTCAGAACTAGAAGACATGTTTGTGTTGACGACCGTTTTCCAAGTAGCAGGTCATGCTAGTTTCGAGGTAAAACTGACAAGATGTGAGTACAGCATGAGGCGCTTGCCTTGTTTTGAAAGTGAATCATACAGAAGGTTTGAGAGCAGTTTTCCATTTGGACCCCACTGTGCATCTTCCAGGAGAGATCATGCTCCACAACACACTCACATCCAAAAAGAGTAAAACTGTTCTCTTGTCAGCGTTATTATTTCCCTTGAGCCATTATGTTGTGTTATCGAGATACATTTCAGAAAGATTTTGAGGTAATATTCCACGCATGGAGGCTTATTTCAATATATTCTTATTCTCACAGTCTTAGAATTTGACAATTTGTCTTCTACTGTCTGCTTGTGTGTGCGTGTGTGTGTGTGTGTGTGTGTGTGTGTGTGTGTGTGTGTGTGTGTGTGTGTGTGTGTGTGTGTGTGTGTGTGTGTGTGTGTGTGTGTGTGTGTGTGCATACACATGTTTTGTATGCAAGACATGTGTATGTGTGTGTGTGTGTGTGTGTGTGTGTGTGTGTGTGTGTGTGTGTGTGTGTGTGTGTGTGTGTGTGTGTGTGTGTGTGAACTCAGAACTTAAAGGTACCAGTGGACTATCATTACTTTGAGGAGTTTTTCTAGAGAGCTCCAGCTGTGCCTGTGTTCTGGTTCCTGAGACAGGGGGTGGAGTGCTGTTTTTGCAGCCTCATATCACCACCACCACCACCACCACACCCGCCCCTCACCACCACCACCACCCTGCACCAACCTCAAGGACAAGCCCAAAGAATTATGAGGGGAGGGAGAGAGAGAGGTTTGGGGAGAGGAGGGCGGCATAAGTGTTTGTTTGGAGGGGATAAATAAGGAGGAGAGGAAACGAGACACAGAGAGATGTAAAGATGAAAAAACAGAACTAGACAGAAAGAGGCATCCTCTCCTGATATCAGTATTCATAAAGGAAGAAAGGGGGGGTGGAGAATGGGCAATCAGACCATCTCCACTGATTAAAAAAAAAGAAAGTCCATGGCAAAGATAAGGAGAAAAGCAAACTATTCTGATCCACTACCTAAGTAGGACCAGCACTAGAATATTTTAACAGGGCAAAAAGAGGGCATTGATGGTCACAGTGAAGATGTTGTAGGGTGTTGAGCAGTAAACGAGAAGGCAGAGCAGAGTGGGACTTGGTGCTTGTACAGTAAAGAGGAGCAGCCGAGGCTTTCTGATTGAGTGGAGCTGGCAGGCCGGGGGAGCCTCCCTCGGACTGCTGTCAGCTGGGAGCGTGCAGAGGCCAATCACTGACACAACAGAGCTGCATAAGTGCCACTTCCCCAGCAGGGGGCGCCCTAGCCTCCTGCCCTGTATCATGCTGCGTGCCCCCCCTGGGGAAAGATTTATATTTTTAAACAACCCCTCTGCCCCAAGGTGACGGGATAACAACCACGCCAAGAGTCCACGTAACGGAACATGACCCGCAGGTCTCCGCGCTACACTGAAGATACTTTAATTGAGATGAAACGAGATGAGGGCGCTAGACTCCCCGTCACGTGGAATTACGCTGTGTGTTTTTTGATCTGATTCACGGGAGCAAGATGCTAGGCACAGGTTTATTTTGAGTAATAACACTCATTATTCGTTTTCACAGGTTTCACTGTGCAGCGAGAGCCTGAAGTATATTTCAAGCAATAAAACTGACTGCCAGTAGCAAAAAAGAGGTAATGAAGACACTATCACTGGGCATGTGATACTGCAAATAAGAACCAAGACGTCTCCACCTGTATCGATTAGCACACACAATACTGTGTGTATCACAGTGTCAAGATCCACTAAAAAGAAATCTCACTGCCAAGTCTCATTCCTCTAAACTCTGTTCCTTTAGTCCAGAGGACAATCTGACAGCCAGCCTTCAAAAGACAAACCCATAAAGTATTTATGTGTGTGCCTGGGGTCCAGTGAGTTCAGACAGCCACTGAAGAATTCATTAAAGGAGGTGAAAGAATTGTTAAGTGTATCAAATTTAAACCGAGGCCAAACAAGAAAAGGCTCAGCCTGAACCACTGACAGAGAGAAAATCAAAACTGTCTTTAGTGATGACACTCTAAACACAGAAACAACATGTTCCTAACGCAAAAGACAACAGATAGTGATTTCATCACCACCACAGCCTGGATATTCAGCTTTGGATTGTGTTTTTAGAGTAGGAGGGTGAGAGTACATTGACATTAAATTAAGGTTCTTCCTGCTGTTATAATAACATATTTTTGTTCCCTGAGCGACGTGCATCCCCAGACTGAAGTTACAAACATGTAAAACCTAAAGGCCCCCACACACCACCCCGACGCGAGCCGACGGCCGACGGCCTTTATCTGACGACTACGTCGCCTCTCGTCAGACACAGTCGGCAGAAAGGAAGCAGTGAAACACACCGCCTTGACTACTGCCAACTACACAGCAGCCTGTATGTTCTGCGCTTGCGCAAAATGCAATAAGTCTCCCTAAAAGCGGGTGGCGCTAGTCTCGTGCCAGTAATCCGAAACATGAAAACAGGAAATGCCGTAACGGAGAAACCATTGAAGAAACCATGGAGAACAAAGCGCACACAGCATTAGCTTGTTATTAGTTTTGAAAAGACGTTTTGGACGTTTTGGAAAACAAAGCTTGGCAGCAAAATCGCTCCGGCTGAACTGATGGCCGCGTTGTCTGCTCTCTGGTTCGTTCTTGCCCGAAGACATTGCAGGAGGAAAAAAGTAAGGACAAACCGCACCGTTTGTTTACTATCGTCACTTCCGTCCCTCCCACACACCGCGCTGATTCGCTAGGGCACCGCCAGTGAGCTAGCACACAGCCAATCAGAGTACCCAACGAGTCTAATCCCCGACAGCCGACGCTCCCCGACTGTGCATATCGAATCGGGCCCGACGGGACACGACAGCTTACGCGTGTTCCCGACGGAGCTGAACACACCAAACAGACGTCGTCCGACTCTCCCTGACTGTCTCCAACGCTCGACGGGAATTTCTGTGTTACGCTGCAAAACAGGCAAGGCATACTGTACATATCTTACCTGTCTCCAGAATTCGCCGGTGTAGCAGTCCCGGATGGAGAAAGGCCTCGTCTTTACATGAGCGAATTTGCGTCCCCACTAGCTCAGAGTTGGTGGCGAGTATTCTAGCACTCTCCTCGTTCAGGTTCACGCCAGCCATGGAAGCCACATCATTGATGTCATCGTCATCCCTGAAACATGAGAGACAGGATATTAGCAATTAGCAACATGACTTCCTACAAAGGCCTAGGTGAATTAAAGCAACACTATGTAGTTTCTCGGCCTTAAAATAATGTTTCTAAACTCATTCAAGTAGTAGAGAAACGGTTAATTGGATGAATCATGCCGCTGCAGCTTGAGCGGGTTCGCACCGGTTGCAACTGCGCTCTGCAACTTTCCTGGGCAGGTAGGAACACAGCGGCTGTGCATCCCAGCACAGGGCGCTCATGTGCGGGTGAGAGGAGCAGGGAGACCGGGTTTGAGCTTGAACAAAACCTGACTCCCGCTATAACTCTGACTGGAGGAGTGAGATTCTGGTGAGCTGGAAAATTCCACAACACCAGTCCGATATTTATCTGTGTTCGGTTCGTGTTCAATGACTGTCTCACTTTTTTTTTTTCACCTCCTCCAACAAAACCCTCTTTGCTTTCCTCCGGCTCCGTCAACAAATTAATGCATTGCGGGGACGCTCATACAGCATACAGTATTTACGGCAAAGGTAGCAGACATCTGCCCCTCTCAACCAGAAGCACTGAGTAAATCTTACATTGTGTTGCTTTAAGTGGGATTTGTTGGCATTTAGAACTCAATGATATCTGCATAAATGTACACACATCTTTTATAAACTGCATCTTATTGGAGCACAGTTGATGCCCCTTGTCTGGTTGGAAATACAGATTTTGAAACAGAACCCCTTTTGAGACATAAAGTAAACTGTAATGACTGGTACAAGCTACTTCTGTGTAATTGAAGCCAGTTCAGGGTGAACTAAAGGTAAAGTTGCTAAAGTCGGATGACGCAGGGGGAAACGGCCTCACTAGGGAAGATTTCTTTTGGGATTGTGTCCTTGTCGCAGAACTAGTGACTCCTACTGGTTGGTCTGTCTGCACGGTCTCCTCCTCCTTCCTATTAGCAGAAACAAATGCTGCAGTGCAGGGGGAAACAGTCAAACTGTCATTTATCCACCACTGAATGAGAGAGTCAGCCCAGGCATTACATAAAAGCTTTGTCCCCAGACCCTTACCCCCATATCAGTATTTACATCCTATTATTATCAACATATATCCCCTGCCTTGTTTTTATTCATGGATATTTTCTTGGATGAAGTTATGCATAGGTTTTGTTACAGAGAGCTGTACTTTGGTCATAATGGCACAGTATTCCCATTCCAGGGTCTATTTGTGTCAACATGCGGAGAGTTGCTGGAGATGAAGAGCGTTCAGATGGAGTTAAGCTCGATAAGGATGCTCCTGAGGATTGGCACCGAGCTGTGATGAATCTAGCTAATGTCAGCAAACTCTATTTTCGCACCGATTTGCAGCAGTTAGTAATGTATTTTCTTGATGTGCTGGTCATTTCTCAGAGCTATATTGTTGACTTCACATTGTTAACATATAAGCAGCAACATAGAGGAGGTAAACATGCAGAAATGGTGATTGGGTTGGTGCTTTTGACAGTCAACAAGGTCCAGACATCCTTTAAAGGCAGCAACTCTCTTTGTTGAGTCGTCACCGAGACAAATTCCTTCACAATCATTGTACTTGGCGAGTAATGACTCTGACTCTGGCCTGAATTAGCAGAGCGGTGACGTGTTGTGCTTACAGGACTGGCCCTGAGCAAGTAGCAGATTTTTTCTGAGTGGCTTTGACGGAGGGAACAAAGAACCACAGAACACACACAGAGCGGCCTCTCTCCACTCACTGGCTCACCTCCACAGTCATTTACGTTCCTGCCACCGTCGTCGGTTGCGACAGTGCCCGTGCATGTGTCGACGTGCTTTTGTGTGTGTGTGTGTGTGTGTGTGTGTGTGTGTGTGTGTGTGTGTGCGCAGCGAGGGCCCCTGAGTTTTTTTCTCAAGTGTTTGAGTGCGGGGACACACCATCAGCCAACTCCACCCCGCCGAGGCCCTCCTGCTCCTTGGTGCGGCCACAGTGAGCCGATATGAAACTTGACACCGCGGCAGGAGGTTGACAAAGACAATTAGAGCAGCTCTCTGAACCTCACACACCTCTACCTTCTCTCCTCTTTTCCTCCTCTCCTCTAGCACTCAGTCTAATTATGACTTCACAGAGAGAATCTACACAACAACACAAGCATGGATACATTGGATTATACCCTGTGCCGCACCTCAGGCTGTGCACCTTTCTTCATCACGTCCTCATGGATAACTTGACCTGTCCTAAAAAGAAACATGCCTGAGGCCGTGTTCACTCAGGTAAAAAATGTTGCTACTACCACAGCTTAAAATGATCTATGTAGCAACTGCACATGAAGGGGAAAGTAATTGATTACAAAAGAACCCTCAGAACTAATACAAGCAATCACCACAAACTGATCTGGTAAATACCTTATCATCTATGTAACACTGTACTAAGCTGCCATGTTTGTTGTGGAGCTTCTTAAAACACTAGTCTCTCCATGTTTAAAGAGAGAAACCAAGCTGAACAAAACACGTTAGATTAAATGATCTGAATTGAAAAGGTCTGTCGAAAAACAGGAGATATTCTAATTATTTAAAACAAGGCTATATGGCTCATATTACATGAAATGCATCATTGAATTATTCATATACATCTACATGTTTGAATTCTAATTCATTTTAACTCTCGGGTTGGTCAAATTTTTCAAACAAAGCTAGCAAAGCCGCTGTTTTGTGGATTTTGTCATAATTAGCGTATGAAAGAGTTGTAACGTTTATTGACACATTACTGGGTCCTTGACCTTTGAACTTTGACCACAAACATGTAATCTACGATCTGAAGAAATTTACTGAAGGTGATGCTGAGATATCACCAAGAGAATGGGACTGAAGGACATAAAGATGGATGGACGTACAAAAGGATGGATGAAGAGACTATTTGAAAACGTGATGTCTCCACCCATTGCTGCCACTGTGGGGGTAATAACAGGAAGTGAATTTACGGTTTGGTTGGTGCTCTCTAGTCAAAATGAAATATCAGCATGAACGTTGCCGTGTTAAACAATGAAACAAACAATAAACATACAATAGGCTTAGCTTACATGAAGCCAGAGAATTATGCACCACGCTGGCACAGCTACAGCTGCAACATAGCTCCGGCTCTGAGAAGGAAAGAGCTGCCTCATTTTCACCAGGCAGAATTTACAGTACAAATATATGTAAGTGGTGCTGATGAACAATAAAATACATTCAATCTGTTAGGTAACATACTAAAATGTCTGCAGGAATACAGAGCAGAGGTATTTAAACAATGGCTGATTCAGATGCATCAGGCCCTAAAACATCAACCAATGTCTAAGAACACTGGAAATATTGTGAGTAATAATGTTTCTTATTCTTGGAAGGTCTGATTTCTTGAGCTATCTGGGATCGCCTGGGCTCAAATCAAATAAGAATGCCAAAGACAGGTCTGACATTAAAAGGAGGGAATTAGATATGAAATGCAAAATATTCTTGACTATACCTCTGCACTAATAAAGCAGAGATGTAATTAGCTTCCACAGAAGCAAAAGAGCAGCCTCTCAGTTATGGTTTGGGTTGGCCCGGGGGCATGGAGCCTGCGGTCACATGAATATATATGCATGTCGTTTCCATATCAAGCTTGTGTTTCAGCGAGGGCACGCCATAGGTGGTGGGAGGACTGTATTTGCCGTTAAGAGATTGTGTGCAAGTAGAGGGAGTGTGTGGATAGATAGATAGAGGTGTATCCAGATCTCCAGCGCCCCCTGCCTCCTACACCACCATCACACCCGCCACCCCCCACCACCACACCCCACCCCTGTGGATAGAGGTCTCTGTGCCCAGGCAGGGGGCCCTGATTGATCCCTGTGACTAACACCCAGGCCGTGGCGGCTTGTGGCGGCCACACTGAGAGACATGGACCACTGAAGAAGGGTTTTCCACAGAGCAGCCTGGGGTTCACTGGGCAGCTGATGTGCTCATGACCCAAATCAATGAGAGCACTGGTGGCAATGGGGGCACAAGAGGGGCTAAATAATGCTATATGTTTAATAAGTTACTGTTACAAATCCAACGGACTTCAAAAACTCAATTTTCTTTTTACAAAAAAAATCAAAAAGGCCTTAGGTGTAATATAGCTGATGTTGTGATGAAGGCGATATGCCACGGTGCTTTGGTTTGCTGTGACCATAAATATATAACCATAGCAGGCTTCTCTATTTTCCATTTCAAGTGCCGTCATTTTCTTCATGGATTCTTGAAGGATCTTTATTGTGGCGTAGCCTCGTAATCTAATCTTGTGGCTGCCATGTTTCCAAGTCTCTGCATGAACAATTTTTGGGAGGTCACTTTTAAGACCTAATTGAGTCAAATTTATTTGTAAAGCTTTTTTTTTTCCTTTTTTTTTTAGCAAAACAGGCACATCACATAGCAATTTACAGAGCAACAAAGGATGTAACCACAAAGACAGAACTGGCTTTGGTGGTAAATGATGGAAAAGGGCTGGTAGACTTTTATATTCACTGGGAACAGTGATTGGCGAACAGAAACTTTTGTTCCTTGTTTTGCATGTGTGTGTGTACTTTCCATGCAAAAATGCAAATGTTTGTGCACTTATGTGCACAGATGTGTGTCCACCATGTAGGACGGGGCTGGATTTTGAAGGGTTGAGGCTGAGCTCGGAGGTTGGCAGAGGGCTGAGGGCCTCGGCTGGCTCGCCTGTGATTACAGCGGATGTCGAGTGTTTACAGAGAAATGAGGAGGGGAGGAGGCGAGGGGGGCACAGAGACAGCTGCTTTCACTCTGTACTGTAAACTACACACACACACACACACACACACACACACACACACACACACAGACATACTGACACAAGCGCTTACACAGGCGGCTGTAGCTGTACTGGAAACCCCACAAGCCCTGCAGTGTGTATATGTGTGTTTGTGCTACAGCTGGCCCGCTGGGACCAGTGGCTCAGAGTGACAGCCATACACACATCAGTCCCCGACTACAGCTGAACATGGTGCAGGCTGGCTGGGCGAGAGGCTGGTGGATGCAGACTGACCAGACTGGCCAGTGGATTATTTTTGTTTTTTATCTATCTATTTATTTATGTTTGTTTGTTTTTTGAGGGGATTTCTTCTTATGGTCACTTTAACATTGTGTTGCCCCTTGCATCTATTGAAACATTTAGTCTATAAGACATTTATGAAAAAATGTGAGCTGACTTTCCTTATAATGTACTTGAATTTTGACATGTCCTGTGATGGTTCCTCATCACTTAAGCATTTACTGATTTGTAATTATTAAATTTTAATATTATACCAGAATCCTTCTATGGACATATCTGACCTGGCATATTTAGTAATGAGATGTCACATGGCGTTGAAGTGAGCGCTGAACTTATTGGGAACTTTTAACAACTTGTAAAGCTATAACTTGTATTTTTTTCCATCATGATTCACAGAAAACACTGACGACACCTCTGTTCACAGGTCAAGTCATTATGTTCATGGTGCAGGTTTCAGGACATGGTGTCAAGACATCATGGCATCCAACAGATCGCCTTGTAACACTGGACTCTGCTCCAACATGTTTATATCCTCAGGAAAGAAAAACGACAGCAAACAATAAACAGTGTGTGAGGAAACTGTGAAAGCCAACCAAGCTGACCAACTGAAACCTTCACAAATAAAGAGTTTAATGCACACTGTTTGCAGCTAATATTATGAATAAAAATAATAGAGGCAATTCATTTGTATGGCAGTAATGTTTAGCACTGATTAAAGAGGCATGAAAAAGGAGGAGAATTGCAGTGAAGGTCCATCTCTCACTGAACATTAGATTAATATCAGGTTCAGCCACTTCCTATTTGACTTTAATTAGAACTAAGTCGTCAGCAAACTGTGAGTTCTTGGAGTAAAACAAACTACACGCATGTGGAGACAAAAACACATGCATGGTGGTAAGATGGTGATGTTAAGGAACCGTGCCGTTGTGTGGCTTGTTCAAAACACAGGTAAACTCTCATTTGACCTGGTTTAGGGGGAAATGTACAACATTATATCAGTGACACGCTTCCTCTGTGACAGTGGTGCTGTGTGTGTTATCGGGATTACACTGAAACCAGTGCGTTGTGTGTGGAGGGCCAGTGTGCGATCACCGCAGGGGGGAAAAGGTCGTCAGTAACAAGCGAGCCTGACAGCTTAATTACCAACGCAGCTAAAGATTTATTGGTTTATCAATCAGAGCCGCGGGCACTGCCTTTCCCCTCAGGAGAAGGGAGCCATTACCATGAACCCGTTGGCCCATGTGACCCAGACTCTTCTTGCCCCAGTCCCAGTCACACCGGGGCAATCCTAAATGACTGCCCCTGTCAATACATGTATACGCACACATATAAACACACACAAATAATCTCAGACTCTTAGCATATACACATTATGTCCATGTGCAGCCAAGCAGAGACACAAGCATGAACACAGAGGAATAGAGACATACGTACATGGAAACATATATATACACGCTTGCATGTACATGCTGCGCGCACACGCACAGACAAACACAAATACACAAAAGCTCACAAAACATGGACCACAAAGGCCAGCATGTGGGCGATGAACCTTTTATGTTTTGAGACAAAAGCCCAGCTGAAGCAGAGACAAGACCAGAGAGAGAGAGAGAGGGGGAGAGGGAGAGAAAGAAGAGAGAGAGAGAGAGAGAGCAAGGCTGGGGGCTAAATACCGCATGTTTGACTTAACCAAAAGGTATTTTCAGAACCGCATCCAGAAATTCCAACCATCTGGACACAATTACCTTATTTCTAAATTAAGATTTAGCTCATTTCTAATCCTGTCGATGACTTGTGACACTGACACAAGGAGGGCGACCGTGAGGGTGATCTATTGGCTCGAGCTGTGCTGCTATGTGGTGGGCGCGGGGGAGAAAGGACCACCGATCAACCAGGCGGGCAAGGCAGGCAGGCGGCCAGGTGGCCAGGCAGGCAGCTGGGATAAACACTCACAGCCTTAGCTGAGAGTGTAGCCCGTAGTCATGCCGGGGCTTCTTAGTGAAATGCTGCCCCCATGTGATGGCTGCTGGGAACAACAGGTGCTCTAACAGTCGCTCTGCTGGCAAGAGCAAGTTGTACCTGAAAGAGCCTCCTCCGGGGTCGTTGAGCTTGTTTTTCTGATTCCCCGAGACCTGAACAGCCAGGCCCACGGGACTTTTCCCCGCTTGGATGATGGCTCCCTTCCCCATTGTGCCTGTTAAGAAGGAGAAGGAAGATAAAAAAGAAAAAGAAAACGCTAAACAAAACAGAGGAAGGAGTAATGTTATCATTGAAGTGTCCCTCTCTATCAGTGTCAAATATACTCCTGTCTAACGACTACCTTCAACTGTCTCTGTCTTCCTCGCAGGGTTAGATGGAGGGGGGAGTGGGGGAAGCGCTACTGTCGCTCTCCCCAGGTTGGTGCGGAGAGCATCGCTCTGTCAATATCACTGCGCTTCACCGGCTCTCCTTACACTCCTAAACCGCATCCTGCTCCGAGACACGTTTTCCAGAGAGGCACAAGGACTGCCAGAGTGAATTTAAACTTGATTTTAACAGGCATGTTCCTAGCCAAGAGGCACAGAAAAGTATTTTTAGAACTATCCCCGCATTCCAATTTATGGGCATAAAACAACCTACAGATCCTTCACTGCAGGCGATCTTGAGGAAGGGGGCAGATCAAATTTGTATGCACCTCCGATCACACACACACACACACACACACAGGCAAAAACAGGTACAAACACATACACACATCGAGCACACACACACACGCACACCACCTGAGAGCACAGAGCTCTCTTAGGGGAGCGTTACGCCCGGTTGGTGTTGGGGCGATATTTGTGGGCTTCTGTGGGAAGAGTGTTTGTGAATCAGTGTGAGTAAGCAGCAGCGCAAATGTTTGAGAAGGCTTTATAACCAGACAGGAAAAAACACCTGTTCTCTCTGAGGCTCCTGCCTGTTTACACATCTTACAGCCTGGTAAGAGGACATTCAGAGCTGCACTAATGGTTATCTTCTGTTCAAACCTTTTTTGCTGGCTCTTTGTTTAACCAGAAGGTCAGCATGAGTTTGAACATTTTCGGGAGAATGCAGCATCACTGAAAGATGGAGGAAACAAAATTGCAGGCCAGAAACAGAACAAACTGTGAGTCAGAGGACTGAAACTCAAACTTTCCAGAAATGTAGAAAAAGTCATTGTTTAGTCTTCTGTCATCAGCCGAGCTGATCTCTTGCAGATTTTTCTTTTGTATAATTTTTCTGAGAGAGACATGAAGGCCTGACAAATGACAAATCGCGTACGTGTGACTGAATTCAGGAGATTCAACCAAAAGTGTCTGGAAAAGGCCTGCAGAAGTCTTACCTTGCGCTCTGACAGACTGTGTGATCACCACAGGCATCCGCACCTGGCCGCCAACAGCACCCGCTGTCTTGATACCCTGAGGAAGCAAAAACCATAAATAGAGATTATGTACCTTACTGCATTTCAAAGAATGAAACAATTTTGAAAGTGACAGGAGAGACTAAAAAGTATGAAACTGCACGCCTGCTAAATCACTGCTCCATTTTTGCTCCATCCCCAAGAGAAATTGTTCAAGGAAAAACCAACTTTCTTTCCCTCTATATATATATAGATAGATATAGATATAGTTAGTTTGTAAGAAATGATCCTGCTGGCCAACAGACACTCAAGTGTGGCAGTGTACTGATTTAAATTCTACTGTAACACATTAAAAATAGGATAGATTGTACGATTGATGCAAAATAAATAGAGGCAGGGGTGACAAATGCTACAATGGCGATCTCCAAACACGGTACGGAGAATGTGGAGATCACTTTAATGCACATGGAGGATGGATTTCTGTCACTGTATGTGACCTACATTTGCATGCATTCCCAGATAAGACAAAGGCAATAAGACTGCAGTGAAAAGTAGTTTAGATGAAGATGAAGAAGTAGTAGTAGAAGAAGAAGGAGCAGAGGGGGGTGAAGGGGCTGTGCTGGGCTATTAGAGTCACTTCCTTCCTTGGTAGCAGCCATAGGCCGGGCCTCAGGCTCAGCCATCCATTCCTACCAGTTTGCTTCTTGCTGCATATTTTTCAGCCTTGTTTTCCATTCCCTGACACATGCTATATTACTGTTCAAGCTACTGAAAAAAGACAGAGGCCATTTTTCCCAGAGATCCACTGCAGGGGCCTGCGAGAATGAGAAGGAAAGGGGAAAAAAAATACATTCGGCACAGGCAGAGATAGCTAGCACCTCTGGCCAGCCAGCGACACAGTTAAAGAGAGGGGGGGGGGGGGGGAACTCAGGTAGAAAGTTTGAGAATCAGAAGCAAAAAGAGAAGACACTAAAACTGAGTTTACTGCTTGTATTTCACTTCACAAATGATCTCTCCTGCTTTTAAACGTCAATTATGAGAGTGAAATTAAACATAACATTATGTCTTAATTGGTGTGAACAAACAACTAATGTTTTGAATGACTGCAAATATGTGTCAGACACTGATCCTAGGATGAAACTCCCCAGTATACAGTCCAAGCAAGACTTGTTTGTGCTGCAAAGTCATCACATGCATTTTCCACAAAATGCAGTCGCCGTCTCTGCAATGATCCTGTTAGAGGAAAGTGATCGTATATCTAATATCTATAATGTAGGCATGTAATAAATGTGTGTCAAAAATACATACAACACATTTTACTTATGTAAACCGTAAACCTGAAAGCATACAGCGTACAAACGACTAATAATCAATGGCTGCACTGATGTGTTTTTGGCCTCTAAGGTTACAGCTATTTATATTTTTCTTTGAATTGATGTTGTTATATTTACTTAAAGAGACAGGGTGAAGATATAATGTGACAATATACATTTAACTACGAGTGTAATGAAGCTATGCATTGTACATGTATACACACTGTTGCGATGAAGGATACACTGCTATGTATCAGTGTGGCCTACTTCCAACTCTCCATTCATCCACTATTAAGATCCAGCTTTAGTTGTAGATTTTTTTCAAAATAAAATTTTACACAACCTACAAAGAAACCTCCAATAATACATTTCCCACATCTATATCCTTCCATGCTACAGTGGTAAGAGCAGATTTTTGTAGCCTAATTCAACTTGCTGTCTGGTTTGAGACTGTTGATGTGCCAGGGGCGATCATTTACTAATGTTTTGTGTGATAGCTTATGTTGGTGTTGTATTCATGTGTGTGTGTGTATGCGAGAAAGAGAGAGTGAGGTGGAGAGAGAGTGAGAGAGAGAGAGAGAGAGAGAGAGAGAGAGAGAGAGAGAGAGAGAGAGAGAGAGTGAGAGAGACCAGAGGCATGTTCTGGACATAGACTGCGGCCGCCACATTGCTTTAAAATTGACCCGGGGCTGACCTAGTTACCTCGCTTCACCCTTCAACGGTTAACAGATAGAGAGAGTGAGATGAGAGCGATGCGGGGGTAGATACAGTGAGAGAAACTGTTGGAAAGAGATGGGGAGAGGGCATGGGGGGGGGGGGGGGGGGGGTAAAAAGAGAGAAAGCGAGGGGGAGAAAAAGCTAGGAAAGAGAGACAGAGAGTGAGCAAAGGAAGGAAGAGGGAAAGTGAGAGAATGATGGAGAGAGAGGGAGAGAGAGAAAGAACCCTCTGGCTCACCTACGCATCTGTCTGCCAAATATCTGACCCATCCATAGACACCTGTGCATTGTGTGATCACATTATTTTCAGTGTGTGTATACAGGATATGAACACATACCCACACACTCATGGTAATGTAGCACAGCTGTGAGTTGAGTGAGACTGTCGGTGTCTGGTGATGGAGCCTGAAGGTTACCTGGCCTTCAGCTTAGGCAAGGGTATGTAGCGCATGAAGACACGGCAATAAAACACCGCAGGGGTATCGAATGCTGTCCAACCAGAGGACGTGGGTTAATACACTGTCTCAAAACCCCACAGATGTGAACTTAGATATGTAAAACTTTTTAACTAAAGCATTTTAAATGATTCTTATGGCATTTTCATTTGTTTAAAAAACACTAAAGACTGGTGCAGTCAACGTGTTACTCATTCATCTAACCTGTCCTTAAGGTGGCAGTCACAGTGTCAGGTTGTCTGGTTAGAGACTTAAACAAACACAATTCACCGGAGGATCAACTAAGAAAACCAACACAATTTCCTTAAATTTTTTTTTTTTTTCGTGTTTTGTTTTGTTTTAGAAATTATGCTATGTTGAATTAAAAAAGCTGAATAATTGATGCACGTTTTTCTAAATTAACGTTGACAAAAAAATAATAAAAAAGTGATTATCATAACTAGTCTCTGGGCACTGTAATTATAATGTCATTTTAACGATCAGATTTAATAGCTGTGGAGTTTAGCATAATAAAATACCCACACCGTTCCTGGGTCAGATACTTCTAATCACCTGTCAAGACAGCGGTAGTAAACAACTATCATCTAGGTGCCTTTGCGCGCTCCACTCTGCTCCACTCTGCTCCACTGATCAGAGGCCAGCAGTAGTTTGGTCAGAACATTTTCAAGGTTCATAATATGTATGTGTTTGTGTCTTAAAAATGGATAAGGTTTCTGTGTGGAGTTTGCATGTTCTTCCTGTGTCTGTGTGGAGTTCTGCCCACAAATGTGTTCTTCATAATCTTGCTTAGATAACTGCACACATTTTTATGCCCTGAGCCTCTGCTGAAAGTTTTTCTTTTTTTTTGGTAAACTGAGTGTGGTTCCTCAGTGAGTCTGTGAGCTGGGTGTGACTCTAACTCACTGATGGCTATGTGACTACAAGCTATGGCACTGTGACACTCTCCAGCCTGATAATTCAGCCTTGTGTAAGATCCATCAACACACACACACACACACACACACACACACAGACCACCAGCCCCCGCGGGTCTGCATCCATCACATTCTCACACTTCTTCACTGAATGCAGGAATATTGTGGGTAAATATTTGTCACATCTATTACCTGACCAGTAAAGCTTTAACTCTCTCTCCATCCTCACTTACCTTCCATACACATTTCTGTGCACATGACTTTAACAGCAGCAAAAGCGAGACATTCCTGCACATTTACATTTTTAATAACAGCTCTTGGTCTGGACTATAATATATTTTATTTTCAACGATCCAGTATCCATATATACTGTATTTATTTGATGTAACTGTAATGTTAGCGATCCAGCAGCTCGATCCAAGTCTTTCCTTCGTAAGAAGAACTAAAGCAAAAAAGCTTACTTCAGGCACTCCGACGAGCCAAGGAATTTTCTTTAAAAAGCCTTTATTATATGTTAGGGCATATCTTCTTATTAAAATATAGGACGCCGACCGGTTTCGACCTCGCGGTCTTCGTCAGTCTTTCCTTCAACTGAAGTAAGGGTGGGTAAGTAAGTGTAAACACTAAACAGTGTGGTAACTCTGTTCCAGCTGGTCCACCATATACATACCATTGCAGCTGCATGTCCGAGCGTCCCGGCAGGCAGCGCACTGGCACCCGTAGTGGTGCTGACGCTGTTAGGGTGGCGTATGCGGACAGCTGGCCCGGCCACAATGGCAGGAGGGACGCCGCCGGGTGCTGGTTTGACTCCCTGCTGCGGGGGCTGGGTCAGGGACTGCTGACTATTCAGCAAAGACAGCCTCAGGGCCGGGAGGCTCTTCTGTTGACAGGCAGAGAGAGGCCAGAGTTTATAGTCATAGAGCAAAACAGACATGCATGAAAAAATACCACACACAGCTGCAAAAGCAAATGCTGCTGTGGTCACTGGCTAATTTAGTTAATGTTATCACACAAGCATGGCTACAGACAGCTGAAGAAACATCAAAAAAGACATGCGGCAAGACTTGCTTGTACATTTTTTACATAAAAATTAATGGGATTTTATAAATTTATGTAAAAAAAAAACATCATACTTCTACAGTATAATCATTTCATTAACCTGCAGGGTGTGCAATAGTGTTTCTGCCATTTACTTTTTTAAAAACCCACTTCTGATAACTCACTGTCACAGCCGACGTGAAGAGCTGCTGTTGCTCCACACAGACTATTTCAGGCAGATTTTTGACGTAAGCGACCTAACATTGCATGACAACATGTGTTTGTGGCCGCGTTGGGCGGTCGGGCGCCTTGATGTGACACTCATCACGGTTTGCCGAAGAAACCTGCTGGCTACTGACAGGGACGGCTGGGGGGGCCACTGTCACACACAGTCAGAAGTCAGGCCAGAGGGGTGTGTGTGTGTGTGTGTGTGTGTGTGTGTGTGTGTGTGTGTGCATGTGTGTGTGTGCGTGTATCATTCTACTGTCAGGCATCGCCATCACATGCCCCGTTGCCTGGGCAAGGAGGAGTACTTCAGGGTGTCAGGAAAATACTTGAGAGGGGCAGTTTAAAGAGCCAGGAGAGGGGATGTTTTTAGGAAGAAAGTAACTTAACAGTTCAGGAAACAATTTCAAGGGTCAATTTCAGAAGTAAGTAAGGGGTCATATAAAAACACGACAGGGCGCCTGTTAAGAGGACTTACTGTATGAGGGAGGCGGAGGGTTAATTATTAAGTAATGACATTGAAAGACCAGTTTGTTCAACCATCAGTGTAAGCAACCTCAGTCAGTGTAGGAGGCAGTCTCTCGTTTGATGGAGCTGGTTTGCAGAGAAGATTAAAAAGAAGATTTCAAGCAAGAAGCCCACCTTGAGAAAGGGCACCAGGTAAGGCTGTGGAGACGACTTGAGCTCAGTCTGCAGCCGGCTGGTGAACTCCTCTGGTTCAATCTTGGCATCCTGTTGCGAGAAGTGTTAAAGATTAAAAACCACTTTACAAGGTAGGTCAGAGAGTTAAGTTAAGGACCCCAGTGTAAGTTAAACTCAGAAAATTGAACACCCATTCACTGATCGGCTACGTAACTCCCAGTGTGGAACCATGCACCAATAAAAACTCTGTATAAGATGAAAATTCATGATATGAGAAAGACAGTGTTTAGGAAAGAGTTGCATGCTGCCATCTAGAGGTTTGAAATATTTGGTACAATGACAGATTAAAATGGCAAATTTGACTTACTTCAAAGAGCATAATGCTAAGAATAAGAAGAAACATCCAGATGTGAATGAGTGCTTGTCAAGACTATGGAAGACTTGACAGCAAAGTAACAGTGTACAAGACAGTGTGTGTTTGTTTGTTTGTTGGCGGACTGGTTTTTGTAGCTCACCAGCAGGTCCTGAACCAGAGACTTGACGTTCTTGGAAGTCTCAGGGGACGGAGAATTGTGAGACGCCAGCTTGATAAGTGTGGCCAGGAAATTCTTACACTTCTTCACATTCTCTTGCATTTCCTGTCAAATGACAAAAAAAATATACATACTATATTACCTAAAAAAACGACGGCTTTGACAAATCGCTTAGTGACAGAGATTGATCAGAGATGTAGTAACAGTAATCAATCAGTCATTATGTGATCGGTGTAAGCGTTGGAATGGTTTCTATTTGTGCAGAATTTCCCAAATTACTACACTGATGTGTAAGAATGAATTTATTTGGACTGATAAAGGAGCTGACAAGCATCAGTGACAAATCAGTACATAGTGCACACTTAGCATGTTTGTCATCTTTGCAGCCAAATGAGACATGGCACCTGTCCACTCAAACTGCCAGTGGCAACAAACTGTGGGCCCTGTGAGATTTCTTCAGCCTGGACATGTGAGTGTCCTTGTGTGTGTGTTCTGTATCTCTCCATGTATAATACCATATGTGCAGGAGGCTGCGTCTATGAATCTATGTGAACGTCCCTGAATGTGTTATATGTATATTATGGGTCTGCATCTGTATGTCCTTGGGTTGGTATGAACTTGTGTGAATGTATGAGTGTGAATGTGTGTGGGCATGTGTGAGACTCTTTGTCCGTGGCCAGCTGTGTGAGGCGGTGAGGCTGTGGGTCCTGGGCTGAGCTTGTGACACAGCCAGCCTGCTGGCAGCTGTGACAGTGGAGGAGGGTGGGGGAGGAGAGAGAGAGAGAGAGAGAATGAGAATGGACCTGGGACACGACAGGGGCTCCGGGGGCCGCTGCGATGCCAGTCTGCGGAGGCTGCACTGGCTGGGAGGCAGCCTGGGCCGGGGCCTGGGGGGCCATAACCACGGGGGTCTGCTGCGGAGCCGTCACAGCCACTGCCGGTGCCACAGGGCCCTTCTGGAAGAGCAAGGAAGAGACAGAGAGATAAACAGGACGTGACGCTTCGCTTGCAGCAAGGCCACAGAGAACAGGAGGCAGGCGCCACAGCGCTCCTGTCACATCTGGTGTCCTGACTTCGGTGGACATCGCTTAACAGACAAGGAGGAGGAAGGGGAGGTGGTGACAAGCTAGGGGCTGGGAAAGACAGGGGGCATCAAATCTTTATTTAATTATCACCTGTCTGACAAGGGAAACCAAACCACCATCTTCCTCGCAAGGTTTATTACCACTGATTTCAAACAATAGCTTAATGTCGTCTGCTTTATCATGATAATATTTGAAGGAAAGAATGATGAGAAAATGTCTCAAGTCCACAACACAAATCTTCCTCAACAGATGAGGTGCCAACAGCAGTCTCTCACTCTTAAGCCCTCATCACCTCTTTCCAATCTCTCAGGGCCTGTTCACACTTGGCAATAAAATACATCTTATGTGATGCAACCGTAAGTGGACAGTCCTAAATACAGGTGTGAATGTACCCAAAATGCACGGAGGATACATTTTGGATCTGATCACTCAAGCCACAAGTGGATACGGGCAAGGTAACATGTACGTCAACAGATGTGATGAAGCCGTGTAGCCACCAGAAGCCTCTCCTCTGAGCAAAAATATACAGTGTAACGTGTGTTTTCTGTTTTGCAAAGTCACAGGTTGATACTGATAAATTTAAATAAAAGCAGGGAAATTAAATTTGCAGTGCAGCTAAACTGGGTCTTGATGCAATCCGGATACACACGGTCTGGATAGGAAAGACTGGATCTGATCAGATCCTATGGGGTTTTGGTTCCTTGGAGTTGAACTTGACATATTATCTCCAGCACAGCAGTGCCAATGTAGAGTACATGATGTCAGGATGTGCAGCCCAGGCAGCAATGCCTGCCAGCTATATTCACAGCTATAGGTTGTTGTTGTTTTTTCAGTTTCAGGGTTGTTATTCTATTTTTTTTTTCTGTGAAACAATCATGTTTGAAAAAACAATATTACTGCTACTTCATATTTAAAATCAGAATGATTACATCTCACAAAACTGTAAAAGCTTAATATTTAAAAAAAAATCCAAGCAATTATGAATTGATGACTTTTAAGTGCCAGTGGTAATTCGGGAAAGGTTTGTATTCCCACTCAGTTGTGACCGTGTTCTCTCTATTAACACAAAGATGCCATTACCCTGTTTCTTGACATTTTTTCCAATGGCGTTGGGAGGCAGACGACTGAAAATAAAGCAAGTAAGGAGAGTTATCTCACTGGGCGGAGTGCAGGACAGGACGAGGAAGAGGAAGAAGAGGAAGAAAAGGAGGTCTGGAGGGCAGAGCTGGAAGGAGTGGGAGAGGGAGATGGTACCATCTTGGCCGGGGTCAAAGGACACTGCCTGGTGGTCTGAGAGGTCACAGGAGACTGCAGGACAAAAAGAGAGCAACACAGAGAGAGAGGGGGAGAGGAGGAAGAGGAAAACAGAGAGCATAAAGGCATCAAAGAAAGTGGGTGGTGGTGGTGGTGGTGGGGAGCCCCAAACACTCCTCAATACAAAGACTGAACAGCAAAGGTGAAGACGGTGACAGTTTCAGAGGTGAAAGAAACAGTGAGCAGGAGGTGGATGGAGGGCAGGGAAAAAGACTGAGACAGCGCAGCAGCGGAGGGAGACAGGAGGAGTAGCGTGCCTCGCAGAGAGATGAGGAAAGGTCATGACAGCAGGAAAGAGGAAACAAAGTGGCAGCGTGTCGTCGGTGGTGCAGACTGAAACAGAGAAGGGGGCGATTGATCAGGTAGCAGTGGGTCATGGCGGCTTTGTGCCGGGGTCTGGTGGGAGGCACAGGAGCAATGTCATTCATGATTTTACTCAAGGGTGAAACCCTGTCGCTTGATTTGCTGTTGCCACAGAGTGTAAGAAGAAGTGATGAACTAATAGGAAACAAAAAACGCAGCCAAGTCAGGGAAACAGTTGATAGACGAAGTGGACATTTACCACGGCATTTACAGGTGTTTACTAGGAAATACCATCAGTACCATAATAATTACTGTGACAGATGCAACTATTAAAGACAAAAGAATAAGAAGCAATTTGTAAAGACCCAGTTCCATCTAGTAGTATGGCTGTATGTCTCTTATTGATGTTGGGGAACGGGAACCTGTCTAGGAAGTGTATTGAGATAAGGTCCATGAAATTCCAGTAAATAAACACAACTGACACTAATATGTATTATAGATAACATTTAAACATTGCAACTAAGATGATAGACTCCTTAAGTAAGCCTTCTACAGACAACAAATTGGCATTACTGTCAACACAGAAGCGAATTAAGCTTCATATATCTTTACAGTGGCTCTAATGACTGTTTTGAATCTGAAAATCATCTGATACTAGGAAAAGGTCACCACAGTTGGGTCAAGCCAGGTTTGATGACACTGGTTTAATAACAGCAGAGCATCTCACATCTCACAGATACCACTGCTACATAATGCTCCAGTAATACTGGACTGGAAATGAAACCTTCATGAAAAACAGACCATACGTGTGAGACAGATTGGGCTGAAGAAGTCATTCAACATACAGCGGGAACTTGATCTTTATAGATCTTTAATAGTGGGAGGTTTAATACTGACCTTTGTCTTATTTGAAGATGTTTACACCCATCGTATTTGTTATATTTATTGTATGCACGATTGTGGAGTAGCGCTCCCAATCTCGTTGTGTTTTAATGTGCAATGACAATAAAGGCTTTCAATTCAATTCAATATAAAATATTAGAGCTATTGTGGTTTTTTTCTCTTTTTTTTTTGAAAGAAGCTGGAGGACGAAGTGTAAATTTCTGAGTTTAAAAGTCTTTTCAAGTTGAGAGCCACAAATTTATGATTCAGGTTTTATTTTTAAGGAACTTATTTTATCAAGGACTTGCAACAAAAAGAACTCCGACATACAGATGTGCGGTCATTCAGGTGATTCTGTTTTATTGAAGGCGTGGGAGTAAATGGGTGTGTTGGTGATGACACTGACCCTGCGGCTCATCACACACAGAGACACACACTTCTTGGCTGCTATCCTGCCTATTAGCCAAGACGACCCAAGAGGGCCTCTGCCCCAACCTCTGGCATGCAGCCTTCCATTCACAGACAAGCCAAAGCACCTGATATACACACACACACTTAACACACACACACACATTCAAGCACCTTATACACTGCGCTTGTCTTGCACACAAATGAAAACACACAGACAGACAGAAACCCCTCTGCCAAGGACAGGAGGAGAGAGGCGAAGTGAAGAAATAGGATAAGAAAGAAGAGGAGGGAGCTCCCTCTCCTCTAAAAGTTTTGTTGAATCTAAAAGAATGTTTTACTCAGGAGTTGGGGGAAGTGGGTGTATGAGGGATGAGGGGAGAGGGGGTAATGGGGAGCGGGGGTGGGGGGGCGGCAAGAGCCACAGGGTGCATCCCACCGCCAGCTATGCCTCTCTCTTGCTCACTCTCTCTCTCTCACACACACACGCAGACAGACACACACAAACACACTCAAGAACCAAAGCCTTGTTAGCTTTTTAAAATAATCAGGCAGTTGGATGATGAATGATTTAACAGGTATGGAAGGAAGGAAGCTCAGGATGCCTTCCGTTTCTCCCCTCAGGGTCATGGGAAGAGTGACAGGCCGACAGAGGGGTTGAGCTCTGGGAATAAACACCATTCCCTTTCATTTCCCTGCTACTGCTTTTCCTGTCGAGATGGCAATGCCGCGGCCCGCTAATTTGTCAACAGTGTGACTGTGAGAGGCGATGACAATCTGCAAGTCTCTTTTGAGAGGGGTTCATATCAGGATGGATACAGGTTGGCTGGCTACGACTGTAGAGGTGGGTGGGAGTTGTTGTTTACCTGATAGGGGCTTCGATCTGTGAAGCAGGTGGGCTGGTCTACTATGGACTACCTGACAATGATGTCTACTAACTTATATATCTGCCATAAGCATTCAGTTTTCATATGGAAAATATCAGGACAACCCCTCGTCTTTACTAATGAGAGAACCTAATGGAAGTTTAATGTCAGTAGTATTACACAGAAGTCAGCGATACTGCTGTTGTATGATGGGTGAGCCAAACGCCAGCATTTGCTAATCCAGTATTCACTGCTGTACATTATAGCATCATCAGATTTAATAGCACTATAGAAAAGTATTTTCATCCTAAACGTCCAGGCAGCTGGTCTTCTTATGTCCTATTCATAGTTATGTTAATACTAACAGCTACTAATTATATTAACAGTCATGTAAAATAGGATGGACCCTCTCACTGACTACAACATGTAAGATGTGAAAAGTGAAAGTAGGACTGAAATCTGAACCCTATTGGAAAAGACAATGGGATGCTGCCCTCTAGTGTCAGTCTTTTGTCTTTGCAGTTAATGATAAATTGGTGCCAAATAACTTCAGAGGATCCTTCACTCCACTCTTGAGGGACTCAACAAAGAATTCAAGCTGTAAGAATTCCACCCTCAAGATGATGTTGGGTACCTGGCCTTGAACAAAAATGTCCCAATCTACCACTGATTTCTTTCCTTCCATTATTTGGCCCGGTGACTATAATGAAGTTGACTTTACAAACTGCTTGTATTGTACAGTAGGCTACACTTTTCGCCAAAGAGATTACTGCAGGTGATGAAAGGGCAGTATTTGAAAGTCTAGAGAAGACGTCCACCTCAGATTTTTTTTTTTTGTAGCAGCATCAACAAATGCCAAGATTTCAGTTGGCATTTTAAAACTCAACAAAGGTCAAAGTTGACTTTCAAAATATTGTGAGTTGGTATGTGAGGTTGAATTTTGTGACTTTTCTGTAACTGACATTTTTATTATTATTTGGCAGCAATTTTAACAATTGATGGCCTATGTTCCATATTACTCCTATTACTATACAAGCTGTATTCATGAACTCGCTTTTCTGAATGAATAATGATCTTGTATTTGGCTTTGAATCAGTCACTCTTGGCTTTGGGAAACTCAGATAGTCACTGATTTATTCTTTTCTCACTTTTACAGGCCAGACAATTAGTCAATAATGACAAGAAAATTATCATTGGTAGCAGCCCAATCTGACTTCATCTCAACTGTCTCATTACTGTAAACTGATTAACAATGTTGAATCCCAATTTGCAAGATATCAAACAGGGTTAAATACATTTGCTTCACACTTGTGATTTACTTCTATTTTACATTCAAAAGCTCTAGAAACATGTTCAAAAGCACTTTGAAAAGAGTCATGTGCTATTTGTCGTACGCACAGGTATTGTAGCTAATATGCACCCACAAATAGATTAATTGTATGCCAACGGTAAAAACGGCAACAATTCATCCCTGCTGATATATTTATTTATATGTTCTGAGATCAAGAAGGGAAACACTAGTCAAGTGATTTGGCAAGTAGGTTAATTAGTGCTCTTCTGTCACTCTGATCTCTCCACCATTTCTGTTTTTGTACTTGACTAACAGAGAAACTGTGGGGAGGCGACTGTCTGCTAACCTCATTATTAAGAGCAATTAAGGTGTGGAACCACCAGCACAAGTTTTTACATGAAGGATGTATCCACAGGTGATAATAAGCAAATTCCAATTAATGATTCAGTAGCTCATTAAATGTTGATGAGCGCACCCCATGGAGTCATTAAAAAATCCTTGAGACATTAATTCACCGATTAATCTCATCTTAATCTATACATAAAATAATCAAGAATATTCATTCATTATAATTACACAGTTTAACATATTAATCACATCCAAATTATGGTCTAAAACTAAGCTATTCATTTAATGAGGTGGTGCCCACCCAACATCAACAGTGCAAATCCACAGATGGTTATATCAAAGTTGTTGTTTTTTTGTTTTTTTTTCTTCAAATGAATCATTCAGATTTGATCTGACAAATGTCATCAGTCTGAATATTAACATTAATCTAAACTCTGCAGGGACTAAAGCATGATTTAAAGGGGCTCTGTCTAAGTTTTCTCTGCTCTGCTGTGAGTAGTGATGGTAATTTCAGCCATTGTCTTTGTCTTTGGGGCATTTTTTCATGTATGCTCTAGCAGCATAACACCACCTTCTGCTGCTCTGTTGCTGATACCCTGATCTACATGTGTATCCCATTCAAAACGTTACCCTCCCTGTCTAACATTCTTTGTTGGATGTATAAAAAAGGACTGCAGCAACACATGTACAAGATGGAGAATCTTTTACTTGGTCCTTCCACAAACAGCTCACTTTTCCTTTCGCTTTTGCTACATAGCCACATTAACGTCAATGGACTAGAAGAAACATTGCAAGTTCAAACTTCTTTCCTTCACTCACCAAAAGCTGTCTCCAAAAGTGGAAAACAACCCTTGGTTTTGCTTCTTCTTATAACGCTTCTTTTCTCCTATTGTTCGTTTTAGGTTGCCGTGCTAACCAGTCAGCCCCACGGATAAAAAAATAAAGATGTACATGGCCTCTGTGACATCATAAATAGCTGTTTCAAGAGAGGTTTTGACCATTTTTGCCTGAGGTTAAAAACACGCTTATTTCTGCTAAAGTTGGGCATTGTCCAAGGCACCAAATATATAGTGACTGGTTCACTTTTGCAACAAGCAAACATGTATTGGTTTCATTTTTTCAGCCACAGGGGTTGGCATATGGCTGAGTCAAACTGTCTCATCTCTTTCTCACACACCAAAAGTGTTCAAAAATGCCATGAAGAAGAACAACTGTTCAAGGTGTGTAGTTTTTAAACTTCAGTGTTGTAAATGCATCAGTGGCTTGTCCTCTTGCAAATAATTTGTTAATGCTAACGTGAGCTAGGTAGCAACAGCAGAACTTAGAATTATCCTCATTAAACTGCTGGATAATGGTACAAACAGAGGTCTGTAGGTTAAAGATTCACACAATTGTCCATGCCAAGTCTATTTTCCTCACAGTAACAGGCCTGTGTCTTTTTAAAGGCTGATGTAGCAAAAAAAACACACTCAAACTCCACACAGAACACACCCAAGATAATTCTGTAGGTATGGTGATGATGCTAGCCACTGTAGTGTGTGACAAAATCATTAATAAGAATATATTTGAGTATATGTGAGAAGAGAGCATGCACTGGGAGGAGTGATACTGAGATATTCTGGTTGTTTCTTTGTATTAAATCATTTCAGGGCTTTCTAATGGCTGTAAAAGGAGAAGTTGGCCATGTGTCGAATGAAGGGATCTAAACTGAGAAACTGATATTTTGAGAGATATGCAAAATTATCTCTGCTCTGGTTTAAGCTGCTTTGGAAAAATCAACTTTGTCTATTTTTTGCATCACTTATAAATTGCATGTTATTACTCATATGATATGAAATGAATGTTCATCATACATTTGGTGTATTGAAAGACAGTATGTATGTAGCGGTATGTAGTGTATAGCCATCTTTGTTTTTCATATTATATACTGATTAACCACCACATTAACACACAGCTCATTGTTGTAGCTATATTGGTGGCCTGTTTTAACGGCTCATTCTGGATCTTTAGTAATTTGATAAAACCTTAATTTGTAGTTTCAATTATTTTCAGTGGCTTTCTGTTTTAACATGCACTTAACAGCCATGGAAAACCATAGGCAAGGGATTTATAGGAATGTATAGATTTAATATAGTCTCTATTTCTGAGTTCCATCCTCTGGTCAATTTGTACCACAGGTCTGATTCAGAAAGGCTGCAGTCTCTGCCAGCAGGCAGGAAGAGAAATTCCAGTTGATCTGAATGGAAGTCCTTTTTGTTTACTAAGACAAAATGCGTTACTGTCAAAATAACTGAAACCATAAAAATAAGATAACCCCTCGTGTGATCCACAGAACATGTAAAGAACACTTTAGTACCCACTGACACGCTGGTATAGCAATTTATAATGCCACGCTTCCTCCTGCTTGCTCGAAGATAATACTGTGAGCCATGGTCATACTAATGAACGCCTGTAGGTGGTGGCAGGGTCTCACCTGTGGAGTTGTTACTCTGAATGAAGTTCCTGTGGTGGGGGTAGCAGGTCGTGGGGAGATGTTGTTCTGGGCCTGGGCCTGAGCTTGAGCCTGAGCTTGAGCCAAAGCCTGCTGAGGAACCATCACCAGCTGGCCCAACTCGGTACGCACCAACACCATTCCTGAGGAACAACAGGGAATATTCATCAGTGGAAAACACTTTACCATGATATCAGTAAAGCCAGCTACTAGCCAAATACAGATAAATTCTGAACGTGAATGACAGGGAATCCTGCCCAGATAACAATGTATCATCCTGAGGGAGTTTAGCAGTCTAAATTTCAAACTGAAGTCAAACAACTGTTGAAAACACCAACCAGAACCTGTTGATCAATGCACTGGAATAGTGACCGATGGTAGACCAGAAAGCGTTTACTTCTGACTGAAATAAAACTGTTTGTAGAACAACATACTTAGCAGTACCAGCCACAGTTTAAACAGTTTAAATCAGTGCATCAAAATACATCAAACCACAGCAATCGACTTTGCTTTATAGCACATTTAACCATGACTGAGACAGACATACTTTTTCATGTGTCATTTACACACATCCGAACATATGTCATGTCGTATTTCACTGCGCTAAACGCTGCATGTGTGATTTCACAAAATTAATATTCAAAGAAAAGCTGCTGGATATCGGATTAATGCGAAAATGACAGTCTGAGGTTCAGGGAATATGACTGATGGTGTGATAGGGAGCTAATTACTCAGAGTCTTTGCTCTTGGGATTGCAGGCAGGACATTACTATGTTTTTGAAGTAGCCCTTGTCTGATCATGACAAAATGTTTTATTACACATGTGTTTATCTATGCAGAATTTACATGAAGTGAAGACGACATGAGGTCAATGGAGAGGTTAATAGCACATTCATTCCCTTGACTATCAGACTGAACCATTGTTCCTGAGGATGAGATGACTCAGAATATCACTCAGGACCAAGCAGCAGCACGCAAACCACTCTGACCACTGTCCACACTTGTTACCTGCTGCTGTCTGTGCAACATACAAAGGATATGAGTCCAAGTTGCTACCTGCCAAATTTGGGCAAATTCTGAAGCAGCTGCCTGTTGATAATTTGATAAATTACCAACCTGAGATAATTCACGAGAATATACAGCACCTGCACTTAATTTGGCCAACAATAAATGTTTAAAATGTAAATTCACTTTGCAACTACAGAAGGGTTTTGACATACTTCTTAGTCATAAAACAATGTAGATCGATTACTCTCAATGTATCAAGTAAGTTAACTGCTTAATTTAAAAACAGTCAAACATCATCATAAGTTTTACAGACTTGTCATCATGTGCAATCTCTTGACACTGGCACTGTATATTCACCTTACTATATATTCCAAGCATATATTTTACTGTCTTTATGCATTATGGGTAAACACTTTTACTTTTTAATGTGTTTGTACTGGCATAAAAAGATTCTCATTCATATTTTGTATTTTTGTATGTTTTGTATGAAACCTTGGTGACAGTCATTCACCAAACCACACTGCAGATGAAAGTTCTTTTAACTGCCTGCTTACGCATGTGAAATGTAGTTTGTAGTATGGAATATACGTAGCCTATGTCTGAATACATTGGTGGTCACGTCTCTATAGGATATAATTTGAGACAGCCTCGTCTTTTATAAGTTAAATCATGTGCTTTGGGTTGAAAATAAAGGAACTAGCCTGGTTTCTTATGGAGACTTAAGTCTTAGAGTTAAGCATAAGCTGATCAATAAAAATGTCCAGCTATATGACAGTGTTTCATTGCAAAGTTCATGCATGTTTTGTCTCATGTTTTTATTATTAATTTTTTTCAGTTGTGGTCTCCTATCAAACATGCTTGGTGTAAATGTTATACTTTGTGCAGCACAGCTGGCACATCACAGCAATAACAACTACTGGTTGAAGTGCTTCCCCAGCCCATCCAGACAAACATCGGAAGAGAGCGGCATGATGCAAAAACCCATCATACTGAAGACAGTCAAACACTACATCTCAACGACAGCTCAAACTCTTGAGCTCCAGATGAGGTTTACCATAACACAGGTGCGAAACACAGCACCTTTTGACCTGCACTTCCTCCACCTCCTTGCCAACCTTACCCGGTGGGATGGTAAACCCGGGGGGAAGCTGAATGGTCGTCTGCTGTTGAGGTGGTCTGACAATCAGCTGGGGGGCTACGATCCTTTGAGGTGCTGTAAGTCCAGGACGGGGTTGAGACTGTGCGTTGGTGGCCACGGCAGGCGTTGGCGAGGGAACTGTGGGTCTGACCATGCTGATCGTGGTGGTGGTCACTGATGTAGTCTGACCAGTCTGACCACCACCACCACCACAGACAGAACTAGTTGCCACCCCTGTGACACAAGCAGCAGTAGTAGTCAGAGGCTGGGTGATTGTTGTGGTTGTTGGAGCTGCTGCTGCTGTAGTTGTTGTTGGTGGTGTGACAACAGAAGCTGCAGGAGAAACAGTGTTTATTACAGAGTTGACACTACCAGACTGGCTTGACATTACAATTTTGGACTGACAATCGTCTGTTTTAGGAGCCCCAGTGTCCGTGGCCGTTTTGCTGTGGTTCTCCTGTGAAGCTGAGGAGGAGGAGGAGGAGGAGGAGGAGGAGGTGAGGGGTCCCACTCTTGAGCCCTGCTGTTGCTGCTGGACCAAGGCCGTGACACTGGTCCCGTTGCCGTTCTGAGCGATACTGGCCACGATGTGACTCGGAAGTCTATGCAAAGCAATGGTGGGAGTCCCCCGGTCGAGAGCAATAGCCGACTGACCGACTGGAAGGCTAGCGTTAGTTAAGGTAAAAGTGGAAGTGTTAATAGAGGATGTCACCGCCGGCCGAGTGGAGTTTGGTGTAGTTTCACTGGGGTCCACGGAGCTAGCGTTTTCGCCCACCACTACCACCGTCGCCGTGGTGATGCTGCTGCTGCTGCTGCTGCTGCTGCTGTTCCTCCGCGTCGTTACAGCGGCGCCGTTCAAACTCTTGATCCGAGCCGAGGCGGTCCTCCGCGGCGTGGTGGTGATGCGTTTCCTCGTCGGGTTGGCTTCTGTCGACGACGTCTCACCTGCTGCTGCTGCTGCTGCTGCTGCTGCTGCTGCGCCCGGAGCAGCCTTAGAAGAGCCGCGGCTGGATGTGTTGGTGGTGGTGGTGGCGGTGCTGATGCTGATGCAGGCTGCTGGCGGAGATCTAGCCAAAGTTGACACACCAGATGCAGTCAGTGTTGTGATGGATGCTCCATGTGATTGAGGACCGCTGCTGCTGCTGCTGCTGGTAGCGTTCACACACGCAGCCGGATTGGTGGAGGTGGAGGTGGTGGTGGTGGTCGTGGTGGTGGTGGTGGAGGGCTCGCCGAAAGACGGGGTAACGTTACAGCAGCCCAGAGACGGAGATGTGACAGCTTTACCCGGGCTGACGTCTTGTTTCGAGTTGATCTCCTGGCGCATCTCAGGTTTATTCCGCCGTCCGTGTTGTTGTTGTTCTAATGTTGTGGTGCCCACTGGAGCTGGTAGCGTTTTTCCTAAGTGATGGTTAGCGGGGGGCACTGAGCCAGCGCCTCCGTTTTCGTCTGTTTTACCCGCTGGGTTGCTTTGGCCAGCAAGCTGTGACTCCAACGAGCCCACTAGGTCGCTCACAGCCTTTTCATCCACCTCTGAAAAGAGCATATCTTCCAGGGGGTCGGAGGCGCCCGCCATCTCTGATCACCGATAGCCGTCTTATTTTTTTTATTTTTTATTTTTTTTTACAATGCGCCTGCGTGTTACTAGGCATTGTGGGAATGACTCTGACGTCATTAGGTGAGAGGAGGGGGTGGAGGGGGCATTTGTGGGATGGAGCGGTTACAGTTGTATTTCCATGTTGTTGTTTTTTTCTACATTATGTTATTTAATAAAGTATTATGAATAGTGTTGTGATTGTGTAAACAACACTACGTGATTACATAAACTCGGATATGTGATACCCCTGACCCAATTCATGCTTTGTCGTTGAGACAATGCAGTAAGATATATACATCATTCAAATTATGCGATATTATACATTTTTTTCCGCATTTAAAATGTATTCTCCACCATTGTAGCGGCAGCGGTGAGAGTTGGAGAGAGAGCACTTGTAATATCGCGATATGATAGAACGGGTGAATCTCAAATCTCCATTTAGCGTCCCTTGCTAAATGGGCTGATATTAAACCCTGGGGAAAAAAACAACAACGATAAAAGTTCAGAAAATTGCTTGTGCGGCGTTCATTTAGCTAAGATGACCATGTGCTGACCAGGTCATCCCCTTTCCTTTATGAATACTTTGCAGTAAGCGGAAGAGGAGGCAACTTTAACGGAATGAGCCGCAGCCTTTCTCCCAACATCCTTAGCGGCGGGCGACGGAAAATGAAAACGGCCATGTCGTGGTAGAAGAAGAAGACAGTTCAGGAGCGAGCGGGTCTGATCCACGGAGAAACTTGTCAAACAATTTAATGTAGCTTTGAAACCACAGCTCTTAATTCATCATACTAGATCGTTCGTTTGCCAGAAAGCAGATTTCGTGGAAGCTAGTGCGTGGTTAAACCCAGAGGAGGACAAACATGAGCGGAGGAGGGACGCCGTACATAGGCAGCAAAATTAGCCTCATCTCTAAGGCCGAGATTCGCTATGAAGGAATTTTATACACAATTGACACTGAAAACTCGACTGTAGCTCTTGCTAAAGGTACGTAAAGTAACCACAATGAGGTTGCACTACTCAAAGCAGGTTACCACACAGCTTTAAAGCGTGCTCAGCGATGGAAAACTAAAAAATGAATTGTAGCGCAGTTAGCTACGTCAGCTAGCTGCTTAGCCAACTACTAGCTAAGTGGTGCTGTAGTTCACACTCTGCCCTTTGTTTACGTTGTGCTGAGGACTGAGTGGCACTTAAAAGAAAACTTAATAACGTTAACTATATACCACCTCCTGTTAGAGTTTAATCATGGGTTATTAATAAACACACATTAAGTGTTTATTTTGAACTTGTTAAGTTGATCCGGCAAATGTATTTTAGGATTGGTTTTATAATGTCCTACCAGGGTTAACGTGTTAGAGATTAACCTCCTAGGCTATCCCTGGCTTGTTTACTTTCTTATTTTGAACAGTAGAATACATTATAACAACTTTGTCAAAGCACAGGCCTAGCAAGCTTCAGTTACAAGACTGCTTTTGCAAAGTAATTCAAACTTATGCTGTGAATGTGAATTTTTTCCAACAGTTCGCTCTTTTGGCACTGAAGACCGGCCCACTGACAGGCCTATTCCACCTCGGGATGAAGTGTTTGAGTACATCATCTTCCGAGGAAGCGATATAAAAGACCTAACTGTTTGTGAGCCACCCAAAGCCACTAGCTCCTTGCCTCAGGACCCTGCCATAGTTCAAGTAAGATTACTTTTCTGTGACCTTGTACTATTTAAACTAGTGGTATGTATTCTTTGTTTTCTTTAAAAGCCATAGGAAATCTCAACTTAGTCGTCCCTGGCTGCGGCCATGCTGTTATTTCTAAGATGAACACATTTTGATCTTGTCATGGAGAAGTACAGGTGTAAGTGACTAATTTAATATAATGATGGATCAGTTTAGCTGCTTCCATATCAGGGTCCTGTTGCTGTGTATGCTGACTCAGTGTCACCCTGACATGGTTTACTGGGATACTGAAGCCAATCGGAGTCATCGTTAATGTTAGCACTTATACCTGTGCGTTACCTACTCTAGCAAGTCATAATGTCATGCCTTTTTTAGAATTTTGTTCAAACAAGTCAAGATTTTGTTGGTGTTATTTTGTGTGAAAATATTGTTTGGCAGTCAGTGTTGTCATGACTTTTCAATTGACTGTTTATTTATTTTCTCTAGTCATCTATTGGATCCTCCAATGCTTCTGCAGCACCATCATTCCAGTCTGCTGGGCCCTATGCTCCATTCAACAGGGCCCCTGTCCCACCTTACAGCCAGTTTGGTGTTGCACCCCTTGCAGCTCAGCAGTTTGGATCTGCTGGAGCAGGAGGTAAGGAGTGGATCCTGTATTGAGGGGTATATGAATTTATAGAGATCTGTACCATACTGTCATTTGCATTGCTTTTATTGTAGGCAATATCGCAGCCACATTGCAACTGGCTATTATTATAAAAACAAACAAGCTGGAGTTAAAATGAACATAAGCTGTGCAATTTTCAGCATCAGTTGACACAAATATTATCAGAATCGCTTGGATTAAAATCAAACCATTATCAGCACAGATTAATTTAAAAAAAAAAGTTATAAACTCAAGGATGTTCTATCAGTAACAGGATCCAATCAATCGATGTGCAATCAATCGAACATTCTTCAAACAAGCCCTGTAAGCAAGATGTTCCTCAAACATGTTGTCAGCAGCCCCTGATCCTTGCTGATTTCAATAGAGCACAGCTGCGTGTTTCCTTTTGGGGTTTCCCACACCTGAAGCTCATTATGTGTTGGACCAGGAATAACGAGGACAATTGTACAACAGATTTCTAATAAACTGCTGAAGCTTGTGTATATGAAAGTGCTCAGCGGAGAGTATATCTTAAACCAATTAAATTTCTGTCTGTTATATTGCTTTGCAGATATTTGTTATTAGATGTTTGTGTTGTATAATGGTCACATTATGCTGTAGCCCTCAGCATGAGATGTGTCACTACACTGTCACATACTTTAGGACAAACTGCACTGCCTCTGCTCTTAAGAAAATCATACAATTTGGCACTTTGATGTTTTCTGCAGGACGCACTAGTCCTAAGGTGGACTCTTTAACAAAAGGTCCCTCACTGGAGCAGGCTGCGCAGGCCCCACCATCAGCTGCCCCAGCTCCACCTGCACCTGTGGGACAGAGGAGTCAGTCAGCAGTTCCCAGACCAACTGGTCCCACCACTAGCAGCCAAAAGCCCCCTGACCTTCTGGAGCAGAGAAAGGGTAAGGGTGCTTCACCAGCTTGTTGTGGTAGATCTTCACAAAAGTCCATCCAGAGTATTGCCAAGCACTGATTTTGACAAACAGAGGTGTAGGGATAATGACAAGAAATTAGAAATATCTTATCTGGGCTTAAAAGAGATTCCTGGGCATGGCATTCTCTACAGGGCCAGAAAAATCACCCCCAAGTTTAGCTTCTGAACACTTCTGCTTACCACTGACCCTGCGCCATGTCTGAAACTGGTGCTTGTGTTGTGCATTATGTCTGTGGTGGACTAACTCTGGCTAAACTTGTGCTATTTTCTTCTTTCTCCTCTGTTCAGCTCCTGAGGTTCAGAAAGTGTCACAGCCAGATAATGAACATGGGGCTCTTGAAAACCGGGATCCCAACAAGCGTTACATTCGTAAGTAATTTCCACCTTCAACCTAATTAATTATACCTAAAACAAACCTAATTTCACCCACTGAAATGTTCATTTATTTTAGCAGCAATTTAATCTTTATGGACTTAATGCTTAATGCTTATTAAGAAAATCTACAATTTTCTCTGCGATAACTAGGGATGTCTCCAACTAAGAATATTTCAGTCGAAGCCGAATTCGTCAGATTTTGCCTTACATCAAAATCTTTGAATCATGTTGTTTTTTCCCTCATTGATTCATGATCTCATTTGTGTCTTTACGACTGCAGAAAAGAGCTAAAACACCAAAATAAACTAAGTTGAATCAGACTCCTCCAAATCGAATCAAGAATCATCGACCGTTCATGTCCACCCCTATTGATAACATTATTGACAATTTCTGTTAAATTTTTGAATCCGGTTTTCATCTTTACTTTTCATGTCATTACTTTTGATATCAACAATGCAATCAGAATGAGTCTGTGCAGTGATTTGTTTTCATTTGTCTGGCTGTACAAACCAACATATCGAATCATAATAAGTCAAGTATAGCTTAAGACGATGCTTTTTTTCTTTTCTTTATTAGGATCCCCATTAGCACCCGCAGCAGCATCCTAATATTCATGGGCTGCACACTACATGTTGTTTGTCGGAGTGTTGCTGTATTTCCGTTTCCCTCTGTTATCTTTCAGCGGGTGCCCAGGGCATGCGCCGTGGCCGTGGAAGAGGAAACCGCAGCAGGGGCAAAATGAATATGCGCAGGGATGGCACCATGAAGTTTGAGGAAGACTTTGACTTTGAGACTGCCAACGCCCAGTTTCACAAAGATGAGATTGACAAAGAGCTGCAGAATAAGCTCAAACTGAAAGGTACAGTTTCACATGTTTTAAGGACAAAAACAGGCACTGCATTTTTTTGGGCTGCAGAACAATTTTCATCAAATCAGTCCAGTTACAGTCTGATATATTTATCATTAGTTTTAAAGGCCTTTTTTTTATTTATATATATATATATATATATATATATATATATATATATATATATATATATATATATATATATATATATATATATATATATATATATATATATATATATATATATATATATACACAGTGTATATATATATATATATATATATATATACACAGTATATTATATATATATATATATAATATATATAAAAATGGTTTTAATCCCTAAAATGGTCCCAAACAACTACATAGTTTTTGGCATCTTCAGTATGACAGTATAATTGCACGGCCCTGATGTTCAACTTTCAAAAATCTGGTGTTTTAACATTTTCTTCCACCGTAAACAGATGACAAGAGCGACAAGGCGCTAAATGGAGAAGAAACTGCTGAGTCGGAACATCCAGCCAATGAGGGGACCACTGAGGAGGAGGAGGCTGTGATAAACCCATGCTACTATGACAAGTCCAAATCCTTCTTTGACAACCTGTCCTGTGATGATCCCAGGTGCCTTTCTTTATTGCTGGACCTGGATGGGGATGGTTGTGTTCACACTAATTACACTGTTGCTGTGTTTCAATTTGAATACTTCAATACTTACACTAACTATTTTGAGTATGTAGGTGCGTCTCAATTCACAAGTATGTCAAAGTGTACCCGGATGGTGCACTCATAACAGCCTTAAAGTTAAGTGTGGAACGATGGACACTTCCCACTTCAACTATCGCCATCTTGGCTACATAGCATAAATATTATGTAAATCAACATACTGGTAGGCCAATGTTTTCCACCAGTAAGAGGAGCCAGCTGCGTAATCTCCACCTCACATTAAACAGGTGGCGCACACAAGCAAAAAAAGGCGTTCATGATCGCTAATTGAAATTCCAAACAAATCATGCCGGTAGATCTGTCGACCGGCGACAGTAGCGTCCAAAAAAAGAAGACATTGGCAACCCTTGCGATCGTTAGTGCCGGTAAATGCACAACAACAGTATTCGATTTGAGACAACACTAACTGTGGAAATTTGTGCACTGCTGAAGTACATAGTATAATACATCATGGTGTACTCATGGAAGTATTTGAATTGAGACCCAGCCTGTGGTCAAACACCAAAGAGCTGGAGCAGCCATAGGCCAGTGCTTCATCTGTGAAAGTCCAAGTTAGTGAAGTTGCACTGTGGCTGGGCTGAACATTGGACTTATATAATAAATATATTATATAATTTGTATGGCATTTAATTATAGTCCGTTTTAACCTGCTCCTGATTTCCATGTTGCAGTTACTGCATCACATTTTTATTCTGTTTTGATTTGGTGTCGTAGTGTTACTGTTTGTCTAATTTGTATCAGCACAATATACTTTTTGTATTCTCTACATCATTACAATTTGTTTAAACATGTAAATTGTTCTTAATAATTGTACTGACTTTTGTTTTGTTTTTATCTCTTAAAGTAGAGGGGGAGACAGAGGATATTCAAAGTAAGTCACATATTTTCTAAACCATGTTTGGGGAGGCACCTCAGGTGTTGGCAGTGAGAATAAGCACATGAATACTAACACTATAACAGCTTTTATTGTTGGATTGAGGGGTCAGATTTATGCTATGTACTTCAGACAAAGAAATGTTCATACCTAAAACTACAAATGTGCATTTAACATACAACTAATACATGGCACATGAAGATGAAGTACATTGTTTAAGAGCAACATCCACTCCTTCCCTGTATAGTGGTGTGCAGTACTAATTCATAGTTGTTTAAAAATACTGGGGAAAAAAATAAGCAAAAACTGTTGTTTTATCCCGTGGTGTTTGTGAGGTATGTGTGTCACCTGAAAAGCTGGATCCTGACTGGTCTTTGCATGTGACAGGGATCGAAGGCCTACCTGGGCAGACGAGAGACGAATGAACGCAGAGACGTTCGGCATCCCCATGAGGCACAATCGAGGGAGGGGGGGTTACCGTGGCCGAGGCTTCATGGGGCCCCGCGGAGGCCGAGGAAGATCGGCGAGCAGAGGTTCCTTTGGGCCACCCCGCGGTGCTCCACCTGGTTTCAGAGGTGGATTCAGGGGTGGCAGAGGAGGACGGGATTTCTCCGATTTTGAATACAGGGTAAATCAATCAGCTTCATGAGTTCTGAACAATATTAAAGTACTATTTAAGTGCAGTTAGAACATTTTTATAGCTCCTCTAATTTTAAGTTTTTGTTTGTGTTTGTTTTATCCAGAAGGACAACAAGGTGGCTGCATAGTAAATCAGCGATGGATCCATAAAGAATTGTAGCTCCTCACAATGAAATTATTCCAGCTCAAGAAATTTTCTTTGGTCTCAACATTTGACAGAAAGAATGAAGACATCCTCTCAGTCACCAGCACCAGGGTTGACTCTTTGACATCAGGGGGTGAGAGTACAGAAGTTTAGTTTGATAAACAGTCACCAGATGGACACAATGATGTGTAAATACTTTGCTTTGGAGTAACTCTGTATTTTTGCATCAATCAAGTTCATTTCTTACCGGAGTCGTCTTTGATATTGACAGCTGTATGCAGAAAGCCCAGTGATACTGTGAGCGGATCACAGTTCATGTGATCAATAGCTTTATTTTTTACTTTCTTTCAGTTTTTGAGATGATATTCTTGGCACCAAATTTCACTGCATTGCCTGTTGCACCATATTCTTCTCTCCTCAAACGTAGGTTGGTTGCCATGTGTTCAGTATTCTTACCAACTTGTCAGGACTTTTGTTTTGTTTTTGATATCCATTCATTCACAATGAAGTCATGAGGTCAAATCCAGCTGAGAGAAACGGAATCAAAACTGAATATTGTAATGAATGAATGAATGTATATCTCACTCAGCTTCTACTTTGTGCCCTCCAGCAAATCATTGCTCGACAGACTCATTTTAGTTATTAGACATGTTTTGCAGTAGTTAGAATCATTAGCTTATACTTTGACCCCCTGAAAACTCATCAGATGAATTGTGTTTCTGCTTGAGGTTTGTAGCTGGACCTCTGCAGGCCTTGTAAATGGTGGCAGCCTCATACAGGCGACCAAGAGGAGCCAGTCATTTGATTGACATAAGGTGGTTTACAGCATTAGCTTTAGAAGTTTGTTAACTAGTTTTTTTTTTTTTAAGCGGGTCTGTTATATAGTTGACTAAAAGAGCATTCCCATGGTTTGTGTCAGTGAAAGAGTCATCCATTGCTATTGATGTCTTTTTAGAAGTTCTTTAGAAAAGGAAAACCTTGAGTTTATAAATCACAACCTGCAATTAAATTGACCTTCAATAATTGGATTTTGATAACAAATGCTCCACTATTTTGCCAAAAAGAAAATGTGAGGGATTGCGCAAAGATTTGTCAGTCTCTAAGTACATGTTTGTTCATTTAGTTACCTCTGAAATCTACCTTTTCCATGTCCAAAACATACTGAGCCATCTGTTGAAGTATGTTCCTTTTTTTCCCAGCATCCTTTGATTTGTCTTACAATTGTGTCATCTACATTTTTTTTTATATAAAAAGAGTCGACCACTTTCCACTGCAAAACTTTCAAAAAAGAAAAAAGCACTTGCAGTGTTGTGAGGATTGTTTACTGAAAATTGGGAAATCTTGTAAATGGATTGAATGTGTGTGTTCAATACAGATGGCAGCATTTCTTATAAATACCAGCCGTCTGGCTTGTTTGTAGCTCCTCTTGATGCATTATTGTTAATGTGATTGTTCTCTGGAGTGAATTTGTTTTTCTTTTTTTACTGATTGTGAACAAAGGGACAAGAACTGGATGAGGTGCCAGTGTGTTGGGAGGGTGGGGGGTGTTTTTTTGGGCTCTGATTTGTTAGTACTTTAGGGAGTGCCTTCAGAGTGGTCAATTTTTTTACAGCTCTCCCTTTAACTTTAAGGTTACCCTTTGACAAAAGTATTGATAGCACTACAAGGTGAAACTAGATCCTTCTCAAATGCTGTGGTTGTTTTTAAAACAAAGTAGCCCAGCTAAATATGTGCTGTTTAACTGGATATTGCACAGACTGCTGATCACTGCATGATAGCCATAGGAACCCTTAACTTTATATGGGCTTTCGCAATAACCATTGAGATCGGATTTGAGACAACAACAAAAAAAGTATTAGTGAGCAATTCAAAAACTGACATCTTTTCATATGTTTGTTACTCCTTCCAGTCACTGGAATTGTAAACCAGGAATTGTTTTCTTGACAATATCAGCAAAATGGAGTTTTTACGTCAAATAAAGAATTGTACAATAGCCCGTGTGTCTGTTTCCTCCTTAATCGCCATGTATGTGGGTGTTTTACAGAAATGTAACTTCTGCAATTTACATCTCTCTGAATCAACTAAGTAAGTGTAAGTTGCTTTGGTTTGGTTTATTAGTAAATAGTTCAGTTGGCAGAAGACATTGCTTTTAAGGCTCGTGTAAATGTAACAATATACAAACATTTTAGTTATTCCACACAAACACAAATTATACAACACTTGTGTGACTTTCCTCAGAGTAGAGCATGGTTGTGATTTTAACAGATGTGCCCAGGCCCTTGATGTCCAATATTAACAGAATCTAATAAGTTTTTAATAAACATGATATCTTTAAAAACAGATATTTTTGATTGAGTGTTACAACCTGAGTTCATATACAGTACAAGTAACCAATTGCATATTGTGTGTATGTTATATCAAGCCTTGAAGCACACACATGACTCAGTGATGACCCAACATCCACACAGTATAGTGTTTGTATAGTGCTTATGAGAATAAGGTTAAGGAGTGTAGCCTAGTTAACCAGGTCTACTGGCAATTTAGCTGTGTTTGAAACAGAGCCATTGTTAATTTTATTAATTACACATCATGTACTAGTATGGTCATTTTTAAGTGCTGTGGAAAAACATATTACCTTTTAGGAAAGCAAAGAAAAGAAAGTCAAAAGTATAAATTTTATATTTGACTGCACATGGTGTTTTACAAATTGGCAAAAGCTGATTTCAGTAAAGTGTGGCTGGGCATAAGATGAGATCACAAGTCTTGTCATTATCTGCTTTGTAATGATCTAAGAGTGAGGACTGGAGGTTAAATAAAACAATCCACATTGTGTTTACATACTAGTATAGTATTACAAAGCTGTGCACTAAGCCTAAGCTTGGGAGTGGTATAAAGTTACCACCTCTGTCCGGACGGGGGCAGTAAAGCAGCGAGGACGACCCCGGGTGGCCCATCAACTCCACCCGGACCCGGAGAAGCCGCGGAGAAACGTAAACAAATGGCAAAGTAAACGTGACTCTACAAAAATGTCGATTGTGTTTGTGCCAAAGAAACTACGAGGGAAGGCGAAAGTCAACCAGGAGACGATCCAGAGGGTGAGAGACCAGCGGACACTGAACTGAACGAGCTGCCCGCTCATGTTCCCCTAACGATAACAATGGCGTTAGCGGTTAGCAACTGGCTAGCTGTTTCCTACATGCACAGCTGCTTCTTTACGCCTGGTCTACACCTATTCTCACACTGTCGGTTCCTTATTGTTGTCCTCTATAAATATGTTTTTTGGTTAGCTGGAAGTGCCTTCATTGTATCCATGCTAAATACCGCCCTTGTCATGTTAGCTGATTAGGCTACGGTGGCTGCGAGATGTAACTAATCGTGTCTCTGTTTTAGCTGCTGGATGAAAACGACCAGCTGGTGAGATGCATCACTGAGTACATGCAGAAAGGCCGAGCAGTGGAGTGTGTGCAGTAAGTTACATTTACGTCCAATGCCATGCCATTCGTGTATGTAGCCTGCTGTGCTACAACTACATGACTGTTTCGTTACATACAAACATGGAGCTTGCTATGCTGCTGTGAGTTACTAGTGGTTAGCAGGATACCTGTGCACTTCCATGAGTTGTGTTTGCGTGTTTGTTTATCTGCTGTTATTTTCTTCTTTCACCAACAGATACCAGCAGATCTTGCATCGCAATATCGTCTATCTAGCGACCATAGCAGATGCCAGTCCTGACAACTTGCCTCCTTCCACAAATGTAAAGGCAAGCCAGACGATACACGTGTTTGAATTAATAGTGTAAAGTCGTTGTGCTCTCTTGTTTTGACCACCGACCATTTTCTCTTTACCCAGTCGACACCTAACGGGACTTCAGCCTCCATACCCACTGTGAATGGACATATCCGGACATGACGATGGCAGCTTGGCTCAGTGGAGCAGTTGTATTGCACACAGTTCATTATTACTGTGATAGGCAAATCTACAATGGGAGCTCTGCACTGTTGGTTTTAGTTTTGTGAATGTTTCAGGTTCATGGGTGTTTGAGTTCAGCAAGACATATTGATTGTCTCTTACTTTGTCAACAAATCTTTGATTCCAAACCATATTATGTATTTTCTAAAATGGTGAAATAAATTTTTTTTCTATTTAATGAAATAAGGAATTGTTGAAATAATTCTGTTCATAGACCACACAGAGAGCCGACTGACATGAGATGTCAGTGTCTGTTGCTGAAGCTGAGGATGATTTCATATGAGTGAGCAGAAAAGAGAACAGCGAGTAAATTGCTAGTCATTTTTATTTGTTTTTTGCATTGCTGGTACACTTGGAAAGATTCAGTTGCCAGCTCAAGAGAACAATAAGCAACATAAGCCAAGCAGTCCCCCTTCATATCTTCTATCAGGGCAACGTGTTTTTTATTATTTTATCTTTTGTAGAAGCCACTAGTAAATCATTTGACACAGCTGAGAAGCTAACAGTTACAGTCCAAGGTCTGTAATGATGTCTTTAAAAAAGGCTGCAACAGTTAGGGAGATAACACAGACAAAAAGCAACAAACCCTATATCTTGATTGTGCAAAGCACATTAACTATAAAAAGATATATATTTATATGTATATACAGCAAACAATTCTCTGTAAACATGTTAAGTATGTTAGTTTTCTGAAAACATGGTGTCATTTCATAAATACAGGCAACATTGGCATCCGCAAACATCACAAAAAGATAACATTCTGGGCTTTTAAATACAGCCCATTGCCATAGAAACCGAAGAAACAAGGGCTCGAAAACACCCTCATCACATTGTTTTAGTGTTTAGCATGGCATATTTGGTAACCTTTATAGATAGATGGTGTAGTTCAACTCGGTAGGAAAAAAATGTGCTTTTTCACATATTGGGAGGTGGAAAATAATGTTTCATGTCATATGGCTACAAGAATACTAACATACAGTAATGGTATAACATGTAAGAAAATACAAAAATAAGATTAATACTGTCAATAATTGTACAAGAAAAATATTGTATTATTAAACTGAAGAAAAGTTAGGTTTATGGGAGTTAGTGTCAATCTGGAGCAAACAACCGCCAATTAGAGAGGAGGAAATGAATGCGCTTCTGGGTGTGAAGATGTTCCCTAATGATCTCATCCAGTAGGGCGTGTAACTTCACTGTTCATCAATTATCTCAGACCTCCCGTCTCTTCAGCACCATTCATCTTCTCAACAACGCTTTGGTTGGAAATTATATTCTGCAAGTGCTATCAATACCAACATGGCACATAGTTACTGCTATAATTCTTAACTCTTGTCAGTTGTTGAAAAAGTAGTGTATTTCTCTCAAATTACACCTCTGCAGTGACTTACTATATTTATGCTGAGCCTGCTCAAAGCCTCTTAATAAAAAGAACTAAATATTTATATTTCAACTTCAGTATTTTACAAGCTATGAAACAGTAGATGGTAGCTGTATTCTGAGTCATCTTGCGTGAGATTTGGCAGTTACAGCTATGTAGACACAGTATATTTAATATGGGCAAAATGAGAGCATTTCAAGCCCCTGCCCCCTTGTAATCCCCTCCTTTACACACACACGCGCACACACACACAAACACACACACTCAGCTGCAGAAGCAAGTGGGTGACGGCCGTGCACGTCTCCAGCTCTTGTCTGAGGAGCCGTCAGCTTCAACAGACAGAGAAACAACCACTAGACTACCTGCTGCCCGCATGACACATGCACCTTTCATAGTTAAAACATGGCAGTTGAAAAAACTTCAAAATACGTCTCTTTTTTGAAATGGGGATGTTTTGACATGGAAAAATATAGATACAAAAATGTTGAGCCAGTGTGTATACTTAATTTTGCCTCCGAGGGCTTTGAAATCTTCAGATTCAGTGGGTGTGGACTGTAAAGGCTGCAGCTCGGCCCACTCAGTGGCTCATCTAAACAGCTACAGGTCCTCTGTGGCACTTCACCGCGGACTCGTTCGACATTAGACTGGTCAGTACTGGTGAAGGTAGGAGGGCCTGTGCTCATGTTTGAGGGGGAAGGATTTGAAGCCCTTGGTCATGGGTTTGTGTTGCTGCTGTTGCTGTTGCTGCTGCTGTTGTTGCTGCTGCTGCTGCTGCTGCTGCTGCGGCTGCTGGGTGAAGGGAAAACCAGAGGAGATGCCTGTGGAGGGGGAGCAGTCGCTGGCAGTGGACCACACGGGAGACTGCAGCATCTGCATGGAGTCGCTCCACTGGGAAGAAGGAGGGATGTTCATCTGGTACAAGGAAGAGCTGGGATTGGGCATGGTGTTGGTGTGGGTGGAGTGCTGCCATGGTGCTTTGGGAGGCCAGGTTTTAGTTTTGCTGTCCTGTAAGAGAACAGCAGACAGTGGTCAGTTAAAGACTACGTGTCATGAACAGTCACGTCTGAGAAGCCTGGTACATACACTTCAGATTTAATCAAAGAACTTCAGCAACTTCTAATGTCTCAGAAGTCTAATTAAAATACATTCATCTCTAAATGTTTAATTAAATGTAGGGTGGTTAAAGGAAAAACAAGGCAGCTCATTCTTTACCTGGTTATCATCACTAATGTGATGGAGTGGTGGTGAGGGCAGGGTGCACACCTCTGGCTCGCCACAGCTGTGTTTTCTGAGGACAGAGACATTGAACCTCATCAATGCACATCATTTATTGTTCTTGTTTGCATTTGTTTCATGCTTGTTTAGTTTTTGCTGTTATTTCTTTGTGTTATGTTTTTGTTTTGTTTTCCTTTTCTCTCACTTTTACTTCATATGAACTGAAAAATATTGGTTATGATTCATTTGATTGTGTTTTATTATTTTTGACTCTGGTTGCCAATAAAAAAATGTAAAAGACGAAGAAAAAAAAAAGAACCTCATCAATGCTCACAAACAGCATGAAGAGAAAACGATCACATCAGCACCAGGACAACAAAAAATCAACGGCAGTGAAGAGTCTGGGACTCACCTCCTTTGTTTAACTGCCGCTACGAGGTCTGGCCCAGAAAACATGGAGAACAGACTGTCACCATTGGCCGAAGACGTCTCATCGCTGGAGCTGGCCGAGTCCCCTTGATTGGCCGACCAGCTGCTGTTCACGGCCTCGCTGAGGACACAACCAGACGAGGTGTCAGCATTGTTTCTATTATACTGCCAACAATGTGCTATTTAAAGACTGGACAGGATACAAGCTACTCGATTGCCATCGAAATACTTTGATGAACGCACAGTTAAAGAAATTGATCCCATGGAAAAACGCGAAATGAAAGTGGCTATTGTGCAGATCCTAAGTGTTTCGTAAACTACAACAACCATGTGGTTTAATAATGAGTCACCTCTGCAGTGATGGCTGCTTGTTTACTTCTGCCTACTTTCCTGAATTAGTGTCTGAGCAGCATGTTGTGTCACCCTTGTGGGAAGAATTAAGTGACAACAGCCATGATAAAGGTGTTAGATGCCTCACATATTGATAATGTCTGACATTTTGATAGGTCAATCCTAACATCGCGCAACAGTTTTGTGCACTGTGATGAAACTGAGCTTTAAATAACCCTTCAATAGTTCAGCACGATACTGCTGCCAACTACCTTATGAAACGTGTGGAGTCTCATGTGTCAGTGGATGTCAGTTGTTTCTCATATTTATTAGATCTGCATGTACATGAATGAATGAAGAAGATGTTGTGGATCAGAGTTCAAGGACGTCATGTGTGGATGCCTACCTCTCACTGTAATACTCAGGGTGGGACCAGGTCCTGTGCTGCTCATCGGGCATTGGCCAGTTGCTGCGTGTGTTGCTAGGGCGACGGATGTGCTGCACCTGCCGTTTCTGCTGCATGGCCTGACTGACGCCGGCGACATAACGTGCAAACTCTGGGTCAGAGCCAACTGTGCATGGAAAGGGAGGATAAAGACAACTATGAGTTTCTGACACCCTCAGCTTTTCTCTTTGGCTCCCTGGAGCTCAATCTGTTCAGCCAGACTGTCTACCATAGCAGAAAAATCACAATAGCTGTAAGTCAACTCTGCACAATAGGCCTTGACTGCAATCAAAAGAGTCTGCTGCACTGTAAAAATAGAAACTGACACAAGTTAAATTCAGCATAAACCTTTAACTTACAGTTACAGCCACATGCACAGGAAAGGAAATGCTCATACTATCTGACCTACTGTATATTACTCGGCTCAAAGCCCACAGATGTGTGGAATCTGTTTTGAATGGTTACAAGGTACAATAATATATATAAACATCACGATCATCACTTTCTCCTCTGAATTTTGATACATTGCTTTTACCACTGTCAGCATCTTAATGGTTTCAAATGTAAGCACTTAGTTTCATTCAGGACAACCACAACCCTGCTCTGTACATTAGTCTCCTGGTACAATGAACATCTAACAAACAACTTTTTAAACATATGGTGTCTGACTTTTGTAAATCATCCTGCAACTGTTATTCAATGTAATTGTATTTATGTTTTACTACTGCTTGTAAACTCGTCGTCCCTGTAAATGAGGGAAACCTCAGTGACCAACGGTTAAAATAAAGGTTTAAATAAATAAATAAAATAAAAACTGCACCGTACATCACGAAAACACTGCAAAGCTACTTCTCTGAGGCATTTTTACAATGAAACAATGGTGCCAGCAAAGCAGCAGGCCTGCCCCCTCCCCCACTGCTGACATAATGCTCCATATCTGACTGAGGAGCATGTGAGGTTGAGGCCAGCGCTCCTATTTCTGACAAAAGAAGTGGACAGGCAATAATTTTTTCCAAAACGGGCTCCTGAAACCTTTACATATTTCATTAAAGGAAAATACAAGTGCCTGCACAGAGGATTACAGATGATTCAGATTCTGACAATGACACTGCCTCCTTCATAAGTAATTGGATCCAAACCATCTCGTTCTTCAGACAAGTTAGGAAAATATAATGCAATTTCATTTGTTTCCTCATTGAGCCACAACCACAATTTCACCATTATCCACTTTGTAGGTCGGCCTGACACACAGCTCATGTTGGTTGGTTGGTTGGTTTCAAAAGTTATGTTTTCTGATGAATGATTCACCTAAAGTTTCTATTTATTCAGTTAGTTCCTGAGTTACTCTCTGGTTTAATATGGATCTTTCACTAAACAGCCCGTGAACATGTAACAGGAAGGTGGATCTCACCTGCAGGGTCAAATGGCAGTGTGTCTCCCAGGACTCCGAACACTCCGTCGCTTTGGTCCCTGTTGGGCCAAGTGTTGTTGCGGGGCCCCTGTGGCTTCTGACCAAGCATCTCCGACATGACACTGTCCATGTAGGTGCTGACCAGGCCCAGACTGTACAAATCTGAGCTCAGGTCTGGGAGTCCAGGGGATCCCCACTGTCCAATGGGACCCAGAGGCGACAGCCCAGCCGGGGGGCCCTGCGGTGGCGGCGGCTGCTGCCCGGATGTGCCGAGCCACTTGCTCGCCACTCTCTGCTGGGGCAGGACCTGTGGCGGGGTCTGCTGAGGGGGAAGCTGCGGAGGGGGCGGCTGCTGCTGACTGATGGGCTGCAGGAGGTGCTGGTAGTACTGCAGGGCCTGCGGGGAGGGCTGCTGGGCCGGAGGAGGGGGCTGCTGCTGCTGGGGCTGTTGCTGCTGCTGCTGCGGAGGAGGAGGTGGCTGCGGTTGCAGCTGAGGCTGCTGCTGCTTCTGCACTGCTGGAGGCTGGGGCTGAGGCTGGGGCAGGGTCTGAGCTGGGGCCTGTAGGGCCGTGTGAGAGATAGACTGGGATGTCGGCGGAGGTCCACTGGGAGGCTTCAGCTCAGCGGGGTTTGCAGACGCCACAGAGTTCCTCCTCTTGACCAGGGGTGAGGCCTGCTGGGATTTACCCATGTTAAATCCTGAGAGAAAGTCTATGACATCCTGCATCTCTTGGTCGGTCGGCAGATTCATCCCCTGGTCGTCGGACACTAAGCCGTTGGCCAGCTGGCCCTGCTGTGTGGGGTCAGGGACGCAGGACAGGTTTCCCATCTGCAGGATGTTCTGCAGCCTCCCGTCGCTGTGGCCCAGACTCTTGGCCTTATCCTCCGAGCTACTGGTTGTTAGCATGGTGCGAGACGGAGTGCTGGGGATGGAGTAACTGCCCCCACTGTTAGAGCTGGATGTGACCTTCCTGGTGAACTTGGAAGTCAGCTTGGATATTGTTTTGGGCAATCCGCTGGAGGCCTTGGAGCTGGTGCCTGGTGGCAGGTCTGCCTGGACGCCATAGTCCGGGCTCTCCCGCTGCAGCTGAATCTGAATAGTGGGCAAGGCCTGCTCTCTGTAGAGGAGAGACGAAAGAGATGCACAATCAGTTAACTCTTTGACGCAGGGTGAAAAAAAATGGCCCATGCAGCAATATCCTGCAATTGTAGTTTTAATGGACTACATTGTTTAGTATGGACCAGGGTTCAACTTAAAGATTCACACTAGTTCAAACATTCAGTTTGATTTTAACTTAATAAACAGGAGAGTGACATCACTCTAAATATCCACAGACAGCATATAAATCACATGCGCAGACAGTAACCTGAGGAAACCAAACATTATTGTTACGAAACATTTACTCACTTCCGCTCCTTCCACCTGTTGATGTCAAACACAGCTGTGTAGAGCATGTCCACGAGACCGAGCGTCTTCTCAGGGTCCAAACTCCGCTGGAGCAGGGACATGGTGGCAGGATCCTCCTTCAGACACCTGAACATGTGCACACACACACACACACACACACACACACAAACATGCACAGCAGGACAGGACATGAAATACAATTCCAACGCAATGTCGCAAACACAAAAGCCCAGGTGTATTTACTGAACAGATGAATACCTGACATGTGATATTCATAAACAAGGAAAGACAAAGCAAAACCTCACCGACAGGGTACTTTTTCTCAGCTCTCTGACTGGTTTCTTTACCTGAACGTTCATTCAAACTTCACAAACAACAAGTCTAATGGCAGAGAGCAACGAGAATGAAGTGTTTCAAAGGAATGTGCGTGCCTTTTTCTCACATTTCACTCCTTTTGCTTTGACCCTATACCACTTGAGTAGCTCTTAGTATGACGCAGTAGCTAAATAAATAAAATGTATTTTTAATTTCAGGAACAAAAATCTAAAATAATAAGCCTGTCAGAGCGGTAAGGCAAAAACATCTCTATTTCAAGATCGTGCCACTACCGCAGTTTAATAATACACAGCTGAACTATGGCTGATGCAAAGGCGTCAACACTATGACAAAGGCACAGCTATCAGTGTCAATGAAATCCATTGAGTACTAACCAAACTTTCCGGCCCTCCTCAGGGTGCTGTGAATGTACGTTCCTGACACCTTTATGTCCTGCTTTACAAAAATCTTGTGCATACACCGAAACTATGACTCAACAAGATGATGTCATTTCATTTCCTCATGCCTACTCTGCCCTTTGTTGCCATTCCTGTATGCATTAGATGGGGGGCGAGCGGAAATAATGAAAGCAATGGCAAACAAACACTGCATATCTCCAAAATCAGGCAGGTTTCCAGGATGCCAAGTAGCCTCCTCATTTTAATGTAACAATTGCCGATGAGAACCGGTGTCAAAAAGGGAAAAAGGAGGGGGGGAAAAAATCGATCACAGACTTTCATGATCGATTACCATGGCAACGAACGAAGCTTCGAAGCTTCAAATTTTTTGGGTCAGCCCTAGTAATAAGTAATGCTTCATCCTACACCTTTTCTTGAATGCCTTCTTTAGTTATTTTATTTATTTATTTATTTATTTATTTAGATCTGTTTTTTTTCTGAAACCTTATCTAACTAATGTACTAATGTTAAGTTATCATTTCTATTGTGTAATAATGTGTTGTGTTCAAAGACCGAAATAAACCAAGCCCAACCAAGACAAAAAAACAATTCTATCTGTAACTCCCACAGCCACTTGCTCCATGAACCCATGTATAAAATGTTTCAAAGGCAAAGATTATTCACGCACTCACCATGTAGAAGGAACTTGGACCACCACTTTGGAGCCCTCCAGAGTGATCTGGGGAGCGTAGGCCTCCTTGTTCTCGATCTGGGCTGTGTCAACAACCACCTGATGGGACACAAACACACACCTGTATCACTATCTCCTGACAGAGAAGCTTTCTTCACACCCGTTTGTTTTCCCATCGTTGAAACAATCCCACAGAAGGTTATACAATTCTGTGTTGACTCACTTGGGGAGCACATACATGGGTCCTTTATCTTTTCCATTATGCCAACCAATCACTTTTTTGCCCTTTTACCAGCCATTGAAACATGAAAGAAAAAAGTCCCACAGAAGCTTTCACTGGTGTCTGGCAATCGATTTCCCACCAAGAGAATGTGAGGCAGTTCAAGGTGAGGAAACTTAACGTATTCAATCAGCCATTGATAACAAACAGGCAAGTCTTCCTGCCTGCTGCTGGTGAAACACATTTGCCAATTCTTTGAAAGTGGCCTTGACTCCTCGAGACCCATGCAGCTAGGTCACAAAAGAGGGAGGGAAGGTGGGAGGTGTCCGTTTCCTGTATTACAGGAAGTGCCCTATTGTTATTTAAAGAGCAGGTGTATCCTCAGAAACTGTGGGCTACCGATGTGAGAGAGCGACGCATACACACACAAACAGTCCATCGGCCATGTTGAATCCTATACAACGAGGTCACTTGGGGCAGAAAGGAGGAGGAACAGCAGCAAAATAGAAACGTTGACTCCTTCGCCAGACTGCAAAAGTCACGACTGGTAGGAAAAAGGGAGTTTCCAGGAACAGAACAGACATCGTGATACTTACTGTGCACAACACGCACAGTAGGAATCCTTAAAAGGGGGGGGGGGGGGGGGTGAAGGACTGTGTGTGGGTGTGTATGGTGCATGACCATGGATTTGCAAGTTTGTATACGCAAGTGTGTGGGGAGGATACTATGTGTGTCTATTTGCATGGCGTGATCTATTTTGGGTTGAGTGCTGATAGGCTCCGATAACAAACTAATGCAAAACGATCATCCATCATCCACGAGTTGTTTTACAGTTAACACGGGGCCGGCACGGCTGGACGGGAACACTACCTTGGTCTGACACACAAAACAGGGCAGGCCACACAGAGGAAATAAACACTCGAGCATAAACACAGTGGTGTTAGTGTGAGGAGAGACCTGCTGCTGACCCTCCCTCCCCGTGACTGACTCCTTTTTTTTTTTTTTCGTTTGCAGACCCGCCCAGACGAGCCCATCCTTCACCCAGATGCAAGCAGGAATGTTTCTTCCCTTTTGTGTCTCCCCCAGTGTTTGTTTACACCTCTCGGCTGCCTCAAAGCAAGCAGACAGATCTCCTCATCTCAATTACAAATCTGGCACACAATGAGATGCGAGTTGCCAAACCCGCAGACACACAGGGACAGAGGATTCAGTAACTTCAGCATAAGTGTCAGTTAAGTACAACAGGCCTGTTCATGTCAGCATGCCGCCTCTTTTCCACTCCAGCATCATCTACACTGTGGTGATGGACGTTAACGAGAGCAATATACTAAATGACGATCCACAGGGAACGGTCGACGCAAATGTTTATGTAAGATCATCAGCACAAACACAAAAGTGCTCCTACAAGAGACCGTTACAAGAGAAGAGATTTCACCAGCCTAAATAAACTATATTTTAAGTCTTTCTGGTGACAACTTTTCTGTGAAGCTCCTTCTTGTAAAGTGATGAAAAGTAGGTCGAAGGGAGGTAGTTTATTAGTTGAGTTTTTTCACAAAATGAGATATGTCAAATGAGAATAAAAGAATACCCAGAAACCAAGCTCATATGACAATTTCAGATCATTATGTTTGTTTAAAACAACGGTCACATGAAGTAGTTATGGCTTGTGTTATGTTGTTGATATGTTGTTCTGGTAGTGTTAGTTAAATGCTCCAAAAGTAAACTGTGATTCAGCAATCTGAACACGTATTCATTAGTTATCTGGATAAATATGGTGCACTCACTTTACGAAATCAGGGAGAAAAAGACTACACTTGTTTTTAAGGACATACATACTGTACCAACCCTGGGCTTTGACATCTATACTCACCAGACCAGCCTGGGCAAACAACAGCTGGACAGCTGTCTTGCAGGCTCCTCTCCAACTGGATGGACAGACATGGTTGAGGACCTCTGTGACAGGAGAGTCGTCCCTGGGGGTCACTCCGTTCTGGCCCATCACCTCCTTAATGAGCTGCAGCATCGTGTGCTGCAGAGACCAAACAGTCTGCCATCAGTGTCTGCTGATGTTACACTACAGATGACACTAAAACAGGCTACTGGAATCTGCACTAGCCCACACATCTGTTGGGGTTGGCGATACATACTATTTCAACAGCCATTTTTCTAAATCTAGTGACCCAGAGAAAGTTGATGACACAGTAATCCAACAGAGATGTATAAAACCTACAGGGCAACTAGAACCTTTCTGGAGAATAATGAAGTTTGATGCTGGTCAGAAGGGTCAGGGACTGTACCGTTTTCAGTTTGAGGTTTTCAGCCGCTGACTCGTTGAAGGACACTCCTTTGAGGAAATGTGAGCCGATCTGCACAGGGATGGTGGGCAGCTCACACTGGATGGGCTGGGAGGTGGTCTGCATCCTCCCAGCCTGCTGGGCCTCTGCCTCACCGCAGCAGCCCTACACACACACAAGAAGATTTAGAGCCAAAATTATGAATAAGCATTCACAGTTAAAGCTAGGGTAGGAAGGATTTGTTTTAAAAACAAAATATTAACTTTTTTTTTAAAGAAAATGATTTTTCCCATTCAGCTATCAGTAAGGAAATGTGTGTGTGTTTGGGGCGATGACAGTGTTTCTCTATGTCTCTGTATGCAGCAGCCTGAAAAGCCTACAGCTCCCAGTATCTTTGACCAATCAAATTTATTTTGGTCTGGGGGTTCCTGATTGGTTGAGGGGCTGGCCCTTCAACCAATTTGTTTCCAAAACAAATCCTGCCTACCCCAGCTTTAATTCAATTAACTACACAGCTGGAAATTACTCCTCACTACTCATCATTTTTGGAAACTATCAGCATTTTACTGAACTCACCTGTAAAGCTTCCTCCACAGCTTTGGGGTTCAGATGAAAGCCAGCCTTCAGTGCATATTCACTATGGCCCAGGCTCTCTAGTGCTGCTTTATAGGCCTGGTGAGGGGAAATAAATCATAATTAGTCCATGGTATCAATCCAACATTTCTTATTAACAAGAACAATAGGTTTTAATGTTGAGCACCCTGCTGTTCTGCAAGTTCATCAGTATCCAGTTTCATTGTATTGTTCAATTAAAATTCCCATACTTGTGCTTGATGCCAATATTTCCAGGAATCTTTACAAGCAACTGGAATAACTGTGTGTGTATTTCCCTGCCCAGGCCTTTAGGGGGGATACTGTACCTGTAAAGCATTGTCTATCTTCATGTTGAGCTCCTTCAGCTGATGCTCAGGGATGGTGGTGTTGTTGGAGCAGAAGAGCTGCTGAACCTGGATGCCTGCCAGGCAGCCGTCCCGGCCCCTCTCTCTCAGCCTCGCCATGGCCTGAGGACACAACAGGATACTGGATCAGAATGACTGCAGGGACATCTCCACTACTACAGGACAATCTTACTGTACAACACAACACATAGTAAATAGTCTTTTAATGCTTTAATGCTAATTTCAGGAAATAAGGAAAGTTTTGACAAAATCGACGCTAGGCATTAAGACATGCAACTTTTTAAATGATTAAAAAAAAAAAAACATGTGGCTTCTGAGATAGAGTCCTGACCGCCTCCCTCTGTCTAAACAACCCCCCAGCACATTCTACCAGGATTTATCCAGACCGAGTCCCCTCCAGGGCAAACTAACACCCTGCATGCCAGGGCTTAACAGATCAATCACCCCTCTATTCTGCTCCCTGCCTCACTGTACACAACAAAGCTGAAAACAGGCCAGAGGGACTGATCAGCCTGAGGATTAGCCAGGTCCTCTTAAAAAATGGCCTCCCTCACAAGGGTTTGAGGTTCACAGAGGTGTAAAACAGAGCAACGGAGGTTTAGAAGACAAACCGCCCCAAAAAGAGGAAATAGGAAATTGAGGCTGGAAATTAGAAAACGGCTGGCATTTCTCTGGAATGTGTAAGAAGTCAGCTTTCACCTCACACAGACAGACCCCGTATTTCCATGTCCCAGACCAGAAAAAAAAAGTCCTGGGGCACCCTTGTGACTGCATACCTCAGCTGCACCTTTCCATGAGCGCGAGGCTTCCTCCAGCTCGGTGAGGGGCCCGAGGTCGGAGCTTTGGGAGCGGGCGTTGGCGCAGCGCTCCTGGGCCTGGGCGAGGGCCTCGGCCAGACAGGACTGAGCCACAGGTTGGACCTTCTGTAAAGCCTGTGATAGAAACTGGAAGTGGACCTGCATCACCGTGAGGAAGCATCGACCCAGTACCTGCAATGACACAACAGACATGTCTGTTACAACACACATCATTGTGAGGAACGTCCATCATTAACGTGCTGGAATATGTTAGTCAGGATATTTGAGATACCAAACAATATGGCCTCCCTCGGGTAAGGAGGCTAACATGTATGTCCACATATCTCAGTGAGGGGTTAACACTAACCAACGTTATGTGCTACTTTAATAAGGTGCTGTTTTCTAAAAGAACTGGGTAATGACTTTATTATTAGCTCTATTATTTTCTACATTTCAGCCAATGTTCAACCAAAAACACATGATGTAAGAAAATACAAAATGAAAACTAAAGAAGTACGCTGAGCTTGTTGCTGGCTTTTCTAAACTCTAAAAAATTGTTGGTAGCTGCACTTTCCCTGTTAGGTATAATGATGAGGCATTTGCTTACTACTGGAAAATTGTTAGAAATACAGTGAACAACAATAGAACTATTTTTCATCCACAATCAAAAAATGATTTACTGGAAAAGTAGTTTAAGCAGGACACCTGCTATTAAACAGAATTCACTACATCATATGACCTATATGAGCAGACTGCATGTACGATGCTGCTGGTAATGACAAAACACATGATCAAGAACACATGTACAAAAGTAGATTGGAGAAAAGTGACATGACGGACGACCATGACGCGCTCCGGTTTAACCAAAGGACCAAAACAAACTAAGTATATTTATCTCCCCTTTAGAAAGCATTTCTCCAGCTTGTTTCCCTATTGTTCACCACAGTGAATACCAGCACAGGAATGTCGCCTCCACACAGCATCTTTCAAAATAAAACCAAATGCCTGGCCAGGCGTGTATATGTCTGCATTTGTGGAAAATAATGTGGTCTAAACAGATATCAAACATGTGAGACCGATGAGTACAACATGTGTTTGTGTTTGCAAAGGAAAAGACAAACAGAGAACACATTGGCCTGAATATGTATGTCGCTGTGTTTGTGTGTGAGAGAGGGGGGGGGGGGGGTCTGGTTTGCCTTATTGTTTCTGAAAGTAAAAAAAGTGTATTAATCCTAGCATCAAACGTGCTGTGAAGATGGTCACATCATTCAGTACGTTTACATGCAGAGCTTAATCGAGCTATGCTCAAAATTTTTGGCGTCAAGTCGGACTTCTGTCCTTGTCTCAATATACATGCAACTGAGAAAACCGAATAACTGACGGGGTCCGCCCCCTCATGCGGCGTCACCCGTTGTTTCAGCGGGTTAATGCGCCTCCTGTCCTGTTGACTTTTCTGTCACCTCGTAAAAAACTGGATATAAACAACAGAGTAAGCTTAATAATAAATTCTCAACTGCAGTTCCCGACCAGACGCGTCAGTCTGAGCTGGATGCGCGCTGAGAATAGGATACGGGCTTCCTTTCTCTCTCTCTCTCTCTCTCTTTCTTTTTAAAAAAAACACTCTTGCTGGTTGCGCTGTGTGAAATGCATTGACTCGGTGCTGATGTTGGGTTTTTTTCTTTACTTTGCCGGGTTCAGGCGGCTTCTCTGCTCCACTTGGTGCCGTCTCTACGGTTGTGGAGCATGCGCACATGCGTTGTCCAGTTATACTCCGACTAAGGTGTATACATGACGGAGAAAATCGAATTCCAATCGCATTATCTGGGTGTCTTAATCGGAGTTCTCAACTCCGATTTCAGTCGGACTAAGGTGTTTACATGCACTTCAGTTGTCCAGTTATAGTCGGATTAAGGCAATAATTCGTTTTTTTCAAGTGTCATGTAAACGTACTGACTGACTGTCACTCTTTACTCAATGTTTGTTTTTTAAATGTTCTAATCTAATGCAGGATATTTTTGAAACAGTATCTATTCAATGTAGATAGTATTCCAATATTTTAGTACACAGTGTGCACATGTGAATGTGTTTGTTTGTATGTACTGCTGCTGTAACCGTGCAAATTTCCCCATTGTGGGATAAATAAAGGCATATTTTACTTTAGTAATATTGAAACATTGCCAAAATATTCACACCCTAGCTATTACCAGTACATAATCTTTGACTGAGTGTGTGTTTGGTGAGAGAATAGTCCAGGCTTATAAGCTGCTTGTTGTCCAGTTAGCAAAATAAGAGAAACAGGACACCGCAGGGTCCAACCATGGTCACAGGGTTTTCTTTTTCAGGTATCTGCTGAAAATATCTCCAGGGGGAGGCCAAGTTGTAAAGACAGAAATATGCTGCAGCTTTCTGATGGCAGATGGGAACAACAGGGACAGGGTACAGCTCCTTTCATTCTTCAACATCACACCTCATAGGGACCAAAACTACACTGTGTAAATGACTGAAGACATGAAACCTCCAACAGGTGAAGTGAAGGTTTCACCGGTTTTATGACCAACTACAAAAGAAGAACGTGACAAATCCATCATTCTCTATGGGGGGTTTGACTTTGAAATTTCGATAGTTGCTTAGTTTGTGGTAATGTATGTATTCATACTGGATATATAACGTATAAGAATGCAAACTAACTGATGCTGGATTGTCACAGTGGCCTAGTGGTTAAGATACATAATGTCTGTTCTGTAACGTCAACATCCTCCATTTGATTCTGGGTTAGGATTATGAACCAAAAGACGAGGAAAATCAAAGTTGGTTCAATCCATTCTCCGAGGAGCGTATGTCAAGATATTCAAATAAACAAAAAAATGTCATCCTGTTGGAGGCCCTAGAGAAAACATCTGGGGGGACACATCATGTGACAACAGTGAAGATTTGCACAAAATTTGGTGCCAATCCATAATTTAGATGCTGTGATATATCACAGATCAAATAAAAACTATGTCCTGCTGGTGGTGCTAGATTAAACATTCAATGATCAAAACACTTATTAGGATTTATGCTGCTGGGATCTTGAATGTTTATAGCAAATTCCATGGCAATCCATCAAAAAGTTGTCAGAATTTTTGACTCCAGGAAAAAAGGGTCATCAAAGTCAGTAGGATTTATCCTTTGGAGAGAGGCTGAAATTTCCTAAATCATGGAAAAAGAGTTTCTTGGCTGGCTACATAAAAGAAAAGCAGTAAAACTTTATCAGGTTTTCCAAATGTTTGCGTGTGTCACAATTGGTTTCATTTCACGGAATGAAAACTATAACACTGCATTGACATCTCAACAAAGGCTTGTTTCTAAGTGTGTTGCTACAGGACCTTTTACTAACTCATTTCCCCTTCAAAACCCAACAAATTAAATCCTCTGGCCTGCAGTGCCAACCTTTTGCAACCCACTTCGTACTCCTCTACCTACTCTAAGCTGACTGAGACATTCGATAAACACAGGCTCAGCTCCAGTGAGCACAAAGGGAAAAATTCCTGCTGTTGATGTTGAGCAAATAATCATAACTCAAATCAGTCAACAGAAATGCAGTGTATGTGTAAAACAGACAAATGATAGATAACAGACAACTCATGTAGCCTGATAATGAAGCTTGGAGGTTATATACTGTATATGCACACACACACACACACAGTCAAGTAATGTAAATTGAAATTTTCACATGTAGTGTATTCTGATAAAGTTAACCAAATGACATGAGCATAAGCTGACAATGACATCAAATACTACTCCAAGTGTTGCGAATTCATCTACAATAAACAAGTGGGGAAAAAATGAGGACATGGCTACAGCACGAGATAATGGATAACACATGTGATTGGCTGTGCAGTATCCAACACAGTCATGGAAAATATGAGAAATAAGAGTGCAGCAGAGCCAAGCCGACGGTGGGCCCCTCTCAGGCCCAAACAAGGAGAATCATGAATCAATCAACATTTATATTTCCATTTTCTGAGAACACCTGTATCAGTGCACTGAATCTAACAGAGTACTGTCTCTCAGATCTAGACTCTCTTCGAGTGAAAGGGAGTATGACGCTGCGAGAGACTAAAAAAGCAACCTATCTTGCTTGGTTAGTGTCAGTCTTTGTTTCTGGCTCCTTGGTTTCATTTCTTTTGCTGAGTTTTCCCTTTTACAGTCATTCTAGGGAAACAGGAAGGTCATTCCTGTCCTGACCCCTGAATTTCTTAAGACTGATCACTCACATTTGCTGGTTTTATGCCAGTTCCACTGTATTTATATGAGCTCAGTAACTAAAACATTGCAAAAATACTGGGTATATCCTTTAAAAAAATATACTAAAAAACAAATGTTGTAAATAATCTACAATCATAGGTTCAACGAACACATTTCTTAATTGCGCAAAACTCATTAAGCACAGCTAGTGTTAGAAACAACTTGAGTTGAAATCAAACTTAACCACCACACACTGAAATGCCTACACCTCACCTGTGGCTTCTTTAAATTCACTTAGAATCAAACACATCTCTTTCCTTATCAAACACTTGAGACAGCTTTACATTTTTTTAAATTCCTGCACTGTTGTAACCCAGGTTTGCTGATATGTACTGTAGTATTCTCCCACTTTGTTCACAATTGAAAACAGGAGTGTACCTAGAAGTGGATACATATATTTCCGTGAGCTCAGTTTTGCCTCATGTGATCCTGGCTGCCATAGAAGTGTTTTGTTTTCAGCAGTAGAGAGACAGACCGAGTTGAATCCAGCTCATTAACTATGTTGCACGTTGTCTGCCTCCATTATCTTCACTTACTTGAAAACATTAGCTCCTTTTCATCAGGGCTTGTCACGTCCTTCCTCGCCAATTCTCTCCACAGCACACAGGTCAAAGCAGCCCATGGAATTGAGTGATTAGATAAAGTCCTCATAGGATATGGCCACAGCTCCCCAAAAAATACAGAAGCCGTATTAAAAATAAAAAAAATGTTGAGAGTTTTTTTTTTTTTTAATCAGCTGAAGACCAAGAGGTTGTTTTTCCAGTGTGTGCGCTGGGGTTTACTGGGCAGACCTACTCAGTTGTCTGACGAAAGCAGCCGTGAAGGTCTTTCTGGCTGTGGGGACCTTTTAGTCTGCCTCTGGTCTTCACGCCGTCGTTTAAACTTACAAGCTCAGCAAACAGCCTCTAAACAAACCGTGACATTTTCATGCATATTTGGCAATGGAGTCACTCTGAGCAGCTAGGGAGCTGGGTGCTGATTTGGAAAAAAGAAGTGGTTTGTTTTGCAGCCTGCACTGACCTGAACTTTAGGGGCTCTAAGTAAGAAAAAAAAGGAGTGAGTGAGGAGAAGGAGACGTGAGCAAGGGAAAAAAGGGGGAAAAGCTTCACATACCACAACTCCCCAAACTCAGTAATGCATTTAGTGCTTTTTTTTTTTTAAGCCCTCATAACACATCCAGCTGCCAAACAGCATTCCTCGACTCATGCAGACAAAGGAAAATCCCTTTTACAGTCACAAATACATCACAACGCGAGAGGCAGGCTGAATTAGCAGCAATTATCACGAGCTGGGTCTAAACAAGTTGAAGCTGCGTGCGCACAGAGCTTTCTGCTACCAAAATTAAAAACATGGTAGATAGCAGCTCAGACATTTAATCAAAAGCAGAGTTCCACTACGCTGAACACCGACCACGGCCGTAGGTGAGTCATCGCAAAAGCATACACGCTGGGGCAGATTAAATTAACTACAGGTGCACGTGAACAGCATTTTGATCACTTAATCTCCATCAGCTTTAACCAATATATTTCTGTTTTTATTGCTGCTACACTTCCTCTGTCCAGCACACATCCTGAATGGACCCATCCCGAAACAACACCCTCACAGAAATGTCCATGTTCAAAAATGTTCCAAATAAGCCAAATAAGAAGTTATTATTACCGTTTGGTGTGACCACATTTTTACTGTGCTCTTTAAGCTCAGTATTTTTTATTCACATGTAACTGGTACTCTACTGCCATAATATTATTGTATACATGCAGTGTTTTCTCAGAGGCTATTGTATAGTATTGGTGTGTTTCCTTCTCTGCTTTAACAAATGTACCCTTTATGCCCGGGGCCAGACAGCACATGTGAGTGCCAAGCCATGCGGTCTAAACTTTCACAGACTTGGGCTTCCTCTAATATTCATCCGTGCATATCCAAGACCACAGAGAGTCAGATTTACCGACTGCGGTGCAAAAGTGTTTCCTGTTTTGGGCTCAGCCACATCCACTGAGGTTCTGCAGTCCCTCCAGTGTCTTGGCTGCAGCCGTCTACTCACTCACTGCTACATGCAAAACTATTACTTAAACAGCGATGACCCCCGTTATTTTTGTCTTATGTTGCAGTGTTGCCGCTGTAACGAGGCCAACTGTGGCACAGTGCTACATCCAGGGCAACAGATATTGTATGAATTCACAAAGCCGCACGCAGTGAAAGCTGTAGCAATGAGGAATTTGAAAAGGTCGAAAGGAAACGGTGATTCAGATGTTCAGTCGGAGGAGATGCTATTTAGCCAATATTTACATGAAATAGTAATATCTTTGTTTACTTGTTTCCTGTGGTTGTATACTGTCCTTTGGAATTTAGTATACTATCCAACTTGTCTATCTTTGTTTTTTTGAAGTTTCCCCTTTTAAAATGTCATTATACGTAAATTAAAACCCAGTAACTAGGGAACCTCAAGTTCCATTGTGATTGTACACAATTACTAGTAAGTTTCTATTTGCCTCCAAAAGGAAAACAGTGGCATAGAGGTGAAGAGCTCGGCTGGAAGGGAGCTACACAGACTGATAACTATAAATTAAATGCAGGGTAAATAAGCAGTAATCATGAGAAAATGACTCATGTTGGTGGCTGCTTTGGTGTGGGCATAGCTGAAAATACAGCTACTTGATGCTGATGACACAGAATGACACAACATAGGGTTGTTTCCAGGGTAGAAACATGGAAGTAATTGTTCTCTTCCTTTACCAAGAACTACCTTGGTGGAAACGGGGCTCTTATATCAGTAGAAATTTTCGTAATGACCGCTTTATGATCATCATTTCTGAAAAGCACTTGTAGATTTAGTGAAAAAGAGTGAACTGGGGTGTGTGTAACAACTATAGGATCAGTATATTGTGATTACTGGGAGTTATTCTGGTCCTCTCAGCCACGAGGTCTGCAATAACGCTCATGTTCTTTTCTTCTCCCCTTTCCTCTCTTGCGCAAATATATTTATACAAGATGTGACATAGTGCAGATTCCAGACCCTTCTTGTGTGAACAGTGACAACCACAGGTTTATCCAGGCTGGAATTAATGCTCAGACACCGGCGTTGTGTATATCCCTCTGTGACTTTTAAGGAAAACTAGAACTATCTTGATTAATCAGGTGTGACCACAGACAAATGGACGAAAACAACTGTGTGAAGGGGGAGTGAGTCACACAGAAAGAATTTGAAACAGAGAGAGAAAAATGATTCCCACTTCACAGCTGAGCCTTTAAATTAGTGCATCAGTCTCCAAATCCCCCTATTTAAAATCACTTGAAAAACATCTCAGCTCCGGTGTTTCACATTTTACACATCAGCGAATTCAGTGCTGTGGAAAAATGGCGTGGCATTCAGAATGACAAAAGATGACTTCACTTCTCACATCCCTAATGTTTTTCACACCTCACTTCAAGATCCTGACACGAGCTTAAAAATGGGCGTGAGGATCCTATTTGAGCCAGGAAGCTCTGATTCATGGAGCTAGCTTTCAGACAGTGAGCAACTAAGCATCTTAGCACCATTGGTAGAAGACGCGTCATGGGTAACTTAATATGATAAAGTGTATGATAAAGTGTGTGGTGCTGCAGCAACTCAGGTTGTGACGTGACTAATTCTTTCAAAGAGAGCAAACAAGAGACCTAAGTGTCAATAATTTCTAGTTTAGTGGCAAACATGAGAGTTATTTGACTTAAGTCAACACAGTGTGACATTTTATATAAACTCGCTCCACAAGTGTTAAGAGTGAGATGGTGTGAGCACCTACCTCAACATCCTGCAGGCTGAAGTCGTTCTGGTCTTTGAAGTTTGCGGCTCCGGCGCTCAGCTCCATCAGCATCTTGGCGATCTCAGGCTTTATTGCTGCAGTCAGCCTGCTGGCCGCCTCCATGACGTGTTCCTGCACGTCCTTCAGTTGCATAGCTGCTTTGGAATAATGAGAGTTCCTGAACACACTGCTGAACAGGTCTGTAAGGAAGGCGCTGGCCCGGCAGAACACATTGAGGGCATCCAAATATTTAGAGATGCCTTGCTGGATGTCGGCAACTGCAGTGGTGGTGGCAGAGGGAGGTGGGTGGCAGCTGCCAGGCATGCCCACTCCGGTGCCCATGGGCGAAGAGGCTGAGCAAGAGGAGGCCAGGGAGGCACTCAGGGTCCGGCTCAGCTCAGGCATCTGGTACTGCTGGTGCTGTTGCACTTTCTGCTTGGACCCGCCGAGCAAAAAGCGACGCTTGTAGTCCATTTTACTTTCCTGCGCACTACAACAATACATAAGTGGTGCAACAGCACCGGAAGCTCCTGTTTTTACTTTTCTCCCCAAAAAAGTGCTACTATCCTCTTTACAAAAACACAGAACCCAACAGTCCTGAAACCCAAGTTACGTGAAAAGACAGCCTAGGGATTTCACCTGCCAGAGGCTCATGTCAGTGTGCCTGGTGAGAGGCAGCACAGAGGAGGGTGAGGTCGCAGGGCGATCACAGAGACTGGCAGGCTGAGTGAAATGCTTACATGCAGCCCTGCTGCAGATACGTCAGGTCCAGCTTCAAAAACAGCACAGACACACCTCCAGATTCTCTGTTTCCAGATTCAAAAGAATGGATCATAATAGGGGACGAGAAGTCAAGAACACTACTGAGTTTTAAAGAGTACTACAGCCAAGTTTTACAGCACATTAACTTTCCTTCAGAATGGGGGAGGAAATCCTTCTTCATACAGTATATAGAGTAAATACACATATGTATGTACATATATCAACCTACACTAGCCTGCACTAATAAAAATAGAAACTTCTTTTAAAAGCTGAAAGCAAATATGAAAAATTAATCCAAGGAAAATGAGACACTGGTCAACAGCACAGAGGGAAAACAGTAATGATGAAAAAAAAAAGAAAAAGGGGGGAAAAAAAACAAGTGAGTAAATGCTGGAATCAGAGGATGTGGCTTCGGCTTTGCTTGTGTACTGGCTGGTGAAGGAGCAGTGGGAGGCGAAGGGCAGACAGATCCAGTCCGTCTCAAATCCTCTTCACAAAGCAGGACTCTGCAGGCAGTGAGCGAGTGGCCAGCTGATAGCTCCGTCTGCCTGTCTGAAGTCTCAAGCAGCTTCCTGGTCTCTCCCCTGTCTGCTGGCTGAGGTAGATATTACTCACTGCGGAAACGAGTATGCTTCCAGATCTCGCCGTTCTCCACGGATGCAGATTAGAGCGACAAAAGCACAAAAGTATCTGTAAGGCCTCTAGGTCATTTCCTAAGGGAGGAAAGGGCAGAGACACAAAAAATGAGGGTTAACATCATGTCAAAGAGGAAGGATGAGCTTTGTTTCCACCATTTCACTGTTACACCACAAGATAAAACAGACTGTGCAACTCAAAACACGACCAATGAGTGTATCCATTGGTCGTGTTTTGAGCTATCTTAATTTGTGAAATTGTAAACAATTAGGCCTATTAAAAAATATGAACAGTCACTGTATGGAAAGTATTTTTAATCAAACTGGCATGAATGAATGCCACGTATAACACAAATATTAATAATAAAACAACAACACAACAATTGCTACCTCATTTGCTGGTTACACTGAAAGCAGAAGTAAGATAAAGTTGAAAACACAAGCTCACTGTCTCAAATTTCACAATAGCATGATCTGATGATCATGTGCATCATGGATCTAATGATAGCTTCAGTCTTATTTCTGAGTTATGAGATGCACTTTCGACACAGTGTGCAAACTATTTCACCACTTGTAAACATTTTGGAGTCGTCAATGACCGTTGAGCTTCCTGCTCATGCTGTGCCCACAGTGTGCCACAGTACAACTATTCAACTACTAAAAAGAAAAAGTATGAAAAGTGAATGAAGATGTCAATAGACAAAATAACAGTAGGCTCCCAAATGACCTCAAAATACTGTTCAACAGACAAGACAACACAGCACTGTTTTCTACTTGAACGATGATGCACCTCACCATCTTCATTTTGGATGTACCATTTTAAAAGTCTACATAGGAATAGTCACATAGTCTGTCTTGGTTTTAGTGCTTAACTCCATGTCTGAAATACTCCTTTAGGATGGACGATATGGACTAAAAATTTGACACGACAATTTCTGGCATTTATTGGGATAACAATGAAAGTGGCGATTAAAATAAAATCCAAATTCAACTCCATCTTTTTAACAGAGCCCCAAAAGACTGATCTAAATAATACTAAAGGCCAAACTACACCAATAAAGTTGAAGTAGTTCACCTACACTGCAATATTGTAGTGAGTGACTACGATCAAATAAGTTTGAAATGTGAGAAGATTCAGAATTTGTTGAAGCTCTATGGCACAGACAGTGGGAAAATAATGCAAACGGCAAAAGTAACCTTCTATATCATGTCTTTTAAATCACAAAGTAGTTTTTTTTTCTTTAATAAAGCTCCAGTATAGCAACTGGGCTAAAATATATGCACTGCTGTACTGCTTATCGGATTTATCAGAGCTTGGTCACTGTCCTGAGAGACACTGGGTCGTTTTGAACTGCATTCATATTAAGGTTAGCTTTTTGCCTTGTTAGACACACAGGACGGTTGCCTGTTTTTAGCCATGCAGCCATCATACATGGCTTTGTGGTGTTTTATCAAGTGCAATACAGGTTGCTGCCATGACATTTTGTTTGTTTGTTCACTGAACTACAAGAGAGCTGGGCTGTGAGTGCGTCGCACACATAAATTACGCCATCAACAGGAGTTTATCATTTTTAACGCAAGATAAATTCTTATTGTGGGGGATTGTTTTTGACGATATGGCCCATCCCCACTATCCATGTACTGTTCTTTAACAACTACCACAATTTGTTACATCCATAATGTATCAACTGTTGAAATGACAGATAAAAACAGTCATTATCCTGCTCTTTTTGAAAGAGGATGATTTCAGCCACATTTCACTAAACTTGGTGGTAATATTATATTACAGTTTGGTAAAGAGCTGCGGTTTAAGCATGTACATTTCTAGACGATTACTAACACCATACCTCACAGAGAGCGTCTCTGAAAAGAATCTCTGGCAGTGTCTGGTCTGGTTTAGCAGAACACAGCTGCAGAGAAATTCCTGCAAGAAGCCATTGTTGGAAGACACTGCAGAGTCTGTTGAGCTACACACAGTAGGAGTCACAATGCTCTCATTCAATACCCAAGCATTATGTGATTTGTCTTTATCCCTTTGGCCTTTTCACTTCATTATGAATATAATATTTTACATTGTCACCATCAGAGGGAATTTGGCCTCATGTATCCAAATGAAATTACCAATGATCAAATGCAAAAACAGCCATAGGTCAGCTTGTGGCTGCAGAATTCAGAAAGACGCACGTGAGGCACAGGTGGTGACATTTTTCTGACTGACTATGAAAAAATAAAATACTTAATTCAACCTGCAATGCCCTGTGCAACATGCCACAAAACAAACAAAAAAATCTGCGGCAATAAAGCCAACAGGAATTTGAAAATAAAAACCATCAGAAACGTATTTGCATTTCCAAAACAGGTCTATAATAATTTTTATCCATCAGTTTTTGGAGGCAAACTGACTCTGCTGTTGTGCTATTATACACTGCGGGCTGATAGGTGTGACTTTCAAAGAAAACAGTCCATCACTAAACCTGTTCCTTTGCTATGTAGAGTGCTAGGAGGCACTGAGGTTGATCCAGACACACACTGCTGATGATAGTATCCTCAATGAGACACCAAACATCAACACGACAGACTAATCTGTTAGATACACAGCTCCCTTCGCAGCAGGGCTATCGTCCTATGGTACACTCAGACTGTGTTATCTTGGAGCACCACGCTGAAAAGCGTCTGTGTTGTGGGATGAGTCAGGAAAAGCAACTTGTGGAAAAAAAAAACACTGTACCCAACTAGATAGATAACACCATCCACTCTGTTGTTGTTGTACGCTAAGCAGCTGTGGTGCAGCCTTACGAGCGTCGCTTCCATTACGCACACCCGGCAACATTCTCCTGACCTTCAAACCTCACTTCCTTTCGCAAACAGAGGGGTACGCCCAGCAAAAAAAAAAAAAGAAAAAACAGCCCATCCTCATCTGCCCCAGGTCATCGAGTGGACAGACGGAGCCGAGGGAAAGTAGTGACCTTCTCATCAAGGGACAACAGAGATGTGCTTGCCTTTTTTTTAACCCTCAGATTACAGACTTCGTTAATATTTAAGTTGTTATTGAAAACTCAGGCTAATGGATATTTATTCCAACTCAAGTTTTCCTAGGTTATGTGAGGATCCAGCTCATTGATTTTCTAAACAAAACTTTATCAAGATCTATGTAGTATACGGTACTAAAGACGCGCTGATAGAGTGGCTCAGACATAGATCTTCCTTAAATGATCAGTTACCTGTTGTTCTGTCACAGAGCCACAGTTTCTTTGCCAAAGTGTTTCCACTAGGCATGTGCACGGTTACCCGGGTACTCGAGTACCCGAATAGGCAATCTTAGGGCTGCCCCCGACCAAAGATTTTGTTGGTCGACCAGTAGTCGTCACTTATGGCGATTAGTCGACTAATCGACCCCCCACCTTGAGGGAAAAAAAAAATTAAAAAAAAAATTAAAAAAAAAAAAAAAAAAAAAATTATAATTTTTTTTTTTTTGCCCGCGGTCAGGTTGAGAATTAATTAATTAATGCTCGTGACTCCGGCCGTGTTGGGTCCGAGATTCAACAACAAGCCGGTCGGGTTTCACCGTTATTACCGGCAGAATGCCCGTTTATCACCAATAAACACAGTAGATGAGGAGGGTAAAAAGTTACTGAGCTCAGGCTGTGTGAGGGGGTGCGGGGGTGGGGGTCCGCGGCGTGGAGCGGTGCGGGCATAGACATGTGTCCATGGGTGCGGGTCTCTGACTGCAGCGGGGACTATCATGGATCCGCTCCGTGACACACTGACACTGACCGCCGGTGAGCGCTGTGGGACGGGACCGGGGCTCAGACAGCACCGCTAATGGTGACAGCGGTGATACGAGAGAGACTGCCGTGCCTTGTAAAAAAAAAAAAAAAAGTGTCACGTCACGACTTCCTGTATCTGGCCCTTCAAAATAAAAGCCCCATAACCTTTCCTATACAGTTCAGTCATTGATGTTGGCTTAATTTTGACAAGACACGGCTCCAAATGTTTTTTTTTTTTTTTCCTGCGACCAATCGACCAATGAAATTTTGGTCGGCTAATGATTTTTTGGTCGACCAGTGCTTGGTCGACTATTTGGGGGCAGCCCTAGGCAATCTGCTATTGGTTACGAATTATTACCCAGTTAACCTATGATTAAAAAAGTGGCATGTTAGAGCACAGTCTAGCGTCGGATCAAACTACATAATCGTGCCATGATTCGGGTTTTTCGTAGTGTTAGACAGTTTCAGATCAAACTTTTTACACGAATCTGTGGTGGTTCCCTTGGGGTAAGCCGTAGGGAGGAGACGATAGGTATCATCAAGTCTGTTAGAAAATAAGCTTTCAGCCTACAAACATTCTGAAACCTTCCGAGTTATTTCCTGAGACGATGCGAGGCAGAGAGGAGCGTAGTCACCAAAATGTAGTGTGGACTAATAAATAAGCACCACTAATGACTGAAATAAATAGAAAGAAAAAACAGTTTCCCCTTTGAGGCAGCTAGGGCATAAAGATGCACATATGCCCCATATGTGCATATTATTAACCACCTGATATTTTAGTAATCGGTTACCCGAGCAAGACCAGGTTAGGTTACTCGGTTAGAAAATTACTCGAAATGCCCATGCCTAGTTTCCACTATCAGTTAGTGTCATTCACCCACAGCAGGCAGCTGCGATTCATCCCCTTGTGTTTCCTTATGAAAGCGATTACCCACAGACTTAATCTGCAGCCATGTTCATAGCTGTACTGGACATTCCTCAACAAAATATCACACCGCAGGTCTACAAGCCAGCCCTTCACCATCACTTCTCGGCTTCCGACGACCATTCATTTTTAGAAATACGACAGCCAGCTCATCGAGGGTATGCGCTCAGTGGACAACAAACTCTTTACTTGTTGTGTTTGAGAGCAGCTAACTAGTGCAACAGTGCAGCTCTCTAATTCCCAGAGATTATAGCCACAGTGAGAACCTGCCAGGTGGCCCACAATGCCTGCAAGATGACACAGTTAATAGCGTCTGCGAGGTAAACAGGAAACCTGAGCTTAGCTAGCCTGGGGTTATCCACTGCAGTTCTCACACTTTCACACTGTTGGGCTATAACAGGGAGGAGTACAGAAATACAGTGTGTGCACCGCAGTCTACACAGGTCAGAGAGACCACACAACACAGGACAAGGGCGGCCCACTTTGATTAAGTTTGCACATTTAATACAATATTCATATTGTTTGTTGAGGTGCAGCAGAGAATCAACTGTTGTACCTCTTATTACCAGCAGCAACAGCACGGCTGATCTTGTTTCCACCTTGTTAGTCTGTGTGTGGCGAAACGTGGTATGGAGCCACCGAGCAGAAACTGCAACAGATGTGGTTTTGAGAACTTTGGCAGGTGTGTGTGTGTCTGTCTGTGTAGAGATTTTGTCACAACACAGTAATACTGTCATAGGACTGGACAATTAATTTAATTTTAATTTTTTTTTTTTTTTTTTTGGATCCAAATGATCTCAAAACTAATGTAATAGAAGAAAAACAATTGTTTCGTAATTTTCCTAGACTACTGGTGTTTTATTCTGAGAGACACGGGCATGTGCGATTCCGCCCCCGAAGCCTGCACTGCACTCACTATGCAGTCAATATCAATACTGTGAACGAGGCCACTCGTGCGTGGTGACGGGCGGTATTTAAAAATCAGAGTGAAGATGGCAAAGGCCATTTGATCAACAATAAAGGTAGAACAAGTTCTCTAATGTGGGAACACGAGGGGCAAAAACATATAGGCTACAGGGTTTTCTTCAAGATTATAAAACATAACAACAACAACACAACAGTTAATTCACAAAAACAAATGTAATGAGTCATTGTTGACTGGTGAGTTAGTTACTTCACTCCTCTGGCCTGTTGTTGCCGGTTCATAAAACGTGCAAGTCGCCCTCCCCCCAATACACATAATGGTGTAAATAATCATGATCCCAATATTGACCAAAATAATTGTGATTAGGATTTTTGCCATAATCATAACGATGCAGTAGTAGTACTGTTACCTACTCATGGGTTAGAACATCAGCACGTTACTACTCTCACAAGAGGGGCTCTTGGTATGACTGTATTTGATTAGTAATTTACTTCACTATGTTTTAGAATTTTTCTGAAACACAAACGTTACAGCGGATCTGCTCACAGCTGGAGATAATAAAAACTAATTCTGTGGTGAGACAGCTTTAGGAAGGTGGTTTGGAAAACCAAAACATTTTTAAATTTTATCTCTAAGAAAACATTTTGTGTTTTCTTTACATTGAATCAACAGTGGTGCTCCAAAGCCACAGTTTGACATCTGTTGACGCTCTGTTGATGAAAACAAGCTAAAGTACTTTGATTTGTTGGTATTATAAAATGTTACTATATTATGAAGACTTGTAAAGAAGGTACTGTTTGGTATAAGTATATAAGTGTGTACTGAGACATGACGTGTAGCTTTGACTAGTTCTGTGGATTTTGACTTTTCTGAGAATAAAAAAACTCACACTGCTTTATGGTTCCACTCTCTCCAGAGTGAATAACAAAAGTAGGAACTGATTAAAAGCAGTGAGTCACAGTCCATTCAGCCTGAACAACAAAGCCACATTTTTGGGAGAAAATTGTGGGCTCCTTTCTTTGTTAACATGGTTGTTTCAGGCAGATATACATCATCAACGTAACGTTATTAGAGAGTGCTAGCGGTCTGCATTTCCTTCCTTGCAATAAAGCTCCATAAGCAGAGGTTATCCCAAGAAAAGCAGACACGGTATCAATATTAATGAGGCCTGTCGGCTTCTCGGGGTAGCTCTGCTGGCTGCCAGCCTCATGTTGCAGGGCACACTGTATTAGAGATTGCACCCAAACAAACACATGTGATAGGAGAGTCCCTCCGGATGCACTGGAGATGTGCCAGCCCACTTTAATGTCCTTCCTCCAGCAGGGGCAGCTTAGGGCTAATGTTAGCTCTACTTCCCCACGCACGGTGCATGTCAGCTACTCGGCTTCAACAGGAAGGGGGTTTAGGTTTCCTGGAGCAAGCTCCCTGTCGCCAGTAACAAAAATGTCAAGCCAGGTGTGCCACTGGGTATGTGTGTGTGTGTAGTGAATTACTATACCGAGTGTGATTTATCTGTCTGTGCAAACCGCAGGGCCAACAACTGCAGCTATCACCAGATAACTATGAGGGCCTTTTTTTAACTGTAGTAGCCTTCTAGTAACAAGCTGGTTAGATTGCACAATGTGATACAATTTTGTTTTTTTAGACTCATGAACAGAATCGCTTCTATTTTCTTAGAAACTTAAATAGATGAATATACACTCCTAAACAACCTGCTTTGTCACAAAGAATTAGGCCAATGCATCTGCACCCTTAACTGGCCACTGAACATCTGCACTCAAGTACCATGGCCCCTCCACACCGGTTGCTGAGAGGCAGTGTCCTTTTATTATTTTATTCACCGTCCCCAGCTGACCAGGTTTAAAGGATACTGCCGGTAGCAGTTACTTTTGTATCAGCCGCCATACTTGTGTGGCTGTCACATCACAGCTAGGTAGCTTAATAGCTGTGGATGGGGCAGCTGTTACCCGTGCTGACAGCTCCTTATCCATCTGCCACTGTGAAGCAAACACAGGCCCTGTGACGCTCCAGCCACAGGCCCGACATTAGCTCTCTCATGAAGTCTATTTCAGCCTCCATGGGCAAAACAGCTGCCCTACAGTCCACACCGAACTGTTTTTAGACACTCCAAAAGGTTCAGCTCAAAGGGAAAAAAAAAAAAAAAAAAAAAACCTTCTCCCCTACATCTGTTGCCAATGAAGCAAAGGAATGCATTTCCCCAGAACCCTCTTAATGTGGGTTCAAGCAAGCGCAAAAAAGCAGGTCAGGAAAACCGGTCATGTGCTGCAAAACATCTCTTCAAAAAATATAATATCATTGTGCTAAGTATATTTATATTTATCATACATATTTTACTGATTGAGTTTTAGAAAGCCTGATTATGAATTTGGTATAAGCTTCTCTGAAGACATTCCCCAGAGGAGGAGATAGGCTACGGTGAAGACCGGCGATCAGGCAGGTCGAGGAGGTCAGTCCAAATGACAGGACAAGTGCCGTGAGCAACTGTGTGACAGGAGCTGAGCCAGGCTCCTCTTGCCCGCTGAACACAAGGAGAGTATTGTGGCAGGCCCTGGTCTCCTCATACCACCACTCAGAAAAAAAAAACCTCTCTTACACATGCAGCTGCATGACTTTGTGAGTGGAAGAGAAAAAAAATAAAGGCTGTGGCTGCACTTTAATATTAACTTTAAGGAAGCATTTTCTGCCATCAGTCAATAGTTATTCCTTGAGTTGCGTATGTTGCAGGAAGCTGCAGGTTTTGATCGCTGAAAGTGTAGCTAAGGTTCGTTTTTGTCTTTTTGTCTAGTCTGAGGGGTTTGGGATTAAAAATAAATTAAATTTATCACAAATAGCTGTTCATTATCACAAATAGCTGTTCAATGTGCACTGTTATGTGAAATCAAGTCTAATTCTGCAAGATAGTTTGTTTTTTTGGCAGATTCTGCACTTTTTAAAGCAGTAGTGAAACTTTTCCTGCTGTTGAAGCAAATCACTGTTGAATAAGTTAGGACAGCACCAAATACTCATATCACTCAAGCAGCTGAAACAGTTGGTGAACAGGCCGGATCATATTAGGCTAACCTGTGCTGGCATAACAGACACTGTAAGTAGCTTATGGCTCCAATAAAAATAGCAGACAGGCCACTCTAACAAAAGGACATACTTGAGGGCCCCACAGGTCTGTCTCACATATGCAAACACACATTGAAACATGTGCCTTGGCTTTAATCAAATAAAACATTCCAATGCTCTGATAAATTAAATAAACAGATTTTACTAATTAATCTCACAAAGTCTCCACATGAGAATCAAGACGACACTGAATTCCTAAATGGACACACAAGTTTAAGGAAAAGTCCCATCTGATCTGATCTAATCAGAGTATTTGGCACAAAGAGTACTTGTTTTTTCAGAATTCAACTGTAAGCGAACAGAATTATCTCCGATTTCCTGTCAAGAATAGCAATGAACAACAGCGAGTGTGTTTAAATGTACCCAACCAGTGTGAGAGCAGTGATGAAAGGCCCTGACGTCAGTTCCATTCATGAAAGGCTGGTGGCAACCTGTGGGGATGAAAATGCTTCACTCAGCCTATATTGAGCAGGCCGTATAGCGAGGTTTGCAGGTTGTGCTGCATGCCAGCCACCAGGGCGCTGTATTTTTAGCCAGGACAAAAGTGAGAATTTAGTTTTCCACTTTAGGTATAATAGGACAGGATATGGAGGTGCCATAAAAGTCAGAAATCCAGGGTTGGTCACACAAACGGCAGACCTATTTCTATGTGACCCACAGTAAAGAAAGTGCAGTAACTTCTGGTAAGTGCGAGTCACAGAAACCAAGAACCGTCTGCACAGAAAAGACAGAAAAGTCACCTTGACTAGTGTAAAATAGTGTAAAACAGGGGTTCTCAACTAGTCTCACTCTGGGACCCACATTTTCCCATGGTCATTAAGTCGCGACCCACTTTTATGGAATTCAAACCAAAAATTTTGTTTTAAAGCCTTTAAAAACTCATTTAGCTCTTTATTGAGCAAAGTGCATTGCAGGGCACATGGATGAAACTGAGGAGGACCATGACAACTGCATGTACGGAAGTGAATAAAAAAATATCAAACTGCACAAAATGGAGACCAACAAAATGATATATTTGACTTCTAATGCATCTCTGCATTCAGAGCATATTCACAAAAGTGAATAAATATCAAATTGCACAAAATAAAGACCCACAAAACAAGGTATTTTCACTGCATTCAGGCCACATTAATAAGAAACTGATATCTTTGCATTCAGAGCAAATGGAGCAAATAATAAGAAACTGAGGAGGACCATTACAACTGCATGTGTTCACGTGTCTCGTGTGCCTTTCGAAATAAGTTATTTTTCAAAATAACATCAGATGTGCATTAAATATTATTTACTTTTTTGACCAGCTGTCCGCGACCCATCCAGAACGGGTCTGCGACCCATTTTTGGGTCCCGAGTCCCGACCCACCAGTTGAGAACCACTGGTGTAATATACACTGACCAGTAGGATAAAGCAGGGACCGTGGTTCAAGCCACTTCTGACGTGCCCTTGAACAACATATAAAAACTCTATTTAGCTCCACTATTCGCCGTTTGGCAGCTGACCCTGACTTCTAACCTGCTCATGGAAAAGCACAAGAAAAATATTTCCTGCAGGGATTAATATCAGTATCACGTTACATGAAAGTTCCACGTTAGCCTCGATTCTTATTTTATTTGATCATCTCTAGTGCACACGCAGTCATGCATCTCACTGGGAACAACTGACTAAGGGGCAAATAGCTGACCACAAACGAAGACTAAACTGGTCTCCCAGGAGAAAAGGGTTAGATTTCCCATGCCACAAGCCCCTCTCCCCCTTAGCTGTAAACCGGCTGGCTGCTTCTCTCAAGATGAAGACTGGCATCTTATTCAGCTCTGCCTGCAACGGCCAACATTTAATCCAGGTGTACAAAATAAGTTCTGCTAAAGCAGCAGACGAACGAGAGCGATGGACTAGATGTAGAGATGCAGAGAGAGAGTGCAGACCCCTTTCCTCCTGCCAAACAACAGTGCAAACAGTGTTGTTAGCTTTGTGCATCCAAATGAAAATCCTGTCACACAATACGAACTCAAAACACACAACCCTGCATCTCCCTGGGGCATGGGCCACCAAACACTTGTATTATCTAACACATCTAACCTCCGCTTGTAATGCAAGGGCCAGAGATGGACTTCACACTATCACAGAAAACTGTTATTCTTATTTTTTGCTGGTCTAATGTAAACATAAATATCCCCTCTCTAGCTCATTTATTTAAATGTTAGGCATCCAGCCCTCTTGCGTTTGTTGAGGTTTTTTTTATATATTTATTAAACTATAAGAGTGGGGTTACACCATTGGTGTAAAGTACTTTCAAAAACACTGTACACAACATAGATTTTAAAGCCTAAAACAATAGCCTTACAGTTAAAATAAATAAAAAACAAATCACTATCCCTATGATAAAACATCAAAATATTTAATTTCAGTATGATGCGGTAACATTCACACCGACTCATTTCAATTCCAATGAAACCATCATGTTTACAGTTTACAAACCACCTGATTGAAGTTTCTTTATTGAATTATTACCAAGCTGTGTTTAGAGCCCACACAAGTGTACCAAAGCAAGAAAAACATACAATGATGTAATCACGCAGTATTCAGGCCATAGCTAACTGACACTATACCTGTCATGAGCTATAGATTTACAGTAACATCCTGTAACACCTGTTGTTCCTATGATATGATCTTGAGGAGCACAGCTTTGTCAAAACTTAGAGATAAGACACTCGTGGTCTCAGAGAGAGAGAGAGAGTTTAAAAGGAACAAAACACAAAAACAATTTACCTGCCTGGCCCAGTTTGAGAATACAGAGTAAAAATCAATAGACAAAACGCTAGAATTCCCAGGCTCTAATAATACCATGGTCTGGGTTAGCTCATCCCTTCCCCCAGGACAGACGACTGTGTAGCACTCATCTGAATAATCTAAAACTGGGCGGCAAGATAAACTCTAGAAAGCTTCTTTCTTTGTTGAAGGAAATATCATTCAGGTCTGTGGAGACAGTGCCAGTACAGCACAGGCCTGTAATCCACCCGAGGCAAGCACAAACAGTAATCTTGTGACTGTGGGTCAACTTCCTCACACACATGCATCCGGATTCAATGTTAGACTAAGGAAAAGTGTTGCTCCTGGTCCTATCACGTGTTGACAAACACTGACGACAAAAGGAGAGAAAGACAAACAACTGGAGCCTTAGTTCTAGTCCAACAACTGTGATGAGCATTCAAGCACGGAGGCGAATAAGCCGATGAAGAGAATGAGTTTAAACAGAGACAGGAATTTTGCAGAGCGCTGCACGTATTTCCATAGTGACATAGTCGTGGCAGATGTCAACACATAGGTTTAGGGCTGTCTCATTGAACGCTGCACAGCTCAACAACAGGAAGGCAATGACCTTAATGTCTGGAGGGGGGAAAGAAACACTGGATTCAGATTTTAAACATCAGACAAAACTATACCAGGCTCCCATTCCTTTCCACATTGTCAACACATAAACTGTCCTTAGTCTGAAAACATCCCAAACAACTTTAAGTTCAGTTTAGTTTAAAATGTTACATACTCCTCCATGCTGTGTTGCTTTCTAACACAACACAAACAAACTAATCTCTGCCACCACAGTAGAGTGAAATAAAGAATTATGGACAACATCAATTTTCATTATTCTGAGTATAACAAGCATTTTCCTGATCCTTTTTTTTTTTGCTTCAAACAACCAAAGCAAGTCAGCATCAATCACTGTCGCTCATCATGAGTGATCTCCTTGTTCTGTGTGATCAAACCCAGTGAACAGCTTCATGGTCCCTTCTGCTTTAATTTCTGCACCAAAGACCAAAACAGGAAACACATTCCTATATGATGTCAAACGACAGATCCCTGGCTAGACGGTAGATGCCTAAAAAACCCACGAGAGAAGTAGGGCAACGTTATTTATTAATGCAATTCCAGATATCTCTCTTCTGTAACTGTGGAGACTATATAAAGCCACGTTACCCACATCACTGCGGGGTGTGTGTGACTTACTGCTGTTGCGTTCCCAGTGTGCGGTTCCTCCCAAAACGAGCTATAAAAATGGATGAAAGAAAAGCAGTTCCTAGATAATCCGGCGAATGAGCCAAGCCAGTCAGTCAGTCAGTCAGTCAGTCAGTCAACAGATCTGCAGTTATTTTTTTCTGTGTTGCATGGGATGGAAATATTACAACACCTCTGTGGCAGCTCATCTGCTTACTGTAGGTTATCACAGACAGCACGGCTAGCCAAACACTGCCAGCTGCTTATTAATGCGACTTCAACGAGGCAGAAAATTAACTACTATGATGGGGTATTTTAAGAAAAAAAAATACGGTCACTATTTAGCAGGAAGGTGTGTGAGAGTCCCCGCAAGCGCAGTTCGCCGGTTTCATCGAAACTCTCCGGGATGACATGGCCCAAGTCATGGGGAACATTATGTCGCAGCTATTAATACGGCCTTTTAATGCCCTAAATCCAGTGTCGCCGGAAAAGGCTTCCGCGGCATCAGTGCATCAATACGCTAAACGCTAGAAAAGCGAGTGACACGAAAACGCCACCGCACACGGAGACACGGTGGATACTCGGAGCCCCCTCCCCTCCCTGGTCCCTCCGCGCTGCCGACTTTGACACTCGCCCACCGGCCACACAGAACCAGACAGCCGCTCGTTAGCTCGCAAGCTAGTGCACTCTCCCTCTGAAGCCCGTAGCGATACTGCCGGTGTAGCCACAGCCACGAGTTACACTGCCACACGGGCTGTGAATCACGTCTTTGTCGTCCGTGTGTCTAACGTTAACCTACACTCCAGGTTTTTTTTTTTTTTTTTTTTTTTTTTTTTGTGTGTGTGTGTGTGTGTGCGGTGGCGATCACCCACTGCAGCGCATAACTTAAAACCAAGACCGCCCAGCTCCGTTATCGGACATGCAGCCAGGCAGCCCAGGTCGCTACTAACGATGGAGTTCATTAACTAAACTCATCTGTCTTTACATTGCCACGGGGGGGGCTCGCTGTCAGGACGTGCATCTAAATCTGAAGCATCTCCCAAAGACACACGGCAGCGGCGGAGAAAGCAGAAAATAACCGATACCGCCAACTGCACCCTCTTTGCTAAGCTACACACGAATGCGTTTCATCCCTAGGTATAAAATTAGGTCTGTATACCAACCAAAATTATTAAGTTACAGTCACATAAGACGCCACATACATTTGCATCCATCACGGAAAACATTTGTCAAATTGTCTACATGGGTCTTAGGTTTGAATTGTGAAGAGAAAACGATAATAACCATGTCAGAGTGAGATACGTCCGATAATGGGCGCATCGGTGTTTCATCGGTCCTAAGCAGGCTAGCTCACATAGCTGGGGGAGCTAACGTTAGCAGCCCAGCTAGCTCTCTGCGACACGATTGTAAGCGCTGGCAGAGAGCACAAGCCGCCGTAAGCGGCCCACTGGCTCTCCAACACGGGTCACCGACAGCCAGTCAGCCCCCGTAACCAAGAGGAAACCGAACAGCTTCAGTAAAACTGGAGAAATTGGTTAGTACACGTTAAGGTAATCATTGCATCGCTCACCAGCTTTAGGCATCCACCCTCTTGACAGCGAATCCCGTCTGTGTGAACACCGTCAACACTACAACAGTTAGGACCGACACTTCCGCTACGGCTTTCAGAATAAAACTACTTTTTACTGCGTGAACACCGTCAATTCTACACCAGTTAGGACCAACACTTCCGGCACGGCTTTCAGAATAAAACTTTTTTTATTTTTCTTACTTAGGCTATATTTACATTTTATTTTATGTACAGTCTCTCAAGCATAGGCTACGCATGATATAAGATAACCGGTGAGGGTTAGGGTTAGACCACCCCTAACCCATCATAGAGGAATAGTTTTTAGATTTCATTGGGCTGAGGAAGTGGAATCATAAAATAGCCTACATTTTTTGTTGTGAATTATTTTTATTTTGTATCCCTATTAAGAATTAAGAATACATGTTAAAACATAGTTATTATTCAACATATATGGTTATTTTGCTATTTCCATTTTAGTCTTTCTCGCAAATAACGGTTTTCATAATGTCTTAATTTGATCTATATTCAAACCTTTTGATTTCTCACTCTAATGCCGCTTAAAACCAGCGAACTTGTCCAGGTTACAGGCAAAAGGTTTTGTCGCCCTCTACTGTGTGATAAGGAGTATTACACACTGTACTCCACGCTGACACTTGGGGGCGTTGAGGTGCACATTACAAGTAGCATCAGCATCACATTGAAATAGTGTCCAAGCAACAGTATTCACAAAAAACAGAATGCCTTTAAAATGAAAGAGCTTGCACTTTCTTTGACTTGTAGTAATGGCAGAATGACACTCATACATAATGCTCTGGTATGTGTGTTTGTGTTTGAGATCTTAAGGAATTCAACAATATCAGTAAATTATTTTCATAACATTTGATGGGCATCACAATATCAACTTTCTGTTTTCATTGTCCAGCTTTCTGTCAATAAAAATGTCCACTTTTCTTAGGGATGAAGGTGGGAATAGAGGTGTGAATAAATCAACAATTGAGGGGCTTATCTTTTCGTGGCCCAACTGCATTCACGATTGTATGGATGACAGTATGTAGGCTAATAGGCTTCACAGATGGTGTGAAAATCTCAGTATCCAGCCTGCATCACTTCTAAAATCTCGAAAATCTCAAATCTCCATTTATAAGAATTCAAATCTCTGCAATATGAAATCTATTTTATTTAGAATACAAAGAATATATTACTATATCTTATACTTATACTCATACTTATACTTATCTTATCTTTTTAATTAAAGACTAACTTAATTATATGCTTTCCTCTATATCATACAATATAGTTTAGCACGCTTTTTCTGCAGTGTAAATATGCAACTAGTGTGTTTCAGAGTGTTTTACAATGATCTGCACAGGCACTAGTGATTTAACATATTGAACTATGCCAGTGAGTGTTGCTGTACACCTGCAGGTGCACTGTAACCCTGCGGGGCAGTGTGGAGGTGTGACCAGTACATGCCCTGAGTATAGTGTGTCTTGTAGGAGGGGCGACTGTGGATCGTGACTGGGTGCCCTTCAAAAAGCTCTCGCTCTGACCCGTTCAGTCGCACTCAGCCAGGCTAGTTGAGCACAGCGGAGCACAGCAAACGCCCTCTGGACAACATGGGACTCACACAGGACCCCAACTTCCAAAAACTGCAGGACTGGTACACAGCCCATGCCCTGAACCTCAACATGAGACACATGTTTGAGACCGACAAGGAGAGATTCAACAAGCTCAGGTATGCATCCTATTGAAATATGTCAGATGTGTACAAATGCATTATGCACAGCACCACTATACAGAATGTAAATATTGTGTATGTGTGAGAATGTATGATGTCAATCCACCTGTCAACCATATAACCACACTATGCTTGATGGCTGTATTTATATTTAGTCAGGAAAATCATGTGTTCTGATCATCAGTGTTACTTTTTGTGTTTGAACAGCCTCGATCTGAAAACTGAGGATGGAGACATTCTTCTTGATTACTCCAAGAATCTCATCACAGAGGATGTCATGAAGATGTTGGTTGATCTGGTAAATTCATGTTTATCTTAATAATTCATGCTGCTCAGATGCTGGTCAGAAAGTCCTAATGTAGGCTACTGTATTTGGCTCATGATGACATCTTGGACTAATTTGTTTTTACATAAAATATATTGACCTGAAGGATGGGTCAAGAATTTGAATTACAAAATGCACTTGCTGATTTTTACAACACATAGTATGTTTTGGTTATTGATCTGATGCCATAAAGCTCTAACATTTATTGTTTTCATCAGGCCAAGTCAAGAGGGGTCGAAGCTGCCAGAGAGAAGATGTTCAAAGGAGACAAGATCAACTTCACTGAGGTGCTCACTGTTGGAAATATGTCTGCTGCATTTACTTTACCTATAGCAGTGTTTACCTCTTAAAAAAAAAAACATTGTCAAGACATTAACATGATGTGACATAAACACTAAACATGAGATAAATGACTACAGATTAATATTTTTTAAGAATAGGGAGTCAGCATCAACATGCCGATGCCAAAGTCATGATTATATTTGTCTCTGTGTGTTGTTGTGTTGCACATAAAGGGCCGCGCTGTGCTCCATGTGGCTCTGAGGAACCGCTCCAACACCCCCATCATGGTTGATGGCAAGGATGTGATGCCAGAAGTAAACAAGGTTCTGGAGAAGATGAAGGGCTTTTGTCATGTGAGTTAAACACACCAACAACTTTGTTCCGCATTTAACAGTGTAATTTAGTGGCAGTTTTGCTGACAGTAATGATAATCATGTTGATCTGTTTCAGAGAGTTCGCAGCGGTGAGTGGAAAGGTTACACAGGAAAGGCCATCACTGATGTTGTTAATGTCGGCATCGGAGGATCTGACCTTGTGAGTACAATCCATAGAAAGTCATCAAATACCTACAGTATTAAATGGCTCTCGATGCAATATTTGGGCCACAGTCTTAGAAATGTGCTTTTTTTTAATTGAATTGCAGGGCCCCCTGATGGTGACTGAGGCCCTCAAGCCTTACTCCAAAGGTGGCCCACATGTGTGGTTTGTGTCTAATATTGATGGAACGCACATCGCCAAAACTCTGGCACACCTCAACGCTGAGACAACCCTCTTCATCGTCGCATCCAAGGTAGCTGGTTCACACAAAGCAGGTCTTTGAAACAGTGCCAGAAAACATCTCACATCTGAATTGGAAAAAGTGTCAGTTTGTTCAAAACCTTTCATGGGCTGACCTCATGTAAATGTCCATTCATTCAGATGTATCTAGCTGTGCTGCATGTTACATAATGCTCCTCTCAGGCATTTAACCCAGTGTTGTGTCAGCTGATGTTCATATCTGAATGGCTTTCATGCCAAGCCACAGCGTTGGCACTATAGGGGTGTGTCAGGAAAACCACAGATGACATATTCAATGATACTGTGCATCCATTTTTGGAAGTTCTTGTGACGTCAGATTTATTGGCAAAATTTTTCAAGCAACTAAAAGTAGAATGTGCTGTAATTAAAATGCTGTTAGACCTGTTTTACTCACAAATCTCTATCAGGAGTTTGGTTATATTGATAGCACACCTTGGTTATCTACTGTATGCAATTATGTTGACCTGTATGTCTTTTAACAGACATTCACCACCCAAGAGACCATAACCAACGCTGAGTCGGCCAAAGCATGGTTCCTTGAACATGCCAAAGATGTGAGTACACAACGGCAGCAAGGTAGATAGCGGACATCATTTCTATTCTTCCTGTTCTCTAAATGTATCCCCTGTTTGTTTCAACAGAAAGCTGCTGTTGCCAAGCATTTTGTGGCCCTGTCCACAAACGGAGTAAGTGCCAACATGGTATCAGAGGTGAAACCTTCTCTCTCTGTCCAGACATTTGAGTCTAACTGTCCTCTCTGTCTGTCCCTCAGCCCAAAGTGAAGGATTTCGGCATTGACACAGAGAACATGTTCGAGTTCTGGGATGTAAGTACTGCACATCAAGCCTTTAAGCAAACTCTATGCAGCAGGTCTTGTCATTGTACCTAGACTGTGATGGGGCTGGCAGCTATAAATAAACTAGACTTTTGACCTGTGAAGTAGGTGGGACGGACACTCTGGCCAGCAGCTGCTGGGAAATCAGAAGCCTGTCTCTTCAGACTTAGTTATTATTGGTAGCGACCTTCTCTCTTGCAGAGGTTACTGTAAAGGCTGGGTTGCATCAAAGGTCAGGGAGCTGCATTTAGTTACATTGTTGGTATTTAAAGGGCAACAGCTATGATATGGTCCTTATGTCATAGATAAATGGTTGCCAGTGTTTTACATTGCATTACAGAACATGCAGTATTTACTGTATGTGATAGAGATAAACACTTGTAGGACATGTGCAAAAAATATACAAACAAAATGATGCATGTGACCAGGGGCCCGTTGTTCGAAAGTAGAATAAAGATATCCAGGATAAGTGGAAAAGCCAGGTTGGACAAAGTCTCATAAATCCATCCTGGCTTAATTGGTTGTTGGAACGCCGAGCCAGGCTGAGGAGGGGTGGCTTTGTCAAGCCAGGTGTAACTTATTCTCTCGTCAGTAGACCACAGAGATTGATCACAGATTCACCGATGAGAGGACAGGTGTGGCCACTTTCCTCCAATCAACAGCGGATCTTGACGTAAGGTGACACACCTCTTAGAAAAAAAAAAAAAAAGCACCGCTGCTGTCGTAAAGCTCAGAGAGAGTGCAGCGGACAACTGTGGACTGATTGAATGTGGAAGTAGCCTAATCCAAAATTATAATCACAATTTAAGTTCCTTTCACAAATTAACAGCTGTGCACTTTGCCTTAATGATGAGCAGTGGAAGTTGATACATTGCACTCATCTCTTATCATCTAAAGTAAAGTTCATACAGCACAAATACAAGTGGCCAAAAGTGCAACAGGTGAAAATTAATTAAATATAAGAACATTATGCAGTCTGGTGCTTCAATAAATTGCCGATAACAATGTTCAAATGAGGTGTATAAATTATTTGGAAGGTGCCTGCTCAAACAATTGTATTCTTGTTTTCTTCCCTCAACCAATATTCGGCCAATATACTGTATTTTGTAACATATTTTATAATAATAAAAATAAATCTATTGCTAATTTTGCTTTTTTTTTTTTTTACTAGTGGTCATAGAAAATATCATAGATGGGTCACAGATATCGAAAATAGTTTGTATTGTCTCAAGAACAGTGTGCACAATTCTGTGCTACAGATTTCACAAACCGTCAGACATCTTTATGCCCTGCATTTGAAGAAGCAGGCAGTGCTGGCAGATGCAATGATTCAGTGTGAGAAGCAAATGAATAGCCCTAATTATGAAAAAAAGAAAAGAAAAAAAACCTAATAAATATTGTAAATGTTTCCTGTTATTTGATTATTGTAAATGTATTTAGTTTGTTTAGAAATCAGGCCCTAGGGTACATAAGAACATGGAATAACTGTATAAAACATTGATTTCTGATCAGAGTGGCTGCTGACTTCACAGATAAAGACAACAGAATCAACTTAGCCTGGCTGTTAGCCTGGTCTGGAGCAGGCTAGCTGCAGAGAATAAATCACCATAGTAACTTGACCAGGATAAAGGTATCCAGCTTTCGAACAACCGAGTTGAGGCTAAATTCAGCCAGGATAACCAACATATCCTGGCTTAATCCCTTATCTAGGTTTCGAACAACAGGCCCCAGCATTTGATCATTTAACAGCTTAATTGATTTTTGTTCAAATAGTAACAAAAAATGTGCAGTTTACTGTAATGTTCCTGTTGCAGCTCCAATCACCTTTAGCTGCACATAGAGCTCTCATGCACACTTTTTAAGGAGTGTAGTATGAAGTATGGATATAGCTTCATGATTTTGTATGTTTCCTCTTTTAGTGGGTTGGTGGTCGTTTCTCCCTGTGGTCTGCCATTGGAATGTCCATTGCCCTGCACATTGGTATGTACAGTGTATGTTTTTACAATAACACAAAACATTGATTTGGGTGTTTGTATGAAGAAGAAAAAAAGACTGAGGCACACAGCAAGCATGTGCCACACTTCTTATATCACAAGATATAACATGACAAAGAGTCTGCAGCTGTACCAGTGGCTCAAATGCTAATTACAGCAATGCTAACATGCTCATAATGATAATGCCAAAATGCTTTTGTTTAGCATATTGTGTTGACCATATCCATCATTTGAGTAGTAGGCTATATTAATGTTATAATGCTAATGGTGGTGTTAGATGAAAGGTCAGGGGTTCACCAAAGTCATCTGATTTCGTTTTCTGGAGACCCCCCAAACTTCTGTGTAGAGTTTTGTGGAAACTGATATAGTTGTTTCAGTCTGGACGTATAGTGGTGGACCAGCCATCACTGCCGCCCCTGGGGCCATGCTGCCTGCACGAATAAATAAAATATATAAACTACACATAGTGACCTTGATAAATATGCAAGAATTCTTCTTGCTGGTGTTAGTGCAGAGCCACACTGACATAATCAATCTGTTATTTAATCTGTTAACTCTTCTGTCTTATCCCCTCCCGTCAATAGGCTTCGACAACTTTGAGAAGCTTCTTTCAGGAGCTCACTGGATGGTGGGTAAACTTCCGCTTCAGTTGCCGTAGAAATAAATATATTATAGCCTGTGTTATTAAGGAGGATACAGAGTACATGACAGAGAGTTCTCCTTTCCCTGCAGGACAACCACTTCCGCACCGCTCCTCTGGATAAGAACGCTCCCGTCCTGCTGGCTCTGCTGGGCATCTGGTACATCAACTTCTTCCACGCTGAGACTCACGCTATGCTGCCCTACGACCAGTACATGCACCGCTTCACTGCCTACTTCCAACAGGTCTGCCCCTTCACTGCTGCAGGCATCACAAATCTCCAACTAAAGATACACTGCTATTCGATGATGTGTCCTTAATGTATTTGATAGATGTGATAATATGCTAAATCTGCTTCTTTAATAGGGTGACATGGAGTCAAATGGAAAGTACATCACTAACCATGGAGCACGTGTAAACTACCACACTGGGCCAATCGTCTGGGGAGAGCCAGGAACCAATGGACAGCATGCCTTCTACCAGCTCATCCACCAAGGTACCACCACCACAAATGATCATTGTTCCATTCCAAAATCATACAGGTGATTCAGACGGTCAGATAGTCTTGACTGTAACAACCAACCAACTTGTAGCCTTGTTAGCTGGTTAGTCTCATACTTTGAGTCTGTGAGTCTCTTAAATGTGTCATTAATGCAGTCTAAATGTATTTGACCCAGGAACTCGCATGGTGCCATCTGACTTCCTGATCCCAGCTCAGACCCAGCATCCCATCAGAGAAAACTTGCACCACAAGGTATCATGGCTGTTGTCATGGAGATATTGATATAAAGTAGTTTGATTACAGACCAGAAAATATAGATGGAAAAAATAACAATAATATAGATTTGAAAAATAACTTTATTATTACAGTAGGCATTTAGTTATTCCTTATCTCCTAAACTATCTTTATCTTTGTGACCTCAAACAAACTGTAGCAGCAGTGGAGGGCAGTGAGTGTGTGCATATTAATTACCTAAGAAAGCCTGATGAGAGATCATCCATAAAGGTCAGAGGTTCTTTCAACATGAGAGCCCGTTGGAGTGAAAGAAACAGAGTCTCTGTGTGCTTAAAAAAGTGTTTTGGCTTAATGCACATAATAACCAATTGAATCAAGATGGCAAAAATGCTATAATGTGACAATGCAACATGGAGACTGTTGCCTGCAGGAATGACATCTGTAAAACATGCCATGCACTGTTCTGTATCTGAAGCTGTGTGTGTGATGTGGCTGCAGATCCTGCTGGCTAACTTCCTGGCCCAGACTGAAGCTATGATGAAGGGTAAGACCACAGAGGAGGCCAAGAAGGAGCTGGAGGCCAGTGGCCTGAGTGGAGAAGCTCTGGAGAAAATCCTGCCCCACAAAGTAAGTCCAGTCAAGAGAAAATTGTTTTCCATGACTCGCTTCTCAAGAATGAGCAGACCGTGCTTGGCTGTTTCCATGATAATGATATCAAACTTAAACCTGAACTTGAGAGGAGGCAGTCACCTCGTTACTCTTGCACAGCGTGAGGACGTGCAGCCAGCAGACAGCACCACACTCCTTGCTCAGACTGGAGAGAACAAACAGAGGAGGTGGTGCCCTCCAGTGACCGTCAATAAACACAGCAGCAGCAAGAGTGTTTGTGATGAGGGTGTACTGTGCGCACGGAGAATGGCGTATACTGAAATCTCTTCCCTTGTTTAACACAGGTATTCCAAGGAAACAGACCAACCAACTCAATCATCTTCAAAAAACTGACACCACACACACTTGGAGCACTCATAGGTGAGAACAAACAATGCCCCTGATGACTCTCAGCTGCTGATATTGAAATTAAGAATATAAATTACTGATAGTGGTTATGTAAGTAGAGACAGTAATGATCCCTCACTGGGAAATTCCTGAATGTGCAACGTCTTACAGATGAGGTTCAGTCTACATGCTGCTCACTGCTGCATAATGAAAATGAGTGTAATAGGCCATGCATGTGCTACGTTACTCCACTTAAGCCTCTGCGTGATAATATTTTTTTGTTGTAATGATGATTATTCTGCATTGTTTGATAGCGATGTACGAGCATAAGATCTTCATCCAGGGTGTGATGTGGGAAATCAACAGTTTTGACCAGTGGGGGTGAGTCATGTTTCACTACATAATGTATAATGGTGCAGCCATAAAAACACAGAGTCCCAGGTTTGAATAGTTCACTCAATTTTAACATTACAAAATGTCATTGTGGAGCTGGAATAAAGTGATGAGGAATATGCAAGAAAATGTGGAAATATGATGTTTTTAAATCTACATAAGAGGAAACAAAAAGGGCAACTGGTTGATGAGGAACTTATAAATTAAATTATGTGTCTTGTTTCAGGAGGCAGGTGTGATGTTTATTTTTGTTATCCTATTTTGCACTGCACCAAAACGCCAAGAATGTGAATATTTCCCTTTTAGGTTCCTGCAAGAATCTGGATCATATCTGGAGATTTGTTGATTCTCCCTGATCTTACTGTATAGATGGGACTGGAGCATGTTGAGTTCAGATTTCATCATTAATGGGGTTTGAAATATTATGACTGGACAGTGGCATATTTTGAGCAGTGTTGGTAGCTACAATCCTGCACCTTAGCTTGGAAGTCTTCTTTTTAGAAAACGAACCAGTTAGTTGGTTTCAAGGCTCAGTTTAATATGGTTGTTATTGTCTTTCTCATCCTCACTCCTCTCCTCCCCCTATGCATCATCAGAGTCGAACTGGGCAAACAACTGGCGAAGAAGATCGAGCCTGAGCTCAAGGACACCAAGGAGGTCCACTCCCACGACTCCTCCACCAACGGACTCATCAATTTCCTCAAGAAGAACTCCGCCTGAGCCAAGTCACCCCGAAAACTTTCACTTTTCACCATGTCGTTATCCAACCTCATCAGCTCGTGAGCTGCATGAGCAGGAGACGGGCAGAGGCAGCTGGTCTTTCCCACGCAATTGAGCTGAAGCACTCTGTATGTTTGTACTCTCATCATGAATATTGTGACTGTCTACAGTGCTGTCTTTTCTATGTTTGTTACTGTAGTTTATCATGTGAGCTTTTTGTATTAGAGTGTCATGTAAGACTGAGAGAAATGTGTCTCTTCACTGAAATGTAGCCTCTGGAATAAATATCTAAACACATATAACAACCATTAGTGTGTAGTTATCAAACTACAGTGTTTTAGTTATCAAAGTGCTGCAGAAACATTAATTCACTTGTTTCGGTAACAGGTCACTAGATGGCATCAGAGTGCCAGATTAATTTGCTGGGTGTACCATCAGTCACTCAGTAACCTACCATTTATTCAGTGGAACAAAGGGTCAAAGGTCAATCCATCTGTACTGTTCCTCCCCACAAATCCCCAGACTCCACAACATCCATTTAGAGACAAAAACAAACATCTGGATCGAGCACTACATGCTGGTCCTCAACTGGCACTATAGTTAAACATCATTAAACTTCATTTACTTAATGCTTTAGCGCTGCGTGCCAAACTTAGCCTGTGAATTTCTCCTATGAACATAAACTCCCATACAGTATGAGGGACAACAGATAACAGGAGCCTATATACATTACTACAAGCTGAAGCTGTTAGCTAAGATGTGCTAAAAACAAAACAAAACCCAACAACAACCCAAAAACGTTAAAAACCTAAAATATTCACCATCTTTCATTCCATCTTCTTCATACTCACTGCTGCATACAATTTCAGAGTGTGTGTAAGAACAAACAGAAAGTAAAAAAAAAAAAAAAAAATCCTAGACCCCAGACACTGCTGGGGTTTCAATGCTGTTGCCAGGCAACAATACTTTACTTCAAATTTAACTTGTTCTTTTTATCTCCAGCTTGGAAACAAGATACAGAAGAAAGTGAGTTTTACTGAGGATAGAAACGCTCCTCGCTGTCAGCTTCGAGATGTTAGGAGTTATTAGTAAAACCCACACAACACATAAAATCTCTATGAATTTGCATGTGAATGTTTTTTGTTTTTTTTTGTTTTGCCAATTTAAACACATTTGTGAATGAGACTCTAAAGGCTCTAGACGACAGACGTCAGCTGAGTCATGGATGCAGCTACACCTACACATTCTGATGTTTAACTATAGGACCAACCTCTGAGTCATGACTCTGCTCCGCTACCTAAAATAGGTGCATGAGGTTGAAATAAACAAGTCAGCATGAGGAAATAAGCGATTAGGACCTGCCCTGGTTCAATGGAGAGCAGAATCAAATAGCAGCCATGAAAGCATGAACAAGCCTCTAGTGTGCGTTCCTGAGATGTTTGTTGAACAATGGCATCGCATACCCTCACATTCCACTTCATGCTTTATTGGTCCGGCCTGTCAGTCACGTTTTTTTTTTTTTTTTTTTGCCTTTCTATCCTGTTAAAGAACTGCCCCCCCCCCCAGCTCAATCGGGGTCCCAAACTGCCCCTGTACATTGGTTGCCATAACAACGTCCCCCCCCCCCCCCCCTTTTCCTCCCTGACCACTTTTCAAATGTGCTGTCCCAAGTTCATAGCAATGTCAGACACAGTGTTGGGGCAGGTTTTTTGAACGACATCTCAATGTTGTAGAAAAAGAAAAAAAATACATCTTCTGAGGAGCATGTTTTCCTCCTCAGCATGTTCTCCACCATTTGCATTCATCATGAGCCGCTGTGCTGGAGGCAGCTTGAGGGTCAGCATCCTTTGCATGTAAACAAACTCAGGAACTCGGTCTGCTGTCGGATTTTAATTCTCGGTTGAACTTCGCTGAAATGATTTTGATGTGCATGAATCACGTATTCATGGAGATTATTCTTCAGGGCTGAACATTAGCTCTGCAAACACACAACAATTTCCCCATATCAAACCCTGTACATGAGCTCTCTCAAGTTCCCAGTCTGACGACAGTGACACAGAAACCCTGCAGCTTGTTGGGAAAAAAAAGCCACTTAGTCAAGCCCAGCTTCATTTTTCCCACGACTACTAGAGTTATATAAAGATTGACTTAAGTATGTGGGCAGAGCTCGTCACACTGCAGCATAGGAAGCTAGTAGCACTCCCATGAGGCTGCAGCATGCTCCAGCTGACCCTTTGCTGCTCAGGCTCCATGTCCTCTTAATGTTCTCCAGATCCCCATCAGTTGCATCCATTCTCAAACACATTGGTATGAACCTTGTGGCCCATTGCAATACTACATTGTAGTTCCCATATTCATGTGCATTCATCTGCTACAGGGAAAACGAGGAAACATCTTTCATTAACAAAACGTCTGGATGCTTCTTAATCTTTTCTGCGATGTTGGTTCATGTTTAACAGAGTACCAGACAGCTGTGCTTGTTTGTCCTCTTGGGAAAGCTCTAGGTCAGTTACCTGTGTGCTTTTTGAAATACTGAACATCCATAGTAAGATTTTTTTTTCCCCCGTCCTCACCGGCTCTTCTGAATCCACAGAAGTACACATACTGACTGACATCTGGCTCATATTCAGCATCACAATGCTAGAGACAGAAAAAAAGAAAGAAAAAACAGCACTCCCACACTGATTTCAGCCTGTGCTGGTCTGCTGCTGATACACTACATTGCAATGTTCACAGCGACAGTGACTGCTGCTATCTCACATTGTTCCCATCAAGGCTGTTTCTGATTGCCATGAGTTATTTGGTGCCAACCAGGGATGATTGTGTGTTTGCCTTTGGTCACCAGCCGCGCACAAAAGAACAAACACATTTCTTTAAAACCATCACACTTGTTTAAAACAGCGTTATGAAAATGATTCAGCACTGATGAAAAAACTTTTTTCACCTCCCAAACAAGCCAAACACTCCTCTCCTCACATTTCTGTCTGCATGATTAGTGAACCTTGGCTACAATTAAAACCACAACAGTGCTGCACTTCACTTTTGAAGGGCAGACGTTTAAAGCTAAAGAGGTGACAACGAGAGACCAAAGTAATCAGTGAAAGGGGGCTGCTCTGGGGATTTAATACCTCACTTCCATAATGTGGTGAGGCCTAACAAGAAAAGCAAGGCATCAGAAGCAAAAATATATAAAATATGTGGATATTTACACTTTCTGTTACTTCCTGCTATCAACACAAAGAAGGTGAAATGAGTTTTGTTTGTGCATCCTGTACAGTTGTTGGGGAGTAGTGCTACCTAAGTGATAACGAACTAATAAACTACCTGTGATGTGTCAGTGGTTGGGACTGAAGAATATAGATCCATCCATCCATCCATCCATTCACTGACTTGGATAGGGTAGGGCAAATCCCAGCTGATCTAGGATGATGGTGGGGTACACATGGACATACCTCACACACTCACTTCCACACCTGCGGGCAATTTAGAGTCATCAATCAGCCCAGTATGCATGTGTTTGGACTGTGGGGGGAAGTTAGAGAACATGGAGAGAACTCACACAGACACAGGGAGAACATGCAAACTCCACCCAGAAAGACCCCAGGGCCAAAATTCACACCCACAACCTTCTTCGGAGAGGCAATATTGCCAACCACTGTCCTATACCTACCAACGGAAGACAAGAAGTTTGAATACAAATCTCTGAGACACATGAACATGAACGTGAACATTATCTGGTTCTTCTCATTTCCTGGCTCGTCTCTACCATTGCCTGTGTAATACAGGAATATCAGTGACCCCAAAATATCTACAAACATGCAAGAAAATGTGGTTGAAAGATCTGCAGAAAAACCTGGCATCCGAATTGTTTCCTTCAGAGGAAACTGTCCCAGTGGAAACTGTTGGCATGGTCCCTCCATCCAGAGGAACCAGGATGTTGTTTCTGGTAACTCACACTGCTGTTGGCTTTTTATCAGATATATATACAGTATAATTATGTTTATATATTTATTTTTCTTTTATATCTTTTTTCTTTGTCATTAGAGCAGCAGGAAAAAAAAGCCTCTGCCACTGCAGTGAGGAGGCAGTTTCACAGGTGAGTAACTCATCACCTCACTCATCTTCAAAACTATCTCTAGTTGCTGGACACAATGAGGGCAACGATTTGTAAAATGACTCATATAGTTTCCAGAGCTGTGATTCATTTTCCTTCACAGTTTCTGCAGGTGAAATTTGACTCTCCTCAGGTGCTGCTCTAAAAAAAAAAACACTCAAGGTTGACAGGTAAATATATCAGCTTCACTCCCAGTGCAGAGACATAAAAACATTAGGTGTAAACCATAAGGAGAGAGGACATGGTGTGTGTGTGTGTGTGTTTGTGTGTGTGTAGATAAGATTCAGAAAAACCAGAGGCTTTTTTTTTTTGCAGGAAGGAGACAAAGTGTCAGTAACCAAAGATTGAGAGTGTATGAGGTAATCCTGCAGCCAGCATATTTTCACTCATTTCCTGGCAGTGGAGGGACCTGTGTGCTCCAGTGGGATGGTATTCTTTTGTGTGCTGTAACAGAGCTCACCTCAAAGCAGATCCCCGGGGGCTCCACTACCTCTGCACACACACACACACACACACACACACACACACACACACACACACACACACACACACACACACACACACACACACACACACACACACACACACACACACACACACACAGCTCCCTGAGTCACAGGGTGGAACCCTCATACACATAAAGGCCGCTTTGTGCCCCAACTCATGGAGCTGTCAACCAACACCAGAGAGCTCCCCACACTGAACACTACTGTTCAGCTCACAGGAGAGCTCAGTCAGTGGGCAGACAGTGCTTTTATGTACGCCCCCGCAAAATGTTTCTACATCTCTAACTGTCTGTGGATCGGTGCCGCATAAATACAGCTGCACTTACTGTAATTGAAAATTGAGACTTAAATCATAAAACAGGGAGGGAATGCATATTTTGACTTTCTCCTTGGTACAGGTGCCACCATGAAAGTCGTTATTTTCCACTCTCCACTGACGTCTGTGAGCCTGTCTGTCAGCGACATATTTCCCATAATTGAAAGGACTGGATGACTTGATTTCTAACCCTCTTTGGGAGTAAGCCAGGCAGTGGTAAATTAGTGAGCATGCAGTCAAAAAATGGGACTTCTACTTCTGACACTCACCCACTCACCTGCAGGATCACACAGATCACACAGATGACAGCACTCCCGCCGCTGGTATTTAAAAATTGCACAACCAATGTCACACATAGGCGTCATTAATGAGCTGTAAAGCTCCTGCAGTCAATATATTTTAGAACAGTGATTTCAGTAACTAGTTAAAGTAAGTCATTTGTGACAATGACCACACTCAGGAGTTTTAGCTTCAACTTCAACTTCAAATAACTTTATTTTCCCATTAGGAACTTCAATCGTGAAGAGCATCAGTGCATATTTAAAGCAGAAGTAAGCGGAATGTTTGTGTTAATATAAGTCTTAAATAGTTATATCTTCCGACAGCAATCACTTATATATTGTTTGGTCTGAAACACGGGTCTGTCAGTCATTCAGTCAGTCAAAATTTTCCTTGTATCCTACAACCTTTATCCAATGAGGAGAGAGAACGGCATAAAGGGGCGGTCCTCTGTGTGTGTGCAGCCAAGGGATGCGCGTGAATGTGGTGACGTAGGGACGAGGGCGGGGACTGCTAACTCCATCTGCTGACAAGAAGTTAACCAAAACGACCGGATCGCTTACTTCTGCTTTAAACAGGATAAATAAACAAGATCAATACATATACGTAGATAAATACAAATGTTAAGATGTTAAAAATATAAAACAAATGTTAACAACTTAAACAGCATACACAAGCCAGACCAGAACAAAACTAGTCATGTCCCTCTTGGTTTTAAAAATAAGGGATCGGCATCTTCTTGTTTTGTCCAGCTTTTTCCCCCCACATGACCAGAGGCACGAACTGAAACCATTATGGGAAAAATGTATTGATGATTGAGAGAAAGATGGATCAAGCTATTGCTGATTCAGACCCAAACACTAATTTAGCATCCAAGCAACAACACACACAATCTTCCAGGTGGGTCTTCGTTTCCCCTGCTGAGATAATTTCTTTCCTTGCTGTTACTTACACTACCAGTCAAAAGTTTGGAAACACCTTCTCATTCCATGGGTTTTCTTTATTTTCATTACTTTCGACATTGTAGATTCATACTAAAGACATCATATGGAATTTTGTAGAGAACATAAAAATGTTAAACAAAGTAGAATATTTGATATTTTAGATTCTTTGAAGCAGCCTCCTTTTGATTTAGCTTTGCACACTCTTGACATTCTGTCAACAGCTTCATGAGGTCGTCACCTGGAATGATTTTCCAACGGCGCTGAGCACTTGTTGGCTGTTTTGCCTTTTCATCTACAATAATGAAAGTAATAATAGTTAAGAAAAACCATTGAAGGTGTGTCTAAACTTTTGACTGGTAGTGTATTCTGTTCAAGTCAAACACCAGAAATAGTTTATGAAGCATCCGTTTTCCCACAATTCTCTAATGATCTGATGCCTCAGTTATGATGAGACATTGATTTAGTTGCCTGGTTACACAACAGTTAGAGGGATCTAATGATCTGATCTCACTTATTCATATGCCTACAGAGATAATACAAACTGGTGGGATTTCTAAACCCTAAACCCTAAATCAGTGTGTTTTGTGCGGTGGTGGTGGTGGTGGGGATGATGATGAGTTGTCAGCTCTTGTATCAATGGGATTTATTCAGTTTGTGGGCCTGGAGAAAGATTCACACTTTTATATCTAACATTAGGAGGAGGTTTCCTGTAATCAACCTACTTTATGCTCCAATTAGCCCAAATGTTGTACAATACAGCACCACAGGGGTGCAGTCTCCTCATTCAACTATACAGCCTCACAGTTTTAGAGTTTTAGTCCTACAACCTAGTAGGAGAGAGAGCTCACCATCCTCATCATCATCCAGAAAAAACAACTGCAGTAGACAGCTTTAACCATATGAATGTAGTTACAGTTGCACAAAGCTGCAGGTTTCTCAAACATACTCCTTTTACTCTATCCCTGCAGTTGATTGCTGCTCTGTATCTTGAGTTGAGTGACTTTATTGTCATTTTACAAGATAATGACATTTTCATCTTCTCAGACACCATCATATAAATTCACATTTGTAGCTTGTTGTTAGTTTTCCTGTACTTGAACATGTGTTTTTTTATTTATTATAATTTCTTACTTCTTCATATTTGGTTGCATTTTTTGTACTTTTACTTTAATTGTCTCTCCTTCTTGTTCTATATACACCATGTCAAATTCCTGTGTAATAACAGCAGTAAAAGCTATTCTGATTCAGATTCTCCCTCCTTAATAGTGGTATAGTGATTTTATCCTTATTATTCTGATAGTTGTGTCTTTTCCAGGCTTCAGATTATCTGACCATCAGTGCACTCGGCTGTGTCCCAGGAGGAACAGTCCATGTACATGACCTGCTACAGTACAGTGTTGCGTGCATGAACGCAATTATACAGCATAATTTTACCAACTACGAAGGGCCACCAGCCCTCAGCAGAAGGCTGGTGCAGTTAAAGATGTGTCAGCGTCTGAGTTTGTAACTGTGGTCAGCCTTGACAGATGTATTTATTTTGTAAGACTGCCGGGTCTCACCAACTACTGTAGACATAAACTTCACTTGACCAGGATAAACTACAATTTGTTAAGACATCAACACTGAAGGCAGGCAATATGCAGAGATCATAGGAAACGGCAATCAACAATAATCCAACAATGATCCCTGGGTCATCAAATTATAGACAAATGACAGCAGAGGAAGAGTTCAATCAAAAGGAAGTACAAGAAGAAAATGAAGCCAATAGGAAGTAAGGACAACATGAGATCTCCATCTGAGTCCCATTGACATCTTAGAAACCAGCCGGGCCATGGGAAAACCACTTACATGTGGTCAAATCAAAAGAACTGTGTGACATGTTTTCATTATGTTGTTCCATGCTGTAGCTGTGCCCCTGAAACTTTGCTTTGGCTCAGTTTCAGAACTATTTACCCCATCACGAGGCTCAATGCGGAGCACTGAGTGTACTGATTACACAATGTAATACAAAACTGTCAGTACATTAGCAGCGTTACTGTGCCGAGCAGCAGCATTACAGCTAATTACTTCTCATCCAACGCCAAAAACATTTCATATAAAAGCAGCAGTGGGGAGAGGAAAAATGCAATTTATTTTCTTTTGATTACTGTAGTGTACACAGGGTCTGTTAGAGTAGCCTACTGTAGATTATTTATATATTTTGATTTAATATCTACATGTCTAGAAATACAGAATTATTGTAGCTGAGTTGATTAAACATACAAATAAAGGATTTGGTGTCAATTTCTCTTGTGGACTGTAGTTCGTAGATGCATTCGCTTGCAGATTGTACCTATATGATACAGAAAATGACTGTAGATTTTTTTTTTAAAGATAAAAAGTACAAAAAACAAATAACAACAAAATAACAGAAAGATCAGACATTTTTTGCAGTTAGCTACAAAACCACTTTATTGAAAAAGCAGATTATGTCATCTACAGTTAAATGATACGTCCCAATTTTTAATACATTAAATAACTTTAGACTTTTTTCATGTTTAGATAAATAGATCTAGTTTCCTTTTTTATGAACCATCTAGGCAATCAAAATACAACAGAGATACAAAAGATGTGTGACAGGTGTCAAGATGTGCTTATTGGAACTACCAGTAGGAGAAAACGTCCTCTCTTTCCACGTGATTTTTGACAGAAAAAAAAAAAAAAAAACTAGCCTCTTTATGTACAGGGTAACTAACTGTGTGCTATCGATAGAAACTGAAGTAGTACTTTTAAAACAGGTGAATTAAGACATCTTTGGGGGTGGGGGTACACTCTGGGCTTGTTAAGTTGTTTTCTTGGGGTGGGGGTGATATTGTGCGGGTAAGTTCACAAAATGCCTCATTCTTCAAGTATAGCACACATTAGCCTACTTGACCAGAACCCTCGTACTAAGTTGAGGTCAAACACATCCAACGACAAGGGGAATGTCACACGTACAGTATGCAGTCCTTTTCTTTTCTGCTTTTACAAATATACAACCGGGAGATAAACAAACACTACTCATTATTACATTCGAATGAATCTCATTACATCAGGTTACATTAAAAAAAGCACTTTTCTGTCTGTGGTGACCCCTGCCTTCTGTCTCTGTCTTTGACACATTCAGTAGTATATGTTCAGACCTGTGTCTATTACAGTATGAGTTAAGAGCTGGGCCAGTGTTTGCAAAGTTGGCGGCTGTTTTATTCAAGATTGAATACCAGATGGGTGGAGTTTGCTACAGTCAGAATGATACAGCTACAAGGGCATTTGCTGCAACGTGAGTAAAAACCCCATCGATGTGGTACCAGGCAGGAGATGAAACAAACACCAAGAGATCAGACACAAACATCTGGAACAAACTAAGTGATGGACAGAAAGCAACATCAAAGTCATCACTAAGGTTAAAACAGAGAGAGTAGGGGTCACTGTGGTGGATGCTGTGCTGCCCTGCAAACACAGTGAGGTGCATGTGCCATGGCCCTGCCACTAGTACACACACGCACGCACGCACGCACGCACACACGCACGCACACACACACACACACACACTTTGCTCATATTTGAAATAAGCACACATTGTTGGGGGTTTTCTGCATAAATGTGCAGCAGCTCTTTTTTTTTTTTTTTTTTCTTCGCTTGGTGCAGTAATGAAACAAAAGTTCCTTCAAATATCTTCACCTCTGGGATGTAGAGAGGGAATGATCTATGGAGCGCCAATCCTATAAAACTCATTAATGAGAGAACCCAGTAGAGAGGGATGAGACTATTCTTCCAGCACCACCACAGTTCAGAGTTTCAAGTTTTTTTGTTTTGTCTTGTGGAGATTTCATTTTGCATCCATGCAAGCAACCGCCTGCACACACACGCACGCACGCACGCACACACACACCCACACACACGTGCACAGACACACACAATCAGCATGGGAAACATGGTGGAGATGACTCCCTTAAAAAACATGGGTGGGACCAGCAGCTCCAAGTTTTCAGGGACACCTCCACCCACCCCCCAAAAAACACAACAGCAGACTTCATGGCAGACTCGGGGCCTGTACCATGGAGCAACATTAGCAGGTTATCCAGCTCTCTTTGGGCTTAACTCAGGTTTTCAGGCATCACAAAGCTGGTCGCCATGGTAACAGAGCAAGTCAAATTCAGGAGATCAGAGTCTCCGCCTCTCATTATGTGAATGCAGAGTTAATAACAGCCAGGTGATGACCAACTTTGTGATACAGGTTCCCCAGGACGGCCGGTGTTAGGCTCAGTGAAGCCAGATAACCCCTAAAGGATTCAGACTCAGGTGAATTAAGCTCATGGTCCAGGGCCCTGAGCGAGACACACAAACATACCTGTTCTGTCTTAAGGCATCAGACAAGTGGAGGTTCCTCATAGGAACACACTGTGTTCTCAGTACTCGTGTGGAAAAAAAAAAAAAAAAAACAGTGTCTGGAAAACATACCAGGAAACAGCGTTCTGAGCAGACCTGGAGCAAAAGTTATTTGAAAATGATCAGGCAAAGTTTCATTCCCCCTTTGTGTACCAGACGACGAGAGGCCACATTCAGTGTGTGGGAGGTGTGGGACAAAAAAATGACTCTCTGGGTCACCTGAGACCTTCAACATTTATCTGTTTAGAGGGAATGTAACGACTTCCTGCTCAATTTAGGAAGAGTTCATATGTTCATCTACAGATCAATACAGACACTTTGGTTTAGGAATGACTATGCTTATGAAAACACACAATGGTCTACTGGTTTTATCATTTTGTTTGTCTTATGTGTCTCCAATAAGCATTCTCAAAAAGGTTTTTCTATCAATTTCTTTCTCTGAGTGTTACCAGGTTGCACTTTCTCTGTTTCCTATGATAGCTACTGAGTGTAATTCAGCGACCAAAAGTCTTTGTATTTTAAGATTTATGTGTCGGTAAAATTCCAGATTTTCAGATTAAGCCTAATCCAACAGCTCTGAGAGATAGTATGGCACAGCGCTCACACTCTTGACAGAGGGTTAGACTTTGCTTCGTTTTTTTTTTTTTTTGTACAGTACATAAGGTTAAACTTGGGACAATAGAGTTTAAAGAAATGTCTGACATTGTGGGTCATAGCTGTATGCTGTATAAAACAATTTCATTAGTTGCCGGATGTGGAAACTAGTCGTTTGGTGCGCAAAGTGGAACAAAACAACTGCAGGCAAACACCATTTGAGCCAAGTCTGCTCCTAACATAGCCTGTGGATCTGTGACTCACTGACAGACATGAAGAGGCTCTGTGTCCTGGAGGGGAAATGATACAACAGACCCAAAGTCTTCAGAGGGTTCAGACCGTGTGACAGACGGCGTATTTCACCTCCGAATCTATCACAAGCACGGCAACGTAAAAAAAAAAGTGAATCTACAACTAGGATCTTATGTGGAAAACATTTGCAAAATATATATTCATATATAAAAGACAATCTATGTGCATCTAAAATTTTCTTTTTCTGTCATAATATAGTCATTAATTAAGACACTGCTTGTGAATCTCTCGAGGTCTCGTCTAAGATTTCTAAGTGGAATGTCAGTCAGTCCTCTGGGCTCGTGGTGCTACGGTGCATCTGTTATGTTGGGGTGGTGCAGGGTGAGGGCCAATGAGAGTTTTTTCTTTTTTGTCTCATAGCCCTGTGTTGTGATGCTGGGGGTCCTTTGCATAGCCTTTAGCAGGGCTCCATTTCAGTGTTAATAGCTGCACAGAGAGGGTCTGCTCTGAAGGCACAGCACGCCCACCCTGGGGCCGGTCCGGTCCAGCCAGCACTGGAATGTAGTGGCAGGGTCCCTGGCCTCTCCCGACACCGAGATCAGCAGCGGCCTCAGACGTGACGGCACTGGTGAATCCGCTGCAGCGAAACTGCTTCAGTCAGGGCACAGAGATGAAAAAAAAAACAACAACATGGAAAGCAAAAGCGAGGGAAGCAAGGAAAGAGATGAGAGTTTGTGTTCTCTGTCCCGATCCCCCCAAAAAAAGCCCTCCCTTTGATGAATGTGCAAGGGTCAGGAGGTGTGACGTCACCAGGGGCCTCTGGATGAGCCGGCGTGTTGGCTTTCAGGGTTAGGCACCCAAGGGGAAGGGGGAAGGAAAGAACCACAGATGGAGGAGGAGGGGGACCCTTTTTTTCCCCCCCCAGCCCTGTCATGTGACAGCAGGGCTTGTGGTGGGAGCTGCACTGAGTGTGTTAGTCCACGGCCTGGCTGTCCAGTCGGGGACAGGGGCAGAAGCTCAGATGGCCACACAGAGGCTTCTCATCTGGAACTGCTGGAGGGGTTGTAGGCCTTTTTTCTTTTTCCTTTTTCGCCCATTGCTGTTGTCTCGGATCACCTGGGAGGCAGGGCTTAGTTGCTGCCCGCCCTCCCCCCCCCACCCCTCACAGCTCAGTGACATGGAGGGGATAGCTGTGGGGCGGGTGGGCCGGGACCTGCGACTGGAGCCGATGGATGTGGCAGCTGTGGCAGAGTAGGTGGCCTTCCAGTGGATAACAGCGGTGGCCCTCCTCATCGTTTAGCTTCAGACCACAGTCCTGAAGAGGGGGCATAAAAACAGAAAGTTGAACACACACACACACAAACAATTAATAACCTAATGCATGTGTTTGAAAAGTAGAGAGGAGACGAAGCTAAAACGAGTACCAGTCAGTCCAGCACTTTGTCTTTGGACAGAGCCAGGCTAAGGGTTTCTTCCTGATTCCAGTCTTGCTGCTAAACTAAGCTTAATTAAACTATCCTATCCTAACCTGCTGCTGGCTGAAACCTCCACTTCGCAAGAACTTAGGTATCAATCTCTTCATCTCCCACTCTGTCAGAAAGCAAAAGAGCGAATTAAGCCTCCACACCAGTATCTGCTCAGTCACCACATCCACTGCTGTCACAGACAGTGAATGTTTCCAAGTAAACTGGAATCAGTGAGAATGAGTTTTTGCCACAAATGAAAGGAATTAAGGAAAATTCAGTGTTCAGTGACGTGCAGTGACAGATGCATAAAGCAGTGGCCTCAGTTATGTGCAAGTTTTTCTGTGTTCCCTTCAAGGACCGACAGTGTGCGCAATTATGCTGAGAGCCCAGTATGAGTGAAGCTGCTTCTGTGGATCAGACAGGTCATGGTCTTGACTTGTTGTATCTTTTGTGTATTTCTGTGCATGTTTGACAAGGATGACATTCATGGATGAATACACTGAACTTTGAACCTTCAGAGGAATTCTGTGTATGTGTGTGAGGGATGAGACACTGAGGTGGACCCCGGACATGCAGGACAGATTACATTAACTGATGACTCTGCTGCTATCGTGACTCATAACAGGATAAACAGCTGAAAATTCATGTTTTAGAGACTGATTTTCTCATTAAAGCACTGAATAATGTCAAAATCATGTATTTAAAAAACAGAAGAGATTATGGTGGAGGCACCTCCTGTGTTACAGTTTGGGAAAGTGTGAAGAATTTGCCATCTCTGGGATGATTTAGCTCTGGACTTTACCCTTCCTCTGTCCTCCAGAGCTCAGCTGAATGATTTACCCACCGCTTACATAACAATATGATCCATTCCATTTCTAGGAGGTGAAATGTTAACCATTCAGAGAAGCAAGTGGGTCTTACCCTGCTCATGAGGACAGTGGAAATCTGTTCTAAAATTCAGTTTTAGACTTCAGAAAAAAAAAACGAAAAAACGAAAACAGAATCACAGCAGGGCCGCATGAAGTGTTGATTTGCTTCACTAAACGTCTCTGTCACAGTTGAAGAACAAAAGACATGATGACTTGGGATTTCACAAGTCTGGTTGAAGCAACAAGTCCCCAGCTGAGTTGAAAAGTGACTGCAGGAATGTGCTTCGTCAGTGAGTCACGATGTTGTGCTGTAACCTTGGGCTGGTATCTGTCTGTGTGTATTCTCTGTCTGTGTGAGTCTCATTCATTCCAGTGGTGATTCACATTACTCAGTGCAAAAATCTCATCCCACGATCTGCAGCTTTTTGCCCAGGTTCACTGGGTTTAAGGGACCGGAGTGGTTGTGAACCTGCGTGTGTGTCTATGTAACATGTCTGTGTTAGTATTTGCAAGTTTGTTTTATTCATTTCATAATATCTCGAGTGGCTGAATCATACGTAGTGATGCTAAATTAACTCTGTGTGTGTGTGTGTGCGTGTGTGTGTAGAAGGAGCAGCTCACCTCACAGTGGTAACACTCCACGTGGTAGTCCTTGTCCATAGAGACAACACGGATGGTTTCCTCAGAGCCCTGGTGGGACAAACACAGAGTCAGACCGTCACATCACATCAGTGCTGCAGGTCTGAGGACTGATCCCTGCAGCTTCCATGTGTCCTGAAGCAACACAACCAGCCAACCACCAACCCTTGTTCCCCGCAGATGGTTTAACAGCAAACAGAAGGAGGGACATTTTATTTTTTTATGAAAGAAACTTTAATGACTTTTTTCTAGCTTGATTTGCTTTAAGGATATGTGTTAGTAGGAGTCATGTTGATTGACACTGGATTTCAGAGAGATCATTTCAGCTGGGTTTTTTTTAATCTTATAAGCTTGCTGCTTATGCTTCTATTTTGACTGTGCAGCTAATAAAATAGATATTATATAGATATATTAACATTCGTCTCAAATGAAAGACTGAACTGAAAAATACTGAATATTATATTTTTTGAAATTAAAAATCTCAGTTGATGCTCATCTTGAAATCTTTATAAACCAACCTGTAAAAATTCTCATCCTAGTATTTAAGATTTAGTTTAGTAGTGAGTTTTGTTTTGTTTCATCAACCAGCTTATGGTGTGTACGCTATTGTCGTTTCTGGTCCATTTGTTCAACCAGGATGGATTTTTAGCAGAGCATATTCTCTAGAGGTGACAACAGTGACATGTATGTAAGATGTGTTTTGGACATGCTTCTGACCTGGGCTGGAAGGATGGGCTGGTTGCATGAGGCGCACTTGGGAGCAAAAACCCTGTAATGGGAGAGACATGAAAAAATGACTGATTGAAATATTCACACCAGTGTCTGTGCAATGTGAATCACCCTACTTCATATTTGACACTTTACACACGTAAATCCATATCTTAGTTCAGACAAATAGTAACGGCTGCAGGAGCACGGTGAGAACCACACATTTTGTGTCTGCGCTGTTTCCATGTTCCGAAATTTCAAAGAGCTTGTTTTCAAATCCCAGGCCACGCTCTGTCATGCAGTAATCACATTTCATCAGTGCAGCATGCGCAGAGATGTTCTCCTTACGTGTGGTAGTCTTTGACACAGTAGATGTTATTCTCAACATCCACGGTGAAAGGCACTCCATCCAGACCCTCTTTACACACAACACAGCGAAAACAGCCTGGATGATAGGACTTGCCCAGCGCCTGAAGGATCTATACACCCACACACACGCACACACGTAGAAAAAACACAACATAACAGTAAGACTTGGGAATGAGGCCACTGAGTTCATGCCGTATCATGCAATGGACTGGCATCTGGCAGCTTTCTTTAAATCCAGACTGAAAAGGTAAACTCAGTGAGGGCAGTTCATGTCAGCTTTGTTATCATAGATGTTGCTGTAGTCAGGAACTGTGAGCTAATTAAGATTCAAATATACCAACGTCTACACAACACCATGGTAACTCTGCTTCAGTTATATAAAAAAAAAAACACACACACTGATGCATCAAGCAGATGCAGAAATGGGAGAATAATTGTTCATGCATCTAAAGATCAAGACACACTGCAAACATGACCTGACATACTGTAACTTGCATGGACTCTGGGCCTTTCATGTGATAAAGCTCTTACCATCTCCATGATGAGGTGACCACACACAAAGCACTTCTCGGCCGTCTGCTGGAAACCAGAGTACTGCGGGTGAGATGAGACACAGGATTATTATTACTCACCAGAATGAAAGCAGGTAATGTTTGTGCCAGCAATGCAATCAGTACAACACAACCTGCTTCAGACCTGATGCATTAACATGGCATGGTCTTTAAGTTACCTATAGAGGGCGCTGTTGTGCTCTTAAAATGAACATGAAAAGGTTTCTTTCACAGTCATTTGTCTCTCAGCTGATAAGTCCACATTTAAGAGGTGGTGACCTGTGGCGTCCAATCTAATACATCACAAACTACCACAGAGGTGCTTTTTTGCAGGTGTTATATGTCTATATGTTTGTGTGAAGCACCACAACTGTGCAAGATGCAACCGTGAAACATTGCTGGTGTAGTTGAGGTCAAAATACAGGCTGAGTTTGGGGCGGTGTTTAGCTCAGTTGGTAGAGCACCCGCCCCATGTGTAGAGGCTATAGTCCTCGCTGCAGGCGGCCCCGGTTCAAATCCCGCGTCGGACGGCCCTATCCTGCGTGTCATTCCCCCCCACTCTGAACTGTCCTATCTAATAAAGGCATGAAAAAGCCAAAAAAAAATACTTAAAAAATACAGGCTGAGTTTGAGGGTGGGTGTTGTCCAACTTGTGAGAAGTGAGTGGCATGATAAGTACTCGTGGGTTTGAAAGTCAACACATGGCGCCTGGTGTGATGCCATTGCAAGGTGCCGTCTAGATTAAACTTTATCTTACAGTCACACTCGTGATCTGCCAATTCTTGGAAGCTGAGCATCCTCACTCCATTGAAGAGCCGTCTATGTGTTACAGGAAACAAAGCCATTGACAGCTCGTTTCCCCCTAAACCCCAACCGGGGGCAGATAATACAAGGTGACCATCTGCAGCTCACAAGCCCCTCGGGGTCATGACCCGATGACTTTCGGGGTGGGGGGAGACCAGGTGGAGGTGGTGATGGGCAGCCTGCCCCCTGCCCCTGAGATCTCTCCTCCAGATCTACCATCTGCCACCACCTCCCCCGACCCCTGAAACACCCCTGGGGTGACAGGCCAGACTGTTCAAGTCTCAGTCCTAAGAGATAGGTGGGAGAAGATTAGTCTCATCCCATCATCTGGCCTCCAGCATCAGTTTATCCCAGATTGCAAAAAGCAAAACAGGAATTTCAGTATTTCCTAATAGTTAAACTCAAAGGGGAAGTTGCCTATAAGCGGGAAGTCCTGACAGCAGATTAGCTCATGTGTTATGAGGTGGTCAGGATAATAACGCCGTCGTTTTACAGGAACCTTTTGCAAGATCTCTGTGTTCAGAATCAAAATCTGCCACATTTCTTGTCAAATGTTCCAAGTCTCAGCATCAAATACAGCTACATAACATTACACACTGAGCGGAAATATTATTCTCTCATTTGCATAATTACCATCTTGCTGTGTTCATCATAAGTGACTGTAAATGAAGGCGCCGTGCGAGCAGGCCCCACGTCTCCCCCATTAACCTGAAGCAGATGGACCAGGGGCCAGAGAGCTACAGCTGTCCTCCTCGCCTCCTCCCACTCTTAATTGCAAGTGCTGGGGAGCAGCACGTGGGGTAATTGAGCTCCTTGGGGAAATTTGGGGAAATTAGTGTGAATTGGAGGGGTGGTGCTAAACTCCTAATTGCAACTGCCATGTTTGTTTCCTCTGGAGGGTTGCAGAATGCACTTGGAGATCCTAATTCAATGTTCGCCGCTCCACCCGCCCCTAATTTCCTCAATTTCGCATTGCTATCAGCTAATCTGCTCTTCATCCCGATGAATTCAATGGCTGTGAAAACACAGGTGACTTACCAAGAAATCCTCCTCGCAATAAACCTTCCCATTGACATTGTAGAACGCTTTCCCTCGCAGCCTCCTACCTGCAAAAAAAGACAAAACAAATTATTTCGTCTATTTGGTCTGGGGTTATTTTTCATTATTCAGAGCAGTGTGTCACTTCCGACACTCAACATCAGAATACATCATTATGCCTCTTTAATCTTAATCTCTCTACTTCACAGCCATATGCAGCACGTCTTCACAGAGCAGATGGTTGGCTGAAGGAAGGTTACATTCTGCCTGTGCCCCCCCCCCCCCCCCCCCCCGTTTAATTACTTCAACCATTGATCCCAAACAGGAACCCATTCACAATCCATACACAATCAATATAGCAGGCTGCTGTTCAGCCCCCCCACCCCACCCACCCCACCCACCCCCCCATCTCCCCTCTTCCCTACCGGCCATTGTGCCCTGCTCACAGACAGAGCAACAATAGCAGACTAGAGGGAGGATGTCCCCAACTTTGACACATGCACGAATCTGATTATCCATTTCAAGCTTTGGCTGTTTTTCAAATGCAGACTTTTTCTGATCAAACTGGCTCTGGATCTTCATCAACTTAGCTGGTTAGACTGGTGAAGAAACTTTTAGACACCACTTTGGTCACTTGCATTTACATTGAAAGAGAAAATATCATTAAAACATCCAAATATTTGGAGCCCAACGTCGTACAGATTCCTCCACAGTGGGCCCAGGTTCAGCACACTGAGTTTACCACTCAGGGGGAGAGTCTGAAGGCTGAGTGAGCCTTCATTCATCAGAATCCAAGTCTGAATCCAGTCTAACAAGGAAATTCTGCTGAGGGCTGGCTTCTGCAGCCCCCTGCCATGCATCCCTCACAGCTCGTCCATTCAAATTCATTTAACAGCAGCGGTGTCTCTCTGGCAGTGCTATGACTTCACCCGCGGCTGGCAGACGAAGCACACGGATCTCATAAATCTGCTGGATTAGTCAGATTTAATTGTCGTCCTGAGCCACCATTGATTTTATGGGTGTCCCAGCATGGGAAAGACGTGCACCCCCCTTCTTCTCTTTTTAACACTGAAATTTATGCAATCGCTGTATTTCACACACAAACACAGTGACACAATGCTGGGAGATGGCAATACATTAACACCCACATAAATGGCTGGAGCGGCCAAGGAATGCTGTCCACACAATAGGTGAGACTTTTAAGACTTTGAGACTGAGCAGCAATTAGCATTTTGGTAGTGTGGCGCAAAGAGAAAAAGCTGGACCGAGGAAGAACTCCATGTGAAGCAAACTCTTTGGAGACACTGTCTTCAAAAAACAGGACTTTGGAGAGGCTAAACTTCCAGGAGCAGTGAGATTATAGTGAACAGTGCAGCAGCGGGGGCTGCGAGGTGTTGCTGTGTGCTCGTCTGTGGCCTCTGCTCTGGAGTTTGGGGTCTGGAAGGTGAACACAAAGGCCTCAACGCTGATGACTGTGTGGAGCGCTGCTAGGGGAGCGGGCCGACTGAGCAAACGGGGACATTCTTTCTGCCTGAGGTCACTAGCTGGTCCCATTCAACCCCCCGCACCTCTCCAACACCCGCTCTCTGCCCGCTTCCCTCACCGAGAAAAGGAGGGGGAGGGCTCCGTGCCTGCCTCTCTCTCCTCTGGCCTTTTGTTACCAGACTGAGCTACAGAGAAAATGAAATGCACAATCTCAAAATAAACCATTACTTTTTAACTGGTAAAATTAATTTTGTATTAATTGTGTCCACTGTGTATACAGAGTTAGTTGAATACATATGATAAAATCTGGAGTGAGCCTTAATGAGCTGCAAAAACAGAGGTGTTGATTTGAACAGCATACAGTATATTATTAAATGTGGTAACTTTTTCGCCTCTCACTCTGTTCACAGTACAGTCACAGTGTTACTGCTGAGGCTTTAAGACCCCGACCTCTGCCCTCCTAATGCTGGTTGCTTGCAGGTTTTGGTCATTTAGGAATTAGAGCTCATCCTGCTAATGCGCCGTATTTGAATGATGGTGTTGCCATGGAAATGAGTGTCGGTCTGATTCAAGAGGATTGATGTGTCACCATGGCAAAGGTATTATTCATCTATATTTTCCTGTGGTACAGCTGCACGTCTGTGCTGAGCATGTTCACAAATAAACTGAAGCATGTTCATTTCCCTGAACAAACCAGGACAAGTACTCGGGGGAATTAAAAGATACTGCAGGTTTTTATGGGATTCAATGCCATTGTTGAGGAAGGAAACTTAAAAAGGTTTAGTTTCTTCCTGATTCCTTAAGCCTGGACCACACTCCTCTTGGATGTGTTGGTAAGTTACAGGTGTATTGATGATATCACACACATGATGCACTATAGCAACATGGGACTTACAAGACTTAGGCTACATCTCCACTAATATCGCTTTTTGGTCCATTTAGTCCTGGCTTCCACACTGCTCGGGTATCATCAAGCCCCTAAAAACGAAGATCTTTGGAAACTCTGCCATAGCTGCCTCCTGATTGGGTGTCATCAGCATAACTACCAGTGGTGAAAGAAACGTCTAACAAAATAGAAGCGTTAATAGCAGCTGCTGTGGAGTTTCGTTCAGAATTTCAAAGCTACAACCTTCGACAATTATCCAACTGAAGAGTAGACAATCTGCTTCCTGATTACACCAACTTAATCGCCTGGATGGAGGTTGTTTGTGTTCAAAAATGTATTGAAATGTATTAGCGTGGACATAGTCTTAATCAAAGTCTGACTGTTAAGGTTAAGGTTGGGTCAAGGTTGATCATCCTAAGCAGAGACAACAGGGCAATTATCTGTAAGGCTCGATTCAGGGCAACGAAGGCCACAACGCATTATAAATAAAGCGTTAGTCAGCTTGACCTTTAGCTTTAGGGCCAAACACTTCTTCTACGGTGAATACATGTGCTGTGCTGTTATAAATGCAGTTGTGTGTCAAATGTTCAGTCCGTGTCTCACTTACTTCAACTGGAGCCTGTACACATAAAAAAAAAGGAAGAACTGGTTTCAGCTTTGTTTAACGATCACTTAGACTATGTAATGTTGAGTCTTCTTGTGTTGCGCTCAGTATTTATCAATAACCCATGATGAACCTCTGACATCATCTTCTTCTAGACAGCAGACCCTGGGTTTTGTTTGGACTAAAGCACTATGACTGTAAGCTAACACACCCATCCAGGCTTTTTCACCTTTTCTCACTTATTAGACTCAGGTTGGCATTGGGTGGTGCTGCTTGAATTATCATAGATCACAAAACAAAGGTCATTTGAGTGATGTCAACCCATAAGAAGCTCTGTTACCTTTTGGCTAGGTCCTATTAAGTAAATATTAGCAAATACAACTGTAGGTGGGTGGTGGGGAATAAAACATTCAAAACACTGATATCCTGGGAGTTTGGACTAGGTAAATAAAATATACCTTTGAATCATCTAAATTGCAAACGCTGCTACAAAAGTGGGTCATGTCAGGTCACATTCCTAGTAGAAGTATTTGTCAACTTCCTATTGGTCATTTCCCCGTTGATGTGTTTCGACATGTGATGACTGTTCCTCTTTGTGAAGGCAGCTTCCCTGTGCTGTACATATGGTTTTAGCATTTTCAATAGAGCTCAGCTTGAATTGAAAGCATGTTGTCGTTTTCTTAACTCCTGGCTTACAACTGTAAACTCTTTGAAACAAAAAAACACCTGAAACAGAAACATGAAATGGGTTCATTGAATTTTTGTATCTGAACATAGGACACACAACACATCCCAACATAGGAATTATTTGGCAATGCCACAGCAGTAAAACCGTCAACTTCGTCCTTGTGACATGATGACCTCCACTTTTCTCTGTTAAAGCCCATGGTGCCAAAACTTTAGCATCTTGGCTGCAATAAATTGGTGGAACTGAGATTTGTCTAATTCCTTCTGAAGGTGTGTGTGTATGAGTATGGGGGAAGTGTTTCTCTAATATGTTGACATCTGCACTAACAGACAATACAACAAGATGAACTCTATTCTGTTACTTGTATTTTATCACTGCCATTACTTCTGTGTATTGTCACTGACCATAAAGGGAGGTATTGCTCTTGCTCCTGTTGGCGGGAAACAACATTGAGCCTCTGATTCTGAGTCTCTGGCAGAGAAACCACAGCTCTGGCTTGGATGGAAGGACAGATGAATGTGGTGATTTGCCCACAAAGCAGCTTCAAACTGGTGTTTTAAACCACACCGTGGTGAGCCTGAGCAGGCCTGCACAGTATTTCTGGTGAAAACCCTGCTGTAGAAGTTGCAATGCAGGCAATGGTAAGCATATTATCCACCATGAACGCTGCAGCTCATCACTAGCCCTAGTTACATATCGCTGTTTTGATCAGCAATGACTTCCACACCCCTCGAGAAAGTCGAGCTAATATTGAAACCAAAACACATTCCAACATTGTCTAATGTCATGCTCTGATTACAAAACATTAAGACAGATATACCCCCAGTTTACCCCACTCGGGCATTGGGGATGAGATGAGTACTGGATCAAATATTCTGCACACAACATCTGGTATGGTGGCTGTCAGGTGGGATTCTCATCTTCCAAACTGATTTGATGACGAGTGAATTTCAAACCTATTTCATATTCGCTAGAACTTACACCAAATGTCACCTGTTTCTGGGGCAAGTTACCAAAAGAGGAGGAAGCAGAAGATCTTCAAAACACAGTCTTCAGGTTTAAGGTAATGCAGGTGCAGGAAAAAGGCTGGGAGAAATGTGCAGCGGGTGACATATGTCTTGCAGAAAAAAGAAGAAATGTGGAAAAGATGGATTAGAAAAATTCCCACAGGAAATGCATTGTTAATAATATCCCATGGTTTATGGTGCAAAGTTATTTTCTCGTGCTGCAGACTGTGTGTTTGGGATGTGAATGCAGATGAGCTGAGAAATATCTTCTAATATATTTTTATACGTTTCAAAATCAGAACATATTTAAAACTCAGACTATGGCCTGAGTCTGCTATGTTTCAGTCACTATGAACAGTACATTATCCATATCAGGTTCATGTGGACCTGGACTGACAGTCTTAATCATACAGAGTAACATTATTCTCAGGCAGGCATAATGGTGAGGTGCACAGTGATGGCCTAAAGATGCACCCACACTGGAGATGTCAGTCATGCAGAGATGCAGAAATTCAGCCTCGGTTGACTTTTCCATGACAACAAATGAAGACTGAGGAGAGTGTGGTTGACATGGGCCCTACTTTACTAAAAAAAAATAATAATAAATTATTTTGGCATCTTGTTATAAGAAACAAAACAGCTAAGTTAAGAGTAAAAATTATATTTAACTCAAGTCACTCTCGCGGGAGCTGTCTGTGGTTTTATCTACATGGCTATAAGCCTTGAAAGGTGTTAGGATCTGCTACAGGCTTGTTAGCTGAAAGCAGCGTCTACCTGCCAATGACGTCGACTGAAGAAATACTTTTATAACAATATATTTCATATGACATGTCATTTCTCTCTTGTGCAGAAAGATACCGTAGGTCATATTACAGCTTCCACAGAACTGCCGAATCTTTATCACAGTCCAATTATTTCTAATGACACTGCTATAATGAGTGCGTATGTAAACATACTGTATTAGTCCAGAAACGCTACACAAAGAACTGAACGTTCCCTATTTTCTAGCTTTCTCATTTCCACTGCCTGGCAGGTGCAACTGGTGGTGGTGAATGATTTTAGAAATTCAAGCCCCTGAGTTCTCCTCTGCTGCCAGAGCTCTCAGAGGCTGCTTGGATTACCCTAACAGAGAAATGAGTCATCAACCCTGCGGTTGACAGTCTGCTCATCCAGCCTGAAGCAGTGTGTTTATTTTTTCCTTAACTTTTAGCAGGAGATAGCGTGCTTATTTTCAACACCACCCTGCCTCACAGTCACACAGAAATATGTCTTCACTCCCATTAACACACATTAATGTGGCAAATATAGTCAGTTGCAAACTGAGGAAAGAGCAAACTCATTGTAGCTGCAAAGACACAAATTTAGAGCTGTGAGGGGAGGAAGCACAGCTCTGCATTCCATTTTTATGCCACCACACAATTTTAGTGGAAACCAGGTAATGTTGATAACTAAGGGGGCAAAATTTGTGCACATCCGTGTCCACATTATGTATACATGCACTTCTCTGTGCATGTGCTGTTGTTTACTGTGAGCCCATGCCAGGGCTGCCCCCTCTGATAGGCAGGTCTAGTACACTTTGTGACTGTCTGATTGAGGTCCTCCTGGGAAGGCCGGCTGAAGTGGAGGGGGGTAGTTTGCATTCTTGGCCATTTCATGAAAAAAGGGTGCAACCATGGGAGTAAGCCAAGAGGAGGGCTCAATTATGCATGGTTAAACAAAGCCCAAGGCTACCAGCAAGCAATGTCTCAGCAAACTCTGCCTCACTCTGGAGCTCCAGACTCCAGGAGGACCCAACTTAGGCGAACAGGGGGAGAAAAATTAAAAACAAAACAAAAACAAACAACAGAAGTAAGAACGTAGCTCCAGATAAATCAATGGATTGTGTTATGACAAGTGCAGGCACATTAAAGCTCAACTCAACAAGGCCTTCAAAACTCAAACATGAGGTCAAATGAGTCTTGTTACCAACAAACCATCTCGAGAGGCTCACAACAAAGGCCAAGAAAGTGACTTCTTAACTCATCACAGACATGATTTCTCCAATACATGCAACAAAGATTCTCGCGGGAGTCGTCTGTGGTTTTTGTCTAACAGCGATAAGCCTACATAGTTATTTTATGACGTAACTAACTACCGCCTCCCCAGTGAGTAATCCACTCATTCTATAAGAGCATCTTTAGTCTTCAGAGGATCTTACAGATACAATGGTGAGAACCAGCATGTTTACCTGGTTTCTGCATTGTAAGCCAACTTCTACATAAACGCTAAAAGCATAATTAGGCCTTGTGAAACTGCAGTTGCACCTTTAAACAGATGGGAGGCTACCTTTCCACAGCGAAACCCCGCAACTTCAGCAACTGGACACTTGGCATCTGGCCCCCCTTTCTTCAGACACACAATAAATCGGAAAGTATGTGGCTTTGGTTACATGTAAATTATAGGCAGCTCTTCCAGAGTCGGGGTGGGTGGGGTGGAGGATCAGTATCCATGTATAGTGCACATATGAATGGAGGAAACCTGGCTAAAAAGCTCTCTCCTGACATCTTCCTCTTGTTTCCCGGGGAAAGAGGAGAGGAGGGGTAGAGTCGGGTGACAGGGGCATCCAAAAAAAAAAAAAATCACATACACACATAAAACCTATACTGTATACTTTGAGCCGAAGAAGAGATTTAATTACAGTCTTCAAGACTAAATAATATCACAATTTCATTTCTTTATAGCATGATTAGCTTGTTCCTGCCACTGGGAGAACCGAGCTGCCCTGCTGTTCAACTGAGCAGACTTCTGCCTGAGGTTTTTTTTAAGCAGCAGATGTTTTGATCCCGACTGTAACACCACCTCAAACAGAAAGCTGGTGATGCTAATGATGATATTTCAGCAGAGACAGCAGTGGCTGATTCCTAGAGCAAGGGAATACAAAAAACATAGCAAAAAAAAAAAACAGAAATGTGCTGACGGAGAAGGTGGGAACCCCAGACACAAACTGGAGCAACTTAGCTGTTTTGCATGGTTGCATGGTCTAAGAATGACTGACGCTGACTGTGAGCCATGTGGTGTATTTGTTTTAATTATACATCATTGCTTCAAACAAATACTTTTGTCAGTGATAAAATAGATGTGTGGTGCGTTGTGGTAATTAATGGCTGTTGACCAGTCTAACATAATGTAGCTGATGTTTAGAGTGAGTTCATCACTTTCCTGGGCCAGAACCAGAAAATAACGGACATTAAAATGGCTGCAGAAAGGGTGGATTACATTAAAAAGCTGTGTGGGTTTGTGTAAGTTCACTTTTTGAGAGAACACATCTCAAATCAACGTATTTCATAACAACTGTAAGCTACAACTTCCAGCCAATTCACAAGATGACAGAAGACAGACCTGGTCTGACGAAGAGCATACCCTTACTGCTCGAAACGTACGTCACAATAAATTGATACGGTGAGTCCTGCAGAGTACTCTTGTTCTTTTTAATTTGCTTATTGTTTGTACTCAGCACCTGCCCTCGTTGGTGTGATGTTCGTGTCTACTCTGGTTTTTTCAGAAGACAGACCCAGGCCAGTGTTTGAAAAGCAACAAGTTAGCTATGGCCTTGGCCTGTTTATTGGCTAATCAGACAGTGTGGCAGTGATGCAGAGTACATGGAGGCAATGTACTGAAGGTACCTACCTATGTGCAGAAAAATAACACTCAGTTCTTTGAGTCGCAACAGACTCAACACACAGACATGATACATGTTAGCATAACATTATCTCCAGTGTCCTTAGTGACTTAATGTCCAGAAATACACTTGGAAAACATAGAAAAAAGACAATGACCATCCTTATGTGTGCATTGATATCGAGTCAGTCATTGATAGTTGTGTGTGCATCCACAGGTGCAAGCAAAAACTGCTAACAGCTAATTTTGCACACTTTTAAACAACACTCACTTGCATAATTGCAAATGTCTCAATATCATCCGGCTTTTCAGAGGTTTTATCTGAAACTGCAGACATCAAATATGATACAACAGCTGGGTAATTTATAAGCAGGCCGTTCACTCTTCAGAGTTCTTGTCAAGCCACTCACACTGTGTGGATCTGGTCTACCAGCCTGGTCTCCAAACATACAGTAGGATGCGGACTGCGGGGCAAACTGTCAGTGTGAATTCACAGAGTGATGCAACGCTGATGCTAAAACGTGGCAAAGGTGTCAACACACAGCGCCGGTGCATTCATGCCAGCTGAATGCAGACTGGATAGTGAATCAGCCTTTACTGTTATCTCTCTACAGTATGTCAACCACTCTTACTTACCACAGGAGCAGCAGGTGAAGCAATTTGTGTGATACAGGTTCCCCATGGCCTGGCAGGCTTGGCTGGCTCCATACACACCCTTCCCACATTTGACACAGATACCTGTTAGTCATGAGAGATCAGTTAGTTCTGTTATGCATGCAGGACAAAACAATCTGAATGCAACAATAAAATCACAATAACATCAGAGCTTCTTACATCCTGTGGTCACAGAACATCATTATTTACAGCACCTCTGTCTTTGTGAGGTTTTATACTACGAGCACAGTGATTTACCTCTTCTTTATGCCAACTGTTATAACCCATTTGAGACTGTGTGGATGTGCAACTATTGTACTATTCAGTGAAGACAACGTTTGCTGCAAATGCTTGTGTGCACCGTGAGTATCAAACAATTGCTGGCCTGGCTATGCTGCAAGCTTTGCTGGAAAGCTAAGAAAACAACAACAACACTGCCAAAGCCTGTGTGTGTTTCTTTAATTATGCAACACTGAAATTAAATGTGAAAATGACTAACCTGCTTCAAATATCAGCACTATTGTATTTCCACGGGGAGAATTCACCCCTTGCTTTCTCTGCATCTTTTGATGGCCTTTGAAGACCAACACCACAATGATATTCAAAAGTAAGTCAGGCTCTGGAGCCAAACCGTCCCAGGCATAAAACATGAAGCAAACTATTAGACATGCACAACTGTCGCTTTGATAGAGGGTTAAAGACTTTTTCCCCCAAAATTCAAGTTTGTGATTAAGTCACAAGAAGTATTTCTTATTACGATTTCTATTCCAATTGAAGAAGACGAACCTAAACTTCTCACATTTCCATGCATTACATCATACCGTTTGAAGCCCGACTGCTTCAGGAGAGCTGATCATTATATGAAAAATATTCTGAATGGAAATGCAAAGGACACAGGGAGATTGTCAGAAAAGGCCAGAAACACAGCTTTCAAAGAACTTTCTGTGCTTTTCTTTGTTCCAGGAAGATCTGAATTGACTTTTGAATGTAATTTGATCTCAACAGGTTTTAACTAACCTGCGGTATTAAATATTTGCACTGCATATACATGAACTCAACTAACTGGTATTCAGAAATATTCAAGTCCTAAGTCCGACTGAGCTCCCTCAGTGATTCCCTATCCCCCACTAAGAGCATGTTATATAGGCAAAACAACGCTGCTCAAAAGAAGAAATACATCATAATCAGCTTTAATGCCACTGACAACAAAATAATTGGGAGATTCTCACTAACTTTAAACTAACTCTATGATGACCTGCTGGTGTTATTTGATCAGATTTGACAGGCTGCTCTGGCAACGTGAGCAAAAACATCACCACTGTGATCAGATTCTGCCTTGAACTGCACAGAAATAAGTGACATTACCTTTTTCTACACATCTGCACCAAACCAATGAGAGAAGGGCGGACAAAGAAACAACTAAATGCAAAAACCTTTCATGTACAATAACTCAGAGACAGACAACACTGATGACCTTTGTGTCCTTTATGTTAGCTAAAAGCAGAACAATGCTGAGGGCCACCGTCCACACACTCAAGTACAAGTGGAAGGTGCAGGTCAGGTGGTCAGCAGGTGGTATTATGGGGTTTACATGTCTTGCTAAGAGATATTTTTCCATGAACAATTAATTTTGATAATGTGTCCTACAAGTCAAACAACTTGGCTATGTGATTACAATGGTGTAATTTAACCTTTATGGTAACCGTCAGTCCCAAAACATTGCATGTTGGAGGAGCGATGCACTGACTGACCCTGCTATCCACAGGTACGCAAGTGCTGCACGTAAGCTTCAACTAAGCCAACTAAACAAAGTACTGTGACCTTTAGTGAAGAAACTATACTGAGAGAAAAAAAACACAGTGGCTAAAAAGTATTTGGAAGCAGCAGACTAACTATCTCCAAACTCTCACGCACAAGACGACCTCCACCGGGGTCACATTCCTCAGGGAGTGCAGGGTCAAAGCCTGGGTGGGGTGAGTCCAGGGTCACACTGCCTACAGGACACAAGATCTCACAAGATCCCAACATGGGAGCTACACATGAACATCCCCCTCCTCCCATGGACAGATTATTACATCTTCTTATCTTTTAAAATGCACACGTCTCAGGATAGTGGCCGAGCAAGGATATGCTTTCTGTGACACAACTGTGGAATTCCTTGGTTATCTGACGCAATAATTTCCCTTTCATAACACCTCCAGAGCCGTTGGTGGCTTTGTGAAAAATAGGAGACAAAGGACAAGGTTACAGGAAAACCATCCAAAGGTTAGATGTCTTCCCTTTAATCTAGGGTTGTTTGTACAATTTATTTTAATCAGAAACAAAGTCAAATATTGGCGTTTCCTGCTGCGACCTGCACTCGTGACTGTGCTCCTGCACTTAAGAAAGATAACGGAACAAAATCAGCGATAAAAGTGAACTAGTAAACCTTCAATGATCAGGACTGATTTAACAATTTTACCAAAATAAAACCCTCTGATAGCAAACACAGTGCTAAATCTGGACAGAACGGGGCTTCGGACAGACAGAAACAAACCAGCTGATCAAATATGAATGATTTAGTTACTGTTGCATATTAATTCTTTGAAAATCTTTTCATTCCTGTCTGATAAGACTCCAGTAACCTATCTGTTTCTTTTTCCTCACTCAGGGGGACACGAGACAACTTTACTTTGTAAACTGACAACTTTTTCCATAGAGTCCATTAGGTAAAGACTGTAAATAAAAAAAGATGCCTCCTTGCAGCCATTTCACTAGAGAATTTATCATGTGTTAAGTACTGAATTCTCTCTTCTTTTTTCTACTCATTTTAAACTCTTGCATTTCTTGACTTAGCGAAGCCACTGACTCATTTTTTACTGTCTGAAAAACTTGGTTGCACCAGTGTCACAAGTGGGAGACTTTAGCAAGTTCCATGCTGTGTTATTATATCAATCCATACTTTGTTTCGATTATGGTAGTATAGATTTTATATAAAAATTATGTTTTGCTTTTTAGGTGAGGAATAATGTTAATGGGATTATTATGAGTACTGGCACTGAACTTGGTACTTGGCCTCGGTTTTGGACTTGCCCCCCCTCCAGATTACTTTCAATCATTACTCTACTCTAAATGTTAGTCACTCATTCTTTGAATTACACAGTCGATGGTCGGTGAACAGGAGGGATGACAGAAATATGTCAGTGGTGTATCTGTTACAGCCAATCAACCCAGATGTTTTAATGAGAACGTGAGAGAGATGAGATAGGTTGTGTATTCAAGATAGCAGGAGTGTTCTGAAGCTTCACTAGTGTCTTTGGTCTTATTTCCATTTCTTTCCCACAGAAATAATCTTTGGCCTTGCCGTTTCTGACATGATTCTTCAGCTTTGACTTTTACCCAACAGCTAAACTGAAAATGAATTATTTATTTATGCAGCTGTATTGATTTATCTTTGTTATTTCATCCCTTCTCGTTGCAACTATGTAGCACTGTCTTCAAAAACTACACAACGCCATGTGCCGAAAAAAGCTGTCGAGATTATATTTATCCACATGGAAACTTGCTTTGTTAGGAGGAGCTAACCACTGAAAACAACTGTACATAGTGACAAGCAGCAGTCGGAAGAGTTTTCCACACATGCTAAAAAGCCCCAAAGGTTCTTGTGAGTGAGGATGTGGTTATCATTTTACAGGACAAGGAGGAAATCTCTGAAGCCCTGTTGTTATTCAATTCAAAACAGGATGTTGGAATCTCATGTGCCCATTTCGTAACAGGTCCATATGGCAAGGACAGGATCTTGTGCATTACGTGGGGTTAAAAATAAAACACTTGATAAACATGCCTTCTTCCACCATTGTAAATTGGACACTGTTGTTAAGATGACGCCCTGTTTTGTTTATAGAAGCATTATTGACATGACATTTATCTTTTGATTTCTGATGTAACAGTGACATAATGTCTGCCAGAATTGTAAACCAACACAGAACTTGCTGTGAGTTGTAAAGGTTTCTACAGCCTGGTTCATGAAACTCGGTGTGACTGTGACTCATTACTGCACAATATGAAATCAAACTCGGGAGATACTAGCAGGTAACACGAGTGTGGTCAATCCAACACAGGGTCAAATCTGAAGGATAGCTGCAGACTGCATCTTCTAAATGTTGCCAATTGATTTTAACTCTGCACGTCTTTAAAGGACTTCAGGACTTCACGTCTTTAAAGCAAGGTATTCAGTTACTGCAGGTTAATATCTGGAAATACTTCATCTCACTTCTCACAGTATTTCGCACATCGGTTATAAACTTAAAGTGAGACTTATATTTAAATATACATATCGGCACAATTCAGAGTGAGAGGGAAGCTGCAGCAAAACACACACAGCAGACCAGTGTGCTCTGTCTTGTCCACAAGTCAGCGTGTGTGTGTGTGTGTGTGTGTGTGTGTGTGTGTGTGTGTGTGTGTGTGTGTGTGTGTGTGTGTATATGTGTGTGTGTCAGGCATGTGCATGACTACTGCCATTATAATTCTGGGCAGGTGATCAGACTTGACCCCCACCAACTATGTCTGGCCCGCCAGCCAAGATCGTGTGCCAAGTGTCTGGTGTTGCCCGACTCCCCACTGGCTGGTTAATGAAGGGCTTTGCGGGGGAGTCAGGGCGGGGTGGTGGTGGTGGTGGCAGAGGTGGAGAGGAGGGGGAAAAGTAAAGGGGTGGGGTGGGCCTAACTGTGCCGCTTCAATTGCAGGCCTGTATCGGGCCAGCTGTTGATTCACAGCTCCTTCACCATCACAACAAACAGAGGCCACACAAGGGCCAGCCGGCGGAGCAGAGAGGCAGAGCAGTGTGGGACACTGGCAGGCAGTGCTGCTGCCCACCCCCACCCCCACCACCACCCCTCCCCTCAAGAAAAAGCCCTGGCGATCAATTTCTCCACTGTCGCTACAGAAACAGACCTGTCTCTATTTGGCTTGGTGTGAGGAGCATCTGACTGCATTCTTCTCTCTCCCTCCCTCTCCTTTTCTCTCTCCATCTCCATTTCCACCCTCTTGCTTCTTTCTCCATCAAGCCAGGCACCCTCCTCCCCCACCTCACCCCACCCCTAGTTGTCTTACTCATCTCTCCCTCCTGTCTTCCATCCTCCTTCTCTCTCTCTCTCACCTGCTTCTGCGGAACAAATCAACAGCTGTCTGCGCCTCGCTCTGAGCAAGTGCACTGGCTATAAAACAAGCCACTGTTTCACCAGCTTCAGCCATTTGTTTGGCTGCTAATTCAAAAGGTAGACAGCAACTTCCTCAGCAGCCATTCTGTAGCTGTGTTACTGCTGCTGCTACAGCAAACTTATTTGATCTATAAACAACAGAGGAAGAAAAAAAACACAGAATCACAACAAATGAATAATTGATAAAAAAATAATGAATCTTTAAAAAACCTAAATCCAAAGACTAAATCACACTTCAGCCAACAAATGTTTTCATTCCAAAACGCCTGTTTAGTCAAACATTTTCAGTCCGGGCGGCCCCCAGTGTCAGACTCACATCCTTACTGTCACTCTCAAATTGCACTTGACCAGAATCTACACTCCATGCTTCGGAGGATAACTGCATTTCCAACAGATCCGGACCACACTGCTCTCCTCTGGGTTTCTCTGACAGAACAGAAGGCTCCATTCAGCGAGGTGCAGCAGCACTGTGCAAATTTTCACTCTGCCAAGACAGAGTGAATTAGTATTGCCCTGCAAAGCCACTCTTATCTTCCCCTCTGGGACCTGTTAGTGGTTGTGTTGCACTGGCATCTAGTAAACAGACCTTGCAGAGATGACAAAGCTATTAATAATCCATTCCTGCACACCAGAAATAAATGGAAATGTTCTTCAAATTCCAGTTTTACTGGGTTTTAATACAGATAACATTATGCAGGATGTTTCATGCTATTAATACTACATGTTTGTTCTCTTGGTGCCATAGAGAGTTGTTCAAACTCTGGGGAATAGAATAAAACAATGAAGGGAAATGTTGCTCTTTTTTTTAGCTCACAACATAATATTAAGTTTTTGAACAGTATATCTGTAAATGAGCAAAACTTCCCTCAAATAAACCAAATAAATCATGTTGGTTAAACTGGCCTGAGACTGGACAGTGTTGACTAAATCAGATCACTCAAACGACCACTTTTCATTATAAGTGACTTCATTCCAGACTTGTACTGGTGCCTGTGTCTTCACTGTGTGTAGCCTATTAGTAATTGGCCATGTGTAGAGTAAACTGCTGGTTTTTCTAGCCATGCCTTGCAAGCAAGTTTCAAACGATATTCACAGAAGTAAAACAAACCTGTAGCTAATTAATAGTACCTACCAAAGTATTCCTTTTTCATGTGCATCTCTAACTCCTTCTCCAGCTCCAGGGTGAGCGCCTCCAACCTCCTCTCCGCCTGGCTCGGCCCACTGTCTCGGCTGGGGGTCACCTGGTAAGGTAGCTTAAACCTCTGGCTCGCTGAAGGAGCTTTTGAAGACACCCCATAACTAAATGACGACGGTGACCCCGCCGTCATCTCCGCGGTCCCTCCCGCCTGAGCCGACTGCTGCTGCTGCTGGGGCTCAGGCACCGCCGAGAGCCCCTGGAGATGGACGCGGTTCTGGATCCCGTTGGAGTCTCCAAACTCCTGTAGCAGGGTGTCCTCGTGTAAACTGCTCCCCAGCATCGACGACCTGGGCGAGGGCAGCTGCAGGTCCGGGTAGGTGCTCATAGACCCCCTAGAGCTGCGGGAGCTTCTGGAGCTGTGACTGGAGATGCTGGACCGGGGGCTGACCACGCAGTTCGCGGTGGTCCCCGGTCTTGCACTCCCGTCCTGGCTGCAGATGCTCGAGCGAGGACTCGCCAGCGGCGCTGTGTGTAAAATCGCCCCCTCCAGGTCGTGGTTCACCACGGGCCCGTACCGCGAGTCAGAGTAACTGGACCTCGGGCTGGTGGTGAAGGAGTACTGGCTCGCCGTGCTCGACCTGGGGCTGGTGTGCCTCTGGTCGTAGCCCATGCTGATGCCGCTGGTGCGGTTGCTGCTGGGCTTGCTGCAGCAGTCACAGCTGTTGAGGCTGGCCCGGGGGCTGGAGTGCTTACTCGTGTCGCTGGCGGTGCTTGCATAGCTGGACCTGGGACTGAGGACGCTGCTGCCCTCACAGTGAACCAAACTAGACCTGGGGCTCGTGTACCTGTCCTGACCCGGCACCACCAAACTCGTGCGCGGGCTGCTGATGCTCGACCTCGGGCTGGCATGCTTGCTCTGCTCCTGAGAGGACAGAGAGGATGCCAGGCTGGACCGAGGGCTGGTGGCGTTGTACCTCCCGTCGTGGCTGCTGCTGGTGATGCACACGCTGTTGCACCTGATGCCGGGGAGAGCCACCGGTTTGTTGAAAGGCACGCCGTCGAAGGCGGAGCCGGTGCTGTACCTGTGGCCCTGCACCTCCAGAGAGTACCTCCGATGCCTGTCGGAAGCACCGGTGTAGCACGGCAGAGCCACCTCGGATTTGGTGCAGCAGCCCTCCTCAGTATAAACCGCGTCTCTCTGAGGGGCACAAAAATCCACGGGCACGGTCCGGCTGCAGTTCACGGGGCGCACAGGAGCCGCGTTGTACACTTTATTCCCAGACGTGAAATTCTCCACAGTGTGATGCTGCTGGTGAAGCACAGAGGTACCATTCATTGGCTTACTTTTATGCTCCGCTACAGCCGGAGCCGCAAAGTCCAAATCGGGGTTAATCACCAAGTCTCTCCTCGAATTGTACATCCCGTCTTTAAACGCATCATACAGGGAAAGGTCCTCCATCAGTTTACTGGCCCGTAGCCCCAAGTCTTCCTGATAATGCTCCATGTTGTGCTCCCGAGGCGAGAAACAAGTTCAGAGTGTGCTCCGCTCCGCGAGCCAAACTAGCGAGCACCGCGGAGCACTAATTGCATTTCACATGGAAATCAAAACAAAACGCCGCGGTACAGCCGTCGCTCCTTTTACAGAAAACCACCGACGTACCGAGAAACCTCCACCGTGTGCCGCATCGTCCTCTTATGCTTAGCCCCCTTCGCCGAAAAAACAAACTCTTTCTCACAGTTTCAGCCGACAGGGATACGTTTGTCAACTTCAGTTTTTGTTAAGTTGAAAGGTCTTTACAGTCAATGGCGCGCTGCGCGGAGGAATTTCCCCTTGTTGGTTTTTCCACTAGATTTCTCTTACGCTCACTAAACCGCAGATTAAAGTAGGCTGGATAATTGCATACGCCGTAAATATTAGTTGTAGGTAAGTCCGAAAAAACGAGGGCGGAGGAAATTTAAGTAAAATGCCGTTTTACACAGGGGACTCGTTTGCGTAAAAGGAATGCGAGGATGAAGACGGGATGCGCTGCGCCTCTGTGGAATGTGGTTAATGCTGCAGAGAAACAATGATTGCGACCAACTCAGCAAGGGGCTGCCGGCTCTGAAAAGAGAATAGTTTAGAGAGAAGGGGACGTCTGCATTCATCCAAGGCAGACTAAGATACCACACAAAGCACGCCTCACCTGGTCAGACTTCTTGTAGGCTACGCCAGGAATAAGATGCAGTGATTTGCTAATGTGGAGGGAAAATCCATTTAAAACTCAAATTTATCCTGACCTTTTTTAGTCTGGTATCCCCAGATCCCCATTCATTTTAGATAATGTCCAGTTATGATGAAGGAACATTTTCATGTTGGTAACAAGCATTGATACACACCAGAAGGCCCATAAATTATTAAATTATGGTTATATTGGCTCGAATAAAGGTACAGCCCTCGAGTGGGGGAATTGAACAAAATGCAAGGTGCACAAATCATTCATTGTTTATTCAATGGTGACTTGTTTGTCTGGTTATTATTTAGTATATGTAGGCTATTTACTATATTTATATACTATATACAGTATTTATCTGGAGTCTATAGGCCTACAACGTATTCAAACAAACACACAAATGCAGATATTCTTTTATGGATGTGGAATCCAAATTTTAATTTTAGGATGAGTTTGGTTGAAATCATTTCAGTTCAATAACCACATCATATCCACAGTTGAACTTATACAAACAAACTGCATTATCACTTGAAAAGAAAATGTGTTACAATTTCCAGAACACTTAGAAGTTTTTTCTCCCCGTAGTACAGTTCAACAAAAAGTATTAAAACACTGGCATGTATCAAGTGATTGTCAGTCTTTGGCCTTAGAGCTTCGATCATCTGACACATAGTTCACCTATGACATGGTGAATTAAGACATTCAGTGACAGTGTAGTATATGGTACAGCTAAGTAGCATTATGTTTATTTTCACATGTTATGGGTATCACAGTATCACAAGATTGTTATGAAAAACTTTTGAAATGTCTGAAGCACCTGTCAGTTATGACAATTTTGAAATAAAATGTGTACATGGAAATTTGGATGTAAACAAACTATCCATAAACCAGTCTTGATACAGGATGTTTAAGAAAATGTCAGAATGATGTTTCATAGATCACAGATGGCTCAGCTTCTCATCAGCTACCAACAACTGGGAGAAAAGAGAGAGCCACAGCAACCAAGGCAGCAACAAACAGGATGTCTAGAAGTAATCGACCAGGGAAGGAGCTGCAAGACTTTTTCCCGTGGCCTCTGCATCTGAACCATTGAACAACCTCATTGAGGTTGTACTCCTGGGGTTCATAACCAAGCTCTGTTTTGGCTTTTGCCATGCTGAAGTAGTGAGTCACACCAGTTTTATACACCTCTGTACGTGTCAGCAGTGGCTGGAAGTTATAGAAGGGGCCGACCAGGTGGTGAATCATTTCTGTGAGAAAGGCAAAGAAGTAAATGAGATGGAGAGGTAGCCGTAGTTTTGGGAAGGGATAGCCCAAGCCCTCCACCAGAGGTCTGAAGAATTCAAAATTATTGACAGGCCTGCCATCTGAGATGAAGTACGCCTGGCCAGCAGAGCAGTGTTGCTTCTCTAAGGTCAGTGCCTCTGCTGCCAGCTCATGTGCCAATACCAGGTTGTCCACATGGACAAATTCTACCAAGCTGCTGGGTTTACCATAAACAAACCTGAAGATCCCCTTCTCAATGTAACCAACTATCCTGGGTAGGTGCCTCTGCTCTCCAGGCCCGTAGATCCCTGCCGGCCGCAATGCACTAGTTCTCAGCACCCCAGACCTGTCCTTCAGCGCTGTCCCATTAGCTTTTAGCACAGCCATCTCAGCCATGGACTTCGTTCTAGAGTAGTGGTCAGGGTGCAGATGGAGAGGTAGATAAGGGAGGCTTTCATCACCATTCTCGATCACTTGGCCTCCAAACACCACGTTGAAGGTGCTGGTGTAAACCAGCCTGGACACTCCGTGCTCGACACAAGCCTTCAGGACGTTCTGTGTGCCTTGGACATTCACCGCCTCAATCAGATGACGGTTCAGCTGCTCCCTGCCAGACATGCCATAGGAGGCAATGTGGAATACACAATCCACACCAGCTATGGCCCTCTCAACTTGTGCATAGTCACGTATATCACCTTGCATAAACACAAAGTCATTTGGTGCCTCTAGGATTGGTGGGACTGTATCAAACAGAATGATTCTGGCTCCTTTTTTATGCAGGGAGCAGGCCAGGCTGTGTGGGAACAAAGATATGATGAAATATTAATTTAAATCTCCACAATACTCAATGCAAATCTATGACAAAACTACATTAACTGTACATGTGTCTACTTCACATCCATAAGCTCTGTGGTGGTCAAAGATCCCAGTCTGACAGAGATAAAATATTTTTAAAAAACTTGTGCGATAGCGCCACCTTGCTGTGGTAAAGCACCACGCAGCCAAACTGACTGAATGTTAGATTCATTTTCTTGAATGATACACAAAAGAAATTTTGTTCTTACCGATAACCAAAGTAGCCACAGCCCCCAGTTATTAAAAAGGTGTCTGTACGTGTATTTTCCATTGCAGGAGGACGAATCTGCAGGTTTATGAAAACAATTGATTAGCCTACAATCAGAGGAAGACCAGTGACAACTTTGAAAAGCACACACAATCACGCGCGCCTTCGAAAGTGTGAAAACTGACAAACAAAACAAAACAAAAAACATGACGGTAGCCTAAAAGTCGTTACCTAACCGACAGTCTGCGTTAAGTTGTGTGCATCAACCTACACATTTATAATCAAGCGTTTTTACTGAGTTAGGTGAATATATTAACGTGATTCCTAATTATCTAATGCACCACAAATCACACACCAAAAGTCTGACTAGCTTAAAGACTAACGTTACCTTAATTTACACTTTCGCGAGGGTTTTTTCAGCGTCTCTCAAAAGTAGAGTAACAAATACACAGTCTGAGCAAGACTCTATTTACGGTCACGTTTTCACCGTCGGTACCAACCTCGACATAAGCCGGTTAGAAAATGGGTAAAATATTTGTTGAATGTCACTTATTCAAAACTCTACAACAGCTCCGTAGAGAGAACCGGTGTGTGCACCATGGAGAACATGGTGTGCACTTCCTTGAATGAACGTGCATTTCGTTACGTAATTACGCCCCCTGCGTCAACATAATCGCAGCAAGCAAGGCATTACCTTCACAATAAAAGGATGAATATAATTATTGATTTATTTTGATGACAAATTATCATGATGAAGGGAATAATAAACCATCCATGATTATTTATAGAGTCTTCAAGTAAGCACATGACTTAATAATTTTGCAAAGTGATCTGCATTGTATTCTGATTTTGCGAAGAGTTTGTCTGTTTTTCACGTTGAAAGTTATACCAGGAAATGATGTTCTCAATAACCATACCTTGATGCTACCCTAGGACATGCGACCATAGACCATCCATGTATTATCCATAGACATGTCGCATGCGACCGACCTTCTATCTTTGCTTTAACTCTATGAAGATGGCTTCCGGTATGCACCTCGCCTTCAGAATAAAATGATTCTTTTTAGATTATTATTATTATTTTTTTAGATTATTTTTTTTACTTGATATTTATACTGCACGAACAATGAAAGGGTAATGTATTACTTAAATGTATTGTTTCTTGTCTATTACATCTTCAACTTACCTGCAGAACTCTGTAGTTCTGTTTAGGTTTGATATTTAATTTTCCCAAAAGTGGTGTTTGTGGGATAATGTAATTATATTTAAAATGAACAAAAGCTCGAAATTATAGCCAGTGCAGTGACTGAATCAGTCAGTGTCCATATTCTTCCAAACTATTGGCTATTTAAACACTTCTGTTCCACCATTATAATTATCATCATTATTATAATTGACAGTGTCAACATGACATGTTAATAGATATTGGTTTTACTCTTTCTTTTCTTTTTTTTATTTTAGAATTAAAAAAAAAGAAAGAAAAATGTTCAAACATGTGGGTCTAATCTGGGTCTGAAATGTTGACGCTCCCTCTAGTGGACAAACATCAGTCACTTTACTTCGAGGACGCGGTGGCTTCTTGTTTGTTTACGATCACCTACAAAGTACATCAACTGCACTGAGCTGCAGATTACGTCACGGTCGGCAGGTAAGAGGCTGGTCAATATTCAACAGAGTATTAATGAGGTAATTTCTGATGGAAACTTGGACAAAATGCTGCAATGTTGGAGAGTAGACGGAGCACATGGGCGTTACTTTCGTACGCCATGGGCTTTCTTACTGTAAGCAACATACAGTAGGCTATGTTACATGGGACAACTTTGCCGATGAAAGTTAACTTTTGCAGAGACACAGGTCAATATTGATTAAACAAAGTAGGGCTAATGCCACCCAGACTATAGGCAACCCCAACTCAAACAGCTTTCAGATCCTAATAATAGATCGCATTTCCTTCAGTTGTTTTCCTCGCTTGCAACTGACAAACACACATTGAAAAGTTATTGCTTCTACTTATAACGAGTTAACAGTTCAAGTTGTGCGATAGTATGGAAGCAAAACAGTGACATTAAGTTTTGGCGTTGAAAAATAAAACACAGGCATTGAAAAATACATTTTATTTTGATATTTTTTAATGTATTGTCTGTCTCAACTCTTCCTCATGTCTATCCTCTTTCAGTGACTGTTTATTTTTTCAGTGTCACTGGTGTTCATGGTTTTCAGTTTCAACTTACTGGCAGGGTTTTGGCATGGAGGGGAGGGTTTTGAAGGGAGAGGCTAGGAGCGCACACGCTTCAAGGGAGTAGAGGGGCCTAAGGTATCCGCTGCCAGTCGGCATTATTGTTTCCTGTCAGCATCCTGCATTGTGAAGAAGGAGAGGTACGTACAAATAAAATATAGTTATTTTTAATGCCTTTGTTTTATTTTGCAATGAGACGTTTTAACTGCCAATACTTGTTTGGATGTCAATAGCCTACAACTTTTTCTGCAATGCAAAACTTTACTTTCAATGCCAGAACTTAGTGTTCTTGCTCCATAGAGATACTCTTTGTTGTAAATGTTTTAAGACTGAAGATACAGCTGACATGATTAACTACAATTTGTAACCAGTTGACTGGTTCTGAAAATTCATTGACATCCTAGTTGATAAATGGTTTCATTGTTATAAACCCTTAGCTATGCCAAGACTTTAAGAAAGTCACATAAATATAATTTTTTTTTTAAAGGCAAGATGAATTTGGAGGAGTACTTCAAAAGGATTGGTTTCCATGGCTCATATAAGAACATAGACCTTGCAACACTGAAGCTGATCCACAAACAACATGTCATGTCAATTCCATTTGAAAACCTCAGCATTCACTGTGGCGAGAGGATCATCATGGACCTGGAGGTCATTTTCAAAAAGATAGTAAGGAGCAGCCGTGGGGGCTGGTGCCTCGAAAACAACTTCCTGTTTGGCTGGGCGCTGAGAGAAATGGGCTACAACACTACGACACTGGGCTCCAGAGTCTTTAACAGTATCCTGAATGACTTTGGACCTCTTGAATCTCATCTCATTAACCAGGTTGTCATTGATGGAAAGGCTTACATAACTGATGTAAGCTTTGGGGTGTCTTCTCAAGTGCGGGAGCCCCTGGAGCTCGTCTCTGGACGGGACCAACCTCAGGCAGCGGGGGTCTTTCGGCTCATAGACAAGGGGGACATCTGGGCGCTGGAGAAGACTGGTAGAAAGCCAGAAGTCATTAATCCAGAGTTTGCCAATTCAAGCCTGGTGAACAGGAAGGAAACAAAACCGATCTACTGCTTCAGCCTGGTGCCTCGTGAAGTTGATCATTTCATTGATAAAAGTCACATACTTCAGACAGATCCCAGTTCACTGTTCACCAACAAGTCCATCTGCTCTTTGCAAACACCCAACGGATTCAGAGCCCTGATTGGTTGGATTTACAGCGAGGTCACTTACAAACCTGAAGAAGGTGTTGATGTCTTAGACATGAGGGACACACCAGATGATGAGATAGATCAAATTCTGAGGGAGAAGTTCAACGTAAAGTTGCCAAACAAATTAAAGCCTGTAAACAACAAAGCATGGTATACACTCTGAAAAACCACATGTAGTTGTTTTTAAGTTGTCCAGACAGATGTCACATTCTTGGTTCATTTTAAGACAGACTAGGAAAAAAAAAGTATGTTAGATGTTATTCACTGAGTAAAAATGTGTATTAAAACCAGATACACTGTCCATTCTGTCAATAAAGGCCTGTAGTGTGATGCAGTAGCGTTTGACTGACAGGTGGCGCCACAGGATATTTCACAGCTGCTTCAGATTGTGTAACAGCCAGAGTTCTAATTGAAGGAGCAGACATGACTCTCAGTGAAAGTGCTGCCACCCAAGGAAAAGCTGGATTCACCCACTTGCTTATACCAATGTCACCGGTGAACCTTCAGTTTTGTCAAGTCAGGTTCTTGCTAACCTGGTTCATGTCCCATCTCCTGCTGCATGCTGAATGCACTAGGTAGCTACAACAGCACCAGCAATGAGGTTAAAGACATACCTTCAGAGCTGGATCCCACTGATTATCTCATCAGAGCTGCCATGGATCAAGTTCAAGATGCCCAAACCGTTGCTCCCCTGCACGAAAGCTACAGCTACCATTGCTTCACAGATCACCACAGGCTTGTGCAACAACAGCTTTCCCACCTTCAGCCACACATCATGAGTGACTGATTTGGTGGACAGTATGGACAGGCAATGATAATTCTCCTGCCTTCAGAAACAAAGACGACACAACAACTAACCTCGACCAGATGGATGATCAATAACGTACCTTGATGAGAAAGAGAAAGAACCTAAATTTATGAAACCCATACAGCCAAAGCAGCGTGTCGCTCAACAACTCAAATTTTTAGCATTTGAAACTTCCCTGCTTTCTACTCATCCTAACCTTGAGGACTTCAAGAAGCCTCCATGGGGAAGTTTTCAAGACACATTCAAGTTGAAGAAAACACTTGGTGGTCAAAAAGCAAGATGGAGAGAGTAACCTCCCCTATAGCCCATGTTTGTCTACTGTATTTTGAATTTTATCTCTGTGTACTTCCATTCACCTTCTGTGTAAATAAATGAAATGAAAAGTGGAAATGTGCTGGAGGCAAGTGATGCTAATGTTTCCATATGTTGTTTTGTGCAAGTAACTATGTTTGTGAGTATGCCAAGTGTAAATAAATCAGAATGATCCTTAAATTATTCAAGTAATTTGAGTTTATCAATATGAGAGCTGCTATTGAGTGAAGAAAGACTGAGAGTTTTGTTAATATATAAGACTAATAGTCTTACACAGACTCCTCTCAGTGTGCATCAGTACCTCCTCAACACCAAAGAACCACACTGCAGACACACACACACTGGGCAGAGGATGGCACACAGATCATGTAAACATAATGCACGTGTATGCACAACTTTTCTTTCTTTCTTTCTTTTTTTTTTTTTACTATTTTGAGTGCACCATAAAGTGTGTTGCATCGCATGTTGTCATACTTATCACTGAAATGCTCTTAAAACAAAAGTGTGAGTATAAAATACATTAACTGAGACACAACATTAGACACATGTTCTAGGCAGTGGCATGCACAGACTTTTTGAAGGGCAGGGGCGAAAGGGAAAAAAAAGGACACATATAGCGCGTCCTCGCCACTTAAGAGGGCACTAAGCATGCGTTTTGGCTCCTAGAAGGCACTTTAGCACACGTTTTGGCTGCCATGGCGGCACTTTAGCATGCCTTTTGGCGCCCATGAAGCCATTTTAGCATGCGCTTTGGCTTCCAAGAGGGCACTGCAGCAGCCCCCCCCCGTGCACGCCACTGGTTCTAGGGTTGGTGTTAAAGGTGCCAGCGCCACTAGTATTGCCTGACTGAGTTTACTCACCAACTGGCACTCACAAGCAAACTCGACGAATTGAAACCACATCATTATGTAATCATGGCAAGCAGATCCTTCTGTGTAATGTGCCTGTTCCTTATAAATCATGTCCTATTGTGAAGCAGCTGCGGAGCAACAACTCAAGCACTGATTGCACAAGTGCCCAAGAAAATCATTAACTCTAACCCAAACATATCTTTACTGGCTACACAGGCTCAGACCTTTACAACTTGGAAGTTCCCTTGAGGAAAAGAGCTGAGTTGCAGTTTCGGTGTGGGGAACCTTTGGTTCCATACTCAGTCATATGACTGACTACACACTTGGATTGCATGCAGGATCAGCCTAGACGGAAGGTAAGATTAAACACTCTTATGTTTATTTCTTGATATTCTGTGCTGCAAAGCTTTTTAGGTCTCGAACTTCATGTAGAATTGTTGACATTTTAGTATCACATGCATGAAAGTGTACTGAACAATCTTCTTTGTCAATGTCTTCTGTGATCAAAACCCATTCAGATCTATCAAATCTTGACATTATGCTGCATTTTACAGGCAAGATGAATTTGGAGGAGTACTTCAAAAGGATTGGTTTCCACGGCTCATATGAGAACATAGACCTTGCAACACTGAAGCTGATCCACAAACAACATGTCATGTCAATTCCTTTTGAAAACTTCAGCATTCACTGTGGCGAGAGGATCGTCATAGACCTGGAGGTCATTTTCAATAAGTTAGTGAGAAGCAGCCGTGGGGGTTGGTGCTTTGAGAACAACTTCCTGTTTGGGTGGGTGCTGAGAGAAATGGGCTACAACACTACGACACTGGGCTCCAGAGTCTTTAACAGTACCCTGAATCAGTTTGGCCCTGTGGAGTCTCATCTCATTAACCAGGTTGTCATTGATGGAAAGGCTTACATAACTGATGTAAGCTTTGGGGTGTCTTCCCAAGTGTGGGAGCCACTGGAGCTCGTCTCTGGAAAGGACCAACCTCAGGCAGCGGGGGTCTTTCGGCTCATAGACAAGGGGGACATCTGGGCGCTGGAGAAGACTGGTAGAAAGCCAGAAGTCATTAATCCAGAGTTTGCCAATTCAAGCCTGGTGAACAGGGACCAAACAATAACGATCTATGGCTTCACCTTGGTGCCTCGTGAGGCGTCACATTTCTTTGAGATAAACAACACACTTCAGACAGATCCCAGTTCACTGTTCACCAACAAATCCATTTGCTCTTTGCAAATGCCCAACGGATTCAGAGCCCTGATTGGCTGGATCTACAGCGAGGTCACTTACAAACCTGAGGAAGGTGTTGATGTCTTAGACATGAGAAACATACCAGATGATGAGATAGAGCAAATTCTGAGGGAGAAGTTCAACGTAAAGTTGCCAAAGAAATTAAAGCCTGTAAACAACAAAGTATGCTACACAATCTAAAAAACAGCACCCTGTTTTTAAATCGTCCTGGTAGATGTCACAGCTGCTGTGAATCACAACGGACGAGCAGCTTGTTGAAGATTTAATTTTTTTTTTTACATTGAACATTAAATGCTCTGAATTTTATATACAATGTTTAAGATTTTATATCCATAATTTTTATGATGGCAAAAAGGAGTTCAAAGTTAAACACAATCTGGCAGTGTGACATGTTTAAGAAGTTGTTATCAAACCTACTCTCCAATTACCATGAAAATATTTGAAAAATGTCATGTCAGAAATATGTCATAAAATATATGTGACTTTACATGAATAAATAAACTGATCAAGACTGTGTCAGTGTGAATATATCCACTATCCAGCCAAATATTCAACAAACTGAATGTCATGGCCTGTGCAAAGGGAGATTTACATTAATTCAGAAGAATATTTGTACAGTATATTTCTATTTACTTTATCTGCATTTGATCGAGATTTATCATATTAGTCGAGTAGGCTATTGCCTTCCTTCTTCATAAATATTTTGGATTATGAGAGTATATCTAGGCCTATCTTATATTTGTAGGCTACATGTTTTGTTATTTGTTATACATTGTATGTCTCCCTGTAGTGTTATCTGCCACCACCAAGGGCTGAGGGGTTTTGGGGTCATAGAAATCATATAACTTTTCTTTAGCTTTCTTTGGACAACCTTACAAACAGCGCCACCCTATAGTCTCTGGGCTCGCCAGTAGGCCAGAGGGCGGGGGCGGGAGCTAAGCTGTTCGCACCGCCCATTATTTGGTTTACATCCAATCATATTAGACCCTGTCACACAGCCAATGCTGATTGGTTTTCCGGGCCTGTCACTCAGCGGGAAGGAAGCAGTAGCACAGCCAACAGCAGGCTGTTGGGAGCAGACATGAATTCCCTGGAACAGGCCGAAGGTAACCAACGCAGAAAACAACTTTAATCATCTCATTTTAAAGTATCCAGCGGTCTGGTTTAGCCTCGTAGCTGTAATCACGTCGGAAATGCAAAAGAAATGTCTTAAAACGCGATAGAAAAGTGGGTGCAGAGTGGGAGTAGGTGGCTAGTCTGATGTCGACACTTAGCATGTTTGCTAGCTTTACTGACACTGGACTTCTAGTCTTCTTCGTCTGTGTAGTTTTTAGCAAAGGCATATCGACTTATGTTATAAACTGTGCTGTGATGTTAAGTGTATTAGTTTCTGTTGCCCCCGAAGTAGCTTTATAGATAGTTAAGGGTTGCAAGCAATCATAATGACCTAATACAGCAAGTCTGAAAGTGCAACGTGAGCAACGTTTTGGATATTTAACAGCTGCATTCAGGGCTTGTAATAATAATAACCACTTAGACATAACATGAAAAAATTTCTGTTATTCAGCCATGTCACCAGGTCCAAATACAGTGTACATTATTGTATCTTTCAGACCTGAAGGCGTTTGAGAGAAGACTGACAGAGTATGTGTCCTGTTTGCAGCCTGCAACAGGCAGGTGGAGAAGTAAGTACCTATTAGTGGTGATTGTCATAACCACTTATTTGCCAAAATATGTAACTATTACATGTATTTTTGTTTATTTTTGCTCAATCATACATTTGATGACAATCAATCAAAAATATTTTGAGAAGCTGTCAAAAGTTGCTACAAACAGTAAATGCCGCAGTTGGTGTCAATATAGTTGCAGTTTAAAGACTTGTAACCTGTTGTCACCAATGTTGAGTCTAAAATGTACCGATTTTATTATATCATATTGCTGCAGTTAGTCCTTTTCCCCTGTTTTGTTTCAGTGATTCTGATAGTGGTGTCTGTTTGTACGGCTACTGGGGCATGGAACTGGTTAATTGATCCAGACACACAGAAGGTATGTATTATATATTTATAATTACTCGTGTGCCAGACAGTTTTATCAAAAGCAACTTACAAGTGATGGGCATCACTAGGGCTTCAGTGCAACAGGAAACCTTGATGTAATCCCAGAGTACTGCATCTGTCCTATCAGTGCAAGAAGATCAGGTAAAGATTTAAGATTTAGATTTAATTTAATTCAGTTTATTTGATAGGGACAATGCAGGTTAACATAGTGACACTTCCACTCGTTACAAACAAGTCAATGTGACTGATGTTCTGCATACAGAGATTATAGCTAATGCTAGTTTCCAACTCCCGTCCCTAGTTAGGCTTTTAGTAGATTATGCATAGTAGTAGTAGTAGTAAGAGTTGTCAAGAGATGGGTTGCTCTTCAATAAGATGAGTCTTCATATTTCAGATGCCTGTCCACCATTGTGGGAACCACGGACAGCACGGATAGCAATTAACTTGTGAAGGCAATATCAGATGACATCTCTTGGAGGAAATGTAGTTGCATTCTTACCCTGTATGAGTACATCATAGACTGGAGTACATCCAAGCAGATGTGTAACAGACCCAAAGGATTCTGGGAATTTGTTTCTTGAATTTGATTTAGAATGCTATTGGTATTCAGTGGTGGAGTGACATGTGCTTTTTTATAGAGACCAGCTATCGGCAACATGATATAAACAGGGGTTAGACTTGGACAGACTTTTATTATCATTCAGTATTAGTATACAAGTGTAACTGACCAAAATGATGTTGCATCCCAGCACAGAATTAAGAATATAAAGAAGAAATATCAAAAATGCTATAAAGTGCAATAGCAAAGTTGCCTGAGGAGCTGCAGTAGTGCAGCGTGTTAGCATTCAGAATTCGATGACCAGGGGGAAAAGCTGTTAGAGAAACTGGTGGTCCTGCACTGAAGGCTGTGGAACCTCTTTCCAGAGGTCAGCAGGGAGAACAGTCCATGTTGGGGGTGTGAGGAGTCACTGATGATGTCTCTGGTGGTTCGGGACATGCAGTGCTAGGTGCAATGTCCTGAATGGAGGGAAAAGAAGTCCCAATGATTTTCCCCGCTGTCTTCCACCGCTCTCCTCACATTCCTCCAGTCAGAAGCACTGCAGGCTTCACACCATGCAGTTGGTCAAATGCTCTCTATGGTGCTTCTGAATAATGTAGTGAGGTGGGGGCAGGTGGGCTCTCCTCAATCTGCGCAAGAAGTGCAGATGCGACTGTGCCTTCTTCACCAGTGACACAGTGTTAACAGGCCAGGTGAGATCGTCTGTGATGTGCACCCCTAAGAACTTTGTGCTGCTGATCACCTCCACAGCCGTGTTGTCGTTGAGAAGTGGAGCGTGGTTGGGCTGATTTCTTTTCTTGAAGTCGACAATGATGATCTTGTTGGTTTTGTCCACGTTCAGGATCCGGTTGTTTTCACTGCATCAGCCAGCCTCTCAAAGCACTTCATCATAATGGGAGTGAGTTGCGACGGGCTGGTAGTGATTAGACTAAATGGTGTGATGATATACATTTTTTTGGCACTGGGATGATGGTGGCAGTCTTCAAACATGATGGGATTTTAGCTTGATCCAGTGACTTGTTAAAAATGTCCGTTATAAGATAAACCAGCTGATTTTCACACTCCTTGAGCACTTGGCCCGGTATGTTATCAGGACTCAGGGCCTTCCGTCTGTTGATGTAGATCCGCTGAGAATATAGCTGAGAACAGTAAACATGACAGTTGTGAACGTGTGGAAAAATGTATGTGACCCTTTTAGAAATAGTCATACTCAAACTTACTAACTGAACTTAACAGTTATTTCCTCTATTTTCACATAATCATATTCTTAAGTGTTCTAATGCACTTAAAGCAAAAGTAAGCGGAATATTTGTGTTAATATAAGTCTTAAATAGTTATATCTTCCGACAGCAATCACTTACATAGAGTGTTTGGCCCAAAACACGGGTCTGTCAGTCACTCTGCTCTGCTGTAAGCCGAGGAGAAAACTTTCCTTGTATCCTACAGCCTTTATCCAATGAGGAGAGAGAACGGCATAAAGGGGCGGTCCTCTCTGTGTGTGCAGCCAAGGGATGCGCGTGAATGTGGTGACGTAGGGACGAGGGCGGGGACTGCTAACTCCATCGGCTGACAGGAAGTTAGCCAAAACGACCGGATCGCTTACTTCTGCTTTAAATTTGATTTCTGTGGCTCAGTACAGTAAGAAAAGTTTTATATTTGACACAGTGATTGAATCTGCCTGGTTTCTCTTGTTTTGCAGGTCTCGTTCTTTTCATCGCTGTGGAATCATCCATTCTTCACCATCAGCTGCATCACTCTGATAGCTCTCTTCTTCGCTGGGATACACAAACGAGTGGTGGCACCATCAATGTATCCTTTGTCTATTTCAGTGCATAATGAAGCAGCATGTTTTAGATTAAGATTTACACATCACAAATCAACCTCAATCACTGACCAAGAAGTGCAGTGCATGCAGGAAATGAATTTTGGGCATTTGTACTCTTTTAATGACTGATTAATTTATGTTCCCGTTTTTGGCTCACTGGTTAAACATCTTTGACTTTCACCACCTCAGAATTGCTGCTCGCTGTCGGACAGTTTTAGCAGAATACAACATGTCCTGTGATGATGTGAGTATTGTTGTGACAATATACCCAGCTTTTATTTTTATTAAGTGTTAAAACGTCTCTTATTTTACCTTTTCACAGACGGGGAAACTTATACTCAAACCACGACCAAATACCCAATAACCACTAGCTTTGTGTGGGCTATTCAGACAGTGTACCAGCTCTTTGCTGATGACCACTGACAGTGACTTGCATCCTGTGGGTGGTCAGGGTTGTCATCATGATGGAAATACGTTGGGAAGACAGAAGAAATGAACTGATCGGGCCTTTTAACAGTGTTGCTGTGTTGAAGTCACCAATGAAGCTGCTGATCTGCTCACATAGTTGTTGATATGTTTTACTCCATCAGTGTGAGTTCAGATGTTTATTTCTTTTTCTGATAAGCATGTATTTTATCTAAATGTTTCTATTTTTAATGTTATTTACCTAATAAACACCACAGGAGTGACCCTGCCTCTCTTTTTTGTGCTAAAAATGTTTGAGTTTGCATTTCCGCTTTACTGGTTTTTCACGACAGGGTTCCTGCCTTACGGTAGCAACAACTCTTTACGGCAGGGTCTCGTCTTCCACATGGCCTCCACCAACCAGGCTGGAGCCGGAGTGTGTGTTTGAGGTTTTGTAGCTAAGCTCAAGTGAACAGGAGGAAAAAGAAAGCAAAACACGCTGCATGCGCCGGTTGCACTTTATCAAAAACTGAAATGGGTAAAAGTAGAACCACGAAATTTAAACGTCCGCAGTTCAACGCGGTGGGACTGCCGGTGAACGCTGTGAAGGAAGCCGTCGCAGAGGAAGACTACTACGACGATGATAGTTGTCCAGCTGCGGAGTTACTGGAGAAAGTAGGAACACTGTCTCGTCCTGTTTTTACATCGAAATTACATGTTTTTCCTTCTCCTTTCACCTTGTTACAGGCTCACGTCATTGAAACATCCCAGTGATGTAGACCTCAGCCTGTTGAGGATTAACTTCTGAATGTGTGACTTGACTCTGATTGAGGCTTCTGATTTACTGTCAGAATTTAATTAGGTTACAACTTTGAAACTAAACGAATGTGCTTACACACGGAAGGCCAGAGTTTCTGTGTCCTTATTACTCGGGCTAGATCAATACACGAGGGAGACTCAAACAGGCTAGTTTAGTTTACTTCAAAAAACATACACTATTGATTTGCTCCCATTTGTAACTAAGATTTTAGTTCTCTTAAATTTTGTGCGTGTTACATGCGTTTTAACCTGTGATAGTGTTCATTCCCTCTGCCAAGATGATCCACACTCGACAGGTGTGTCGTGTCAAGATGCTGATTAACACCATGATTATTGCACAGGTGTGCTTTTGGCCCATGGCCCACAGTTAAAGGCCACTCTTATTTGCAACACCCCGATTGCTGTTTGCACAGTAAGATTTAAACTGGGGATCATCTGTGAAATGTCAGATGCAACCAACGTCTGTCATTAGCATCATTAATTAAGATGAGAAAGTGGATAGAGGAGCTTTCCAGAGAGTTTTCCACAAGTTCTTTCACACTGCAAACCAAATGTTGCATCAGCTCAGCTCTCCAGCTGCCTGCTCTCAGATGATTGAGCCAGATGTGCAGCTCCATGGTTGGTGTGGTTACACCTGGTCTGTGTTGGAAGCACTGCCAAATCCTCACACAACACTTGAGATGAGTTTATGGTAGTGAAATGCACATTAGTAGTTTAGCGAAAGATTCACAGCATCGTGCTGCAAATATGAAACTTGCCTCTCTTTACACAGTGCATTAACCATGCTATGTGATCAGCATTTTGATAGGCTGCACCTGTCAGGTGGATGACTGGTTTTTGGCAAAGGAGAAGCGCTCATCATCCTCCCATATATTGGCTACATTGCCAATCCAGCCAATCCCAGCTGACAGTGTGAGGGCAGGGTCCATCCTGGAAAGGTCGGAAGTTCATCACAGGGCTGAGAAACAAACAAGGCACACACACCAAGTAGTACTCACATTCATGACTAATGACAATTGTCAAGTTGCCAATTAACCTAATGTGCATATTTTTGAACTGTGGGGGGAAGCTGAAGAACCCAGAGAGAACCTGCTGAGTCCCTCCGAGACTCTAGTGCTAACCACTGATGCTGCCCCAAGAGCTCACTAAAGTGTATTTAAATAAGCCCTCTGTCTAAAAACAACAACAAAACCTCATATTTCAATCACTGAAAAAATAGAGTAAAAACAATGTGTTTAGAGTTGTATCTCTTTCCACAGCTGGAGAGTCCGAGTGCAGACGTAAGGGAGTTTGCATGTGCCAGCATTTCTCGCGTGGTCCAGCAGAGCCAGACCATCCCAGGTTTTCTTCAGAGGGATGCCGTGAGGCGCCTGGGGCCCATGGTGCTGGACAGCAGCATTGCTGTCAGGGAGACAGCCACAGGAGCACTCAGGTGAGGCAGTAGTGCAGGGGGTATGGTGTGGACTGCGCTGAAATGTAACCTCAGTGTGTTAACTTTTAATGAGGTCTGGTCCTGGTTACCAAATAGAAAGACATGGAGCTCATAAGGAAAGGCAAATAAAAATTATTGTCAATGAATCCATCGTTTATTTTGTAGGTGAATTGTGTCAAACAAAATGTCAAAAACAAGATGACATTTTCTCAGCTCTGGGTTTGTCTGACCAACAATCCAAAACCCAAAGATAATCAGGTAATATTTAAGTGAGGGGGAAAAAAAGTAAGTAATGAGGTGGCACATGAGTAGGGCGTTTTGACATCCATGCAGAAGTACAGGTGTGATTTGTAACATCGCTACTCTGACCCTTAGGGTAATTGAGCCACTATAAATTAAATTTGTCAAAATGTCAACTTTAAAAAAGGCCTAATGTACTTTTTCCTGAATTAGAAGTGCCTCCTGAGTCCAGTTCAGTCGACCCCATGTTAACTTTAGGCAGATGAAAATCTACCTAAAGTTAACATATGGAGCACATTAGTTGCACTGTGCCAAGTTTTAAATATTGGTCTGCACATTTCTTCTTTCATGCTATTTCAAGTCAATCAGTTGCAGTGACGGTCAACACATATTGCAGCATGTTTGACAACAGTTTGACACAGAGAGTTAGGTACATTACAACACAAAAATAAAAACCCAATAAAAAAGCAAGCTAATGGACAAAATATTTTAACTAATTAAGTTTTTGCATTTCAGTTTTTTTTTTTCCCCCCAATCAAAATAATTTATTGTGGTATGTTGCGCATGATGGTATTCTGTCATGATGCTTCTACAGGGGGCGCCATGCTACAATAAAAAGAGAGGATGTAGGAAGACTGAAGGCTCAGTGAGGCTTTTGTGATTGATTTGATAGGTTGTGTTTTTTATTGTCTCATGATGTATTTTCCAGTGTTTTATTCACGTAAGAAAACAGATCACACTTGCACGCGTGTCGCCTGTTGGTTTTTCCTCAACTCTCTTCAAATAGCAATGATCAAACATTTTGTCAGTGCTGTTGACCCTCTAAGCAGCAGCAACACAACAGTCATGTTCAGCACCATAATCCTGTTCGCAGTGAGCACAGCACTTGTTTTGGTACCAGAGTACATGCTTAGCCCCTGTCCAGAGTTTTGTCCTCCCGTAAGCTTTAGGTTCGGGGTCTGTGTATGGGATATCAAAATGAAAGCTCATGGTATATCTCCAGGCTCCCTTCCCCCCCTCATACACACAAACAGCATCTCTGTCAGTGAATCCTCCCTCCACTGACTGATGAGTGTGCGTCTGCAACTGTTTCTCCCTGACAGGAATCTGAGTGCATGTGGAGGCCAGGAGGTGTGTGAGGACATGGTGAAGCACGACGTCATGACTCCTCTGACAGCAGTGCTTAGAGAGGTGAGAGTCTGCCACTGCTTTTAGCTCACTCCATCACTTCAGTTCCTTCTCATCAGCAACTGTTGAAGCCAGCGTCAAGATCCTCAGCAATTAGGTTTGATCCCAGAACAGAGATATTAGTGATTTTGTAAAAAAAAAAAAAGAAAAAAAAAAGGCTGCACCCTGACTTAAACACTTTGAGTCCTAGGAAGCTTGCTCTCGGCTGTTACTGGAGTTGAATATGTCCTGAGATAGAAATATACCACCAGTTTCTAGAAAATGAATTCATATCAGCGATGGCATTGCTAAAACCAAACCATTATTCCTGTTTCACTTGAAGTTGTGTTGTCATCTGCTAAGCAATGTTGTTTTCTCTCCAGTGCTGTGCTGGTTTTGAGATTGCCATCACGCAGATGACCGACCAGAAGAACGCATTGGAGGATGTTGCCAATGAGGCTGTGAACTTACTCTGGAATCTCTGGTAAGCCAATATGTTGTGCAAGCTGAATGTTTTTAAGCTTTTATTTATCACGAGATAGTTTACTGAGAATGCAGCTCACACACTTGCCACTCCTCTGCTGTTGGCTGGTTAGCTCCTCATGAGGCTGTAGGTCATACGACTTATCTGTATATACTTGAGCCTTTCATACCTAGTCCAAAAAAAGTCACCAGCCCACTACTTGTATTTTGGTTTTTGCAACTGTTAGTGACATCAAACTATAATAATTGTCCCAGAGCTGCTGAATATTAATAGCTTTGTCTTATATCTGTCTCCTATTATCTTGTCTTGCCAGTGAGTGCAGCAGCCAGGCACTGTCTGTCTTCAACAAAACAGGTCTCCTGGATCTGGTTGTCCAGTGTCTGGAAAGACACCCACACAACGTGGAGCTGGCCATATCTGCTGGTAGGACTAATTACTATTCTGTTAACTGGTTGCAATGAGTATTATTTATTTTTCGAACATCCTCAGTTTACTTTCATGACAGTTACACACATTACTGCTGGTAAGGGTATGGGGTATGCCATGTAATTGACTGCACCTCCAAACGACACTGATGTTTAGATAATCTCAAACGCCTCATTCTGGCTGTGCAGAGCCAGTCAGGTTATTGCTGGGTCGACCAGATGAGACGTGCCCAGCTATGTGCAAAGATAATAAAACACAGTTTTTGATGCTTCAAGTATTTTAGTTGGTAGATAAAAACTCAACATCAGAGCACAGCCTTGAATCATATACTGAGACAGTTTCATCGGTGGAAGTGTTTTGTTACATCCTTACTGTTGCTGACAGTTCTGTGATATTTGAGGCTGGTAGCGGAAACAAGTTTGTAACATGTGGACTGGTCATTAGCATCACAAATGTCCATAATTAACTGTAACGGAAACCATAGCCCTATAACCTAACCTGTTTAGCTTCTCAAGATCAAAAAAAGTTTCCTCTCTGTGTTCTCCCAGCCCACTGTTTGCACACTGTGACTGAGGATAACCCAGAGCTGCTGTGTAGCTTGAACACTGCTGTGCTCGGTGCCCTGGAGAACGTGTTGCTGACATCTCAGCCAAGCATGGCACACACTCTCCTCAGGACACTGGCTGCAGGTACAATTTGTCACTTGTCGTGTCTTTTTTTTGTTCTAAATAGTTTTAAACTAAAACTTGCCACAGAAAAACAAGTTGAAGAGGGCATTAAAAATGTCTCCTGTGGGCGGAAGTTGCTGTTAAGTTCAAGGAACATGCGCAGCAATTGTTGATGGTGTGACTGTGATACCCTCCTAAGTCCTTCCTGTGCCTGCTGCTTCACTCAGGGACACTGTGGAACCTGAAAGGCAGTCTGCCTGCTGCCCGTCAGGCCCAGACTCTCAGCGCTGTGGTGGACACCTTGTCACAGTGCCTGGCTCTGGACGCAGGGACCCTCATACCTGAGCTCAAACAGGCAGAAGAGGTTCGTCACAAAAACACACCGCCTGTGACGGACGTAGAAGAGCAGGCTGTAGGTGAGCTTGCTGTAGAGGAGATGGGTGAGGAGGACGAGGAAGGACCTAGACAGAAGAAGAATGGAAAGGCGGCAAAGGTCGATAATGACGTCTCTGACCTCCTGCCTGTAAGTCGTGTCTCTCATGTACAGTTGTACTTTGTGTCGCTGATTTGTGTGTTTGTGTAAAAATGTTGAATGTTGATATCTTGGATATATCTTAAATATTGGATCAAAACACAAAACCACATTTAAAACATACACGGTCAGATTTTGGCTTTATTTGGATAAAAATTCAGATTTAGGCCTTTCTCTGAGATCTAACAATAGGAACCATTTATACACAACCCCTCGTGTAACCATCTCGTTTTAAGTGTGAATCTTAATTATGACAAATTGTACTTACTGATATCTTCTTTTCACAGCACCTGTCTGAGAATTTCTTGTCAAAGTTTAGGGTCATGCTTAGGATTTCTGACATTTCTCAAACAGTGGGCCCTTAAAAAACACTAATAATGACACTTTTTTCAATTACATCTTTAACAAAAATGCAGGGGGCTCTAAGAATAGACATGAATGAATTAAAAACTGATCCCCAGTATCAAGTGCGGTAAATATTAGGATGTGACTTGTCTGTGTTCATTGGGGAGGAAACGACACAGTTTTGTATTTTGGAGGCTCATGTTAATGCCAGGTGAAAAGGTGGCGCATGAGTCATCCTAGACTGCGAGGCAGACTGACAGGACAGACAAACCGTCGGATTCGCGGGAGCACATTAGGGACACTCAGCACGGTTCAACTGGGGACCAGCTTCTGGCTTCGACCACGCTGACTGTGCCCAGATCTGACCTCGGCGCGACAGAGCTGTCCCTCTCAGCTCAGTCACAGCGGGAGCCCCAAGATTGCGGGTGACATTCATGATGACGTTCCAACATACCCTCCAATATCAGGGGTTATACAATGGGGTTATATTCATCTTAGCTTTTTTTTTTTTTTAGTTTATATAAACGCACCCAGACACTGTTGAAAGCACTGGAGTGAAAAACTGAGCCCCACTTAAACCTCGCTTTCCCCTCAAATGTGACACCCTTGCAGCAGGTTTTAACAAGCATCATGGTTCAAAAGTGTGGCTCGACATGTTGGAATACAACTGTTGGACTAAATCTCTTCATCGTGTCGGGCAGCTGAACTCAGACTGGGTGATAACTATGCTAACAGTCATCGTTTTGGTAGGATGTTGACTCACATGGCTGCTTGTTTTTGTCCAGAGGGGAAAGGAGGAGCTGAGGGAGGCAACGGCCTTGCTGACAGCCCAGCAAACGTCCTTAGAGATCATCGTCAACATGTGCTGCTCTGACGGTGAGTGTTGTGGACATGGACAGCAGTGCTGACCCCAGGCACTTCTCCTCAACATTATTTCCTTTGACATGGCTACCCAGTATGTGTTTGTCTATCAGAAAAGCTATTAAAACAAGAAATACGTGAAATGAGTTCATCTGAGTGGCCTAGAGACATTTCCTGTTGCTCTTGATCCGATCTATGTGCATGTGCCTGTTCAGATCCATCTGATGACGAGTGGGAGGAGGAGTCGAGCAGCGACGAAAGCGACATGGGTCCGGACGGTCTCTGTGACGGAGTGTCCAATCTTATGTCTCCACTGTGTTTGTCAGCTGAGGTTCACGAGGCCTTAATCAACCACAGCATCCCTGAAAAGGCAAATACATGTCTGCTTCATCAGTGTTGGAACTGTCATTTTAGTGTATTTAACAAAAATATTGTAAACATACAGCGAATCCTGCACAACTGCACTACTTACATGTAGTAGTAGTAATCTACATCTTTTTTTCCCCCTCTTGACTCAAGGTCCTCAAAAAGACCGAGTTCCCCAAAACGGAAGCCATGGATGTGTGCCATCAGAATCCCTCCTGGAGAGGCCTGATAAAAAAGTAATCTTCTCACTTTACATTTTCTCTTGATCTTCACTGTGTGATCTACAGACAGATGACAGTTCCAAGGAAAAACCAACATAACCTCTTAGTAAGCTGTTGGACCACCACGTGGGGCCAGATCAGCTTCAGTGTTCTTGGCCTTGATGGTCCAAGCGTCTGAACTCTGTTGGAGGGATGAGCGCTGTTCCTCCAGATGTTTCCTGTGGTATTTTGATGATGGGGGAAGGTGTCGTTTTATATGTTGGCCCAAAATCTCTCAAAGGTTTCAGCTGGTTTGACCTCTGATAACTACATAGCTCATAGCATATCATTCAAATCAAAGCATCTAATGACCCTAGTGCCCAATTTCATCAAGTTTATTCCCTTATTTTTCTTTCTTAAATTTCTCACTATTTTTGTTGTCATCTCAGCCTACAACTTCAAGCAAACACACTGATACACTTGAAGTTTCTGCTACTGCTTTTATAAGAACAGTCATCTTTTCTCAGGATGCAGCGTGTACAGTCCCGGGCTCTGACGTGTCTCCACAGCATACTCTCTGCCATGGATGCAGAGTCTCTGGGAGGACCAGCAGCCCTGCAGGGAGCAGCGCAGCACCTGTCCACCCTGGTCTTCGGTGCAGCAGGTCTCATTTATGTCATTTTGTAACACAGCACAGCAGCCAACTGTAGTTCATACTTAAGTACTCCGTTGTTTAGTTGTATTTTTTAATGCTAAAAACACATTGATGGAAGCAGCAGACAGACGTCTCCCCACGTTTGGAGTCAGAATATGGGTGAAGAGTGAAAACCATAACTGAATCACAGTAGATGGATGAATCCCCAGTCAGTTGGAGAAGTATGCAGTTGCAATGCTGAAGCATCTAATACATCTGCAAAGTAAGCACAATGTCCCCTCTTGTTTTCAGAGATACCAAAAGACAAGGAGTTCCTCGAGGCCGTCATCAGCGCCATGCGGTCTCTGTTACAGATGATTGCCTCTAAAAATATCCCCCAGGTACAGATTTTACCACACAGCTACATATTTTCCATCACTGATTTTGGATAATTGGGCAATTTTGAAAAGGTTATTTCTGTGGGTTTAGTTTTGAACTTCCATAAAGTTGGGGGTTGTTAAGAAAATGAAATCAGAATCTATGCAGCTGAGGTTAAGATACCCTGACTTTTAGTCTTTATTACGGAGTACTCTTAAATTGCTGGCTCCTATATAATGCCTCTTATTAACAACTAAAATTAAACTCCTGCCTGGTAACTGTCCACACCAGAGTCAAATATTAAAGCCCAGACAGAGATAATTTTGATGACATCATCGGGGTTACTTACTCCTCTAGAATGACAAAAGATTGTTTTCAGTCTCACTAACACTCATAATGATCAGTAAACTGAATGTATTGTGTAAAATCAGTTGAGTCCCCCTTTACCTTTCTGTGACTGAATGAATAGCAAACAGAGACTACGCTTTGTATTCATGTAAAAATGATCCACAAAATGGTTCAATATCTGTCGTCTCTCTCAGTGTATGACCCCCCAGCAGCTGATGAGCCTGAGCGATGCGGCCACCCGCTGTGATGTTGTCAGTGTGAGGGTCAATGCCGTCGCCATTCTGGGCATCACTGGCAGCACATTAGCCAAAGAGAAAGGCACTGCTGAAACCCTTCAGGTATGATTTCTTTTTTTTCTCCTGCCATTTTTCTTGTCTTGTTTCATTTCTTGCTCCTCTAAGAAACTCTGCTCCTACAGATGATTGGAAATGCCTTACTTCAAGTTGCCACAAAGGATACTGACCTGGTTGTGAATGGAGAAGCACTCGATGCCTTGTTTGATGTCTTTGCGGATGGAGACGAGGCAGAGACGGCTGCTAAAAAAATCCAGTTATTACCTGCACTGAAGGCACTTCAACCTGTCTTCAAGGCCAAGGTACCTGGGATTCATATTTAACACTGTTTGACACTTGGTGATTCATCAACATTTTTATGCAATTCCACATTGCCATTTTCCAAATGGATTATTAACCTACATTTCCCACCACTGCACATTTGTTTCTCCTCCTTGCTGCTTGAATTACACCAATTTTTCTTTTCTCCGCCAGATTCGTAAAGAGGGAAGAGGCAGGTACAGCCCTCAGCAGCTTTGTGTACTGGACAACATCAAAGTGAACCTGAGAAGATTCATTGGTTATCTGGAGAAGGTGGTGAAAAAATAAGGACTTGTGTATTTTACGACCAGTTGAACATGTATGTTATGGTCGGAAATTGTATGCTAGCGGGAGCATAGCATGAAACGGAATATGGTTGTGAAACCATCAAGTATTTATTATGTTGGTAGCAAACCATTTGTTAATGTTTATATTCTCTAAATGATTTACTATTAGTGATGTGAATGTTTACTTGTAAAGAAGGTTGGGTGAAAACTAATAATTATTAGTTCTAGTGTGTTGCAGTAAAGAGTGCTTTTCCCTACATTTAACACAAAAGGTTATTCAGACTTCAATGTGAATATTTTCATATCCCCAGTAACATTTGAGTAAAACAGGTTTGCTGAACTGATGACTGGTTTCAACATGGCTACCCTTGTTTAAGCTATGTATTTCAATGGGCAAAAATATTTGATGTTTTGCTGGTCCAGCACAAGTGCTGTTGAAAACTTTACCTTTTTATATGACTGATATTTAGTATTGGCTTGTGTATGAGGGAGATTTTGCTTTATGGAATCATTGCTACCTTTCAGTAACTTACTAAGATCGAAGGTTTAGTATGCTCACTGCCAAAGTTAAAATGATATATATAAAAAATAATAGACTACAGTAATTTAAGACAGGCATTTTAGCCTTCAGAAACGAACACCTATTCTCTACCTCTGCCTCTCAGTCCATTTGTTGCACACTCTGCAACTACTCTGATGCCTGGAGTGGTAAAGCTTTTCTGTCTGCAAGTCACACCAGCCAGCCTTCTGCAGAAAGTGTTTCTCTCAGTAACGTAAGATGATTGCCGAAATACAAGTTTGAAAAAATCTCTGAAGCCATCACCATAATGATCAGCTGGGATCCAGAATTTCCTGGCACAACAGGTTTGAAATAATGTAACCATTTTGCAACTGAGTCATGGATTATCAACTCATCAGCTTCCCAGGTTTTGGTTTCCAATAACTTTTAAGGGGAATAATTAACTTAAGTACAATTGATGAAAAGATTCAAAGATATATTTAGGGAGAATGTCATCAGGTTATGGATGAATGCCTTTTTTTGAAATAAATCCTGATTTCTTAAAGGTGTTTGTTTTATTTTACATTGTAAAAACACATTCTGGTCTAAAGGTAGGACCACAATTAAAAATATTATTTGACACTAAATATTACTATTGAATTCCTGAGTTGATTTTATTGAGTGTAAATGATTAGATTAACACTATTCTTACGAGGGTGTAATACAATGTAAGTAAAGATTATTACCGGTTTGAAAATATTGCTGAAGTGATAAACTGACGAATAACAAGTTAATATGGGAAATTGCAATCGTATCCGCTGCACCCTTTCCTTCTTTTCTTTACGTTTTATTGTGTTAATGATTAATTATTAAGTTGATAGTGGAAACTCTATTTCACAACAACACTCCATAGCGATACACCTGCGATTAAGCATTTTCCACTGGTCATTTACATCGTGAGTTTTTTCTCGGGCTTCAATTGTGGGATGTAAACTCTGACCCGGGTGATAAAAATAATTAAATACTCTGAGGTTTACAGAGAATCTGAGCCGGAAAAAAATTAATCGGGTTTGCGTCGTTGCAGCGTACATGTTGTCCATTATACCTTGATGAGAGGATGATAAATCTGACGTTGTTATGTAACAAAAAACAGTTGTCTGTTGCGTAAGGCCTAGTAGTCTCCGCCCCTTTTCACTCGCCTCGGCGCATGCGCGGTGGCGACGTACGCTCCGCCATTGACGGACCCACGATCAGGAGGAAAGGGTCAGAGAGGCACTTCGACAGGCAGCTGCTGCACGTTTCTCCAGCCTTCAACCTCAACTTTGGTTTGAGCGACGGTTTTTTAACGCTTGACTCACATTCTTCCCAGTTATCGTGGATGATTTTGGTTGACAACTGTTTCCATCGTCACTACCAAGAAACGTGTTTTTGCCATATTACGGGAGTAACGGGCAGCCGAGAACCTCAGCTAGCAGCGGCTATAACGAAGCTATAGCAGGCTAGCTAACGTTAGCTAGCGACCTGGCTAGCTGCACACGAGCTGAGCATTGCTCGGTGGTGGGGTGGTGGTGGGGGGGGCGGTGTGCCTACAGTGTCGTTTGATGGATCCGAGAATTGCCTGGTTTCAACCAGAACAACGTGGACCCGCTAACAACCTGTGGATGCAGATTTGGGAGACGACACAGGGGCTCGGCTACTTGCATGTAAATAACAGCTTCACCACCACTGGATCTCAGAGCACGTCGAGTCTGAAGGCGACCGTCAACGGAGCACCGGGAGCCGTCCTCACCAGCAGAAACGGAGCACTTGACTCAAACACCGGCAGCGGTGAAGGCAGGACTCAGGGGATGTCGACCTCAATGGGGGAAGGAGGGTTGACTGAACAGCGGGACTTTATACCACTGGAAACCAATAGCAACCACAACAACCGAGCCGCTGGCAGGGGCGGTGTCGGCGGAGGGGGGCAGCAGCAGCAGCAGCAGCAGCAACAGGGCAGTGGGGTCGCTGTGCTTTGGAGGGGGTTGACGGACGGACACCCCAACAAAAGAAAAAGAGACAACAAAGCTAGCACTTTCGGATTCAATTCCAGCCTCCAACACGCCTCCAACACGGGAGACTACGGCGGTTACACGGGCACACCATGGAAAGTCAGGAACTACTCAGAGGGAATTGTAGGGTAAGAGAAGAGTTTATCAAAGTAGATTAGATTGGCTGTCTCAATTTTTGGAAACCCGCTGCTTGTAGCAGAGGCATTCAACCCCCTATCCCCCTCATCCCTCCTTACAGAACAAGTCCTCATAAATCAAATCACACAGAGGGTAGGGGGTGCTCCACAAGTGTGAGTCTGTTAACGTTTCAGGGTATCTCGTGTAAACTAGGGGTTAATTCTCTGTTATTTAAGCTATTTTAAACACCTGCACGCTGAAATAACACATGGGGAAAGTGAGGTTGTCACTGGCTCCCCACCCACTTTTCATCCCCACCCACTGAATCCACAGTTGCATAAGTTAACTCTGTGTCGCTAAAAGTTACATGGAAAACCAAAACGGGCTTTCAAAGTGAGCGTATCCAATAATGGATGCATATTTCAACACAACAGGGTTGTGTGTGGTCAGTTGAACTTGCTTCACTTTTGTTTCCAACATCATTCAATCAAATGAGAGTGCCTCTGAAATAACTACTACCTCAAAGGTGTATGAACTCAGGTCTTTACCTCAAACATTTGAGAGTTGTTGTTTTACTCCTTATTCAAAAAACATTCTAGATTTCAAGAAACCATGACAACAGTGTAGTTAATTTCGAAATATGCAACATAGGTGAAAGCAGTTGATGCAGATAGTTTTACTATTTAGTTTTTCCAATAAATGTTCTAACAGACTAAAACACACTCCAGTAAACAGAAACAGGAGCACCGCTGAATCCTTCCCATCTTAATCTGGCTGTCTGACATTGTAATGATCATTAATGGACTGTGAATCAAAATACTCACTTGGCTCACTCCTACTAGCTGAGGTGCATTTTTGAGTAAACCGGCCTGTCAGTAAGAAATAGTTTATAGAACATGTGGGAGAGCACTGACAAGCTACCAGGGTGCTACCACTAGCACTTAGCATATGAGATGCACTAGTCGTCCTCCTCAAGCCCACAGATGTAAGGCTGGTTAGGAGACAAAATTGCAGCTGATATTTGCCAAAGTTGATGAACCGTATTAAAATGGAGTTTACCATTACCATTACTCAAGTCTATTTTAATAATGTACAGGCAAGAGGGTGCACACTGTAAACACTCAGCTCAAATGACACTAGGTTTAGTAGGTTACAGTCATGATGTTAGGACTATAGGGGAGAGGAACCTCAACCAGGTTGGCAAACCCTAGGGCATCATCACACTACATGATGAAGACATCTATGTTTCTGCACAAGCAAGAGGTTTAGGGACTTCCTCCAAGGTACATAGAGACAGAACAGTCTAAAGAGGCTAAAACTCCAACAACATTTATTATTGTTGTATAGACACTTTTTGGCCTTCATCAAGGTCTTTTCTGTACACGTTACATCTGGCACATGCTGAACAATATACAAAAAATCGTAGTGCCATTGTTTTTACACATTGCGGTTAAGATGGGTCATGAAAGTAATGGGAATGGTAAGTTTTTATTTGAACTGGGGAAAAAAAAGAAAAGTGATAATTTGGTGAATTAATTGCTGTGAGTTTTACCAAACCCACATGGTCTTTCACATGTGGAGGAGATTACTTAAAGGCCTTTGCATCTCCACCAATATGGTGCTTAATTTATATTTCAAGGTTGTGACACATTTTACTTTATCAAATAATTGTGGCTTCTGCAGTTTGGATATTGCTCTCTGATGTTTTGCGATTTAGATAATATTTCAGTGTATTGTCATTGCCAATGGTGGCTTCCTATACAGCCAGAAGATGACATTTGGTGAATTTGGCTGAACAGCATGAAGCTGTCAAAAATAGAGGTTTAAGGGGGTATAACCAAAGATAAGGAGTACAGCAGAAATTATAAAAACTTAAGGTATAAAATTAGCTTGCCCCTAATTAGTTTTTCTAATGTTGTCGACCATCAAGACCCTCTGCAGGTACATCATTTGAGTGGCACCCGGATATCTGCGCAGGGCAACATGGATCCTTGTGAACTTAAGCTCATAACAGAACTTACTTTATAATAACAAGGAGACCACAAATGGACCTTTAGGCTTTTTGTGAACTGAGCCCACTGGGTTCTGCGAACATGTGTCAAACCTTTTTTTTTGCACCCACCTGGCCGGCTGTGCAGAGTGTAGCCATGCTGAATGTGCAGATCTGTTTATTAGTGGCTCATTGGTCTGTGGTGTCCTCCATCCGGTCACATCCTCTTCTGTCTCAGCACACAGATAATCTTAAAAACCAGAGTATTATATGAAGCAGGTGGAGAACGACAAGTTGGGGTGGTATAGGGAGATTGCCTGCAGGTCTCCGCAGGGAGCATGCTGACAACTTTAACTGGGTTGGCCAACCAGTGTGCATCACTAATGGGGCTGAATGTCCTTTTTGCTGACTCTTCATTCAATCATTCAGCATTATTGCACTAATTTGTATGAATAGTGGCTGTAAAATGCTTGTACTTTGCTCCTTGGTGAGAAACAACAGCTGTGGGAGTTACAATGCTAAATGACAGTGTTAACAACTTTTCATATGAAAAATAATCTACATGTTTGCAGAGGCTTATCATCACACTTTTAAGTGACATGAGACATTTCTTTTGGAAGAATCAGGGTTGAGGACATACTAGGCATACAAGTGGCCAGAGAAAATCTAAATTATGCTGCCAATGTTTTCATGGATATTTTGATAGTTTAAAAAAAAAATGGCGTTATTGAAAATGTTATAAACTATTTAGTTAAATGTTTAGCATCTTTATCAAATCAAACAAGGCAGGGAATGAGCCTCAAATGGTTAAAGTAGTTGAAAGCTGAAACTAGAAACGTGAGATAAATGTGTGAGATATGATTAATTGCACCTTTGCATATACCAGAACAAGACCTTTAACAGTAGACAACAAGTCATGAGGTATAGGTATAATAAATGAGCATGACACTTAATGTAATTAAGTTATTTCCTCAGCTGCGGTTCTCTTAGATATGATAACGGAGGAAAATATTTTGGTGGGTGGGGCTCTGTTTTAAAGGCCTTATAGGTGCAGAGAATTGCCCTTTCCCCACCCCTTTCTGTTCGAGTTGTAGACAAACAGGACACCAGAGTGTGGAGCCCAGTCTTTGGCTGATCCTCATTTATAGTAATATGGAAGCTCTGTGTTTGCATAAGGACATTCCTTTGTGATTAGCTCTGCTAATACCAGAACCTGAACCTCAGAGCAATGATCAAACTCACCACTACTGAGGGCTCTCTGTCTAAACATACGCTGGTAATTCACAATGCCAGCATGCTCTATGGCATTACAGGGAATCTATTTTGAAATGTGTACGTATAACCCACACTATGTATGTGGCTGTAAAAGCTGTCAGCATTAAGTTATGTTAATTCCATAGTTAAACCTCCACTCATAATACATGTTTGTTTCTTGGGAGGCGCAGTCTTGTTGTGAAATCTGTAGAAGCGTGATAAATGTCCAGCTGCATGAATAACAATACTGGTGGTTTTGGTCGCTTGATTTCCAATAGTACAGCTTTACAAAATAGCATAGAACAAGAATGGAAAATAAACAATACAACTCTGTGAGAGACCTACTGTCAATATTGTTTATGCTAGCTACCTACGTCTGCTGAGATAAAGAGCTGCCTGCTTGTCTCTAATACTGTTAGCTCAAGTATGGGCTCACATTGCAGAGTTATGAATGGTAAGCGAAGAAGTGGAGAACTTTTGATTTGAAGAGAAATTGGAGTATTAAGTTCTGTTACAGGATTTTAAAATCCGAGCAGCATCTTTTTTGCCATTTATGTCCATGTTCCCCTTTTTGTAAGGTCCTATATTTGGATGTGGGGCATAAAGTTTAATTTGCCATATCAGTCAGGGTGATTGACATGCGGCGCAGGCAGAGGTAAACCTGAAAATCATTGTTACATTTGATATTTGCAAGTAGCAAAAAAGAGGAAAGAGGGATGGAAGTGCATATTTCCATGGGACCGTCTCTGCACTATATTTGGCCATGGGGGTTGGTTAGAGACACAGGCATGTGCTTATTTGTGTTTTACGCTCCTCTAGTCTTTCTGGAGCTGAGTAGGTCCAAGGGAGCAGCCCACATCATGATTGAAAAGGAGTGTTTACATGCTCCACACGGCTTCACTTCCACAACACAAAGCCAACCCTCTGAGAAAGAAACCTGAGCCCCTTTTGCGTCTGTCCAGTCAGACGGGAGGCTCTAAGGGAGTGTATCCCCCTTGTTTTCTGTCCTTGTAGAACTGTTATTTAGATTCTGTATATGGGCACAGGAAGTCCGTGTAGCCTCGGTGAGTGGTGGCCTGTTTCTGTCCTGCTCGACTATACTCTGATCTGCTGTTGTGTTGTGGGTTTTTATTGTGTAGGCAAGATGCGATGTTCCAAAGTTCTAGTCATTTTACAACAGTGAGGCATTGTAAGAGAATGAATTCAGAGTGATAGGTGGATTTACTAGATGAGTCTGTTGTTTTTTTTTGTGTAGCTGGGCAGTGTCGGTCTAACAAACCCACTAAAATTGCCATATTAAATTACTTAATTCTTCCCCACAATTAAAAGATTGATTTGGCTATCCTACTGCTGTATTGATCTGGCAATTCCATGTACAAGACACACAAACCTGGTGATCAGTAAAAAAGGGAAGTCAAAGTATTAACAAGAAAAGTGCTAAGGCAAGTAGGTTAAAGGCCTTGTCACATTAGCATTTATGCAAATATAAATGTGATATAAAAGTAAGTTTGTTTTGAATTTTATTGCTGCCCTCGCTGAATTAGACGCAATAGCTTGCAGTATACATCTGGAGTTAAACTCTATTGATATTTTTATGAACTTGTGGTAGTGAAAATTGTCGAAATGGAGCCTTTAAAGAAACATGACGAGTTAGCATTCAAAATAGAGAGTTTGTGTTTTAGCTAAGGTTATATATATGTTTTCATTTGCCCTTTAAAATCCTGGGCAAATCCTTGAAAATGTTAGCAAAATGCACAAATAGCTGACTCAGCATGGGGGCTAATACCAGCTGACTTTGCTGGCTAGCTAGTCTTTTATACATCCAAATAGTTATCCTATTCTTTTTCTTTTTTCTTTTCTTTTATTTTTTAGATCTCCTACATCCATTATTTTGCAATCTGTCTGCATACAAGGGCATGACCCTCTGCTCTTTTCCTCTGCCATCTTCATTTTAATCTCATGTCTTCACTTACGGTGAAAGTCCTGTTCACATAAAACAGTGGCCCAAAATGGTAGTTATGACAGAGCTGTCTGCACTTGATTAATTTCTGTTGAGCCTGGTGTTGGCAGCTAGTTTTGTGTGTTGAAGCAGAACATCACTCGCAGGCTAATGAAAAGTGTGGTTAATCGCTGGCTGATGAGTGGCCCTGGCTGATGCGATTATTGCCATTTATTGACGTTGTCTTTTGGAGATTTATGACTCCCAGCAGCGGCACACAGATCGCACCTCTGTGGCTGAAGCTCCATTATTAGAACAGTGGTTCATCTAGCCTCTACTGGCTGTGACATTTATGTCACGTTCTCCTCTCTCTATCGTGCTGCCTGCCTGGCTGGCTCTCGGCCAAAGTGTGTAAGCCTGTGAAGAGAAGCCTGCGTGCTGGTCCTTTGGACTGTAGGTGAAGCAGGCCCCCCTCTGAACAGCACGTGTGGGCAGCTCTCCATAACTCAGTCTTCCCATGTGTAGCGAGGAATGTGTTTTCCTTTTTTTTTTCCTCTTCCTGTCTAGTACAAACCCTTCCCATGCTCCAGACTGATGCAGTCAGCATGCAACACACGGCGTTCTCGCTTTTTTCACAGCTCGTGTTCAGACTGTGACCCTCTGAGCTTGTGTACCGAACAAACGGCTTCGATCATTTCCTTTTGCTATAGTATACGATGATAATAGTAATATCGTCTTTTTTTGTCTTGTGATGCTGTTACTATTTCCACAAAATCACATCCCAAATCACAGTACAATCTTACTTTGAACTGCTAACACCAAACTTGACATGCTTCGAGTAACCAAAACTATCATACAGGTTTTTTAATTTTAAACAAGTGCTGTTTCAAAGTGTCAAAGGTATCTGATCAGTTGATGTTGCTCAAAGTTTGTTTTGGAAGATCAAGCACAAAGTATTTAACAAGATTTATGATCTATCAGACGCTAACCGCCTTCTGATGTGATACTCCCAGCCCACTAAACAACATGTTTGCCGTGGCACTGGTATTACCATGTTAATTATGTCTGTTCCTGTTTGACTACAGCGCTGAAGCACGCTGCATCCCTCAGGCATGGCCATGCCTAATACTAGCAGTCAGCTGTGTTTGGGCTCCTGTGTAACTGGAGCCCATTTGTCCCAGTAGCAAACACTTAGCACCCCAGATCAGAGCATTGATGAAACATTAATGAATTGGCCATCTGCAATTGCAAGACACGGACACCTTTGCTTCTGTTTGTGGTTGTCCTCATTGTGTGTGATACGACTTGTTTGCCTGCTGGCAACTTGGGACAACCTGAAGCTGTTCTTGGCTGGTGTCGAGGGTCTATAGACACAACAGTGTCACGTAACACACATCTTTGTTGCCTAGGTTGTTGAGGCCCAAAATATCAAGCCTTTGTGAAACTGGAGTCATGATTTTGGAACTTTCCACGGCCACGTTTTATCACCTCCCAAGATCTCATGGAGAACAATAAGTGAAATACATTTCCCCCTTATCAGCAGTCTCACGTGTCAGTCAGATTTGTGAGACTTGAGTGTCTTGTCTTCAGTCTGTTCCAGGTTATGTTTGTTAGTATTTGATTCTGAAGCCGTGCTACAGCCATTTGACCAATACCTCTGTGGTGCCAACATTTCTGAATAGTCAGTGAGTAGTGCTCAGTGTGATGCGACAATAACCTCTTTTTCCTTCATCCCACCCAACTTAACAGATGGCTCTCGTTCACATGAAGGCATTTCAGCACCACACCCAGCCCCCCCTCCCTCTTTCTCTCTCTCTCTCTCTCCATTTTTCTGTTTCACCTTATGTGCATGTTTGGCCTTCTACCTTTATAGGCTTTTCGTTTCCTTTACTTTCCCTCATTCTTTCTTCAACTTACGCCTTTACTCATTTTTTTTTTATCCGTCACCTTCCCATTCCTCTACCTGCGAGCCGTCTGAGGGCCAAGCGAGGTGTCGCTGTGCCTTCAAGCTGTGGCTCTGCAGGACTGTTCAGGGTCCACCTGTGAAACACTTCTTTTTTTTCCTAGTATAATTTTGGGGCATTTTTTACCTTTATTGGATAGTATAGTATAGAGAGACAGGAAATGAGGAGGCAGAGAGAGAGGGGGAATGACATACAGTAAAGGGCCGCCCGATGCGGGATTCGAACTGCAGCGAGGACTGCTCTACCAACTGCGCCACACGACGCCCCCTGTGAAACGCTTCTTAACAAAACCTTTGACATGGATTATACATTTGACTACACTACTGTAGAGACACAGTAATTCCACTTTTTCTCTCAATAGTGACTTCAATACATAAACACAGATTGGGAAGCACGCGCAGCCATTTTTAAGGGCAGAGAGCAGGGCAGGGAGCAGTGTGTAGAAAATAGGATTGCACTGAACTGAATTATGAACTTGAATAATAATACCCATACCCATAGTTGGGGATTATAATGAGTGCACAATGCTGTCTGATAATGCACAACATATTTATGTAGCATTGGCTGTAGTGCTACAACAACTGAATTATTAATCAAATAGAACTCTGCTTACACTCAGCACGTTTCACATGTATTTTATCCTCGATAGCAGCTCTCATCCCCTTTCCCTGCTGCCCTCCATTCAGATTCTATTCAGGCCTACAGAGCAAAGCAGTCAGCTTAAAAAAAAAGAAAGACTAGATTTAACTACTGCATCATCATTAACAATTACAGCCTTAACACCAGTAAGCATTGCTGGCATCATATCAGCAGCACTAGAATAATCACATCAGAGAGAAAAGTTAGGAAAAGAAGAAGTGCTAAAGAGAGGAGATAACATTTTTTCCCTCCCTCTGGGAGCCAGAGCTCTCTTGAAACCTGTTCCACCAGATTACATAACATTACTATGATATAGGCAAGTGGGATAATCAGATAAGCAGTGCCAAGGGTACATGTGCTTCCCAGGCAGGCTCAAGACGGAGAGTAATGTGATCCAGGAAGGTGGGGCATGAGATGTGATTTCTATGGTTGCTGTGATCACGTGCTGAAAGGGAGCAGGAGGGGCCTATTGCTGTGAAATGAAACCTATTGGTGCTGTAGTTGTGTAGAGATGCTATCATCTTTCCCTAAAATAATTTGTGCTTATATTGTAGTAGAAGGAAAGTGGAAAAAATTATTATATTTATGCCATAAAAATGTCCTCTATTTCTCATTGTTTATTGGAGGTAGAAAATGCATTAAAGCCAAATGTGAGCATTAATGTCCCAGACGTACAAAACCCCTCAGTTCAATTAAATGACATGTAATTACCTTCAATAGGTGTTGCTTTTGGCTGAGGGGTCATAAGGACACAGAATGGCTCTACTGAGAGCTTTTTTTTTTTTTTTTTTTAAATGGGAAATAAAAAACTGATGTCATGTTTGTAATGCAGACTGTTAGCTCCTGAGTTTCTTTTACTTTCAAATGAAACCTAATGTGTCATAAGGAGGCTGGGGTGTGCACAGGGGAAATAGATTAGTCACTAAACTTTTCAGTGGTTGTCAGTTCCCATGTGAGAGGAGGGGCAACAAATGGAAATGCAAACTTTTTGCCTCTCCTGACAACAAACTGAACAACAAACAAAAAATTATATTGTGTGCAGACAGTTTGTTTAACCCGTCTACACAACAGGTTACAGCAGAACTTAGCCTAACACATTAATCAAAAATAAATGATGGTGTAGCCTATCATTTAAGCTGTGTGTTGGTGAACCCAATAACTTGATGGAACTCCCATGTAATGCTAAGGAAACTATACCAACGCCTTTTGTTGACCTAAGAAACTGGTCTGAACAAAGGAAGTCAGTGAAATGAAATCATGTCATTTAATGGGCTTTACATCCTCAGATTTCCCCCCCATGATAAACCCCCCCCCCCCCCCCCCCAACAAAAACACACCATTTCAGATAATGGATGTGTCTGTGTGACAGATGTGTTTTGCAAAACCAGCTTGCTTGCATGGGGTGTGTGTGTGAGAGAGAGATGAGCACAGTGGTGATACAATGTAACCGTGGGGAACTTGTATTGTCATGTCCTGGACAGTGGAGCTGCTGTTTTCAGCGATTGCTACTCCCCAAGTTTTTTCAGTTGTCTGTTCATTTGCATTTTAAGATAAATCCTGCATCCACATTCAGTTCAGTCAGACCTGTGAGCAGCCAGTTGGGACACATTCACACCAGCCATGGCAATAATGCATTAAATTCACATTCCCTTTCATTTCAGACAGACCGTTTCAGTGGCACACCCTCAATACATAGTCATTTGTCAAACATGACCTTTGCTGGTACTGTGAGACTAGAACTGTAATGATTAGTCAGTCATCACCAAAAAAAAAAAATCAGCTATGCGGTAATTGATCGTTCCCCTGTTGTTGTTTTTTTAATGCAAAATAATAGCCTTTTGAAAGATGTCAAACTGAGTGTTCTTTGGGGTTTGGAGTATTGATGCAACAATTAATCAATTTAAGCCGGTGATATTTGGGTGTAGGAAATGGTGATGTGCATTCTTTTCTGACATATACATTTATTTTAATCAATGAAGATAAGATGGGATGGAGCTCATAATAACTTTATAAACTCCCCAAACTGCGGCTGTGTCTTGGTGTCTGGTTCATATGTCATGAATGTCACTCATGTGTCGTGCAAATATTTTTTCTTGGCCTGGATCCAGACTTTGAGCAGTGTGCCTGCACCAGCTTTGGAGTTCGTTTTCTCAAGGTCACCATGATAGTTTTTGTAGTTAGGGAGATGATTGTATTTTTCATAGATGGTTAGAGCAGAAATAATCTATGTGAAACTCAGTCAACTTTCACTGTTGTCAGGTGGAGAGTGCTTGTTACATAAAAGTCAGACAGTAGACAGTGCTCTTTGGGGCGTAGTTCAGTCAGTGTTGGTAGCTCTGAGCGTTTTTCTAGTCCAACTTTCTCTGGTATATGCACATACTTCGCTTTGTTGCCGCCTTTTATTTATAAGAAGACGAAGCATCACTTTCCTTTTCTCATTCTCTGTAGCCAGCCAGGAGGAATAAGGCCTGCTATTGGCCTAATCTGAGTTTATATGGCTGTTCCGGGCACACGTGCTTGTGTGTGTGTGCCTGCATGTTTGTCCGCCCACAAAGCTTCGTCCCCTGCGTCTATGTGTATGTAGACAAAACTGGTCAATCAAAGGTCACTGCATGTGGGCAGTGTGACCTGTTCCAAGGACAAACATGGTCCCCTTGCCCTTACTGAGTACAAGTTTAGGTTTCTGACATTGTGTGCGGACATGGCAGGGCTTCCTGTTTTGTTTTTGCTCAGCCCTGGCTACAGTTGACCAAAAAGACATGATATGAAAAACCATGGACTGCCACTGCAAATGACTTTTCACTGTCTTCTTGGAAGGTATTCAGAGAACATCTGGAGACATCTGCTCTTGTTTGTAAAGACTTGTATTTGCCATGAAAGTGTTGATATTATATATTTTTCTGGCAACATCTTCCATCTCTACTTGAATACCGCTCATTGTGCCGTTCTGTAAATTCAAATCTTAGATCTGCGAAGTACAAAAAGTGTTTCAGCAGTTGGTCGTAAGAGTTGTTGAGTTCAGCTGGCTCTGTGACACGTCTGTATCAATGCACAGGGGGGAAAATAGAGCCAATTCTCTTTTTTTGTTGCATCATTTCTCCAAGTAACAACACATCTCTTAAGTAGCAAGCCCTTTATCACTCACCCCAACCCCATTGTCAGTCACATGTGATTTATTTATGGGAGCTCTGAACATTCGTACACAAAGAGAAAGGAGCAGGAACCCATTTCTTCCCTTGCTTGACAACAAACATCTGTCACAGTGTCCTTTTACAAATCAATTAACCCACAAATGATTTCTTTTCTCTGCCTTTATCAGATTTCTAAACTCTAACTGCTAAAGATGTAGTTATGTGTTTTAAATATATAACTAGAAAGAAGAGAATAAAGCTATTAGCTGTGTCCTGTCAGCGTGACTCGGTGTGACATCTGTATTTGTGGCGCCCATTCCCTTGGCATTGCATACTGTGCCTTTTTGCTCTGCTATCAGGGAGAGCAGATAAGGCCAGGAGAATGAGAAAACCCCTGGTTTTGTTTATTCCCCCCTAGTCTCACGTCTGAATGTGATGGGATGTGAAATGTGGCAAACCTCAGTAGACTAGAATTGTTAAAACCGACTTAATTGATCTGTTAACATGGTATTCAATATAAGTTTGACTAGTTTAGTTGTCCGTTATATGTCTCAGTTCTTCTCACCAACCTGCTAGAGTGTGATTAAAGTAGCTGCTGTATGTCAATAGATATCTAAAAGGGGTACATCTGAAATGTGCATGTGCTCTATATAGTCTTGTTCCGTACAGCTGTGAAACCTGTGTGTTTTCTCCTGCTTGTGTGTCTGTTCATGTCCACATTCTTCTGCTCGTCTCACCACGCCGTGCTCTGTGTGCAGGTTACATGAGGAGATCAATGACTTCTACGAGTACATCTCCCCAAGGCCGGAAGAGGAGAAGATGAGGCTGGAGGTGGTGGACAGAATCAAGGGAGTCATCCGCGACCTGTGGCCTTTTGCTGAGGTACACATCCTCCTAGGGATGAATAAAGTGTTCTCTACTCTACTCTACATCATCCCAAACCCCCAAAAATGTGTTTCCTGGAAAATCCCGTTTGTAAGCTGAAAGCTACACAAATAAAGGATGTCCCGCATCACCCGGGATTAATGGATTTGGATTTGTAGGTTTGTGAAAAAAAGGTGTTAAATGATACTTGGAACACATCTCTGGTGCAGTGGGTTGGTGCTTTTATTGAGGCCACCTTGGACAGCAGTGGTCTATTGTGAGAGCCAGGCTGTGTGTGCAGTAGCAAGGTAATGGCTATAAGCTTCAGCCTTTCTCCATGTTGCACAGTAATCTGTTTGGGCCATGGTAATCAGCGCACCTCAGGCATTCTTGTACCCACTGACTTTGATCCTGCTGATAGAGCAGTGTTCTTCGACGTGTGTCTGCTCCGAGCTTAGCAGCTCCTAAATTAAGTAGCACACTGCAGTACCAGACCCGACCAGCTTTATTCCCCTCTGGAAAGAGGTGGGGCCACTTCGTCAACCAGTCAGCGTGATGCTTGTTTAATTAGTTGATGAATTTAGCTAAGTAGATGTCCACCAGACACTCGGAGTCTGGTGCTACACAGAATCATTATCCTGTCAGGTATATATGGAAGCTTGTCTAGGTCAGCTGCACCACCAGATCTATCTGGCAGCTTCTGCTTCAGCTTTGGTTTCAAGACATTTCCTAAACCCTTAGACCGTTAAGATATTAATCACCTACTAGTGATGAGGCGCACTGTCAGTACGTGACAACTAGTCTTATTAGAACATGTCAAGATGAGCTAAAACATAGCTCTCCTTGAATCAGTTACCTCACCCCTTCACAGAAGCCTTAAGGACTTACTGATTATTCATTTGCAAACATGGCTCTACAATCAGCTTAGCTTGGACATGTGACTGGGCAGTATACAAGAGTTTACTACTACAGGTTGATGTGAGGTGTAGAGAGAAGGTTTAAGTGGAGGTATGGTCTGGCCCTGGCTTAAGTCTATTTCTGCTGCAATGCCTTTTTTTTTTTTTGATTGCGCAGTGGGAGGTTATAAGGTGGAAAGTTGAGCATATTTTAGTCACGGTAGCACTCGCATGCAGGTTAAGAGATCAGTGGCTTAAAGGACTATTTTTGTATGTAAACATCCTGCAAGTTTGGATTTGCACAATAGCCACTTTCAACGTTAATGAAATCAGTCGATCCGTACCAAGGGCCATACTTTCCCTTAATGTCCCACTTGAAATATTTCAACTGTACACTCATTTTTTTTCTCTTTGCACAGTTTGTAATAGTCTTAGAGCCACACCCATGCAGATAGTTTGGGCTTGTCATTACGTTCACGCTATGGTACACTTATATAACGTTTATGCACCTTGGAAAACAGGTTTCCGTGTGGTACAGTGTGGGTACATCAAAAAAGAACACCACCTTGATGCTTGCTTGATGACACGTTTTGTCCTCGGTTCAGTTCAGCTCAGTTCATAACATATTTATGTCAATATTCAAAATATTAAAATGTCAAAATATTCAGGTATCCAGGTGCTAGGATTTTTAGAGTGTGAAGTGAGTGTAAATGACAGAATAATTAAAATAAAGATATGCATGTGTGTAACTGTGTGTATCTCCTCTCAGGTCGAAGTGTTTGGGAGCTTCAAGACTGGTCTTTATCTGCCAACAAGGTGAGTGGTTTCCTAAACCAGTCCAGAGATTTAAACACATCCTTTTTTTTTGTCTCTCTTGGCCAAACTGTTAGTGTGAACTGGCACCTGACCAAGAACTCAGTTATATTGAGCTCTGGAGAAAGAATCGTTACCTGCTTTTGTTTGAAAATCAAGTGTTTCAGTCATTCTTAGTACTTGTTCTTTTTAAAAACTTTATTCTGAGAGAGGCCGCGACTGCCGACAGACACCCACACAACCACCTACGCACAATAACAACTCCCCCTTCAACATGTCACCTGGATTAGTGCTCTCTTGACACCACACTGAGCGCTTTAATAGGACTAAGCTGTTTTGTGGAAGCATGCTTGTCAGCTGGGGGATGTGTGTCTGTTTACATGCGTCTCTTTCTGGCATTTGTCAAGGAGCTATTTGTTTGTATTTCAGTTACATGGTGCAAATACATTGCACTTATGTTTGCTTATGTTTTGTTTGCAGTGGGTGGCTTGTGTGTAACACTTCTGTATGCAATAAACAAAGCCTGTCTGCAGTGATCTACCGTGCAGAAATCATTTAAAAAGGGTTGACCTGTGTATAGTCTAACAAAACTAACAGAAAATCTATTCAACAGATGTTGCACTTTGTTTGCTGAATGTTCGGGTTTGCTAATGTTTTGTCAGTTAGGAAAATAGACAAAACTTTGTTGTTAGTTGCTCCTGTATGTACGGTAGTAGACTTACGTCAAGCTTTTCTTTTCCTCTACCAGTGATATTGACCTGGTGGTTTTTGGAAAGTGGGAGACACTGCCACTCTGGACACTGGAGCAGGCTCTAAGGAAGAGAAACGTTGCAGATGAGAACTCCATCAAAGTTTTGGACAAGGCCACGGTAAGACTCTTCACACCCGCAAGTGTGCATGTACAGTACAACATATACCGTGTGTGTAGTTGTGTATGTATTGGGCTAGAAAACTACTTTTCTTTCTTTTTATATGAATTGATTAGACTGTGGGTTTGCTTTAGTAACTGCTTATTTGTATAGAAATCTTTTTTCACAAGGCCTTTTTTCTAGACGTTTTTGGACATGGCTATCCCATGTACAGCTAGCCAGCTATGCCATATATAATGTATAGACGTTACTACTTATGTTTGGACATGACTTTCGAAATGGAGTGTGTTCCTCAGATATGACTGCGATCCTCACTAGTTAAGGTGAAAAAAATGTCAGCAGTCGGTACTAATTTGTTATTCTATAGTTTAGGATGTAATTATTCAAATTGTGTGATCCAGGAAGAATTTAATCTGTAGTGAGATGGAAATCTGACAGTTGCAACATGTAAATCCAGGAGTATAACTTCCCAACTTGTTGCAATTATAATGATTAATGAATAGTCATCATTCATTTAGCCATTAATCAGTATGCTGTTGAAGGTGTGCTGACAAGCTGTAAATTTTGTTAGTACGCTCTTTTGACATTTCCAAAACTTTGGCTTCTCTGGTGTGTATGCACACCTTGTGCACAGGTATGTGCGCCGACACGCCCAATAACTTAAAAGCCAAATGTGCATCAGGGCTTAAATTATTTCTTGTACTCTAGAGTTGGCGACAAATGCAGAGTTCCACCCAAATTAAGGCATTATATTTATTTTTATTAGTGTCACCAACACATTATTTCCCAGCCTTGTATGAGCAATTCTTCGTTGGTTAAAAACTGTATACATTGCATCCTTTCCCATTTTGTTTAATTTTATTTCAGGACTTAAAGGATTTGAATAAATCTTTATCTTTGTTTCACTTTTGTTGTAGACTTGGAACAGATTAGCACTTTTAAATCTTTGCTCAAGGAATTAATTCAAGGATTAGATCACTCAACGGGGCTTTGTGTACCACGGTATCTGTATGTTGTTTACAGATTTGTGTCTTATAGCACAACACCTGTAGCTGTGAGGAATTGTGAGAGGGCAGCTTTGTCTATGTTATTTCGCTCTGACTATGTGATATGTCTGTTCGCAGGTTCCCATCATCAAACTAACAGACTCCTTCACTGAGGTCAAAGTTGACATCAGCTTCAATGTGAAGAGTGGTGTCAAAGCTGCTCGACTCATTAAGGATTTCAAAGAGGTACAGTTTGCATATTCGGGGCTCTACACCACAAATTCACAAATTGACATGAGATAAAAGAGATAAAAATGAAATGCTCAAATCTTTCTGTGTTCTTCTGTTTATCTAACGAGTATATAGATGCTTCATGATAAATAAAACTTGACTGACTTCAGTTTTGACACCCGAATTCAACTGGTGCACTTCATATAGCAAACCAATCATGTTTTAAGACTGGAGGATTTCTAAGTGACACACTAAAGCGTCACATTTTAACAAACATTTAAAGGGAGGAGTCACTTTGTTCAAAAATATTGATCTTGTGTCGCATGTTGAGAGTGACTCATAACTTGCTTCATCTCGCATTGAAAAATGTTAATTGTCAGACATCAGGTTTGTAATGGTGTGGATTGGCCTTACACTCTATTAGTGACCAATAGGACAAGTAATAGTATCTATTGGAGGCTAAATTCCTGTCTTCCTCTAGAGGGAGCTGTAGACAGTAAATTTCACTGCTCACTGTGTCCTCCTCTGTCTCTTGTCCTGTAGAAATACCCTGTGCTGCCTTACCTGGTCCTGGTGCTGAAGCAGTTCCTACTGCAGAGGGATCTAAATGAAGTTTTTACTGGTGGGATTGGCTCCTACAGTCTGTTCCTGATGGCTGTCAGCTTCCTGCAGGTATACACCCGTGTTCAACAAGAAACTCTTAATGCTTTAACAAACTAAATTTTTTGGAGTACTGCACATTTGTCCTCATTTTATGCGTCATTTTTCTCAGTTTTGTGGCAGATTTGTGTTCTTAACTGAAGCCTTTTTTTTTGTACAGTTTCTTTATAAGATCTTAGTATAATAGGAATGTCTATGTCCATAGGCCCTGAAATTCTCAGTGTTTTGACCAAAATTAACCACAAATACTGACATCTCCTTGGACCGTGTTCTTTCCTAGCTTCATTACAGGGACGACGTGTGCAGTCCCAACATCAACATCGGTGTTCTGCTCATTGAATTCTTTGAGCTCTACGGTCGCCACTTCAACTACCTGAAGACAGGCATCAGGATAAAAGATGGAGGTTGTTACGTTGCCAAAGACGAGGTTCAGAAGAACATGATGGATGGCTACAGGCCCTCCATGCTCTACATTGAGGACCCACTGCAGCCAGGTAGGAAGTGTGAACACAAAGGTTGAGGTTTAGAAAGTGGGTGGCTAAAGCTCACAAGTGCATAATTTGAACGTTTGTTTGTCTTGTTTCCAACAGACAACGACGTTGGGCGGAGTTCCTATGGTGCCATGCAGGTGAAGCAGGCATTCGACTACGCCTATGTGGTGCTCAGCCATGCTGTGTCGCCCATCGCCAAGTACTACCCCAATAATGAGACTGAGAGGTAAGGAGCTCAATAGAGAAACTGCCAATCACGTATCACAGATGATGAGCCATTCCTAATGACTATCATCTGATTTGGATTATTGCTTGATCCGTCATAGCATTCTTCACAGCCAGACAGTTTAATGTTACACTATTCAGTCTCAAATTGTCACTGGTGATTTAATGTCAGTAAGATTACTACGCTTCAGCTGTTTTGAGAATAAACACTAGTATAACGTGTTTACGTCCTCCTGTATCCCATCACAGCATACTTGGCAGAATAATCCGGGTGACACTGGAAGTGGATGAATACAGGGAATGGATCCGAAAAAACTGGGGGAGCCCATCTCAGAATGAATTGCCACTCAACAGTATGTTTACACACTCACTTAATTTTCTAAAGTTTCTTCTCGTCTTGTTGATCCTGAAAAAAAGAGAGATAAAAGTCAGCAGTTCCTGGTCAGTTGAATCTGACGGGGTATAGCTGGACCTGGCATGGCTGTAAAAAGCTGACCTGACCTGACCTGACCTGACCTTTGTGTTTACATTTGTTACTTCTTTGTAGGAAATGACGTCACACTCTTTGAGTCCCAACAACTCGACGAGTGCAACAACAACGTCCCAGATGAGGACGACGTTGTGGTTCTACCTTCAGCCCCCCACAGCAAAACCTCCTCCAACTCCTCCTCTCCATCCCCCTCGCTGCGCTCCTCTCCTTCATCCTCCCTGCTGTCGCCTTCCTCCACGTCCTCCAACTCCAGCTCCAGTGATGCGGTCAGTAGCTCAGATGCACACACCCTTCAAATATTACTATTCTATGTACTTATCCGTAGCTGTTAAAGCTGTGTGATGAAAACTCTTGATCATCTTATTTGCTGGTTTTCCACAGGACTCTGACGGGACACCGTGCAAGACAGCCAAGCAGCAGTCTGGCCGGGGCTCCAGCGCTCACAGAGAAAAGTCAGCTGCCGTTAGTAATCACCGAACACAGAGCCACACTACTGGCACTCCATCTGGAAGCAACAAAGGAGGAAAGGTGCGGTCAGCCTTCCCTTATATAGGAAAAAATTAACAGACCACTCCCAAAATGATCAGTTTCTCTGGTTTTACTATTTATAGGTATGTGTTTGAGTAAAATTAAATTTTAAAAATGTTGTTTTATTCTATTAACTACCGACAACATTTCTCGCAAAATTGAAAAAAAAAAATTGTGATTTAGAGCTTTTATTGGCTAATGACTAAACTAGTCTAAATAACAAAAATTTCAAGTCTTTTCAGACCTTGAATAATAATAATAATGCAAAGAAAACATGTTCATATTTATTCCTAAAGAACACAGCAAGAATATTTTAACTCAGGAAGAGTTTATAAATCAGTTTTTGTGGGATAATGTCAATGTTTAATCCCAGCTGTGGTTTTTATAATCTTCCTATAAAATCAGATGTGGTTCAGGTGATGACCCGATCAGTGTCTCATTAAAGTTGTGTTTGTGTTGGTATTTAAAAAAGAAAAGAAAAGAATGACTGTCTTACATGTAGAGATGCTTTTAAGAAACATTTGTGAAAGTGGTCTCTTATTTTTTTCCAGAGCTGTATATATACACACACACATGTAACATGTGCCCATAAGTTTAAGAATGAGACAGACACAAAAACTGTTGTGTTAAACATATATCACTCACCATATGACACAAAAATGAGTCTGAAATAATAGTTTATTTTTGAAACTTAACTTATTTAGTGGTACTTTTCATGATGCTTGAAAATATTGAATATTGTATCGAATACCTAAGAGAAATCCTCTGGAAAAACTAATCTGGACTTTGTGCTCTGACCCACTCCAGGGCAGGATGTCTCGTTCCCACCACAAGGGCGGCCACCACGGGCAGCAAAGCTCGTCATCCAGTACCAAAAGTCATCCGAGCAACAAGCCACATCACCAGGGCAACAGCAAGAAGAGGAAAAATGTACGGGACTCTACACAAGAGGACCTCTGCAGATAGGGGTGACCTCGCCTGCCCCCCTCCCCCAAACCCCAATCCCCTGTCCTGTCTGCAACTGACTGACTGTCATGTCCCACTTCTGCTGCCAGACTCCAGCCTCGGGAGGTTGTTAGAAGTATTTAAACATCTACAGTATCTGTCTCTCTGTCACGCTTTTTGGGATGACAAGCAACAATTTCTAGCAGTAAAAAAAAAAGAACAAAAAAAGAATCATTATAGGAAACGGGGTTTGATTTCTTGGACATGAACTGAAATCATATTGGATAAAATGCTCATTTGCTTCCGAACAGCTTCTTTTAAGGAGCAGTTTTCCTTCCCACAGCCAGCACCTACACAACATGCCTCTTGCGCCTCCTGCTGCACAGGAGAAGACAGGTTGGGTGTCGGGAAATCTACTCTGGAGCAATACCTGGAGCTGCCGGCTGGAAGATAGGATCCAAAATTTTATCAAAAAAAGGAAAAAAAAGAAGAAAAAAGCAAATGGCTTAAAATGTATAAAAATATAAATGTTATGTTGAACAGACAAATATATACACAGATTTTTTTAAGATGGTAACTTACAAATGCAATCAGTAAGAGTGGGACATAACTTATGCATGAGATTTTTTTGTTGGTTGATTTTTCTGTTGGTTTTTGTTAAGTCTAAACAGGTTATACAAAGATTTGTACAAAAACGCATCAGAAAAAAAAAAAAAGGAAAAATACAAATAAGAAGAGATTGTTTCATATGAGATTTTTACAAAATATACCGATTGAAGACATGTAAACATGCACATCTTGTGCCCGCAGCCTTTTGGCCAAAGCCAAGAGCTGATTTGGGTCCCATTGCCAACATAAATCATCAGCATCTACTTTTACTTCTGGTTGCTCTCTGTGAGTGTGCTACAGTGTTAAAATTTAGCCTTGAGTGAGCCAACGCTCACACACAACAACCCTATAGATGACCAGGTGAGAGATCATCATCTCAATAGCACAGCCACACCTGTGTCGAGGCTTTAAGACTATTAAGACTACAGGTTTAAATTAATAAGGGGGAGATTATGGTTTTATTGAAAAATCCTACACTTGAAGAAAAAAAAAAGTGTTAACATGACAACTGTGGGTGATAATCTGTTCCTTCGGTAATTTACCAACTACAAAATCATTTGTATTTGTTAAATGTATTTATTTTTTTATTAATTATATGAACATAGTATGGATAAATGTATTATTAACATTAGAGCCCATATCTTTTGAGTCCTATATTTGAAATAGGATAAGTTGCGGGGAGGGAGGGTGGGTTGGGGTGGGAATATTCAGGTACAGTAAAATACCACCTTTATTATTTGATTGGGTTTTTTTTTTTTTTTTTTTTTTTTTCTTTTCATTGACAGTTGAGTGACCAAGTTACTTTGGAAGGTTTGAGAGACCATTTTACAAGTTATACAGTGATAATTGTATTTTAATATGTGGCTGGTCTACTTATCTAAAAGGGAGCGGATAGTTGTTTTTTTTCCTCGATTTTTTTTTCTTCCCAGAAACTATCAGAAGCAACTGTCTTAAATGCCCCCTCCCCCTTTGTCATGGCGGTACAGCAACTAACCTGTAGATGGAGTCATTGCTCTGAGCCGTAATCCACACAGAGTTAGGGCTTGTATACTGCATTTGGACGGTTATATTGGCAATTGACTGGTCAATATCCTGATATCCATTACGGAATGGGCAGCTGCACATGGAAAACCCATGAAAGTTGAGTGCTTGCCGGAAGGAGTAACACACCAAAGCACAGTGTAATCCCCAAATTTCCTTCCTTCCAAATGAGACGAGAATCACCCACAGTGAAAAAAACAAACAAGTAGTCAGCAATAACTTAACCACCTTCACATTATACATCACTACTACTGTCTGCTGCAGCGACATGATGCCTAGCTCACCCACCAGAGCAAGTTTAATCTTCTGTGTTAAGAAAGTGAAGCACATTTGAGTCCATGCACTAACTCACGTTCTATTATATTTAGTGTTGAGATATTATGAAAAAAAAAAAGTACGGTTCCATGCCCACCCACCAAGTACCACCCCTCAGCGCTACGGTTGCGGTTTAAATGCAGTATATAAACGCTGGTCTTGTGGTAGACGGACGAGGAGAAAGGTGAATAATGTCAGCCGTGCCATCTGAATGTCCACTGACCATCTTTATTTTCACTGCAGGAAGCCTTCAAACCCAACTGTACTCATCTGAAATTTGTTTCTCTGCAGCTATTACAATTCATGCAATAAAAACAGTACAATGAACCTGGGTGTGGAGACATGTTCTTAATGAGTGTTGCCTTTTGTCTGCTGTGCATGAGTGAGTGGTTATGCTTCGCGAGCGGACTTGACGTGGAGGGTGTGCGTTGCCGTGTGTGTGTGTGTGTGAGTGACAGACATGATGGAGGTGGGGCGTCCGCGCGCAGAGTGGCGCGCGTGGACAGTTGTAGAGGAGCACGGGGACACAGCACGCTCTCCTACCCTGCGCCTGCCGGTTGTATTTTTTTTCTTGATTTATCTCCGGGACGCTGTAGACATAACCCAGGTAAGATGCAACAACTTAATTTAAAAGAAGGCTAATGGCGACTTGTTTAGGCTGTACAACCTGAAACCCTCCTGGCAGTCGCCTCATCGTTACAGGGGGAAGGTTTAATTGTTGGTGAGCTTCAACAAAAACGGCAGAATGTGTGTTTTTTTGTCTAAAACTTTCCACCTCTCGATTTTCCTTCAGGTTTATTAAAAGATGAGCATTTATCTAGAGTTGTGAGTAAAAAAAGAAAAGAAAAAGTGTACTCATGTGGCCTTTTTCACCTGGCTGCTCCTGTCGCCCGGAGACTTGATGTTGAGTTTGGTGCATGTAGCGAGCTCACTCCAACAAAGATGCCGCCAAGTTAACGTCGGCGCCCCAGAGCTGAGCTGTGTGCGTATATTGAGGATTTGTTCGGTCATGTTGTTTTTTTTTTTTTTTTTTTTGTCTTGTGTCACCGGTTTGACAGTAGCTCGAGTCGTGTGTCTTCGTGTTCTGCACTTAAGGAGAAATGAACCCTGGTTGAGCAAGATGAAACCGTATCGCAACTGTTGTTACTGCTGCGCTGCTGTGGTCGTGACGTTTCAGAGTTTTCTTTTGGTTGATGCGCCGATAAGCAGTCAGCAGTGGAAAACATACGGTCTACCAGTCATCTTGTGTTGTCTTTTGTCAGTAACTTGGTGTTCTTCCAAATAAGACTGACCCCCAAATATTTTCAGGACAGGAAATGTGTGTTTTTTTTAACAAGTGTAGACAAAAGTGCTGCCTTGCTGTTTAAGATGCTGACTTGAAAGAGTTCATCTTTTCATATCTGTCACGTTAACATTTTTGCTTGTGGGCTAAACAGGACCTTTTCTGAGTCACTGGTCATTTTCGTCAATAGAAAATAGAAATGCCCTAGGATTAGAAAAGATGCAGCTGGTTTATTGTTGCAGTTACAGTACAGGGTTGTCCCTATACCTCCTTGCTCCACAAATGTCTTTCATTAGATAAAACAAGAGTTTTAAATGTGAGCATTGTTTGACCTGCATTGGTCATACACAGTGGTATCTAGACAAATCAAAAGGGTGCAGTCATCTCCTTTGTTTAATCACTGACTTTTAATATCCTACCGCAGTGCTATTGCTTAAACTGTGGAGCTGTGTCATGAGATGGCATGAGAAAGCAAAGTCATTCACTTTTAATTAAAGCAAAAGATCATCAGCCTCGAAGGGTCAGTTCACCCCTTTTTAGAAGAAAACAAATCATGCTCAGTGAGATAGCTTTGATTTAATTGTTTAGATCTCGGATTTCTACTGTTATACCCAATATAAAAAGGTGTAACTGAAGTGTGTTTTGGGCAGGGTGATAGTTATATGGTCAACTTGATGTTTTGTTATGTAGATGACAGCTGTGAGCAACAGTGGTGCCTTAAGTCACTATTGCTCTCCATTGTTTTTTATTAATTCAGCTGTGTGCGGCATGTTGTTGGCATGTTACTCTGCATGGTTGCTGACCACTGCGAATTAGCGATCCGACAGACAACAGGAGATCAGTTTAGGGTCACAGATCTTACTGGTTGGATTTCTCTGAATTGTATAGCTGAGAAAATATCTTGTGAATGCATCAACTACTAGAAAATCAAAGTGTAGCTGTGCCTGATCACGGCTGTTTGCCAAAGCTTAATAGCTGTTGCTGTTTGCACTGTAAACTGAATTCCTTGTTTTATGTTTGCAGAGAATGGGAGCAAGAAAAATGTGCAAACCTTACAATCGGACGGTAAATACTGGCAGTGTAATTCAGTGCACACATTTGGCTTCATGTTTCCATCCATATGGAGCATACATAGTGCCACCATCTGCATAAGTATGACGTACGTGTGTGTGTATCATTTTGATGATTACATCACTAATCCCTGTCAGTTTTGCCCTAGTAGATGGAGGTAGATTATGGAGGGTTACCAGTAACTGGGTTTCTGTGAGGAGGACAGAGCATCATCACTTTTAATAGTGAAGCCAAATGTCCTTAAATAGTGAGGGTTACAAAACGGGTTTGTTTCCTAATGTCTTTGAGGAAGAAAGAAAAAAATTCTGAGTGAGGGAGCAAACAGGTCAATGAGTCGTGACGCATGAAACTGATTTGTTTGAGTAGAATTGGTGTATAAGACTTCAAAGTGTCACCACAGAAAGATGGGGTTAAATTCTTGGTCATGGATCAGTGGATCAATGCACCACCGCCATGCATAGACCGCCGAATAGAAAGGCTGTAATCTAAATTGTGACACATACATTGGCATTTGCCACTGGTGTGCAATTATCCATTGTGATGCTGTGATGTATCTCATTCTGACATGATGGGAAGCTTGTTGTGATTGTGCATGTTACTAGATTGATTTTACAGTTTGATGGATCTGGACAGGGGCCGTCTGTTGAGGGTTGTGCATCACAGCTCCCACAAAAAGAAACAAACAGAAAAACCAGGAACAGATCTGCACTGTTCAGAGTGATGACAGAATCTACTATCCTCATTGTTATTTTGTGACGAGTCTCTTAATAACCAGTGGTAGAGTTGTTTTGTGTGTCTTTTTCCTCTGTCATGCAGCCTCAGCTGGTCAAGTAGGCAGCAGAAAGCCTTGTTTTCCAAATTGAGTTTTATGTTCCTTCCGGGACTGTCTGTATGACTTGACCAAAAACAGCGCTTTTAATTTAGAGAATCTTTAATTTTTAGATTATATATTAACTAACTGTGTTGTTATGTTCTGATCCGTGGTTAAAACATTGATGCATTTGGAGTCACTGGGACAAAATTAATCGGATCGTTTGAGCATTTGCGGGCTAATGTTCATAATAGACATCATCATAAGCAGTCTGTATCTCGCAGGTCTGGGTTTATTGTTTTTCTGTCCAGGTTTTGACCATGGCTCCTTGACAACTGGTGATTTTCTCTTTTGATAAAGTGCTGATCATAGACTGTAAAAAAAAAAAAAAGGTGCTGATGTAGTCTGACTCCTCATGAGTTGGCACAGCTGTACAAATCATACTCATTAGTGGCCAGATTTGTTGTTTTTACACATATCCAACAACGCGAAAGAGAATGCTGCAGATTTGTTTAGCTTACCAAAACACACACACACACACACACACACACACACACACACACACACACACACACACACACACACACACACACAGTATATACTAGGGGTGGGCCAAAATATCGATATGGCAATATATCGCGATACTTTATGCCGCGATACGATATCGATATTCAATATTTAAATATCGATTTTTTTTTTCCAAAAAAAAAAAAAAAAATTCAAAAAAAAAATTTTTTTTCAATTTTTTTTTCAATTAATAAATCATGTTTCAGACCTAAATCCAATTGAAATATGTTGTTGTAACTTGCACTTGTATAAAATGGCATGGATAATTTGAATTACATTGTTTTGACTCAGTTTGTCCCATGAATTATCACTATCGTCTGATGTAGATACAACTCGGATTTTAAGTGACACAGATATCGTGATGTATCGTGGATGAAATTTCTTGCAATATATCGATAATCGCAGAATCGCTGTACCGTGATATTATCGTTATCGTGGGTAAAATATCGTGATAGTATCGTATCGTGGGGTACCTAGTGATACCCAGCCCTAGTATATACCCAATTTGCTAATACACATGCATTCTGTACATGCACAGTCTGTACTTGACAATGACAGTGACCTTGACAGGAAATATGAAGAACCTCCACAGGAAATGTGAATGTGAGTTCTTGCAGGTTTTCTTTAGACCTTGTGTTGACACCGTCTTTCAGGCAGAGACACACGCGCCCTTCTTGTAACTTGCTTTCAGTATCTCATAATCTGAAGAAAGAGATGTTCTTTGCTATGCAAGAAAGAAAAAAATGTCTATTTTCTTATCCTATTAGAGTTATTCATGAAGAACTATACAATCACATGGAAGCTGTATCTTAAAGCACTGCAATAAACTCCACCTAGTACAAGCGATATCTGTCTTTTTAGAAGGTGTGGGTCAGGAAAAACCTACTCAACCTCTTTCAACTGTGACTTCCTTCCTATGTTGGCGTCAGTAGAGACGTGTCACCCAGGTTAGTCCTCTACACACACTCACACAGACTGATTGCTCACATAATAGGCATTTTGTGTTGTCATTAGATGCAGTGGTTCGTTTGAAATGATTCTACTCTCTCTTAGCGCTGATTATTTCCTTCCCTCTACCTCTCCCCCACTCTGGCATCGCCTGTCTCTTATGTCTCATCTTTCATCCTCACTTACACTCATCCACTTTTGAGCAGGCTGTTTGCTCTCCCACCTCCACCCCTCACCCCCACCTCCTCAGGCTTGAAATGAGAAGGCTTTCTCTTGGTGGACAGCGTGCTAATCCCTGAACACACACTGGGGACTAATCGGACTCATTAACTCTGACTCTGGCGCTCTGAGCCACAGATCAGTACTAATCCCTTCTCACCACAGTCCTTTCCATCCATATTATAAATGCTCTTTCTCTTTTCATGTGCTTTTTACCGGCAAATTAAGAGAAGCGAGTGAGCATCTTACCCGTACAAAGAGATTTTGTAATGCTGTTGTTTCGTTGAGTAGACCCAGTGATCCTCTTTAATCTTCACCTCAGAATAACTTTTAGAAACATGGTGTTCATCATATATTTTTGAAAGCACCTTACAATGTTAAACATGGCAAGGATGTGAAAGCAGAGAAAAAACATTGGTCATCATCAGATCATCAGTCAGAGCCACACTCACTGGAGCGACCAAACTCCATGGATTGTTCTCTACACTGATTGAGCTTGTTTGATCTATTTAAAGTGAACTGAACCTCGGCTCAGTATCTACTGGTTGAAGTGAGTGAGGTTAGAGTGTTGGGTGGAGATGACCTTTACTTTGTTGATGCCTCTCTCATTATCACTCCCAGGATTTCCCCTATATTGTGCAGTGAAAACGTAGGAAACTTCCCTCTGTAGAAAAATAATGAATACAAGCAGGACACCTTCGGGACCACATTTCCTAAAAGCAAAGCTCAAAGGTCCCCGTCACTGTCTGTCAGCATCCAATCTGGAGCTGACCCAGTCCCGCTGTTTTAAGGAGGAATCTCCAAGTAAGCACTTTTATTTTTCCCCATACGTTGAAAGCTCGTTTGTCTCATTTTAACCTCTTGAGGCTTTGAAATATATGACTTTTGTCTGTTTACAACCACCTTAAAGGGATAGTTCACCCTAGAATGATCTTTCGCTCATTATCCAGGGGTAGACAATAAGGGAAATTTGCCACAGGCCCTCTGGGCCAGTGGCTTTTGAAGATCACTGGCCCCACCATTCTAACCACTGGCCCAGGACAATAGGTATCGATCCCCATATTAACGAAAAACAACATATCCCAGCCAATTCCTGCGGTCTCGCCATCGAGGCTGGAACTTTCTGATACCATTACTAGTCAATTTCCAACATTCTTGATACTTATTCAATACCACGATCTTGTAGTTTCTTGAGATTTTGGGGGATTATTTTGTTATATGTATTTTAGTGATTATGTATGAGTTGGTATATTTGTGTTTAATTTTTGTATGTTGTTATTTATTTGAGTCTGATGTAAAGGATTTATATCCTGTATCAGATATTTTTCATTCAATTTCATTAAAGAAGGTCAAAAAAAGTGCTTTTAAATTCATCAGGCTACTTTATTTAATAAATAAATAACTGTTTCACATATTTAGCCTCCACTGTGGTTTAACAATGAAGTAAAAACAGAGTTAAAATGGTAAATATGCCTCAACACAAACATGAAGTTATGTAGTCATTACTTTTATCCTCCAAGTAGTTCGGTGATGTAACTGTTGTTCTCATTCATTCACGTTTAGGCTGTTTCCACAGATTGGTGCAAAACTGACTCGTTGTTTCATTTTCAGCTCAGTTTTGCGTTTACACACGTTTTTTTGTTGTTGTTATTATGGTCTAAATGTCACGTGACGTGCCACCGCTGTGGCGCACACCGAACAGCTGGCGCCCCAGCGCGAGCTCTGGCCCGTGTGTAACGTTCGCGTCGGTCCCGACAGGACTCGACCCGACGCGCTGAGGAGGAGGGAAGTTTCATGGTTAAGAAAAAGGTTTTTATCGGTTCTTGTGACGACCTTCTATCAGCAGCAGTGAGTGAGCTGGAGCTGCAGCTGCAGCTGCTTGCAGGTGGTGCTGACGTGCCAGGGCACAGCGCTGGCTGCGCACAGAAAGTAGATGTCTCTGTCGTTGATCGGGTCGGGATCTCTTAGCACTAATTACCGAGACAATTTGACAGTTATCATTTCAAACCACAGGGATTTAATGTGAAATTAGATTTATTTATTTACTTGTTATATTTTTTTCAAGGCATTATTTTCACTGGCCCCACCGGGCCAGTGTTTGGAGCGTTCTGGTGGCCCTGACGGTTTGAAAAGTACGTCCGGGCCACCGGGCCATTTATATTGTCGACCCCTGTTATCTACTCACCCTCATGTTGACTAAGGGCTGGAAGAATTATCAGAGTCCACCGTCCCTTCTCTTAGTTACAGGGGGTCTCGGCGTAGCAGTGAATTTCAATGCAACGGTTGCAAAGGGACACCGGAGCTCTTCGTAAAAAAACACACACAAAAAAACATCCAAATACCTCCATGATGCTCGTATGTAATGTCCGTCTTGTGCTGAAGCCCCAAATTGCGTAATTGTCCCGAAAAAAAATTAAATAAGTCTATATTTTAAGCTTGTTTGTAGCGGAAGCTTCTCGTCTTCTTCTTCTTCTCCTCTTCCTGGTCCGTCCAAATATCGCGTGATTTGCGCCGGCGTCATTGCGGTTACTGCGAATCACGCGATATTTGGACGGACCAGGAAGAGGAGAAGAAGAAGAAGACGAGAAGCTTCCGCTACAAACAAGCTTAAAATATAGACTTATTTAATTTTTTTCGGGACAATTACGCAATTTGGGGCTTCAGCACAAGACGGACATTACATACGAGCATCATGGAGGTATTTGGATGTTTTTTTGTGTGTGGTTTTTTTACGAAGAGCTCCGGTGTCCCTTTGCAACCGTTGCATTGAAATTCACTGCTACGCCGAGACCCCCTGTAACTCAGAGAAGGGATGGTGGACTCTGATAATTCTTCCAGCCCTTAGTCAACATGAGGGTGAGTAGATAATGAGCGAAATATCATTCTAGGGTGAACTATCCCTTTAAATGAGCAACTTAAACATGTTAAAATCCTAACTGACTGTGAAAATACTTGGTACAACATGGCAGTCAGTGCCATTATAAAACCCTGCAAATGCGATAATACTGTATGCTGACAGTGTTAAACCTGATCCATATGTTAATTCAGTGCTCCAGACCAACTTTTCCACTGGTTGCACTGGTGCTACCAACTTTCTTAGTTGGTCACAGCAGCATGTGATTTGATGCAACCCACATTTTTTGATACAGTGTGAAATGAATATGGCCAACTAAGATATTGGTTCTTCCATTGGCAATGACATGGACATGGACAATCTTGCATTCTTTGTAGACATTTGGTGTCTTTTTTACGAAGGAGGCTCTGTTACTTCCTCTTTGTTCAAAATGTTCACCAAAAATGTGACATTATACTGTATCAGTCAATTTCAATATTGAAAAGCAGTTACATTCATGATTTTTGTAAAAGCATACTGACTTAAAATTTGTTCTACTGAATTGAACAGATATGCAGAGCGTTTGCTGTAACCGCAGTAACTTGATCCCACACCCTGCCTGCATGTGCACGGCCAGAGAGGAGCGGCAGAATAGATGACAAAATGGATAAATCTCACTTTACACGGATATAACTCATTTCTCTGTCTTGATTGCTCGTGTGCTGTCACTGTCTTAAGTAAGCAGCTATGAACTGCCTTATCTGTGGGACAAACTGGATTGTTAAATGGATTGTGCGTGTCATTATTACATACCATGCATCTACAACACAATATTGATGGGCACCAAAACAATATAATTGAATAATGAACAAGGACTCGCATAAATGTGACCCTATCTGATTTTAATAGGGAGCAAAACAGTGGCATATGTGATAGTTATACTTTTTGATTTTTGACATAATAAATGAATCAAGTTGTGACATGTGGCTTTAGGTTAAATACATCTGTATCTGGAACTTTCAACAAAAAATTAATTTCCTGTTCAGAAGTCCACCATGAAGACAAAGGTGCATTGTGTTTTACAGACCTGTTAGGCTTCATGTTTATTGAAAAACAAATATGCAGCACAGTGACTCCTCTGTGGTTGGCACTTTTGTCTCTCCTCAAGGAGGTCTTGGGTTTGAACCACCTGACTTGGCAGTTAGGTACTATAGGCCTGATATGCAACTCTGCACATCCTGGGCAAACACTGCAGAATCTACTCCATTATCAACCTGCTAAAGCATAAAGGTGGACAGATGATGGAGACCGAGAGGGAAACATTGTGAAAGACGACATAGCCTACAACAAAGATGTTTGACCAGACACTGGACATTGTATTTCATGGTTGACACCTTGACCTCATAGGCCAGCAGGGCTTCCTGAAAACACTGCTTTTATAGGGGGATAGAAGAGCCCTGCTTTTTTACTACTTCCTAACACACACTTCTTCTTCCTGATCCCACTTTTTTCGTGCACACTCTGGGTGTGCATTCCTGCCACCACAACAAAAGTGGCACTGTATTTGCCTCTATTGTGTTACAACTAACCAACTTTTGTTGGAAGTGTCCAGGTCAAAGTACTACAAACACTGGGGTGACGGAGCCTTTTTTGTTGCTGCTCCCAGACTCCTTGCCGAAATGTGTCTTATTTCTGACCCGGGCCTCTTCAAATCTAAACTAAAAACCTATTTATTTAGGATGGCTTTTAATACTGTTACGGTCAATTTCGTAGGTTTGAGAAGGGGGGGCTGCCATATTGTGTAATGTTTTGATTGGTTGCCTGGTTACCTGTCCGCTTAAGTCTGACGTGAGCGGAAGGAGCAAGGGATGCTGGGAAGACGCCAGAGTGGGAGCCGCGTGGAGACAAGGCTGCAGCCCCGCTGAGTAGTCAAGGGAACTTGACGATGAGAAAGGACACGTATCACCTCAAGATTGAATTATTGTTTAGTTATTGTCTCGTCCACACACAAATGAACTGAGAAAGCCACGAAAAAAACACTGTTGCGGATTCTACCAGACTCTAGGGTTTCAGTAATAGAAATATGTGCACCTGTGTCCGCCCTGAAGCCTAGACTTGTTTGTTTTTAATTGTCTTTACTTATTTATTTTTATTTATGATCTGTTGTAAAGCACTTTGGGTCACCAGAAGGGTTGTTGTAAAGGGCTGTATAAATAAAGTACATAACATTTACATTTACATCTATGTTGTAGGGTGAGGTGCCATATTATCATGTTTCTGTCTGAGTAGGTCTGTGGAAATTGTATGAAGTTGATCTACAGTGACATTTTTTCCAAAGGCATGTGCCTCAACATTTACCACTAATGCTTTAAAAATGATTGCACTGTAGCACCCAGAGTGAATAGATCATCTGTATATTACCTCATATACCGTATTTGTATTGTATGTTCTATTGACATCAGCTAGCCTCTGTTTTTTTAGTCACATTTGTTCAAGACCGCTAATGTATCTTGCCCAGGAAAGCTCTTCAGGGGCCATAAAAGGCTGTGCCCTCTTTTACTTCAGCTGTTGGTAGAGGATCAGTGCCACTGAGATGGGATGTTTTGGAGGGCCATTAGAGAAATGCCTCTTCACCCTATTGTCTGTTAAATTGTTCCATTTCCTCAGCAACTTCTCCGCCCACAGCCCCTTTGTGAAAACACTAATTACAATCTGCCTTCAGCAGTTTTTTTTCTCATAAAATGTATTTCAATTTCAGCACACACTCAAAGTGAATCATTTATTTATAACCAAAAAGATGCAATCAATTATACATTCAGAATCCTAAATCCTTGTGTAATATGCCTATTATGCACTCACATGAGATGATGTGGATTCATACGAAATGAAATAACCTTGTGTGTCTAGATCGAACGTCGTGTCGAATGTTGAAATACCCTGCAGCCAGTATGAACCGACGCAAGCCTCCTGTGAATGCTCGTTTGAGTGTGGATGGTGCAGATGTGTGGGTGTCTCGCTCTCTCTCTTTTCCCCATTTCAATTTCAGTATTTTTTTGTGCTTGCTGTGGTTCAAGGACATTATGTAATGCTTATGAGAGCACCCCATCTGGAGAAGTGCCATTGAGACGCAGAGTTTGCAGAACTCAGTTAAGAGCTGAAAAACAGCTTACCTGTGAAAGACATTAGCAACTGTGGACGGTAAATGAAAAGAATGATTTTTCAGTACAGCAGGTAAAAAGGCAGGAGGAATCTTTGTGACTGCTTGAATAACAATTTTAAAGATTTTTGATACATTTGATACATACATTGCCTTTGTCTTAGGCAAATGAAAATGTACCGGTTGGTGCTGCTTTGTGTGGCTATTGTATGAGTATGTGCGTTTGCTCTTTCAGAATAGGGGCTCGTGGTCCTTGGCTGCGTCAATACGCCACTTGTTGTGCAGGGCTGGTTAATGAGTGATTAGCCAAAATTGGCTCTCTGTTTGAGAGGAAGAGCTGGTAGATGACCTAACAAAAAAAAAAAACACATTCAGTTAGAAGAGATGCAACTGGATAAAGCTTGGTTAGTAGTAGTGGGCTGTAAAATCCAAACCAGCTATCAAAGTTGTATTAATATCACTCACGACAATGTTACTGTGACTGGCTGCACAAAACATGTTTTTGGTCAGAGATGAAGAACACATATTAAATGAAATAAAATAAAATGATGAAGTGATGACATAAAGGTTAGTCTGATCTTTAAGGGCGCTTTCACACCTAATAGTCCGGACCAAGGTCCGGACTTATTTTTATCTTTTTGTTACATTGTTTCCATATAGTCCAGTAAAGTTCGCTTTCACACTGCTATTATGCCAGCGGACTAAAGGATCTACCGACGTCATGTCGTCATTACCCGCAAGGGCTGCGCCTGCTTATAATAGTCAGTGATTGGCTTGTGGATGAGCGTGCGTCTGACATTAGCGCATAGAAAGTGCTCTGAAAAAAATAAAATAAAAATATGTGTAAATATTGCTGGAAAGCACGCAGTGGTTTGTAATCGCGGTGCAGAAGAGTGAGTTTGGAGCTGATGAAAGGAGAGAAAAAAGAGGGTCGTGCCGCAGCGAAAATGCTCTCATTGATGAGAGCAGCAGCGATCAGCTGTTTTGTGTAGTGGAGGACACACACGTGCGCACACGCGCGATCCTCCTGTCAGATGCGGCTGCATCTCTCCAGGTCACTTATGTGTGTGTCTGAGTGTGAGAGAAATAAAAGCTCTGACTTGCTGGGGCAGACAAGTGTGCAGACGTTGCTTGGTGTCATCCGCTGATAAATACCCGTCTTTTTCAGACTTTTTTCGGTGGAAAAAAAATATATTCGGTCAATGTATAAAAAAATAGGCCATATAAAAAAAATGCATGTATCATTTGGGGATTTATATTAACCCGTTTAATCCCAAATTTTTCCCTGCAAAATAAGTGCATACATTTCACTCCTTGGACCTCCCTAACACATAATATGTATGCTTTTTTTCATTTCATGTTGGTTTTGTTAGTGAAAATTTAGGTTTTATACTCGGCAACAATTGTTGCCGGTGGGAAACTGCACAGTCTAAATTTTCACAAATTCTATAATTTGACCTATTTACACATATAAAAAATTAAAACTGACACTAACATGTGAAACATATTTTAACAAGGCATGTACAAATGTGCATCCTAGAGGAACTTCTGCATGTTTACCTTGACCAAGGACTACACCTGGGCCCTGTCCTATAGGCTACTGTTAGGCGGATGTGTGTGGACTCCACAATAGGGCTCCATGTAAAACATGCACACTGTGGGTGAAACAAGGCTCCACAACTTGCACTCAAACCAGATTGGTTTGCCACTGATAAACTGACTGCTGCCATACTTGCCATAATACTATTATTACCACTACTACTACTACTACTAATAGTAATAATAATAATAAAATCCATATGTGAGCAGAATCCCATGAAAAGTCAGCAACTCATAAATGCTCCAAGTGCCTTCCGTTGGTTTGCATTGAATAGGCATTTGACATCTCAACAGAGAGCTCCCTCAGAGAAGGATACATCAGCAGAACAAATCAACAGGGTCCGGGTTTAGTTTGTATAGCCTACTGCAGTTGGACCGTCACAAAATCTGGTATATTGGATGTGGCTGGTAACCATGTCACAACACACACACACAGCACACATCACTTTGGGGTCTTTTTAGGTCTAGAAGATCCAAGACCTCTGATATTTTAAGCTGTGTAGAAAAAAACACAAGATCAATAGAATAAACAGCTAAAACCTTTGACATCTCGCATAATGCTATGTGACTATGTGTTATGCTAGCGGCAACAATTGTTGCCATGCTTACATCTACTCTCCTTATGATCAAAATATGCATGCAGGCATATAATTCTCATTACATATCTGTAGTAGACCCTTTAAAGAATATATGTACAAAAAATGTCAGTTATATCTGTTAATTAAAGTATTTTATTTACTTCCTCATATACACGTTTGAGGCAGACATCTCCCCCAAGAGGTGTAAGCAGGAAGTAAAGAGGCCTGGTCATGTGACCTTTCGCACTATTTACATGAAATTGATACAATTTAGAGTAGACAGCATATTATTTCATTTTAAAACTTGCATTAGATGCCCAAAGCTAAAACAGCAGTTTTAGAGCTTCCAGAAGTTAGAAGAAATGACTGGCAACAATTGTTGCCGGTGGGATTAAACGGGTTAAACACTCTACTGTTTAATTCCGTGTAAACGTTTACAAGTGTAGCCTACACTGACACACCCATCCCTCTGACCAAATCTGGATATAATATATTCTCCTCTCCCCAAGTGTCGCCGCGGCTCCTCTTTCCTTTTTTTCTGTTTATTTACTTTTTTCGGCACGAGCGAATCTGACGTGACTTCCTGTAGGCTATTTGGTCTGATAGTTTGAACCTTCCAAAAAAATGCTTTCACACTACGCAGCAGCGGACCTTGGTCCAGGATAGTCCGGACCGAGACCACCTCCTGAGGCTGGACCAAAGACTCGGTCTTTAGTCCGGACCGTGGTCCGGGGGAGCTTTCACACCTGTCAATTTGATCCGAACTATCTGGAAAGTCCGAAAGTCCGGACCAAAGGAGGTAGGTGTGAAAGCCCCCTAAGTCTTTCTGGGACCATCCTAAAATATGGCTGTCAAAAGGCTGCGGCCAATAGCTGTGTCCCTTACATACCTCAGACAGGACATATGGCTGAAGGTTTCTTTCACTTTCACTTTATTCTCAGGACCACATACGTGGTATGGAGCACAAACAAACATTAGACAATACAAATAATCAGACATGGCAAGCAGACAGTGGGGCTGTACATACTTTGTACATATGCATCTCTGGCAACAACAGATCTAGAACAGATTCTAGATCATGCCTCCATTTTAAGCACTTCCTGCCTGTCTACCTATTGGTCCTCTCTCTAAATTGCTGGTTATCAAATGGAGCCTGTGAAGTCCTAATCTCTTAACCTGGTACCTGGTGTTTAGGCAAGGCAAGGCAAGGGCACGGCAATTTTATTTGTATAGCCCGTTTTTACAAACGGGGCAGGGAGAGAAAGGAGTGGTAGGGCCCAATTGGTTTGGTTCCAAGTCTCATGGTAGTGCTAGCTTCTTTCCAGAACTTCCATATCACAGCTTTAAAGGGGAACTATGTAAATCCGGTCGCTTTTCCACTGTTTTGCTAAACCTCCTCCTGGCCATGTGCATTTGTTTTCAACGAAACCGGCGAGAAAGCAATCCATGGAGCGGTGGATATTACATTATATTATATTTGTGTAGTCTTATCTGTCATAAAGAAGAGATTACGGGTTACGGGGCGTTTGTGTTGTGGTGCCACCGAGACGAGAGCTGGGACACCGGGTCAGAGGCACTGATCTGGCAAGGTTGGTTTTCGGCCAAGAGATGCTACGTGGAGGGCAGAGAGCCTCCATTCTCTCCGTAAGAAGTTACAAGTCGTTTATTTACAATCACAATTAGTCCGAACTCCGAAGTTGTTTAATTAAGGTAGAAACGTAGCATAGTTAAGATAAAAATCTTGCATTGATCCTCGTTAAGAGCAAAATTGTGTCCTTAACGGCTACGAGTGAGCCGCCTTTCATCCATGGATTGCTGAATTTACTAAAGTCATTGGGTTGATATTTTGTCTCTTTTGTCAGTTTGGTGTAAAGCATCTACTGGCACCATCTGATCTATCTAAATATGGGGTTCATTGCTCAATCCCCGTTGCCGGTTTTGCTGATGCATCCTTTTGACCTTCAAGGCAACCACTGTCTTAACAAAGATGTTATTTCTGTTACGGTGCCACTCAATATTCACACACAGACGCACACTCACTGCGTCCTTTGTGAGACTGTCACACGGGCCACTGCTGTCACCATTTGGAGTGCAGTAGTCCAATGGAGCAACCCGAAACTTTAGGCTCAGATGTCACAGAGTCATTGTGACACTAATGAAGTATATTCAGCTAATCTATCATGATAGTATCTTGTCTTCTAGTTGACACAACAATTGTTACAAAAGAGCAAAAAAGTTTACAATTTACAATAATATGTTCGCTGAAGTGGATATTCATTTTATGTATCATCATGTTTAATAGACTACATTGAAAATATAAGAATTGTATAAGAATACAACTTCAATGCAACAGGAGTAAGTCCACCTGCAACAAGTGATTCTGCAAGTCAGTTTTCTTGAGATTTCAATCTGAGGCTAATTGCATCAACAAGGTTACAAAAATAATCCACCAACACCACAATTTTCACAATTATGGCCCAGGTTCAGTCCGCAACATAACTCCACATGGGGAGAAATGTCCGGCCAATTTCTACATGCAAAACACAATTCTTTACAAACTTGGGTAACCACTCTACCAAACGACACTTTATAAACAATACAAAAAGTAAAAACCTGGAGCTTATGTCCTGACTTGAATCCAATAGAACATTTTAGAGCATTTAAAGGAAAGACTTTAAAACCCTGTCAAGCAAAGAGAAACTGAAAATAAGCAGGACAACACATCTCCACAGATTTATTCAAGACTGGTACTATCCATGTTCAGGACTATGAAATTAAGTTGGACATACAAAATAATAGAGAAAAATAAAACAATTAAAGGTGCACTGATACTTGTACTTGATTATGGGCCTTTCATTATAATTTTGTTCAATTAGTCAAACATTTCTGTTTGTTAAGATGGGTGTCATTCTTTCAGGACCTTGGCTGTAATTACTTAACCTTTTGGTGATGCTGATGGGAGGCATATTGTTAGTTAATTTTGATGTATCACTGTTGTTTCCGACTTAAATAATTGGTTGTTTTCATAACAGCATCCATCTGTGACTAATTGTGCTGCTGCTGCAGGTTCCCCTTTTATTAAGCCGTCCTTGCACCGTTGTTAGGGAAATGAGTCACTGTTGCCAAGGAAGTGAGACGATGTGCGGTCGACTGTATGTCACAGGGTACGGTTGGCCTTCACTGGAGAGCTATCAGAGCGCTGAAAACCCGTGTGCTTGTTTGACGTCGGCGCTCTTAAGAAATGCATTTGGATTTGAGGAAAAAAAAGAGAAACGGGGAGAGCAGAGTAGCAAGGTGAAGAGTGGGAAAAGAGGAGGAAGGACAAAACTGTAGGACTGATTAAAAAAAAAAGTTAGTTTGGCTCATTAATGATATTTTAAAATGTCATGCCTTGATAAGTGGTGCAGTTTGCAAACAGTTAAACACGCACATACACACATACCAGAATTACTTTTACAAGTTACAAATAACATTGCAAACCAGAACTGGTTTCAACACTCTAAAGAGAAAATCACTGTTTAGCAAATGCAATTTAGTTCAAAGGAACATTTGCTAACAGTAGGCTCTCTCTGTTCCTCTTTCAGATGAAGCCTGTGTTATTTAAGAAAATGTGTGTGTCTCTTAATAGTGTGAAGATTTGAATGTTGAGTCTTGACATTTTTTGGAAAAATACAGGATTCAGTCTGCCCTGATGGCAATAAAAGAGCAGTATATTACATTCTCGTTTTCAGGTTAACACAGCTTTTGCCAGTTGAAGTGACAAATGTCTCCAACAGTAGGTCATACCAATTGATGCTTATTAATGTTAATTCCATGACTAACCTGATAACAGACTAAAATTACATTTGGCTGTCTTTATGCCCGTGTGCTCTCTGCAGATGGTGTCTGTACTCAGCCAAAGATTGTATGTGAGGCAGGAGAGGCATCACTCTGTGACACTGACTGCTGTACAGGAGGACGTGAGTCAAATGTTTCTGTAAACCCCAGCAACTCCATCAGAATGATCGCTCTTCTCTCTAGCAGACAAGGTTAGGTCATTTACTGCTGTTGCGTCATCTCAGTTACACTTTCACTCTTATCATATAAAATATGAACTTCATGTTTTCCAACCAGGACCTCAAGCAGGATCAAATAGCTTCTGAAAAATATGTGTAAGATAAAGTAGGCTACAGCTAAAAAAACAAATTCTTTCAACATTCGAATATATTAGTATCAGATTGAACTTGAGGTCAAAGAAACCTGATTGGCTGTATTATTAGTTTTGGTTTATCCATAGATGTGGTTTATTTAATATAGACCATCACCACAATTACCTGTCAAAATGAAGGATCACCATTAACGAGCTCTTGAACAATAACTACCCTTTGCCCTTGTTGAATATGCAGACAGAGCATCCTTCTTAGTTCGGTTTGGGGTCATACCCTCAAAACATACAATGAGCTCTCACACCAAGATGAGATTGTCTATATGCAGCACAGACTGAGACTGTGACTCATATTTGGGAGGGGCTGAAGCAAAACTCCAGTCATCTCGAGCCAGTGCTTTTGAGAAACCCTGCACAGCAGACAGATGCTCAGTGGGAGGAACTTCGCCTTCACCCAACTCAGCCAAAACCTCTTCTTCCCACTCAGCCACAGAAACCCCAGGAAGGGTGCTGCTGCATGTAGAAATTCCTGACAGTGTGGCTGTTCAACAGCGATGCTTTCATACACATTTCTTGGATCACAGCAGGCAGCAAAACATACTGGGTGGCTTTCACAAAACTTGTTACTATAGCCACAGTGCGTAGAATAGGCCAACATTGAGAGTCAGAAAAAGTAGTAAAATGGTAAAATGAGCTTGCGCATAATCACTTTTCTAGTTGCTAGGACGACTCAAAGCGCTTTGCACTCATTCACCCATTCACAGGCGCATTCATACAGCGCTTATAACTGCATGTTTTTGTGAGAGACCCATTGCTGTTAGAGGGGACTCCATGATTTTATTTTAATTTTCTGTTAATGTAGCCTATTATTTTTATACATGGTTAAACTGATTCTGAGCAGTTGGGAAATAGAATGTTCACCAACAGGTAGCGCGTGTAACTGTCATGGTTACTTACCAGAGTTCTTTTCTTGTTGCTATGGCAATTCCTGTGGGACGGAGAGACGGGAAAGAGAAAGAAACATTGTAACGCCGTAGTTTTTGAGACGGAAACGAGAAAGTTACATTATAGCGCAGCAGTTGTGTGAAGAGAATAAAAGGACCAGATGTGAGACCGAATCCGTGAGTCTGCCTGCTGCAACATTTTTCTTGATATCTAAGCATTCACACACACACACCGGTGATACATTGGGGGTAAATGTGTGTTCAGTATCTTGCCCATGGACACTTCAGCATGTAGACTGGAGGTGTCGGAGATCGAACCACGGATGGTTAGTGGAAGACCCGCTATATCTCCACAGCTAGGCTACTCATAGTAAAGTGTGTTATTGGAGAACGCCGGAACCAATATAGAGCCCACTGTGAAGTGGAGGCTTGAGACTAACAGTCTAGTTGTAAGTTGTATGAAAAGTCCGGTACAGGAACAAATATTGTAAAAGTGCTAATGAAGATGTTTAGTGGAGAGACAGGGATGCTATTAGTTGAATCCTCAGGCTCCCTCCCTCCAGTCATCCAAAGCTCCAAGGAGGCATTTGAGGTAATGAGATCCCTCTGTGCTCCGTCTGCGTCACTCCCACTGTCTGACCTCTCGGCTGCTGCACAGCTGTAATTGAAGGCTTAGCAGAATGTGCCATGCCATGCAGTGCTTATAGCACATACAGCAAGCACTTCTTTACTCTGTTGCACACATACAATCTTTTTCCTTAGCACAGCTATTCTGAACATCTACAGCAATGAGTCACTCGATCACCCTTATGTTGGGCCAGTTACTGTAGTAAAAGTCTGGCTCAATTGAAACTCAATCAGAGCTCCAGACTGCCCCTCACTGGGAGCATTTTGCCCCTAAAATTTGAGACAGTGCAAGTAATGTATGTGAAGCCAATGAATTTACTGGTACAGGTGGCAGGCCAATGTGTGTGAAGATCATGAATATTGCTTTGCAAGTTGATTCAAGGTGTGCATGCCTAAATTTTCTTCTTGTGCTCCTCAAATTTTAAGTTTGGGGCCACTGTGCTCCCAGTACAAAAAGTTAGTCTGGAGCCCCTGTCAATTTAAAATGTTGCCCTTTGTGCCCTTTTTACAATGAGCATCAAGCAGCCACAGAGAGTAGTCAGCGGGCCAGCTGTGAAGTTTGTGCCTTTAATCATGGACAATAGCAGGAGTATTCCAAGGCCCTGATGCTGAATGTACTTGTCGATTGGCGTGGGAGGAAGCCCATGAAAGCATTGTGATGCAACACTGCTAATCGCCGAGCCACCAGTCTACCATAAATCAAAGTTTTATAGCCTACTGCTGGCCCCTGAGAAACTCAACTGGGGCCCTGGGGGTTTAAGTGCTTGGCTCAGGGGAATCCTTGTGAGCGATGTAAGAATATCACTCAGCGCCCTGTCTCCTCACCCTGCCTCACTCCTCTCATAATAGCACTGTTGGCCATCAAGTCGTGTACCTGAACCGCATTGTTTAGCTTTGGCTGGTGTAGTGTATGTAGGTGTGCATGAGGGTTTTTATGGATGGGGTCTCTTTTGATAACTCTCATTAGACCTTCATATTTCAGGAAGAGCCAGGCAGCTGTTGTAGTTTATGCAGGCAAGCTTCCTTGCATGCACATTTCCATTGATTCAGAAGAAATCTTCTTTCTTCTTTCATTGTTTTATGTTAATTTGTCTTTCTTTCTTTTCTATTTTTATGTTATGAATTTCTGTATTATCTTCTTACTCTGAAGACCACCACTGTTGTTGTTTTTTACATACAGTAGGGGAGGTATTTTTATAAGCCTTTTTTGGCTTCTACCTCTCCTGCACAATGTTTAATTTTACTATTTTCATTGTTTATGCAGGTTATATAATGTACAAATAAAAAACTAAACTAAATCTGACATAAACTTTCAAATTTGCAATTTGGGAGATGTGCAAATGTCTGACAGGGAACACACGATAATTAACTGAAAGAAATGCAACCCATGAGTAAGGAGCACGCTCAGACAGGCTGCTGGTGACAACAGAAACAAGTTTATTTAACCCTTGTGTGGTGTTCATATTTTGGTTACTCAGCCAGTGTTCGTGGGTCTGGTGGACCCGCTACATTTTTGGGTCTCCAAATCAACACAATCAAACAGTTTTATGTTAAAATACTCAACAGATGTTTACTTCATCCTAATTACAAGCCATATGAACAGCATATATGGTTAATATTTGCCCTTTACCTTTGTTAGATCACATTTATGAATTAATAGGCTACTCGTTTTTTGTTAGTTTTTTTAATAAAATGTAATAAAAATAGAAAATCAGTTATAATCAAGATATTTAAATCAACAAATTTACAAATGAAGCAAAAAATTTTCATAACTATTGATTTTGAACTTCATTAGAAATGTTACCTATTCAGGCCAGTTGACATAACTCAAGATGAACACATACAGTAACCATCAGCCCCATTGAACACATTGCCATTTCACACCAGCCTATACAACACATGAGGGCTGCCCCTCATGTGTTGTATAGAGAGTTTTGTGTGGTTTTTGTCACTATCAGACTCTGAATCTTCAGAATTGTGGTCCTCACATTCTGAAACCTCTTCTTCATCATCAGAAGCTTGTCTCTTCCAAAATCAATTGCAAGGCCCTCTCAGCATATAATCTTTTGGCCGTCTTGATCAGTAGTGATCAATTGGGGCGGGAATGGCTCAGGCCGTAGAGCGGGTCATCCAGATGGTTGCTCTGTCCTAGTCGCTGTCGTAGTGTCCTTGGGCAAGACACCTTACCCACCTTGCCCCGTGTGAATGTGTTTGAACGTGTATGAATGATCATGGTGGTGGTCGAAGGGGCTGTTTGGCGCGAAATGGCAGCCACATTTCCGTCAGTCTGCCCCAGGGCAGCTGTGGCTACAGACGTAGCTCACCATCATGTGAATGTGTATAAAATAAATAATGGTTTCTGTAAAGTGCTTTGGGTGCCATGAAAGCGATATAGAAATCCAAGCAATTATTAGTATTATTTGACAAGGAACCACCCTGGCAAAGGTGTGTCCCGCCCCCAATTTGTAGGTGGGACAGAGTATGAGTGCTTGAATTTTGCAACGGAGACACACACACACACACACACACACACACACACACACACACACACACACACACACACACACACACACACACACACACACACACACACACACACACACACACACACACACACACTATCAGCAGCCCCAGACAGGAGGAAGAGGTACACAGGACCTACACTTTCCATGCTAATATTAGCCCCGGGTCCAGTGGACCCGAACACCCTGTATGTAATATAAACGTGTAGGGGGGTCTACAGTATGCGGTCATTGAAAATGTGTTCTGATATATGTTCTTCACAGAAAATGAGCCAAGGCCAGTGAATCTGAGTTTGAAAAAATAATGTATCATTTCATTTTTCTTTTGATAAAAAATGAAAACGGGTCCCACAGACCCGAACACCACACAAGGGTTAAGCAGCGTTAAACTGCTGCTGAGTAGCTAAAGTGCCTATAGTGTTACACAGTGTTTTGACCAAACATGGAAACAATTGTTTTGGATATTAATTCAATCAATGTATTTTTGGACATGGTAAATACAAAACAGTAAAAGAAGCATTAACAAAGTTAATGGCCAGAAATCTAACTTTTCACTAAAATATCACTTACCTTTCTCCATGCCCCTCAGTAATATTTTCAGTATGCTATGCAAATGCAAACCTGCATTTTTATAAGTACACCTTATGTAATGTAGTACTTTGAAAAAATCAAGCCAGAATCTCTATTAATCTTTCCCATTTATTTACTTTGGGTATCGTTCAGGTATAGTAAAGCGCTATATAAATACAGACCATTTAGGGTGAGTGTACCTATTAAGCCCATGTACCATATAAGCCCACTTGTGACTTCTGAGTCAAATAAAAAAAAAACTACATCACCATTTTTGCTGGTTCATGGTTCTTCCAATGAAGCAGCTTGTTACATAAATTATACTTTTTATTCTAAGCAAATCAGATTTCTCAATCTTGAGTTATCGAAGCATATGTGTGACATGTGCCTGCTGCTCCCGAAGAAGTTGCAAAAGAACTTCAGTGATTTTGATGCCCTGAAAAAACAATATTTATTCCATATTTCTACTCCGACTTTAGCTAAGTACTCATTTGTTACCAAAATTTAAGAGATTAGTGCTTTAAATAAAACATGTGTTAGAATTTTACTAGAATTAGAAATAGTTTTTCTTTTGAATTCAAAATATGCATTTTAGCATGCTAGCAAACAGCCCACATGCTGCATCTATGCAGCCACTGCATAGCATTGTTCATTGCCATGACATAAAGCATGATAAACATGGATAGTTTACATTTTTGTATGCAGAATATCCTATTGTATTGTTAAATTGATAATACATATGAATATTTATCTTTATTTATTTTTTAATTAACATTTTTACCAAGTGGGCTTAAAGGGGACAGTAGCAAAAAAATCACACCATTTAGGGCAGATGTAAACGAGTATAGCTAATTACTTAAATACATGATCAATTAATACTTTTCATGTTATCTTAGTGCAGCTTATATAGATTCATGTCATGTAGTTGTTTTTAAATGTCATGTGTGTAGAATAAAAATATTCTGATTTTTAACCAGTAATTCACTGATGTTCCCTTTAAGCCCACCTGCCCCCATTAAGCCCACTGGCTGTGTTTCAATGGAGAGTTTCTTCCTTTCGACTTTTGAACCATTTTCCTGCCTAAGTTTGACCTCACCTAATCAATCAGCTTCATAATTCAGATAATTAAATACCCAAATTTAAATATTAGTGATATTGCATCGGCCAATTCATTCATTTTATTAATTGTTTCTATTTAAGCTGTGTTTTTATGTTTAAAAAGTTATTTGTTTAGTTGTAAATACTGAAATTGATTCATTTATTATCCTTAAAATAGTATTGAACCAGGAAACTGTCTTTCTCTCAGTCATTGGGTCTTCAGAAATCTAGATAAAAACACTTTCAACCAGCTGGCTGGACCAGAAAATTTGGCCATATGTAAATGCCAATTGTATAATGTAGGATAGAGATACAGACAAAATGACAACAGATATTGAAAGCTTAAGTACTGAAGAGTAATTTCCATTCTAATTTTTATTTTGTTCATGAATAGTTTTTTGGCTACATTCCAAAGAAGACATGTTGTAAGTTTAGCTTTTTCGGTGTTGACAACACAGCAAATAGGCCGATCATGCCTATTTCAAATGACATTTACAGGGCCGAGGAGAGGAGTGGAGACAAAATGAAAATAGCTATTGAGAGCTAAGAGATTACATATTTTAATAGAATAACTTTGGATTTTTAAGATTTTAAAATATATATATGTATTTATCAACAAATCATGAAGCGGGCTTATTTGGAACACCCATGGGCTTAAAGGGTACCATAAGTACCCATTAAGCCCATGCCAGATTTTTGGTATATTTTGACAAATTAAACAATAAAAACATTAAAAATTGGTATAAATGAATGATTGACACTTCAAATTAGACATTAGACTATCATTTGAACTAAAATGTTTTCACTTAAATTGGGGTGGTATATATAAAAAATGGCTGAAAAGCAGATTTGGTGGGCTTAATAGGTACACTCACCCCATTTAGTCTGGATATCCTTTGCTTTTACTAAAAAGACAGATATGTCCTTGCCAAATGCAGACATCAAAATGCTGTTTGAAACACAAGCCATTATTGATTTGCTTAATATTATATCACTGTGAGAACTTTAAGACTGCAAGAAGAGAGGGTGGTATGCAGAGATGAGTTGGAATGCTATGATAGTCACATAATTTGATATATCCCAACATAAGAATTAAATATTGCACAGGATGAAGCCACATTCTGAGCATGGACTCACCCAGGGAATTTTAATCCCCTCAATCTAAAGGCTTTAGTTTAATTTCACACTAATGGACATGGTATTTGAACATTACATTGGACAGACTGAAACAGACTGTTCTGTGGTCCAGTAAAAGCTGTGTGGTATTGATAGTCTTATGTAGCTCGTACATTCTTACTACAGTTACTTAAAATCTATGCATGATTGTCATCTTGCATAACTCTGAGGTACTCTTTGTTAGTGTGAAGCCATGTTTTTTTAAGTGGCATTCAGGCAGAGAATTTATAGACTAGCTAGCACATAGTATAATATAGCATGAGAACAACGTGACCTTTTCCACAATGAATGGAGGGAATATTGCAAGGCATTGAACTGTGAACTATATTCTGTATGCTTATATCTTTCTAACAGCACAGCATATGAACATATCATGTTATTAAAAAATCCTTATCAAAAGTTGTCATGTAAATTATGACAAAAAAGCATGTTATTTAGTGTACCTGCCATTCTGAAAATGCATATTAGGCTATAATTTCATGAGGTTAGAGGAAAAATATTACATACTGAGGATTAGTCATCTGAATACTTGACCAGAGGTTTGCTCAAGAAACAAATATTTGGCAAAACATCCCATATAGTGATTTATTTACCAGTCCTTTTGAGGAACAGACAAACCTTTTCAAAAAATGTTTATTGCTGTTGAAACAGGAATTTTACTGGATTTGCTTCATTTATTAACAGTGACACGACTTTTTGAAATACTGTATCAAAGGGATTTCTTGAGCCAGCAGGTCAGACCACTGATAAATCTTCAAGAAAGCTAGATATCTTGTGAGATTGTGTAATAGATATATGTAATTCCATTGTCACGGTAATGTGTAATTGTAAATCACTGTTGTCAAGACCAAATACATTTTTATTTGCTTTTAATGTGGAATAAGACCGCACCCTGTTGTACAAACACACAGGACCTGATTTTGTGAAGCCAAAATATATTAACAGATTTAGGTTTGTACATGTGATATGGGTGTACACCTGTTCACCTTTCACCACATTTTGTTTTGACTTGCAGCCGTTATGCTAACACTTTTAGATTAATTTTTATTTCCTCACACCTAATTTTGTGTATATCAGGAAAAAAAGGCTACAGAAAATGTAATTTTCCAAAAAGAACAGCAGCCTCCATAATACTTAATAAATGGGTTTTACATCAGAAATGGCAACATTTCAACATGGCGATACGGCTTACCTTACCTGTGCCTAACGGCGACCTGGAGATGAGTCTGTGTGGATAAACATAATAATAGGGATCTAGGGGGAAGACAATGTTAAATCTTGGCGGAGGTAGACGCTCTAAGATTTCAGTGCCGTGTTTCCCATGAGAAAACAAACAGAAACAGAGAAGAGATCTTTCTCATTTCCATCTTTTAGTGACCTGCCACTGGATGCATGTCAGACATCACAGATGGTCAATGAGTCGTGGTGTCATGGTGATAGGACTCTCATCTCACACATACCGCGCGCGCACACACACACACACACACACACACACACACACACACACACACACACACACACACACACACACACACACACACACACACACACACACACACACACACACACACACACACACACACACACACACACACACACACACACACACACACAGAATAATTAGTTTGCCGGTCAAACTTTTACTACACCACAGGGATTTTCCTACAGCTAGAGCTCTTGGAGTGTTGCCCATTCCTGGCGTGGCCTCTGTTGTCAGTGCGTCCCAACGATAACACAGAATGTGTCCAATCAGGACGACCATCATGGAATATGTTTCCCTGTTAATGTCTAGCAATTGCATGTAGGGAATATTTAATCCCCTCTTCTACAACATCAAAGGGTCTCCCGCAAACAAAACCTTATTGACGTTTTACATACTAGCCTCTGGAGGAATTTCATCCACCTCAACAACAGTGCTGTAATGGATGCATTTACAAATGTGAGCCATGAACACAGTTTAAAAAACACTAGATATGACAGTAATTTGTAGAAAACATGCACCAGATGGCCCTATCAGCAGCCAGGGCTTTTTGGTAGCCTGGGAAAATTAACATCATCTGAAGCTGCCACCCGTTTGTGTCGCTGCATGATATCTATGTATGTAACGTTTTGTTTAGCTGTGTAAACAACTCTCTACTGTGCTGGTTACAGTTGTTGAGGTTTCCCTTTGAATGGCAGTGCCGGTAGTAAGCTAGCTGGCATACTTATGGATAATTATGGTTTTGTTATTGGTGGTGGTGGTGGAAGGGGCCCTACCGCTCCACAGTTACAGGATGGAGCAGGTCCAGTTATGAAACCTGAAATGGGGATGTGGCTGGCTACACCAGCTGGAAACAATGGCCTCTCTCAGAGTGGTGCATTCTTTCCACCCAGTTTTTCTCCTCAAGTTTATTTCTAAGTTATGTATCTTTTTTTTTTCTCAAAGAAATCTAAAAAAAAAAAAAAGAAAAAAGATATTAGTTCATCCTTCAGTGTGCATTCCAGTTTTATAACAAATAATAAAAAGTATTGTAGAACTGATGCGGACAAAAAAAACTACAATAATGTTAAGAAAAAAACACATAAAGAACACAAGTGCTTCATTACTTGTTTTTAAATCATTTGTCTTGTCGATAGATAAGAACTGCTAATTACTTGAACAGGGTTACATTTTCTAATAGCAGTCTGAAGCTTCGGGGTTTACAGTAAAAGATTGTGGGTGCTCTTTGGAGGTATAATCTGATAGATTTGGTGAAACCTGAGGTAAAACCTAAGATTTGTTTGCAGTGCAATGGGCCAACGTCACATTATGGGTTTGTGTCGGGGTCGGGGGAACAATCTGAATCATGGAACCATGGAAGATACAGATTGAAAATTCATTGAATGGCCATGTTATGCCAAACATGAGGAGTACAGAATTGGGTTTTGATTTTATTAAAAAGAAACCATAAAGATTAAATAGCTATCATCTACATCTACTGTGTGCAAGGTACCAAATAATGTTAAATTGTTTTTTTTTCTTTTTAACCACAACTGGTTTTGTAAAATAGGACGGGTATCTTCGGAACATGTTCTTCGCCTGTACATTGACATTAGGCCAGAATGATTTGGGTGACGGTTATCAGATGATGTTTCTTTCTCTATGACTGTGCAGGTGTTTTCAGATCCAGTCATGGCAAATGGCAAGGAAATGGCTTAGACTAATTCATTCAATGCCATTTCAACACTGGATTTACCTCATGGCTGCATGTCTTTAAACCGAAATCCTACATATCTTTAAATCGATAAACCCCCTCTTGTGTCGCTGTTTTTGTCATTCAGTGAAACTGATGGCTTCACTTGTTGTGGTGCGACTGTGCTTCATTTTGTGGAAGTAAATGTGAAACACTTGAGCAGCAACGGCCAGCTTCCGAGCACGTGGTGCTCTTGCTTGCACTTCCTGTATTTATTATAGGCAATGGCATTTGAAGTTTAAATCAGCTCTGAGATAGCATCCTGTTAATATTGTTAGGTTTCAGCAGCTCCTTCTGGTGACTGTGGCTAATTCAATACCAGTAGACAGTACTGGGACTGAGAGAGGGGGGAGATGGGAAAGAACAGGAGGCTTAATCTAATCTGCCCAGTGCATTGCTGTACATACATCAGTCATCTGTTTATGGGAAGACTGTGTATCGGCAAGCTACTGCACAATTAGGTATATAGCCCACCACCAACCCAATTCTGAATGGCAGAGAATTTAGTCAATGTGCAGACTCACTGAAAATAACAAGATCATTTATTCTGATTCAATTGTGATAAGTACTAATATTTGTCTGAAGGCACACACTAATTCTTAATCATTTACCCCATATGAATTATACATTTCTCAGCAAATTCTCAAATCTCTCATCATTTCCTATAGTGTCTGACAGCAGTGCAGACTTGCTCATACGAACTTACTGTCTAACAAAAAGGTCAAAATGTAACAAAAAATGTTATAGTTGGAATAGTCTTTAAACTTCACATCAACAGACATTTTCCAAAAGACTGTTGATATCCTCTCCCCCCTTTTTCCTTGTATTCATCAGTCTCGCAAACAAGAACAGTGCCTCCTCCACTGACCAGAACTGAAACCAGACCAAAATAACATTGTTGAGAATCAGGAATTTACTGTCAGAAATGAAGATGGATTCCTCAAAAATGCATTTACCCAAAAAGTGTTGTCCAGTAAAACCAACCAAATGAAGCTGGCAATCAACAAGAGATATGAAGAATTGAGAGGGGCTGAAAGAACATTTAAATTGAATTTAAACTGAGATTACCTAGATTTGTTAGTGATTAAACATATTTCTGTGTGGTAACCAGAGAATAACCTGTCACATATAACGGTTCAACATAGACTGAAGGCTTGTTCAGTGTGGGAATTGACTTTATAAAAAGACAACTAAGAAATCAAAAGGTATATTTGATTTGTTTTTAGTCCTAAATTGTTGGAAGAAAAAAGCAAGAAATTCAGCTTGGGGCCTGCTAACCTTTACCAAAATCGCCTTAAACTCTGGATCTGCCTAGCATGAGCTGAGACATGTGGTTCTTTCTTTTCTTTTACAGAGGTCACTCTTTGTCTCGTTTTTGTTCAAGCTCATTGAAAGACAACACAAAGGTCACAATAAAAGCGGAGTGATTTACCTCGGAAAGAGACCCGTCTGTTTGCTCTCCATGAAAAGGCTTTGAATTGGACGTAGGTTTGGTGAAGGTCTGACCAGATCTTTAGATATGATTGGTTTATTACCAATGAGGTGATTACCCAACATAAAAGAAATAGATTGACCATTCACAGACAGCATTCAAGCAGATACTTTCATGAGTAAATCACAGTCTCAAAGGAGGACCTTGCCCTGCTTACAAGAAATTATAATCTCCTGGTCTTCAATCAGATTTAGGATGGAGGAAAACTCCCATTAAATCATGATAAATAATGAGCGTTCAACCTGAAAGTCAGCACTGTAGAGTTAATGTGTCATCTCAAATCTCAAATGTGCTAAATACTGAATCATAACAAAAGAGAATGTATCACTGGCTCCAGATGCCTGACAGACTTCCAAAACTTTCCTGTTTGGCATTTGGAGCGTTTTATCTAGTCCCTCCTTGTTTCCTGGAAAGACTTAATGTGTCATTCAGCTTGCTGACAGCCTGCTTGCGTGCTTGTGAACACTCTATGGTTACCACATCTTGGTGCCGGGTAAATATCAATTTGACCAACAGTTCAGATGTAGATTAGATTATCGATAGAATAAAACCGGATGCAACTAAGAGATGGATGGTTTTTTTTTTTCTCCTCTTTTTCGCTGGCCAGACGTTGTTTTATCAGTATTAGTGTGGTGTTTGTATTATGATTCATTCACACCATGACATGTTTCAATGTGTCATGTCTTTGTTGTATGCTCTATAATAAATGTGATCAGGAAGAGCATACATACAATATTTACCTGCTGTGCCTTAATCGTTTCCAGTAAACATGGTATTGGTTTGTATTTAAACAGAATTGTGACTCAGTCCATTACCAGCACTTGGATTGTTTCCCTGAACTGTGCAAAACCATCACAGAGGAGATGGCTCAGCAGGGATGCCAACATTTTAAAGGAGCTGAAATATTGTCACTTGTGATGCATCAAATGATTTACAGCCTTAAAAATACCAAGAAAAATAGCCTTTCTTAAATTTCTGATCTTTCTCTGGTGATTTAATGAAGCCCAACCGGCATGGTTTCCACACTTATCATAGCCAGGTTGTCCTTTTCTCAAAGCCGCCTGCAAAAGACACACACACACACATAGAGAGAGAGCTCCAAGTCTCTCTTTCAGTTCACCTCCTCTTTGACACGAGGGCCTTTACGTTCCTGCGTCTCAGCAGCAGGCATCCAGTGACGTTGGTTGGTTTTTGTATGGCTCCTGTTCCAGGATTCAGTGACGCCAGTTTACAAGGCTGCTGTGATTTCCCCAGTAGCCAGGCTTTCATAGTGAAAGACCTGGCAGTCAATGCAGCACAGTTTCAGCTATTCATCCTTGCTCGCTGAGAAACTCTGCTCTATTGAAGCATACATCCCTGTCTGTTCTCTCAGCTAAGCGCTACAACACAACCGCAGGTCTAATTGTACTACATTTCTGCCATGGTAACTTTAGAGTTGAAGCTCCATCAGGAATGGAGGCTTTAAGATCTGGTAAATGAGACTTCAAAAAAAAAGAAGAAAAAAAACCCCTAACATTTTATTAGCCTCTTCACTCTCTCCCATTGCAGTCAGTCATTGATGAAAAGCGGAGCAGTGTAGCTTAGAGACGATTGCTCTTAAACTTGTTGTTCAGGTCAAATTCAGTATTGATGCTCAGTAGTTGATCAGCGCTGAGGAAATGAAACAATAAAAGTTCAGACGTCATAGACTGGGGAAGCAGCAGTGAGCAGCTCTTGGTAATAAGGGTCCACAGTTCAAATCATAGCTTATTGTTGTGTGTGTTTCTGTTTTTATTTTATTTTATTTATAATTTTTTTTTTTAAGATAACCAAAATGTCCCCATACCATTGACATGTCATGAATATACCCGTGGTCTGCCTCAGTGTTCAGCTTTCAAGTGTTGTACTGCTCCTTTGTTTAATATGAACCTAAACTGATCACAAAATGCATATACGACATCTTCATGGTATCAACTTTGCCTTCCATTTATGATGACATGTGTTTAAAAATGTTTAATTCTTAATACAATAGTTCTCATTACATTCAGTAGGTAGCCTATGTGGAGTAAATGATTCCCCCAGTGTAAACGGTCAGTAAACATGCACACGGGGTCCTCCCCTCGCAGTCCAGCTGGTTCTTATTGATGCAAGAGGAAGACATAACCCCCCCCACCACCACCACCACCACTCTGTGCTTTGTTTTACCTCCCAGCTCCTCCTCTTGCTTTTACTGTCCTCTACTGATGCGTTATCTGTGACAGGGGAGAGCCGGCTGAATGCTGTTCTGTCTCGCAGGCAGCAGAAGCAGCAGTGAAAGGGAAGGTTAAAAGTGGTTGTAAATGACTATCGGGGCCACTCATCACATTGCTTTCAGTGGCAATGCATGTTATCACTACGAGACTGAATCCTTGTAGCTGACTCTCTTTACTTGCACACGGTGCAACAGGTGTGTGTCCTGTGCTGTGTTTTCTGCTCCGCTTTCCTCTTTGCGGTGCACTTTTATAGCACGCAGCATCTGTCACAGTTGCTTTGTGAGGGACAAACATGAAGCAGCTCCTTACTCACACTGTACACCGAGACCATGATATTAGCAACTGGAGGAAATGAGGTTTCTATTGACAGTGGTGCGAAGTTCACATTGTTTTTATCGAGCCTGAAGCCTGTGTCTCCTCCTCCTCCTTCCCAAATGAATATATAGAGTTTCATTTGCTGCAAGTGGATAGTTCAATGCATTTTGCCCCGGTGCAATTTTTTGAACTATTTAATTTTCTGTTTTATCTATGTGAATGTATATAACAACATAATGACCACTTGCCTAGTATTGTGTTGGGCCACCCTTCACTCCCTACATGACTCTGTCGCCGGTTCACCACTGCTCCTTCCTTGGACCACTTTTGATAGATACTGACCACTGTGCAGACCAGGAACTGTGATGGCTAGAAGACCCAGTCTTCAGTTTGGCCCTTGTTGGCTCAAATCCTTACACTTGCCTCTTTTTCCTGCTTCTAACACATCAACTGTGAGGACAAAGTGTTCACTTGCTTATGTTTGATCGGTGTAATGCAGCCCTTCCTTCAGATCCACAGTCCCCACCTTTGTGCTCAGACTGTGGTGTCTCTTGTGTAAATACAACATGATCTCTCACACAGACTTATTGTTACTAGACAGAGATAATAAATGACTCATGTTGCAGCATTTTGTTTTACGTTCAGACTTTATTTCTGGTCCCAAAGTTAAAAATGATGGGGATTCCGTTGGTTAGGCTCTATTTGACAACTTTATGGATACAGTCATAGATCAACATCATTTCACACACAGGTCCACCTCTCTTTGGTTTGTGTGCTCATTGTGTGTCTCTGTCTTGTGTTTAAGGGCAGCCATACTGGCCTGTGTGATTTGTTGCCATATAATAGTTCATCCCACAACATTATATAGTTGAGTAAATGACACCAAAACAACTGCTCTTAGTATTGTGAGTTCCATCATTATGGCTGCTTCCTATGAAAGTCGTGACCAAAACGAGCCACGACCCTGAGGTAAACAGAAACGGGGTTTTCTGTGGAAATGACAGAGTTCAAGTATGCATAAGCATGTGCTCATCAAGGGATCCAGATATTTGTGTCTCACTCTCTCAATAATTTCCACTGAGTCACCTGACATGCCTCATTATGATGTCCTTTTTCCCCATTAAAGCACCTTTAAAAATCAGTTAGTTACACATGCCTCATATTAAGGAGGCTTATGGGCATTATAGATCTGCAATATTGTTACTTTTAATGTCTTAGTCTTCACATTTCTGTCTTTGTTTGGTGTTTTTGTGCCACAAAACTTTTGTTGAAATGTTTTCTTTCTCCCCCTCTCTTATTTCTCCTTTTCTTTCCCTATCCTCTCTCTCCAGGTGTAGAAGTGGAGCTGCTTACTTCTCTTATATCCTGAATCTCAGGGGGATCACTGATGATCCTTGCTGTTGCCCTCACCAACTCCTGTTTTCCTCCTGCTCTTCCTCCTTATCCCTCTCCTCCCCTTTCTTGAACTCCCCTCCCCTCCTCGTCTGTGACTCCCAGCCCCGGGCTTATTACTCAAACCCACTGAAGGGAGCAACACAGTAGCTGGCAAAGGATGAAGCGGGTCTGCCTGCCAACACCAGACAGTGGATAGGAGACACAAAAGGACCAGCGAAGGGGAGAGAAACAGAGAGGTCGACCAGTGGAGAGAGCTACGACGAAGCTGTGAGAGAAGCAACAACAACATTCAAGATGCCACACCGAAGGAAAAACACAAGTTTCACTTGAGCGTCATGAGCTAGCGAGGGGCCCCTAACAGATCTCGAGCTGTGCACTTCTTCTGAACAAACGTTTGGCTGACACACACAGAAAAAAGTTGTGGAGACACACACCCCTGCTCACTGGGGCTCCTTGTTAACACCTGGTATGCCTCTGTAAGAAGTGTTAGCCATGCCAGCCAAGGGGAAGTACCTGTTGAACGAGCAGGAGCTGAAAAATGAGGCGCTGTACCGTAAATTCTCCTGCATCAGCCAGTATCAGCCGCTGGTGCTGCTGCTGGGCCTGTCCATGCTGTCCTGTGGAATCCTTCTTATCCTCTTCTTTGCCCTTCAACTGGTGAGTCCTCACAATCTACCTGCTTTTTAACTGTTATTATGAGAAATTCTGCATTGTATTGTGTTACGGACCATAATTATGCACTTCTTTTTTTTTTTTTTAAAGTGTGAGAAATACCTGATTTTGCATTTGTCACTTTACTGTTTTTTATATATTTTCTGTCCTTTGCTATCATTCCTGAGTTCTATATTATAACCAGGTTTACCCTCTTAAAAAAAACAAAACAGCATATCGGATCCAAACTGTTCAAACATTTCACTGTGTAGCTGCAGATCAAAATCTCTGGCAAATAACATTAACAGAACAGGAAGGAGTTGTGTGTAAAATTTGAGTTGTCATGGATGCATTTACTGACATGGAAATGCACTTTGTCTATTTACTTTGTGCCCTTTCTGTACCCATAGTGCCATGGTTGGTACAAGACAAGGTGTTGTTTTGTGAGCGTTTCATCAGCACTTAGTCACTTCATTGGAACACACATGTAGAAATTTGTCATCAGGTGACGTTGGTGTGCCTCCACCTTGGAACAGGGCAGGTGACTCTTAACACTGTGCTTGTCTGCTTGAGGAGTTGAATGTAGGTTGACTTGTTCTGCAGCGCTCAATGGATTCAACACAGAAAAAGGTAGCGCTTGGATTCAGACTAGGCTTGTGCCGGTTGGCAATCTGATTGTCTATCGGTGATTGAGAGGATGATCGACAATGTTTTTTTTTTTCCTTGCAAATGTTATTAAGCACACACATGCTGCTACAGCTGTGCAGCGCCACATCCATTGTGCACTGGCTCCTTTTTTTTTTATTTTTTTTTTAGTGCTGATGGGATGGGAGTTAGGGCGTTCACAGTGTCAGGATCGCCCCAACTGTAATTCAAACTGTGCGGTTGGGGTAAACATCAGAATTTTTTTTTTCTTCTATTTATTTATTCAGAATCTTATTCTATTTTTATAGAATTTTTACTCTATATTTTATAAGTGAGTGGGTATGTGTGGCGGAAATGGAGGTGAGAGGGGGGGAGTGTGTGTTGTATTTCGAGTCCCCGAGAAACGTCATCTCATTTTGTCTACACTACTGTAATGTAGCAAACAGATAAAATAAAGACCTTTGACCTTTGACCTTTGAAATCAATGGTGACGCGTATAAACTGCTGTGCAGCTGATGCTTTATTTAACTTGACTTAACAGTCTTGTCTCCTGGAGCTTATAATATTGACAGTCTGTATGTCCACACCAGTCTGTGTAATTATTACCTAGTCCATAGTTACATTAAGCAGTGATTATCTGCTCCTCTCTCTCAGAGAATGAATTTATATCTTTTTCTGCTGTCGTTTATGACATTACTGCAGGTCATTTTGTTGTGCAGAATGGCTAGTCTGCTGAGATACTAGACTTAAAGGCAGAGTCAGTTGGTTTGTTTGTTGCAGTTTGTAAACACAACATTCAAATAATATTTGGAAGTTAATCTAATGTAGTATTTTTTTTTTTACATAAGCAGCACATAATGTACACACTTTTCTTCTTTCTGTGAGCTAGTTTTCATTTGAACATGTTAGTGTTCTGCTGTGGTCTACAAACTATGTTATGGGGACTGATGTTTTCTGTTCTGCAATTTCTTGTTATGTATCAGCTGACAATACACTGACAGCTCTGTTCTTCATGTTAAGGAAGCTGCCAAATAATCAGCTTTCAGTTTTGGCCTCTGACAGGTCACCGAGCTGAGGTCTGTAGACTTCCTTACAGCAGGCAGTTTCACTTGATATAGAAAACACAATTTGGCAAAAATAATGACTTTGTTCCATGATGTAGCCTCAAATGGCCGAGTCTTAATCATTACTTGTGACGTACATGTACTGTTAGAATGATTGGAAAGTTTTGTTTAAGATAATAATTCAGTAGGCCTATCTCTGAGAAAATGTAACCATACAACTTGCTGAGTTGTGACATCATATGCAGAAATAGGTAGATGCAAAAGTAAATGTTTGGTTAATGGTGAGAATCTTTGGATATCAGGTAAAGTCATGTGTGCTAACATTCACTTTATATTTTGGTATTAAGTTGTAACAGTTACTTGCTATCTTCATGGAGTGACCTGGAGCAGACAGGAGAGTTATAGCAGTAACCCTGCTGCATGAAACATTATTAGTATGTTGTTTTAATACTCAGAGCAATAACGCAGCTGAAACCTTTCTCCACATTCTGGCTTGAAAGCATATGAACACTTCAGAGTTAAAAGAACAACCTCCACCTCGAGATTCAAGGAGCATGTGAATACAGCATCATTCTGCCTGTGTTTTTCCCTCTGCGACAGTTGGTCAAAGAAGGACATTTGTCTGGTCTGAAAAATAGTTATGATTAGTTTTTGTTCCAGTGACAAACAGCTTAGTCAGTGGCCTCTTTATTAGGTCCATCTGTACAGGCCAGTCCACTTAAGACAATGACCAAATAACCCCCCCCCCCCCCCCCCCCCCCCCCCCCCCCCCCCCCCAAAAAGAGCAATATGTGCTTCAGAAATATAGATGTCATGACAGTGCTGTTGGATTGCTTTAGACTGTACAGGTGCAGCAGGGTAATGTTTAGTGAAGCAGGATGTGATTGGATGGTCAGTTTGAATGTCAAGAAGATTGGCTTATGAAAGTGTGAAATATGAAAAACCCTCCCCCTGGTCAACTACTGAAATAAAGTACTTAACTCCCCTTCACTAACAGTGCTGCTGCTGAGATGCGTGAAGGAGTGAGTGATTGTGTAACTGTTTGAATATGAAGGAGGACACTGCTGAAATAGTCATGAAAATAGAGCACGCATACTTCAGTTACTTTCCCTGGATTAGATAAGAGATGGATTAGGATCAACTCTATCAAAAATATTGAGTGCATGATTAAGAACATTAATGAGAGCTCTTTGTCACGCAATTGATTTCCTTTTCTTTATGTGGAGGGGTCAGAGGTCACGGTCAGTAGCCCTGGATCTGGTAGGCAGCGATTCAGTGTTCAACAGATTTGAGATGCAGTACCTGCTGAGCTTTTTTTTCACTGAGGCACAGTCTTTCTGCTAAATGCATTAGCCCAGTGCAGTTAAAAGCAAATCCATCTTCACAGGCTTTGTAGCAAAAACACAAATTGTAGAGACTAGTGTAATCACGGTTCTGACGCTGAGGAGCATTCTGCTGATGCTGTTGATTTTGGCATGACGGCAGGTAGCCGAGCAGTCGGTCAGTCCCACTGCTCATATGTTGAGGTGACAGCTTCTCTCACCGGAGATTATATTACTTTCCCCTGCTGGAAAAACTATCGTTACCTTCCTTCTATTGTTTTGCTGCTGACCCTCTGGAACACACTGTGTTCCTCTTGTCTTTGCACATAAAGATGTGAATTTTTTCACTCCCAAACTTGCTGCACGTGTATGCTTATGCATTGATTTAGTCTCCTGCTCATACATGTATTAACATTCATGCATAATTTTATGTTGCGAAAATTACTTTTTTATTCACACTGTGACATTCACTCACACCCTCTCATTCATCCACGGACATACCATCACTCCTCTTTTCCTCTTTCTTCTTAGCTGTCTCACACGCACACACACGCAGTTGCCAGGGGTGCAGAGGAGTTGAGAGGGAAATGTTGGGATGGGGCTTGTATAACGCTATTGTTAAATGCAAAGGAGGGGCAGCGTGCCTGTTGGGAGGTGACTACCGGTGTCAGAAAGTCACTGTCAACTTATATAACTCCCCATCTGTTGTAAATATCGAAAGCAGAGCAATGCCGAGAGGAACATGGAGTGAGCCGCTTTCAGGTGCAACTCCTACCGCGCATCTGATTGAGTAGAGAAATACAGGACAAACATATTGTTTGAGTTGATATTGTAGTTTTTAGAATAAAACCAATTTATAGGAGGCTGGCACGGGTCTTGTTTTGTCATTTTCACACTTTTCCAGTGTCTGTGATCTCTGCCTTTGTCGCCTATAATTTCTTATAGTTGTGATAATCATATACATCATAACCCTAACCCACACAATAAGCAACTCGCCCTGGCAACACCACTGTTTTACAGGATCATGTGTACATGTAATATGGAGTATAGGGCTGTGATCAACCAAATAAATTCTTGGTCGAGGGACAGCAGGTCTTTGCTCCGTGTCGGCAGACGGAGTGCAGCACACGCTGTGAAAATGCTCTGATTGATTGACTTGAATGGGAGTGAAGCGCTACGGCGCAACGGAGACAGACCCAGGTCCGACAGCGCAGCTAGGAGGAAGATGAAGATGAGCTACTGAACGATGAGGAGGGATTTAGAAATAAAACCCCCCCAATAAAGGCTGGGTTGTAAATAAAGGCCCCAGTCCTCCTGATGAAATGAACACGGCAAAAGTCGAGTCAGAATTTTGGTTGAGCCAGAACGTATCGACCCATAAATCGACCAGTCCACTGGGAGATTGCAGCCCTAATGGAGTAATATGAATATGACCCTTTGATATATAATGCTGGCTGTCAATAAGAACCTGCAGACATGACATTACAGGTGAGATGCCGCGTGCTGAAAACTGTAGCTGCATCTCCTCATGTGGTGGATTTTGCTCTTGTTCGTATGGAATAATTGTTCTTTTTCCGCCTACAAAAAGGTTTTGTCAAGACTCAGCTACATAGGGAGTAGAAAGTGCTGTAATTGAGATCTGGCCTTTTCCAATGCTGCCATGGTAACCAGAAAGCTCAACATACAATGCAGAGATGGCCTTCTCTGAGCAGAGATCTATTAACACTGACTTTGTGTGTCTGTCTCACTCTTGAGCACTCTTTTAACCCCTTGTTGTCTCTCATTCTCTCCCTCTGACGCCCACTCTCTCTCCCACTCATACCGAGACAATAGAACACATGTGAACACACAAAAACCAGTTGTTTTCATACATGCATTACACGCATAACACAGCAAGTATGAACCGTAACAATAATTCAGGCTGGAAACTGAATTTTATCTAGTGAATTTTGTAGGTTAACTGTGTTTGTTGATAGAGTAGTTAATCTGACCACTACATTCATCTTGAAGGAATTGCTAAACATTATGGATTAACAAAAAAATATGAAAACTTAATCTTATTTTTGTATTTGATATGCCATTTTAGGAATTGCATGTTATAAAAGCCACCCACACCACTGAGAAATATCCCAGCGCTCCCGATGGGCTGTCTGCCACCGCAACTCAGAAACATGTTTCCTTGCACACATGTCTCTCTCCCTCTTGCTTTGCTTCTCACTGCACAGTAACTCAGTCAGGAAGATGTTGGCCTGGAGCAAGCAGGACATGACGCAGAGACGGATGTGAAGAAATAAAACTCTGTAATCCCACATAAGCCTCACTGCTCAGTCTGAATATCAATGTCTCTCAGGAGCATCTTTGCATCAGTTTTAATTGTAGTACAGTTGACACACAAACAGTGACCTGCTGATTAATAAAGTAAGAAAGTGGACAAAAGTCTGCGGTCATGTTTAAGGCTGTAGTTTTGGCGATTAAATGTCCTGTAAACTTGTTTGGTCTGTGTCAGTGATTCTTGACAAATTACGTGTGGTCACTTTCTCCTGAAGCCGTAGCCTTATATTTTGAAAACCACTACCATAATTGTATTATAACTATAAAATGACATTATGTGGAAGATGTTAAAACACTTGCATGAGTTGCATACGTTGCAGGTATAAACTGTCTGCCACGCTCACATGAAACAAGTTCATATTACAGTGTGACTGTAAAACAAATGTGTGTTTATTTTTCTCCTTCTCCATGGCTGCTGGAGCAGAATGCAAAGGAGCACTGTGCCTTTGTGAGTGTGGTGAGTGGCAGCCTGTGTGTGTTCCTGGCCGTGTTTGTGCTGGTGTGCACCGAGATACTCTCACAGCGATGGAGACTTCTACTGGGCCTGATTGTCTGGGCCACACACCTCACCATGGGCTTCACCTTCATCTTCCGCAGCCCCATAATCCTGCCTTGGGACCAGGTAACCTAACTATAGCAGAATTCAGTTTAAGTTTATACCTTTTACAAGCAGCTTTTTTAAGATGACATACACAATCTTTGACATCTTGATACAGAAGTGGTCTAGGTGCAAAGATGTGTTTCATCCATTTCATTATTTTTATGATCAGATCAAATCCTATTTCTAAATATGTTGGGATTTAAAGAAGCTGTCAAACATTAGTTATACAAATTTAAGTTTATAATAAAGAGCTTTTCTTGGTTTTGGTTTTTGAATTGTTCTAGTAATGTTGGATATCTGACCACACCAGTGGCACCAGTTTCGTCAGAATGATTGAATTTAAACCCTGGCACAGCTGATGACTTTCTGAAAAACACCTAACCTTAATGTTTCCAGGTGCCTTTCTTCCTCTTCATCATCTTCACCGTGTACACCATGCTGCCATTCCAGTTGTGGTATGCTGTGGTGCTGAGTGTCATCTCCTCCCTGTCCCACATTATTGCCCTCACAGTGCACCTCAGCATTTACAAGGAGCCCAGTCTTGATCTTGCTTACCAGGTGAAATCATTTGCATTAAAAATCTATGGTTATATTTTAGAAATACTGTAATAGTATAATAAATGTAGTGGTCTGTATTGGAAATGGTGTGTTTAAGGCCTAAAATGAAGAAAGGTTTTCTAAGGCCAGTGTTTTTATTTCTTTTTTGAGGCTGCAGTTGACCTTTTCAATATTTGTTATAATTAAATTTATTCTAAAAATTACAAGAATGTAAAAATCCTTCAGCAGAATGAATGCATGTCCCCAACACTAGAAGAGAAACAGATAAAACACGAATAAATAAAGTTTTAAAGATGAGAACTCTAACACTTTCTTCCGTGTCTGTCTTTGTAGCTGCTGTCCAATCTAGTGGTATTTCTGTGTGGCAGTGTGGTGGGAGCCTTTCATAAAGTCCTGATGGAGAAAACATTGAGGCAGACTTTCCAAGACACCCTCAGGTGCCTGAGCATGCGGATGAAGCTGGAGATAGAAAAAAGACAACAGGTTGGTGCTGTTCCCTGGTTTTCAAAGATCTTATCATAGAATAGCTGCATGTTTTCTGATATGGGTGACATTCCAAAGCCCTTTGAAGTTTGTCCACTTCACTTCCACGTTTTTATAATGCTTAAATTAGCTATTTGACAGTTTTAATATTTCTACATAGCTAATTTTAACATCAGTTGACTTACCAGTCTAGAGGAAACATTGTGAGTTCAGTTTCAAACCTCAATTCTTTACATGCTAAGACAAACAACACAAATGTTAACTCTTGTCCAAATCCATGTTGCACCTTTTCTTCTACCAAAGCAAGTTTACTAACGTGCTAGCCTGAGCCCATCTCATCAGAGGGAAATCAAAGTTTAGTGGCAGAGACAACATACAAATAGCTGCTATATAACACAGAAACTAGAAAATAAGGAAAATAGAAAATATTTTTCAAATGACCTTTTGATCATTGCCTTCTCTCAACACATTTGAGTTACTACTACCTTTACACACATTTTTTGAGATCCATCATAGAATCTAGACGAAGGACACCAAGGCTGATGTAGAGTATCTGCAAAATAAATTACAGCTATTCCATAAGTGCGAGGAGGTCAGTAAAGATGCATGGTAAGTGCTGGTTAAACATGTTGAGTTGTTAGGAGGTTAATTAAAATATGTGATGACATACCACCAATTTATTAAAATGAATGGAAAAGTGGAGCGTAAAGTGGAGTGTATTCTAAACCAATTGTGATTAGCAGTACAGCGCCACTTTATATATACGTATATATATATATATATATATATATATATATATATATATTTTCTAAACTCATTGAATGCAAACAAACATCCCAGGGAAATGATGAAAATGACTCACCAGTAATTGTTAATACCATGACTTTTATATTTTATTTTATCTTTAAGCTTTGCCTTTGGCTGGCCTCATGTTGACTCTCCCATGAATGTTTTCATAGCAACTAACAAATCCTCCTCAAATCAGATTTTCCTGTGATGCCTTTTAAATTAGATGCATCTGCACTGACTTGCTTTGACTTCAGAAGCCATTTTTAAAACAAATGTTTCCTTTTGTCAATTGTTATGACTGTTGCTTAGTACGGGACATAAAACAAGCTGACAAGGAAGTTGCTGTGTTGCCCAGCAGGACAGGGAGGAATGATATAATCGTTAACATTTGAACCTCCTGTTGTATTTGAATTGTGGCTGAAAAAAAGGAGAGGCTGTTGCACAAAGTTAGTCAAAGAGAAAACAGACATAATAGAATAGTGGGGGGAAGCTCCAAAGCTCGTCCAAATGGGCGACTGATGAAAAACTCTCATTGTGTTCCTACATTCATTTCAGCAGGAGGGGTCAGTGTCCCCACCCCGAAATGATTCTTGGCAGAGTGCGAAAGACATCAAAAATGGCATTTAAACTGTGTGACGTCAACACTCGGCAACACACAGCACTAATGAAAGTCTCTGACACTGACGCCCTCTCCTTTCTGTCACCGCAGCGCATGTGTGCACTGACAGCACGTGTTCCCCATATTTAGTACTATAAATATAAAGTCATCTCATGAACAGAATATATAAAGCAGCAGTGCTCTATTATGTGACAAATCCCATATTTGCACATCATCATCTATACAAAGTTTATGTTTGGGTCTCAGTGGTAGGGTCATTCCAACCCTGGAGGAGGTCATTGAGAGTGAATGGGAGCAGTTCAGGCTGCAGCAGAGACAAGGACAGAAACAAACTTAGCACATTTATATGGCCTTACATGAGTAGTTAACACTGGTGACCTTTCCCACATTTTGTGTTGCCAAAACCAGCCTCAAGAAATTATTGAATTTGGATGATTCTGTTTTTGGTTTACATACGCTGACTTTTGAACCCCTTGTTTTTAAAAGAGATTAATCAAAAGTGAAAACTTGAGTGTTTGGAGTCATATTCACCTCTCTCCAATAACATTGCAAACTAAGTTAATATAAGGTGCAATTTCAATGTTTTGAGTGTTTGAGGTGTCTGTATAGCCTGGAAAGTGTCCAGAAGCACCTCTAGGGAAATAAAAGGATTATGATGGAAAATTCTGACTTGTCAGAGCAAAAGATGCTGTGACCTGAAGAAGAAGATGAAGTAATCCAGATCCTGGTTGTAAATCAAAGCACATTATCAGACTCATAACTGGGCACACGTCAGTAGACTCCATGTGGCCGTGTTGGCATCATGTTATCAAGGCTCAAAGTTATTTCTAGTGTATTGGGAAGAATATCTTTGGACAGTGACCTTAGTATACTGCCAATTGAACACTGTAATGGCCTAAAAACAAGAATGTGAATGTCCTCAGGTTGCCCAGCTCAGGCCCACGTCCAAATCCATTTCAAAATCTGGTAATGAATAGAGCACAACTCTTTACACAGACTCTCCTTATCCCAACTGACCTATACTTGGAAAACATTTAATGAACAGTAAGAAAAAAGGATAAAAGGATGTGTTAAAATGGAAAATGTATTTTTAATTTCTCAAGGACAAAGTATTCACTTTTGTCTGGAAAAATAATAATGTGATCCATTTGAAAACACTTGATACTGAATTGATGTATGTTTGCAAATTAAATGCTCCTGGATCACATTTCTCTTTTTCTCATAGGCAAACACGATGGCAGGCACTAGGGATGGGCGAAAGTATCACTACTCGTAAAGGCTGCCGATACCAGCTGCCGATTCTCAAGGCAAAACAAATTGTAGCTATATTAAGCAGCCGTGGCCCGACGTTCCTTAATTACCGCTGCTCCAAATCTGGTCAGGGCAGTGCAGACACAACCAGTTACTATTATGTTGTAGTAGCTAAATAATAAACCTCGTTAAGTGTCTCAACCTGCTGGCTGGCTGGCAGGAAGAGTACTCAAGAGTGAGTACTCGTCCTCGTACTCGGTCTGAAAAAAAATGGTATCGAACATCCCTAGCAGGCACACAAACTTTGTTCAGGGTTCATACTTCATATCTTAAAATGTGTCATATTTGTTCTGTCATGCAATCACCTGTTGATGCAGTGTTCACTTTGACTGACTGAATTATGTAAAGGGTATTTTGTAGATACATTTACCAGGACTTGACTGTAGTCAGATGGTCTCTCCTTGGTTTAAAGCAGGATTTATTATTTCTTGAAAACCTGCCTCTTCAGATTCCTGTGTTTATGAAACATGAACTTTCAAGCACTTCCCAGGCCTCTGGCTATTCTGGAAAATTCCCCTCAATGTGTCATTTTAAAGTATTATACAGTACCATTGTGTTGACTGTCATTTTGCAATAATGGCAGCATGCCAGCGTTGTTTGGATTCACTGAATTTGGCACCAGTTCATGTTAAAACCCGTTGGAACATGCTGGTTCCTTTGTAAAACACACCTTCCCTGACTTCCAATTAACTTAACTCATTAAGTTAAGGGTGCGGGGACGGAGGGCTGCTGCGTTATTAAAAGGTACAGGTAGAGATTGGTGCTAGTACTGTGCTACAGTCGCAGCACAAAAGAAAAAAATGAGTATGTGTAATTAAATAAACAAAGTTAATTCCTTCACTAGCACTAGGACTTGTTGAATAATAATAATAATAATAATAATATTAAATTTATTTATAAAGCGCTTTACATCAAAGTGCTGTACAACACATCAAAAACTGCAAGCAGTTTACAAGCAGAGACATTCCAAAAAACAAAAACAGAATACAAAAACATATTTGAAACAGGGCAGGACTTTACTAATGAAAAACCTAGGACCCATATGCAACAGTAAATAAGTGGGTCTTAAGCTTTGTTTTAAAAACCCCAATTGAACAGGCCTGCCTGATGTCCGAAGGGAGATTGTTCCACAGGGTCGGAGCCCGATAGGAAAAGGCATGCTCACCAACCGTCTTTTTCCTAACCTTTGGAACACAAAGAGACACACTCCCCTGGGAGCGTAGAGACCGTGTGGGAACATACACATTAATTAAATCACTCAAATACAAAGGTGCCAAGCCGTTTAGGATTTTAAAGGTTAGTAAAAGCACCTTAAAATCTGCTCTAAACTGAATAGGGAGCCAATGAAGAGAGGCCAGCACTGGCGTAATGTGCTCATACCTAGATGAGCCAGACAAAATACGAGCTGCTGTGTTCTGAACCATTTGCAATCGATGAAGGCTCTTCTTTGGTAGTCCTGATAAGAGGACATTACAATAATCGAGCCTAGATGTAACAAAGGCGTGAATAAGGACCTCGGCATCTTTCATTGACAGAATTTGTCTGATTTTGGCTATATTTCTTAAGTGAAAAAGTGCTACTCGTGTCACCTCTTTTATGTGTAAGTCAAATGAAAGGGACTGATCCAGGACAACACCGAGATTCTTTACTTTATCTGTGGAATGTATGGTATCGTTGTCAAGGGATATATAGAAATTGTCAAACTGTTGCCTGTATCTCGGGGGTCCAATGGCTATCATTTCAGTTTTGGCTGAGTTTAGTAGCAGGAAGTTGGTTGATAGCCAAGATGAAAAATGTATCACCTAAATTGCAGTTATGTAACTAATAGTCTGTGTGTGTGTTTGCAGGAGAATCTGCTGCAGTCTGTGCTGCCAGTCTATATCTCCATGAAGATGAAGCTTGCCATCATGGAGCGCCTGCAAGACTGTAAAGATAAAGCAGAGCAACAGCGATTGGTCAAAGATAATAACTTCCACAGTCTTTATGTCAAGAGGCATGAGAACGTCAGGTAAGACCACAGCCCACCTTGAAATATTGGAATAAACCTAGATTTTTAGTTAATTATTAATTAGGTCTTGTTCTTAATGATTACCTCATCATGGAAGCCTTACTTTTCTGGTCAAACTATGCGCTTAGGTTTGGATGTTTAAAAAAATCGATATTATTGATCAGACATCAAGACTTTTATTCACATGTCCCTTAGTTCTCTTGCCTGAACCAGTTCTGCTTACAGTTGCTAACAGAATATGTGTTTACAAACTAAATGACTACATTTGTGAAAATCTCTGAGAATTCTCTGAAAAAAACAACCAATATTGTTACATTTTAAGTTTGCTATATTTGATATTTCAAAACTAAAAACAGCTGCATTTTCATAACAACCTAATTCAATTTCCCACTGTTGTACTTGTTTTGAATTTCACAAATCCTCAGCTTTCCTCTGTGAAACATGTACTGCTACTTTCTCTGTCACTGTGTGAAAACAAATGAGGCATAAAAAAAAACACAAACAAGAAGCAGATTTTTCTGACCACATCCCAGAACGCTGGAGATTAGTATGCCTGTTTTGTTTTGATGGTGTTGACCCAGTTACACATCTTTGTTTCATGAGGGCTTCACTAATTTAGCAAGTGCTGACAGATAGAGGGTCAGCTCAAAGTGAACTTTGGCAGATGGCTGTCCAGATTTTTTTTTTTTTTTTTTGATAAATTTAGGCAGGATACAGTCTCTGCTTTGCCTGAATAAGGGGATTGTGTAAAACAGAGCAGTAACAGTACATTTATTTATATATTATCTCATTTATTTATTTAAAATCAAACAAAAAATCATGAAAGACAAGAAATAACATCTGCCCTCTATTTATTTAATTACTTCTATCTTAATGAATCTTTAGACTTTACACCAGTAGACTTTTGGATTGTTAATAGGCCTAAGTCATTTTGAAGGCATCAGTCATGTGTGCTGCCATGTTTATTTAAAGCCACAGTAAGAAGGTGTTGAATGATAGGTTGCATCTTCGACCTATCCCTATAATTATCCCAGTCGGGCCAGTCATTAGCTGTGTTGTCTGTCTCATGAAGCACCTGGCCATTTCCAATCAGGCAAAGGAGCAGTTTAGGTTTGGTGTAGTATCTGTGTCCCTCTGCTGGCCAGCTGACCTGCTGACCAGCAGTTGTACTCAGACCAATACAGGCTGCTGTGGTAGTGTCAGTGACTAGGCTTAGCTACATGTTGTGTAGCTTATTACCTGTTAAGTCATGCTCTGTGAATACTGTCACATACTGTACATACATCAGTAGAGATCTTGTCTGAGCAAGTTATTCAATTCTTGGATTTATTTCATATCCCCATTAGTTGGTTTAGCAAATTATGATGCAGCAGGGAGTTTCCATTGCCGGCCATCTCAAAGTCAAATTAAATTTATCCTATCATGTTGTAATTTACGTGCACAGCATTCATTCACAATTGTTGACATGCCCTGAGGATCAGTGCGGTGAGCGTGGTGTTCACTGAGGGTTAGGATTTCAGTTCCCACTATGGCAAGCCATACTAAGGCAGGGATTTTGGAGCTGTGTGTGGATTGGGCTTTTGCCAAACTTCCAGCTGTTATTCCCTATGGTGTGAGGGTCTTTTAGAGGTCAGATGAGATATCATTGTCCCTCTGCAGTTTGCTGACCATCAGCCTTAATGGTGCCTATGCTATGATTGAGCATGGAACCAGACAGGCCTTTTAGTCAGTCACTCATCAGGTCCACTGTAGGTTAATGGGAGCTGGGCCAGGTGCTTTTTGCCTGAAAAACCTGCTTCCCAATTGAGGAGCTATGATGTTTTTATTGTTTCTTATGGATTTATTTTAAATTTATTAAATTTTGAGGACATAAAGGGGGCAAATTTTACGGCCTCTTGTCTATTCTAAACTGGTCAGTTGCTTAACTGTGGACTCAGGTTATATGAATTACAAAGTTTATCAATAGACAGAAGTTACATAGATGCTGTTGCTTATAAGCTGCCCAGCCTGTTGAACAGAAACGTGTGAGGGTTCATTTGAGGTAGATGCAAAGTAGAATAATGCAGGACCAACAATCGTGGCTATAGATTATGAGGGATACAGCCAGCGATCATGGAGTTGTTGAAGTTAATGTTATACAATGCAGCCTTTTACTATTAGATAATAAAAAAACATGTCATTGCAGTAATATCTGTTTGTGTGCATGTGTTAAACATTGATTATACTGTTTCTTTCTCTTAGTATTCTCTATGCTGACATTGTTGGCTTCACCCGGTTGGCCAGTGACTGTTCTCCCAAAGAGCTGGTCATCATGCTCAATGAGTTATTTGGGAAATTTGACCAAATTGCTAAGGTGGGTTGTTTGAAATTTATTTTTGTCATTATTACAGAGAACGCTGATTTTGGCAATGACCAAGGCATTTCAGTCTAAACAGGCCAAGACTGTGGTTGTATCATGCAGCTCCCAAGTGTACACTCGTATCCTGTCTAACTGCTTACCCATGTTTGCAGCCTTGTTGCATAAAACAATACACTGGCTTCATTCTCATCCCTTATAGGAAAATGAATGCATGAGAATCAAGATCCTTGGAGACTGCTACTACTGTGTGTCAGGGCTGCCAGTGTCTCTGCCAAAGCACGCCAAGAACTGTGTGAAAATGGGTCTGGATATGTGTGAAGCCATCAAGTGAGTTTTTGCCAACCATCACTGGCTGTACAATTATGTAAACACTACTGTATGTGTTACAGCTGAGTTGTGGAAACTCTAACATGACTGTGTGGACTGTAGAGTGAGTCATTCAAAGTCATGTTTCTAGTTTTAGGAAACACATATTGTGTCACTTGCGAAAAAACTGGAGTAATAGCTAGAATTTCACATGTTGAAAATCACTTGCCATATTTAACAATGCATTGTGAAAGTAGGAGGGAGGGAGGGAGGGAATTCTCACTCGACTTACTCTAGTGTTAGTCTAGTGTTGAGCATTTGACACAGACAGGGGCAGGACTCCACTTACACACATATGGAAAGGACAGTGGAGCATATTGTAATGTCCTTAGTCTGTTATTGTCCCTTGAAAGACAGTGGTCAACATATAGTAGAAGCTTTAAGTTTGCTGTGGAACTTCTTCAGGCAGGTACGTGACGCCACGGGGGTGGACATCAACATGAGAGTGGGTGTTCATTCAGGCAACGTGCTCTGCGGTGTTATTGGCCTTCGCAAATGGCAATTTGATGTGTGGTCACATGACGTCACTCTGGCCAATCACATGGAGTCGGGAGGCCTTCCAGGGTAGGTGGTGCACTTTTGTGTCATAAATCCCTTTATACACACATTGCCTCACAAGTTTATTGGGGTTCATGTAACCCTACTATACAGGGGATACTGTATATACTGATTCATAGACATTTCAATTGTTAATTTGGTCTAAATTTGGTCTTGGAGACTAAAAATAAGTGAACATTGTGAAATAATCATTTTGTAACTTTTCTACCTTGCTGTGATTAAACAAACTGGATGTGTGAGTAACAGTTTTGTCTTACATATTCCATATTATTGTTTCTCTTACACTTCACTCTGTAAGACGGGTGCACATCACAGAGGCAACTCTGAAGCACCTGAACAAGGCTTACGAAGTGGAAGAGGGCGACGGCCACCTCAGGGACACCTACCTGAAAGAGCTCAATGTCCAAACTTACCTGGTCATCGATCCACGGGTGAGTCCTGTGCCCCGCTTGGCAACTCCCTGCATATTATGACCACAGTTTGTTTTCATCTTATACTCATCTGTTTTTTGTTTTTTTTATGCTATTATGCTTACACGTTGGCAACAGCCTGAAACAGGGACTTTTTGTTTTCAGCTTGTCCTCCTGTGCGTCCCATTCTCATGGGCATGATATATCAATAATGCTGCTGTTGCTGTATTTCTTCAAATTTGGCACAAACATGCACTTGGACTCAAGCATGAACTCATCAGATCATGGTGGTCAAAGGTCAAGGGCATGGCAAGACACCGTTTTGGCCTCGTAAACGCAATGTCTCTGTGACTCCATGTAGGAGTTTCTTCAAAATTGGAAAAATGTTCACATTGACTCTAGAACGAACTAGTTTCATTTTGGTGGCTAAAGCTAACAAATGTCCACAGTGCATTGTTCTATTGCAACCAAATTTTGGAGACACAAGTGTTAAAAGTCCTGAAGAGCTGGAACATAACCATGCCTTAGAGCTTCAGCTGAGTGCCTTTAATAAACACAGTATGATTGGTCTTTATGTGTTTAAGTCTAAGGACCCATCACTGAACCCCCGCAGCATGCCGAAGCCTCGTGTGAACGATGGCCTGAAGATGCGGGCATCTGTGCGTATGACCCGTTACCTCGAATCCTGGGGTGCCGTCAAACCTTTTGCTCACCTCCAGAGCAGAGAGGGCTTCACCACTGACACCAATGGAAAGCCACTCAGCAAGGTGAGCAAATTGTATTTATTGTTATAATGATAAATGTTGTGTAGAGAGAACGTACAACATAGTAAACAAATACAAGTAGTCTTTTCATGCTCCGTGGACAAATTTTATAATGTGAGGTAATCAGGGCCCAGTGGTTCAAAAGGTAATCTAAACGGATTTTGGATAATGGATTGGATAAAATCTTGAAAATGGGTTGCTCAAAACTAAAAACGGATTCTGAGATCCAAACGGGTCATGTAATCCAATCTTGGTTTTAATCTGGATCAAATCCTCAATTTGTGTTGTTCAAAACTTTTTAGTAGGATTGGGATAACTTTTATCCAAAAAAACAGAATTCTTATGATCCCAGCAGATTGGTGGACTCGGGGAGTATTTCAGGAACAAAATGTCATTTAAATTTAATTAAAATTGGTCAAATAAGCAACATTTATACATCGATATTTTGCACCTGATTTAAACATTTTTTGTGTTAAAGTAAATAAAGTTGCTATAATCGAGCTCCCAAGAATTTATTATAAGGACAACGTTTCGACCACTTGGGTCGGACATCGTTTGTTTTTTCTTCTTGTTAGTTTTTGTCCTGCACCTGCCTGCACTGTCTTGGATGTGCGTGCACTGTCCTTCCTTGTTAAAGTAAATAAAGTTAACTTTTGATTATTTCAGAAAAAATAACTTTTCTCCAACAACTGAATAATTAAATAAAAAATTTAAATTTGTATTTTGATTTTTGAAGTTCGAATTTGAAACACATCGAAAAATATTCACAATGTGTTTGACTAATGTACTGCAATTTTTTTTTTTAATTCATTTGTTGTTGGTCAGATCAGGTCTGGCTCCTTTATAGGGCACTCATTGAAATACTTTGAAATTCAAAATTCCAACCTTAGATTGTTATTCTAGGACATAACAAGACTTACAATTTTGACATTTTTCAAAATTTTTCATTTTCATGTAGAAATTGAAGGTCAACGAAGTGACCATTTTTGGTTCCTTGCCCGTTTGTGGTAAAGAAAAATTCCAATAAGTGTATGTATAGAAAATATAAGAAAAAAGTGCAAACATTTTTAAGTTTTAGAACATGTATGGCTTATAAATTGGAATTATTATAATATTATTGTAATAATAATAATATATATGTATATAGGCATTTGTATAATATGTAGGCTATATCGTATTTTATACGATTATAAAGTCACTCATATTCACTATTTATAGCTTCAAAATGTCTTGAAATCAGTTAAAATTCTCTCTGAATTACTGAATGGTTATATAAAAACCTTAGACAACATTAATTAATCTAAAGAATTTTACACAACTGTTTGTAAGTCATAAACTGAGAAAAATCACTCATTCACTATTTATAGCTTCAAAATGTCTAAAATTCTCTCTAAATCACTGTTAAGTTATATAAAAACATTAGGCAACATTAAAACACACTTTCCTAAGTTTTATTGCCTTATTTGTGAGGGACTTATGGTTTGTTACCTGAATAGGGCATATGTCCAAAAACGGACACTTCAGTGTTTACCATAAACGGGCGTATGATCAAATATGGTCACTGCATTTTTCATGGTGTATTTTCACTCATTTCACTAAGATCTCCACAAACAATACTTATGTCATGACTTAGCACAACTAATCAACTGTAAAATGTGTGAGTGTCATCAAAGTGACCCGTTCTATCAAAATGAGTCGGATGTCGCAATGTTCTATTTTTAGATAATCAGCTGATAACGTGGAAAACCCATAGAAAATCAAAAAAGATTTTTTACCCTAATTTCAAAGAAATGACATTCAAAAACAATCTCCCAAAGTTTCACAGTCCAGATAATTGAGAAAAGGCACGTAAATGATGATTAAAGTTGACTTGTAACTTAAACCCTCTGAAAATGAGCGTTGCCTCGGTGCAAAACATGAAATATCTCCTGAACCGTTCATGATAGAGACGAGCTGTAAACTGTATCTGAATCGCGGGATTCTCCGCTTTCCGACGGTCATTGAATGGTGCCTCTACGACGAGCAGGGACGGGTAGGCTACAGAAACAGATGCTAAACCGAGTAGCATCGACGCTAAACCGAACGTACACGCTTGCACATGTTTTACAACATGTCAACAAAACATGACAACTTCTGAACCGTTTATGATAGAGATGAGCTGTAAAAAGCATCTGAATTGTGAGATTCCCTGCTTTCCGAGGGTCATTGAATGGTGCCTCTATGACAACAAGGGACCATATAGGGTGCGTGTAATCACGTGGTACAGGAACAGACGCCAGAGTCACTGGCAAAAACTTTAACTGCTATTTTCTCAGGTTTTAGAACAGAATAAGAAGAGTAGGAGATCGTAATTCAAATGGCCACATCTCGAAAACCATCAAATGTATGACTTTGACGAGGGTGTCATTTTAAAGCTTATTTTCTAATCTTTCCATTGATACCAAAATCTCAACTTTGAAATTTGGGTCACTGTGACTCATTTTGGTGGATCGGGTCATTTGTGATGTATCGATCTAATTACTACCGCGAGCCGAGCCGACTGAGCGTCTTTTTCCGCGGTCGAAAAAAAGAGAAAGTTAGCGGCATTCTTGGTCTCTGCTGATTGGTCAAAGACTATGATGACGTATACCGTAATGTAGCCTGGTCTTTGCTGATTGGCTTGGTGAAGACCACATGTTTCTTGCTCTTACTGACGGGGAGCACGGGGTGGAAATCATAGACTGTAAAAAGAATGGACGTAGCGTCCGTGACGTCACCCATTGGTTTTGGGGAGTTGTTTTTGTGACTCAAATATGGCGGCCTGAACAGCGCCATGTTGGATTGGCCGGCCGAGAACCCGCCCACTGGCCTCGAAGCAGCTGTCCACGGAGCTGCTCGGACCTGTCACTCAACGTTTCCGCGCCCTAATTGGCCAGAATTTTAACCTAATAACAGTAAAACGGTAGAGTTAAAAAAAAATTCACCCCCCTCAGAGTGTGTGCAGGGGTAGAAACTATCGATTGAGACGAAAAAACGTTCTGACACCAGGCTTTTAACATGTTTACTGAGGATGTAAAGTCTGCGATTTTAACATGGGGGTCTATGGGGAATGCTCCCTTCTGACACCAGCCCCCAGAGGAATCCGAGGGGATTGCAGTTTTTTGAACGCGGAAGTGAGCTTCACTTCTCAGACCGACAACTGCCCCCTTGGTGGAAATATAATATGTGCGGAAGTGTCCAAAAACAGTCACTTGCCCTGTAAAGGGTTAATAGACATGGAAAACACAAAAAACAGCACAGAAAACAACACGTGCACCCCATTTTAAAATAATCACACTTTGAGTGACCCCATTCTGCTGTTCTACCTGATTTTTATCTACCTGTAGCCTTCAGCGTGATACACATTTAGAGCACTCATTATCCGGATTTGGTAATCTTGAAAAGTTGGATGAGGATCAGACTGATCCGATCCAACTTTGCTTTGAACGACTGGGATAAAAATAAGACAGATTACGTGATCCTGGATAGCAAAAAAGGGATTTCAAAATCGGGATAATTTTGATCCAGATTACACATTTTGAACAACTGGGCCCTGGCTCGGAAAAAGTAGATGTGTAAATTATAGATAGAGCTATGGGGTCAATCAGTTAACAGTTATGTCCCTGAGCTGTTTGGCTCTCTTTTCTGAGCTGATGTTAAAGGCACTGGTCCTACAGTTGTTTTAATTGACGATCTTACATGGAGTGCATCCAACATTTTCATTATTTATACAATAAATGTAAACTTAAAATTGCCCCTGTCGTTTCCAGGACATTCCCCTGCGACCAGCCTCCAAGATCACTGAGAGGTAAGACAAGTTCCAGCTGTTACAGATCCTCTTTACGTGTGAGGTCCCTGTTTGGTGACTGTTTTTATTTTTAAAGTAGGCCTATATTATACTGTAACTGAGTGAATATGAAACTTGGCATGTGTAAAGAGACAGAATGTGCTCATACGTCATCGCCCTGGAATTCAGCCTGTGTAATAACCTTGTTGCTCAATAGCATCTTGACGGCCATGGGCAGGGAAGAGTGTCTCCCATCATCTTGCTCTGCCAAGATAGTTCCATCTGTTCAAATAATCTCATTCATCTTTCCATCATATTTAATAATAATATTGTACAAGGCAGTATATCAAAACATTTAGAGGGATAATTTCATTAGCTATTCATCTATTCCCATGGAGATTATGCTAATGTCTAAGATGTCTGTATTCTGGAAAAATATTAAAACGCACGATCCACTTTTAAACATGAAGTGTACTCATTAACAGTGAAGTTTCAGCCAGGATGTTTGGTGACTTTTACTCTTAGACGTGATGTGTGGGGGTATGTAATAAACAATCTTTCTGCTGACAGGGAATTGAGAAAAGTACTATTTAAGTTGAAAATCAGATCCCTAAACTGCATTTTCTTTATAAAAAAAACAACTTTTGCCAACAGCATATTTATCACTGATCAGTCGATTCAGTTAATGTTCACATCAAACATCAGAATGAGATAAAATATGATGAAAGTGGTAGACTTATATCGTGGACTGTATATGCCAGACTTGTTGGAGAGTTTTTGCTCAGACTGGTGTGAAAAGCGAAAAACATCCAGTGAAGAGCAGCTCTGTGAACGGAAATGTTTTGTTGATGAGATAGGTCAGAGAGGAATGACCCCAGACTAGTGGGAACTAATCAAAAACCTATGGTTTAAACTAAACTCAGATAACTCTTCTTCACAACTGTGGTGAGCAGAAAAGCATCTCCTCATCTCTACTGTTGTAGTTCATCCACCTCATGATTGGATGTGTTGCACCACTGAGCAGAGACCCGTCAGGTTCCAGTGTCGGACAGCAACAGAAATCGGAGGCTGTAGTAAACTGTTGACTCTGGATTTCTGCTGAGGCAGCAGATGATAGGGTCCAAATTTGGCGTCAAAAGCATGAGTCCATAGACTCAACCTGCCGTGTGTCCATGGTCCAGGTGCTGATGCTGTGATGTGGGGAATCTTTGAGACACCACATACTAATCCATAATGATTTTACTTTCAGCAAAAAAAAGTCACAAAGCAAAATGTGACTTAAACTCCTTTCAGGAATAAGACAATGAGTTCAGTGAATGCCAATGGCCTCAGTCGCTTCTTCTTTAAAGGGATAGTTCAGCATTTTGACAAATTTGCCTATCGCCATAATCCCTATAGTCATAGGGGTAGGTTCATTACCTTTAATTATTGGTGCATGTTGTTTTGAGATCCGCGGGGGAGGACCCCTGTCCCACAAAACTCAATCAAATACACAATCCAACAACACTAAAATGCTCTCGGGGGGAAGTTGTGACCTGCACATTCGCCACGCTATGAAATAATCGTGTAACATTACGACACATGAAGCAAATACTCGGAACTACTTACACTTTTGAAATCACTCCGCCCAGCAGCCGTGTCTGGAATGTCCTTCCTGCTATTCATTTGACTCGAAAACAACTGTAATGTTACATTATGAGGACACACCACGCATGCGCCAGCTGTGAACATCTGTCTGTGTCTTGCCACCACAAAATGCTACTACAATCTAGTTTTTAAACTCTAAAAATAAAATAGGTCGACAGAATCCAAAAGCTTGAAACTTTTAATCATCGGTTGCGTGGATTTTTAACACGCTAACCCGTACTGATGACCACGAAACCAGCATAGGCCTACCGGAGGCCGATCAAACGCAGCAGGCCCAGTCTTTGGGGCTAGGGGCAAAGCCCAAGGCTCTGATGAATTTCACCCCCGCTCCCCGGACCCATCCTGAGAAATCATGGTTGATTCCTCAACATGGAAAGCCCCAACACAGCTCACCCACATCCCAGCCGCTGCAGCTGTCCAACATGTTTTCCATCCTGGATGAGGACCATTTTCCCCCGCTTAAAAAACATCAGTCACCTCTGCCATCAAAGTTGGTTTCTTCCATCCATCCACCCCATCAAAACCTCCTGAAAGAGGCCGTGCCTAATCGCTCTAGGATTGCTCCCCGCTCAGAGCCGGTGTCGGGGAATCCCTCTCCCGTCCCTGCTGCTGCTGTCCCCTCCACCAACCCGGCCCGTCCTCACTCCACGTCCCCTTCTCACAGCGCATCCCGTTTCTCACAGTTCCACTTTCCCCGGAGATGGAAACCTGCAGTCATCTCCTTCTCCCCAACCACATTAATAGTTGGAGACTCCATAATCAGAAATGTCCACTTCTTTAAAGGGACAACGAGGAGTTTTGGAAAGCGAAGTGTTCTCATACTACATTTACCATGAGCCTCCGCGCGCACAGTGAAATTCTTGGAGTGGCGCAAGACGGACGTCTTGCCAAGAATGTTTTCATTCATCAACAATGAAAGTCGGAGGTTCAAAGACGATCACATACCGTCGTAGTTCCGACCATAAACGGCGATTCGGTGGCGTTATTCTCATGACCCGCCAGGCAGCGAAACAGAAAGTAAGGAAACACTGGTCGGCTCGCCCAGTTCCCCCCTTGCTGAATAATCTTCTGGCACTGCTGTGCTTTCTCCCTTCTTCCATAAGACAAGTGGTTGTCACCGCTCGTAGACAGTCTGGACTGACAAAAAAAGATTTTAAGGACCTTTTGAACTTTTTAACCAGCTGCGGGAAGTCTGTTTTTCTTTTCGGGCTGATTCCCATCGTGGCCCGTGGAGCAGAAGGTTTTAGCAGGATTCTCAGCCTCTGTCTCATTCACCCCCTGGTACACCCCCGCACTCCACCAAATGAAATCCCGGAAACGCCAACTCGAAAGACTCACCTACAACAATACAAAGATGCACTCAACGCAGCCCGTACTACCTTCTATTCCCACCTCATCCACTCTGGCTCCAACAACCCCAAGGCTCTGTTTTCCACCATAAATGCACCCCTCAAACCCCATGACAACACTCCCTCTTCATTCACAACTGAAAAGTGCCAATCATTCCTTTCATACTTCCAAACAAAAATAGACACCATCTACAGTAACCTCAACACCACCGGAAACACTCCCATCTCCCCATCTGCCACCATCCAGCCCCTGTCACAGTTCTCTCCAATATCTCCAGCACAGTTGACAACCCTCATGACCGGGATAAAAACCTCCACCTGCACCCTGGACCCCATACCATCCAAACTCATTAAGGACTGTCATCTCCCAACTCATCACCGACATCATTAACACCTCCCCCAGCTCTGGTTCTGTTCCTCAAACTGGCTGCCATCACACCCATACAATCCAAGTAACTTCCGCCCCATCTCCAATCCCCCTTTCCTATCAAAAATCCTGCAATGTGCTGTAGCCTCTCAACTCAGGACCCATCTCACCTCCAATTATCTCTTTGAATGCTTCCAATCTGGTTTCTGATCAAAACACAGCACCGAAAAGTTTACACAGCTCCTCAAAATTACCAACGACCTCCTCCTCTCCTCAGACTCCGGACACCTCAACATCCTCATCCTCCTCGACCTCACAGCAGCCTTTGATACCATCAACCACTCCATCCTGCTCTCCCGACTGAAATCTTCAGCTCACATCACTGGCACAGCCCTCACCTGGATCCACTCCTACCTCACCAACTGACACCAGTTCATCAGCGTTAACAACTGCACCTCCACCACCGCTCCTCTGTCACAAGGCGTCCCCCAGGGATCGGTGCTTGGTGCTGCACCGGCTCCCCATCTCACACCGCATACAATTCAAAATCCTCCTGCTCACAACGTACAAATCACTTAACAACCTGGCCCCCACCTACCTCTCAGACCTGATCCACCACCACAACATACCGTTCACCTCCATTGTGTTCGCTGAGCAGCTCGTGTCTCTGCCCCGTGGAACTCAAAACAACATGCACCAATAATTAAAGGTAATGAACCTACCGTACACTTATGACTATAGGGATTATGGCAATAGGTGTATTTGCCAAAACATTGAACTATCCCTTTAAGACATGGTTCAACAAGAGGGTGGCAGCATGAATGTGCAGCAGACAGATCTCCAGAAATGATGTGGTATAGTCCTATCAACATGGAGCATAAGACTGGGCCATCAGAGCCATGAACGCCGCCCACCACATGCTGCCCCCAACAACAACACCATGACTGACTGTCCTACACACACATGCACCTGCACTTTTTTTTAACTAACTGCAACCGGCCCACTTTATTTTTTTAATGTAATTTTATCTATTCTTAATTATTTATTTTACTAAACAAAACTTCTGCTGTCTTCTTAGAACTATTCTCTTGTTTTAAATGTGTCTCCCTTTTTTTTTTTTTTAATCTTTGCATACAACATGACAGGGAGAACGGCTTCTCGCTCCCATGCTAAACAGAGGTTTTTCATGAAAGTGACAAATAAAACTGAATTTGAATTTGAATTTGAATTTGGGTGAAATGGTTCTTACAATGAAACATTATTTGACAATAACACTAAATACTATGGTAAATACAATTCTATGTTCTCATATAAAACATCTCACACCTCAAACATCACATTGTTCACTAAGTGTCTGCATAGTAATAGCTGTGCTGCTGTGACACTCATTCCTGCACAGAGAGAGAGAGAGGTGGAAGTGCTGAGCTCTATGACAAGCCCTTCCATTAACTTCAAACAATGCATAGACAAATTGATTACGGTTATAACCCATAAGGGTTAATTCTCTTTGCCTGTCTGGCACAGGCAGTATAAGCACACGGACAAATATTTAAAGTGTAGCTACTGATTAGTGGGCAGTACTCACCTACACAAACAGTGTGGGCTGGAGTAATGTGATTAGAGAAGATAAGTGTGCGCCTAAAAGCACAAGCATTCCACCCTGGGAGAATGGAGGTTTGCTTTGTCTCGGAAATTGTTAATTTCATTCATGTATTCACAGTCCACAATAGCGGAGGCAACAGCTGGTGAACATGAGGCTGAAGTGACAGTGAAATGAAGTGCACCCACTCAAGCTTGATGGCATTATAGAGCAGAATGTGTTTTTTGTTTTTTTTCGTTGTTTAAATGAAACAATTGTGAGTGTGCTTCACCCGTTCACAAGCCAATATCTAGCTGCTATTAACTGTTTTAGATGGAGTTTCACAGTTATTTGATCATTGGCCCTGTGTTTTTCTCTCTGTGATGAACTTGTGTCTGTGTCTTACTGTTGGGCCCTGGCAGCTTTGATGAGTCTCTAGAGGAACCGTTCACCTTGCCCTCACATCCGTTCAGCAGCTATAAGTGAGTGGGGCCTTCGTGGCCCACAAGGTCCCTCAGTGCAGTAGTTCTCAACCTTTTGGCTTGTGACCCCCTTTAATAAAAGGTTCATGGTTCATGTTAGTACCCATTCACATTCAGTATGCTTTGTGCAGTTTCCCTAAAGGAATTATGGAAATATTATCAAGAGGCTGAAATGACTCATTTATGACAGTTATTGATATAGAACAAATATAGTTCACACCCACCTTTGAACTATTCTGTGACTCCCCCCATGACGGCAAGAGACAACTGGGTGTCCTGTCCCCCAGGGTGAGAACTACTGCCTTAGTGGAGAGCCGTACTGTCCCAACACTAACCCGAGCACAGGTGTAACACTGTTCTTTTCTCCGTTTTTCACTGCTACCCCTTTGCAACAGGGCAACGTGTGATCTCATATGGCATCAGAAAACCCTTAACCTCTGTTAGCAGACTGACATGCTACTATTAACACCGATCACTGACTGGGGCTTGTGTGTATCTGGGTCTGTGCATCTGTGGTGAGTGTTTCCTTCCTGATAGAGTAGGGGGTTTCCGAGCTGAAGCACAGCAGAAACACTCCCACTGAATCTCACTGAGATCATCTAACACAGCGTTCTGCATCCGGCACACTCCCCTTACATTACTCTCTCACAGGCACAAATAATATTTCTCTTTTCCCACTAATGCTCAGAATGGCATTAACCAAGTTGCCTCCCGGCACAGCTAAACTGGACCTGAGTAACCTGCATGACCTGATCTGGTTTTCCAGCATCTGTTCCAGTCAGGCTGTAATGTCTCAGTCTCCGTCTGTCCGCCTCTTCCTAATTGTCTGTGCTTTCCGCTGCAGGAACAAATCCCAGAAAAGTAAGTTTGACGAGGAGCTGCACAATGAGATGACCACTACCATAGATGAGCTCAGCAGCAAGTACGTCCATTTGTGCAATAAATCAAATCACATTCCATGCATATTGTACATAAAGTAATGTTGGCCAAAATGTATGAAAAATGTAATCTGAGTGACTCGCATAGAACAGAAAAACCTCTGAACTTTAGGGGGTGACATTTCCAAGCAGATTAGACATATGCAAATGGTATCAAACCAAATTTGGCAGTAATGGTTAATGAGTTGTTTAATTTTGCCATTTTTTCCGATCATTTTGGTTCAGACTGAAATAACAACTCTGACATAAGGTGTACTGTGTGTTTATTAATGCACCGTGATCCGCGACCATCAGGCAGCTACCACTTCATCACAAGTGTAATAGCTATTTATGCCCTCTTTAACCCAGTGCTGATTAACAGCCACACTACAGATGTCATTTTTGTTAGATGTAAAAGTCTTTTTTCTGTCTTTCTAATTTTCCTAATTTTCTAATTTTCCTTCTGTCCTTCTGTCCTTCTGTCCCTCCTCTCTCAGGCAGTGGTCTAAGTCTGAAGAGAGAGGCAGTTTAGCTTTGTGGTTTCCAAAGAAAGATCTCGAAAAACAGGTAAGTTTGACAAAAAGTTGCAAGCAGATCACGGAAATGATTTACTGTCCAGGCTGCAAGCATTTTGACGGCATTTGAACAGTTACAATTTTGGAGCTGTGTTAAAAAAGCTGTGTCTCACACAAACCTACGCAAATTAGAGTGGACATGTCACCTGAAAATCATATCCATTACTTTATTTATGCAAAAACTGAAGAACAAAATGTGTTACTGTCCAAATACTACTATATACTTCTATAATGTCATACATTTCCATTCGAGCCAAGGTTCAGCTGTGTTCTGTGTCTCTTCTTCTAAGTACCGAGCCCTGGATTTGCCGATGTTCAAACACTATGTTGGCTGCGCCACTCTCATCTTCCTCTGCATATTTTTGGTTCAGATGCTTGTTACAAAGGAGTGAGTATAACCAGATTTTTTGTCTTATTTAATCATCTCTTAATAGGTGTTGACAGTTATTGTCTTTCAGTGTAACTGGGGAGAACCTATGTGCATCTTTTTTCTTTGCTGAGCAGACATCATTTTTCACAGGCCATCTACTGTTTCAAAAGCACACCGTGAAGAAAATAGTTGTGATGCAGGGGAAAAGGAAAGGCTGGTGGAGACTGATGTCTGACATGCGCTGCTTTTTATCTGCCTCAGCCGACAGATGTTGGGGAAGTCATTTGGTGTGTTGGTCTGTGTGCTGCTGCTGACCCTGGCCATCTGTTTCGCAGGTCACTTACAGGTCAGTGTGTTAAGTCTTCTATTCACAATTTACATTTGGATATTTCTCTGATTCAGTTCAGGTTTGTCCTAATTAAGAGTTTTCAGTTGTCAGCAGCGTGTTTTAAAGACCACTATTGTTCCATGTCTATCAATCAATTCATTTCATTTCTGTAAAAATAAACTGTGACATTCTTTATAGATAATTGTTTAAATGCAGCGTGAAGGCCACACAAGATAAATGTAATAAAAAACAATAAGGTCTTTTAAATAAAATACAAAATAGATCAGAAAACTATATGATACCGTCAAAGCTCCAGAGCATCTTCTGACCTTGTGGTAAGATTGTTGAGATGAGTTGAGATTCAATACAATTGTTGGTGAGAATTAATATAAAGTTAAAATGTTTAATTCATCTCAGTTCAACAGAGTTTATTTGTGCCCATAGGGATAGTTATAAGGCATATTGATTAGAAACAAATACACTACACATAACACACAACCAGTGCAAGACAAACTGTACACATTAAAAAAAAGACAGCAGTGCAAAACAAATACTATGCTATATATTATGTAATACTTAAACGAGGAAGGAGAGTAGCAAAACAACATAGGGAAATACCATCACTTCTGCAAATGAAACCCAACAGAGGGGATTCAAACATACAACAGTAGACAGTGCTTGGTTAATGAGGGCAAGAGGGAAAAGGCTGTGTGGCATCTGCATATGTATTGAATTCACTGTGCCAGAATTATCCAGCATGTGAATGGAAACATGTCAAGGAGGCTGTCCCCTGTATTCACAGCGCTGCGGCTTTCTATAGCTAACCTACTGAGTTGGCAGATGACAGCTGACATTTAGTCCTTGACAGCCAGTGTGTGTTGGCCACTCAGACGGATCCCTCCACTGGAAATAACCAAGCACTGAGTCACTTGCACATGATGTCTGGAGATGGATCGCTGTGTAAGAGTCACACGCTCCTCGTACCTGTTTGATTCCATCTCTCTCTCCTCTTCGTGCTCCGCAGCGCCTGTTTCCAGAGAAGCTGTCAAGGTGCCAGTGGCTGCCAGCTGTGTCGGAGGCGGTGGTGAAGCGGCCGTGTGTGCGCCTCCCTCTGGCCACCATCACCACTGCGGTCATCATTATCTTGGCAGTGTTCAACCTGGTAAGGCTACTCTTTTATGTCAAGTGCTAAGAGTGGGTCATTATGCACACTGCTATTTCTAGCTGGGCTACACTTCATAGCGCCCATGCCAAACTTCAGAGTGCTTGTTCCAGTCTATTGTCACTCAAATCTTTTTTTATCCTCCTGCAGTGTTTTGCCCCGACACATGTGACACAAGACATGGCTGACCTTTGTCACACAAATAATTCCACTGAACAGGGATCAGATGGAGGCCTCTTCTACCTGCCTGTGAGTAACGGATTAGTAACTCTAACCCCAATCATAGACAATCATAAAATGACATTATCAAATGTTTTTTTTATGTTGCTCATATCAGGCCAGATTAAATAGTATTTGCAAATAATCCCACTATGTATCTAATGGAATACCAGAGATGACATGATGCTAGGAGGGAGGAATTTGGTGCGTCACTCAGAGGTTGCGCTAGACTTTTTCGTCGCCGGTCATTTTGACTGACGGGGTCATAAAAATTCCGTCATAATCTATTTTTACCGGTCAAATGTTTTTAAAATGATAACAATGCCATATTCAATAGCATTCAATTTTAATTCATGTTTAATTCATATCAAGTCCAAACAAATTGAACAGAGAATGCTCCGGAGCAGAGTCGGCGTCAGAGCACATCTAACCGTGGATCATCAGTGAATGCGGGGGTCACTTTCTGCCACTCAACATCTAAATACAACGTTAGATGACATCAGTTTTCTGTCAACAATCAACATGCTAACCCATGTGTTATACCAAAACATCCAAAGGAGCACGTTTTCGCATAGGCACCGCATAGTGCACTAGCGTTAGCTCTCTCTCTCTCTCTCTCTCTCTGTGCCTCTCATTTCTCTTTTACGCACGCACGCAGCCATTGCGCATCACTGAAACAACTGAAGCTGTAGACCACACAGCCAGATGCAGCACAAATTCAGACAGGACAAGACCCCACTTAGCTTTTAAGTGTTATAAACAATGCCACGGCGGGCAAAATACATTAAAAGAAGGCTTAATGTTACCTTTAGAAGAGTTGTGCGCGGCGAGTGTACGAGTGTAGTGAGTGAAACGGTGATGTCCTACCCCCACCGCTCTACCTGTACCGAGACACACCGCTGTGTAGCTACAGCTACGTAACTTAACAACAGCTGACTACTGTCGGTCCCTCGGACACTGCAGCTGAATCTCGCCCGTTAAATCATTATCGACCGTCATATTTGCACTGACACGACTCCCAGTCAACATTTAATCCACTTGAAGGAGTTTGAATACTGCGGGGAAGCTTTCTGTCTTCTTCTCTGTTGTTAGTGTTTCTGTGTGGCAGCGCTACAGCGCCACACACGCTCCACACAGGCCTGGAGTACTACAGCGTTTTCTACTGAGCGCACCAGCCAGCTGTGAGTTTTTTTTTTTTTTTTTTTTAATCTAATTCTCACCGTAGTGACTTTGTGACATTGTATATAATGTTTTATATCGTTATCCACCGCTCCATTTATTGATTATCCGCCGGCTTCATTGTAAACAAATGCACATGGCCAGACAGACATGACTGTGAATTGCAATCTGTCAAAATGACGGATGGCCTCAAAATTTTTCCGTCACCGTTTTAAAAAAACGGTCAATGACGGAAAATATCTGGTTAACGCGACCCCTGGCGTCACTATCAATTCACTGCAAGGACCAAAACCTCTTTTGTTTGATATGTTTTTATGCGTGATGCTAGATGTACGCTACGCAGGAGTTGATAGGGTGGCTCAAGCAAAAACATGTTAAAACCAAACTGCAATGGTGTTGTGGGGTAATGGCGTTTGCACTGTATGTCATTTAACAGTATGCAACCCCTCTGGGTATTTTTCATGTCTATGTAATAATCAAACTTTAATTCCTCCTCAATGTGTACAGATGCAGATGCTTTGATGATCATCTAATTATGTGGAAGTTGTGACCCAGGTCTAATTTCACCTTTCCCCCCTTTTCTCCCCCAGTACTCTGTATACTGCTGTATCCTATCCCTCATTGCATGTGGAGTTTTCCTGCGGGTGAGCTTTGAGCTCAAAGTGCTCTTCCTCACCCTGGCTTCCACAGCATACTACATCATCATCCTCAGCACCAAGAGGGACCTGTTTCTGGTCTACGGATGTGTCCTCTATGCTGAGACCAGCTGCAACTGCAGCAGGTGGGGGTTCTTCAGTGCGAAAAATAAAATCTTGTGGCCTGTCTGGTAGTCTAGTTTTCTCCTGCTTCTCTTGAAATCTCATTTTGGGGCTCTGAAGAACAAAGACTCTTGAGTAAAATGTGTTTTTCAAAAAAAAGAAATGACTGAAACAGATTACATTAAAACTTTATAACTTGTTTGATTTAGAGCATCTACATAAGATAATAAATAGTGAAAGTGAAATAATAAACATCCAGAAGGATTGTTAAAATTTAAAGAAAGATATTGATTAATATTTCTAATTTTCTTTGACCTACTTGTTAACACATGGCCATTCAAAATGTTTTTCCAAATGTTGTCATTTGTTCTACAGCAATGAGTCCATCCTGAAATGGATAGGGCTGGTGAAACATCCCCAGGTGATGAGCTGCATATACATCACCTTGTTCCTGGTTACTATGCTCATCATCGCACAACAGGTAACAACACTCTTCACCACTTATTCCTTATTTATTTATTTATTTATTTCTGCCATATTTATTCCTCTCATTACAATCGAACAAAGTGAAATTGTGTTAACAGACTAGAATCATAAATGGTGCTCAAATGCAGATGTCAGTGTATTAAAGCCTATTAAAACTCAATTTGCACCTCTCACACATCTGTCTCTCAATTATTAATTCATATGAAGTCAACATAGAGTCATAATAAATTCAGGATATAAATAAATCAGTTATTCAAGAAATCCGGGAAATTCAGAGTTGTTTAGGGTTGTGGTTTTCTTTGTCGTCACTAATCTCACCATGTTTGTGTTCTGGCCAGAATGAGTCCTGCTTCCGCCAAGACTTCCTACTAAAGTACAAGAACCACACGGAGCAGGACGAGATTGAGACCAGGGAGAACCTGAACCGCCTCCTGCTAGAGAACGTGCTGCCGGCCCATGTCGCAGCGCTGTTCGTTGGGGAGAATAAAAAGAACGAGGTAAGATGTCACCCAGTTGAAGTTTTTGAGTTGATGTAGTATTTGTCCTTGACCATTATCATCTTTAGAATTCAACCCAAAACTGTGAGATGTAGTTACAGCACGTCTGTCTGAAACCTATATTAGGGCTAAACAACCTCATTCTCCTCCATGCTAAAACTACTAACTGTTCATTTTGTATTGTGGGTTTTTTTCCCAATAGGACCTCTACTACAAGTCCTACGACTGTGTGTGTGTGATGTTCGCCTCTGTCCCGGATTTCAAAGAGTTTTACACAGAGTGTGATATCAACAAGGAAGGACTGGAATGCCTGAGGCTGCTCAACGAGATCATTGCCGACTTTGACGAGGTCAGAAAGACAAAGAGGAAACTGCTCCTCATCCTTCTCTGTGATGCATGACAGCTGCGTCTTTTATCAGCAGCTCTATTTATTTATTTATTCCAAATGTTAACTATGTGGCTGATAGGAACAATTACCGTAAATTATGACGTTTCCACATTTTGCTCTCCTCTAACTCAACAGCTGCTGTCCAAGCCAAAATTCAGCGGCGTGGAGAAGATCAAGACAATTGGCAGCACTTACATGGCTGCCGCCGGGCTCAGTGGGACGCCTGGTCAGGAGAACAATCAGGTGCAGTAGCTCTGATCTGGCTCTGTTTAGTGTTTTTTCCACAACCTATCAACAGTGCAATCCTAATGAGGTGGCAGAATGACATTGCTCTGATTGTGCTCTCTCAGGACATAGAGAAGCAACAGGCCCAGATAGGGAACATGGTGGAGTTTGCCATCGCTCTGAATGGCAAGTTGGACGGCATCAACAGACATTCCTTCAATAGCTTCAGGCTCCGTGTGGGTGAGTGTGCTCAGCTGCTCTGCTGCTCTGCCATAAACCTTTCATTGACTGAACACTGCACCGTATCCTGTTCGGTTGACTACAGCTCAACAGGTCTCTCTGACATTTATGAAGCAATTTCATTCACCACCACTCACTTATTACAGCCTCAAATCCACAGACTGAACCCATCTTTAAAAGCTAATTTTGTAGTATTTGTAGTTTGAGCTGTGTTGAGTAAGTTGATTTCAGCACATCCACTAATATATAAAGTAACTGTAACTGTGAGAGATAGATGACAGAGCCCATTTCAGAGTGTGTGTGTTGTGTCTGCAGCCCTGACACACTTATTCCCAGACAGTTGATTCTGAGCAGAAAAAGACTTTGATAAAACGTTTTGGTTAAAACATTTACATTTCTTTGGAGATAAAAACTTACATAAGGTATAAACACTGAAACTCAAGCTGAGTGGTTATAAATCTTCGCTAACAGATTGCTGCGCTATCAGCGGCTTTGTCTGAACACACTGTAACGCTGAAACAAAACACACCAACTTCTGCTCTTGAAATATTTGTTTATTTAAAAAAAAACGCAATTAGTACTTGGCACATACCTTTTCCTTAAGCAATGACAGCAGACTTTTTCCCTTGATGAGTGTATTCAAAAACTCTGGTTTCCTTTTGATTTTTCCTTTAAAGCATTTGTAGTAAGTGACCTGTCACAGCTTTGGCACCATCAAATAAAGGGACACAGACTTTATGGACTTACATACCTACAAAATCTCTGCAGTCAGCTTCAGTGAATTGTTTCATCTCTTCGCTTGTCTGATGTTTTCATTCTACTTGGTCCGCGTTATCATGGAGGAATTTGATATTTGCAGTTTTAAAAATCACCTTACTGTCCCTGACAAAAACAATAGCTTGGTAGTAAACAACAATAATGTCTGGTTCTTCTTCCCCAGGTATTAATCATGGCCCTGTAATAGCTGGAGTGATTGGGGCGAGGAAACCTCAGTATGACATCTGGGGCAACACAGTGAATGTAGCCAGCAGAATGGAGAGCACCGGGGAGCTTGGAAAGATCCAGGTACGTTCAGAACAGTCCGACAAAGGCAGCGTTCTTAAAGATTAAACACTTCTCACATATTGTAGTCACAGCTTCTTAGCTTTGTATTGCAAATCTCAACGTAATCATTGATGGATTTACAGATGTCATTTCTGGCCCAGATTTAAATTCCTGTAAAAATTCCTTGTAACCTCAGGTGGACCATATAATTTCATTTCAGTTTATAAAGTAGTCTGAAACTATTTAGTAACAACATGCAATAGAAAAGTAAGACATTGTTGATGTGAATCAAACTTTTCTTAGCTGTAGTAGTGCATTTAAAAAAAAATGTTGTGTATACTTCCAGGTTACAGAGGAAACGACTGCCGTGCTGACGAAGCTGGGGTACTCGTGCGAGTGTAGAGGGTTTATCAACGTCAAGGGAAAAGGGGAGCTCAAAACCTTTTTTGTGTGTACCGACATGAGCAAGCAGCAAGGTATGGGGCTGAGCTGAGGCCAGGCCTCCACAGTCAACACAACTGGAGACAGACTCATGCACACAAGTCAAGAGTTTACAAACTCCTGCACACCACAAGTGTTGTTGAGACAGGCGTGACTGTAACGCAGCTCTGTTCTTGAGACGTTGCTGAATGAAAATACTGAGGAGTATTAAGGCGTTGAAGGAAGTGCTGCCGCGGTGGATGTGACATTGAACTCTCTCTGCTCTGGAACTTTTCTGTCAGATCAGTATGTCGCAGATATGTCATGCTGGAGAAATGGTCAGTATCTACAATCACTATCTTTTTCTATTCACAAACACATTCATGTCTAGTGATCTGTCACTTTTGTACCTTTTTTCCCCCCCATCTTTAACTTAGATGTTGATTGTGAAAGAAACGATATGTTGTACTAATGCCAAATACGGTTGTGTATTTTTGAAGACCTGTTTGGTCCTTTAAAAGCAAAACAATGGATTCTGTTTGGATCATAATGTGAAACCTGTCTGGTTTTAAGTTGGAGGAAGGGACGGACACTCTGCTGTTACTGTGTAATGAGCAAGACATGTGAGGCGGTTGGACAGAGCTGTTTCAGTGTCAGAAACAGGCTGGACAGTTAGATGTAGAACAACTTTTTGTCTCCTCTCTGCAAGATATATTAAGATAACAAAAAGTACATTTAATTTTCCACTTTCTGGCCAAGCTAAAATCCTAACTTACTGTATCCTCAGCACCTTTGATTGTTCTGTAAGTTTAGGTTTTACAACTCTTGAAGCTCTTTAGGTTCCTGCTGTGCTGTTTGGCCTGTGAATACAAATGACATAAGATATTTCCTGTATTTCAAGGGCAGGCAGACAAACCCATGTGCTGTATGTATACCATCTGTTTAAGTGTTTATTCTGCTCAAATAACAAGTCACTTTTCAATGTTTTTTGCTGCCTGTCTGCTTATATGCTGCAATGAGGAAAACGTGTGAGGCTCTCAGCTCTTCGATGTCCTTGGTCTGTGTGATCCAACAACCTGCCTGCTGTGAATGTTTTTCTCTGGCTCCAGTTCAGATGATCATCTGACACGATCTAGATCACTCTCTGTGCCTCTAAAAAAACGTTTTTTGTCTTGTGGCCTTAACTTATGAGACCACCAACTTGTCTGTAATTATGGTTACATAATAATAATAATAATAATGTATTGGCCTTTATGTGAACAAATGTGATATTGACTTTTGTACAGCTACAGAATGTAATAAACGTTTTCCTAAGTCGAGTAATTATCACAAGCCATGGTCTCTTTATTAAAAAAAATGGTTTATTGATTGAAATGCATACAAATGTCACACAGAAGCATCTCTTTGTACAAAACTTAACTTATTAAACTGAATGAGGGTGGTGGAAATTTCATTTTACAGCAACAACCGGAACCGCATTTTGACCGGTGGTCGAGGTCTCCATGGGTTCAGCCATCTCCTGCACTGTAAAACCGGAGCAGTATATTAGAGGTGTTGGGTTATGGTTAAATGAGGAAGGTTGGACATCAGCAGCAGTGAAGCGTGTTTGTTTGCACATCAGGTGTTTTACCTGTAGTGAGGTCTATGAAGGGCTCAGGGGGCTCTGGAGGTAAAGCGATGCCCATGGCCTTCCTGATGCCGTAAATACTGCTGACGTCACATGGTGCCACTTGGCCCGTCAGCTCGGCCAGATTCCCCGTCACCTTCTCAGCTGTGATGGCAAAAGATAGGACATTGTCAAGACACAATGCAAAGCTAGTCCAACATTTGGTAAATGTGCTTCAGATCAAACTGATAATCTGTCCACTAAATATGGAGCTGGAACAATCTGCTTATTTTAGCATAAAGACAGAGAACAGAGGGGAATGGGAAGCTTAGCACAGTCTAAATGTGAGAAAATACACCAGCAGCATCTCCAAAGCTCACTAATTAACATGTTGTATGTCTATTCTGAACAAAAATGAAGACAAGCTGGGGCGGTGTTTAGCTCAGTTGGTAGAGCACCCGCCCCATGTGTTGAGGCTACAGTCCTCACTGCAGACGGCCCCGTTTCGAATCCCGTGTTGAGCGGCCCTATCCTGCGAGTCATTCCCCCCCTCTCTGCCTCCCATTTCCTGTCTCTCTCAACTCTCCTGTCCATTAAAGGCAGAAAAAAAAGCCCCAAAAAATATACCAAAAAAAAGACGACAAGCTGCTGTTACATAAAAACTTCCTTGGGTTTTAGCTTGTTGCTTGGCAACCTCACTGCAGAATGACACTTTTTTTCATTGATGAAACAGATAAGATGTGAGTTTTACCAGTTGATTTAGTTAACTTATGGTACAAAGAACAAGCTGTTCCCCAGTATATTGACCATATCAAATAAGTGATAACTGGCTTCAGCAGCATGAGCCATCTCAGCCATGGTTAACTCCCAAAACAGTAGTGCAAATATTCAACACCCAGGAACTGACCACACAAAACTGCCATTTTAACAAGGTCACTATCCAGAGGCCAGATGTAACTCATCAGTGTAGCACGGCCACTGAAGGGGTAAAGGGAGTGTTGTGAGGGGTCTGCAGCTGAAGGTGACGGGGGGAACAAAGCACTGAGAGGCTCTTACCCAGCTCCAGCTCCTTGGCAGTCGGGGCCAGCAAGCAGATCATGTTCGGGGGCTGCTTGGCGCTCAGACGCTCCTTCTGTGCTTCCTGCAAGTTGCGCAGCAGCTTTGTAGTCTCATCCAATTTCTGCTGGAAGTGCAGGGCCTCTGTGACAGAGATTGGAGAGGGAGGAGAGACAGACAACACACACAGTTAATACCCTTCCTCTGCACTCCTCCAGTTACCTTGTGCTAACCCCACCTGTTCTTGGTTACACACATCCAGCACAAGACCTCCATTCTCTCTGAGCCCTGATGATGGACCCCTCGGTCACTTGAAGTAATACCTCAGAGTGCTGCACCACCATCGAGCTTAGGTTGTTATTTATTTGTTTGTTTTGAACTAGCTGAATGGCAGCAGCATTTGGAGAGCAATTTATTTGTTCCCATAATCCTTTGAGGCACAGATAAAGCGGTGGCAGACCAGATGTGAGAGGATCATATCTGTGATCTTCCATGACAGTGGGTCGTTATGTGAAGGGTTTTTCCTCTTATGATTACAAAAAACGGCACTGTGAGATTATTTTGCTATGCAATGTAGACTAAGCTGAAAAACATTAAGACTATATTAAAAACCAACAGAAAATACAGCTGCCACAATTCTGATCATTATTTATCTGGTATTGATAAAGCAACATTCCCTGTTATCAGATCAGGTGAACACATTGTAAAGTCTGGCTAAAAATGTAACCACATGCCAATAAGGACAATGAAAGCCTCGAGTGTAGCTGTGATTGTTCTTCCTGGCCATACTAGCTGTGAAGTGATCCCTTATTAACGCCACTGGGGCTCATTCAATGTAAAGTCAAGACAACAACACTGTGTGCTGCACAGACAAAGAAACTCAAAGACAGAAATGTTGATAAAGTCACATCACAGAAGCTTCAGGTGAACTTTTGACACAGTCAGGAAAGTGAATTGGTCTGAAATCACTGTTCAGATGAGACCAAGAAATTCCCTCAGGGCCCATATGGAAAGGAAGAACACAATGACGGCATATGTCCATTGTATTATGTTATCCTTCAAAAGTGTAATTTGAAAAAATAATCAATAAATTAATTGCATAGTCAGTAGTTTTACCCCCAGAGAGCTCCTCCTCCATCTGCAGGCCTGCAGCTGAGCACAGGGAGTCGAGCCTGCTGCAGCTGGATGCTTCGGGTTCAGCTACCTTTGGGAGACAGAGGCCAAACTACATGTTAAGTCAGAGGAGAAAAATGTATTTCTCGTTGGGCAGATGATGCTTTGAGGGAACGTCCAGGACCTTTGAAGCCTCTAGTCACGCTGTGACTTTGCGCCAGTAAAATCAGATCTGATGAAAAGCTGCAACACCCGAGCAGGAGATGAGAATAAACTGGAGCGCGGCCAAGAACAGCAAACAGCCAGGACAGAGGGTTTGCTGTGTGCCTGACGGAGAGGGGGCCTGCGCTTTGGTTTCCTCCGCTGCTCTGTGGAGCGATTCAGCTGCGCTGCCAACGGGCACTGAAAGAAAACACGGGCCCCTCCAAATTCTCTACCAGCGGGCCTTTAGCGAACAGCACCGCTGTGTTTGGAGGGGAAATGTTCTTTCCATGCGTGGATGGATCAAAGCTAAACGCAGGCCCCTGCTATGTTGACACAGCTGGTGGATGCAGCAGCCATCTGCAAAGGCCATCTATACTGGTGAAATGAAATTAAGCATCCACACGCGGTGTTATGCAATAAAGTGCTTTACAACGAGACAACGCACAGTGGGAGACGCTAATCCAAACATCACATCCAACACTGATGAGGGCAAATGGCTGCAGTAGCACATGCTGAAATGTTCTCATTATGAACTCCCTATCTATTTCCATTTGTAGTATACAGTAGGGTGAGGGGGATGCTTATCTATGAGGACACAACAGGTGTTATATGTAGGAATCAGCTGTAGATTGATGTCTTACCGCATTGTTTCCCTTGTTCTCTTGAGTATTTACTGGTCGCTCCACCTGAAACCATAGAAACACAAGAGCTTATACAGTGAACATACTCTGTGTTCTGAGCTTTTAAAACGTTGTGGTAAAGATGGATCAGTTCAATATAAGGATCACTGCTTACTGGTTCCGTATCTCTCAGAGTTTTCGAATGCTCTCCGTTCGTCATCGCGTCCAGAAGATTGTCTGCTAGCTTGTACACATACTCGTCTGATTTGGCCAGAAAGTCTGACATGCTGCCAAACACACAGACACACACTTAGAACAATGGTTTTCTAAGGAGCCACACATTAGAGAATAGAGAAGTTGATATTGACTCTGCTGACACTTACTGCAGCTAAACCTCCTACACACTCTAAGAAGAGACGTACGTTTCTGACAATAATTACACATTTTCAAGGATTTAAAAACAAAGTGACAGTGTGCTTTTCTATGAAGAGAAATAAAAGATTGAGCAGATGACACATTGGACAACAACTGAGCCGTAACAGTTCCTGTCAGAGTGATTTCGCACACAATGAAAAAACAAACTCCCATATGCAGCAGATTTATAAAGAATTTTAGTTAACAACCTCACATTCCATCCTCTGTCACATGCCAACAAGCACTAGTATTAAGGCCTACCAGATTCAGCCAGGTAGCATGTTAGCTCACACCGCGACAACATCAAATATAAGCCTAAGTATAAAGCTAGCTGTTAAAGTTAACACAGTCTCTTTGAATTGAGCTCACATCCCTGCTAGCTACTGTAGGTAGCATGTGCAGCGATGCTGAGCTAAATACACAAAAAGACTTAGGTTCTGTGTTTATTTACAGCAGCAGCTACATAACTGATTTGATTTCACCTTGTTGCTTTGGCTAAGAGGTGCTAACTGGCTAAATCTGGTGGCACTTTTTGAGTTTGCTAGCATAAGAGAGGCAGGGGGTACGTGACTGACTGAAAGGTTACGGGGCATTCTTAAAAACTGACATGAAATATATGAGATATGAAATAAAAAAGTATGACGACATATGAGAGTTATGGTAAAAATGCCCCAAAACAGACTTGTGAAAGCAGAATTCTGAATCTAATAGACAATGATGATATCAAAATTCCTATATATGACTTCTAATATTAAATCACAATATTATCATAGGATATTCTGAAGTGATTGTGAATGTGAATAATTATTTCCTATTTATTTAAATATGTGACAATCTTCAATAGAGGACTACAGCAAACCTAAGGTACAGTATGGGGCCCTTGCACACGAGGAAGTCAGGTTGAGGTCCAGTCTACAGCCGACAGCTGCTCCCGACTCAGTGGAAACATCTGCGAGGTAATCAGTCAGGAATGCCTCCGCTGACGTTTTGTGTAAATGTCAGTGCGCTCCGGTGTGTTTGTGGTCATACTGTACATACCCGGCGTCTGCGCCCTGCTGACTGGACTCCTCTCCAAAGAAAGAGAAGATCAGGTCGGAGTCGTCCTTGCTGACGTTGGCGAAGCTGGAGTCGTAGGTGGGTGCGTAGGAGGTGAACGGCCCGTAGCTTATGTAGGACACTGCAGAGAGGGTTTTACACACAGACACACAGCTTGCTGTTAGTGATGTTCACCGAGGGATCTCGTGTTAATGCTCTCAAACACATGGAGTCATCAAAGGGTGAGCACCTGGAGTAATCCTGTTCCTCTTGTCCTCCCTGAAGCCCTGCAAGGTGTTCACACCACTCTGCAGCCGGTTGGACATCATGCCAAGTTTCACAGGACAGTAACCCACATCTGGAAAAGGAATTGATTGATTTCATGAGCTCACCTAATTTTTTTTCTTATTAAAAAGGTCTATGGCAGCAACTAATGGTAGGCTTTTGGATCAAACTGTGAAAACCATCAAAAACTATTTCCTAGAGTCCATGGCAACATCTACAAATTGTTTTTGTCCAAGCAACACTTTATGTTCACAACAGGCAAAGACAATGTTCTCATTTCCAAAGCTGGAACAAGTCAATTTGTGACATTGTAACTTTTCTTTAATTGAGGCTCTAGAGCTTCACCAGACCTCCACTAAGGCCCTGATGGACTTACCACCGGCTGATGGATCAGCTGGGTTAAGGATGGCCAAAGTGGTGGAACCGTCAGTCTTCCGCCTCACAAACTCCAACTACACAACAAATACATTTGGAGAATAGAAAATGTTTTTAGTATTAGAGCTGTGTTGTGGCTGAACATTTGGAATGGACCTGGAGAACATCAGACAAATAACCACCACTGATCAACCAGCAGTGCCGCTGAGAAGCCTCATATTCAAAGCAGTGGATATGTACATTTGATCAAAAGAACTCTTCAGTTTAACCCTGCTCACTCACATCACACTGCAGCACTCTGTTCGACAGCTTCCCTCCAGACTCCTGGATGACCTTGCGGATTTCCTCCAGCTCTCTCTCTGCCTTTGCCGCTTCATCCTTGGAGTCTTTGTCCTGTCTGCAAATGAAACACGAATTGAAAGACACAAAGACATTTTGACCGTGAACAAAAAGGTTTTTTTTTTTTTCTTCTTTGTATCAAGCCTAACAAGCATGCACACACAGCAGCAAAATACTGCAGGAAAGAAATCTGTGTGAACTCTCCTGTTCATTGAACGCCTCCGTACGCCTTTCATTTCTCAAATAACCTCCCTTTAAGCATTTTATTGACATCACTAAGTACCATCAAAATTTTAAGCGCCACATTTTCTTTTTATACTAGAACTACTGCCTCGCTATGGTACATCTCAGCAAATCAGCCAAGGGAATATAGCCACAATTTCCACTTCCTGAGTTGATTAACGGCCAGAGGTCATTTCACACAACATTATGTCCCAGTGAATTTGACTTTTGATTAATATAAATATAAATATAAATATATATATATATATATATATATATATATATATATATATATATATATATATATATATATATATATATATATATATATATATATATATATATATATATATAGTGTATGTATATGTATATGTGTCTATGCACACTGCCAAAACTGTGTGTTGTGAGGTCAATGACCTTAAACTTTGCCCTGTGTAGAGGCAGCTGGCGGCTGAAGGAAAATTGGCACAGTGAAGGTGTTTCTCAGACACTGAGTCATAACTAACACCTGATTTGTATCCACAGATTCTATTACGTCACTGGGTGACAATACGCTGATGCACAGCCATGAGAGAAAACAAGACCCAGCATGCTGTGAGGCATTCCTCACATTCTCAGCCTCTGGCTTCACAGTGTATAAAGTAGTAACTTTGTGTCAGGAAAAAACACTCTCACAGAAACTGAAACTCATGTCATCACTGTGAAATGACCAAGTGAGAAATGGCTTTAATCATCGTTGGTCATGCGTCAACTTTTCCTGTATTCATGTGTGATCAACAGTTACAGCTGCTGTTTTAGAGTTTTAAAAAAAATCTTAAACTGTAGCAGGAGACTGGTGTATGTAACAGAGGTAAATAAGATTTTTTTTAAAGTCACCCCTTTTGTTCAAGACAAGGGACAATTTTTCTGCTCATGTTGAGTGAGGGATCTTTAAAATATCTCTGAGATCTCATAAAGTTGTAACAAACATTGGATTAATGTAAAATATAAAGGATCAATGTGTTAATAATGTATTAAATAGTAAATACACAAGTATTATTGCATCTCCTCACATTGTAATCTGGTCTTTCCTAGTATGAGATTATTAGTGACATATGAGATTCTAAAAGTCAACTGGTTAAAGGACCTGGGTGTGCTCGGTGTGTGAGGACCCTCGCTGCTGTCTGTGGTCGAGGGTCCCTCTCTGCTCTGGTCAAGTTTGGTGCCCCCTTGTTCCTCAGACTTCCCTGGTTGTTTGGCAGATGGGTCGAGGCCAGACATGAACTCTATGCTCTGCTTTAGGCTATCCAACCTCTCCTACAGAAAAAAAAAGATCAAGATGATGAGAGAAAGCAAATAATGTTGATGGTATTGTACATTATCATCTGCTGCCCCCATGTGTTGTATCATTGCAAAAGCAGGGCACACAAAGCAAACACAACACTGCTAGACCTTGAGAACAGCATCTTTTGGCACTCAAACAACAGGGAGTTTTACTCAGATACAGGAAATCTGGGTTTAAAGAAGTAGTGAAACCTTTTTTGTTTAAAGCATCTACAAAGAACTTTCACGTTGTGTTGTTGATTTTGGTGACCACTGGGGACCCACCCAACCACTGCCTCCCACTATTATGAAATAGCTTATTGGGGAGCTGGTTGTCGATTCCTTTTCACATCAATTTGTTTTGATATAAGATATTTTATCCAGTTTATGAGTCCACCGCTATCCGCCAGCATGTTGAGGGACGCTTGTTTTGCCACTCAGTCCGATCGAACGGGGCGTTGCCGAGGGCAACGTGACGTAAACGCATACCCTCTATAGAGAGCCTAAGCGGAAGCAGGAAGTAACGGTCACCATGGGACCTCAACTCTGAAAAACTCGCCATTCAAATGAATGAGACTGAAAATTTTATTTCGTGATCCGTTTGAATTGTGCCATGAGAAAAAAATATGTCCTCTACCTGTTTAAAACATCACGTTTCATCCCGAGAAATCAGCAGTTTGTTGTAAAGCTATTGTAGAATAAAATTCAGAAGAATCTGTAACCAGAAAGACTACAAGTCGCGTAGGTGACGTCACACACCAAATGCCGCCCTTTCCCGTGTGCGATATTTTTTTTCCTACTATGACCAGCCAACTCCCGCCAAGACCCGCCTTACTCCGCCTCTGATTGGCTGCCTCTGCAAGGCTAAGCCTATCCCTGCATCTTACCCTAACCTTAACCACTCCCTTCACACGCCTAAACCAACCGTCTTTGCCTAAACCTAACCGTCAGAGTAGAGGGCATCGTGATAAGCCAATCAGAGGCCTAGTAAGGCGGGTCTTGGCTGGTCATAGTAGGAAAAAAAATATCGCTTCCCGTGTCAGTTGGTGACGTATTTTCTGTGGGACACAGATCTGTAGTCCGTAGAGCGGTCTTTACACAAAATACATTCTTCTGTTGCCGTTTTATGATAAATGGCTGATTTATCTTCATGAAATGTGATGTTTTAAACAGGTAGAGGACATATTTTTTTCTCATGGCGCAATTCAATCGGATCACGAAATAAAATTTTCAGTCTCATTCATTTGAATGGCGAGTTTTTCAGAGTTGAGGTCCCATGGCGCCGTTACTTCCTGCTTCCGCTTAGGCTCTCTATTACGGGCGATATGGGCTCACTCCTGCAGTACCGGAGTAACCGTAGCTCTAGGACCGCAGGTCTAGGACCCGTTCGATTTACGTCACAGCGCCCCGACACCCCCAACGTTCGGAAGTTGCTGCGTTACTATGGAAACGGTCACCGCTTTGACCGTTATATTGTTCCGCTTTGAATTTTATATTACAAGTTCACATTTTGAGTTTGAGTGGTTAGGCAACGAAAGGAGTTGGTTAAGTTTAGTAAAAAGATCAGGTAGAGTGTAGACAGGCCAGATCAGTTTAAGTGAGAAGTGTAATTGTGCCATATTAGGTTTAGGCAATGAATAAAGGAGCTGATTAAACAACAGAAAAAGAATTCCAGCAGTCGATTTCCAGACCGTTGCTAGGTAAAACAGGCCATTGCTAGGGACGCCGCTCTGATCAGAGGACAGCAGAGGAGGAGAACTATGGATATTTACCTTATGTTTCATATTTACCGTCATTTAACAGCATAATAAATGACTTGTAGCTTGTTACAGGGACAGTGGAGGCTCTCTGCCTTCCACACCGCTGCTGAAAACCAAACCTGCGCTCAGAGCCTCCCCTGTCACTGCTTGTCTCGTGAAAAAAAAAAAAAAAAAAGGAGCTCGGTGGAAGTCCGCGACAGTAAACGTGTTTATGACAGATAAGACTACACAAATATACCCATCCTAACATGTATATGATAATATATATAATATATATAATATTATTTTTGAAAAAATATAGCTTTTAATAAATATTCTACATTATTCAAGCTTTAATTTTAGTAAAAAGACCAGTAGAGTGTAGAATAGAGAGAGTCCAATGTCCAGAAAGTAGTTAGGAGCACGTTTGAGGTGATTTGTAGTCGATAAATCTGACGGCAGTAACTTCAGATGAGATTAAAAATTATCAGCAGGTAACGGCAGTCTCCACTTGGTAGGAAGCGCAGTGACGTAAATCGAACGGGTCCTAGACCTGCGGTCGGTCCTAGAGCTGCGGTCGGTCCTAGAGCTACGGTTACTCCGGTACTGCAGCTTCACCCTACTCGCTCTATCTCCCTTGTTACGGCACGCACAGTCGAAAGGATGGTGTCTATCTGCTTGTCATGGACTCGGGGTTGAGGCAAGACACGAAAAAAAAAAAAAAGTTGGCGTATCCCTTTAAGGGCATAATAACAAACCAAAACAAGAAATACTTGTTCCTTAGAATCCCTTAGAAAATACTGATAAACCTACATCTTATGGGACAAATTTTGTGTAATTGTTATCTAAAAATTATGTTTTCTGAAACTTTGGTTTCATACCTGGCTCAAGATCTTCATTCCAGAGTGTAACAGCTTCCGAGCGGCTTTGTGGTAGATCGTCTCTTGTTTGTTGTAAACCATGGCGTTTTCACACATGAGTTTTAAATCCGTCTGCATAAACAACATGTTCCACGTTAAACACAACATCACCAAAATAAAATGTATTTATGAGCAAAGAATGTTACGAAGACCAATTTTATGTCTTTATGGCCCACGGTACATATAGGGGAACGTATTTTTAATGAAATTATATCTAAGTCTGATATAACTTAAACATGCGCGAGATACCTTGAGTTCATCCAGTGAGTGGTAGCACTCCTTCTTTACTTTGTCCTTCATCGTACTGAAGTCCATAGGACGCTTGATAATTGAAGAGTAGCCAGGAGCAATGAAGTCTGTCACAGGAAACGAGAAGAAGGCGCTGGGGTCTTTTCTACAGAGAAAAGCATACAGCATTTATTTACAACATCAAGATAAAATAAACAGTGCAATCCCTAACACCATCATCATATCTGTCAATCAATCAATCAAACACATAAATCAATCACTGCACCTCTGGAGTTGCCTGATGAGCTGGTACAAAGCTTCCTGTAGAGGAGTCTGTTCTTTCTCTGCAAGTATGAAAAGTTTAAAAGTTTAAACAGATTACAACAAGATGTGTCAAAAACCGGAAATAACCCAACAATATTTTGAGATTACCTTCCCGTTTGTCCAGCTCTGAGCGAATAGGAGTCCTGCTTTGCTCCCTGTCATCATCTCCATCTGCATCCTGTCCTTTCTTCTTTTTAGTCATCTACCATGATAAAAAAAAAAAAAAAGTATTAAATCTAACCTAGCATAATATAATATGAAGTTCGGCTCTTTTCTAAACGCCAAACACAGGGTCTTCATTCAGTGACGCTACCTTTTTCTTTCCCCTGTCATCCTCTGGCGAGCCGAGGCTCCTCTCTTTATCCTTCTTCTTTTTCTTCTTCTTGTCTTTAGGTTTGTCGTAGTCCGCCGGCTGCTCGTCGTAATATGTGTCCAGACTCGAGGTCCCCGCGGTCACTTCGTTTCCAGACACTTTCAACACCAGCTTCAGGGGTCTCTCTCCGTACTCTGTGGGCACAGCATCGACAGGGGGCAGTTATTACGGACCTAGCAGCGACTAACGTTAACTACAATGGTAGAAGATCTTGGTACAAGCGCTAGTAGAAACAATAGCTGCTAAGCGCTAACCAGTTTACCAAGCAGGTCTTGTGAGAAAAGCTACGGCTGCAGTAACGCGTAAATCGCTTACTTTGATTTCAAAACGAATCATATTGACACTGATATAAAAATGCACAACACAGGCAGTAAAATCAGTATATTCGCTTGTTTAGCATCAAGCTGGCCAACCAAGCAGGGAGCTAACACTATGCTAACAGTGCTACCAAGCGCGAAACAGTGTATTCAAACAATTATGCTTTTTAAATGGATCGTAATGGTTAAATTGAAGTGCAGTTGAGTTAGCTGCACATTAAATACCTTCGTATCCATGTTTTTCGGACTTGTGCTTTTTGTGCTTCTTGCCCATTGTTTGTATTTTGATCTGGCACCGGTTGCTCTATGTTTGTGGTGGCGGAAGCAACGGGGGAAACTCACTGCGTCGAGCGACGTGGTCCTGACTCCTGCAGCGCCACCTGCCCGTCTGGCGGTGGTAGTAGGGTAATCGAGCCATCTTCTCACCGGTAGGGGGCAGAGTAGGTTCAGGCTTACACTTCGACCCCAGTAGACTCCCCAGACCACCCTTCAACCAGGGCAGGTGTAATCAATCATCCAGAATACTATTGATCAAGACAAGGTGCTCCTATCAGCTCACCTGCGCCAGGTCTGTTTCAGCTCTCGCTCTCCAGTGATTTCTCTTTCTTTCTCGAGCCGTTTAGTTTTGCATTAGGCTATTTGCAACAAAGTTGGGATGCCTGCATGTGACATAATAAAATATGCACAATCAAAACTGGAACAGCAGAGGACAAGATGTCCTGATTTTTAGTCCCCAGACTGGTCCCCCAGTCTGATTTGTAATCAAGCTCCAAAAATGCTGTTTCCAACATATCCCATAAAGAGATCCCACTTAGCCTCTTTGACTTCTCCCTCAACCCAAGTGGCCACGTCTTTCATGTCCAGTTTGAGACACATGGCCTCAGTTGTAAAGTCTCAGAGACCAATATAATTGATCACAGCATCATCATCATGATTATTATTTTATTTTATTTTACTGAACTTGTGTAGGCCTACATTTGATGCAATGACCCTTTAAGTTATGTTAAAGGTATACATAGTCCGCACACCAGGAACTGCTATAAGTGCATTTAATGGTTAAAGGTCATATTTCACAAGCAACGTTTTTTTTGTTCTTTGTTATTGTTTTTTTGCAAACCCTTTCACTGGCTTAGGCTACTGGATGTTTTTTTTTTTTTTTTTTTTTTACAATTTCACTTGACTATGAATGAACAGAATCTTCTTTACATTAACCGCTCTAAGCTTCAAGGCAGGTGGGTGGCATTCAGTGGGCTTCAGCAGGACAATATACAACCTGGAGCTCCTCTGCCGAGCTGTTATGCATGGCTAAATTGGCACATATTGTACCAGCTGATGAATGACAGATGTTTTATTCATAGAGGAAAGATAGTGTGCGTTCTTTGAAGCACATTCCAGGTTTTATGAAGAGGGCAGGACGGGGGCAGAAGGTTTGAAAGGAATGAAGATTGACTGAATCCAGCATTTCAGCCATTCCTGCCGTCAGATGGAGAGGTGATTCTGAAGCTCTGTTGATGTTTGAGTCTCCTATCAAAGCAAACCCATACCCAACAAATCACCTCCCGCCCTGTGTCATTAAAACCTCCATAACAAAATCTTCTTCTACATTAACCAAGCTCAAAGCCAGGTGGGTGGCAACCAGTTGTGGCTGGGCTTTACAATACAATCTTAAAGATCTATAGATCTATACCTTTAGGATTGTGAGCTGATATCTTTATGGAGAAAGTCTTCATTATAATGTTAAAGCTATGGTCTACAATCTGACAGACACAGCGCCCTGTACCAGGTGTTATGCCGAGAAGTGCCTGCTTGCCGAGATCTGCACGCCGCACAACAAATGTGGAACTGGATCATTCGGGCCGAGATTTGCATCCCCTGGCTGTTTTAGCCAATTACACTACTTGCTACATGTATGAAATGCATGTTCATATGTATAAACACCTAAACCGTACAATGTGCGTAACCCCAGCAGAGCAGGCACTTCTCGGCATGTGTTGAAAAGTGCCTGCTTGCCGAGATCTGCATGTCGCTCGTGGAATGCCAGGGGATGCAAATCTCGGTAGGTCCAAAAACAGCTGTGCCGAATACTGCATCCCCCATATGTTTCACTGCAGATACCAGGTGGTCAAATGGGGTTATGCACATTGTATTTAGGGGTGTTCATGCATATGAACATGAATTGCGTAGCAGTGTATTTGGCTAAAACAGCCAGGGGATGCAAATCTTGGCAGGTCCAAAAACTGCTGTGCCGAATACTGCATCCCCGTCCCCGTAATGAATGATCCAGTTCCACATTTGTTGTGCGGCGTGCAAATCTCTGCAAGCAGGCACTTCTCGGCATAACACCGTCGGCGCCGATGAAAGCTCCAGAGCTGGAGGGAGGCTGCTCGCCGCACGGCCCAGCACAGGGCGCTGTGTCTGGGGGAGAGGAGCAGGAAGACCAGGGTCTGTAGCTCCGCAGGGCTGCGGTGTGGCTGTGCAGTGTGCAGAGCGACCCCACTCAGGCTGCAGCTGCGGCTGGAAGCGGCTGTGTGTCGGGGAGAGGAGCAGGAAGACTCGACGTGGCACCGGTACTGGTAATAACGGCGGCAACACATTCTGTGCTTCTGTACTGTGCTTCTCTGAATCCTAGTGGGGCTTTCAGCGGCAGACCGGCCGGGGGTGGGGGGCCAGCAGGCACTGAATTAATGGGTTCATGTGTCTGTGACTGAGCAGCTCAGGGCGGTTACAAACTAGCCTACTTGTAGTTTCTAAGCAGAAGGGGGTGGGGACAAGGCGGGACAAGGTGGGACGAGGAGGAGCAGGGGAGACGAGGGGATATTGGATGGAGGGTAGTACGAGCCAAAGGGAGCCTTCAGCCTTCCTTGACGAATGGATAGTATTGGTCAATTTCTATGCAGGCCTATGACTGAATGGATTTTTTGGTTCTTTTTGCTATTCATATTGTAGGCTATTGACTACAGGACCATAATCACAGTATAAACGATGTAAATAATAATTACCAATCTTCCAAATGGTAGACCATAGCTTTAAGATGTTCAAGCATCTGAGGGGAACAGCTGTGGGTTTGTCATTCTCACTGGCCCCTTTCATGTTACACAGCCATTCTATCTGTTGTTAGAAGTATAGATATGTGCAGCTACAACTGATATTATTGTTATTATTATTATACAACCCCTAACACTAACCCTAAAAAGATTTTTGTGAGGAGATGAGAATTATCAGTTAAATCTGCAGCTCTCCTCGCCTTTGCTTTACAGTGCGTTAAAGCTTGTTTAGCTGTGCAAGTAACTCTCACTGTTCTCGGTCGCAGCACACAGCTGTTTTCAGTGCTCAACATGAAAGACAGAGGCAGTCAGTGAACATCAGATTTAAGGTTCCTGTTTTCAGAAATCTTTTGTGTTATCATAAGTTCTCTAAAAGTTTCTGTCTCATAAAAAATAAACAATCGTGAATATGTTTACCCATATTTTAAACAACCTTTAACAACAAATACATTTTCAGGTGATTCTTTGGTTTAGACAGAGGAGCATATCCCCTGACAGTTAAGGTATACTCACATGAACATTTAGTAGATATTAAGCAGCAGTGAAGTATAACAGGTGGAAATACTGGATAAATTCATACCAGGTCTTGATGACAAGCAAGCAGAGAGCAGTTTGCCCCAGCGCTCCGTCTCTGGGGTATGAGGAGGGGATGGGTAGAATGTGCCAGCCCCCGTTGGCCTGCTGCAGCCCCAGAGAGGCCTTGGGATCCATCTGCTTCATTCCAGCTGTGAAGCTGCACACACGTTCGAAATTTATGGATTAAAAGGAGATCACTTACACCAAACGGGGCTAACAAATGGCAGATGTTGCGAAATTCATTATCCTCTGTCACAACAGAGGGGCTAAAGGGACCCAGAGTCTGCTTCCACATGAAAGCGGCATCCCAGAAGAACCATGGGAAACCGCTTCCCACTCAGCGAACTGGAACTGGGATGTTTGGTCTTTCCACATATACACAACAAAATATAAACAGGCTCACAAAGGCAGGCTTTGAACCGGTTTATCTGTCTTGCACATGGTTCGACTGAAGCAGCACTGGAGATAAAATGTGCCGTTTGGACGCCACTGAGGCAGAGCATTATGGACATTTCCATTTTTAAGGTGCTGGAACAATCCAGTTTGAGCTGCTCTAAAATAAAATGGAGTTGTTTCTGACTTCCATCATGCCAGGTTGACCTTTAGACATTTCTACATGCTGTTGTGTATCTACCCTGTTTCTCATCTTCTTTCTTTACTTGTTATTAAAAAATAAACTTTGGGATTGATTTCTTTTAACTTTAAGTTCATAAACACAGAAATATCTTCAGCCTCCACATGAATATTTATAACATTGTTTGGCTGGGTTTTGTAGCTTTGACATTTGAGCTGTTTCTTGTTCTGTTAAAAAAAAAACTTGGATTTTAAAGTTGTGTCAGTGTAAGTTACTCTGGGTTATTACATCAAGCCTAAAGCCTGTGACAAATGCAAATTAATAACTTCTGCTTATGGATATACATAAGAATATGGAATAAAATTTGGTAATAGAAGTGTATTCTTTTCACTACAAGTTGTCAGAGCACTGCTCAGATATGACAGATGAAATGTTTGGGGTCATTACAACTGTCAACGCAGAACGGGTTTGAAGATGTAACCAGCCATCACAAGTAAGTCAGACAGAAACATCAAAGGGGAGAAGCCAATCATTCTGCCTCAGTGTTTTTCTCCCGCCTGCCAGTCTGTCATGGCAACATCTTTGAGCATCAATCACTCATCCCTGTCAAAGCATTATGTGAATGGTGACTCTATTTTTATCACCAACCAAAACACTTTATGTGTGCAGCTTTGATTATCAATTTGTACGACTCGCCGCTGGACTTCATGATGTCCTCTGGTCCTCTGGTCTCCTGACATCCCACGCAGGTCTAAGGATGAACATCTGGGCTGAACTTGAGCTGCAATTACCCAGCACTTATGTATGTTGTAACGTCGAGGTAACAAGTAGGTTGTTCTGTTCTGGAAATAGACAAAGCAACTAAGATTGTTTTTTTTTTTAAGACTTTATTAGAAACAAACTTAAGTTTTAAAGTGACAAGAAGTGATAAGATAAAGCTCTCCAGTGAGACTCAAAACCAGGACATCATGGTTTCCCTGTTAGCACCTCAGACCACTGAGCTAACACCATGAAGTTATTGGATGAGTTTTTATTAGCATCTGCCATCTCCAAGTGTTAGCCACAGTCTGCTCTGATCCAATTACTCTAATGTATATTTCATTGGGCTTGTGTAATGTTTTTTGTAGTTTAACGTCACCCTCTGCTTTAAGGTACCTAATGTATTATTCTGTTTTTTGAAAACTCCATTATAACGGAGGATTTTTTTTTAAAGGAGGCTGGTCTGATGTGCAACTCTACAGGGGATGCTTGATGGGAGTTGTCTGTGTGTGTGTGTGTGTGTGTGTGTCTGTCTGTGTGTGTGTGTGTGTGTCTGTGTCTGTGTGTGTGTGTGTGTGTGTGTGTGTGTGTGTGTGTGTGTGTGTGTACTTTCACACATCTGAATGCTTACATGCATCATAAATTTGCAAGTGTGTGAGTGTGAGCATGTGTGACAGGACAAGCAAGGTGGTTGGGTGAGGTGGGGAGGGTGGGGATAGGAAGAGGCAGGGGAGGGAGGCGAGGAGAAGGGGGGGCAAAGTCTGTCGATCTGAGCCTTTATTCTCCCCAAGCCTCTGAAGACAGTGGTCCTGGGGTGGGAAAAATACACAGGGGAGATGTGTTCAAAGCCTCCGAGCTTGGTGACGATCCTCCGTCAGATCCTTAGCCGTTTGAAAAGTTCATATAAACTGAAAGACAGCCGCTGGGAAATGGTCTTTGCAAACTCAATGAGAGTTTATCATCTCAACACAGGGAGAGGCACTGTTTGAGGTGGAAACGCGCTGCCTGTAATCTCACTCTTCTTCAGAGGTTTATCAGGGACCCCTTCTTCCCCCAAATGCAGTTAAACCTGGGCCCTTATAAACAAGGTATCTCGGAGCAGGAGCTGTCGTACTGCTTAGCCCGAGCCCCCAGAAAACAACACAACTGCTGTTTGTAACCTGCTAATATTGAATCCAAATGATGACTTATGGATGTTTTTTGTACCTTTTATAGCAATTTAATCAAATTAGCTATTAGAAGAGGCAATGAAAATGAAGACAAAGTTGCATAATGTTACAATTGTCTATTTATCGTTCCATCTAATTAAGTCCCAAGTGCATTGTTTGCATCAGTTATTGGTTGCTGTTTGCATGTCCATAGCTTATCATTAACCAACTATATGCTTCACATTTATGGACTTTGGAGGGTCACTTTTTAAATTGTATTTATTTTAGATAAATTAATTACTAATAGTAAATACTAAACAAGTACAGCAAAAGAGCAATTGTGTCACCTGCATGTGTCATGTGCCATCAAACATCATCTGCAGTCATTAGCATGCATATAGTTGATGTAATGTTATTTCCAAGACCAAGCAACATACAACATGACCTGGTTAGGTTACACATTACATACAAAAAAAGTGGTGATAGCTGTGTTCACTATCACCACATCTTTGTCTTTGTATTATTTTACCACTATTAGTGGTGAACTAAAATATTTGCTTTCCTTGGATAAGTTAAAGGTCAACAGGTAGAAGTGCAAAACTTGTGTGTGTACCTCTGTCTAAAATAAAGGAGCTGTTCTTTAAGATTGAAGTATTTTAAAGAGGTGAATCTCCCACTGTCATCATTATCAACTGCATTTATTGTGCAGAAAGATTAACAAATACGGAGACAGTTAGTAAGGGGGACTGGGTTTACCATACAGTCAGTTACCCTGTAAATCACATAACTTTTTTTTTCTTTCTGTAAATCACATAACACTGACTCAGTTTCAACACAGATAGAAATGCTGTGAGTATTTGTCAACAATTGGGACAAAATCCAGTTCAGTTTATTTCTCTATGATTGAAAACTTCTTGGAAAGTGAGCCTTGAGCAGCTGGTGGCTGGTTGATCTGCGGTATTGTTCGTCCTATGACGGACCAACTTACAGTTTCTGGAGCTCATGAAAAAAACTTCCCCACTGGTTAGGCATAAAAAGACCCACATGACAATGATTTCCAGGGTTTTGGAAAAGGAGGACACCAGCGCTGTGAGGGCACAACGATAATTGTCTCATTTAGAGACTGATGCCCACAGGTAAGAGTAATTACGGAGGACCATTATTCTCTCCTGTCTGTGGGTGTGTGTGTTTGTATGCTGTGGAGGCCAGTCTTTCAGGCGGGTCCCCTAGCAGCAGATTACAAAGGTGTGGCTACCACATGACATCCAAATGTGACACATAAAAGACAAAAGTATGGATCAACAGAGGGTGTCTCAGCCCCATTCCGCTACTTTGCCGTCAATCTGACAGATGGCATGGGCTTGTCTGAGGCCCTGGCAATGAGGAGTGCAGCGGCTTCAAAGGCCCTCTGTAATCTGCAGAAACATCACAGGCTGGGAGAAAGTGACTGTCTCCCAGACACCCGCTCTACTAAGAGGGCGAGCGAGGCACTAATGAAAGGCAGATAAAGGGATCGCAGGCACAGACAGTGCCTCATGAAAAAAAATAGAGAGAGAAAACATCAGGTAGGCTTGGCTTTTTTCTTTGCCGTTCTTTTTCTTTTAAAGAATCTACAGATAAATGGTCTCGTCAGTCCTTTTGTGTTCCCTGAAAAAACGCAACACACAGATAGAGTTATTTTCAAAGCTCTCCTCCCCCATTGAGTGTGACTCAATTCAGGCTAAACGGTCAGTGCTGAGTATGAGGTAAAAGTTAGTGATGATGGAGGAAGGATGAAGATTGGGTGTGTTTTTGTTGGAAATGCCACCAGTTCCTTGTGTTTTTGGCAGCTTTGATGTGTCAGTCAGGCTGGGTGCTTGCTGTCAGCCACAGCATTAATCAGAGGAACATGGCTCTTTGTCACACCTTGCTGCATTCATTTATCACCCAGGAAGGAGTCAAATACCTTCATTTGGACTCATCAACTCTTGCTTTTTAATGACATCCCAGTGCTCTGCAGGTTCACATCTCCCTCTAGGTAACACTGACACCTGACAGCATCAATATTAGGAGCCTAATATGGCCTTTTACTTTACAGGAAACAGAAGGGGCAACCATGCCCCACTATTGAGCTGAACACATTTTGTAATTTATTATTTAAAAAAAAGTCAAACTGTTTTAATCACATGGGTGAAAGAAGCACAAGCAATGGCTGTGGCTGCAAAATCATTTATGAATTAAATAGTCCGATTGCTAATGCTCCACATGCCTGACATGCTGTGATGGGAGCTATGGATGGTTAACAGGTCCACAAAAGCGCTCACAAGTTTGCTGGGTGCAGCACACGGTATAGACAGGTTCAGTAGAGCGAGCATAGATCCGCCACAATCTGCAGAACCCCCCTACCCAACCCCCTTCATCTCCAGAGCTGGGGGATTTGTTAGATGCTCCCAGGGTAACCAGGCCACAGGCCATGTTTCAACACATGTGCCTGTTGTTTCTGACAACCCACTGAACTGTGTAGGCTTGTCAAAGCTGGTAATGGCTCTTGTTTTCAGGAAATACACACAGCCTGTGTTATCCAACCATATCACAGTGGCAAAGAAAAGAGTGGCAAAATAAAGTTTCAACAGCTAAGATAATAATGGGCCAACCTACATAAAATAGTGAGATTATATGACAGCAATATGAACTTTGTCCTAAAAACCAAGCCTATTTTCTAGGCTTTTTCTCGAAATTGCATATCCATAATATATCTCTGCAACCACAAGGTCTATTTGAATACTTTTGGTGTCATAGTGAAGGGGAAAGAAATGAGAAATTGCTGAGATGTTACTGGTGAAGAGTAAATGAAGATGGCACACAGAAAAAAAATAATAATAATAATAATATTCGCCCCCCCCCCCCCCCCCCCCCCCCCCAAAAAAAAAAAAAAAAAAAAAATTAAAAAAAATCATATTTTAGATGTGTCCAGAATTATGCTGCTAAAGCGCAAAACCTCTATCAAATGATTGTACAATGTATGTACATTATCTCTGCAGTGGTTGATTCTGATAGTAGTAGCGTGGCTCTATCTCTGCAGCGGATTGGTTGATTCGGGTGATTGACAGCTCATTCAAACCGTTAGAGCCAATAGAATGAGGCTATACTCGAGTCGATGTGATTGACAGCAGAATCAGCCAAATCCTGAAACGTGTGACGCGCAGGCTGTTGAGTCCGGACCTTTTACAGTCTATGGTCCGGACCGATTTAGATGTAACACCGGTCAAAGTTCAAACTGGAAATATTGTGGATTTACCTTTTTACAGTCTATGGGATTTACCCACAAAACTTTTCACGGCAAAACAGCAAAGGTAAGAGGAAATGTACAACCATGTTTTGGCCAAGCAGTGTGTGTGTTTGCTCGACTTTTGGCTTCTCTCTCTGCCGTGCTTCTGTGTAGCCGCGGGTGCTATGCTATGGTGCTATGTCGGTCCAATTATAATGTACAGTAGTATACGAGCCAGTCGGACATGTGGCGACGGTTCACACCATGGATCCATGGTTCACACAGAGGTGCTTCATGAAGTTTGATGTTTAGTTGTTTATTTGAGTAGTGTTTGGGCTGTGTTTTGGTCATATAAACATGGTTTTTACACGTTGTAGACCATCTTCTGCTGTTTAATTTTATGTAAAATACGACTAGGCTATATTCTTTAGTGCTGTAGAGGCTCTGTGCCAGTCCCCCAAATGGGGGACTTTGGGGTATAGCAGCATTATGACCAACACAGCACTAATCTTAAATAGCCTACCTTCTACCTAACCCTATAGCAAAAATCCGTGCACAGCCTCACATAGAGTCAGGTGCTAGGAGGCAGCAGGAATGTAGGCTATAGCCTATAACATAAACATACAATGGAATAAACACCGCACAATGGCGTTGTTTGCTCTCAATAAAAAGCAAAGTCTATGCCAGTGTGTGGTGGTTTTTCCATTTCACCTTTATTTGTTGTAAAGGTCACTGACTTTGTATTGTCAGCCAGTCTCTTCAGACTTACAGGGCTTGGTCTTGATGACATGTCTGTTGCAGTGAATTAGATTCTGACTCTGATATGGATTAACTTTTCCTGCCAGTGGTGAATCCTCTTAAAGTGCAGTGCTTCACATGCTGCTGCTTTTTATATTTGACTGGCAGGAAATGTGCATCTATTTTGGGGAGAGAGAGAGAGATAGAGAGAGAGAGAGCCATCAGTCAGCCTTTTTTTCTGATGTTCAAAAACAGATGTAATTGATGGAAGCGTTTTTCTTTTGACTAATTAAGACAAAAAAAAATCTGTGGACTGGAGCCTTCCAGCATCCAACAAATGGGAAAATAAAAAAACTAGATATCTGTTAAAATGGTCAGGATTAAGTGGTTAATCTAAAAATTGAAATGAACATTATGTCCCACTGCACATGCCCACCTACAAAATCAAAGACTTCATCTTTCCATTTTCTTGATTCATCAAGATTTTAGCCCCACTAAAAGTGATGGCAACGTGGCGCGTAGGCTACCACGTAGGTTTAGTCCTAACTAGCTAACTAACTAGAATCCAATTCATGGCCCTTTGCTACATGTCATCCCCCCTCTCTCTCTCCTGATTGCTTGTCTCCTACTATTTTTCTTACTGTAAAGGTATGAAATGCCCCCAAAATATCAAGCAAAGTGGTAGCAATGCCACCCTGCTCCCACAAAACTCAAATAGGCTATCTCAGCAACGGTTTTTAACGAATGATAGAAAATTTAGTGAAAAAATTCAAGACAGTAGTTTCCAAAATGTTCGACTTCTGGTGTCTTACAAAAGTGAAAACATAAAACGTCTCACATGGTTTCATTTAAAAAAATGTTCAAATAATCCAACATCATACCAAATATCAAAGATTAGCCTAGAAAAAGTAAATTGGTGGTCAACCGCTTTCAATACAATTATTTTTGTTCACTGCACAAATTATGATTATTTTATTAAAAAGGAATAAAGTAAGAGCAAGCATCACCACTAACAATGAGTTAAACTTATATCACCAGCATTACACTCAGACATCAACAACAGCTTGAACCCACTGCAGATGAGGGATGTGTCCATAAAGCTCTGGTTTTGAGTTAGGGCAGCATTAAATGTCTGGGTGTCAGCTGCTGTTTCTTTTTTTTTTCTTTTTTTTTTTTCTTTTTTTTTTTTTTTAGCTCTGCCAGATTCCTCCCCTCCCTACACCCAGCTGGGGATACAAAAGTTATTCAAGAGTTGTGTAATTAGCTGGAGTTTAATTAAAGGCCACTTTGAAAAAAAAAGGGAGACAAAAAGCCAAATTAAAGAGACTTGTAAAACAGAAAATGAAATGCTTAACGAGCTCAGTATCTCCATTCAGGGGCCTAATTTACATGGCAAACCGTTACAGTGAGCATGTTTACAATTTTGTGGCCTCAGCGTTACTTTTTGTGATTCTATAACAGAAATATAACAGCAAACCTTTTAAATGTCACAATTGTAGTGCATCTCGCTTACTTTGAGCTCACCGCTATTCCTCACAAGTGTCATTAAAAGTGTTTGTGTGGACTTGTTTGTTAGACAATCATGCATTATTGCACAGTGATTAAACCAAAAGAAAGATTCTAAATACAAGTTGAGTGTTTCATGATGTTTATGGTGTATTGTTAACCAGAGATAAAAACGACAACAACAACAAAACAAATCATTTTGGTATGTGGCAAACACACTGGCACAAGGTTAAAGAGGTGCTGATGTTGTTTAAGTTACGTTTTGTCTAAATCTCCTGCTATACCTTGAACCTTTAACTCGGTTATAATTAAGAGTAAGAAACAGGAGCCTGTCTACCTCTCAGTGCAGCTAATTGCCCCGAAGGGAGTCCAAAATGCCACATGCTGTTTTGCTCCTTGTCATCACTGCAATGACTGAAAACTGCTCTGAGCTGTCCTTACATATGCACATTTTTTCTCACTTTTGGAATGACACTCCCCACACGAGGATGGTGCCAATTTTGGCAACCATTAAAACAGGTTCCTAATGAGTTGCATACAGCCACCATGATTTAAAGAGTCGTCTAAAGCCGTAGCTGACGTTTGGGAACATTAACAAAAAAGAGAAAATCAGAAAGAATGCATTGAACCTTGTGATAGATAGGTTAAATGAAGACATGTGGCTGTTTAGTATAATTCAGTCAGTGTGGAGATCTTGGCAGTTTTCATGCAGTTTTAGACCAGAATCTCTCAACCCATTAAAAAGTGGTGAAAATGTGAGACAGAACCACCCAACCATGAAAAATGTGCCACAAGGACACGCTTCCAAAATGACAATATTCAGCTTAAAAACCCGCAATTTTCCTCATGTTTTTTCAGAACATATAATATGTGACCTGTCAAAAATCAGCTTGGCAGACATTAAAGGTGGAATTATATGACCCCCCTCCCCAATTAAATGAATTTAGAGGATCACAACTTTCAGCAAATGATAAAAACATGATTACCATCTGCGCCTTTAAGAAGCTCTTTCTCTGCCAAGCCTTTTGATGAGGCTGCAGACTTATCCAACAGCTTTAGCAGATGTTGCGGTGTATTGAGCTGAAAAGCAGCTCTCAGACGTTTCAGTCCTGTTGAGAGATTGTTTTCAACTGCCACACTTTAAATCTAAGAAAAGGTTAACTGGGATCTGTGGCGTCGGCAGCCCTTATTGAAGATCTGTTACAATCTCAGCACCTTGTTCTCCGCTCTCTGAAAAAGCCCTAACACAGTGTCTGTGAGCACCACACCCACCCCTTCAAATAACACACATGGATGCAAAGCTTGCACACACAAAGCAAAGGAGGAAGAGATTCCTCCGAGCAGAATTACAGTCAACTTTTTATCTTATACGGATGCTATAATTGCTATAATTTATCAAAGATTTAAATATTCCATTTTTCTACCCTTATGTGACAAATATAATTACAAAAATAATTATCGCATTTCAAGTTATCCACAATTTTCTACGGTTTACTTTGGATTTTATTATAGAAAAATGATTTCTAAAGTAGCTAAAAAAAATAATCATATTATATCATGAAACTGAACTAGTTTGATGAATTTTTCAGGAATATCTAACACATTAAACTGTGAAAGTGACATTTACAACCTGATACACTCAGCAGAGTGATGACAAGTTGAATGAATCAGGCTGTCAACTTTTTTTCCCCCTTTTTTTTCAAACATGACACACTTTCCTTGGTGTAAAAATAAGAAAAAGGCGTTGATTCTGGAAGTGCTGCTCCTTCAAAGCAGCCTCCTTTACGGAGAAGCTGGCATGACCTTGTTTCCTTGGGAGTAAAAGATACAGAAAGCTGGAGGGGATGGGCGAGGAAGAGGAGGGGTTGGAGGGAAGAGGGTGGGGGTAGGGGGGGCATAGTGGAAGAGGTGGGGTAACTTCAAAACCCACATCAAAAGGAATAAATAATTGTTTCTGCTGGTTTTGTTGTTGTGATACGGATCGGCGAAGCAGCAAGTGGCGAGCAGGAAGCTTTGATTTGAGGCAGCCTTCCTGGAGAGGGCTCCTTCTGTCGGCAGCTGAGCAGAGAGCGCGGGGCCCACTGATTAAAGTCCTGTTTGTTTTAATCTTCTCTTTTGCCCAGGGGAGGCCCACAGACTCGGGAGAGATCCTACTGGGGGGTGGGACGATACTTTACTCCAGGGACCAATTCCTTCTCCTTTTGTATCCTGAAATGGAGACAACATGTGAAGCATGCAGACACCAGGCAAGGTGAAAGCTAGCAGTTGAGTTTGGTATGGGTAGAGGAGTTAATGATAGAAGCTGAAGATATGAAATCAATATGATAATAATTTATCTCAATTTTCCTCAAAACTGGTTCAGTGTCAGTGGTTAGTTCAGGAGCGTACGTATACATTCCATCACTGATGACCTCACAGACATTACTATTAGCCTACATTATATATTGACTTCCTCTATTGCTACCTATTGCAGCTCTAATTAAATCCAATTAGAAAGTAGCATTAGATGTAGTCTTCATTGTTGCTTTTACTTACCTGAAAAGACAAGTTCAAAGACAACACTGACAAGTGATAGGCCCTTAATTGTTGATTTGATGAACCTATTGCTTATGAACACTTCTATCAGATTTATTTCTAAGTTGTGTCCAGGCTTCTCGGTTTCTTTTACCCTCCACCAACACCTGAGGATAATGTAGGCTACACTGTCAGCTCCAATATGTTCCACTATTTTCAGCAGCCACAAGTTACCTGTCCTGGCTATCAAGAACAGCAGCATAATGGGCTAAATGCTAGCATTAGCATACTAACATGGTTTTGTTGACATTGCTATCATGCTGATGTAGTGACAACTGTAATGTATCATGTTATCCAAATTAGCTTGAGTTTTTAAATGAGTGTGATATGCTGATAGTTTTTTCACAGGTAGGCTAATTGGTCATGAACTGAACAAACAAAAATGTTGATCTGATGGAGACTGGAAGGGTTTAAGGGTAGGCTACATGTCTGACAAAATTTCATGGCAGTCCATCTCTAGCTGCTGAAACATTGCACTGAAACAAAGGACAACATAGTCAACTGAAGATAAGTTAGTTGTTGAGATATGTCACTTTTATGAAAGTGGTGGGAACTCCCTACAACTGACTGACTTTGCCATCTAGCATTGCAAAAAAAACAAAAATGCAGCTTGAGATTTAAAGCCTTCTAGGGCCTCCATTTCAGTCTCTGTGATCTAATTTCTCTGTCAAGGCAACACTACCCTTGACATCTCAACAAAAATGCCAATAATTGTGTTCTGTAGTGATAAATTCATGTATGTATGGTGCTGAGTGAAGCTGCAGGGGGTTAGCAGCAACTGGAGAAACTCATGTAAAGATTGTATGTGCTCATGCTGTTATACAGCTGTTAAGATTAAAACGACCACAACATGACATATGATATGTTAATAGGCAGCTGTTTGCACAAAAGCGAATATCAAATGGTATTTGATGCTGGGATCACGCAGGCCGGGAAACCTTTGCTGCTGTCTGATTTAAAGATCTCAGATTTTTTCATCTTCATCTCGAGCTGCACAACTCGGCTGACCCCATGAAGAAGAACATCTGCATGTAGGGGAAGACAGCAACCCCTGCTGACAGCTTCTGTGGAAAATGGCAGATTTTTAAAGATTTATGACACAGGTCAAAGGTTGTGTAGAGTAAGACAGCAGAGCAGTGGGGGATTGCATGTTGAATGTCAGCGTTTAGGCGACTGGAATACACTGACAGTGGAATCTCAACAGATCATAGTGTTCTGTGAAACATATCTGCACGCATACCCGATGGTACACGCACACACACACACACAGCCTCACGAATCCTCCGCTGCCATGATTGTAACTTGATGAGAGGTGACACATAACATGAAAGGTAGAAAAGCTCAACACTGTGAGACAGGAACCATTTGAGTGCACATAATACTTAATGTAATAAATTTTGTAATAGGCTGATTGGATTCATGTCAGATTAAAGAATCCATATGATGTTCCACTTTGTACTGTGTAAAATAACATATTTCAGTAAATGGTAATTTTGTATTATGTAGGCTAGGTTTATTGCCACACAGAGGATTTTTGCATGTATAGTGTTTGACTGAACTGATATCACACCAGACTTTAAACATAATTTATTTAAATAAGCCGTTTAATAATTCCTACAGTTACCTGCGGCCCATCATGCATGCAATAACATTAATTTAAATGTCACTAAGCAAAATTGAAATATTCCCCGCCACCAGACCTCTCGCCTTGAATAAACTGAATATTTGAACTGTGATATAATCGGAGCGCTTCTTGCCGATTTTCATCAACTGATATATGCGACACCAACTCTTTGATTCTGACATAAATCCAGTATTGGCAAAAGTGTCATCAGAATTGCTGAAAGAATGAAATAGACTTGCTGAAGCGCACATTGCTAGGAGCCCTTTATGCAGTTATTCAAACAAAGTAGTCTCATTGGATCTTATCGACACATGACGAAACAACGGAAGGCAGCGTTTTCCATCCCTGACAGTAAACAGCCGCTCCGTCCACGGGCCTGTCAGTGTTAGAGACAGAGCTCGTTAAGAGCTGACATCAAACGCTTATGGAGACTGATGATTTAAATATTGAATCGACTAGCGGCAGCAAGCAGACAGAGGAGAGCTGCTATGTGCTGACACTAAGACAGATGTATATTTTAGCAGCCGTTTCCCAGCTAAACTGTCTAATGGCCTCGGGGATAAGACAGATGAAAGTCAGACCTGCAGATCTGCTGGGACATCTCCGAGGGTTTTGGTGTACTGTAAGTGGCAAAGACCCCCCCACCCCTTCCACCACCACCACCACACACACACAACCTTCCTCCGCCCCTGCCCCTGCCCCTGCCCCCACATCCCCCTTGCACACTGGTTCACTCTCAGTAGGATCAGAGGAGAGGTTCCCCAAACAGAGGCCCCTCACCAGGCCCCAGGCAGCAGGGACACTAACAAGCTCTAATGATCTCCAGCCAGGCCTGTCTCTCTGCTCTTCCTCCACTCACTCACACTGCAACCTGCAGAACAGGCCTCCACGCAGACAGACAGACAGCCTTACTGAACCCACTGTACTGCATGTGCTGTCTCCTGTCCAGCTACTTTCAGTTTAGGATCAAGATAAAGACAACCTCTGCTAGGACTGGATGGGTGTTTCTTTCCCTATGTGGCACTCCCCAAGAATATGTTTTGATAAAGATGAGGATAAATGAATGTTTGGTATGATAAAAACTCAACGCACCCCTTCTCTTTCTGTATGTCTGGTCTGCAGGCTTTTGTTGGCATGTCTGCTCCCCAAGGGGAGACCAGATGTGAGGCACTGGAGGGATTGAAGATAATTGCAAACGTGTTTTGGTCTGCTTCTTATCTTAAGGGGTCCAAGTGTATCTATCTAAGCCCAGAGATGAAGAGAGAACGCAGCTCTCCCACGTCAGCATGACCGAGGTTGGGAGCTACAAGGGCAGGTTCTAACTGCATGAATCTTAAGATTATTGGCCGTTAACCAATTCTGACAAATTAAAAAGTCCACCCTGAAACAGATTTATGTTGTTTAAAACCAGTTGTTGGCAAGGGATGCTGCATTTCTTGGTTTGTTTTGTTTTAATCCCATGACATTAAGTTAAGATATTTTCAGTGCAGCTACAATAGGTCTTAATAGCACATAATTTCTTAGCTATCTAAATAATCAACATTAAACATCAGACTATGGTTTCAGCATCATTTAGAGCTGTGTTGCTGCCATCCTAGGGAGTTTAATCCCGATATCCACTTTATTTTCAGCTCTATTTATGTCTCAGTCAACTCCTAAGAGAAATACCTGGCATTTTTAGCTGCCTAAACTTTCACTGGCAATAGTTTCTAACTTTGGTGTTTGGCCGCTCCTGTTTGAGACAGCCCTATGAAACCAAAACAAAGAACTGAAAGACACTAAAATGCTGTGTTAAACTGGGTGAAGCTGCAGAGTTGTGTGATAATTTTCTGTGGGTTTGTCACCATCAGTGACTTGTCACAGTACCCATAGTGATTTGATCATTTGTGCATACACAACACAAAATGTAGGCCTAATGAAATTGAAGTACTTGTGACTTATGGCCCCCTGAGCTTTCTTCTGGATAACTTGGAGCGATTGCTGGGAAAATGTAGAAAGAGACAAAGAGTAGATAATAAAAGTGTCTCGAAACAATATAAATCATAAAGATCCATTTGGATTCCACTTAAATCATAAACCAATGATCTCTCAGAGTGTAAAAGTTATTGATGGGTTGAATTTTAAACTCAGTCTATTACTAAAGGGCAAGCCAACAACTTGTAGAAAATGAAAATTATTACCATCTTAACTGTAACAAATCAAGATTAGCTCCACCTTCGTAGCTGTAACTGTGCACTGAGAGGAAAAAAAAACAAAAAACAAAACAGTTTCAAGTCTCAAAGGCTGTGTTAATGTAGTTGTAGAATATGTTTTTTAGGCTGTAGAATGATAAAACAGATCCACTTGTCAGAGTCTTTTTGTCTTTTTTTTTTAGCATAAAGGTGTGAACATGGCTGGAAATAAAGTAGTTTCTCACATACTTTTCACAAGTCTCTTGGTAAGGGAGGAGTAATTTCATGAAAACACATGACTGCGTTTAACTTTGGACAATTCACTATTGTCCAGATAATTTGAGTTAAGCATCCTACGCTTTACTTCAGTAAAAGAGTTGGCTGAGTAATTGCGTTGGACTGATGAACAACCTGATGCCAAGTAGTTTCATTATTATTTTGCTGTCTGGTCTCTAATAAAGGGCATAAAATAGATTATGTCACCACTAAGACATTATTTAGTTCTTAAAAATCCATCCAGAGATCTACGTGGAAGCTGGCATGCAAGGCCGAAAGAACCTGCTTTAAAAAGTGAATGCATTAGCAGCACATTGTTTAGATGTGGCTTAAGGTCCAATAAATGAGTTTAGATTTAGTCTCTGGGGCAGGAATGTTTTCAGTCTGTCTGTGCAGTCAGTTGAGTTGACCTCAGACACAAAACGTAATAATTTGACAATGAATAACATTTTATTCATGAAGTTTGATGAATCAAATGTCTTGATTTTATGCTGGGAGAAACAACAACAATTTGAAACAGAATAAATTGCATTGGAAACCAGTGAAATTGTCAGATCTTTCTCTCTCTTTTAAGAATAATGTCAGTTTAGGACTCAACAATGGAAAATGACCGCTTCAAAGGGACACTTTTTGCAGTGTACTGTCTGCTACAAGTCAGAGTCCTATTTTGTTGTGGAGTACATTCTCCTCGAGGGAATAATGAGCATCAGGCGATCAGACAGCAAAGCTGGTTTCGCTCTCTGAAGTGAGTGCCAGAAATGCACATCCTCGTTAGACTGGTCCACAGCTACTGGGAACAGAAAGTTCCCAACTTTAGCTTTTGTAATCCATTGTGTTTGCATCACTCTCTAACCCCTAAACCTTCATGTGTATAATTGAGTGGTTACAGAATATTTTCATTAAGTCCAATGTTGCTGTCCAGCTCTGGCAAGTAGCGCGTTTTTGCTTTCAGCTTAGACTTCAAAGTTCTCTTGAAACTTAGCTCTGTGTTTATTTCTGTCAGTCTTGAAGCCCGAGTAATCAACAGGGAATTGACTTGAAGGTCTTAAAGGGTCCACTTTGAAATAGATCAGTACCCGCTTACATCCACCCGCACCCTGGATATGAGAGGTGTGGACATAAATTTCACATTGGACAGTGGATGAAATGAATATGAATTTTCAGCATTTTGATCTAAGCATTGAGAGCGGATAAAAGGCACAGTCCAAAGCGCATCTGAAAAAGGAGCTTACATTTTCTATAATATTAAACCTAAGTCAGCCTTTGATCTTTTAATCCTGTGCTCATAAGGTTGTGAGATAAGCAGGCATGACTAACGTCTCTTTCTAATAGTCAAGAAAGAGCAGAGCCCACATAATGAGCTCTTTTACCCCTTTTGAAGACAAATTGGACTCAAATTCCATATTTAATGGCTCTTCCTTTCAATAGATTTCTGTCTAAGGTTAAGAGAGAGCGCGTGTGTGTGAGAGGGAGATGGTCCTGTCACATTAACGGTGCTGTTAAACATTTTGGGTGCCTGGCCTTGTGTTACTCTCAGCCTCCCCAGATGTCTGCCTCAACTGTCTGCTGCTGTCTTTGTGGTACCTTCCTTGCTGTTTCTGTATTTAGCCAACACTGTCACTTTACACTGACTTGCAGGCTTTTTATAAATATGACAGTGGAACTGGATTGAACCATGCTGGCTGCTTGTGTTCCTTGCAGTCACATTCATACAGATCTGCTGATGCTGGCTGTGGTCACCTATCTCTACTGGGTCAACATCCCTCTGCCTGGTCATTAGTGCACTGTGGCTGCTGGACGCAACTCTAACCAAAATTATGGCCACACATGTAAAGATATTTAGAAAGATAGAATTTAAACAAAATTTTATGCAGCCCTGTTAAAACAAAGTATACCCCAAGACCAAAGGTTTACAACCACAGTGACCCCATAAGAATGCAGAATGGTAATCAATTAATACAATTTTTAAGAAATTAAAGATGCAGAAGGGATTTGTATCTCAAAATGATAACTCGGGTTGATGGAAGATTGTATGAGATACTTATCCATAATCAGAACACATTCAGTCTATCAGCCAGTTTAGAGACACAGGCAGGAGGAGGCTACCAGCACAGAAGATGAATGATGCGCTGCTGTGGGCGGGGACAGCAGAAAAAATGTAGGGCATGTGACTAAACTATTCCCCCTGTCTCTCTTTGTCTGAAACACTGTACTGTTTTATGTACTTTTAGCTGAGATCCATTACTGACATCAAATCTAAACTGTGATTCTGATCTTTGACCTTTAAAATGCACAAATAACAGTTGACACTATTAGCCTTCGCAGGGCACGACAGGGCATCTAATCACTTTTAGAGATTAGAGCCCTCTGTGCCTGGCTTTGTAACTACAGCAGGGTAATAGTTTCTCTCTGGCTCTCCCAGAGGCTGTGCTGAACCTTTAATTGGGCGACTCTCCTGTTGCTCCCTCTCTTTCTCTGGCTGTATCTCTGTCTCTCTGTTTCACAAGCAGACAAAGTTATTTAAATCGCTCTAATACTTTCATCTCATATTCTCTTTGTCCCATTGTTATGCAACCACACGGACTCAGATGTAAAAAAAAGACACTAAGAGTACAAAGAGAGGATTTTTCCTGATTTCATGCATTACTTCCCTTCACATATCTTACATTCTCTCTAGACAAATTATACTCTAGATATAAAGCGTTGGAGAGAAGAGGGAGGGGGGGTGAACAAGGCCAATTTGTTTTAAAGGCTGGTCTTCAGGGTGAGGCACACCACAGAGCTATATTCATACATTACATTTGCGTTTTTACACTTCTGACGGGCGCTCTATCGTGTGGCCGTTTTCATCTCGCCGTTTGATGCTGGTTAAAGGAGAAGGCTGTCATTGTCCTCTGTGGCCTGCAGGCATGTTTTGAGCTGCGCAGAGTGAGTCAATGGAGAGTCGGGGGCCGGCTAAATGTCAGGAACACATGGCCACGCTCGCATAGCTTAATGTCTGCCTGTGTCTGGCCCTTGTCCTTGTCCCCCTCCAACTCTGTGTGTCTTTATCCCTCTGTCTCCAGCTTCTCTCTCTGTCTCAGATGTACATGCCATCTGGTCTGGCTCCACATCTGTGGATATCCTGTCTACAAAGCCTGGACAGCAGCAGTCTTTGTGCAGCGACTCTTTGCGCTCTCAGGCACCTGCCATGGCTTAATTCACTTTACCCATGCAAAAGAGGCAAGTCCATTAACAGTGTCCACTGTTAAACATTGCATGATGTGAACTGTTTGCTCACACGTTTATACTCACAGGCTGAGATTCTTGGGAATACTAAAGCTCTCTCTACAGAGGAGGAACAATGCAAACTTGTCAGTGACCTGTACAACTACAAAACACACACTCATTACAATTTTAAACCGTTGTCAAAGAGAGAAATGTACCAGCAACTATAGAGAGGGAGAAAATTGTGTTTGCCATAAATTCATAGTAAATTCATATTTATCAAATCAGCTTAAAACTGCTTTTAACAATGATTTTAATGCAAAGTCCAATTACCTTCCCCGTGTTTGGCCTTGGCAACTGTTTGGTCCACAGATGTGTTCAATATGGGAGTAGTCACAGCAAATATGTGTACCAGGAATGAAACGCTATGTGCCAGGGATGTCTCCCACTGGGATAAGTGAATACATGTTTGATTGATTATACAACACTACACTATCCAACATGGCTGTCTTATATGACTCTCTTTGTGATGTGTCCCTCATCGAGGCATTTTTGTGATTGCTTTAAAACTATTAGGGAATATCCGCACACTGATTTAAGCTCCCATTTATTGGATAGCCTACTTGCTTAGGCTATCCAATAAATGGGAGCTTAAATCAGTGTGCGGATATTCCCTTTTTTCTTTGCAATTATCCTGACTGTCCGGCACCTGGCCTAAAATAAGCATTGGATGTGCGCACAACCACCCTGCTTTTTCTGCTTTAAAACTATTGTCAGATAATATGAATGAATTCCACTTGTCTGGGTTGAAACTGGACATCAAAAGAAGAAGAATGAGAAGAAAAGTAATTAAATGTTGTATATGCTCTTATTGATCCATATCTGTCCTACTGTGTTGAGGTACGGGGAAATACATGTAAAAGCACTTTAGAAATATTTGCACTTTACAAAAAGAGTCATAAGGATGGTCCATCATGCTGGGTACCTTGCTCATACAAATCCTTTGTTTTTAAAATCAGGTATCTAAAAATGGGTATAAATCAAATCATAAGAAGAAGAAGAAGAAGACACTCATGAGTAGGGATGGATACCTTTCACATTTGAACCGATACGGTACCGATACTCAGTTCCGCTGAACCAGTACCGGTATACAACGGTACCTGTTTTCGGTACTTTTGTATGTATGTGTGGTAATCAAAGTTATTCTGTAAACTTCTGAAATTGGAATATTTATTTCTCAACAACATCACAACTCCTCAGCCTTTAAGAGTATTTTATGTTTTAGAGATAGGCAATGTTTGAAATAGTCATTCAATTAAATAAAATATTGAATAGTTTATTAGACTATCATTAAAAAACAAATGAAACTGAGGAGCAGCTCAAACTCTGCAAGGTGCAGACTTGGATGAGAAGCTTACCGGAGAATATTCACGTGTTGACGAGAGGAGACTTCGTCCCCGTTTAGATGTGCTTTCGTTGCGCGACGAGGACTTAATTGAACGGTACCGCTGTGATGAGAAGCGAGGGCTTGAATATTCGTCCCATAGACCGTATCCACTCTCGCTGACGCACGCGACGCAAAGGTGCATTCAGGTACCGAAATGTGGTACCGTTTGACTTCACGTGAATCGATACCCGGTACTTTAGTGGGAACACGGTCGGTACCAATAAAAGTACCAAATTCGGTACCCATCCCTACTCATGAGGATGTTTTGATCATCAGAAGTTTTGACGTGTTCAAAGCACTTGATACCAATATTTTCTGTGTATTTTGCTGTTGAGCAGTAACATTACAGCGATTGCTACAAAGAGTCATACTTTAGTCAGCAATGCACAAGACCCAGCATGTGCTGTATCATGTTTGCATATTTGCAGTGTTTGCAGAAATATTTATCATAGCATAAATGTTCTGATGCTAAAATGCAATGTGACAGTGTAGTGTAGCCTGTAATCTTTTTTGGAAATTTGCATCTGAGAAAATGGTGATACCAAATGCAAAAACTGCTCATATGTGTCAAAGTTAATTTTACTTGGGTGCTGTCAGAGAGATGGGCCATGGGACAAGCTCTTTGGTGCTTTACAAACACACAGGATAAGGGGCAGCTCTACAGTGGGTAGTAATCAAACATGTGAAGAGTGAGCTGTTGGTGCAGGGATGAAACATTCATACTACTCCAACAGACTTAAGCCAAGGTAGCTCAAAAGAAGATGAAAAGACCTTCATTAAATTGGTAGTCCATAATAGAACAATAGAAACTCTGAGCACCATGTTTCAGTGTTTTGACCTTCATTAGGGTGAAAAACAGAGATTGGCCTTGGTGCTGTCTGTTTCCATTCGGATGATTCACACTCAGATTCAGATGGATCCTCCCAGTGTGAAATGTAGAAAAGTCAGGGACACTGAAGAGAATCAACGGTATTTTAATGGGACTATAATTGATGAAAATATTATTTTCCTTCCTCTGTTTCCAATTTCAACAAATAGCCTATTCTCTAAAATCTACCTGAGGTATGCCATTTTTCTTTTTTTAAATAGTGGAAACATATCAACTAAACTGATGTTGTTAAAGGCTCTTTTGTTGAATATACTCAACAAATAAAATTTTCCAAGTTTATTGTGTCAATTGTTTTTTAGTTAAATACATAAATATTTAGAAAAAAATCTTTACAATTAATGCAGTTACGTGGAACCATTTGAAGTTAAGGTAACACTTTACAATAAGGGTCCCTTAATTAACGTTAATTAGTACATTATTAAGCATTAATTAACTGTTTACAGATATATTAACAATCATTATTATGTAGGCTATTGCTTAGGATTAGGAAACACATTAATTAATGTAGCCTATTAGTAAGCAGTTAATTAATATTTACTACTCAAAGTTAGTTAATGAATTTAAAAGTTGAATAATGTAATTAGTTATCATTATGTATGCATTACTCAGCATTAATTAACACATTAGTTTATATATTAATGCTTAATAATGTACTAACTAACGTTAATTAAGGGACCCTTATTGTAAAGTGTTACCGAATATATCTTAAGTTTTATTTTTTTGAGTGAAAATGCTGCTGTGATCTCTTAAAACCATTTTGTGAATGTATGAATGAATGAATGAAAGGACAAGTCATGTACTGTGCATCATGTTTTGTTAATCAATTCTTTAAACAAGGCAAAAGGCAGAAAGAACAATTAGAACTATTATATAATAATAATAATATCACAATGACAGCCTAATACCTAATAAGGTAAGAATGGCAATCGAGCCTTGGAATTGTTTGAGTGATATTGATGAGATCAACTCCAGCTTTAGCTGACGCACAGGTCCAAGTATGTGAAACACAAGTTTGAATTCAATTTATTGAATTTTTGACACTTGCAGGATGAGCCATGCAGTGACCAGGGTGCCTTCAACTATATCTCTGAGGCAGGTGATGTAGGTCATAAAATGAAGGGCCAACGGAGCAGAGCAGGAAGGTAGAGCAGAGAGAGGAAGAGTCTGTGACCCTGACAAACACTGTAACAAACACTGTAAACCTGCTGGGCCAGAACAGTTAACACTGACTCTGGGCAGACATGTCAGTTATGTAAAAAAAAAAGAGGAAAAAAAAGACAAGAGCCCATCTACAGCAGCATGTGAAGTGATGGCCTAAATAGGTGGTTGTGGGGAACCTTGCAGGATCATCCATGGATGACGTTCCTTTCACTGTATGCTAACAGGCCTTTAGGCTGCTTAGTAAGTCTCTTATTCAGTTGCTGTCGTTTTGCTATGTCAAAGTTACTCCATCACATGTTTATAAAAACTCAACGACTTCCTCAATCATTTCAAATTAGCATTTCAGTGGACAGAATCCAACTATTTCTTAACAGGACTGTTATTGCTCTGCAATTGTGCTGGATGTTGTCTTGTTTCACAATTGAACTATGATCACCCACTCAGTCAGTCACATACATTTGTGACTATTATAGCTGGCAGTTGTGTCCAAACCAAAAAGAGTGGTGAGAAATGAATGTGTGTAATTTGATCACCCCCCAAAAAACAGATGTCTTATGTGCATGTAAATGTATCGCCGATCAGGTCAGCTGTGTGTTTTTCACACAAACACACACTCATTTGCTGTCTAATCATTACAATGTACTGATCCCTGTTGTGTTATTTATTGACACCTGGCAGCTAAAATGTTGCAAAAGTTCCCTTAACATGCTGTCACCTTAGTGAGGCCGCTTGTCTTGTCTAACTGTACAAGCAATACTGCCTACTCTTCTGATCATGAATCCTCAGACAACTGAGTTTATAGCTTAGCGTCTCAAACCTGTCAGTATAACGAAGCCTATTGGTAGTGAATGTTTCAGGGACTTGAGTGAGAAGAGTGTGTTAGTTGGCTGGTAATCTAAAGTTGATCTACTTGCCTTTTTTGGTTCCCATCTGTCTGCTAACGGAGATATCAGAGCAGCGTGAGTTTGCCAGGGTTTGATCCAAAGTTGGAGTTGAGGGGTGTTTGCTGCTAATATGATACCGCTGGACACACCCAGTTCTTACATGCCTTTAAAAAAATACTCCCACATTTTCAACACATCCTTTTTGGGCAGAAAAACTGGGCAATAAGTGTTCACACACGCACACACCAGTGGCAAAACAATCTGCGGTTTCTCATAGTTTCAAATACCCAGTGATGTTTCTTCTCATTTTTGGAGGTTGTTTTATTTTGAAAGGATAAAAAAACAAAAACCAGAGCACCAAAGAGACAAAGCTGTGGCTCTCTCAGTGATGTGATAGTTGTACTAACTCCCCTGGGATTGGCAGAGTGGTTATATAGCCATGCTACAAAGCTGCCATGGTGAAAGTGATTGCCCAGTTAATCAGTGCTGTGAAAATATATATAATTGTGCATTTGAGAGCTGGAGGCAGCATAAAACCGTTGTGCTGTAATCTTACCCTCGCATCTCCATCAAACGGTCCGAGTCGGGAGAGACTGATCACAGAGAACTGTGTACTCTCTGATAATGCTGTTTCAGACCCTCTGCGGGCTCACACGGGCCTTTCATATGTGTTATTTATGTAATTATCATGCTCATGAATTGCGGATTGTCAACAGAAGTTTGAAGATGAAGCGCTGTGTCAATTAAAGTGATCTGCATTTGAAGTCTGCATCATCCACCACTACAGAGGGAGCAGCTTCTCTGATGTGCAGGCATGAATACAAGCGAATGCATGTGATTAAATATTGTTTCCTATTATTGTTTACTTGGAGATTTCTCTGAAGTTAATTCAGAAAGTCTCTCACATTGAATCACTTTGAGCCGCACATCAGAGAGCGAACTTGAAATCAGATGCTTTTGGTTTTTGGCTTTCTCGTGGAAAGTTATTTAAGAGATTTATTTCAAACAGTTACTCTTGTCAGGCTGATCTAAAGCTTTGGAATTTCAGAAATGTGTGATTCTCTCCAGAGCCATCATCAAACCAGACTGAACAGACTGAAACTTTCCACAACATGTGTTCAATCAAACACATCTTGGCTTCTCAGAATCCTCTCCAGACTGGACATGTGCATCTACAATTGCTATTGTTGCAAGCTGACTGATATTTCATCAAAATGCACCTCTGAGTTGGTCCTGGTCATCATGGGCCTTTATATGCAAACAAACTAACATCCAGCCATGAATTAGAAAAAGAAACCTAATAATGTCACAAACACAGTTAGGTAGTGGGGCCAAATTTAGCTTGCTTTCAGCAGCGCGGGTAGTGACTAGCTAACAGCCTTAAGTGCTGCAAACTTTGTGTTTGACTTGAGTGCTGCTCATACCAGTTTTTGTCATGTGTTTGCAGGTCCAGTGCTTTCTCTGTGCCGAAGAGCCTCATTGAGGCTGCTTGGGAGCAGTGAGGATCCCCAGATTCCCTCCTGTATTAGAGACAGACTCAAAGCTGTTGGCAGTGAATAGTAGTAGAGTGAGTGAGTGAGTGAGTGAGTTATGAATTGGTCTGACTCCGTCAACAGATTAAAAAAAAAATTCTGTTCACAGCCTGTCACAACATTTTTTTTAAAGCAGCACCTAATGATACAACTAGCAACTTTTTTTTGACAGAAGCATTGCTACTTTCCCTGGTAATAGGCATACCTCTCTGTGTGACATCACCACACGTACTGTAGGCTGGTCCTACGTGTGTGGTGATTTTGTCGGATGGTGTCACGGTTATGAAATCAGGTTTTTGGCAGTGCATAGCAGCAGCAGTAGCTCAGAAAAGACTTGGAAGTGACTGCTGGTTGACATGTTAATTGTAATCTTAATGAGCTGCATTTCAATCTCTCTATTTCAATTTAACTCTGTCAATTTATCCAATATATGTTGTTGATGATATGCTTTTGACATGTTTATTTTTGCTATAGTTATGGTAAAACATACATATTAGTAGTTTTTTGTTACACTGACTGATATTATCGTAGTAAGTTAAAATCTATGTTTCATAATTTCTCAATTTTATGTAGCCTGCTGCTTCATTTTTTGGGAGAATATTAATGGATATTGGCATTAAAAATAAAATATTGAAATATTCGAAATACCATATTGAAAATTATCATGAAATCTAAATGTATGCTTTTGGTGAGTACTGTATGTAATATCACTGTATCACATCAACTGACTAACAACTCATGTTCTTGTAATCTTCACATTAGCATGCAGTATCCAGAAGTTTATGATATCCTTCTTACTGTCTAGATCCTGCTGGCGTAGTGAACTGTAAAGAGAGTGAGGTTTTGCTTGCTAAGCTAATCACCTCTCAGAACAAATTTAATTCAGTTGCACGCTGTTTGTATTTACGCCTGTATTACCATGCGTTTTTCCTTATTCAGATAAGATGATAGAATACAGATAACAAGTTAATAACATATGTAAATGGGGTCCTTTAGTCTCATTATGAATAACAACAATGCTGTTCCAGCTGATTACACACTCTCAGAGGAAAGGCTTCATGCAATTCCTGCCATAATCACACCATATTATCATTTCTTTTATCAGGTGTTTTACATCTGCTGTGTCCACTCACAGAGCCGAGGTTCACTTAGTATCTCGAGCTAGCTTTGTAGTCTGACTTCAATTTGGAATGAGACTGTGTCTAGGATTTGAAAAATTTACTGATAAGGAAGGATAACAAACACATCAGCAGCAGCAGCATTCATCTGGCTGTCTTATTTAGTGAGACTAGTAATGGCTGAATGGCTAAATCTTTATACAACCACAGCCGGATCCAATCCTGTCAACTTTCTAATGTGGAGGGGCTCTTGAACCCTGAGGTCACACTGCATCCCATATTATTCATCCCTACAGTTGGAGGAAAGAGCCTTTGCTGTTTTCATTTCGCCATTTTCATCTAATTTGTTTCACAGCCTGACTGGTCCAAGAGACAAGTGTTTACAGTTTTCAGAAGACTCACTGATCATGTGTTCCAACAAAATGAGGTACGAGGCCTAAAAGAGCTCAGAGCACAATTCAATCCAAGTGCAAAACTAAGAATCACACCAAGCCAAAGTAATTAACAATTAACATTGTATAAATTCTCCCTGCTCACTTGCTTTTAATGGGAGAAAGAGGAGGAGAAAGGAGGAGTAGGGGTGGTTGCGGGTAGCGAAAAACTTTGAGGTTTCAGAAAACAAACTTTGCCAGGCATTCTTTAGACTTCGTTTGGCCAAGTCTGAATCAAAGCGAGCGGACAATCTTCCCTTTCATCTCTCTGAAGCTGTGAAGGAACAGACTGTGTCCTGCCATGGCTGTGAACTTGTACAGCTTAGCACTGTGAAGGCCACAAATTTTTTTTCAGAGGGTCGTCCTTTGAGTGTATTTTTTTCCCTCTCTAACCTTTTGATCTAAATCTTCTTAACTTTAAATGAAGTGCTTCAGCCTCTTGAAGATTCAGAGCTTTCATGTCACTGTTCGTTTTGAGATGTAAATCCTCTTGGAGACATGATGACTTGACCATGTTGATCAAATACGGTCGGAACTTAAGTATGGACATTCACTCTCTCTTTCATTGTTCTATTCAGTTAAAATAACCTGTCTCGCAAAAAGGCAGCACAACTTCACTTTTGAGCTAAAGATCAGATCTCCAAGTCTGACATTTGTTGGATGTTTTTATTTCATCTTTAGTTACTGTACCAAAGGTGAATTACATTTTGGGGATTTAAGTGTGAATTTAACCACTGTATCCTGTAATACTCACTGCCCTGTGAGTTATATACATGGTCACAAAGCGCTGCCATGAAACTTTTCTGACGATGCAACCCCTCAATATGCTGTGCAAACTTCAATTAGCTCAATGTAATTTCAAAGGATTTGTATATTATGGCAGTGATGGAGACGGATTTCTCTTTGACTGCAAAAGCCTCATAGGAAAACATGACAACATTTCTTATTCCTATTCTGAAATAAATTCACTTGCTTAACTGAGTCATAAACATAATGAATGCACAAATACTATGCAGTCAAGGTTCAGGATTTAACTTACTGATTCATAAAAATATGGAAATAACAGTGCAGTGCTTATACCCTGATAAACCAATGCTAATTATCAAAATAAAGTACTAAATAGCCATAAAACAATAGTTAAAACTCATTGCATAATAAAAGCTGTACAACAAAGGCAGCTGTATTGTTAAAATGTCGGGTTTAACAGCAGCAGAACAGCAAGGACATCAGGGCCAGTAACAATTGTGGCTGATAAATCATTGTTTCCAAAGGTCTACCTTTCAGACCAAGGCAGGCTCAGCAGTGTTTTGATCAGCCTCTGATTTAAATTGTAGCATAAATCATGCATTTTGGTTTGCATATATTCAGATGAGCACTGACATATTGGAATCTTCTGAGGCATTATACCAGTATAAATGTTACGAGGACATAAAAAGACAATTATAAATGAAAAGCACAACAGCCTCAGAGAGATTGCTCAAAAAATCTAGGGACTACTTCCAGTGAACACCTGGTCCCCATTTGACTTATTCTGGTCATGTGACAAATGAGAGACCTTGCTTCACGTAGCCTGCTTTGCTTTCATATGCTGCCAAGGACAGAAAAGTACACTGAAGTGATGTTTGAGTAAAGTTATTTTTTTAAAGAGAGGCCATAAGGGCACACAGAACGAACTCTTCTCCCCATTCACCATACATGATTTACAGGACAGTGAGAAATAAACATTCCTGTACCCAAGCCTGTCCCGACCAAGCTGTGCCAGGGTTCAGCCAGCCAGAGGAATAAGAGGAATCCCTGGCGCTCTGTGCTTAGTGCTGCTAAACAGGCTTTTGTATGTGCTATACACAATGCTCCATCACTGGCACTTTGGACAGCATGAGGGCCCTGCTGCCAAGGGAGCTCCTAGCTGTTGTTCTTTTCATCTAAGTTAAGCCACTTGGCCTGCAGCAGAATGGACACGAAGAAGAAAGGACGAGCAGAGAGGCTTGAGGGAGATGGCAGGATTCCTCCCCGTCTCCCTCTGGGACATGTTTCCCCTGCATTTTATCCTCGCACCCTTGGTCTGATTCACCATGAATTCTTTGGAACACTTTGGTACCGCTTAATTTACATGTATGCCAACAGGCTTTTAATGTATTTAAAACTTGGATGATGTTCAAAGGACACTATAATTCCTCTGAAATAGGCCTTTTGAAGGCTTTATCTTGTTCTTTCTCTCCTGGCTAATCTTGGAGCCCCACAGTATGCCAGAGCAATTTTTCTAATGCCAATTAAGCTTGACATTAGCATAAAACAGTTTTTTGAGTTTTTCTTTTCTTTTTAAATGAAAGAGTAATGTTAAATGGACACTTATTTATAGTCCAATCGTCTGTTTGGAGTTGCAAAATTGTGTAACATCATTAGAATGAAGGAACTTGGTCATTGGTCATTATTTCTATACTGACTCATTAACAGATAGAAACATAAAGGCTATGTGCTATATATATTGTATGTATGTGCTAATTGGCACTCCCTGTGGTATAATGGCACACATTCTGCTTTGTGTCCAAATGAAGAAGGTTATGTTATGTTATGCTATTAATGCAGAACATGGTGTTGGCAGTCTCTTTCATTTCTCCCAAGAACTGTAGTAATTGCCACAGAGAGCTAGGAATCAATTAATTACCATTAGGGCTTCATTCCAGAGCACAGTGAAATACACAGAAAATGGTTTTTCATTAGACACAAATGTGCAAATATGACCCAGAGGAGAAACATAAATTCTTAGCAGATTTCTTGCATTTTTGAGTGGAAGTTAAAAGCTTCGTTCTTTCCCCACATGGAGAGCTGGGACACATTCCACTCCCAGGAAAAAAGTGGAAGTCCCACTCAGGGGAGTGCTGTGGGAAATCTCAAGCTGTTGTCATACTGGGTTCTTGTTTTTCAGAGTTTAGAAGAGTGGGACCAAATAAATCGGCAGCATAACTTCTATTACTTTGTGTGGATCATTTAAACTATTCTAAACAGCTCCATTAATCAAATCCTTTGAAGTAAAATAGGTTATTTAGTTGACTTGATTGAAAAAGTAGACTGTAAACAAAACACTTAGGACACACACTGGGTGCACTAGTTTGTACACATCTGATTAGGAAATAAATGAAGATACAACATTGAATTTGTTTCAACTCATTTATGTTTTTCCTACAGGGAATTTTTCAACCTGAATGTTTAAGTTTTTAACATAAGATATGTTCAAATGTTTTTTCTTCAAACCTGTACAGAGCTGTGGTTCACCATGAGGTGTTAGGACAGGAGGAGTTTCGGAAAGCTGTTTTCACACTACATTTCCCATGAGCCTCCACACACATGGTGAAATTCTTGGACCGACGCAAGACGGATGAAAGCGAAAGCATTTGCCAAGAATGTTTTCATTAATCAAGAATGAAAGTCGGAGGTTCGAAGATGATCAGATACCATCACAATCTTTGTTCGGTCAAAATACGCAATGCATTCTGGGTAGCCCTTACTCCCAAGGGTGGTGTCGGAAAATCTCAATATTGAGGGATATACAGCCCTTAAACTTTCCCCTCAACTTAATTTTTCTGAGAATCGGGACAGCACTAGCACTAGCGGGAGCGCACATTTTTGAGATAAGGGTTAAGATTGAGGGTTAAGAGAGGAATTGGAATTCACCCTTACTTTAGTAGCCTAACATTAATAACAGGCTTTTAAATGAGACAGGCTTGCATTTCTAATTTCCTTTGTTTGATAGGCTAGGTAAAATTGGTCATACTAGTATCTTAGTATGATGTCTCACTTTCTTCTGCTCCCATTTACCCTGTTAAAAGCACTGAGGCAGCTAGCGGTCTGCAGTGGCTTTTGTCAGTCACTCACACCCTATTGTTTCTTACATGCCGATTGTCGTGTTTACTGTAGGCTATTAATGTAAGCGCGAGACCACGTACTGAATGAATCAGGAAAACTTTATTTTACTCTTCTTCTGCTCTCTTAATCATAACAACCCTTGTGTCGCCCACAGGGCCCCCATGTGTCCCCACATGGTATACCTTTTATAAACACATACAATAACACCACACCGATGTTCAGCGAATTGGAGGCATGATTCTGCAATGGGAAGCCAGGATAGGCTGACAGCCCATGAGACATGCTCCAGTCATATACAAGGTTTATCTACGCCATTATACCTTCCCTTCCTGTTACTGACCACCACAGGCCTGAAGGAAACTGCCTTGTAGCTTCATTTTCAGTGTATTTTAGGCAAGGCAAGGCAAGGCAATTTTATTTGTATAGCCCTTAGACCCTCACATCGACTGAAGAAAAACTCCATTGAAAACCCTTTTACTCATGGTGTCTGTTGTGTTACCTGTTGTCAAACTGTGAACTCAAATTTATTTTGGGGACTTGACGCACGATATCCGTCTACACACATGGATAATGATGCAAAATCTTGTGTGTAATCTTTGAATATCTTGGGCCAGCTCTCTTCCACTGGGAGCCTGTGTTGTGAAGAATCTGACTATATTTCTGCCAAAGAAGCATTTTACAGCCAGACTTGTACAGCAAGTAAAGCAAGTAAAATGGCTCCATAAGCTGAAACAGGTACTTCAGTGGTATCACCTAAGTGGGAAAAAGTGACCAATCCATCAACAATGAGGGATGAAACAGCAAGTGTAAAGCTCTAGCTCTTCTGAAGCAGACGCTGGTTTAAGTAAACTCAAGAGTGCTGTGCAGACATTCCTGGAAAAAAGTTGGAGAAGAGAGTAGTGCTGTCAGGGAATAGGTCTCAGAGTAAAGAGACTTTGAGATCTCATCTGAAGAGTCCGTGAACACGTCTCTCAACACTCTCTTGTGTTTCTGTCTCATTATCTGATGCTTTAATCACATTTCTGCTCCTTTGTGATGCCGCTGTGACAGTGCTTTGCTGCTGTCACCTCACAGCTACTGTGGGGTAGCAGATTCGCTGCCTCAGAACAGCGCACCCAGATTCACTGTAAGAGAGACTTTTAAAGGAGAGCCACATAACGCAGGCTGTCATTCTGTCTCAGCAAAGGCCAGCAGAAGCCGAGAGTAAACAAGATAATTTGTGAACTTCATAATTTTCTTGAGAGGAAATAAAGAACTGTTCCTGTCCTTAAGTATGAGACCAATCCCCCCCCCCCCCCACCCCCCCCCAAAAAGTGGGAGTGCAACCCATTAGCAGCAAGTCACTCGCACTGATCGTCAGCATTAGAAAGTGCTTTCAACTCTGCTGGCTGTCAGCAACTCTGGCAGCTTGGAAGAGCTTTAGCTTCAGCTCTGAATCTTAGCAGAGGGGCTGTGGTCGGCAATGACAAAATCAGTTTGAACTCTTGTGCGGAGGATCTGTTAAAAGGGGTTTCGGATCAAAGCCGCCTAAGTGGGTCAAAATTACCTTGACCATCTGAGAACAGTCACATTTTGAAGGGGGGCGGGGGCAATCTGCAATGTAGAGGGTAGATTAATATTTTGCAGAGCAGATTCCTCCCAAAGACGTCAGATCAAAGCACAGCAAAGCTTTTATTTCTTCTCTTCCGACGTTCCACTGGCTCAGTGTTAATTTGATAATTTGGATGGCGCTTTACTCTGCGTGTAGCATGGTGAAAATGAAAATGTGTTTACCTTCTCACTGTTGGGAGACATGTCTGGAGATGCCTCTCCTTTGCTTTTCCATATGAGATACTATAAAAAATAAAAAAAAATGTATTTTTGTTGTTAGGAATATAGATGTACTCAGTATCACATCCAGATGATGACAGTGTTGAACACATTTACCAACAGCGGGGACATTATTTAAGATGCAGAACCAAAATGTAATTTTCAGTTAATCTTTATTATCATTTCAGCCATGCTGTGCAGCCTGATGGATGAGGATGTAACCTAATGACTTCCGTGATATATTATGGACATTACGCTTTTTGCTTTCGATAGAAATCTCTCAACGATTAGGTGGATTGCCATGAAATTTGGTGCAGACATTTATATGCTCTTCAAAATGACTGCCTTCCTGTCGCCTTTCTCACTCTTTTGTGCCTCTGATATCACCCCTGATAAGGTTTAAAACTACAGCTTTTTATTTTGCACAAGAGCAGTCATTGCCTCCCAGTGTGAGCCTTTGTGGAAAAGAGGCAAGATCTCAGGCTAAACCTACTCCAGGCAAAAATTGTTTGGTATTGAGGTAGTAATGAGCCATGGCAGTTACTCAATGGGAGCTCTGTATGAGCAAATGGACAAGAGGAGAGCGGCCATAATGGATTAAAATCAGACAAAAACCTGTATTGACAAATCACTGCAGCTTGTCTTGTGCTTTCAGCAAAATCACCAGGAGGGAACAAATAACTGTTTGCTTTCCCCTCCTGAAGACCTGTCTGTTCGGTGTGTACCACCTTTAGCTATACCATGGCTGAAATGTTATAATACCACTGCTAGGTTTCATGCATCTCTATTTGTTGGTTTGTTAATTTGTTATTTATCAGCAGGATTGCACATACGTATGTACTGAATCAATTCGCAAACTTGGTGGTGGGATGGAGCACAGGCCAGAAATGCACCCAGTGAAATTTTGGTGAGGATCCAGTTAAAGGGTGTATCCAGGAAATTTCTAACTCTTATTTGGGAGAGGGCATTTTTCAACATTTTCATCTATTTCTAAGAAGATAACGTAAGACATGTGAATGGGTTACACTAACAATTTGGTACAGATAATAATCTGGATCTATTGGGAAAAATGATCTTGGTGGAGGTATGTGCTCTACTGAGTGCTATTCTAACCGTTTTTTATTTCCCTCATTTTAAATGAATAACAAATACTTATCTATATTCGAATCAGATGTCATTAGCAAATGTGTTTTGTGCCATTAATTTCTGCTTTTTAATGCACATACTTTTTTTTTTTAATGAATGGTATTAGACAGGGGGGAAATGTCTTACTTTAATGGAGGACTTAGTGAAATCATCTTGCCTCGGTTCATAGAGGTAATTTCTGTTTTAACGTAGGCCTTGCTAATTCCAGCCTGGCCTTTGGTACATGTGAGGCAGTCCTTTAAAGACGGCTCGCTTTTGAAGCCTGCTGGTCGAGCTGTTCAAAGCTGCAGCTGTTTTTGGTGGTGTTTGACAGCTTTAATTGATGTTTATTTTGGCATCGAGTTTCATTCCTTTCATGCAAATGTCCTGCATGCAGCAAAATGGGTCAGGGCAGCGCTAGGTGGGCTCAGTTTGTGTGTATCAGGATAAGAGCAAAGTGCTTAACGAATTTACATTTTAGATCACAGAATATCAACAAGCGCAACAAAAAGCAGTCACACTAATGCTTAAAATGAAGAAAGGCTTCACAAGTCTCTCTTTGATTAGATAATGGATGGTGAAAACATTGTGGAGCATATTAATATGTCTTAAATTACAAAGAAGCCTTTTCTTCAGTTTCCAGAGCTGAATAATGAGGCTATAATTTTCATCTGTACTTTAATGTTATGTGACAAAAAATATCCATCCCATTAACTTTTCTCCTGTTGATGTTTTATGAGGGATTTTTGTTGTTGTTGTTGTTGTTCCCCCACGTTTGCTGTCTGTGCAACTGCTGCCAGTCTACCCACCTGTAGACCTGCAGAGAGTCAGTCGCCTCTCAGACATTCTGGCTCACCGCATGTACTCCTCCTCCTTCACCTCTCACACCCATCCCGTCATGCTTTTCCCCTCCACCAGCGCTGACATCACCATGGAGGCACGCAGGGGCCTCCTCATCTGCTCCCAATTACAGCCTCGCAAACTTCTCCACGGAAAAAACGTCAAACAACTTGAGACCTTGAGGAAACAAACTGGTGTCAAGGCTCGCCACCAGTGGGTCCCGCAAGGTGTGGATGTGTGTGGGATCATCCAATGACATTTTGCTTCAAATTAAGGGATCAGTAGGATTCACAGGATATTACCATGGATGTGAATGTGGAGATGTCAGATGTTCTGACACAGAAAGTGAGACCTAGATGAACAGGAGCCCAATGAGATAGACTTGAAGCATGAACTTGTTTGTCCTCTCATTCCCAGAAGAAAAATGACAGACAACTTGCATGTGAACCCTGAGTTTGTCCTGTGCAAAGTGCATAGGGGACCATAAAGTCTAGATTAGTCCAAAAAATGAAATGATACAAATGGCTTTTTTCAAATTTGTTGCTGTTTCTGGTTCATCATCAACATATTTTTTTTATCCTCTTAAACTTACTCAGCTCTCTTTCTCAATTTTTCATAAGCATTTTAGCTTTGATAGATGGAGGGAGATTTGTACTTCGTACCAAGAAAATATGCCTAATCTTGGATTAAACTGCACTACCATTTAGAGGTCAGAGGTACACTAGCAGTCATCATGCATCAAAGTCAGATACAGTAAAGCACAAACAGCACTTACCCCAGACCCTCTTCGAGTCAGCTGCGTGTAACACTGGACAGCTGAGAACACAAAACATGAGCAGATGCTGGTTTCTATAAGTTTGTTACTTATGTAACAGGGCAGTTAAAAAGGTGTGTACCTTTTTATATAGTGTTTCCTTGTATGTGCCCCCTAAGGGGCGTTTCCACTGCAAGAACTTCGGGGTAATTTTACGGGGCTTGGGCCATTGGTGTGTGTCTCCATAGCAGGAATCACCTCTGAAGGATGATCTCCAGTAACTTTTATGGGGGCTTAACTAGTCCCTGCCCCGGGGTAGGTACTCTGAGCGGCCCCGAAACACTCCCAGGTGGGGCTTGAGCTTTACTCAGTGCTGATTGGGTATACTCAAAATGATAATGTATATTTGCTTTGCAGCAGTGATGGCAATCGCAATAGCTTTTGGTGACATGCCCCTTACTAGTACCTGTAGTTGCATAGGCGCCACTTTCTGTCTACTCCTTGTCTTCCGGTGCCAAAGCGATTGTTGGCCGGTGTCCAGGTCGCTGAACCATAATATCCTGGCGTGGTACGTGCTGTTTGGGTGTTGTATGTAGCTAGTACATTTCTCATGATATGTCTCTGAACCACTGTTAGTTCTTGTTGCTGCTATCATTACATCCTGTAGGAGTAACTGAAATATGTATATAATATTACTTATACATAGATATTATTTTTAAAGGAAATTATTAATAACTTAAATAAAGATATCATAATTGTTATTTTTGTCTACATCTGTGCCTGCATTCATTTGTGGCCATATTTGTGCATATTCTGTTATGGGGACCCTAGTTATTTGCTATTATGGTGTTCTCTAATTCTTTGGATGAAAGTCCCAGGGTGGTGTGGTTGGGTTAAAACAAACAAAAGTAAATCTCTAGACCTGCCACTTGCAGTTATTCTGTTTGCCACTACACTAACAGCTACCAGTTTCAAATTGGTGTTTTGCTACATCTGGTTACATTGTCGAGGTGGTATCAATTTTCAGTCCTTTACTCACCAGGGGTTGTTTTAACTGGTGGGAAGAGAAATTATTGAAAATCTTATTCTGCTTGTATTTTTTATAACTTCTTTTCTGTTGTTGAAGTTACCATGCTAATAAGCTAGCTGCAGTCCCGCCAGCTCATCATGTTCCAATAGCACTTCTTAGAAGTCATATCATAACCTGTCATATTGTAAATCTAAGAGCTTTAACATGACTGCCAAAATCATTTTAGGAGACCAAGCAATTTATCCTTAAATATATTCATCACATTTTTACAGTTGTCATTTATTTATTGTTATTTTTTTTCAGAAATTCAATTTAAAGAATCATCTTCATTTATGTCATTATAAAACTGAACTTAAGTCAGATATGTACCTGAAAAGTTTTGATATGTACCTTAAAAGAAAAAAACTTTATTAGCTAAATATTGTCTTGTCAATTGGTTCAGTTTGCAGCTAACCCAACACAGCATCTCCCCATGAGCTATTTTGTAATAACCAATCTTTGCATAAGATTTGTTTTTTGTGGTGCATGCTGTGATTTGTATTTAGGCTACATCCACACAACACAGTTTTATTCTATGGAGGCCTTTTGCAATGTTTACATCTGGCGTCCTGCAAAGTTTTCAGACTTTTGGAAACACTGCTGGCCCTGTCTTTGTTTGAAAACTGGGGTTGCATTGTCGTCTGTTCCACTCCAAAATTTCTTCTTGTACCAATGGACAACAAAAGGCACAACCTCCAACAGAATGACATCACTGGCCACTTTGGACCCTCCATCTCCTCTCCCTTTTCACCCACCCCCACCTTCAGAGTCACTCGTTGGACCGCCAGCCAACCAACTGGCCAACCTTTCTCTCTCTGGGAACACAACTTCATTACAGAGATGAATTGTCCTATTGTGAGGACCCAACTGCCCCCTCTTACAGAAGAGGGTGGAGCCATGCTGGACACTGGGGCATCATGCGGTGACCTGGCTTCAGGGGTCATTTCACTCACTGTTTGGAAAGCATCTCACGTAACGCATCACTGGATGACTGCCTCCCCTTCTCAGCCGAGAGCCCTCACATAGCCACACCAAGCCCCTGTGCATTTAACATCTTGGTCCATCTTTGGACACTTATGGACACCTACACATGAACATGACTTTTTTTTTCAAACTTATATAGGAAAAACAAACTTTTGCAGATGATTCTGAAATACTTACAGAGCTTAATGATGTTTGACTTTGATTTCATTCTTCAATGTGACCCTTGCTGTACAGATATGAAAGGAGTTTGAAAGGAGCTTCATTTACTGGCTCAGGCTAGATTTAATGTCTTTGATGGTGGTCTGTCTGAATAGAAGACTAACAGTTGACCGTGGTTTCAATTGTGTGAGAAAGAGGACAATTTCTTCCTAAGGCATGTGCACCGTCAGGCCCTGCCAGCTTTATCAACTATGTGTGGAAAATCCATCCTTTTTTGCAAAGAAAGCAGGAGACAGGCAAAACTTTAGAGGCAGACATTTGGGTGGTCAGTTTTAAAGTGCCAGGCTGGCTGGAGTGTGTTTGATCAGCTCCTGGAGGAAGCAGCAGTTTTTTCCTGTGGAGGAAACTGTTCTTGGATGTCACTATAAACTGTACAAGCCTGAACATAAGCATCTCTCAACAGGACAGTGAAAAACAATTGCGTAGTCATAACACTGCAAAAGTAAAAACTGATGGTTTTAAACTACTTTTAACCACTGAAAAGCTGACTATGCACATGTGTTCTTCTGCTGCCACACCCTGCTTCACCTTAATGTAGCATCTACAGTGGATGAGTTCATACTGTATGTGTGTAGTTCAAGGGAAAAATTGCAGTAACTACGGATGAAAGGTCTCATTAATGGCCAAGATCAGCTTAAAATATTGTTTTTGCTGACCTCCAGTGGTTTAACTTCTATCTTCGCTGCAGTGATGTACAGGTGTGTGATCAGTACACTGTGACAACACCCGTGGGTGTGGCTGCCAAGAGAACAGAGCTCACCTGAAAGGTCACTTGAAAGTTTTAAATTAGAGAGGATATTGAACCTCAGATCTTCAGCATGGTGGTTACAAAGTCAGTCTTGAGTACCACCATTTTTTTTCAAGAAAGGATTCAGGGCAATTTAAAGGGATATTCCGGCGTAAGTTTAACCTATGGTCCAACGCACCGTGACACAGAGTTAGACCCCCCCTTGAGAGAAAGTTGCTGTATAAAGTATAACTGGAGGAGAGTGGGTGAGTTGTTTTGTCTCTTTTCAATAGAAAGGTAACAGATGTTTGATGCCTCGTATTATGGGATGGGCCCCTGTTTGTACTGTTGATGCAGTTTGGTGCTGTTCTGAGCATTATTTGTGGCTATGAGTGGCTTTTTGATCGCGGTTTGCGTGTGGAGAAAATAGACTTGCTAAAGTTGTGACAACTAGAGAAGCTAGCGGTCAGCAGACTTCATCTCTCGAGGGGGGGGTCTAACTCGGTGTCACGGTGCGTTGGACCATAGGTTAAACTTACGCCGGAATGTCCCTTTAAGCGACAAAAATAGACACAATGTAAACTGCACTGCAATACCTTAGTATAAATATTATACCTGTTAAACATCAATATTGTTGCTATGCTAACCACAAGCCATGAGCTCAGAACTGTGCTGTTTCTGGGTATACCTGCTGTTTCCAAAAACACAACATTGTGTAGTACTCATAGAGTTACACACATTGGTGAAGCTGTCCAGTACAGACACAGGATCCATAAAGACGATGATAAAGTGATAAAGCTGATGCTTGTTATTGCTATTCCACTCCTTTTCCTCAGCACATAATCAAAATGCAATCAAAATAGTGAAAGTTGTTTTGAAGGAAAGAAGCCGTCTTGAAGATTGAATCTAACTTTGTTCTGTCATCAGTCGGACCATATTCAAGTGTTGAGGCAAGCAAATAGACTAATGTGGTTTGTGTCAGAAATAGTGCTATAAAAAGAATCAATATGCTTTATTATTTATTTGTTCATGGTAACGTACAGTCATTGAAACATTTTATAGATGTAGAAACCAGCCAGTAAAGAATTAGTGTTGCTTTTATTGCTTTTCTTCTAAAATGTCCTTGCTGCTTTCTCGCCAAGCAGCTACAGGCAGATTTCTGTGGGGTGGCCAGGAGCCAACTCTGAAATGTTTTATTGTTGTGGAAAAAATTATTTTAAATACTCGCTTTACAATGCTGCTTGAGGCATGCCTGTTTCTGCTGACAGCTCTCTGTAGCTTTTTTTTTTGGTTAAATGATATGCTTTACAAGATTTTTTAAAGTAAACACATAAAAAGAACAATGTCAAAGCACTATGTTGTGAAATGCTCTTCGGAATACTTCTGTTCAGAGGGTGCCCCATATTCTGTGTTTTTCTCCGTTGAGCAAGATCAACATGACTTTTGACTTATTCAATGTACCTGATCATTTCTCAGCATAAATCTGTGTTTTCTTTTGGGGATGTGAAAAGTGCAGGATGAGGGATAGCTACTGTATGCTTGTATATGCAAAAAAAGTGCAATAATTAATCTTATCTGGTTATTGCTTCTCTTTCCCATTAGGGGGGGAGGTCTTAAAAACTACAATAGAGCATGGTTTATTTTTATCCTCATCTTTGATTACACCAAGACACTTACAACCAGACTATCCTGACAAGACCTGGAACTCTTTTCCCACATCTACTGTATGTTGATACCTCAAAGTCTCTCCAGCCTCTCACAGCTTCAGGCCCTTCTGTTGCTCCACCTATGAGATTTGATATTTGGAAGAAAAAAAGATATTGAGCAAGTTTTCACCAGTGACAAATTGTAGTTGTGGGGCAGAACATAAATCTGACATTTTCATTACAGTGATTCTGCTTATTTCTGCTCCAGCTAACGACACAGAGAGGACTTCGATCTCTGTTCAATTTACCTCAATACTGGATTAATTTGTGATGACTATAAAATATGTATTAGATTTAAATATTGTTGTTCTGATATGTTTTGGCTTCTATTGGCAGAGGTCTATATTTTCATTTTCCACTCTCACCAAAAGGAGAGAAACTGTCCAGCATTCCTCTGGATCTGTAGGTGAAGGGTCACAGGTCTGTGAACAGGAAGCCTTTTTGCAACAAGAGCCAAGAGGCTCACAGCGCCAAACCATAGCTGTGTTATTCCTAAACGGGCCTCTTCTCCGTGGAAAGTGCTGCTAAATATTTGGGTATTAGCCTGCCATTGTTTTCCTGTGTGGACCTCAGTCTCGCACCTCAAGCCGAATGCCCTGAAGATGATATAACGCTCGGTGCAATTCGATCATGGCCTCTGTGATTGAACCCAAGCACAGAGTGCAATTTCAAAGCCTGCTGAAACTATTCAAAACACCAGTGGCCCGTTAACGGCCCAGGATAATGAATTCCATGGCAGTGCGGGCCTCTATGTGTGGGAGACTCAGAGCTTAGCTAAATAAACCTTGTCTGGCTGAGTGGCCCCACTGGTGCCCGGCCCTATGGGGACGAGCGCAGCCTGGTCTCTCACAGGTCACTGGACAGGCTCAGTGTTAATGACAGCCTCATTTACCCCTAAACTCACCATGACATCCACTAGCAACATCCCACAAGTCACACCTCTACTCTGTCACAAAGGATAGGCTACTGTTGGCAAGGGCATTGTTAGTGGCTCAGCTTGAAATGACAAACTGCGTCTACAGAGGGTTCATAGGAGTTGTGCGTGTGTGTGGTTGAAGCTGATAGCAGAGATCACTAGTCTTCCCTGTGGTGGGAGTGACAACCTCTGATTTTTTCCCCTTCTCTCTTCATTAACTATTCACATTTGGACCTTATGTGCAGATCATCATCGCCACTCAACATGAGTCCAAGCAGTTCAAAGGCAGCGTTGCTTGGAAGTGTGCACACCACCCCGGGAGTCGCCGGGCCTCGGACACCTGCAGAGTGGTGGGTGCTGAGAGCTTGGGTGTGTTTGGATCAGGGACTGAATTTTCCTCTGAAGATGAGGAAAAGGTTTATGGCACGCTCCCATGAGAGTGTCTCCTGCTCTTTGAAGCTCCTGTCTTGGTGGCTGCTCTTATCTCAGGAAAGGATTATTTTATCTCCTCCTGTTCCTTTCTTTCTCTTTTTCTCTCTCAGTTTCCATCAACTCAGGTTTTGTGAGGATCTCTTAGGAGATCTTCTCCTTGCCCTTGCTCTTTCACTCCACTCATTTCCAATTTCCCCCTTTCAGAGTACACCCAGCCCTCTTTTTACCACCACCCCCACTCTCTTCTCTGCTTCCTCTTCTGCACCCCACTCTCTTTCTCTTTTTCCCTATCTCCTCTATTCTACCCTTCCAACACATGACAGACTGTGTAATTAATGAGCATCATAAACCTCTCTTTCTATTAGCTACCCATTAGTAAACCTGGCAAGCCTGTCATTTTGGACAAAAACACACAGCTCCTTCATTTGATCCCCACATCAAAGGGGGAACCCCACTGTTTTCGGCTGAATACACTAATTGTGTCCTCGTTCTGGATGGGGCTACACCCCCATCGCTTCAAAAAAGCAGCCAGTGCTGGGTGCAGATAGCAAAGAGAAGTACAGAAGCAGAAAGTATTGATTATACAGGCCTAAATTTGGAGGGTTTTGACGCTGGGAAGATTACCAGTCATTCAGTTGCATGCCTATATGTCTGCATGTGTGTGTTTATTTACCTTACATCATTTTTGCACTGTTCATTTATACTGTAGACACTTTTTTTTTGGCAAGAAATAGACATCAGTGAGCTTAAGGCTATGTTATGAGTGTTTTTATGCTGCTATTAAGATAAAAAGGAATTTTTAAGTGGGACAGTAAGGAGTCTCATATTTTACACTACAAACTAATAATGTAAAGTACGGGATCAGCAATCTTATTAAGATAAGTTTTAGGAATTCAAATTCAGATTTTTTTCTTCTTATTTCTGTGGTTCGTGTATGTCCCATTAACTTTACTGTGATCTTGTTCAGCTCAATAATATTTCTGTGTTTCCATGGCAAAACAAAGGACTAAACAAGCTTAAAATTGTCAAATGCAGTTTTTTAATATATACTGTGTATATATATATATAGACAGACCTACAAATTTGTATTGACACCTCTCTGTTTTCCAAATGCACCAATAATTTTCAAAACTTTGGGTTGTTAATATGAAATTAATTTTACAGAGAAACATTTTGATATTTTTTTCAAACATAAAAAGGTTGTCTGCAGTTGCATTGTATCCTTAGTGTATAATGGCATATAAAATTGCAGTTTTTATTTTGTTATATATGAAATGCTCTCAAAGGTAGAAGTTGCTGCCTGCCAGGTAGTTCATATACATCAAAGGACTCCATTCTGACATGGGATTTTACTTTTCTTTTGAAATTCAGAAAGTGTCCATGTTCTGTAAGTTTAGAGCTGTAAAAGCAGAAAATATACCATGGTGTCCGGTGATATTGTGGATCCATGTTATTTCCATTGCTTCCAGCAGGCAGAATGGCAAACGCATGCCAGGCTGTCTCTCGCTCCCCGCTTCCCTTTTGCCTGACACATCACACGCTGGGCCACCACAATGGGCTGAGTCACCACCGCTGCAGGAATCAACACTGTACTTCAGTCACGATTGTCTTCTGCCCTTTACAACATTTATGCCCTTTTGTTCCTCAAGATAAAGGCAACAGTCACATGTTTGAGCTTTAAGCGCCCAGCAGCTGCTCTTCTCTCCCTCTATATACTTCACATCCCCCTCCTCACCACCAGGCAGCATTCCTCCTATGGTCTCCACAGGCATGAGGCCCCTAACATTGTTACAAGGACATAAACACAGACAAACTATTAGATACCCCTGAATCTGGCTGTCTAAATGCCCCTCATTATGCCTGTTTCCAGGGTGAATGCTGAGATTTATGGCAGAATGAGCCAGAGTTGGCCACCAAGGTAGGAGCCACCCCAGGACAATAAATACCTACACCAATCAGGCAGGTGTTTAAAGAATGTAACTTTTGTGCCATGAAACTTTTCCACCATTAATAAAACAACAACAAAACAACAAACAAACACACACACAAACTGAGACAGCTGAAATAAGACAAACGCCTCAATGAGAGGCAAATATTTACTTCATTTATTCTCTTATTTGATTATTTGTTGCGCTAAAGCAACCAACTAACTAACCGATTTAATGGGAATAGATTGGAGGTTTGGGGGTTCACGTCCATGAGATGGGACTCTGGCTCCAAACCCCCGCCACCTCCTCTCTCTCAGGCTTCAAAGGCAAAGCTTGGAAATAGGGCCCGCAAAGCCATCTCTCCGTTGGCCTCTTCAAAGCACAGGAAGTGTGTCAGAGGGACAGGCCTTCTTTCCCAGCAAATTCAAGCGGGTTGCTATAATAACAAGCTCATCTGTGTGTCTGTGGCAGACTAGTTCAAAGGGGAGTCTGATTCCTCCTGGTACAACATGTGATGATAGAGTCAGGATGCGGAAACCACTGTTTAGTAAAAATGCAACTGGAGGGCTACATTAGGGACATGTGTCAAGTGTGTAACCTCGTCACTAAAGATGTCCCTGGAAATTGCCTTTTTCCCAGAAATCACCACAGCTCATTTACCATATGCTATTAGGTGCTTAACTATAGAGTCTGTAGACCTCTTCTGCAAGTAGCCTAGTAAGTGTGTAACTACAACACTGGCATGCCCTCTTTGTGGGCTCTGGATTTACAGTTGTGCATGAAGGTCTTATGTAGGCAATGCAATTTACTGTATATGCAAGGGCTCGCTCTATGCCAAAAGATTCACTCTTGCTGGTTTCTCCTCAAAAATATAAATGCATACCAAGGCCGTGCGGCTTCATGAGTCCAAATGGGAAAAAGATAAGGTCACTTTTGGGAGTTTTGGGATATGAGTACATCTCCTTTTACCAGAACCACAGAGGAAATTCTTGAAGTTGGAAAATAGTGACATTTGGACATGATACCATGATAGAAAGTTGCAGATGCGTGGGAAAGTGGCTAATGCCTCTAAAACGGGCATAAGTAAAAATGTGAATGACACAAAATAAAATGCTTCATCTGTGTTTACTGTTTACCTCAATAAAATAGATGTTACAGTCTGCCCGTGTGCTCGACATGCTGGCATCATGGGTACAAGAAGGGAAAAACCTGGCCTTTAAACTTAAACACAGGTTTGTCTTGTTGACTTGAGATTTGAGAAGCAGAAAATTCCTTTGAGTAAATCTGCACAAACTGAAAGCCCTCAGAAACCTTTTTGATTCAAATGTGTTATGTGTATTTAAGTGACCTGTCTCTGAGTTAGGCAGTATCAAATGCTACAGTGGTGCTGTGGATGTTGTTGTGTATACCATTGTCTGTCTTGTGATGTATTGTCTCTCATTGTGCAGTCTGTGAAAACAAATTTCCCCATAGGGTTTCTCTTGGCTATGTTTTATTGTGAAAAAGTAACCTTTGGTCACAAATCATTAAAAAATTGTACAGAAATATTTGTTGTGGCTATTTGCTACATCAAATCAATCTGTGTTTGTTTTCTAACACTTCTAATGATGAAGATGTGGTATGACTGAAAAATGTCTATCCCTATTGCTTTCTCACAAGATGATGTCTACAGTGTGTGTGTATCACTGTCACACTGAGCCTAGCATGAGATGGCACATGGCCTCTGTCTTTTATTATATATTTGAAGACTTCAAAAGAGTCTTAGCCTGCTTTCATCTGCTGCCTCAGTACAATAAGACTGTGATTTCTAAACCTTATTCTCATGTCAAAGACCCCAAAAAGACAGATGCACGCTGACCACAGAACCCAATGTGATATGAATTTCTTCTTGCTGATAAGCTCTGATTTATTAACAAATTACTTTAAATGTCAAGGAGGCAGGTAAAGCTGAACTATGATCTAGCTAATTTAAAAACGTCCTGCTCTATCCTCAGTGTCATTCTGCCATATAGCCTATCCTGCGTAATAATTTTATTGTAATGTTTTGTGAGATTGTAAATGATTAGATGCAAACGATTTAACTTATCACAAACTTCAGGATTAATCAGTCATTCCCCACCTGAACAACTTTGTTTGCAATAGCTTGACATTTTGGATATTTTAGCCTTCTTGCTGTCAGATAAAACAAAACAAATAAACAAACGAAAAAAGAGAGAGACCTTGATTCCTTTGATCTATAGGCGCTTGGCACCAGACATACAAGTGTCCTGGGACCCCCCGCAGGGACCCGTGGAAAAATTCAGGCCTCATCTTTGGGAAACACTGAAAACAATGCGGCGACTCTCAGTGCGTCAACATGCACGTGCTTGCAGGTAGGAGTGAGGTGTTGAAATAGAGGTTTTCTTTGCGCCTCTTTTGCACTTTGAAGAAAAAGCAAGAGTCGGGAAAGCGCAGCTAGTGTCGCCAAGTCAGCTAGAAAAAGTCAGCTACAACCGGAAGTCAAAACAGTTCATTTTCATAGTAAAATTGCAAAAGAGCCATCAAATTGACATGAGTTGCTGTGGGGTAGTTTCTTTCTTGATGACTTGGTTTTTTGTTACAGTATATAGTTTACACAACATCTGCAGGACAACTAGACACTGTGACGAAATTACCACTTTGCAGAAGTGGGCAGGCAAATATGCTAAGCACATCTAGCCTATGTCGGTGTCGCAGATCGCAGCATTATCGTGGCATTAATTATTAGGCCTAGTCTACTATGAAAACATTTGCTTTTTCTTTTTCAAAAGCTCAACAACACTTGGTCTTACGCCATCTTACTTTTCTTTTGTGTGTGCCAATAATTAGGCTAAGTTATTTTGTTAAATAAAAGCCTCTCAGAAATTCGGGGTTTTATTCTGAAAGCGCGGACAGGAAGTTGTGCTTTTCCTTGTGTGCATGTTGTCAGTGGCGGCGCTTTTGATCAAAGGCTCCTCTGGCTCTCCAGTCGCACGGTCCTGTACTGAGCGCAGTCTGCTCTCGGTCTCCACGGACGCTCTCCTCTGTCTGGATATTGTAGCCTGCTTCTTCTTCTTTTTTTGGCTTCTTCTTTGGATTATATTCATCTGATGGTTTTCAACTCCAACTCGATGCATAGAAATGGGTAAACTCCACTCGAAACATGGTAAGGTTTCTTATTCCTGAGAGAAAATCACAGCCGTAGTTTTTTTTTTTTTCTTGTGTGCTGCGATACTTTCAAGTACCAGTATTCATTGTCTCGTGTCTTTCTTTCTTTCTCTCAAGCCGCTATTTGTAAACCGAGGGAGAGTCCAGAAGGTAAGGGTACTTTTATTTGTGACTGTTTTTGTATAACACGTTGGTATTCTCTAAGCATTTCGGTTAGTTTGTGAAGAGCGGAGCAGTTTTCAGACTCGGCTCGTGCCTCATTATGAGCAGCATTACAGCGCGAGGACTCCGACTCTTTGAAGATGGAGCGCTCGTGGAAAACATGAGCGAAGCGCGAGAAAATAGAGTTAGTATAGCTGCTAATAATGCTGCTTCTTTTTGTTGCAGGCGACAGTTTTGTAGTCAATGCCTGTTTGGCGAGGAAGGGAATCGACGACTGGCTCGTTAAGCAGAAATACTACTGCACGAGCTCGCGCCTCGAGCAGCAGGACTGTCACCACAAGAATAACTGCGGTTTGACTGCACGGGTGAGTACGACGTCCACGAGGTTCACGTGCTGTTTATGGTGAAGTGGCGTTTTTTATTTTTATTTTTATTTTTTTTAGAAATGCCCGTGTAATTCTTATTCAACTGTTATCAAGTTACCTCGCGATGTTTGTGCTCATTTCGCACAATTAGGGCGAGTTTCCATTTGTGCTTTTATGAGTGGTGTTGCATGAGGCTTCATTTGGGCTCCGGTGTGTGTCTGTGTTTAGCCCGACGCACTCAAAGTCTTTTACAAACTTCCTTAAAGCTTTTATGTGGTTGACGAACTTGGATCAATAGTGGTGCTTCCTTGTTTGCACATGAGGAGTTACAGTAAATGTTGTTTAAGTCAGTGGGAACTTTACTCGTGACTGTAGCAACACAAGCTGGTAACGCCTCAACACTTCACATTTGTGTCTGTTACAGTCTGTTTTTATTTTCCTGGTGACAATCTGAACATTAATTTCAACACTATTTCAAGTAGGAGCTCTTACACTGGGGACAAATGTTGGTATCATTGGTTGCACTGATCAGTGGGATGTTTTTTTTTTCCAGGTAACAATAGATCAAGCCTGAGTTGAAAGCATTGCCGTGTGACAGTTTGGTGACAAGTGTGGATTGTAAAGGCTGGGGAGAAATGTTGGAGGTCATGCTTGTTTTGTATTTTGGCATTTGTGTAAACACTGTGCTGTTGTTGTCAAGTAGGGAAATCCTTTGGAATTGCTTCAGAGGAGCCTTAAGCCTCTTTGGTTGGTGATGCCTTCCTCAAAGGCAACATGTTTGAGGAATTGGAGCCCATCAAGAAAAGAAAAAAGAGAAACAAAATCACTTCCACCCACAATCCAGACACTTTGAGTTTGAAATGCATCTATCTATTGAATGCAGCATGGAATTCAGGAGCGCTTGCATATTGAACACGTTCAAAACCGTATTCATGATATTTTGTGATATGGATTTCCTTTTAAAATACTTGACAGTTCCTTAAGTTGAATATTGTTTCAATAGACTATAATCCTAAAATCTATGACACATAGCTGATTCCTTTTCTTTCCTTCTTATTTGCTTTTTATAGTGACAAAGCCTTTGCCCTCACAGCATACAGCACTTCTCATGTTAAGGCCATGCTGTACCATGCATTTAAACTGATTATCGTGCAAGCAAAGCACAACTGCACACGCTAGTATGGATTCTTGGAAAAACGCAGCTTTGGTATGTGGATTCATGGGCATGCTGGGGAAGAAAAGACAAACATCCAACTTGAGGAAGTCTTAGGCAAATTAGATATCCACTGATTCCCGACCAAGTTGAGTCCAAAGTCCACTACTGGTTTGATAGATGATGTCTTTGCCTGAAGAGCAGCCAGAATGTTGCATTGTAGGTTGGTGATGAGAGAGGTAGTGGGCCTTTTATGCATCTCTTGTCTGAGGTGACATGTACATGTTTAAGTGTAGGGACAGCAGGAGGTTACCCGCTTTACATGTTGCACTCACATGCTGAAGTTACTAATGCTGATGTGTGGCCAAAGTTGCATTAAACCTCATACAGGATCCCACTTGCAGCAGACGCTGTGTCTACAGGACGTTTTTTCTGGGATTGGCTCTATGAGAAACACCTGAAAGTATGTTATTTCTTTCTTTTAGAGCATAACGGCACTGCTGCAACAGAAAAGTTCTACCATTTACATGGGCACTTATTTATTGAGTGGGGTTCATATGCTTTGGGCAATTTAAGCATTTAAAATCACATTATTACCATGCAATTACCATACATTATTACCACAAAAACAAACAGTCATTACTTTGTTCCTGGAAATATTCATGTGCTTCTTTTCCCAACAACAGTGGTGTGTGTGAAGTTTTGGCCCAGGATGGAACAGGAGCCCCCTGAAAAGGATTAGATGTTTCTGAAAAATTTGGAGTTAGTGGAATTCAGTTTGTATGAATAATTCAAGTCTGGGTGCCTAATGGCTTTTATAGCTCAGAAGGAAAATGAACAAAAGAAGAAAGGTGAATCTAACATCAGTATTTATTTGAGGGCATTTTGCTTTGGTTTTATGATTATAAAGTGAATCCAGAATCTTACATTTTTAATTTTATTCAGAGTGTGATATCTCAACGGGATAACTCCCCGTTGAACCGTTTCACACATGGTGTAAGCAAACAAAAAATGTTGTCAGGTCTTTTGAAAGTTTGATAGTTTTTGTATCATCAACACTGCTAAGGGGAGGCTTCTAACATTTCTGTACACACAGTTTTTACTTCACCGTAAATAAATGATCAATCAGATCATTAATCACACTCAGCAGTTAATAGGATGCATGCTTTAATACAGACTTAAAATGTATTTGCTTTATTTGTCAAAAGTTACATGATTATATGAGGTCCCGGAGCATTTACAGAATAGACACTAAGTAATTTCACTTGAAAGTACATAGTAAAAATTATTATGAAATCCTCAGAAATGATTTCAAGTGTTGAATTATGTATTCTTCTTAAGAATGAATTCATAGCCTTCTGCAAATAAAGTATTCACCATATCACAAGCTTCGACTGTAGCAGGAGTCTTGATGCTCTGTGAGAAGGAGTTTAAAAGCTCGACCCCACGGCACTTGCAGATAAAAACAGAAGCCAACCTCTTAGGTGCGAGAATGCAAGTCAACTCAAATAACTTTTAAAAGCTGTCTATATTGTATGGAATACCTGGTGAGATAGTTATTTATAGCTGCTGTTCTTTGAGCCCCCCCCCCCCCCCCCCTTCCAGCTGAACCAGGGTCCACGAGAATGTGGGTCGGGTGTCAACAGTAGGGAGTCCACGCTTGGAATTCTTTTGATCTGATCTTTTCCAAACTGTATTCCCTGTTGGAACAATGCCAGTTTTTAACAGAAGTCATTGCTTTCTAGCGTCACGTCACGTTAGCGGCTTTCGTCTTCATTAAGGGCTTTCACATTGAAATTGTGGCTGAGCTCATGCCGATAGACCGACGCTATAGAGATGCTCTTGATGGGGCTTAATGACGTTTCCATGCAAACTCTGCAGCCATTCATGAGACGTGCCGTCAGTGGTGGTGTTGGTTCAGTGTGGCAGACGGTGAGTGAGTGGTGTGGGCAGGTGGATCTTTGGGTTTCAACACATGAGATCCAGGTCATGTGAGCCCAGGCGCACTCTCTCCCCAGTGTACAGCATGATGTCTACACCTACCCATTAATTTGATATGTTATGTGCACCCCCGGTAGAATTATGCTGCTGACATAGATACTGATGGCTTTTTCACAACTTATGACTTGGAAGTTCAAATTTCTGGTGGCAAGTTTATTAGGTTGCTTCTCTTGGCATCAGATGAAAAAGACGTCTCTTATGATTGTCGCACGTCATGAGTGACTTTAAAAATAATCACTCCTGATGGTTGCTTCTCACTAAAGTCACCCCTTTCTGTTCTAAAACCACCCCCTCCCCCTCCTCTGGCTCTCCCCCTCTCCTCCTCTTCTCGCCTCCTAGCCTCCATCTGTTTCTTGCGTTTACCCTGTGGCTGTGTGTCGGTTGAGGCTGCATTTGAAGTGGGCCACGCAAGGAGGTGTTTGTAGTGACACTGATGGCTCCTCCTCCATTGTGAAGCCCAAGGGTCCATGTAGTAAAAGCAGCCCCTCCACCCACAGTCTTTCCAGGCGGCTGCTCTTACAGTTCTAACACTTCTCCCCCCAACTTCCATCAACTTATACGGAACGTATACAAAAAGCAAAGGTACATCTGACGACAGAATGCAACTGAAAAGTGAATCACAGTGGAACTTCTGCCCCCAACCCCCTTGTCTCGCAGTTGGTTGTCAGCTCTTTGATTTTTTTTTGTTGAAAGTAGAAAGGTTTTTTTGGAAGTAGGCCTAAAGCTTTTAAACGCATTCCCTCAGCCTCCTAGTCTGATAAAAGACATGGCAGGTTTTGCGCCCCCTTGGTTTTTTTTGCATCTGCTGTTGTGCTTTTTCTCCCCTTGTCGTTTTCACAAAGCGAGGGCCCTTGTCTAGAAGCTGAAAGCACCTTTCAAATGCAGACTCCTCTTCCTCTTTCTCTCCTTCTTTCTGTCTTCTCCCTGTGCGTTTTCTTTTCCCACCGGCTGGCCTCTTGTGCGTGCTGTGTGACGTATGCCCCTCTCCCACCGGGCTCTACCCCCTCTGTGCTCCCAAGGGACCGAGGGCCTGTTGTTGCTCTTTGAAGAGGCTGGGAGAAAAGTTTGGAGCCACACTCTAAAGAGAAGAAAAGCCTTAGCCTTTGGGGAGGAGGGGTAGCACCTGGCCATAAAGGGGCTCTGTGATTTTTTTTTTTTCCCATGAGAAGATGGGGTGGAAGTCTTGGGCTGATGTCAGCGTAGCTGGGGGACTGGGAGGTTCGGGGACATGCAGGTGGCTTTAATGTCACATCCAGCATCGTATGTCACATAGATTACTCAAAGCTGAAGGAGTTTCTCCTGTGTGACAAAGCAGAGCGGATAACCCCCAGTTGTTGTGAATGGTGCCTTCTGGAAATGACTGCTGTGAAAGAATGACAGTGGTGTAGAGTAAGGTAAAGCACTGGTGGCATGTAGATATTTGACCAGGCTTATCTCACATCTCTCTTTTTTGTGCTAATTATTCTCATTTCTGATGTTCTTAAGAATTATGTTATTGAATTTATCTGGTCCATGACATGTGTAAAGATTGTATAACTCAGATGACACGTTGGTGTTATTAAAAATAAATATATACTTGCCATTTTATAGTATGAGTGAAGTGGGGCTCACATATGTGCAAATGTGCTCATGCAAGTGCATATAAGTGTGCAGTACGTCTGCAGTCAGCTGTCCGGATGCACTCAAGAGATGAAAGGCTTCTGCGGGAATGTGCTTTGAATCTCAGGGGATTAGCAGCTGAGATTGTGCTTTGTTTCCCCAAAATATACGCTCAGTTTGGAGCAACGGATAGCTGTTGATCAAAGTGTCTCTCACCACCCCTTTCACAGTTACATCCAGGCTGCAGGCTGCAGTTGATAGGGTGGCATTTATACCACAATTTCAAGTGATGGTTAGATATAGAGGATCAACTGAAATAATCTCTATCCATACTTAAATTGTCCCTAGCCAGGTATTGCAAAGGTTCCCTAAAATGAAACTAAACAGAACATGGAACAGTGAAGTATCACCAGAGGTTTCTCAGCTTGGGCTGATGATGAGGTGGAACTGTTACTTTAAGTAGAGTGTAAGGTGGTAACAGTGGTGGAAAACAAACAGGGACAAGGATATGTTTTGACTGATAAGACAGAGCCAGGAAGCAAACTTGAGTGTCTGCGTCATTGTTTCCAAAAGTCTCACTTTTGAGTTGTCAGCCTAAAATGAGGCTGAAAGTGTTTCAAATTATCTCATTTCAACTACAGAGCAGTATGGATGCCCAGTGAAAATGTAGCAAAAACTCTGTTCTAAACCTTAAACATCAGTATGGATGCAGCCTCAGAGTGAAATTCAGTGTGTGTGTGTGTGTGTGTGTGTGTGTGCCTGCGACTTCGTATCGGAAAAGAGTTTAGATTTTTTGCTGACTTTAATGAAATTATCATTTGCATGATGATCATTGCAGACAGGGTTAGGGTAAGAGAACCTCGGAGAACGTTGCACAATACGCGTATGCACTGGTAAAAGTGAATGTTTATAAATTAACTTAATACCGTGAGCAATATTTCCTACTAATACAAAGCTATTGCTGAGACCAACTCTAGGTGACTGGGGCTCCTGTGGTGGCGCTGAGCTCCTCTGAGCTTTCTGTGGGAGCTCAGTGCCCATTTTAATCACCCACTTAAAAGGCTCTGCTGAAGTGGGTGTTTAAGTGTTTAAACCCTGAATAATTCTCTCTTGTTTGTTTATCAGGTTCCCCTGCGGGTTGCGCTCTGGCCTGTGCAGTAAGTGCTGAATAATTTGACTGAGCACTCAAAGTGGCTCTCAAATAGGATGTGATCAACATCTGCATAAAACTGCTATGGAGCCCTCATGAGAATGCGTACATGCACAGGAGCGTGCATGCTCACTCATGTGCCATGAAGCACGCAGGCTCTCACAAATATACATCCACTACATTACTCATTTGTTTACTCTAATATGTGATAGTGTTGTCACGATACCAACAGTAGCCTACCAATCTAGTACCGGTATACCGAACAACCCTAATATGTGAATACATTCATGACTGCTCGCAGATGCAGGGTCCCGGTGTGATTCTTTTCAAAGTAGACATAGGGAAACACCGGTGATGGACTCCACAGCTTGATGTTGTATTTTTCCTCCTTGTGTTTGAGAGCTCTGGTGTCCAGGTCTCTAAAGCCAGGGACACACCGAGCCGACCGTCGGGCGTCGGGCCTCGTCGGACGGCGTCGGAAGCTCGTCTGTTTGGTGTGTTCACCTCCGTCGGGGAGCGTCGGGTCTTGTCGGATCTCGTCGGGGCCGATTGAACATGCTCAGTCGGGACTCGTCGGCCGTCGGGAGAGTAGACTCGTCGGGTACTCTGATTGGCTGTGTGCTAGCTATGGCGATTCTGATTGGCGGTGCCCTAAGCGAATGAGTGCGGTGTGTGGGAGGGACGGAAGTGACCACAGTAAACAAACGGTGTCCTAGCCTGTCCTACAGTAAAAATGGTATATAAAATAAAAAGAGGAGTAAAGCAATATATTAAGCGGCAATATATACATATTTAAACATCAAAGATGTTCAATCAAACCCACATAGTTTGAAACAACGTTCAAAACACACACAGCTCACAACTAAGCATATAAAGCCCGCTAGCTTAATGCTAACGTGTAATGTAAAACACCATAGACGGGCTAACAGAATTTTGGTTTTAGTTTAGTTTAGTTTATTATTACGGGACAATGTACAATACCATTAATCCAGAACAGAGAAGAGATGGTTGTACCAGATTTAGCCACTAGGGCTAATTTCCATCTGTATTATAAATTAGCATCGGCTATCGCCAATTCGCAACAACCGGGCCACAGCAGTAAGCTGCCAAAAACTGTTTTAATTTCGGCTTTAGCGCTGTTAAAACGTGGCTGGTTAAATTGTTTTGGGGAGATTAATGTTGGTCTCATTGATGAAATTAACTGTGGCAGTGGCATTAGTTTGTTTGAATGAAAAGTGAGCAGGGCTGCCCCTGGTCTATTGGTCTGTATTTCTATGGGGGAGTCCTCGCCACTCAGTCGCTCTGGTCGGCAGTCGGGGCAGTGTGTTTCACTTTTTCCTTTCTCCCGACGAGAGGCGACAGACTCGTCGGGACGCGTCGGGAAGCGTTGTGGCGGTGTGTTCCTGGCTTTAGGCCACCTAGATGTAGAGGGGATGGAGGAAGTGGATTTAGGTAAACAAGAGTTGGGAGAATATTGTGCCTCCTGCAGACATAGGGTCCAGGGCTCTTCAGCTCTTCCTGTGGCGCCAGGGCTGGAGGGAGGTCTGGATTGTGTGTTAGGGGATGTTTTTGGTGGAAGGAAAGCTAAACAGAGGAGCGGCCATGCTGAAAGGAAAGCTGCCCTTCCACGGTGTGTTTATGCTTCACAGGTGCCACAGCCCAAAGAGGGCCTTACCGTGTAGACTCTCAGGCCCCATCCACACGAGAACGCGGCTTCACTGAATCCGATCTTTTTCTTAATCGTTTTGAAAAAAATCTCCGTAAACACGGCATCGTTTTCAAAAATATCTGCGTCCACACTGATCCAGTGAAAACGACCCAAAACGCTGTAGTACCTACATACTGCAGGCGTGTGTGTGGAGTGTGTGTGTCGCTGCAGCGCTGCCTGCCACACATAAACACATAAAACAGCTGAAGAAGACGGGAAGTCCCCGCTGTAATTCAATAGAAGAAGAAGTTCCCCGCTGTATTCAAACTCAAACATGGATTAAATGTTGACAGGGCGTCGTGTCAGAGTAAATATGACGATCAGTGATGATTAAACAGACGTGATTCAGCTGCAGCGTCTGAGCGACGCGACGTTAGTCGGCCGTTGTTGTTGTTACGTGCATAGACTGTCAGTGTGCAGCAGCTGCTGCAGCGGTGTGTGTCAGTGTGTGTGTGTGTGTGTGTGTCAGTGTGTGTGTGTGTGTGTGTGTCTCAGGTTACAGGTAGAGCGGCGGGGGGCATCATGACATCATCGTTTCAGAAAAAATCCGTATTGGCCGTCCAGACGGATACGCTGGGGCGGCGTTTTCAAATTTTCCCACTCTGGGACCCGTTTTCAAAAAATACCGTTTTCACCCCCTGAAAACGCCGGATCCGTGTGGACGCGAGGCCAATCCGATAAAGTATTTATCCGGATTCGAAAAAAACGGCTTCGTCTGGACGGGGCCTCAATGAAGCAGGCCAACCCTGCTCTCCCCGAAGGGCCATTTGCCCTGCGCTTCAAGCCCACCTCTCCCCCCCCATCCCTGTCTTGCTCAAGTTTGAGAAAACAGCTCCCTTGGAGCAGAGATTTTGCCGGCCTTAAGAGGACTGCAGAGTAACCTGTTCCCTTAAGATCGCAGTCTGGTAGTTGGCTTCTCAGTTTTGATCGAGTTTAGTTGTACACCTGAATGTATGTGAGATACAGAGAAAGTCCCATCTGTTTTTGTCTTATCAGATGCTCACACAAGTAACAAGGTGTTAAATTTGATCCCTGTATATATTGTGGATATAACTTCTCATTGTCTTTAGTTATAAGTCGTGTTACATGTCATCGCTGCTTCTTGTATGCTGATGATGTGATTATTTCGCCTCTATTGAAGCAGATGAGTTGAGCCACAACTTTCAGAGGTTTGAATTAAATGTATAGAACACGCCTGAATCACATCTTTCGTAAATGTTTTCTGGTTTGTGTGCGTGTAATAGAGATGCGCGGATAGGCAATTATTTCATCCGCAACCGCATCACAAAAGTCGTCATCCACCCGCCATCCACCCGAACCAACGTTTTTTCAAAACAACACCTGCCCGCCATCCGCCCGTTGATGTAGGCCAATATCTAATATGGATGAGGGGGGTCGGGCCGTATGAGTTTCACTTCTGCCGCACGCTGCTGTCATGCAGTGCGCGCCTCTCTCTCTCTCTCTCTTTCTCTCTATCTCTCACTCTACCAATAACGGGAAAAGAGCGCTATGTGGAGATGAACGGAATGAGCCAAAAGCCGAAAATCTATTCCTGACGTCCACGGTCGATGTAAAGTCGATAGGTTTCATTCATCCATGTTTTGCAGACAACACAAACAGCCAGTGATGAGTTGCGCCGCACCTACAGTCATGTGGCTCAGCCAGCCAGGTGACCAATATAATACATCCATGCAGGTGACGCACACAGCACAACAACACAGCGCAGCGACATGTGCAGGCTGCTGCAGCAGTGCACGTCAAAGGGACACCGCCGAAAAATAAAATAAATAGGCTACACATAGTTTTTGAATTGTTTTTGCGCATGTTTTCATCCATAAAATGACAAAAAATGAACACTAGCGGATTTCTTGATCACTATAACGAATTATTTAAACAGCATTTGTCTAGAAATGATTCCGTCCCAAGCCTTTTGATCCATAGCCTATAAGCGGTTGATTAGGCTACTAAATCCGTGATCACTATAAGCGGTTTCCACTGTATTGTCATTTCCATGAAGAAAGTGTTGACTGTTGTTGCCAATGCCCTCAGATCAGGAGTGCGTTCCTCACAAAATTAATAAGGTGTTGCCATCTCTCATGCACAGACACCAGTGGGCAATTACTGCAGTGCCTGATGAAAATTTGACTGTTTCAAAGAGTGCTGCTCGTTTTTCGTATGTGGGTGACTATATTTAACTATGTATATATTTTTCCTAATTGGTTCAACCGCCACCCGCCCGAATCTAATTAAAAAATTTTTTTTTCGTCATGTCACCCGCCCGACCCGCGATTAATCCGCGGACTCCGCGGTTGTGTCCGCAAACCGCGCATCTCTAGCGTGTAACTTATGTGTGTGTTTATTTTATTTTTTTAAGTATATTTTTGGAGCTTTTTTCGCCTTTAATGGACAAGAGAGTTGAGAGAGAGAGACAGGAAATGGGAGGAAGAGAGGGGGGGAATGACACGCAGGATAGGGCCGCTCGACGCAAGATTTGAATCGGGGCCGCCTGCAGCGAGGACTATAGCCTCAACACATGGGGCGGGTGCTACCAACTGAGCTGAACACCGCCCCGTGTGTTTATTTTTGAATTAATTCTGTGTGCAGTGTATTTCACATAAGAAATGTCCCATCTCGATACAACTTCCTGGTTAAATAGAGGAAAATAAATACATTTCAATGTGTGAGTGTGCATTGGCAGTAGTTTTTGGTTGGAGTTTGTAACTCAGTAGCGTACTCTCGTTGCAAGTTCATTATAGTGAGCAGTGACACAAGCCACTAATTCCAGTCAGCTATGAATAGAAACGTGCGTCTGGCACCAGCACACTTGTATATAGTAGTTGAAGTGTCTATTTATGCTGCTATGTTTACTTGCTAAGTTGAAACACTCTCTGTAATTATAGAGATTTTAGTTCCACAGTTAAAAGGTCAGATGTGAGGGATGTTTAGAGGTAGTGGCTTGTGGCTGGAAGGATGTCTGTTCTAAACATGCTGTGTGTGTTTGTGTGTCTGTGTGTGTGTGTGTGTGCGCGCATAGGCATAGAAGAAGAGTGGCCACCTTGGTGTTGAGGTCAGTTCCATCTGGTCACCATGCACACGTCAGAGGTTTTCATAACTGCTACCTATCACATGGAGCTCTGCTGTTGATTGTAGTGATGAGGTTTAGTTGACTGGCTTTGAATAACTGTTACTGACAAGCGTCTTCTGGTGGAGCTGTAGAGAGCTGAACATAAATATATTTTATGGCACGTCCACACCTACAGTTTGCTTCTCTTCCATCATGTAGAATGGCTTGATTGAGTCCAGACTGCACTCATGTTGTAGCCCTAACAACTTAGAAAGCTGCGTCATCAAATCAGATCAGAATAGGAGTAAAAAACATATTATCCTTTTTATGCATTCCAGCATTGAAACTAAAACACCCTGGCTGGATCAGAAAAAACACCTAAGGAGAAGACTTTGATTCTGAACTGAGATTAACATTATGAACATTACAACTACTGGTCTGTTGTTTTCTCTTTAAGGTAACATACAAGAGATCAAAGTTCTTAGGTGTGGAATTTTTAAATGTTTGAAATATCTTGGAAAACATCCAGGGTTGTCCCAGCTTGAATATACGGAGACTGTTTTAGAATTAGATCCTTAAACTGCTGCTATAGCGACCTGACAGGTTACAGGGGTGTTTCTCTTCATTTGGCTGTGGTAAAAGGTTGAAGTGCTTGTCACTTTCTTGCTGCCCTCAAGGTAGACTTTCCGACTTAAACCCTGTTCCTCCCACACTTTGCAGCACTTGAGGCTGGCGTCTGAAGCCACCCAGACGACTGAAGGACTGTCTCTCCTCAAAGAGAGCTTTGACTAATTGCTGAGACCCTCTGGACACAGTGTAGCGGACTCACTGTTAAAACACAACACTCAGACACTCAAGCATGGATGCAGGCATGCTGTCAACCATGTGTCTTGAATGTATAATCAATTTTATTTTTGCTGTAATGATTGACACACACGAGCGCACTCTTTGAGCCCATGTCACCTTGACTGGACTGCTCCGCACTTTTTTTCGCCAAAGCAATTTCAGGGCTCATGAATGGTGAGATATTCTGCACACTTAACCACACAAGCTTTTGGAGATGAGGTGTGTCATTTTCCCTAAGTCTCTCTCTTCTCTTTTACTTATTCCTTGGATCTGAGCTTCACTCTGAATTCAGAGGCCCATAACGTTGTGATTTGTTACTCTTGGCAGGCGGAGACCACCTGTAAATCAAGGCCAAGCGACAGGCTGTCTCCATTCCCTTCCAAACCATAGCTTCCACTTGGGAATGCGAGGTCCCAAAGTGGAGTTCATTGGCTGGTGGAGAATGTGTTTGGAGGATTCACCTCCAGCTCAGATTCCCTGTTAACCCAGTGAGGCCTGAGGAAACTTTTTGTTAACAACAGAAGTGGCTTTGCTCACGTTGTTACTGTAATCCACATGTGCGACTGACTATTTGTGAGCAGTGTTGCCTAGAAGTTCAGCTGTGGCCAGTTCAGACAAAGGAGATTCAAATAATATAGTAGAATATTAACTTACAATAACAGAAGTAGTATTTATCTCTCTATGTTATCTACTCTGAAGATTACAATGGTGTCTACAGTTATGGTTGGTCAATTGCTTAGACTTTGTATATCAGACAAAACTTTGTCTTTTTTTTTGTTTTAATATTTTTTTAAAGGATGTTTAGAAAAAAATGATTTTCTTGAACAAGGCCCAGTGTTTCCCTCATTGTAGAAAATATAAGCGCTCTCTGCAATTGGCTTCTCTAAATTGCTGGAGGGGTGTTCATGCAGTATGACTCTTGATCTTAACACCTCGTATTTCCCCCCTCTCCTCCTCTTTGTACAGATAAGGCTTTGATAAACAGTGTGATAAATGTTAATTGCTGTGGTTACATATTTTTCAAAAGCTAATAAAGGCTGTTACCTTGAGTAACACAGGTTGGGTTTTGCGCCCGAGGGGCTGGCTGAGTTGTAAAAGCTTATCTTTGCAGGTGTAAAAGTTTTGTAAATGGGTCATTAAAGTGTTGGCCAACTTCACACATAAAACACAAAAAAGGGAGAAGGGGGAGGGAGATTACTTCAGATCAGCATGTTTCTGAAGCACAGAGATGAGGGCTGTAAATCTCTGCTAATATTCCACTGAGCCTTTCAGGAGGCAGCCTTTGATGTGGGTGAGGTAATGTGACCAGCAGTGTTTGCAATGTTAATCTGACGTGAAGAAATGACTGGTGTCTGTGCACTAGCGCTCGACAAAGGGAAAGCACCCAATCACGGAACTTGTTGGTAAAAAAAAAAACATACACAAATACATTCAGAGTGCAAACAACACATGTACAAAAATTGACATATCCATGTCTTGTCAGAACTCTTTTCCATCTCTAATCCTGCAGTGTTAGAGTTAATTTATACACACAGTATAATTTGACTTAAACAGTGCACGCAGCAAAACTGCTGAACCACACCTCCTCCACTTGCAGGGCTTTACGTCAACCTCACTAACTTGTTTCTGGCCTCCAAGTGCGTTGTTGTGTGTGTGTGTGTGTGTGTGTGTGTGTGTGTGTGTGTGTGTGTGTGTGTGTGTGTGTGTGTGTGTGCAGTATGTGTGGAGAATCACTGCACGACCTCTGTCGCGAACTAGCGTTAACACAGTAAGCCCTCTGGCATGCGCAGCCTCTTCAAACCCCTGCAGTCGTCGGTGCTGCTGACCGTGCACACTTTAATCATAGAGCAGCTTCCTCCAACCTGCCTGGTGATGGATCTCAAGTCTGTGGCTATAATTTCCTTCCTAGGGTGCAGGAAGAGGAGTGGGTGTGCCGTGACTGAGGGGTGTCAGGCATGGGGCCGCAGAGTCTGCACAGAAGGTGTCCGTCTTTGATTCTCCCTCTGAGACGTCAAATTACATGTTAGCCTTTTTTAGTCACCGTAGTTGAAGGGCTGCTTGTTCTTCAGTTTGTTCTCTCACTCACCTTAACTATTGGTTTATTTTCAAGGTAGAAAGTCAAGAAAGACAAAGTGGATGGAACTCATTTGGGACCCACATGTGGTTTTCGAGGTTGGCTGTCGCAACCATTTCGACAATATGTGCACATCTGATAAAGCCTTTGGATTGTACTTTTTTTAGTTGCAGAGCGCTGTTCATGAAAATTTAGATAAGAGTTGTGCACTAAATGTACTGTAAAATGCCTCAGATTAAAAGCATCCACCAGGTAGCGTATGTTATGTTAATGGTGCATGTGAAGGGCTCGACATCAAAGGATTTACAATCTGTGACCTCTGGAAAGGCATTGAATTTCTTATCAAAGGCATGAAAAAAAACACAGCAGTTATGACTTCCTCTTGGCACTGCAGACTGCTCATGAGATCAGTTTTATGCATTTGTTTGCTTTGTTGTGAAGCCCTGACATTTTAGACGAGTAAGCATCTGCTCTGCTGGAGCAAAGTCAAGAACCTACCTCAGTGCGTCATGTGATGATGAGCCCGATAGTCTCGTTGTGAAATAAAACAGATGTATCTTGTTTGGCTGGAGAGAAAAGCGGAGACATTAATTTGCCGTGGCTTTCAGTTTCGGAGGTGTTGTCTCGAGAATCGGCCCCGTCACCGCTCCTCCATAAATGGGACCGTCTCGCGTCAGCCTTGCTATTCTGTGTGATTATCTGAGATCATTATTTCATATGTGAAAACGGATCCCCTTTGAAGCTTCACTCAGAGGCAGTGCAGTGCTTCACTACCTCACATCAACACCCCTCTATCTTGGCTCCATCTCTGGGCGTCATGTTTTACTGCTACGTGGTGCTTTGAATGAGGCTGTATAATGTTGCTAGAAGGTGAGGGGCACACCGGTGTTAAAGAACTGCAAATAACTGGAGCCAGGTTTAAACTGCTGTCTGATGATGACTGGTGGTCCGCTCCACCAGCTCCACCACATATTGCAGGATAGGCGCTGCTCCAGATTCCAGGAGCTGTGCCGTTCGGTCCTTTGAAACTGCCTCTGGTGTATCTCAGTTTACTCTTTGGGATGATGGAGGGGGTGGGGGGTATTTCCTCTCTTGAGGTCTTTTGCGAGTAACACTACACCTATAAGCTAATTTGCAGCTCTAAAACTAATATGATTTTTTTGTTGTTTTATTTCTCAGTTTTCAACATTGAGACTCAGGGTGTACTAGAGCTTGTGAAAATACCTATGCTCTACAGATGTTTTCGCCATTAGTTATTCATAAACTTAAGTTGGTGGCCGCTTTCCAGGTCAGTCGAAATCATTTCATTTGCCAAGCGCAGTAAATTCAAGGGACAAAGTACGAAAACATGATGACAACTTCAGTGTATCTTAACATACCTGGTACAAGGACAGCGAGGACCGCCTGCAGTGCACTATCCCTTTGAATTTTTATCATACTGCCTGTATCTGTCTGTGCAGATATTGGCCATGCAAAGGCTATGGAGGCTATGACACAAGTGAATCATTTCCCACTTTCTCAAGTGAGAAGAATCGCTTCTCACATTCAGTAAAGGCTCTATTTCATCCTCTCCGGTGCTCGGTGGCTTTTATCTGAGTGTCAGCGACCTCAGCTGTCTTCTGTTTGAAGGCCCAGGGGAAGCAGAAATGTACTTGGAGAAGCATCATTGCTATTCCCACATTCCCCCTTGTCTCTGTCACTCTTCCTGTCTCGCCTTGCACTTGGCTAAATGGCCTTTCATGTGTGTCGCTCCCCGCTTCATGTCCGCACCACTGCTCTGAACGTCTCAGTCCTGAAGGTGTTTTCTTGCACCGGCAGAACGAAGCAGGAGGCACCCAGCCGCAGTCCTAATGAGATTTTTCCTGGGTTTTGATGGAGTGCCAGTGGCGCTGCCATTGCTCCAGAGGCCTGCCTCAACTGAGCCCTGGCGTGCGATCAGGGGGAGCTGTCGTCGGCCGCATAAATTGTCAGCCTGTGTGGTGGGTCGTGGAGGCAGACAGCATAGAGACCAAGAGGCCTTGTGGGACTTTCCCACAATCACATACGAGTACACATTACTTAAACTTTAATGTACCCTTTTGCTTTCAGACAGGCTCAGAGAAAAAAGAAATGGTCCAGTGGGTCCGTGTCTGGAGTGCCAGAGGAAGGATGATGCTAATGGCCACTCTCTGTTTTAACCCCCCAAATTGCTTCTCTACCAGCATACACGCTCTGTCTCACTTCATATTATGGATAATGTAATGACAGTTTCTCCTTTTAAACACTTCTCATCTTTAACCTTGTATACAGTAGGCTACTGGTAGACTAGTTGAGCACAGTGCTTTGTGTTTCTTTCATTCCTTTGCATGCTGATCATGATAAATAGCCAAGGGATCAGTTGGGTCAATTCAGTCTCATTATTTCAAAGCCAATGCAACAATGTAAACTGCTGAAAAGGTGGAACTGTTAAATTTTGCGAGGAAAACTACCTTTCCAGAGCTGACATATTTGACACGTGAATGTGGCAATGTGGCATGTTCATTTAATTTCCCTAAGAATGTGGGTGCAGAATAACTTATTTTTTCATTTCAAACATGTCAGCAAAAATAAGGCATGAGTTCATTTGTAAATAATAGTAAACGAAAACATAATCATTATATTCTTTATGCATATTCGAAAAGGAGTTAGAAGAAGCAATGGTTTTTCTCATGAATGTGAAGTCTACAATTCTCACATCTACACTGCATCCTATTGAGGTCCAGCCTCAGTGGTGAAAAGAGGTTTGTAGCTACGTAAAGCCATACAATTTGAATATCAACAGGATTCCTGACTTATATTTTATTCGGTCTACCATGACTGATTCAAACTGAAACATATGAAATTTGAGTTTATTAAAGTTAACAGTAATTGATTTAGAAGCTCACTGGGAGAATAAGGGAAACATAAGGAGGAGTGTAGAGTGGTCACCGTTCCTAAAGAAATTACTTGATGTAGTGTTAGTTCAGTAAATATTATCATTTTGAAGTATGCTAATCTGTCTTTGGCATCTCCAAATCCATATTCATAAAATGTGCCATTGATGAGGATTGCCAAATAATCCAACGGCCAACCTAAACAAGACTTCAGGCCATCGAATTATGTATATGGGATGTTAGGGCAGGCACACCATGGTCTGTGTAATAAATCACTCTCTGTTTCTGTTAAGGGGCCTGGAGGACTTTAAAACACGCAGGGGCCACAGAATCCCTTTTCCTAAAGGCCCTGAAGAAGCTCTAAAGGATGTGGCTGCTGTTGAAAGCAAAATGCTTTATGTGTTGGTTTCCACAGAACATTTAACATCATGTCTGGAAAATTGTTTTAGCTGGTCCCAAGTGCAGCTGAAAGGTGCTTGTTTGTGCCCTTAAGCCAGCACCTCTGGCCGAATCCTTCAGAGACACAGGGAATGGGAAGTGAGACCTTCGCTGCACCTTTCATAGGCTACAGAGACAAGCAGGAGCAACACATTCAAACACTGCAACACACAATGTTACAGTCCTCAGAAAAGAGATCTATGAGCAAGACTTGTGATCCAAGAGCAAGACTCGGGAAGCAAATGTAAAAGTCCTTGTGCAGGTCAAGACAAAGATACAAAACTCCGACAAACAAACGATCTGGGGCAAACTCCATAAAATAGAGTTTGGCAAAGAACTGTGCCCTTGAATATATAATAGAGCTTATGAAGGAATGGGGAACATGTTAGGGGGGTGATGGGGGGAAGGAGCAGGTCAGGTGGTTCTGTAGGTGCTGTAGGGATAAAGTCTGATCATCCGATTGTCAACTTATTTTCTATTTACACCCATATAAAACAGCAGGAAGTAGGAGACTGACCTCAATGACGTGTTCTTTCTGTCTCCTTGGCTCTGTCTAATCACAAGCCACATGTCAGAGAGAGTGTGTGTGTGTTAATTTATGACTACAAATAATACATAATGGGAAGACAAGCCAAAAATCATCTTGGGCAGAGGTTATTGGTGATTGCTGAATCATTAAGCAACAAGAACATCGTCCATTGGCACAGCCCCCAGAGTGACATGGCCTGAAATGGCTGTTGAGGTGAACTGAAAGTCAAAATAATGACAGCCAGTCAGTGTATGATAGAGGTAATCAACAGTGCCTCTGAATCATTTTGTTTTGAGTTTATAATGCCCATGCCAATGCTCACGTTCCTCTGTGGAGTTTTACCACTCGTATTTTATGATTTGCACTGAAATTGAGCCCCTGGAATTGGAGTAAATCTCCCACAGTGACCTTTGATCCTTGAATTAGTAAGGGTCCCAAGAGAGGCTGATGACTGGATCATTTGCTGGACTGAATGAGATTGATGGCTCTTTTACCATTCAACATACAGTACATAGCGGGTCATTGTACATGTAGCCTATGTTGAATTGAAATATTCAACATACTTAATATAATTACCACACTGTTACTACGACTGCTATGTCTGTTAGTATGTGATATTGTAATTTGGTTAAATTCAGTTCTGCACAAAAGTACAAAATAAATTCAGTCTTTTTTGACAACACTTTCCTGTGCTGCCTTCAGTTTCATATATTTGACGCCTTAATAAAAAACTTATATTAAATCTCTTTTCAGTTGTAGTGTTTGTGAATGATATCAAAACATGACTCAGACAAAAGAAGATGAAGCCAAGTCAGGAAGATAGAAAATCTAAAACTGGTCCCGATGCTGTGTGTTATCCTGATATTGTTACAGCAGCAAATAGTGTGAATAGTGCAACTGGAACTGTTGCTCCACACCCTCCCTTCTCTGGACACGGACAAGACATTTGCCTCATTGTTTCCTTCACCGATTGGTTAGTGGGAAAGCAGGAAACTCAGAAGCAAACATCTTATTTTTAGAAACTGTACATGTTATTTTTTTGGCCCAGAATGATCTGATCAATCACTGCCAGAGCCTGAAACTTTAGAGCTAAGCTCGAAAATGGTAATGTCATCAGGTCACATTCTGGAGGTGATCCATATGGGATTGGATGTGGAGGGTGTGTGTATAAAGTTGGAAAAAAAAGAAAAGAAAAAGCTTGGGATGCTTTTTTTTCTTAACACTGACCAGAGCAAATCCCAGAGTAACCCCAGTATACTAATAATACAGCTCCCATCCATCACCACAGACAACAACCAATTAGCACATTCCTCTTCCCCCTTTTTTCTCATGTTGCTGGCCAACCCCTAAATAATTTTGAATCATCCATCAAAAAACTGAAATGCTTTCAAGATGTGTGTGTGTGCAGGGCTGCATGAGTGCGTGAGGAATTGAAGGAATTTGTTTTGTGGAGTGATGTTATTTTTCTATGGGATATTATGGAAACAGAGGCCAGTGTTAATGTTACCACAGTCTAATTTACACTAACCCAGCGGCCTGGCTCAAAGGCATGACTGTGACCTATCTGAGAGGGTCAGTACAAATCAACCAACCCTCCTCCACATCTGGCAAAACACAGGCTGGACAAAATGACTGTGTATATTGACAGAAGGACAGAAGTCATAATTACTTTATAGTAAATATTAAGTATTTTTGTCACTACATGGAAACCCTACAAACACAAGACCTACAGAAGCCATCTTTTATTTAATATGAATGAATTGCCCATTGAAAATGCATTGAGGATTTATTGTCTGTGTTTATTGCTGAATCATTGATATCAAAAAATTGGATGCAGCCATATGATACATAAGCTCTAGTCTGTATAACTGTCAACAAATGCTCTTTGAAGTGAGGAAGTTCATTGTTGACCGTAACACTTTAGTTTACATCAGTTGTCAGTTCAAGCATAGTTCACAGCTCCAGTATAGTTGCACTGTGTTGTAACCCATACGTGATCCTACAGTTATCACAGAAACCACCGCTGACCCTTTTATCATCCTGGAGCCGAGCAGCGTCAGACCTGCATTAAGACCAGCTCAGGCGCAGGACTGATGAAAGCTAGGCTGTAACCTCTGTTGACCTGTCCACACCAACAACAAACATGGGTTCATCCATGCTCTGGGCAATCAGTCATACAGCCAGTCATACAACCAGCCAGTCAGTAAAAGCGCTGTGGTTTGCTCCATTCTCTTCCTGGGGCCACCTACAATGCTGCAGTCTGGCTGGCACTAGTCTGAGGAGGGTAGGATAACACCATCTGACCTTCTACCTCTCTGGATTACACAGAAATCCCCTCTCACGCTGTCACAGCTTTGACACACACACACACACACACACACACACACACACACACACACACACACACACACACACACACACACACACACACACACACACACACACACACACACACACACACACACTTTGTGAACATACAGTACAAGCGTGTATACAAACACACATGCTCATACACATTCCTTAATTATTTAGGCTTATTAACACCTATAATAATGATAAGTCTGTTTCCAATGACTTTTTTCCTGTGGGTTCTGCACAGTTTTTGCAGTAGTTTGTGTGCAGTGGGAAACTTCAAAATAGGGGCGGGTCACTGAATGCGTGTGCTCGTACAGTATATGCGTTTGCCATCCCTTGAGTAATGGTTTTTTGGCCAGGTGAGTGTAATGCAACATGGATACCTGAGCCAGACTTTTCCACAGTGAAGTTCAGGGATCACATGTCCCTCCAGTCTCTGTGGTATGCACTAGAGCTGCCAGGAGAGGGGACCCGGGCGAAAACTGTCCAGGGCAAAACAAGCCTCTGAACATATTGCTGCGATAGCCTGCTACTGAAATAGCCTCTACTACAGTACCAGCCATCTTTCTCATAATTCCCTGCAGGGCTAGCGGCGGTGATTTAGATACTTCTTTCATAGTCTCAATTCCGACTGCCAGTCTTGTGCTCAGTTCATTTCAGTCCTGCAATTACTAGCCTCTTAAACTTTCCGCTGCTGTTTAAGCTCAGCACGCAGCTGTCAAACTTTGTTCATATATAGATGTATAAACGCTATAATTTCGATTTAGGCATGTCACTCAGTGTTGGAAAGCTGTGCTGTGGATTTGCACCGTTAAAGATGTTTGTTTTATGTCGACAAAAATATTATACTTCTCCACTATATGACTTGAAATGGTGATATATGCGTCTTGTTCTCTCTGTTTTTCCTCTCTCCAGGACTCTATGGATGAAGCATGCGCTGACGGGATTGGTGATGAACATTACCGTTTAGAAGGTAGGCCCCTTGCTCTTTATCATCCCCAAAGGTTACAGCAGCTCATGTGATCCCTGTTCGTGTAATTCGTATTGGAGCGAAAACTTTCAAAATTACTGTCTGCAACTGCCTTGTGTGGTTCCTCTTTGCCCCTTTGCTCCACACCCACTCGCTAAGCTCCAACAACGTGCTGATGAAGTCCCCTTTACCTCCCCTCCCGCCTCTTCACCCCCTCAGTCTCCCGCATCCAACCCTTCCCCCAGCGGTGCTCTGCAAAGTGCCTCCATTCCTCCATGTTTTTTCCCCTGATGTGATGTGATCCTGGATTAAGAGCTCCGGGAGGCGAAAGTCTCTCCCTCCCATTTAAAGACAGGATTGGACGTGAGGTGCAGGCTGAAATTCAGAGGTGAATGAGACCAGCCCAGAATTTGGAAGCGTGGCACAGACTTTTATTTCAGCTCTGCTGCACAGAGTTCAGAGACAAGAGATAACATAGCTGATAAAAGATGCCGGAAACGGTATTTAGTCACTGGGCTGAACCGGAGTCTGGTCTGAGCTTGTCCTCCCTTCAAGACAGATGTTGCAAATTAGAGGATGCAGCTCTATTCATTCTCCATGATTAGTTTGTGAGTGAATATTTCCATTATTCAGATTTTTTTATTTTATTTGATTGCACATGTTCAACTTACTTTGGTAAAATCAGTCACTGACATCAAGCAAGGGGTGGCCATGGCGTCATGCCTGGGGGTGGAGAAATGTCACATAAACAGAGCATTTGTGGGGTAGATAGATAGATAGATGGATTCTCCCAGTCTGGGAGAATGGGGCACAGCCCTGCTAGCTGAGGGGAGCTGAGGTAATCAACAAGTTTCTGCTTCTTACCAGCAGACCTTTTTCAAGTGTCAGATTTGAAACTGACTTTATCAGCCAGAGATGGATATAACCAAATTATTTTGCCTGCCTGATAAATTGTCTGATATTTTATTTGCAGCTGATAAAAACAAATGCTAGTATCTAAAAATCTTAATTGTAGTTTGGAATAGCTAGTCAAAAACATTTGGACATTTGTTCCTCCTCTTGCATAATGCAAATAAAGACAGCTGTGGATGATTTATGACAACACCTGCATTAAGTGCAGTGATTAGATTAGACTGTGTATAGATCTACTAAAGTGGAGTAAAGAGGAATGAGAGGGAAAACAGTTATAACAGACATGATAGGACAACAAACGTACATGAAAGCCTTCTTTCCTCTGGGTTTAAAGAAGCACAAAGAAAGTTTTCTGGGGATTCATTTAGGTTCTTGGGGAACTTGCTGGCAAACATTGCAACAGTGCAAAGAAGGGCTCAGTGATGAAAGTGTCTGGCGGATACTTCACACTGGTACTGCACACATGCAAGAAGAACAGCCTAGATGGGCTTTTGATGAACCTCTGTATCCTTTTATAATACACCTGCTCATGTGGCTAAATGAGAGCGTGGGAGTATGACATGTCCTGTTCATGAGTGGAAGAGTTGTACAGAGGTGAATTCAGAAGAAGGAAAATGTTACTTTCACCACAAAGGCTATCTCATCATGCCCATCCCAAAATCAACATGGTACCAATCATTGAGCCGAGGGGGAGGGGTGGGGTGTGTGTGGCTCAGTTACATGTAACACAGTCGACTTGCTAAGCTGGGTGTGATTGCTCACTGTATGTGGCAGCTTTCCCAACCTGCTAGAACTTGTGTTTGTGTGTGTGTGTCCAAGTGTATGCTTGCACGTGTGTGTGTGTGTGTGTGTGTGTGTGTGTGTGTGTGTGTGTGTGTGTGTGTGTGTGTGTGTGTGTGTGTGTGTGTGTGTGTGTGTGTGTGTGTGTGTGTGTGTGTGTGTGTGTGTGTGTGTGTGTGTGTGTGTGTGTGTGTGTGTGTGTGTGTGTAGCAGGGGCTGCTGGAGCAGGCTTGGCATGGAGGGTGCCAACCTCGGCTGCCCTCGTCTTGCCCCGCAGATCTGATGTGCAGCCAATCCCCTGGCGGCAGCTTCTCTCATAAAGAGCTGGCTTATGTCTCTGGTGGTGGTGGCGGAGGGAAGGGGGTCTTGGGGGAGGGAGGGTGATAGCAGATTACTGTTACTCCTCCCGGCATTTCATTAGCTCCGAGATAAGCATCTCGCCACCATATTGAGCTTGCTACGGAACAGATTTGCCCCTGCACACAATGTTCCCTTTGAGCACCTCAGATGATCAAACAGCGGGACCCCAAATGCTGCTCCTCTCCAAAAAGTTGGTGAAAGCTCCCTGGGATGATGCCTTTCATTTCTGGCATTTTCCCCTACCCAGGGATGAGACAGGTCTGCTTTGATCTGCTTTGGATCAGGAGGAAAGAAATTGGGCTGTTGTGTCTGCTCTGTTGGCGAGCAAACAAACAGTGTTTCAGATTTGACTTGGCTTAATTAATTAGTGATTCTGTTTTACAGCCTTTCTGATCCTCTTCCAAAAGGTTTGAGAATGGAACTTCAAAGTGTGGTGGGAGGAGAGAGGAGCTGCGGAGGGTGGAGAGGGGTGGGTTTATGGGTGTGTTCACAGACGACAGGTCTGTGATTGGATGTGGGGAAGAGGAGGTCTGGTGCTTACATACAGCATAGCAAATGACCAGAGGTGAAACATACAGAGGCTGTGGGCTGGGTAAAAGCTGTAAGCAGCTACACGGAAACATCTATGAAGATGAAGCGAGGATGCGCCTGGGTAACCATAACTCATAGAGGCACGCCAAAGGGCAGACACGAACACCTTTCAGGTCTCAGTTACACATTGCGTGTATCTGCGGTCTCGTGTGTCAAACAAATGTTGGATTTCAAAGCAAGGAAGGATATCCGGTAGCATTAGATCTGGGCTAACATCCAACCCTGAAACTAAAACATCCAACCACACAATGACAGTCGTGTTATTTCTGTCCACCAGCATGGACCACCTTTCCTTTCCATACCATGCAGTCCAAAAATACCATTACCATTAACTGTGACCTCGGACATTAACATTATGTCTTAACACAGTTATAATGTTTTTAATCAGTAAACACTACACAAAAGTCTTAATTAAGATTTAACTAAGATTTTAAGCTCTAAGATGCCCAAATGGAGTCTCACTTTAAAGAGTAACTTGTGCCCACTCATTCATAACAAAACAGGGTTGTGGTCTGGGAATGCCTGTGACATAAAGTGTATTAGGTATTGGAAATGTTGTCTGGCTCTACACAAGTTGGTCTTGCTGTCAGTTTCACTGGTAAAAGCTATATGACAGATAAATGCTCCCTCTGGATTAACTTCCCTGTTCCCCTGTCTGGATGGTAATGTAATGAATGTCGCTCCATAAAATGATGAGCTCCGTTGCACCGAGCAGGGGACTCAGGGGCATCCTATAGGCCTTTGATGTTCAGATGCTGTTTTAGTTCCACCATTTATAATCGAAAGCCACTTAATACTCTGTCATGTTTTAGGCATGTTACACCATTCAGTTTCATGTTTGACATCCCCTCTCAGTGTGAACCCACTGGATATGTATATATGATTAGTAAGAGTTTAAAAACTATTACTTTATGTGCGGCTGATGGAGAAGCTTTTGCCACTGGAGAAATCGGCTCGGCCTGCCAGCTCGGCCCATAGTTCCAGTCTTTGTACTGGATTGACATATTTTGGACCCCTGTCAAGGCTTTCAGTCTTGATCTTTTGATGTATGATGCAGTAATAACCTTGTTATTTGACATGGAACTCAATTAGGGTACCTTTTCTCAAACCTGGCACCAGGAGTGTAATTTTGGTACTGGTAAAAGCAACTTAATATGTCTTTGTTGAAAAAATTCATAATATTTTTAGATTTTCCCACATTTTCCTGGATCAGTTTGCCTGGGTTGCTTGTCATTGTGTACATGTTTTAGATGGGTTATAATCGGGGGAAAAAATTAAAGGAAATACTATATTCTTCAAGTGCAATTCAACGAAATTATGAAGTCACTCAGAATACCTGTACTACAGATATAATATACTATTACCACATGTTTACAATTGATATAATAATATAATTTAAATGAGACAAAAAGAGTTAGGAGTTTGACTGTGTAGATTTGTTTCAAACCAGGAGCACTTGAATTTACCACACAACTTAATTGCGACTGCCAAGCTCGGAAGTAGCAGCTTACAAGGAACACTTGAAGGCAACGGCATATCCTCAGGTTATGACTGCACTCAGCGTTTCCATCCTGAGGCTCCCTCTTTTATCTTTGTATGTCTGTGTGTCTCTGTGTGTGTGTCGCTGCAGTGGCTTTACCCCCAGAGAAGACAGACAGCTGCTGTGTGGAGGAGAAGATGCAGGAGAGGGACAGCCAATCTCCCGCAGGGCCACAGAAACAGCTCCAGTTTGAAGTGAGTGTCAACACTGAACAGGACGTTTATTACCTCCCCTCTGGATGAAACTAGGGCAATGGCAGGAGGACAGACACACAAATACACACTCACATGCACGCTGGATGATGCTGATGGTCCCAACGCTGTGCTGTTTCAGGAGTTGGAGTGTGCTGTGTCTGTGGAGGAGGACAACAGGCAGGAGTGGACCTTCACCCTCTATGACTTTGACAACAATGGCAAAGTAACCAGAGAGGTAATAACCAGTAACAATCATCTGCTTCGAACGTTTGCTCTGAATAAATGAATGAACAAATGAACAAACAGGTGAATGAACACAAAGAAAACAAAACATTTTTTTGCCAGCACCACACAGTAGACTTCACTGTTAAGTAACTAATTCAGCCTTTTTCATATTACGCATACATAGTTTGCATTTTTTTCATTTATGTGTACTTTGCATAAACATAAATGAGACAAGAAACACTTTTGACGTTCATGCTACAAAAAAATAGTGATCAGCAGCTTTCTTATACAAAATCTCATCGTTGCCTGGAAATGAATTAACTTTTTCTGGCCTTACCACACCCAGAACAAAGTAAGGATAGAAGTTATACGTAAGCCTCTAACCCAATCTCACTAAGAACCGAATCCAGCACAGTTTGTGTGTTCCCACTCCTTCGAGGTACCTTGTGGCTTGCGTCTGCCTGGTACAGATCTGAGAGCACATCCAGAAAGGCCCGTGTTTTTTTGAGAACAACTTGAAACAGCGCAAGCGAGACTGGAGCTGTCCTCTGTGTGGTTGGCTGTGCAGTTTTTTTGGCATTGCCTGTGGCTCCACGGCTCATGAGACGACAGGCGGCGGCTTGGAGGAGGAAAGAGGAGCTTTCTTCTCTTACACTCTTTTTTTATACCTCTTCACACAAATAAAAAGAGAAGGAAACAAAAAAAGATTTTATTTTATTTCTTTCTTTTTTTTTATTACAGTTCATCTATGTCTGAGACCAATGTTTGGAGTCCGTCCCTGAAGAATTCATAATAGTCCTGTTTTTGTGAGCCAGAGTGGTATAGTGAGTGAATCACACTAGTGAAGCCTTTGTGTGGCTTCATTCTCAGAGGCTTCATCAAATACTCGCTTGTGGTGAAGTTGCGCAAAATAGAACAGTGATAAGATTTTTTGATGCTGTAAGAGTTGATTCCCTTCACGTCCGTACCAGGTAAAATTTTTATGGACAATTAGAACTGGGTTTACTATGAAGATATCCAACACAGTTACTAACATCCGTGAGGGAGTCATTAGCTCAGAATGGTGCACAAAACACTCGTCAGTACTGAATTTATAAATAATATAAACAGCCACAAGAGACAAGAGAGCATTATTTTATGTGCTAATTAAGCAGTCTAAATATGGTCAGCTACCGTTTCCTGAAGAAAACATGGTACCACTTTTAATTCAACAGTATTGATATGGGTAATTGCTTTATTTTTTCCTTTTCATTCCTATAACTCTTTTAATTTATCTGTGAATCCTCCTTTTCCTTGGCCTCAGGCAGAGCAATGTAATGACCCGTAGTCACGTGAAAATATCTGTTTTCACGCTCCTGTGTGCTTCATGTGTGGACAAAGGGGCCTTGAATTTGAATCTTCGCATTTGAATTTATATGAACAGTCTGGTTGTGCAGTCCTTTAAAAAAACATAAAACAAAAAAAACCCACACACATATGTTTCTGCATATGCTGAGGTGATCTCAGTCATTTAAGAGACATTGAGGAATTAAACAGAAAAAGTCTAGAGCTCACGCAGCTGTAACATGAATGATATCAGGTCTGACATCTCAGTCAGCCTCCCCTGCTACCGCAGAGACGTCTTTCTTTTCATGAATTTATAACTTGTCTTTACACGCTGTCTGATCGCTTCACTTGAAAAGCTGAACTAAAACAACTGACATCAGTGTGTTTCTCTGTTCGCTGTTGTCTGAGTCACTTCTTTAAATTCCTAGCTAGCATGAAGTTTATGATACATTCACAAAGCTAAAGAATACTGAACTCACACAGCAAAGTAATAAGAATAGTCTCCTACAGCATGCGCCTTTGTTCTTGATGCCTTCTGTAAAATAGGTGCGCTGAAATCCTGTGTCTGTCTCTGCACCATTGTTAGCTACCAAGAATCCACACACCATCTTTGTTGTACGTCATGATCAAGTGGTAAATGGAAGCAGCATATCAAAAAGCCCAGATCAAACACATTCCCAAAAACTCTCTCTCACAGGATATCACCAGCCTTCTCCACACCATCTATGAGGTCGTGGACGCCTCCGTCAACCACTCTCCCAGCAGCAGCAAGACGTTGCGGGTCAAGCTCTCAGTGGCGCCCGATTCCAGCCAGCGTTGGAGGAGTTGCACGCAGGGTGCGGCAGGTAAATCTCGCATTAACACAGTGGGTGGGGGGCGGAGGAGAAGAGAGGGCATTTTGGGGTCTCCCTTGTGTTGCCTGCTGTCAGCTCAGCCAGAGATGTGTTTGTTGTCACGCAGAAAGGCGGCTGCTTCAGGCCTGTCAGAGCTTTGTTCCTCGCAGTCTCACAGTCGCTCCATCTCTCCCACTCAATGGGGTTCATTTTTAATGATGGGGGGAGTGACAGAGCCAAGAGAAGGCCCCCTCCCTCAGCGCCTTCAAATACTCTGAAAGAAACCTTAAGAGATGTGCCGAGTTCTTTTGATAACCACAGCCATTTTTCTTTTCTCCAAAGTTCCCTTTTTTCCCCTCCTCCCCCCCACCCTTCTCAGAGCTGCCGGGAAAATATAGCTACGTTCAACTTAACTTTTCTTACTGATGACTTGGTAAACAAGTAGTCAGGGAAAAATATCTCAAAAAGTATATATTCCTGTGTGTTTGCGTCCTATTGTTTCGACTATAAATATCCATCAAGAGATTCAAACAGAGCAAGCTTTGAAAATATCGCCGCTTGCCTTCATGCTAATTTCAAACTGCATCAGATCTCGCAGCCTTAATAAACTATTTCTGAAGTCTGCAAGTTTTTTTTTTTTATTTCATTTCACGCCTTATAAGAGGCTGGGAGTTGAAAATAGAATAAATGAAGCATTGTTGTTTTTCCTTTTCTATAGATCTTCAAAGTAAAACCCCAAAACAAAGGTTGCTTTCTTCTGAGGCTTGTGTGACTATTGTCGTGTGTGTGTGTCTGTGTGTCTGTGTGTCTGTGTGTATGTATGTATGTGTGCGTGTGTGGCTGCTCTGTATAGCTCTCTTTGATAATAGCCTCCTGTCTTTCACACATACACAGACTTGTCCCACCCCAGAGAGAAAAATGACAAGTGTACAGAAGACCCCAAGAGTGCAGACAAGAAGACTCGAGCACTCCTAAGGTAAACCCACCTCCTCTGAACACAGTCCCTATTATTTAAGCTTGTGGTGTATACAAGAAGAAGAAGAAGATGAAGTTTATTATCATCATCGTTTTTTGTTGTTGTTGTTTTGTTCTCATAAAAACTAGTAAGGGGCAAAGGATGTTCACACACTTGGGATCTGCAATAGTCATCTACTCTTTAATTAGTTTTGCCCAAATTTACCTCCACTAAACTACGAAGGCGGTAACACTGAGGAGTTCAGATACTTCCAGCTGAAGTTTAAACCTGTGATTTTCCAGTCACAATCTCACTTCTCTAACAATTACCCTGCTGCTGCCTGATCATAAGGAGCACTTGTTTTACTTTCTCCAAACACTACCATACTGAACCTCACTGACCCAAACTGCTACCTAATGAGAGGTGCCGCTTGTGTCCACAGGCGCCACCACAGTGACCACCACACCCAGCCGGGCTGCCAGCGCCACTGTGTGGATGAAAACCTGGAACGCAGGAACCACTACTTGGACCTGGCAGGCATCGAAAACTACACATCCCGCTTCGGAGCCGGTGAGTGGACCGGGGCCAGGGGTAAAGAGGGGGAGAGGGGAGGGTAGAAACACAGACCGTGGGCCCTTTGAAGCTGCATCCAGGGGCCCTCATTATTGCGGCACCTGCTTGGAGCCATTAGGTGGAACTACCAGCCCACTGAGCTGCTCGCCAGTACAAACATCTGGGCTCAGACAAGCACAATACATCAAGTGTTCAAGGCTAGAGCCCATCAACAGGCTGTTGTGAAGTGAAGTATTAGGTCTAATGAGCAGCAGCCTTGATCTGATGGTCAGTGATGACATGTGATTATTTTAATGCTGGTTCTGTTATGAAAGTGCGAACAGAGATCTGCTGTTTGTCACAGTGTGTCAGCCTTATCCTCATGAAGGCTGCACCTGAAGTGAAGCTGCCAGAATCTTATCATGGAGCTTCTTAGTGGATCTTGATTAGCAAGCTGCTGGCACAGTCATTTTCAAAGAACGGCTCCTGTGACTGAATTATTTCTCTGCAACCTTGACGTCTGTCATCGATACTGCTCTCTCAGTTTAACTAAGCACCTGTCTTGTCTCACAGCTCCCGTCGTAGAGGCGACGAAGGCAGAGCCTCAGACCCGCCCGACCAACCAGACGCGCTCTCGCTCCCACGAACCGGAGAATGGCCACTCCCATCCCCACCACCGCCGCCTGCAAACCGTCGTGGATGCCGTGGCCAGCGACAGCCTCCATCCTCCCCGGCTGCGAGGCCAAGACTCAGGGAAACACGCCATCCGTTCTCCCAAGACCCACAGCCGCACACCTCCTGCGCAGATCAGCGGCAGAGTGATGAGGAGCCGAGGCGCGCCTCCTCCCCCAGCGCTACCCAGCCAGACCCCGCCTCATCAGTCCTCAGCCCCCTACCGCAAACACAAGCAGCGGTCCAAGGAGAGCCAGGGCTATCGCGCCTTAGGCCCTCTGGCAGCCTCAGGACCAGTGGTGGAGAAAGAGCAGGTGAGGGACCTGCCCAGCGTGCTGCTTTATGAGGGGGGGCTGGCGCAAGTGGTGCAGCGGCACGAGCATCACCACCACCATGAACATCATCACCACTACCACCACTTCTATCAGTCCTGAATTTTCCACCCAGCTCAGCACTCATGCAGCCCCACAAAACCCAACCAGGCCTGCAGGCACCGTCTGCAGTCGCCCTCCTCCTCAGACACTGTGCACTTAGCCCTCCAGCGACTTTGTAGTGGACACAGGACACAGGGAGGAGGAGAGGAGGATCATGGGAAGTGTGGTCCAGTGCTGAGATGTTTCTTAACCAGTGTTATAAACAGCTTGGTCAGACTTGGGTATGCAGCAGGACTGAGGATCACAGCTGGGGCCTGAGAGGAGGGATGCAGGGATGGAGGGACGGCTCCTCTCCCCCTCTCTTTGTGTCCCACTACCTGATGAACTCTCTGGCTCCAAACCAGCACCACGACCCTTCCAAACCACTAAGCCAAAAGGTTTTTAAGGAACAGGAGGGATGAGAGGAAGAAAGACTGACTGTGGTGTACAGATGAAATTATATGAAGGAATATAGATGATAGGAGAGCAGGGCATAGCGTGTGTGTGTGTTTGTGTGAAACATTGTGTGAGTGTGTGGGTGTAGCAGGAGTGTGTGTGTGTGTGTATGTGTGTGAGTGTCACGACACTGGTGTCTGTTGAAAACCACTTGAAGTGCGCTCATGGGTGCGTGAGTATTTAAAGCTGGCTGTCAGGCAGGTTTTTGAAGATGAAAATGAAGATTCTGATCAAAGCACGCAATACCCCGTAAGCAAGTTTAATGGGAAGGAAAAGTTAAAAAAAAAGAAGAAAAAGAACTGAGATCCCAAATCCGCTGCTACCTCTAATTTTATCCTAATTGTTGTTGTAATGGTGACTTTAAATAAGCATTCAGAAGTTATTTTCAAATTACTTACTTTTTTTTTTGAAAGAAGAGAAATCATTTCACAATCTGCAGTACTGAAGTGTTGAAAAGCTCATTTTATTAACTAACCTTGACTGTACATAAGGTATATATTGTTATCAATTTTATAAGCTTTATTGATAATGTGATATCTTTGTATTCACTATCTGAAGCTTTTATGTTTGTTTTCCTACACAGCTGCATTTTATAAAACCACTTGGAGCCCCATTTTCACTAGAATATGTACAACCATATTACTCACTCAGTCTCACACACTCCTTTATTTTCTCTCTCTGATTCAACTCTCTCACCGTGTGAGGAGCTAGGTAACCGAACCGTGACCCACTAATTACTGCTGAATGCATAAGATCCCAACTCTCAACATTGCTGCTAAGTTCAATAGTGTTTTTATTGGGTGAAACACAATGACGCCTTTGATTACATATCAAAGTATGTTACTCGACTTTAGAAGTGTGAGCTTAGCTGTAATTTAATGCCCAAGGTATTCATGTTGACTGTTAATATCGAGGTTCTGCATAAAGATGAGGTTGAACTATCGACTTGAGTTTACATTTCCCCTGTAAAAAACATATGCTAGAAAGCTTCTGTTAAGTTCCCGGCTCCTACTGGTGTCTACCAAAAGGTCTCTTATTTCATCGTTCAAGATGTCAGCAGCTGACTCACATGTCCTCAGTCCCATGATTAACTTAAAAACGAAAGGAGACATGGCGTGATCTGTGACATCAGAGGGGTAGATTACATTAGTTCTGCCTCTGGCTTTGTAGCATATTTTGCATACATTGAAACCTTGTTCCACCCAGCAAGTTAGATGTTGGTGTCTTCATTTATCAGTGTGAAGTTTGACCTTTATTTTATCATTATTGTAGGGAAATGTTTCGCTGAGCATGCTTTTTTTTTTTACCATTGCCCTGCTTCAGAGCCAAGCAGTCATGTATATTCACACCTAGGAGTTGTCATGCTCTGTGGTTTTCTTTTCTTAGTCTGGAGCCAGCACTTTTCCCCCAGCCGCTCTGTTGTCCAGGCCCCTCCCGGCCCAGTGTCACGTGGCTGCTCCCTCTGTTTCCATGGCATCTTCCTGGTCCCCCTGCTGTCAGCAGGTTTCTCTTTGTGGTGCGGCGGGGCGAGGGCTCTTTCAGCTGTCTCGTTCCTCCGGTGCTGGTTAACACTGGGCCCTGGCCCGCGGGCTCCACAGGACCCGTAAAGTACCACTGCTGCTCGCCTGCTAGGACCAGGGAGCGTCTGCTCATCCTGTCGTGTGATGCTGTAAGGGCACTGAAATAAACACGCAGATGTTGCTGGGACACGCAAAAATGTATCTCGTACCCTTGTCACATCTGGTCCAACAGTGCCAGTGAAGTTAGAGCTGCATGTTCTCTAGGATTATTCATAGTTTTCCTGCTGATATTCTTGGTTAGCACACGTGATCTTCTTCTTTTGCAGCATGTTCCTGTTTCATTTTAGAGGAGCCGGTCTTCTGACCTTAAGAGCAATGAGAGTTTAAGTGCCTTGCTCTAGGCCTATGGTAGTCTCATACTGAGAGGAGGTGATATGAATGAACCAGAGCAGGCTTCGCGCAGAGACCGTCCCCCTGTGTTTAACCACGGTACTCTGTCATAAGCATTTTGTGTTTTTGTGATGAGCAAGAATGTAGTGTATGCCAGCCCTGCGATGTCCTCTCACAGCTGCAGGCTGTCCTTTAGCAAGAGGCACCAGGCAGACGGGTCATCTCATGGGACCCGGTGGTGAAAACGGCGTCATTCCCCCGGGGGGGATCACAGCTGCGCTCCATACCTCAGCTTCCTCACCTCACACTTCTTTTCTTTGACAACAAGATCCCTTCCCTTGTAACACTGTAACTCCCTTGTCAATTCTTGCCCCTCAGCCAAAATCAGTGTTGATACCAGTGTATAACTCTAAATATAAGCTGTGCGGAAACGGGTTGTCTTGTTGTGTGAACGGACAGCAAGCAGGCGACTTGCTCGTCCACCAGGGTGGTCTGATTCGACACGGTGAGCGAGGGCTTCTGAAGGAATTTGGGTGAAAAGCTTGGTCAGATCGAGCCACAGCCAGGTTGTGATTTTTAAACTTCTTTTACCCAGAAAGAGTTTTACTGAAGACACATTACCTCTCTTTGTTAATCCCCTGCTTCACATTCATAGAATGTTACACTAGAAACTTCACACTACAAATGTACTCTAACACCTTCGACCATGAGGCAGAGTCACTGGAGCGACTATGGATGTTTTCCCCTGCTCAAGGGTACCTCAGCAGCATTTGTTAAGGGTTGGGAAAGCAGTAATTTTTCCATCTTATTACACAGATTTCTCCTTTTACAAAAGCATGTCTTGCCAAAACCTAATTCTGTAACCTTACTGCTGTCACAATCCTTTTTTCTGTCTTTTGTCATAACGTGTGCAACATATCTATATTTGGAGAGGAAAAACAACGGATCATGTGCAGGTGTTTTTGCCGTTTTATCAGCAGCCAAGTCGTCAGCGACGCCTCTAAATCCACAAGAATTTGTTTGTATTATTCTGCCTGCCAGATTATTATGTGAGAGTGGGTGTAACTCTTAATATTTTAAACTATGAATGCATCTTTTTGGGACAAAATAAAACGACGACAACAAAAAAAAAAACTGTCAAATCAGGTCACACAAGCCACGCTGGATCCACCATATTTTGTCCTGTTGTGTAGGATGTGCATAGCCACATCTCCATATTAATACAGTAGCCTGTGTATGGCTCCACGAATACCCATGTATCAACATTAAAAAAAAAATCTGATGTATATAGTGGACTGCAGAAAGATTAAACCTGCATCATTTAGAAAGAAAATAAAGCTTATTTATAATTAACGACTGTCAAACTATCTCTCTTGCCAACTGTCAGCTAGTGCTCCTACTATACCTAACGCCAGGCCTATCGGACTTAGCAGGGAGGAATTATTCTCTGCTTCTACCATGAACTGTTTCTTTCACCAAACACAGACACACTTTCACTTGGTATTTGTTGTAAAAGAAAGTTGTTTAGTGCTAGCTGTTTGTTCCCTTTCCCCACTCCTAATGTTTTTCATGACTTTGTTTAGTTTATATAGATTGTATTTGATTAATTGCTTTATTTATTTGATAGCAGATCTGTGCCAAGGGAAATACCCTTTTATTAAAGTATGAACCTGTTCCTTATAAACTCACTGACTGCTGGAGTCATTTTATTTCACTCAGATTCACATGGTGCATGTGCATGTACAAGACCGTATTTCTTCTATGCCAGTTAACGATATTAGTAGGCCAATTATGTATGCTAAAACATAACATCTGTACTACACCGGACCGGATTCAAAAAAACAAAAATACTATCTACTGTACAGACATGTAGGTCTTTCATTTTGATGAATAAATATATTCGCTCTCTTGCTGAGTGAGAACCAGATATATAGAGCATATTAATGAGTGAGCTTTAGAGGTGCTTGCTGGTAGGCGGAATATTTAATGAAGCCCTTATTTCATGTCTTTATGCTAAGCTAAGTTAGCCAGCTGCTTTGGGAGCCTCATATTTACCATACAAACATGAGAGTGTTATTAATCTTTTTACTTAACTCCCAGCAAGAAAACAAATTAACAAAAATACAGACATTTTCTTTAGCAGACTTACTGCCATATTGTATTATTGCCATAATACAATATATAATATTTTCCCATACATCTATCTGTCTATTTATCCATCCATCCATGCCATGTGCTGATGAGGGTGGCTGGACAGGTCACAAGTCTTTCACAGGGCTAATAAATCAATACAGACAGACACCCCACAGAGAAAGACCCTAAAGCCAAGCTCAGGGCAACTGTGCAACTGTGTCACTTGTGGCCATATGGGATCGAAACAAAAAAAAAGCACTTGATCTGAGTGAGTGAGGGCCTGCACTATGTAGGTCAACATCTTTACTGTCGCCCGGCTATACTCTCAGAAAACCAGACCAAATCCTCTTTTTGTCATTCAAAAGAATTTCTCTCCAATGATGATGAGGTTTCTTAAGCATTTTGTCATCTTCTGTGGCACATCTCTTCCTTTTAAATACGTTATCTGTAATTTCCAAGAAGTGAGATGAGCTGATGTGAGGGGCAGGGTGAAATACGTGTGTGTGTGTGTGAGAGAGAGAGCGTGTGTGTGTTTGTGCGTGTGTGTATTTGTAGTGAAGTAAAGCTCCTCTCTGCGGTATCTTAACTGTGGTGTCACAGAGGGCTCCCAAATCTGGCTGACCACAGCTGCTCACCATGCCACGCTCGCTACATGCACACACACTTTCATCTGCAGCTTAGCGGCTTATCTCTGGTTGGGGCAACCACAGAGAGTCCACCTCTTGGCAATGTGATACGCCTCCCTCTCACGAACATGTCTATTTGTGTAATGTGAGGCTGTGTAACCCTGCAGAACTTGTATCATATTTACAAATGATTTCTACCCTGACACAGCTTATGAGGTTATTATTACCACTGCCTTACACATCCCAGCTATTAAAAGTCATCTATACGAGTGGTGTGAAGTAAGTGGTTACAATTATAATCACATCATATTTACACTTCTAAAAGGTTAAAGGGAAAGACCAAATATGCACGATAACTGTTTTTTCCACCCATTAACAATAACATTTTTAACAGTTTATATAGGCTACACACCTCTTAGGTTAGGAATAGTGAGTAAAGATAATTTAACATTATAGTTCTGCATCTGACTTAACAAAATAATATAACCAACATCACTACTGTAATCACAACAAAAACAAGAGCGGTTATGACCGGTTCAAAAATCAACATTTATTATTGTTTCAAATCAAATTAGGAACTAACTATAATTGGCCCTAGTAATCTGCAAAAAAAAAAAATCATTATCTGACTCTCTGTTTTGGCCGACACAGTAATTATTGGCTGATCACTATTGGCCAATATGGGGGTATCATTACTAACTACTGTACACCTAATTTTAACTGATATTGGACTTTCTTTTCTTAATCAATTGGTTATTTGTTTAAAGATGTGTACAGCCAAAAATGCAAAGCACTTTGAAGTGTTATTTATTAGAAGAGTTCTCCGAGTAGTTGTCTATTTGTCAGACTCACTTTCAAAATCACTTCCTGTTTTTATTGTGGTGATTTTTCAATTTCAAAGAGATAAAAGCAAAAGTAAGGTCCTGGTCTGGGGTTTATCATTAGGGTCATACAAAATTAAGAAGAAATGACTTGTGGTGATCAACTAGGCGGCTGCTGCAGAACGGTGCTATTTACAGGGAAAATATGCCCATACATTTGTTTTCTCTCCTTCAGGGTTATTGCAAAAGTTTTTGTTAGTGTTGCATCCCTAGGCAGAGATAGAAAAAACATTTGACGTGATTTAAAGGCTGCACAACTGAGCATCACTCAGTACAAAACAAAATAGTACTGTTTCATAAGCACTTGGCAAATCGAATAGATTCCATACTTGCTCTGTATAAAACTGCTTTGCTATATTTGCCATAACTAATGAAAGCCATGAGAGCTGAGTACTACAGCAAAATGAAAACATGTGTTCGAGCCATGGTCCTGACCCCATGTAGGCTGAAGCTGTTAAGCTGAGTGAAATAAATCTTAAACTCTAAACTATGATATGAATCATGGCTGTCATTTCTTACACGTTTTCTTTCTGAATCACAAGACTCCGACTTTATTCATGGTGAACTTGTGACACGTTGTTTTGTTGTTGCGTGAAATGCAGATTGTGCACTCAATCCCCAATAATAATAATACTGATGATAAAAGAGCTGAAAAACTTTCTTTGCATCTTCATTGCAAGTCTCAGATGCCGTATAGCCGAAGGGGCCATTTCCTGCATCCTCTTTTCTCGCGCCTGGCACTTTAAAAAAAATATATTTTCCTTATTTTTTTATTTTGACTTTGATCTGTACTCCTTTCAACTCTTCACATATGTTGGTAATAGCCTTGGTGTTCATGGAGATTTTCTTCTCCAGTGCAGGGTAACGGTTTGATAATGCATTCACGCCTTTTGAAATGACAGCACTGCAGACAGTGTCCTCCCTCTCATCTGTAAGCCCGTGTCGGCTGCTCAATCTCTTTGGTTCAGGACTCTTCTCAGGTATGTCAGCCAAAGAAGTTATGGGTGTAGAACATATTTTACAAGCTCCAACTAAAGTTTGCTTTGGACTTTAAAAGAAAGAAGATCTTAACTCGCTAACTACATTACATTCCATTTCCAGTTGCTTCTTTATGACTGTGTTATTAACTCATGTGAATGAATTAGTGAATTGAATTAGTGTATTTGGTAAAAGGTCTTGCTTGTGCACACATTGGCTCATACTGTTATAACTTTACTTCTCAAATGATAGCCACAAATGCATGGCGGGATTTGTGTGAAATTGGATTTCTGATATGATGTACTTCTCCATTACCGCTGTGTGGTAGAAACAAATCACTCAGTATAATAACATGATCCTGAATTCACTCTGTATGAGTTTTTCAATTTTGATCTTTATTACATTTTCCTCAGTATACGTGTAGTTTTAATCAAACACTCTTTTGAAACCAGGACTGTTACTTTTACTTACATACTTTCACATTATGGTACTGCTGCTCACACTTCAGCAAGGATCTGAGTGCTGCAGCTAACATGCAGTCTCGCTGGATTATTCAAGTTTGTGGGTTTGCTTGATGAAATTAAAATCATTCTCCAAGGGAGTTAACTCCAAAATGCAAAGATTTATGGGTATGTTTACAGATGTTGACATGATAGTTTTTCACTCGTGAAAAAAAACCCTGCAAAAGAAAAAGAACCACCAAAGAAGGTAATTATGACAGAAAGCACATGCTATGGAATGCAAAACTGATTTATTACATTTTACAACAACTGAGAGGTGTGATTTATTGCACTGAGTTCAAGTGTTGATGCTACAGTTGTAATCAAACCTTCTCTGGCCTTTTTCAGAAGTTGTACAGTGAAAGTTCAAGCAGCCTCACCGTTAGATCCTTTGTATCTGTGAAACTGGAGAACCATTTGCACTCTAATGTCCTCCTAAGTCAAAGAACATGGGAAGCTGTGGTCTGGGTTAAAGGTATGATCATTTATAGATGAGCACTAAACACAGCAATTACAGTGAGCAATTACTCTGAGAACCATCCTCTGGAGACGTGTATGCTTCAGACTGAAGACAATAAAGAGAAGCAATGAGGGTGGTGGGAGAGTAATGGTCTCTCAGTACAGCTCAGCTTAGAGCTATTTAAGTCTCCAATCTGAAAATATTAATTCATTTACCTTGAATCTGCCAGCACCCAAGAGGATATTAATGTGTAAGTAACTGTGTAGTGTATTTACAGGTTTCCATCAAGTTGATCCAAGTAGTTCAACAGCGGGATTTTTCCCTTTGATAAATCAAAATCCAAATCACTATATCACATCATTTTACATTTAGTTTTATGTCATTTTTCAGAGTATAATGGCAACCTCCTTGGCTTTTCCAGATTCCCAACTCTGCGAACAGTTCTGTCACTGTCATGGAAAAATCCAACATTACCCAGGACAATAATGGGATAAACCTTTCCTGTGCATGTGTATGGTGTTGTATTTGTGCTTCAGAGACATGGGTTAAGGCGAATGGTCTTTTTGGGTAGAAATAAACACGATCTCTGTGTAACCACTGGCAATAAAAAAAATAAATAAAAAAAACCCATGATACTGACTTAAATATGGGGAAATGAGAGGCTGTCATAATATGTTCTGTGTGCTTTGTTTCCAGCAGATAGGCAAACAGCTTTGAAGTGTGGATTGGCACAGCAGGGTGCTAGCTTCTGTAAAGGCAGGATGCTAAACGCTAAGGGATGAGAAGGACATGAGGTAGTCTATTACCAATACAGGAGCATAGAAGGAGAGAGAGAGAGAGAGAGAGAGAGAGAGAGAGAGAGAGAGAGAGAGAGAGAGAGAGAGAGAGAGAGAGAGAGAGAGAGAGAGAGAAAGGCAAATCCAATGATAATGTACATCTGTTCCAGTGAATTTATGAGCTTTGAACATTTTTTCATGTGGGATAAGTGGATCCTTTTTCTTACAGAATCTCAGAACTTCAAAGCAGATTCGCTTTGGATAATGCAAATGATTGGAATATGCCGGTTCCTGCCTACTCAAGAGCATGAAAAGCAAAAGGGAAAGGGAGAATTAAAGCTAATTGGCATGGCAGTCTTTTATGTGTGGAAAGAAGGGCAAAAATAAAACACTTCAATTAATGTCAAGTTCATTCAATTAGGAAACAAGCTGACAAAGTGCTAAAGTTCAGTGTGCCCGACCCAGTAGCCATTTGCATTAAATGTCACTTTTCACTGGCGACATTTCCCTTGTTATATCTGATGAAATTATAATTAGCAGGATTAAATTCACCCTATAATCACCATGCTGGCACTAGAGAGAGAAAGAGAGAGCTGCTTTGTTCAGCTCTGATGTTGTGGTGGCTGGCGCCTGAGGATGGAAGTTATTTGTCTGTTGGTCCACTGTTTTTCTGTTCATGCACAGTGGTGGTACATGGCAGAAAAAAACATGCTTGTCCAAATATGTGTAAAAACATCTTCATTTAAAAAGAAATCCCTCAGTAAACAAAGCAAAGGAACTGAACAATAACAAGTGGTCACCTCCGTGGCAGATGAAAGTGCAAGTGAGAACCGCTAAAGTTTTTTTGCCCATTTTTTATGAAGCCTCGATTAATTACATTCAACCAAATCACAAGAGTGTAGGGGAGATTTTTCATGTTGCAGTGTCTTCACCGGCACAAGATTTGCTTTTAATTAACTTCATTTGTCATGAATAGAAGAAGCTAAGCAAAAACACATTTGTCATCTGCAGAAAGAAAAGGTCTTTTGAGGATACTGTAGAAGTAAAAAACCACCTCAGCTCTGGGACTGTTCTCAACCAGAAGGATTGTGAGTTTTTTTGTGTGTTTGCATGTGTGTGTATAGAGCATATAGTATTAATGCATCTGTATCCTTAAACCACACAAAATACAACAACTTTCTCATAAACTCTGTACCTCTGACTGTTAATTGCTTTCTAATTATAGATTAATTCTGGTGATACTCTATATTTTTTCTTACTACAAACCAACAACAAATGTATTCCATGAACAATTATTGTGTGTGCATCAAAGCCTAATATCCTTTTCCATGGTGCCATAGAGAGTTGTTGCCATCCCAAAAAAACTTTTAAACACATCAGTGAACCAGTGTTGTACTGGGAGACATAAGTCTTCATTACCTTGAAAGGCAATGTAGTATAATTTCAGTTGGTCCCATGCAGTGTCATTCAAACCTGAACATAAAGAACCAAATGGGCATCGAGAGAGTAGAACCTAATAAATTATAAATCTTTTTATCGATTTACATCTTCAGTGGGAATAAATGAAAAATTAATCACAGACATGTTCCCACAGAGAAATGTTTGGTCTTGTATGAGAATTATTGACTACAAGACAATAAACAATTACACTATGCTTTAAGTGCAAGTGCATGGCTGAGTAAAATGCCATTTGGCCAAGTCAGGGCCAAGCATTCTCATTGTCAAGGATGTTGTGTTACCATATCTAATGTGAGATTGTTAATCGTGAAACATACACACTGAGGATCTTGTTACCTCTAATGGCTTGTGAGGTGGCTGTTTTATAAAATATAAATGTAACAGCTCTAGTATCTATTAAATAATTTGATGAACTGTCCACTAGCGCCACGGTCGTGCAGAGGTTAGCACTGTCGCCCCGTGCATGCGTGGGTTCTCTCCGTAGTCCGGCTTCCTCCCACAGACCAAAGACATTCATCTTAGGTTAACTGGCGACTCTAAATGCCCATAGGTGTGAATGAGAGTGTGAATGGTTGTCTTATATGTCGGCCCTGCGATAGACTGGCGACCTGTACCCCTGAGATAGGCTCCAGCTCACCCGTGACCCTAGTGCAGGATAAGCGGTACCTAGAAGATGAATGAACTGTCCACTTATGTGTACAACTACTTAACAGGGGTAATCTGCAAGAAACGGAAATGTCCCTCAATCTTTGCGATGTAACAGGTAGTACACAAATCTCTTCCTAACAGTTGTTCATTCACATCATTTTGCACAGGTCAACTTTTCCCAATTCCAGAACTGTTGCTTGGACTTTGAGAGACTGACTCCAGACTTCTTGAGATAGCAAATGAATAAAACAAGGCTCCAGAAAGTTGCATTGGTTTTTAGTAGATCATTGGAGCTCTTTCTTTTTGCAACATCAAAGGCAGCCGCAGCTCTTTGATGTGGCAGCATGCTGTTTAAGGTACAGAGTGAATGGAGAGATGTCAAGCTGCAAGGTGCCTCTGTAGTTTACGTTGAGTGCTGCAGAAAGCTGCAGATGAAAGGAGCAAACAGAGTTTGATAATGAATGTCCAACAAGTAGGACCCATCTCAGACAGCGCGCACTCAGCAGGGTGCCACCGCTAACCTTGAGCGCAGCACCCCAAACCTTGGGCAGACACGGGGGAGACCAGACTTTGCCTCTCCTGCAAAAAACAGGGGCTCTTAGATGTGAGCTTTAATCTTCCTGTCAATTAAATCCTGATTGACACACACACCCATGCACACATGGTCACGCACATGTGCTCCCCTTAACCAGTTACCTCTAAAAGAGATGCCATCCACTTCCTCTGCTGAATGCCTCTCTTCCTGGCTTGGAGAGTCCATTTCTAATTACACACTAATCCTTCCAATGTATGAGTCAATTTGAGGTTTAATTGGCTGCATTGCCACAGTATTGCTGCACATAGTGATCCTCTTACAGTTAATGTCTCCATTAATCAAATGAGGTAATCCACCTTTATTCGTCATCCACTCCTCAGGGGAATGTGAGATTGCTGGTTGTTCATGTGTAATTTCTTTCTTTTTTTTCTTTCTCTCTTACGTGACATCATTGATAAAGTGGTTGTCATTGCTCTTCAGTTTTTGGAAGCTTAAAGTTCTCACTGCTTGTGTGGCACAAGGATTTTTGTTCCCAGGAAACGGAGAACTCCTCATTGTTGTTTGCCGAGTGTGAGGTTGGTGTATACAAATGTTGATAAATTATATAAAGTATCATGAAATTGTAGTGTCACATTTTTCAAATTTAAATAAGTCATAACTTAAATTGAAAATTTTAACAAATATGCGGCTTTGTAACAAAACAGCAGACACTATCAAGTCCCATCCTAATGGTGTCTCTTCATGATGCATTAGCTGACTGTGTATTAGTCTGGGGATATGAGAACAGATCTCTGAAAGCAATATAAAGTTTTAGCTTAAGTAGGCTAATGAATATAAAATTTCTTGGTAGTAGCACATGTCCCTTTTTCACTTTATCAAGGAACACATTTAAATTGATATGGTTAATAAATAAGTCTGATTATATGAAACATGGGTTTGCACTTTTTAAAGTCTGTCTTCAACCAAAACTACTTTCCCTGCAAACTCCAAGTTAATATTAGGCTTCTTTTCATTTAACTTTCCAGAAATTAATACTAATGACTTACATTTTTTAACGTTTTGCTCTGAATGAAAACTGTGGACTTTCACCCATATCTCTTATGCTGAAACAAATGAGAATATGTTCATGGTTTGTATGGTTAGCAACCAATAACCTTTTCTGTAGACCTTTGGATAGGTTACATGTTGTATTCAGGTAGTCTTTTAAAAAGGGGGCACAAACATGAAGAATACACGTGTTGGTGTTTCAGTTTTCTATTGCAAAGATTAAATAAAGTTTGTATTTTGAGTTGATCTTGATAATTTGTTGTACTACATTGATGTTACCATGGTGCGTCTTTGTGTGCAAGGCAGCTGTGCATTCTTTTAAAGTTCACAACATCAAAAAATAAAATAATCATTTCTGAACATGAAAGATAGTTGGCTATTTACAACAGTTTTCCTGTAGATTTACTTCAGAGTACATGAGACACAGTGATTTGCTTTGGGGAGTTCTGAATCTCTGGCAAACCAATCAGTGCACATACAGTACATCAGTGCACCTGGCCTAACACTGAGCTCATCACATGTGCTTTTGATATCTGCACAGAAAGAATGCACAGTGGTGAAATAACTGGAGCCAAAGTATTCGATCTCTGTTATGAGAGAGGGAAGGATCCAGCACTGATCTGCACTTTTATTCATTGACGTACAATTTAAACTGACTTTGTCGACAAGGATATGTAGTGCTGGGAATCTCCTTTAGAGGTGAAAGACCTAACCTGCCTGCCCAATAGACTGAAAGCTGAGGAGTAGGTCCTTCAGGCCAAGTCAGTCTGTGTGTGGTGGAAACGTTATACTTGATTCTTTCACAGTTTTTACTACTACTACTAACTACTATAACAAATTAAGTAGACTATACAGCCAAAATGCATGGAAATCGGAGCCATATATTTTCCACGCTGTGACACAAATTGTTATAAATTCTGTTGTTGCAAGAGAGGACAGAAATATCTTTTGGGATTATTTCTGTATTTTTCTTTATTGACAATTTTTTTTACCTTCTTCTCTCTTATCCATTCAAACCTGTCTGGACTCCCTACTGCGATTTGGATGACAGAACTCCACGTTAGAGCCTGACAGAGAGTGCTCTGCATTATAGTCCCCTCGGTAGAATTCCCTGTTTCTAAGAGAAGAAAAGGAAGACGAAGGAAAGAAAAAAATCACTTTATAAAGTTTTATTCTAGTCTGCCTTTCATTACTCATGTGTTTGAGAATTTTGCCCCACAGGGCACAGTAAAGAAACAGTCACAGCCGGTGGGAGCACAGGAAGGGATGACACAAGCACCGATACATTTGTAGACAGGTGCAATGAAGGAACTTTAGTAGGGAAAGTGATGAGAACCAGGTTTACAGACAGGCAGGTGCAAACAATAGTCCATGGCATGAGCTTCTTATGGTCAACAGTGGCAGGACCACCCCAGGGGCTGGTGGACTTGGACCAAGTTGGAAACACTGATGACTATTTGACTGGGATACATGCAGGTGAATGGCAGGCTGGAAGATAGTCAGCTGGCCTTCAGTCTGGTGGCTACAAGTCTGGTGCTAGTTGACCTTAAGACCATCAAGAGGTTAACTGGCCAGAGGCTAGCTGGCTGGATAACATGCTGGTGCCTAGTAGGAATATCCCCCCCAAAAAGCAGACTGAGGCAGGTTTCTGAGAGGTCAAGGTGATATAGGCTTGCAAGAAGCACGGGGAGCTGGTGTAAATTCTGTGTGCAAATGAATGGAATGAATAACAGTTGAGTAGGTACTGTAGGTGTTTGGCTGAAAATGGAAAACAGATGAACAGGTGAAATCTGAAAAGGGAAGAAAATCTGAGAATATCAGGAGGGTGGGTGGAGTATGATACTGTAAGAGGGCCTGAAACAAAAACTGTTACAGCAACAATAAACAAATCAAGTGGGAGATGTAATAACAATCATTATCTGACTGTCCAAAATGTTAGCTTTATATAACAATAATGAAAATAGTGACTATTGTAATACAATATATTTTAGTAAGAATTTTTTTTACCTTATTAAGTTGATCATATTATTTGATTATTTTCTTTACATCTCAAAACCGCTTGTAATCATCCCAGTAGAAACAATGTACTGTAGTATATAGTGCAAAAAGAAAAGGCGGGTTGTGAGTAAGGGGAAATAAACACATGTAAAAAGAGGAAGAATGAAACATGTGAAAAGGGAACGAAATACAAGATGTGCCAGCCTACTGAATGTTAATTTGTCAAACAGTTCCATCAAGTGGTTGATGCAGCAAATTGCAGCCTTTAAGAAAACACCCATACTGACATAACGTTTATATTTCTACTAGTACTATGTATATATTTTTTTAAAGAGATGAACTAATTCTGTTCAGTGATCCAAGAGCTTCTGGTTTCTAAAAACTATGATGCCATTTCAGCATGGGAAGTTAGTCCGCTTTGTAAACACACCTCATGTCATTTGCTGGCAGGAATTAATTTCCATTTTAGAGAAGGGACTTAACTGTGTGTTGAAGAACAAGTTTTGCTTTCAATTGTGGAATGAGGAAGAAGTCTGTCTTAAGCGGGTGAGTGTCTCTGCGCAATGAACAGAAGGAGGAAGGAAAGCTCTGAGTTTGGGGAGACTCTAATGTGAGTTATCATTTTACAATGACATTACTGTGCGTTGGATGCCCTAGTCTATTATTGTGTGTTTTAATTGAGTTTGAAGCACTATCCACACAAAAATGGCTAGTCTCTGAATGAATAACAAAAGCTATAGTATCAATATGGATACATTATGTAATGGGGTTGGTGGTAGGAGCACAATGACGTGAAAAATTGCGATACTGGATGTTGGAGTGATGTTGGATGTCTCTGAATATGGAAGCGGGCATGCTTGCCCAAGAGCTTGTACTGAAACAACGGACAGAGATACTGCATGCACTGTGCAGCAGTGGGTCAGCTGAACATCTGGAAAGGGTTTTGGATATACTGCTGGCTCAGGGGGAGCTCACATGGGAGGACTACCAGAACGTGCAAGTACCAAATAGAACGCTATATACGAATGCCAGACAGCTGCTCAACTTGGTTTATACAAAGGGTGTGGCTACCTCTGAGCTCTTCCTCACCGCTCTCAAACAGGTACTGCCAGAGGCGCAGCAAACGGGCCTTTCCTTCTTGGGGTGCTCTTTAAATGAATACAAAAAAGAGGAACCTCAGAACACATCTTTAGAGATTCTTCTGACTCGTAGACCAAGCTTTGTCAACAAGCTACAAGGCTGCATTGACAGTGCTCTAGAGGCTCTGGTTGCATCTGGACACTTCACTTCAGAGGACTGTAATGAAGTGCGGCTTCCTGTTCACACCCCTTCTCAGCAGGTACTGTAGGCTACTTAACCTACTTTTTTTTTTTTTTTTTTACATACATTATTCAATGACTTTTCAGCATTACAGTATTTATATTCTGCTTTATACAGTAGTGTAATGCTGAAAAGTCACAAGCCCTTGAACAACAGTTAGACCTATATTGTATATTTTGTTTTGCTGTGTACTTACATTATCTCAATTGGATCCTTACATTAGTTGTTTATCAGTCGCATATGTCCTTTGCACTTGGATGAGCGTTGTGTTTGTCTGCCAGAAGTGCTCAACATGGACATAAACCATTTTAACTTATCTATAACAGATCTTTAACTGATGGATCAGAAATGAGTTTTAGTTATCCTTTTGTTCTGCACAAAAACCCCAGCATGCAGTGCTCATTTAAAAACAATAGTTTAACATTTTGGAAATGCACCTATTCCCCTTTTTGGCTGAACAGATCACAGATCACCCTCATCTTATTACAGCAAACATGGAACTAGCAGCAGCAACATAACTTAATCACAAAACACTGAAAGACAGCTAACCTCTGACTGTATAGGCTTGGTTTTGTCTCTGCTCTCTGTCTTTGTGCTAAACCAAACTAGCTTAATATGTCTTCCCAATCTAACACCCAGCAGGAAAGGTTAAAAGCTATTCCTTAAAACAATAAATCTGTTCATGCTTCATTCAGGCAAGACGTCTGCTGGACCATGTCAGATCAAAAGGTGAACCAGCAGCAAAGATTGTCCTGTATTACATTCAGCAAAAGAAGGAATCTGGCTCCCCACTGAACCAGGAGAAATTAACTCTTCCAAAAGGTATGTCATCTTAATCATATTGACTACTAGTACGGTATTTCCATACCAAAAATGTGATTATGCTAATATACAGATACTGTAGCAGCAGTTGGATAATCTATTATTCATTACAGTACATCTATTTGCAAGCTATAGCTTTATATTGCAAGCAATAGCAGGTGCTTTTTTAAACTTGCGGGTGCTCTGATTAAAATGTGAAAGATTTAACCATGTCCTTTAAAAACAGGCACATGGTGGAAAAATTACTCACTGAAAAAATGTGCATATGAATACACAGCATCTATCATTTTGCAGTGCTATGTATGTAATTATTGTTGTTCATCTCATATGTGTACTCTCTGCCACAGAATTCATGAAGTATCAGAAGAAGCTGAGCAGTTCTGTGTCTGCCCAGTCCTGCTTTCTCAGTACCTATGGAGGAACTGGCCACATGTCCTTGGATGACATCTACACTGAAGGCCAACTGGAACTAGGTCATGACAGTGCCAATGTTCATGGACCTTTGGGCCTGGAGGACATAGTTGGTGCAGCAGGTACAGTGAACGAAGAGGCTGACACCGTGTTATTATCTGGGGAGGCGGGCAGTGGGAAGAGCACCCTACTCCAGAGGCTACAGTTGCTTTGGGCTCGGGGGGAAGCCCTCCAGGACTTTCTGCTTCTGTTTCCATTCAGCTGTCGCATGCTGAACTCAGAGGACAAGGAACTGTCTGTCCAGGAGTTGCTGTTTCAGCACTGCTGCTGGCCAGATAGGCAGCAGGAAGAGATTTTCCAGATCATTGTGGACCACCCACATCTCATCCTCTTCACTTTTGATGGTCTGGACGAGCTCAAGCAGAGCTTTTCAGATGAGCACAGGCTCTGCTGCCCCACCCAGCGTGCACCTGTTCACATACTATTATTCAACTTAATCCAAGGCTTCTTAATGAAAGGGGTGCGGAAAGTGGTAACTAGTCGTCCAGAAGCAGTGGCACCTTTATTGAGGAAACACCTTTGCAAAGAGGTCTTCCTGAAAGGTTTTTCTCCAAGTGGGATTGACTGTTTTGTGAGGAAACATCACAGTGATTGTACTATGGCTGCTAAAGTGCTGGAGTCACTTCAGACAAACACAACTTTACTTGGGCTCTGCCATAACCCCGTCCTCTGCTGGATTGTCTCACAGTGCCATAAGGAGCTGCTGGGCTGTGGGGAAGGCAGTCTACAGACGATCACAGATGTTTATCTTATGATCGTACAGCACTTCCTACAACACCAAAGCACCCCAAAGAACACCACAGGGTTGGGTTGGCTTCAGGAGCACCTAAAAACAGTCTTGAATCTAGGACAGCTTGCCTTTGTGGGGATAGAAACCACCTGTTATATATTTTCATGCAGAGACCTGGAGACTTGTGGTGTGACTGAAAAGGATATCTGCATGGGCTTCCTCATTCAAAGCAAAGATATGTCCTCCACTCACAGTAAACGCTATGAATTCCTTCATATGACCATGCAGTGTTTCTTTGCTGCTTTATACATCGTTTTGTCGAGTAACACTGAACATTCAACTATTCTTAAACTCTTTGAACCCCAGGAAGTAAGAGAGACAGGCCTGAGCAGCAGTTGTTTCAGTGCTTGTGTGTCCTCAACCAACCAGCAAGAGCAGGTTCAAGTGGGGGAAGCTAAAACGCCAAATATGCAAATCACAGCCACTTTTGTGTCTGGACTACTTTCCCAGTGCCATCGCAGCCTGTGGCTCCGCTGCTGCCCCAGTGCTATGATGGATAAAAAGGTCAAACAGGTTTCAAGATGCCTGTCCAAAGGCATGCAGAAACACTTTAAGTCTATCCCTAAACCTGTAGCGGGGGAGAAAAAGAGCATGCATGCAATGCCAGGCTTTGTTTGGCTTATCAAATGCATCTATGAGATGCAGGAGAACACAATTGCCCAAGACGCTATCAGTAAGCTAGAGGTGGACCACTTGAAGCTGACCTACTGTAACATTGGCCCTGTCGAGTGCACTGCATTAGCCTATGTGCTCCAGCATTTGAGGAACCCTGTGGGCCTCCAGCTGGACAACAACTCTGTAGGTGATGTTGGAGTGGAGCAGCTTCTCCCCTGCATGCACATTTGTAATTCTCTGTAGTAAGTATGACAAGTTGAAATTATCCCATCATTCCTTTGCCATTGTTAAACCTTAAGCACTTTTTCTCATAATGGTGAACAAACCCTAATAAATAGCATATTCCTATGATTAAATGTGCTATTATTCTGTTGTCAGCCTCAGAAATAACAACATTACAGATGAGGGCATCCGCAAATTGATTGCAAAAGGCATCCAGTGTGACAACTTCCAGAAAATTGCGTACGTACTGTCAAGATGATTTAAGACCGCCATGAAATTACCAATGACATTTGATCAGTTACGTTTCATAATTATTTTGTTTCTCTCTAGGCTCTTCAACAATAAGCTAACTGATGCCTGCACACAGCACTTTTCTCATCTTCTGAAGACCAGACAGGATTTCCTCGCTCTAAGGTCAGCTTATACAGTATTCAGATGGTGTGGCACTATTATGGGCCTGCACTAGTAACTACTTAGATCTATGTAATGTGAAAGGAATAGCAAACGGGCCTGTCTATTTTCTTTCAGGCTAGGCAATAATAACATTACAGCAGAAGGAGCAAAGCAGCTGGCAGAGGGACTGAAATCCAACCATTCACTGAAGTATTTAGGGTAAGAGTTTTCCTGCAAACATCCATTCATATTATTCTTGGTTTCTATTTTAATCTTTTTTGTATTCACAGGCTTTGGGGCAATGAAATAGGTGATGCAGGGGCAGAGGCCCTGGCCAATGCACTGGAGAACAGCAAAACTCTGTTGTGGCTAAGGTAATGTTTGCTTTAAATATGTTATAAATAAGTATGTTTACAAATAAAAAGGTATTATGTCTGAGGTTACCCATCTCCTAATGTTTTACTTACTGGCAATACATCTTCCTCCAGCTGTAGCGTGGTTAACTTGTGCATTTTTGATTTAATGCAGCCTGGTAGGTAATGGTGTGGGGAATGCAGGAGCTTGCGCCCTTGCCAACATGATCAAAAACAGCACGTCACTGGAAGAGCTTTGGTAAGTTTTGGGGTCAGCTGATGATTGTAATGACAAAGCACATGACATTTGTATTAACCAGATAGCTGATCTGACATTTGAGTGCTCACTGAACAGTAGTGCTTAAATTGCTCCACCCTCTCATTTCCTGTAAAAGGTTGACCGAGAACTGCATAACCAGAACAGGAGTGGAATGTCTGATTCAAGCGCTAGAACACAATACACACGTGAAATCAATATGGTATGTAACATCTGTCTTCTCTTATTTATAATGGATCCAATAAAGATTATCTATCTATCTATATACTGAACCATACACTCAAAAATACAAAAGTTGTCAGTGGTGGCTTTTTGCATTATGCATTTGGGGCAATGCATAGTCGTGCTGCTAATTTCAGTGCCAAGAAAAACAGTGATGGTTGACAATGCCTCCCATTGTGGTCACACTACAACGTTATTTTAGCTTCAAACTTCCCTTCCTTTTCCAGACTGCCTGTGCATTGTCATTGATTGATATTGTTTTTTCCTCTTACACTGCAGGTTGAGAAACAATGAGCTTAGTTTGGAGGAGGTAGAGGAGATGAAACAACGTGAATCAAGACTGACCTTCTGATTTTGTATAAAGTTGTAGAACTATAAACTGTTTTATTTATTATAGAGAATATTCTATTAAAATGTGAAATGTAAAATGTGTTTCTCAGGTCTAGATTTCACTGCTCGGTTTATCTGAGCCCAGAAAATATATTGTTGTCACCTTTCTTTTGTGTGTATATAAGTAGTGATGGGATCAAATTATTATATAGCCTACTATACACTATAACTGTCACTAACAACATATCATTATCTCAGAATGTATGAAATATTGTTATATATAATTTATCCCCCTCAACTGCCTACAACAGGATAAAGCTCATGACATACAATGACAGTAATTCATTAATAATCCAATCATATAATATTATTTTATATTATATAGCCATCATATTATTATAACACCGAAAGGGGGGCATTCTACATATGGGGCACTTTTCACAAGCTGATAATGACATTATCTAGTTTTTTTATTATTATTATTATTATTATTTTTTTTTTACAAGTGTACCGTTTGTAGAGGATAATTATAATTCAGTGCTGCTTCTGTTATTTAAATAAATGCTAGAGTAAATACCTCAGAGACCTAGAGACAGAATCATCTGCCCTGGATGCTACACTTCAACCTAACTACGTCTTCTGCCATCCATGGGAAAACCCCACAGAGTGGGACATTTGTATAGACACAATGAACAGCCAATCGCCGCTTGAGAAGGAAGCGCGTGACCAATGGCTGTCAGCGAGTGCAATTACGTCATGCATTAAGTTTAGTGAGGTCGTCTCCTGTAAATAATATATCTCACAGCTGTAGCGATACACTGTATTATTTCACTGGTTTCCCATGGATAACAGATTACATAGATGCTGGTAGCACACTGTATGGGATGGCAGTGCACTGCCAGCCTGCTTGCTGTTGACCAGCTCGCTAGGCTTACTTTGGTGTGATACTTAGCTGGTTAGGACGCTAGCATTAGCTAGCTATTTAGCTAATCAGAGGTTAACTGGCATTACGGGATTTTTTCACAGGCCTGTATCTAATTGACATGGATATTTGAAATGACAGTCATCTGTAGCCTCTAACTGAAGTGACGCATATCAAAGGTAAGGGGACCATGCTATTTACAGTGAACGAAAGTGTATATTTGTTACGTTTTAAGAGTACAATACGTTAGCTACTTCCCTCTCTTAAAGGGCCTGTGACTGACAGCTCCTGGCCAGTGATGACACACTGCTGCCCTGTCAGTGAAATTGTACGTTCATTTACATCCGGTCACGGTGTTGCTGTAAGTAACAATAGGATAAACAAAACTGTAATCAGGTCTGTGGTTGTCACCTCATATACCGCGCTAAATACAAGTCAAACCAGGTAAACGCTAGCCTGGGTAAGGGTTGGAGCACTTTCAATTTTCTACTTGTTTCTTATCTGCTTCTAAGCCTCCACAATATCGTCTATAGTCGCTACTGTGGCCATACAGGATTTATCGAGAAGAATCGAGTAACAATAGCAAACCAGCTTACTGCTGTCACGATTGAAACAAATGACGGATATGGTGTGAGTTCTTCACTGTGTCGAGTGGCTGAGCTTCATATCTGAGGTGTCATGAGGGGAAATCCATTCGTCTGATATTTGTGTTACACTGTCTGTCAAGAGAAGTGAACTGTCTGCTCGCCGCCTATATTTAGAATATTCAAATCAGTAGGTATGAGTAATGTCACACGAGGCCCTACTAATAAGATGGGTAATGCAATGAGGTGACTGGGCACTGAGGGGGAGAGTAGCTACTTTGCTGACACTGTCGTGACATTTCACACAACAAACCACAACAAGCAGCGAGGCTGTAGGTAAAGATTTGTAATCACATGTGTGATACATTGGACATCTCGACCTATTTTGTCTACATTATTTATCTGTCATTTAGTTGGCCTAATATCAGCAGGTCAGGTGCAATTGTCTAATGTCATGTTTGCTCATGATTACTACTTTCTTGTATCATCCATCCCTTTACAACAGATCAGTGAAAGTTTTTCCTGTTATTTATGTCAGCTTTTAGACAAAAAGATTTGTGCTATTTTCATATCATTCTGTGTTTGAGGTTGAGATGAATGATGCTGCTATGGAGCCACTAATATAGGCATTTATGGTTAGAGATACACTTTTATTTTCTTTACACTTTGACCTTGTACTTTTAATTGTGCTTTAGCTGTGACAGAAACATTTCGTTTTCCACACCAACACAGTCTAAACTGTACATACTGTATTGTGTGTGTGCTCATAAGTACTGTATATTTGTTGCTTTGTCTTTCTTTCATTTCTTTTCTTCATTTTATAGTTGTGCTTGTCCGCATTGACATTTGGGGCTAAAATAGTTTGAACACATTCAAAAGGTAATGTTTGTTATTCTTTTCCACAGACCACAGGTCAAGCTTGCCTTGACGTTGGACCTCCTGCCTAGCATGCAGCCATGAGTTCTGTCCTGTGGAGCCAGGAGAAGCCCAGTGGGGGCTTCAGGGAGGACTGGCGGTTCTACATGGTTGTGAAGGAGTGTACGGTGGAGAAACCTCCCCAAAAGACCCTGAGGATCCCCCGTGGCAGTCTTGGCCAGGCATGCCAGGAGCGCAACAGCCTGGGAAGAACACTGCCCCCATGCAAAGGCAAGAAAAGTCTCCGCATTCTGGACCAGACCAACGTGGTGCTGAGCCTGGATGAACGGGACGTCCAGGAGCTGGATGAGAAGCTGGCTGAGCTGCTCTTCCCCATTACCAACTGTGAGGAGAGATATGCCCTGCTCTACAACAAGTCTCGGCTTGCGCGCGTCTGCGATATTGACTGTGGTTCCAAGGTTCGCGTCCAGTTGCGCTCAGGGGATGAACCTCTGCCCGGTGTGGTCCGCTTCAAGGGCTCACTGCTTCCTGACAGAGCCCTCTCTGGAATCTGGTTCGGAGTGGAGCTGCTGGTGAGAACTATTGTGTTTCTTTTCTCTCTCTTTTTTGTGGAGATGGTGACCTGGTAGATATTTATTTTGTATTTCCTCTGTTTTCATTGTACATGAGAACTCCACTATAATAACAATATCAACCCCAGTGTTATAAGTTTATTGAACTTTCTCAGTACAAATAAGACAAACCCCTGTTTAAAAATTAGGAGTTGAACACTTTTTTAGTTTTTTCTTATGATTACATCACAAAAAGAGAACAAGTAGAGCCACAGCTTGAAAACAATAGATAAAGATGAAGAACCAAAAGTGCAATTACAAGCAAACACCACTGTGACAGTAAATTAACTTTTTAAACAGTTGTTAATGACATGAGTCTAGGGTTGATAATTAGAAACTAGCTTTTGAAATGAACATATTGGATCACATGCTGGATTCCTTTAAGTGTGTTTTCACACAGGCAGAGTTTCGATTGGCCCAGTGCGATGTGTTTGAGTTAGTGTTAACACAACAGTCGGCTACAGTCAAACGCTGGTTGTGAATGTGGTTGGACCTCAAACTGCCTGGTGTACAGCCAGTGAACATGATCATTTTTGATCATCTTTTTTCAGTCAGGGTTCATGGAAACATGACACTGCCAGTTGTGTGGCATTTGGACCAGATTGAAAACAAATGTGTGCAAAACACAAACAGTAGTAGCTGAAAAATGAAACAATGTTTCATTCTCGCATCTAGTGCGCACCACCTAGGTCCGCACAAGTATGTGTGAAACACCCTTAGTCATCCTGACACATCAGAAAGAGCAAGGTAGTGGTTCTTGAGAGCTTCCTGAAACTAGGTAACTCTGTCTAACATTTAAAAACCTACTGTCCTTATTCGGGAATCTCCCCCCCCCCCACACACACACACACACTCATTCCTCTTGTTTTTTTCTCAGCTGACCCAATGTGGTCTCTATATTTCATATGTTAGGAACAGAAGTACATCTCTGCTTATCAGTGGCATTCATTAGTGATTGGAGTGTTTGTACTGCTAATAAGGCAGAAAGAAATGTGTGGTTTTGCTTGAATCTATGTTGTTTTGTACTTATATTTTTGTAAGTTGTAAATACTACTGAACTGAACAAAGTTTAGGCAGATTATTTTTTATTAGATTTAGTGACATTTTAGAGCCGTTTGTACAGTACACAAAGCTGAATATTCACACGTCATCCTATAGATTTTGATTTTTGTTAAATTAAGTAGCTGCACCATGTGCTCTTAAATTTCTTGGAGAGTGTCTGCACATGTTGCTTTAGTGAGGCCTGAAACAAAACAGAAATGACAACGTTTTCATTTTATTCAAACTATTCCTTTAATCTCCTCACTAAATATGTTCATTGAATGTCATGCCATTCATTCTGTACCGTATGTACAATAAATAACACAATACAAAGGGTTGCTTCATTGTAACACAATGTTGTTTTTATTCTGCTCAGTTCAGCTGTAGTTTTCTTGAGTGGGCTGATGGAGCTCAAGCATTCAAACTGCAGCTCAGTATAAAGGCCTCAGAGTTTGCACATATGCTTCAGACAGAATTCTAATTTTATGCCAGGCACCAAATAGAGATCACTCTGTTCTCTTTGCTAATATATGCCATCAATTATAGTGATTAGGGACATTTTAATATCTAAAGCCTGCATGGGCAAAAATAAGCACAATATGCTCCCATAGGGTTGTGAGAACATCCTGTGCCATGTATGAAATTGTATAATGTATTTATCTTAGCTGTAAGTCAAGTTGCGATTCCTGCTGCAGTAATCGATCATATGCTCTCAAAGCTCTATGACGTCAACTTCCTCTTATTGAGAAATGCTGAGCGAGCAGCTGTGCTACCTGCCCCCCTTGTTATGACAATAAGTTGATCATCTCTCTTGCTCCTGTTCTGCCTCACTCTTTTTTTACTTGTCTCATCATCTTTCCTCTACTTCCTTCTCCCAGGAGGAGGGCCGGGGCCAAGGCTTCACAGAGGGCTCCTACCAGGGCCGCCAACTTTTCCGCTGTGAGGATGAATGTGGTGTGTTTGTGGCCCTGGACAAACTTGAACTTTGGGAGGACGATGATGACGAAGCCCTGGGTGAGCTAGAGGTGGACCACGTCAATCTGGAAGAGGACCAGGACTTCCCTCCACTGGAGATCAACTCCAGGGTCCTGGTGCAGACCAGGGACGGACCTGAGAGAGGCACCATCATTTTTTGTGACCTGCTGCCAGGAAACGAGAGCCTGGGCTACTATGTTGGAGTTGACATGGTAAGTAAGATCGTGAGCTCGCTTCATGGGTACTTTTAATGTACCCAACATGTCTAGATAGATGCTGGAAAAGTTAGTGGATTATTAGTCAGTCAACAGAAATCAATTTCAATCAATGACATACTTTCTTGGGAGGAATCACTAACTTCTTGGACTCTTCACTGGTTGCCAGGCAACTGCTCATGACCAAGAAATAGCTGGGCAAGGTGTGTTGTTTACTCTTTAGTGAGCTCTATAGGAAGCAATACCCACTTCCCAGAGTGCAAATGACAGACAAACAAGAATAAACCTTTTCTTTCATCACAGTCCATTGCTGATCCCTGACATTACATCTTTAAACAAGTCATTATTTTACACCTTACAATTATAATGTGTAATTTCAGGTCAGGAAGTCTATCTTTGTGCATGGTTCTGGGGGACCCATTTGCTTTGGTTGGGCCATGCTTTGCCTTTTAAAGTTTTTGCTATGAGTAACAATTTCTGGCTAACAGTGCAAATAATGTGTTTAAACTCGAATGTTCATATAAAAACAGAAAGTTACTCCAGTTTTGGAATCTACATCATTCTTTTACTTTTGTGCTTAATCCCACCACTTTTAGCTACATTCAGCTGGAAAGTATAAGTGAGGGGACATCAGGCACTTGAACATCACTTCATGGTGATCCCGGTCTCAGCAGGGAGCATTGACATACAAAAAGTCTCAGGTTTTAGCTTAAAAGCTTTAGATAAATTACCTGTGTTGCCGGGGATTCCAGGTTTTCTGTCCAATGTTTTTGTTTTTGTTTTTGGTCGCAGCCGTTTCTTTCTATGTCGAAGGAACATGTCTTGTTGCCTGGGATCACAGCAGCTGGTATCTATGACTACTGTTGTTGGGCAAGAGTTGTATTGTAGTCATAGAGAGATTGAAACGCATAACTCAGGCATTTGACTGCTGATCGTTAGCAGCCGTACCAACAGCAGCAGCAGCAACCCACTCGGTGCATCTGAGCCACCCACACAAAGGCAAGCCAGTCACGCGGGGAGTGAGGTAAAGACTTAGTGCTGTATGACCCAACAGCATGGCAAAAGGCCAGCAGGCAGCTGAGGAGAGCCCACTGCTCTGCCTCATTCTGCGTCCAGCCTCGCCCTGCCTTCTTCAGCAAGTGGCACTGGCCTCATGCTTATCTTAGATTGTTCCGGCGGAGTAGAAACCTGGAGTCCAAACTAAAGAAGAAGAATAGTGATTGTGCTTTTGGATGGTAGGACTTGAGGTGGAAGATCTCTGGTGGAGAAGAACAGATGAACAGATGAGCAGCTGGACCGTCACAATACACAGGATCAAGCTAAAGCATTATATTCAGATAAGACAACAGACTTCATTGGTCACCAAGGAAGCACGTGTGGCATCACCAGGTTGAGCAGTTTTAGAAAGATGAAGTGCGTCTGAGAGGGTTTTAAGAATCTCATGTCTGCAACTCTTTCAGGACAATCCTATTGGGGACTGGGATGGTGTGATTGACGGGAAGTTGCTGTGTAATTTTGCCAGTTTGGAGCACACTCGACTTGTCCCCATCTGTGACGTAATGCCAGGTGAGTCACCTAATATTTGTCTCTATTTTTGCACCATGTGTATGTCACCAAAACATAGCGTTTGCAGGAAATATTCAGCTGTCCATCTCTCGGACCAGCACTGAGCTCCTTCTGAGCGTTCTGAGTTTGTGTTTTGCTCACAGCGGGAACAGAGAGCCTTTTGTGCCAATGGCTCGCTTGTTTTTGAAAGTCAAGTGAGATACTCAGGCTCTTTGTTCTCCACATTAGCGTATTTGGTTTGTTGATGTGTGCTACAGCTGCCTCTCCAACTATTGTTAATTTTGTAAATTTGTCATCTCTCTTTGAAACTGCTCCTTTTGCACTCTCTGGAAAGGATACACCAAGTCCATATTATGACCAAGTAGAGAGAAAGAAAAAGAATTTAGTATTCATTGGTTCCTAATTCGTTGTGCCTGTGATCATGGCCAGTTCAAGTTGTCCAGCATCCGAGTTGTGACAGTCAGCCTTTGTGCAAAGGTAGAAACAAGAAAACTTTTTATATACTGTATGCACATGTTTACTGACTTGCGGGTAAATACACTATCTTTAGCCTGCTTCCTTCATCAAGCAATACACAGTCTGTTACTGACTAAGTGTTGTAGAGTGTAACACAAGACACTTTTCCAAATGGCAGAAAACCGGACTGTGTCAAGTATTTTTCTTTAGCTAAGGAGACTAAAGCAGAGTCCGGTTTAGAACTGTAAATGTATTTTGTCAACCTTATATACTTACCTTAGCAAAATATGATCATTGTTTGGGGGTTTGTTTTTGTAAGAATGTTGCAGTGATAAAAAACCTCAAAGAGAAGTGTGAGTAGATTAATTTGCATACCTTGTATGTGGGCTGTGGAAGACCTTCAGTGCATGATAGTAGGCAGATACATTTGCTGTGCCTCTGATGTGGATGTATTTCTGGTCTGTGCAGAATATTCCATGCAGGACCAAAGGCTGCAAAAGCACAGTTTTGCCCCCAGAGGCACCAACAGTGACAAGACGTCCTCTGGACAAAGCAAACCAAAAAGCAAAGGTACTGCACTGCTGTTATGATATGAACCTAACTAATGTTCCCTACAGCTTGGTTCAACGATAACTCTTAAAGGGACATTCCTTCAAATTGTGTGGTTGTGAGTCTGCATATATAAAAAAGCCAAAAAAATACTTTTTGCTGTTTAGCAAATTTGGATTTGTCAGTCCCTGGTAAAAGAAGCATTTACGGTTTTAGGCAAACAAAGCAAAGAATGACAACCAATAAAACATTTTAGTGGAATGTCCCTTTAAAAAAAGATAATAATAACTAAAGGAATGCTTACAGTACCTATATTTTACACAAAACAGGAGAAATTCCTGTTGCTGCTGATTTGATTTGAATGTGTAGTTACCTTGATTCTTTTCTTTTTTGTGACTCTTGCATGAAGAAAATTGTCTTCTTTGCTGATTTACCAGCATTGTGAAGTGTTTTCTACCCTTTTAATTTCCCACTGGCTTTGCCATTGAAACGGTCACACAAAACATGCTCCCATACACACATGCACACAGCTGCACACACGTGCGGACATATACACATTTTCCTTATCTGTCTGTTTTCTTCATGTACTTGTGTTATTTACAGGATTAGGTCATCAGTGTGGCAGTAGAAGCAAGTCTGAATTTTACTATACTTTAAATGGCAGCTCTGTTGATCCCCCAGCCCAGTCCAAATCCAAAAGCACATGGTACATTGATGAAGGTAAAACATGGGTACTTGTGGGATGCCAACCATCTCAACAGCAAGCTCCTGTTCACAACAAGCTACCTACTAATTGGTTTTGCTGAGGCACACTTTTATTGGTTCTTTATATTTTTAATTCACTAACACTGGCAGAATCAAGGGTGCTCTACTAAAAGATACTCTGGTACCGTGGGTTGCTTCAAACAGAGGAGTCCTCCAAAAGTTGCATCCAATACACTATATACAGTTTTTTTTAATAGCCTAACTGCTAAAGCGGCCTGTCTCTCCCACCTGCTAAAACGTGTGTTACTGTACAATTTTTTAAAAGATTATGGCCATTTTTAAAATTCTTTTAACTAATGATTGGAAAAAAAAGTGAAAGTGATTACAATATGGAGGTTTTCTTGCAACAACTATTAAAGGGAAAACTTAGCGATAAAAGTTTAGGTTTTATATTTATGCTTATAATACTTATTTTAATACCATTTCTTTGTTTAAGATATTTGGGGATTTTTTTTTTTTGCCTTACCTGTAGTGTAATGTCCCATAAAATGAGACACAAATTAATCAAGGAATTATTTATATTAGGTATGTATACTTTATTAGTTAAGAAAAGATCACCTACCCTATTTATCCACCACCAGAGGACTGTACTGTAAGTTTAGCACAAGCTTGAACTTTTTCAAACAGGTGGGAGAATTGCAGGTTGCTGACAAAATGTACAATGTGTACACAGGCTACACATCTCAACTCAAAGCTGAGACAAAAAAGGGAAGTTTTTTTGTCTGACCCTGACTTATTCAATTATTATATGATTTAAGAAACTACAACAAGCTTTAAGCAAATGTTTGTAGAGAAAAGTAGTTTGTTGCAGTAGCTTGCTATAAAGATCTCTCCACTCGTGTTGTCTTTCATCACCATTTTCTCTCATATCCTGCCTGCATGGAGTAATTGGTGTTGCATAAAGTTTTAGATGATGTGCTGCAAATGAGTCATTAACGAGCCGTTGACCTGTTTTGGTTGCAGATACAGTTAAGCAGTCAATAAAAAAAGTCTATTTGCAAGGCAAAGCATTGGTAAAAACCCTTTTTCCAGGTGTCAGGACTGATTCGCTCAGTACATTCTCTAGTCCTGTATGTTCATTGGTGTGGGGACACAATTTGGGGATTTTTATTTATTATTTATTTTGACTTTATTGATTTTATTGCTTATTTCATTGCCAGTACATGAAAGTTGTGCGGAACGCAAAAGAACCTTAACATTATGGCAAATTATACTACACTGTTAATGCATGTAACCTCACAAATTTGAACTGCACAAAAAAGCCGAGGTCAGACAGAAGTGGCTGATGTGCTCTTTTCACAAATGCTTATTCATCCTGTGAATGTGTAATCACTGTCATGTTCCTCAGGGTCACTCTCTATGTTTTGTTCTATTGTTTTTTTTTTCTCATCTGGTAATGGTGCTCTAGTTTCTGTGATCTCAGCAGACAAAGCTACAAACTTCTGTAGTTCCTTCGGTGGAGGAACAGTTCATCTTAGTCATCCAATAACTCTGTGGTGGTATACCTTAGTCATGACAATTCAGTCAGTACTTGTGATCTTGCATCACTCTCTCTGAAAGTCAGAATACAGAGAGAACACAACTACACTGACCGAATATCACATTACATTGATGAGGTTGTTGTTGATGCATGTACTGACTCAACTGTTCTGGCGCCAACATGAATTCTTAACAAGGGTGACACTCTTCTCTCCAAAAAACACAGTCTGAACCTGAACACCAGACATCACATCATGGGTATTTTTTTTTCAAATTTTGGCCAGAAACTTATGGGAAAACTTCCTACATGAATTAATGGGGGGGGGCATCTTAAATAGTTTCTGCACATGGGAATATTTCTGAGCTGTTGACCTGTGTAAAGTATTGCTCACTGAGCAAATCCTCTGCAAATAACCCGGTTGTATTTTCTTCTTAGATACAAAGTTGATATTCTACCTAAATTTTTGACTTGTCACTCCAACTTTGTATGACAAGTATCACACATATGATATAATAAATAAATAGTTGGCCCAAGTTTGGAAATACCCTAACTGTGTGTTCACACCAAAAGCTTCCAAAGCGTCAAAACACCAGAAGTCAATTCATTTTCAATGAGAGCCCGGCGACACTGAGCGTCCAAAGCGTCACCAGAAGAGAAGTTGAGCCTTGGTTAACTTGAGGGTAATTAGCTATGACGTGGTTCGGCGGCAACCTGTCAGAATAGAGATGTCCTTGGGCTGCCTTTTTTTTCTTTTTTTTGTCCTTCGGCTCCCCAATGACCAGCGTGATCGAACTTTGACATCAGTCACGTGATGAGCGACCAAAGTGGCTGAAAATATTTGCCGTTTTGGAAGCTGTCTTGTCTGAAGTGCACCCTCGAGCGTTTTTGACACTTTGGAAGCTTTTGGTGTGAACGCACAGTGAGATGTTGAGATTTAAAACAAACACTTAAAGGAGAGCTTCACCTCACATATGAGATTGTCCCTCACTATTGGGTGATATGGTGGTGTGAAAGAGTAACTCTACACCATCTAGTGTGTTCACATTGCCACACATATTCAACCCCCAGCTTACTTTGACATCTCCACACTAGTAAACACAGCCTACACTACATAATATGTTTTGCTCTGTAGAATGGACACTAACTTAAATTTTTGGTTTCTCTACTGCAGTTGGGGAGGACCCTGCCAAGTCACTTACTGACACACCCCCCGACTTCAACCAATCCTCCCCGCCCTCCAGAGCCCCGCCCTCTTCCTCGTTGTCCAGTGACAATAAGTTCCACTCTCTGCCCTTCAGTCTGAACCGGAAGACCGGGCCCATTGATAGCATGAGTCATGGGCCTCTCTCCCTCTCCGTCCAGTCGGTGATGGGAGAGCAGTCCGAGCCCTCGTCGCCGGCTGCGCCCCCTTCACCGCGACCTCCGACGCCTCCCCGTGGGCAGCCAGGCCTGGAGGTGGGCTCTCTGGTGGAGGTGAAGGAGAACCCCCCTCTGTGTGGTGTCATTCGATGGGTGGGTCTACATCCTGGGCTGCTGGAGCCTCTGGCTGGGCTGGAGCTGGTGAGCGACACAGCTATGTAAACTTAGCACTTCAATTTATACATCTGTATCACAAAGTGAAAAAAACCCAGAGTGGTATGTGTGTTAGTGGGACAAATAATTTTCTTGCAGGGAGCAACATAATCAGTCTGTAGTACCACTCTCATATCTATCCTTTCAGTCTAAACCTATACCCAGCACTCGTTACCTTAACTTAGCATAAAAACTGCAAACAAGGGGAAGTGCTTTGTGCTGGATGTAAAACAGAGCCCTATTGTTAGTTTAATTTGTACAAAAACTGTACAAATGACAAATTGTGCAGTTATTACAGGGTATTGTGCCTGACTATTTGTTGGCACAGTTAACTCCTGGTTGCTTTGCTGCCTGCCAGCTTCATGGTGACAACAAGAACTGAGGAAGTAATTGCACCCTGGAAAAATGTAATAAGCATATTTCCTAAAACAATAAACAAGAAGTGCATAATCCATCATATTTGTGAGTAAAACAGCTAATCACTGTTGACAAAATTGATAAAGAAGGACCACCATGAAATGTGTGATAGCTGATCAGGCAGTCCTAAGTACAAGGCTGAATAAGTGAAGGTGTCTTCACATGCAGTACCTGACAGTAGATGAAGTGCACTTGACCCTCTCTTCCAGGAAGAAGAGTGTCCTGGTTGCACTGACGGCACCTTCAAAGGCACAAGGTACTTCACCTGCCCACCCAAGAAAGCCCTGTTTGTGAAGCTCAAGTGCTGCCGGCCTGACTCCCGCTTCCCGTCCCTGCACCACTCCTCCAATCCCATAGAGAGGTGCAACTCCATCGGTGAGTCAGCAAGAGGCGTACTGATTATTGAATGCATCAAATTACCAAATGCCTCCAAATGCTTTGTGTTGAAACTTGTACTTTGTGTGTTTATGTTTATGCAGCATTTGGGGGTTACTTGAGTGAAGTAGTCCATGAGAACACGCCTCCCCGCACAGAGAACGATGGTCTGGATATCATGGTGGGAAAAAAGAAAGGCATCCAGGGCCACTACAACTCTTGTTACCTGGATTCAACTCTCTTCTGGTCAGTACTCTTTTGGTTTGAGAGTAAATACTTCAGTCATATTGATTGACTACATGGTGTTTCCTCAGACAGCAGTGCTCTGTTTGCCTCGAGGCAGAAGCTTATTAGTAAACTATTTTAACTCTGACCATTGGCTCTGACCGGAGGTGTATTCCCACTGTGAGCTGGCTTGATGATTGTGGTACATCGAATGTTTCTGCCAATTCTGCCAAAGGGTCTTTGAACGAAGCAGTCAACCCAAACTACTCTCTCAAACTGCAGGAGATTGCTTTAACTATGCTTTTACCAGTCTCAAGTTTAGAATTTTAGTATCAAATGCTACAATTCCTACAGTATACCAATGACTGGCCTTCAGAAAGCCTGCTCTAATTAGATAAACACAAATTCAACTGAAAATCCATCACCTAAAAAAATATGTGAAAATTGTCTTAATATAAGTGACTATCTTTCAAATATTGCTAAGAATAATCTTCAATTATGTTTTTTTAAATATGCAAATAGATGTTGATCCCTCTGTTGTACATTCTGCTCTGCAGTCTTTTCTCCTTCAGTTCTGTACTGGACACAGTTCTGCTGAGACCTCGATCAAAGACCGATGTAGAATATTACAGAGAGACCCAGGAGCTGTTGCGCACAGAGATAGTCAACCCACTGCGCATGTAAGTAGCAGTGGTCCATTGCTTACATACTATGCCACAGGTTTTTAACATAGACATTTACAGATACTGACTTCAACTCGGTACTCCCATCACCTGTTTTAGGCACATTGTTATATTTTAGTTAATTTGTAACAGGAAGTTAAAATATGTTGCTTAAATTTTCATAGACCTCATTATAGACCTCACTCATGATTTCTAGACAGATAAACAAAACAGACCCACATTGTTATGAATCTGAATTATAATCGTTTTATTTACTTTATCAAATTCTGTGAACGCATATGACACAAACTCCACTGGCAAAGCTAATATCACTTTACCATATTTTGCAAATTTAGTTGGTTTGTAACTTGCTCTGTCTTCATCCTCCAGACATGGGTATGTATGTGCCACGAAAGTCATGAAGCTAAGAAGGATCCTGGAGAAAGTAGAAGCTGCCTCTGGGTTTACCTCTGAGGAGAAAGGTAGGAGAATGGAAATACACAGTATACATTGTGACTAATCATTAGGAAGAAATGGAGAAAATATTAGCGTAGTTTACACATGCATGCTGTCAACTTCACAGCTTTTATAGTGTTTACACTGTAGACAGCATTTGTATATCACTTTGAAATCTATCAAATCTCACTAACGCACATCTTGTACTGCAGATCCTGAGGAGTTCCTCAATATTCTTTTCCATCACATACTGAGGGTGGATCCACTGCTCAAGCTAAGGTAAGGACCAGATACTCTTCAAAGAATGCATTACCTCTTTTGTTGCACAGAAATGGCCAAAGGCAGTTCTGCATTGTTCATTTTTTAGCATTGTTTTAGATGCTGGTTTTGCATAGCAAAGGAAATTCCTGAAATAGTTAAATGATGCAGTCATTACTCTTCACACACAAACCATACAGTATGTTTGACATGTCCTTGATTGTCACTGCTTACCAGACTCTGCAAATATAGTTCCAAACACACCACTGCGAAACCACTGGCACATAACAGACTGTGTCTAAATCTGTAATATTTAGATTTACACAGTCACATAAAGTTTCACTTGTGCTGCAGTGCTTACGTTGGAGATTGAACAGCGGACAGTGTGGGCAAAGTGGTTTAACTGTAGGAGTTCCTTTGGTCGCATAATGAAAACTCCTTCAATAGTCCTGTTTAAGACTTTGGAGTCCAGATGAGTAGAGTTTATATCTAAGGGAGCCAGATGTCATCATCTGTGTCTACTGTTTTATAGGATCATGCAAAGCAATGCCATAGTGATCTTAAAGTTAACAAAATCCATGCTCACGCTTTCATACTTAAGCCAAGCAGTGACACACACTGTAAACTCATGTCATTTTGACTCATGTTCATGACAGGAAACAAAAAGTTTTTTCTGGGTCCTTGCTTCACTTGAAAGACAGTAATGAAATTGGTCAACCGAGAAGATCTGTCAGCAACTGATAAATATGTCTTTAGAGGATACAGAGAAAGGATACAGCTGTTGCAGAAAATTAGTTCACCACATTTCAAGATGGTAAAGTTGAGCTGCCAGATGCCCTGCTTTTTATAGTAAAAGCAAAATATAAATTTCTTAATTTAATAAGCTGTTTGCATTGATTGTTAAAGCAATCTAAGATGTCTAGGTACTACAGAAAGTTAATTTAATACTGTGTTACCTTCTGTCCTGTGAAAATTTAAGATGTGAATGAAACTAGAGGTTGTTCTCCAGGTCCGCAGGACAGAAGGTCCAGGACTGTTACTTTTACCAGATCTTCATGGATAAGAAGGACAAGGTCGGCGTTCCCACTATCCAGCAGCTCTTGGAGTGGTCCTTTATTAACAGTGACCTAAAGTTTGCAGAGGTAAATTTCATTTAATTGTATTCACCAGGTCAACACAAATAAAATCTAAAGTTTGGTAACATGGTGCTACAGTTTAGTTTGTCACACTCTCTCTGGTTTGGTATAGTCAAACCAAAGTTTGGATATTCATTTCCATTCAAACCTAATTTTATAACCCAACAAAGGCAGTTTGTGGGGAAATTAGATGCTTTAGTAGTGCATGCTTAAGGATTGGCTCCCTCTTGTGTTAATGATTTGTTATTGATATAAAAGTGGTATAACTTGAATGTTTTTTTTTTTTTGTTTTTTTTAAATAAGGGTACACAGAGGTTTTAATAACAGTGCTTTTCACAATCATTGTAAATTTTATAATGGAAGTTAATGAAAACACAAGTAAGCCTATGGGCAGTTTGAATCCTGATTGTGAGAATAAAAAGCTGTGATCTGAGTGAGAATGCTGGAGGGCAGAAAAGGTTTTACACAAGTAAGGCCAAAAACAAACCCAAATATAACACTTTGCATAATAAAAGAGGCTTCCACTGCTGATGAGATACCTAATTAAAACTATATAAGTATAAAACAAAAATCATTATTATTATGTCTTGTGAAACTTTATCTTATGTTTCATTTTCTGCATTTTGTTTCCATGAGTCTTTACCTGACTACGTACTCCCACATGATAATTTTCAAAGAATGAAGATTGACTGTTGCTTTTACTTGAAAAGAAGCGATTGTAATGTGACTTTGTAGTGCAGTGAATATCAAGTACATTGTGAGCACACTGTTCTGGCACCCTCTTTCCACCAGGTTTCAGGATCTGTGTGCACTGAGCTTTGCTGATATGTTCATGCTGCTTCAGTTGATGACTTCAGATTTCTCCTTGCCTCTTTTTCCTGACCCCCTCCCCCTCTCCAGGCTCCCTCCTGCCTTATTATCCAGATGCCCCGTTTTGGCAAGGACTTTAAGATGTTCAACAAGATTTTCCCCTCGCTAGAGTTAGACATCACAGACCTTCTTGAAGACAGTGAGTTGTATCTAACATTTTTTGTTTCCAGTGTGCAAGTGTGGCGCCCGTTTTCGACGATCGATGGTGATTCAGAGCTGTGTGGCATTCGGTAATGAAATTTCGCTGAGTTGTCACTGCAGCTCAGCTCAGATGAAAGAACCCTTTCCTTTTTCTTGCTTTCAAATCTGCCCTTAACTTTTTAAAGAACCACACTTGTGTGCAGTATGTCAGCAGTAATACATCTATGTGTCTTTATTATCCAGCTCCAAGGGAATGTCGGATCTGTGGAGGTCTAGCTCTGTACGAGTGTCGAGACTGTTATGAGGACGGGGATATCACCGCGGGCAAGATTAAACAGTTCTGTGAAAAGTGCAATACACAGGTAAACAACAGAGGGCATTATTGCAACACCAGTTGAACAGCAACAAGGACTGTAATGTCTGTGTCAGGGTGATCCATTTGGTGGCGCCAAATACAAAGGAATCATACTGTCTCAATGCAGAAGTTATGTTGCAGAACAGTGGCTTCAACAGTACATTGTAACACATGGTCTGTTCATTTCTTTACTTCCCAATGAGAAGTGTCTTTGCTGAGATACTATTTCATTGAAATCTTCCTTGCCAATCTGGCAGTATAAGTAGCTTCAAATGTACTTCATAGCTTTTATTTTCTGATATTTTCGGTATTTGTTATATGAAAAATGTTCAACTTCTTCAGTCTAGTCTTAATAAGCGCGTGTGGTTGATGTCTCTGATTTAGGTTCACCTCCACCCGAGGAGGAAATCCCATCGGCACGGCAAACTATCTGTCCCCAAGGAGCTACAAGACGGTACGGGGCGGCAGGGCAGTTTTCCCCGTCAGAGGATGGAGCTGTTCGCTGTGCTGTGCATTGAAACCAGTCACTACGTGGCCTTCGTCAAGTACGGCAGCGCTGATTCTGCCTGGCTCTTCTTCGACAGTATGGCAGATCGTGACGGTGAGGGTCATGGGATTTTGATGTTTTGATTGTTACGACATCAGACTGATTTTTTGAAATTAAGTTGTTATTGAGGGTGCTGATGGGAAATTATAATTGCATCACAAGTAAAATAATTTAACAGATCCTACAGAAAACCAATGAAGAATAGACTAGAGTCATAAATTACTACACAGTGCACATTAATGCCTAATTGTTGTTGTTTAAATTTAGAACCAAATTTAACGTTTGTGATATTGTAAAACTTTGAGACACAGTGCAACTATTAATTTTCATTAAGCAGCTGTACATATGTATAATATGAACTGCTGCACTGCATTAATGCCCAAACTTAACTGGGATATTAGTGATGCAATTACTGTTCAGTCTTATTTTAAATTTATCCACTGATTAGTTTTTACAGTTATTACGTTGATCAGTGAGTTGTTGCAAAAATGTGAAAATAAATAAATAACATTTTACCCTGTATAGCAAAGACAAGCAGCAGTAGGGAGCTGGAACTAGATCCTGTTTTGTTTAAAATAACATAATGATCAATTATTAAATAAATAAATAGTTTTTTTTAAGTATGTTTTTCCAATTATTGATAAGTTAATCAGTCATCTAATAGTTATGGTTTGTTGTATTTTAAAATTGCAAAAACATTTGAGTGCAGTGCTGGAAAGAGAATTACTGTACAGTATAAATACAGTATTTAGTATTAATTATGCATTTCATGTACATATTGGCTAAAGGATGCATCTATGACACTGTGATTTGATGTGATGCATTAAATCCTACTCATCTAGTGCTTCAAACAATAACACTTAATTGTGACACCTTGGCTTTTCTTCTATAAATTGTGTTACTTCTAGTGACTGTATACATGTGACCCTGCAGGAGGGCAGAATGGTTTCAACATCCCCCAGGTGTCTCCGTGTCCAGAGGTTGAGGTCTACCTGAAAATGACCCCAGAGGAGCTACATGCTCTGGATCCCAAGAGCATCCAGGGCCAGGCCCGGCGCCTCCTGTGTGACGCCTACATGTGCATGTACCAGAGCCCGACCATGAGCCTGTACAAGTAGAATCCTCTCCCCAAACCCCTTCCCCTCCATTCCTGTCCTTCAGCCATACCACCATTCCCCCCTCCCCCCAGGGCAGGAGATTCCCAGAAAGACATAAAAATAAAAAATAAACTAAAAGAAGAAAGGCTGCCTGCCAGCAGGGGTGCTGTCTGGAGTTAACCCTCTCCACCCCACCTCTCCTCAACGCCTGCCCATCTCTGGAGGCTGGAGAGATGGAAGAAAGGGGGAGAAGCCTATTTGCACTGTGCATTAGTTCAAGTGTTGTGTTCTTCATGTAGTCCTATGTAGCTTCCCTGTGTCTCACAGCTGAGCATTGGTGGTGGATGATGAAGCAAAGTTAGGCCTTATGAAGATTCCCTCCCTCTTCCTGGAGGAAGCAGGAGAAGAGGGGCGGGAGGGCATGTTTGCGACGTTGCGGCTGACAAAACATGCAACAAAGACCAGATGAGCTTGTGGGAGAACCTTGGCCACCTCATTTACCTTAAGAAAAGAGGAGTCCTGCTATTCTTAATCACTGTAAAAGACGGGAGCTTCCATTAACGCCACGTTAAGGAAGCAATTCAGTGCGCAAATCCTCATCCAACTTATGTGTACTGTTCTAAAAACTTGTGTAGAATCTCTTAGTAGCATAGATTTTTCCAGGTAGTAACATCAACAGTATAGATGTCAACCTACTGTGCAGTTGCATTAAGATCAGAGTATTCTGCTCTTTGTGAACCGGTTTGCATATTTCCCCATCACGCTGTGTAAATGTCTTTACAGTATATGTTTTGCAGAAACAGATGTAGCCATTGTAAAAGCCTCATGTTTTACTGCATACTTGCTCAACCAATGCTGCACTTTTGTTCTATCCCCAAGTGGACTTATCAGGAAACATTTAGGTTTTGCTCTTTATTTTTCTCTCCCATTGGAAGGCACACCGAGTGCTAATTTGTTGGTCGGGAGACATCAGAGTTTTGCGTTGCAGAATACAAATTTGCTTCTCCTGTGTAGCTGTAAAGAACGGGCCTGCATTGCTAATGCAGAGTAGATGCCAGATAAATGCATGAAGGGAGACTTGTACAATGGCTCCTGTTGTAAAGCTGGTTGGTGGAGCACTCCATGCATTCATAGGGTCAATGAGGTGAAATACTGGAAGAGCCTGGCTGTTTTTAAAGTAAAAGTGTGTGATGTGAAGAATTTCACATGCAGTGTTTTACATCTCTGACTCATTGTGTTGATGACTAAATCTAAATTATATTTTATGTTTACAAAGCCTTTTCTCTGCCCGTCATGGCGGGTCTGATTTCCTGTGGGTGAAGAGGAGCACGTATTGACTCTCGCTGCCTTTCATGAAGATGCGACATGCCATGTTTTCCAGCAATGCGCCAGATAACTAAAGAATTATGATCAAATGTTATTATTTATTATATTCTAATCATATTACAAACTCATGTCATCCCTTTTACAAGAAAATGACACAGGGTTGATGATACTGTAAGGTATGGGTACTCCTTGTCCTCTTTCACTGTATATTGAAGTGAGTTTTTGTAGTTTACGCTGTCTCATAGCAACTACTGAATGTTAAAAGTGACATGTTGAACAGTGAGCTGACAAAAGGCTGACAAAAGGAAGGAAATGAAGAGGCACAAGGCTGGTAACCTTGGGGCAACATATTATGTATTTAAAGAACAAAAATTAAATTAAGAAATGAAAAGCTTGATCCGTGATTCCAATGTATTCCAGTTTTATAGAATACTTACAGTACACCAATCATACTGTGGATCGAGATATGAAGTAGTAGTTTGTTTTTTCATCCCACAAAATTGGATAGAATCAATCAACTGCAGATGTTGGCAACAGCATTATGATGTTTTTTTTTTGTTTTTTTTCCCTAAAATACACGTACAAAACAAGTACAGTAAGTGTGTTTTATAAATTGGGTTCCAGATGACAAGTTCCATGTTGCTGTGTGTTTGTTTCCACTGTCCCAGGGATTCTGACAGAGGATCTTCCTTTTCTGCACTGCTGAAGCTTGTCACTGATTGGAGCCTTGTTTTCTGTGAAAGAAGTCTCAGAACAGAGGATGGGATTTTGATTTTGATTTTTTTTTCTTTCTGTTGCATCTGTACAGTACAGACATATGTAATGGGTGGAAAATTAATGTCAGTGATATTCCTGTAAATGTTAACAAAATAAAACCCATTTTGAAGGGTACAGAATATGTTGTGTGTAAATTGAGGAGATATTGACTACACTTTTTTCATGGGTTATTTCACTAAAACTACTGGTTTAAATGGTTACAAAACGCACATTAAAGTGATAATAAAAATTAAAATAATATGAAAATAAAAACAGTTTAAGGGATGTTAGTTGTAATGTTAATCCAATAGGTAACTTTGATTTAAGTATTTTAATACAGACAATACAAATTAGCTGGTTTTGGAGATTTTCCAAATTTCAGGGTTTGTGTTGTGTGTGTGCCTTTAAGTTAGGAGTTGTACTGTTGTAGTAAGTATAAGAGCTTTACAGTAGTGTTTACTAAAACAGACAAACAAACAAAACACAGCCCCCAAAGTTAGTGTTCCTTACAGAATATTCTGCCATTTCTATAGAGTTTAGTTGCCTGTATATGCAATTTTTTCTCTGATGAAAATGAGTTAATGTGAATTTAAACCAAAACCGGCAAGAAGAAACAGGGATACACTGACTACTACTGACTGTTTCTGTAAAAAAAAGAAAAAAAAAGAAAAGCCTTTTGAATATGGCTACTGTATAGAAACATACTGATGCCAGTGTCAATTGGAGTTGCTGCCGTAATGTATTATTGTTATTATTGCATAGTGAGATTTTAGAGGCTGTAGTGGTAAACCCTTGTCGAACCTGGCTTTTGGTGTATTTTTCAATGTTTGAATTGTGTATTATCCCCCTCCAGAAAGATCTGGTCCTGTACTGATAGGATTACCATGATCAAGCCCAATTTAGGACTGTGAGCCAGCGATCATCCACTGATTTATAAACATATAACAACAATATGACCACAGCTTGTTATGTTTACAGTGGGATGAGAAACATTAATCCTACTGTTTTGACCACTTGGTTGGCTTTAGTCTTCTATCTGCCCTATATGTTCAGATTAGGTCTACATCTTTGACCCAATTCCCCAGACAACCCCTCACAAACCGATACCCTGGAATAAATCAGCATGTACTATACATGCATCTCCCCCACAGGAACCCTCTTCCACCTTACCCCTTTTAGTTTTTAGTCAAACTTGAAACCAGCTTAGCAAGCTGACTTCAGAAGTGCCAGATAAGTATTTGTCAACAGAACAGCTGGCACACAATGCCCTCTTGTAGCTTTATGCCACAGCATATGCCAGCCGCTCGTAGCGCGTGGTAATTTAGCTGGGGCTGGTTCTACAGGAACAGATGGGCTCAAGTATTGTTATTCTCGCTCCAGCTCAGGGCCCCTGGGGGGAATCACTAAATAAAATCAAAGCAGATGGACCTCTCTGGGCTAGGCTGTGTTTATGATAAACAGCGAGTGCAACCATTGTCCATCTAACACCTTAACCCCACCCTCCACACAAACTCACTGGTAACAGGATTACAGTAGTTTAACCTCACCTGCTCTGGGCTTCAACTCTTTTTTTCACCAAAACAGCAACTAAACCCAAACAGACAGAAGACAGGAAGTACATTATGACTTCCCTCTATTTTGTGGAAAGTTTCAATTCTTTCCATGCACCACAACAAGTCCTATTTCTTTGCCCATGCTGACCTTAAACTGTAAAATTCTCTCAAAACAGAAACTCTTATTTTGGTGCTGATTTAGAAACATCTGACTTCCCTGTTCTTTCTCACTGACAGAGGGCTGTTTTGTTCTTTTATAACCTTGCCAACATTACATTGCTGTGGTTCTCACATTCATGTCATGGACACAGGCCTTGGTGGCAGTATGGTCATAGTAAACACCATCTCATAAGGTAATATAGTGTCTCCCCTATTTGTTATACAGTACATGGGAATGCAGGTCACTTCTCACTTAGCATTGAACTCCAAATCTACTTTCATTCCCATGGGAAAAGACAGCAATAAACAAAGGAATCCTATCATTGTAAGAGGAAGGTAAATGTTTAAGGACATTCAGACAACAGGAAAGCAGTGATTTCCAGCACTAAAGATGAAAAAGAGTCGAGCCTGAACGGTTTTAAGCCAATCAGTCCTAACTCAATATACCACTTAGGTGTTGTTTTAACTCCATCATGATAACCAGTTTTATTTAGTATCTTCAAAGGTCAGTTTCTGATGAAGTCAAAGTAGTGTAATCAACATAATGTTTATAGCCAAATGTTTTAACTCAGCACTTACTCAGTCACTTTAAGCTGTATTAAAATCTTTGCTTAGTTTTTTTTTTTTCCCGTAGCCTTAGCAGAGTTATTTTTCATCATTACTCAGATTGTTTTTTTGTGGACGCATGCCCCTCTAGAATTGCACACACTTAAGCCTATCTATCAATTAAAGTCATCAGCAGAGGGACACAAGTGCCTACTCTGGCTTGAATGTTGTAAGGATACAAAATTAACTTTTCTATCTCTTGTCATTGTCGTCTCTTGCCTTTTCGAACGGGCGTGTGAAGTCATCTAGGTTTTAATAGCTGTGAAAGAGTTTTTGAATAAACTTCTTTGTAAATAGATAAGTCATATTCATTTCATCGTTAAGATATAGACAAGTCCATTTAAAATAGATCTATTTTTTCACAATATCTTTTATAGCAGCGGATTTCAAAGTTCAACACTTTTTGGTGTCATTGGATGCTGTAAAAAATAGTGTGGATGCAACCACGACTGGTCCTTAACACTGAATTGTTTTGACGCTACTGAACTCCATTGTAATCTTAACATTTGTACTCATCTAAGTAACACATTAGTCCTTCTCCCACATTTTCTGAAAGGACCCTGGCTGCTTGGATGAAGAATTAATTGCCTCTAAAGCAACAGCGACCAGATGTTGTTGCTCCTAAGAGCCAGGTGTGGATAAATTGCATATGCAGAATGTGTGTAAAATATTTAAAGTCGTATCTTTCACTTAAGGTGTGAAGTGTTTTTATTGCCCATCACTGCTTTGAGTATGGCAAGAGGAAAGGCCGGCGGCCCCCCTGGGTCTGCCATGCTGGGGCTCAACACCTGTGGTGATAGGACTATGGATGGGGAAGCTGAGAGTGAGACTTGGTACTGTATGGCAGTGTGTGGTGGTGGGGTTGGTGCATGGGTGGGGGGATGTTCATCCACCTGGTTGCTCTCTAATTCCCTCCTGGCTGCCACCTTTAACACTGCATTATTTACAGGTGCTCTCTGGATGGAGACACAAGCTGCTGTCTGCTTTAAATATGGATGTTTGTGTGTGTGCACGTGAGTGAGTGAGACGGCTTGTTAAAGAGAGGAACACAGTCATACCATTTTTATCAACACAGATATTTTTTGTTGTGCATGAATTTGAAACTGCTGAGTTTGCACTGTACAGTGGCAAGAGCAAATCCCACTTTTCGAAAGTCCTGATGACAAATTATTTTTTGATTGAACATTGCAAATTACAGGTGACAGAGACAGACTCTTTAACAGCATCTATAGGTAATGATTATATCTGTAAATATAATCCTGGGATGGCATGCTAGCAGGCCACAGACATACTGTATGATTTTGGTCACCAGGTTATCTCAACTTGGGTTAGATAGCCGTGGCACTCAAGCTTAATTCCAAACTGACTATAATATATGATGTTTTTCTAGCAATGTATCAAATAACAATGTGAAAACACTGTGATATGTGACAGGAGCTGTTTATAATTATAAACCTACAGAGAAGTAATCAGCGAAAAGCCAGTGAACACAAGGATGAAGCAGCTGTAGAGTCGACTATTTCCCTCAGGAGTAGGTAGAGACCAAAAACACAGCTAAAAGAGAATATGGTGAATAGTTGATGTACTCTCTGCCAGGTGACCAGAAACATGACCCCAGAGGAAAGATAATGTTAATCTTCAACTGCTGGATGTGTAATTAAGCAACTGTTCACCACATTGACTTAAAAGGTCATGATGATGTTTCAGTGCTGTGTACGCAACTTGTTTCTGTTGCCTCCAATCAGATGAAAAATCGGTTATTGAAGGTTCATGAACAACTTATACAGTATATGACCCATAGGAGGATGCTAACATGCATGCAGACCTTTGTCATCAATAATAACAATTAAATAACAAAAAACACATGAATAAGGTGTAGGCAGAAAAAACTACTTGTTAAGGCTAAGGAAAGGGTGATGGTTTGGATTTAGGTTACTTTTTTAAGGTTCGTCATTACAATCATAATAATAAACAAGTGGGTAAGGTTATATAAATTGTTTTGATTGAAAGAAATGTTGAAAATTCATTTCACACAGGGCATGAATAGTGGTGTCTGTTGTAAAAGTTGACCTTTCTATCCATTGCAACACTCTCTATACTACATCATCATCATCTTCTGACTTCCTCCTGTGCTCCCATCATGATTCCTATGACTGCTTGAGGTCACCTAACAATAAAACATAACTATGGGTCATAATAAGCTGCCAGCACGGACGACCTTGGGGTCATTTTTTGTGCAGTGTAAAGGGGATCTGTGACCAATCTGCCAAATGGACTGTCAGTTCACTGCTGCAACTCTAAAGCCCTCATTGCTTTAAACCCTACGATGCATTGCGTAACATCCAGTACTTATAATTCCCACAATAATGATGCACAGGAATACTATGTCCAGCTAAACAAGGCACAGTTTGTGTGATTAAGGACACCATACAAAGAAACACTAAATATGGTGCTCTTTTGTTCTACATACTGTACTATCATCCACTGTAATGAGTACAAAATCACAGTGAGAGTTAGATTGGCTGTGTGAACTGTGCCCTAGTTCCCTCATCAGTGACCTTCCATAATTTGCTTCAAAACTTCCCCTCACAAACTAAACGACAATGGTCAGATTGAACAGATATGGTAAAAGAGACTTGGAGTTATCTGAAGTAAATAATCATGTTTGGATCAAAGGACAGATAAAGGAGCAGTCATAAGGCCACTCATTGTTCTTAAAGTGGGAAGCTTTTTGTTTGTTTACTTTAAGAGGTATCCTAAAATAGGGTATCTTATGAATATAGTTTTAAGTGGAACACAGGCAGTTATGTGCATTAACATTGTATTATATGATAAAGCATTTAGCTTTACTTTGAAGTAATTAGCATACTGTAGAATACAATGGTTAAGCATGATACATGCCTGTAAAATCTTCAGAAATGAATTAACAGAGACAAATTATGGGAAATAATTGGACCCTTTCCCACATGACCATTTTATTACATCAATTACTTTTTTTTTTTTAAAACTAGGAGCACCAATTGGTACAGAATCTCACAAATGACTCTTCTCTGCCTGGTGGATGGAAGAGGTGCACCCTGTACAGATAAAAGCATAAACAGTCCTTGTACCCAAACAAAGGCATCAAGCAGGCATTTCATTAGACCATTGTGTGATATGGCAGGCTGCTGCTGTGAATGTATTTATTAGTTTGCGATACATGCCTTTTCCTGTTGTTCCCGGGGCAGTGGATAATGCTGGTTTTGTTCACGGCCCAGTGTGAACGGCGCCTCGGCTGCCAGCTGTCAGGGCTGATACCGTCTCATTTGGATTCCCAGCCTGCTTGCTGAATGGCTAATTAGATTTGCCATTTTCAATCCACTGATTGCTATACATAGTAGGACAAAGGGGCTGACAGCATGTAGCATTCAAATCCAACTGTAACAATTAATAACTGCGGTAATTAACGTGTGTTGGGCACCATTGATTATGACATTACCTGCAGAACGGATGGCCTAGCCCCTGCCATTTCATTAAGGAGCACAGATATAGATTGTTATTAATAAACTGCTCTCTGCAGCTGAGAAGAGGTTATTAATTACACAAATTAGCGGGTGCAAAGGTAATCAAGTTAAAGCGGTTTGGTCGGCAATAATTGATCTAATTTTTACTGACCATTCCTGTTGGATCATGTCACATGCCCCTGTGCGAAGAGAAATCACCTCATTAACAAAAGTTTAATCCTAATCATAGTTCTTGGTCTGCCTGGCTTTAAGGTCATATCTGAATGTCAGAACCATTTGAAATTGATTGGTGGTAAATTGAATCAATGTCATGTTTAGAGAAAACAATAACAACTAATGGATTGAGCTAAGCTAGCCCAAAACAAACAGGTTTATTGGTAGAAGTGGATGCGTGTATGTGTATGTGTGTGTCCAGAGTGAGGTCAGGCTTGATCTGGCACTTTCATAATTCATTATGTCCATAGTACGAGAAGCGCCAGGATCTAGGCAATTAGCAGCAGCTGCAGGGACCTGTTGGTTGGTGGTGTTGGGGTGGGGGTGTGGGGCGTGCCTACTGGAGAATAGACAGAGGGAGCAGAAACAAGAGTGGAACTGACTGAACTCTGCTGATAAACTGAAAAGTTCAAGATTAACTCTTGGTTTTATAGTTTTTATAGATTGAGTGGAATTTAACACAGGATATGCACTGTTAATAGGTGTCATATCACAAGACAATTAGTTGTATTTTTATGTTGTTGTTTGTTTGTTTTTTGCAAATGTTATAACGGTACAAAGACATTATGTAATGAATCTACATATCTTCAACAAATGCTAGAAGCTGGGAAAAACAAAGTGTCAGAGCAATGCATTGGATATTTTTCCAATTTGTTTAATAGTATTTGACATTTTGCGTGACTTTAAGTCGTCTATTCAAATGACTGAATGTAAGCCTGCGTCTTCCAACCCCACAACACCTTGCCTCTCCTCTCTGCCTCTTTGCATGTCAACAAACACACATCAGATTTCTATTTCCCCTCCACCTGGCAAAACAGCAGCCATTCTCATCATCCGCAGTGTGTGAAATTTCACACTCATTTTTCACAACACATCTTTTAATATGCGCTGCTCCCTTCTTGTTTTCTTCCCCTCTCCTCCCGCATATGAAATCCTTCCATTCTTGGCTGCCAACACCAAAAGATGCAGCCAATCATCTCCAAGCGATGGCAGTTACAATTTTCTGTGAACAATTTGCTCCCTTAAGAGGAAAATTGCTTTCAATATAAGCCCCCTTTGAAAGACAACAACAATAAAAAGATACAACTGTAATACCGTTGCCTCTGTCAGCACTTGGCCGGGACAGCTTCAGCAGGAACGTATGACTGGGGGATGAGGTGCTTACAAGTCAGCCTTGTAATATCAGCATCTGTGTGAGACAGTCCCAGCAAATGAATCTCACTTTGAACATAACAGCTTGGCATCACATGAAAATGACTGCCATGAGCAGTAGTTGTCAGATATGTTCTTGCTATTGTGATGGTGAATTGTCATTTATTATATGTTGTGCCTGCCCCTGTCAGCTCCTGTTGACTGCGTGTATTGATTTGCAAGAGCAGAGGGGTGCAGAGGTCACTTTGATCAACACTCTGCAACACACAGGAATCACACCAAGTTGACATTCCATTACGTGAGACAAAAAGGATCAAAACAAAGAATATGCTAAGGAACGCTGGACTTCAATACAGCAATATGACTATAATTAAGAGAGAAATGGATGGCCTATGTTGAAATGGCTAGGGGCTGTCTTCTCCCAGAGGCTATTGTGCACAGGAGACAAGTGCGTTGTCTCCTTGATATTACATGCTTGACCTTTTGGCTCTATTGCTCTCCTATTGGCCTTGCTGCATTTCCTGAGCTTCTTCAAATCAAATGCTGTCCTTTTAGGTGCTCTAAAATCATCTGGCCCTCCAAACTAGGCTGTGAAAAGAGCTATATAGATACAAACTTAAATTACAGTATTTATTTTCATGAGTTTCACTTTCAGAAACACCTAAAAAAATAATAAAACTTGACAGTCTCAAACTATTTGTGTTGTTGGCATGGAATGGGAGACACATTGCTATTTAGAAAAGTCTGTACCAGTAATTACTACTAAATGGTATGTATCTAAACCTTTACAGTAAAACATGTCAGTATATCCCTTTATTGAATATTACACAATATAATTTTCCTAGATTTTGAATGTCTGTTTCTGATCCTATTGTGGAATGGCAACAGCTTCTTTTTCTTGATCTGAATGTATCCAAGGTGAACTTTTACATACATTACAAGGTCCTATGTTTTCTTCTCCAGGTGCAAATTGAATATTTAGGTAGTGAAGTCATCGCTCATTTACAGAATATGTTCTCGGTGCTATTATCACTAAGGTAGTGTGATTTGTGTGTCACTCATGTGTAAATAAGATTTCACTGGATTGCAAAGTGTAAAAGGTATCAATATCAATATAGAATAAAATTAGATCTGAGGGAGGAGAAAAACAGATACGGAAACGCAAAAACATGTAGCACTGAACAATAAATGTGACTTACTGTATAGTTCAGACTTAGTGCAGACTTCCATACCAACGTTGAGAAAACATTATTCATTTCTATAAGTTCATGTTTGTTAGAAGAGAAAATATATGTCCTTTACAAACACATTTAAAACCCATTACATAGTCTTAAAAAGTGCATGTTTATTTATTTGTGTGAAATTGTAACAGAAAAAAAAACAGTGCTATTGACCTGACAGCAGCAATAAAGGAGCTGATGGCAATAATTAGGGACATGATGGTGAGCGTAGGTGTTTAGTTTGACTGCATTGTTGCAGATGAAATGTGTGTCTCAGCGCTGTGCTTTGAGTGAGAGCCTGGTTGACTGGCATTATTGCATGGGCCAACCCTGCCGCTGTCTGTCGTGCCTGTCAAAGTCATGAGAGGATCACTTTATCATCATTTGTCTGCCGTGTCTGACGCTATTGAGTAGGACGGAGCCCTTAGGGAAATGGGGGCAGGCTGCTGTATTTGCTGTATGGTCCTTTTTTACTTAGTTGCTGGCTTGGCTTTATCAGGATTGTTGTTACAGCCTGTCAAATTGCTTGGTAAGGTTTGTGACACTGCTCACAAAAACGAACAGCTTGGCCTCATGTGGTATTACTCAATATGATGGCTCATCGAGGACTCTGTGTCTAAAACAAACAGCTTGAAGGGTTAGAAATGTGGCTGCATTTACACACAATCAGAAAATATTATCATACAACGTTTTGATTGATGCACTGTCGGATTCCCATTGGTTTGGTATTGCAAATTTACAGTACTGCAAATCACTGAATTATCTGAAAAAACATGATGTTGTTTTTCCTCTTGTATTCTCAGTGCACCATTCACTTCTTTGATAGAAAAAGTCTGGATGGTTGAAGTGTTCCAACTGATTAGTTATAAGACTACTGTTAGTATACTAACAATAGCATGCACGCAATTATAAGGCTAAGGTGAGGCCATGTTAGCTTAGTGAGTGGATGGATGCTATCATTGGCTAATTAACAATAAGCATAGAGCAGCTGAGGTTTATGGGTTTTGCAGATATTGGCCTTGAGTAAAAAATAACAACAAATTGACATTTTTTATCTGATAATTGAATTAGACAAAATCAAAAGGTAACCAATGCTATTACAAAAAAAATGCAATTTTTATTTTTATTTTTATTTTCATAGCAATCAATCCAATACCTGTTGAAACTTCACTGAAAACCACAAATGTCAACCTCATGGTGGTGCCAGAGTAAAAGTCACAGCATCGTGATGTCAATAACAGGATACATTGGGAACCAAGAATGTCTGTGCAAAACTTTGTGCTACTCAGTCTAAAAGGGGTTGATATTTCAATCTGGATGCCACTGACAACATTACCATCCCTAGAATATGTTGCTAGCGTGACAAAATGGGCATCTTAAAAATCTTTGCATTCTCAAGAGAAAGGCCCCAAAGTGACTCAGATGTTTCTTTACTGCAGTTATAATAAAGAAAGTTAAGTTAAATGCTTTACCAAGTCCAAAATACAGTCTCTCACCATCACTAGCAGATGATACAGTGCTCATTATATAAAAACATGACACAACACTGGGAGCTTGTTAGTGCAAAATTATGATGCTGAGAAGCAAATTACACGGGCTATGAGCCTGAGCACAGGAAATCACAGTATTATTCCAATACATTACACTCAAGTGAAACTGATGAAACTTCCTGTGAATCTGAGTACTCATGCTGTGGCCCAGTGGAATGAGGTTAATGAGTTCTGACTGGTATTAACATTAACAGACCATGCCAGTGAAACAGGCCAGTTTGCATGACTCAGACTAACTTCAGTTTGTTTTTGAAAAGATTACCATGGGTAGCTCAGTAGGTATTATAAACTCAATAGGCAGTATCAGTCTTGGTTGGTCAATATGGATGATTCAGTGTCGGTTAACATGTCCTACTTCCAGTAAGCCAACATGCCAGCTGGCTCCCCATCATCCATTGGGGTGGTAATACTGTACTGTATGTACAAGTTTGAAATGAGTCGACTATTTTCCTGGTGAATTTCCAAAGCAAGCAAGGAAAATCATTTCTCCTCTAATCTGGGCTTGGACAGGCAGACTGTCTCAAAAAACAAAAAACAAAACAAAAAACAACAACAACAAAAAACTTACCAGTCTGTGATGGGTCATCACAAGGCATATGTGCACCTAATATGATAAAGCTCAGTGATACTTAATCAACCTGCGGACATCCATCCTTGCAAAGACACCACATGTATTACACACTGCTCTGGGGCAATCCACAATGCAAAATTGATTAATTTTTGCTTTCAGAATGACACAGCTTGATGCATGGTAGCTCTCCACATGTAAATGAACACTTTAAAGGAGATGAATAGCCTCAATGGAGGATTGTAAAGTTCAAGCAGCAGATTTGCATATTTATATTACAAGTTACTGATAATAAGCAGGGCAGGAAGAAGGAAATACACTCCGTTTGTCAATGTACAATTCCTGCATCACAAAACCGTGTCTTATTACCCTCTATGAACTGATATGGTCAATGACTTACTACAATAGCTTGGCTGAAAATGTATTAAACTGTGTTTCCACTTCTTATTAAAATTTAGATGAAGCCATTCACAAGACAAGTGATGATTCATTTAGGACAGCATATCACACAAAAAAATACCCAAACAAAACAAAAAATATCGGTAACACTTTATATTGAGTACACACTATTAAGCATTAGTTAAGCATGAATAAATATTGAATTCATAATTTATAACACATGAATACTCATTAGTATGTAGTTAGTAAACATAGTTTTAATGTTTTACTCATCATTGGTAAGCACAGTAGTTATGGATTAGTAAACACTGAATTCATCATTTATAAAGCATGTTTCTGACGTAAATACTCATTAGTATGTGGTTTACAATCACAGTTGTAAATGTTTTACTCTTCATTAATAAGCTCATAGATATAAATGATGGATTCAGCATTCCCAAGCTGCTCTTACACGTCCAGTATGAATGGTTAGTGAGTGTTAGTAAATGTTTTATAAAAACTCACAAATTTCATTTCCAATGGATGACTTATAAACAGTTATTAATGCAGGAATTCATGAATTCAGGCAGTTACAAAGCACTTACTACTTGTTAATTAAGTATTTTGTGTGAGCTCATCTAAAGTGGGCACTATCTATGCCTTATAGAGCATTTACAAATGAGATAAGGCTGGCAATGCCTCAAGACTCACAAGGAGAGACACAAGGAGAGACACAACACGATATGGTTCATATTGCATTGTATTTATTGCAACTTGGGAATATTATAAGGGTCTGGTAAAACGAAACTTATCAACCAGCGGCAACAATACGGCATCTACATTGATATCAGTTCACTCCGAACCATTGACTGTATAAAGCTCCGAACATACATCCATGACTCCGAAGCAGTCTTTTGCCCCCTGGTTTGGGTTGCACGCGCACCGGCGGTCGCTGGACGTGTGCGTCGACGAGCCCTCAGCACGTCATCAATGTGACGACGCTGGGAGGCGGCAACGCTGCAGCCGGTGCAGCCTGGTGCAGCAGCTAAGATGAATGGAGAGTTGGAGACGGAGAACTCTGCCCAGAATCAAGGGGACTTTACATCCTCAGTAAACATGTTAAAAGCCTGGTGTCAGAACGTTTTTTCGTCTCAATTGATAGTTTCTACCCCCGCACACACTCTGAGGGGGGTGAATTTTTTTTTAACTCTACCGTTTTACTGTTATTAGGTTAAAACTCTGGCCAATTAAACGTTGAGTGACAGGTCCGAGCAGCTCCGTGGACAGCTGCTTCGAGGCCAGTGGGCGGGTTCTCGGCCGGTAAATCCAACATGGCGCTGTTCAGGCCGCCATATTTGAGTCACAAAAACGACTCCCCAAAACCAATGGGTGACGTCACGGACGCTACGTCCATTCTTTTTACAGTCTATGCCCAGAATCGACGAGTCCGGCGGACGCGGGCCCAGAAGAAAGCCGGTGTGGAGATGGATATCGAAGTCGGCGGCCGTCAGCGGCACTAGTGGTGAGTATGTGTTTGTTTTGTTTGCTGCCACACATGGTCCATGGATGATAGCTAACGTTAGCTTGTCTGCAGCTGAAGGCTTTAGCTCTCGCTCCCTGACGTAGGCTACTACCGCGACATGTAAACACACATTTCAGGACCGCTGACTTGTATCATCAGAGCAGCCTCCTTTCATATTTAATAGAGGGGGGACAATACCTAAGTCATAAGTCAATGTGTGACTGTGTGTGTGTGTGTGTGTGTGTGTGTGTGTGTTAAGTTAAATATCCTTTTTCCCCCCCTCTTTTCTTTATTTTTAAACTGTTGATAACTTTACTTTTTTGTTCTCTAAATTGCAGTCCAACATCTGGATGTTTCCCGGTACAAGAAAATTCTCTGGCCGTTTGGTCTCCTGCTTTCAAGCGTGTTGGGATGGACCGGAACACTGCTCCAACCGCAGAGAGCTGCCCCCAGCAAATATAAAGAACTGACTTAATTTTTTGATACCGAAAAAATTAAATAGGCTACAGAAAGATTTTTTTCAAAGAATTATTTGCTGAACTTAAACTTCTGTGATCCACTGTTGGTGTTGGCAAGTTTTTATTCAGCCATGCTTACCCTACATCAACAGAACAGTTGTACAGTTACAATATGTTGGGAAGTTGCAATAAATACAATGCAATATGAACTATCCCTTTGTGTTGTGTCTCTCCTTGGTCTGATAAGATAACCAAGACTTTTATGAGTCTTGAGGCATTGCCAGCCTTAATATCTCATTTGTAAATGCTCTATAAGGCATAGATAGTGCCCACTTTAGATCAGCTCACACAAAATACTTAATTAACAAGTAGTAAGTGCTTTGTAACTGCCTGAATTCATGATTTCCTGCATTAATAACTGTTTATAAGTCATCCATTGGAAATGGAATTTGTGAGTTTTTATAAAACATTTAGGCTACTAACACTCACTAACCATTCATACTGGACGCGTAATAGCAGCTTGGGAATGCTGAATCCATCATTTATATAGATGAGCTTATTAATGAAGAGTAAAACATTTACAACTGTGATTGTAAACCACATACTAATGAGTATTTACGTCAGAAACATGCTTTATAAATGATGAATTCAGTGTTTACTAATCCATAACTACTGTGCTTACCAATGATGAGTAAAACATTTATAACTATGTTTACTAACTACATACTAATGAGTATTCATGTGTTATAAATTATGAATTCAATATTTATTCATGCTTAACTAATGCTTAATAGTGTGTACTCATTATAAAGTGTTACCAAAATATCTAATACAATGTCGCTATATGAAAAAAAAAAAAAAAAATCACAAAAGAAATTTGTTTTACTTATCTCTGTGTTGTTTGCTGATTGACAGCTTAAATCTCATACTGAGGCAGAACCACAACAGCAGTTCAATCCAGCCAGCTATGACAAGTTTTATGTTAAAAAGGTTTTCTCTGCAGTCATCACTTTCTTTTGGAGAGCCACAGCTCGCCTTCACATGGATTTCCTGTTCCTGAGGAGAGATACAAAGACTGGACACCACTAGAGAGACCAACTGCCATTATGTTTTGTGAGGGGGGAAAAACAGGAAGCTTGTGGTGTCCAGTAGTGTTCAGGATGATGTCACTTTTCTCTCTACACCAAAGTATTATGCCAGTGTCCCCAGTTCTCTGTTGTCTACTGTTGCTTTGCTGGGCAGTGACAGAGAGTTGCAGCCAGCAGTCAGGAAAATCAGCAGTTTTTAACTGTAATTTGGCTTGAGTTAGAATGACAATGCAATTGTTACATTCTAATAGTAATATTCCTGTACTAATAAAACCTGGAAAATCAAATTAGTGTAAATTTATTAAAAACAAAACAAAACAGTCTAAATAGAATATTGATTACGGAAACTGGGGCAGCTGGGGTACCTTCCTGAATTGGGAGGGGAGGTCTCTTGTGGGCAACTGGTAACCAGGCTTTGACCATGCGGTCCTTTTCGGCATGTGGGGACACTTCTCTTTAGGCCAGTTACCTGTGGGAACAGACATTGGTTTGCTGTGCAATAGACTTTTGATTAGCCTCAAAGAGGATCTGGCAAAACATCCAGCATCAGACTCATGGGAAGCTTTGCCCAAATCCTTGGCAGAGGTATAGATATATCGCTGAGGTATAGGTTTTTTGGTGGTCAAACACCAAGGTTTGAGATCTACCCTGAGAAGGCTATGGAGCTTTTAGGGCTGTTTTGAGTGACACTCTTCAGTGTCACATGGAGGTTGGGGATCGTAACTAAGGAGAGAGGGAATGTAATATACCAAAAAGGGGACCAGCGAATGTGGTCAAACTATTAGGGTGTCATACTGTTCACAATCCAGGAGAAAGTCTACAGTATGCCAAAGTGGAAAGGAACGACCGATTGTTAATGTTAAGACTCAGGGAAACTATCTGCATTCCTGGCTGTGGAACAGTGAACCAATTCTTTACTCTGGTAAGATTACTTGTGGGGTCATGGGAGTTTGACCACTGAGTCTGGATGTGCTTTGTGGATTTGAAGAAGAAGAAGGCCTACGAATAGGTCCCTCCGTGAATCTCATATGGACTACTGTGAGAATATGGGGTTCCACGGCCACTGCCATGAGCTGCCCTGCCCCTGTATTACTAACATGTGGGCTGTAACCATACTGTCAGCAGGTCCAATAACTTTGATGACCCCAATTTTAATTTGTCCTAGTTTTGTTTGTGACCAATTACCAGCACAACCAATATGATCCCCACCAGCCTCAGTGTTGTGTTTAGTGCTAATGCATTATGCTGTTATTGCGAAGTTAGCATGCTAAACTATTATGGTAATGTGGTAGTATTTATGTGCTAAACAGACAGCCACTAATTATAAATGTTTACACATTTTAGGGTTTATCAGTTGACTGTAAAGTATTGCTAAAGTAATCTTACACACAAAACAGTACACACTGTATTTTTCAACAACAGTACAAAACTGTAGATTTTAGTGATGGCAAAGAATGTTAATTTTACAGTAACATAATGGCAACCCTGCTGCCAGTTCTTTACTGTTATTTTACCAGAAAAGACTAGCAATGTCATTGTGAGCATGTATGAGACCTCATAGTCTTGTAAATGTACAAGGTTACTGGTTTGAAGGAACTTTTTCTTCCTCAATTAGCCTAAGTACTATTAAGCAAAGCACCAAGCTACTAGTTAATGTGGCTAAAAGTTGTTAATGTTAGGTAGGTAAATGCATTTACAATATTATATTAACAATAAATTCAAGTCAACTTTCTTTTTTTCCACAAGAACTCAATGACTAAGGTCATTATTTACTCAGAGCTAAGTGATCTTTTATGGAGATATAAAGTATTATAATAGCTACTATCAGATACCAGATAGACTTCAGTGGCTTCTGTGATATGAGGGATGGAAGAGAACATATGCTGCATGAAGCCATTGGTCGAGAAAGATGATACTGCCAAAACAAAACACAATATATGAGTAATCTAATATGTGCCATATGTTGACCATACATATAGGACCTCCTCTCTTTGCTGAAGTGAAAAATGAAATCAAATATCACAAATGAGGAGAGGCCATTAAATTAAGATGATAGTGACTAACCAAGTGTAACACACACCGTCCTTTGAATGAGGCATTTTTTTTGTGTTTGGCTGACACTCAATATCTCAAGTTGGTTTTTGCCCCCTCTCCTTTTCATCAAGTGAATTGCTCCTATTGAGCTCCTTAGCAAGTCATTATAGTGTGGTGCTTGGAGAGGACCTAGCCCTAGGCTCCAGGTGTTAAAACACACTTGGCTCGGACAGCAGGGCAGACCAGCAGGAGAGTCACCCAACCAGGCTGCTCCTCTTCACCTCCTCCACTCTATCACACTGTACTAGCGCGGTACGGCACGGCTCTACTCGTTTTTTTTGCTTTTCCACTAGCCCTTAGTAGGCCTGGTCGCGACTCTTCCAGTGACGATGCTCTAGCCAATCAGTGGAAGACTGTCGGCTGACGTCACGTTTTAGAATCGCTTGAAACCTGGGCTGAGGTATTACCAGAAAAGTACCATGTACAGTACCAGGTAGGCTACCAGGGACTGGTGGAAAAGCAAAAACAAACAAACGGGTAGAGCCTTATACGCACTGAATGTTCACACACATTCCACCACAAATGGTGGCAATGCACAAAAACGACACACACATCTCATTCACTATAGTATAACTGCATGTCAGGGTTAGACATTAGCTTAGCAAATCAATTCACAAAATCATAACTATACAACCATCTCTCCAAATCTTGACCTTAACCCTTATACACAGAGTTACAAAATGTAAATGAACCCAACTACTGTAACACCAAGGCGTCTGGACTGAAAAATTATTTCCTTCTTATGGATACTGCTTCTGTTTTGTGAGGTCTTTGTTGAGTATAATATAGTTCACACACATGCTGCCCATACTACACATTAGTCCATAAATGGGAGTCCACCAACTGAAAGTATTTATTACCGATTCATATTATAACACTCGGCAGACATTTAGTCAGTACTCTGCTGTGCAAATCATCCCCTCTCAGTATCTAATAGGAATGTTAGTTTTGCTAATGAATTGTTCATAAAAAGCTAACAGAAGACAGATGTAGATTTAATTGAATCTGGTACAATTGCTGTGACTATTGAAGAATGAAACATTTTTGTTGGTGTATTTATGAAGCTGATGTTGGCAAGGACAGGAAAACGGCTGAGACCTTGCGCTAGGCCGAGCCATAAATCTCCATCATTTTAACAAGAAGAGACAGGAACCAATTTGTGAGATTTATGTTTTTTTCCCCTCAAATATGAACCAAGTACAGACATATCTGTGAAGCCATGATGATAACGCTAAATCTAATCAGAGTGGAAAATGAATTTTAACGGGCTTGTCGTTACAATTTAAGACTCATAAGGAGCTACTCCTTCTGTCACGTTAATTCAATTCCCGATCACAATGATCTCCACAGAACGCAGAAACTTCTGAACCATAAAGAGGGGCTTTAAGGGCAAGCATTGCATGTTTGAGAGGGCGAGATGGATCCTGTAATTGAATAATAAACAATGTCTAAATTGCATTATAGTCATCAAGAGTAAGTGGATTAGAGGGAAAAATGCAAGCAAACCACATAATAATAACATATAAAGAAATGGATTGAGAGCAGTCTGTTGGTCATTGATGGGACAGGAAGGGTCTGTGCTGTGCGGCTGCTGTAACTCTCTGAATGTGCCACTTTCAGCCTGCCTCGCTTACAATGGAGGTTTCATAGTCAAGTGAATGAACATCATGGACAAGCTCACACAAAAATGTATGCAAACAAGTCACACACTGACTGTAAATGAAAATATACAACATAAAGTAACAACTCCAGGTTCTGCATGTGAAAGACTCTGTTGCTTCACAGGCTCTGACCTAAGTTTAGACTAATACTATTAAAGCAGAATCACTGATATGTTTATTCCTCTGAAGGGAGAAATTAGCATCAGAAAATTATATTATAGATGAAAGGGTCTGATCTTATTATGTAAATACATCTCTCATGACAGAGGAAGGGATCTTTTTTTTCCAAAAGAAAAGGAAAACCACAAAACCATAAAACAACGTTAATGTACTGAGGTGGAAGAAAATGTGAAGTGCTCAATCCAATCATTACACTTGGGGAGTCATATAAAAGTGGTGGAAAAAAAATCAACCAGTGAATGCACCAGCTTAGATTTTTTTTTTTTTTGGCAAACCTATTAATTTACTGGAGTCAAGCAAAGTCAGCAGCAAGGACATTTTCACACCTTCTTAAAGGGAACTCACAACTGTCACCATACAGCCTTCACAGCAGATGGAATCACCGTGAATGTGTATGAAGGAACATGGATCGTTTGTATTAGCCGCATAGATCAGACCACCATCCTTCTCACTCATTAGATCCTCTTACACAACTCACTACTTAACCACACAGTTTCGTGCACAGTCACCAGTTCACCACAGACCAACCATTTTTCCCACTGGAGGAATTAAGCGAGACGTCCTGGAAGAGTGAAGAATTCAGTTCAGCTCACCCAGCATGCCATGTCTTGCATGGTGTAATCTGATAATATCAATCATAATTGTGTTAGATGTAATCCATCTGACATTCAGTTTGTCGGGGTCAGGGTAAAAAGCAGGACCCCACTTGCCATCAATTATCAGACATAAGAGAGTAGTGGATGGAGCGCTCCTCTATAAATAATATGGTGGCCCCGGCACGGCCGATCGATGCTGTACAGTTCCACTGTCATGGCTTTAATGGCAGCTGGCTTTCTTGGCTGTGTGGATCAATAGCGTGTCTCCTTGGGGCTCAGTCTGGGTCCCGGTCATGCCTGGTGACGGGGACATAAATGACACCTCTGTTGTGATTGGAAAAATGCAATCCTTTAGGGTTATTTAGTCTCACAACTGGGTGTTTGGTCTTTTTCAAATGCAGAGGCTACAGTGGGGACACCTGTTGAGAAAAGTTGGATCTCTGATCATCTGCTGATACTTTGTTCTCCAAAAGAAGGCCTCATTTTACTTTTACAATGAAATCTCTTGTTATATGTATTTACTTTCATCTACAAAGGGCAATGTCTTTTTGACTGATTTTAGTTCTCATAAAGGTAAAATCACAGTTGCAGAGTTACATAAACAAGACCACAGGAAAAAATATACATACAAATTTCCCAGCACTACAGATTTTTATTTCCAATGTTCCCAGGGTATATAAACAGGAAAAGTGGGCCCTTTAAATTCCAAACGGGGTGGTTTGAAGTGATGTCTAATTGAAAAACATGAAGAGTCACAGCTGCTCAGTCTGAATGTCAATGGAGGCAAGAATGACAGGCAGCACAGCAGGCAACCAGGCCAAGATTGCTTGGCCAAGACTTACGAGACACATAAACAAACGCACACAAACTGAGTTAACATGGAGACGCCGACACAAAGCCAAACTAAGTGCTATCAACTAAAAAAAGGGGAGAAACAGACAAATAAAACCACTAAGATGGGGGAGATGGCTAAAGTGTTCTGACTTCAAAGTAACACAAGAAGAGAGGTTAAAAAACCTGACCCTTGAAAACCAAGATGTTTATCATAAGGACATAATGTTGGTTGCATGTAAAGTACTGAAACAATTAATAGATTTCCGCTGCGTGTACACACACGCGCACACACACACACACACACAGTGGGAGTGAGAGGGAGAAATACTTTGAGCTTGTTTGAGTTTCCCTCTTTAAAACAAAACAGAAATCAATATTTTACATGGGGTTAAAGGAGAGGCAGTGAAAATATAATATTTAGCATGAAGGAAAACATGTTCTCAAATGTCAGCGTCACATGTAATAATATTGAATATCTCTGGGGTGAACAGATAGCTGTGAGATAAGAGTTGTTCCTGTCACCGAGAGGCCAGAGAGCTGACACAAATCTGAGCCCTTGTCCATTTTTATGGGGGAGGTGGCCAGACTGTAAGGGTTGATGGTGTGAGAGATAAACTACATTTGTAATTAACAGAGACATGGGTGAGCAGGCAAGTGAGGCCTTGTTTGCCAGTCTGCCTACTCTGTTGCTCTTTTCCCTCCCGGGGTTGTTCTAAACCAGGATAAAATGAGAAGGAAGAGTCTCAGCTTTCAGAATATATTTCAGACATTTCTGTTTCATTTTGGCAGAAGAAACAGCCTGATGTGAATGAATCAACTTCTGGTGGAGCAGTCAGGGTGGGGAGGAGCTCCTGAGAGCATGTCTGACTTTGATGTTAACACAATCCTTCTCTAAAAAAGTGTGCTGGACAACTTTTGTTCCCCAGCAGTTCAAATGCTCAGACAAAAATAGTATTACAGAGCTGCTTCACTCGTGTAAATGTATACTGATACCAGATAAGCTTTGTTATACAGGTGTTACACTGTAAAATCAAAGACAAAGTCATAGTTCAGCTTCCATTCTGTGGCACGTCCATGTTGTGTAGCTGTGACATGCGGTAAGACTTCCTCGACTGATTGCCTTTTCAGTGAGACAATACTTGGAACAAAGAACAAGCCTGACACTGTTCACAGTCAGCGGCCTACAACAAAGGGAAACACAGAGTAAATGGCTCTCAGGGCCTTGACCACACTAGAAACAACACTCAGGTAAAATTCCTGTGCACTTTTCCCAAAAGCTTATTTCACTGAGAACAAGAAGAAACTTGTGTAAGTATAAATCAGTGCTCCAGAGGCTGTGTTCATTGTCCACAGACCTCTTTCCCAGAGAAGTAATTGAGTGTGGAGGGTTGCTGATGCTGGAAGAGAGGGAGAGTGTGTTTCTGCTCTGCTGCTACCATCGGCCACTCAGGGCCCAGGTTGCCCTAGAACTAATGGAGCTTCCTCTGGGCTGCTTTTCCCCTCAGATGGGCACAGCTGGGGCAGATCCCCCCAGTCGACCCTCCACACCCATACCAAGGTGCCGCCTCCTCCCCTGTGCTCCTGCCTCCCAGTCCTGCTGCGCCAGTGCTGCGGCTGTGCATTCAGTCTGCTGCACAGCACTCACTCCTAACAGGAGGGGAGGTGAGTGTGGGAGTTCCAGGCGTGGGTGGACCACCGTGATGAGTGCTGTCAGGCCCATATCTGCCCTCAGAGAATAGAGAACGAAGGGCGGTTGTATCGCCTTGCCCATTTCTACATAGCAGGTGTCACCACAGAGGCCAAGACACCGCCATGCTTAAATAACAAAGCCACCTAAACGAGGGCAATGAAGCTGGCTGTGTGTGCTGTGCCAGAGGGTGGTCGGCTTTTTGATATGCCTCTGTGGAGCAGCCCTGTGGGCTCGCTCAGTCCTCCACCTCCTTGACATTTTACATGGCCTGGAGACAAGGCTGGGAAAAAGAACCTGTGTCATAAAAACATTACTACAGTGCTGTGAAGCAGGCCCACAGGACCGTTTGATGTTTTTCAGTCTGCATTCTTCGTCAACATAAAAACATGTCAGTTTAACTTTACCAACCTTTACTATTATTCTGTGTGACATAGTATAGATGCCTAAAGTAAATTATACATAGAAAATGAATTAATAATTGAAAATGAATAATATTCATATTACAGTACACATACAGCTGCTTCACTCCATCACACCACCAAAGGTATGGTTTGGCAATATGTCTGCGGTGATGATCTTCCACTAACCGTATCAGGGAGCCAGGACTCCTCTACCGCTTGTTGTGTGACGGATGGTGCGTGTGTGAGCGGGTTATAAAAAAAGTGTACTTCCACACTGTGGAACTTGTAAAACATAGCGAGGGCTACACCCTCTGCAGCCACACAGCAGGATCCAATTAGGACTCTTATCTACTAATTATGTCCCTTACACATCTGCATTCCAGAATTTAAAAAAAAAAAAAAACGCCTGCTGTCCTCTCTCTGTAACAAGCTCTCGAATTAATGAGATTGCTCTGTAATTGAACCTCTTCATGGGTCCCTTGGCAGGGAAAATACGCTAAGTTAAATTTGTATTAACACAGCATCAATCATAGCTGATCAAATGATAAACAGTGTTGATGATCACAAGCGCAAAGTGGTTGCAGCTTAATGTAAATGTGCTGTCCACCTTGGAGCAGAGGCACATGCAGTGAGAGGGACGAAGGTGCTGGGAAAGGTGAGAGCGAGTAGGCCTATTCCAGGCTGGGCCACTGTGGGGTGCTGTGCTCCAGATCACAAACTGTCAGACAGAACTCCTGTGGATACACAAACACATTCAGTATGACCATGTTTGTGTGTTGTATAGTGTACTTGCATGTGTGCAAAAAACACAAATAGACACACAGACACGAAGCTATGGACAAAAGTTCAACTTGGTACTGAGTTGAAATATGTCCTATTCTGAGTTAAACTTATCAGAAAGCATATTACAAACAGTAGTGGTGTTATTTCTTGCTTTTTAATTTGTCTTATAGTGTGCCAGACCAAACACAAACACAACAATTTGGTATATGCAAAGACAATAATCAGACATGGCTTCTGGCTTACACTGTAGATCAGGACATCTTTACAATGTTTTTATTTAGATCTCTCAATAATTCCAGTTAACCCCATGTTGCATCATATGTGAGCATAGGACATAATGCTTACATCAAAGGATCAATGTATATTTGTGGTGAAACTGAAGTTCTGACAAGGTTTAAGGTTCACATGCTAATGAATGTTTGTCCCTTACTGCGTGAATTTGAACTCGGGTTAAACAAAGTCACAAGTTTCAGTATGACGAAAAAGAGTAGAGTTCATTCAAGTTTCCATGAACATTAATTCCATGAATGTAGATTAAATCAAACAAACCTTATGTAACTTGAACTCTATGTTCAGATCATGGTACATCCACACATAAACTAGATACAAAAGGTGACAGATGCTTAATGTAAGATGGAAGTGAATTTAAAAATGACAACTATGCTATATTTTACAGGACAAAGGCTGTTATCTTTACTATTCTTTGACATGAATATAACAGTTTCTCATTATTGACAATAAATTATTGTAATGTAGCAAAACAGGCTTAAACTACCAACATTACAATTTCTGGTGACCATTTCTAAGCACACAAAGGTTCTGTGCTTTCCCAGGCTGTTTCAAGACTTTTTAGCGAACACAGTCATACACTCAAGTGTCCTCAGAGTTTAACAGGTGCTTGAGAGTTAAGAGAGGGAGACATGCTTACAGTGTGGAGGTTAGCACAGGTATGTAGAGTGGAGTCCCAGTGGTAAGCACTGAATAAACAGCATGACAAGATGGAACATATTCATCACTTTGCACGCCATTTAACAGTACTCTCTCCTCAGAACGCTCTTTTTTTCTTTCTTTCTTTTTTTTAATAATAAGAATTTCATTTATTTTGTTTTTAAGATTTAAGATGTTCTTGAAATGGTTTTTCATGACAACGCAACATAACAACATAACAATCTATCTATCTATCTGTCTATCTGTCTGTCTGTCTGTCTGTCTGGAGGTGAGGGGGGGAAGTGAGTGCTTCTCTTGTGTGTTGTGTGTCAGTGATAACAATAATTACCCTTTTGTGTTTTTTTTCAACACGAGTAATACTATTAATCAAAGTTGCCACTAGCCACGCTCCTTTTAAAACTTAAAACTTTTTGTCATTTAGCTTCACAAGCGTCTAATGTGCCATGCTCCAGAAACAAATAGACACCAAGACCAAGGTGGAAATTTAAAACCATGTGTATTTTGGAAAGACACACTTTTCTCAATATTTAAATCAGGTTCCATTCAATTCAGATATACTGCACAACATTTTGGTCAGAATATAGGATTTGACTTTAAGATGAATACTCAATATATGAATAATGTAATTCAAACTTACCAATAAAAATAAAAGTGTGTAGATAGAGTCAGCATACAGTATTCCTGTGTCTTCATATTAAATGTTTGTGACACACTGTACTGTACCTTTTCTGTTGTAGTTTTATCATGCGGAGAATCAGATCTCACACCAACGCAGTGGCTCAATCTTTCTGAGAAAAAGAGAAGAAGTGAAAGGAGGTGGGTTTACAGTGTCCTGGCTTGTGTTGGTGTTTTGCTCTCCTCTCTCCTCTCCTCCTGCCTGCAGCCTGCTGACAGTACAACCACAAGCATAAGAGTTCACATGTCCCGTTCATCTCAAACAGGATACCCACTGTGGAGGAGAATAGCAATTAGCATGCTAAAGGTAGCACTATTGTGGGGCCATGCTTGAGCCCCCCCCGCTGAACCAGTCTTCCCATTACTAGCGTTGGTAATGGGCAGATTGGTTCAGTGTTTACACAGGATAATCAAGCATGTGGAGTTTAGTGGACACATTTTGAAGGCTAACTTGTGTTAAACTGAGGTCATACACTCAGGGGGGAGCTGAAATGGAGCATCCTATTAAAGACATTTATTCATTCAAAGATGATGACAATATACAGAACAACATTATGATAATAAATGCATTGGCTGAGTGGTACTATTCTGTGACATCAGTTCTTGATATAGGCCTACTTAAAATATGAATTAAGTGTAGATTTATGTTCACATTGTTGTTCAAGATATGTGTGTAAAAGCAGTTATTAACTAACTGTTATTTAAACGGACACTTAAGTCTATTAAATCACCTAAATACCTATAAGAGTCTATGTCTATACATTCTATTTAAAAAAAATATATAAGTGTGAGCAAATCCTCAGAGGATTTCAAATACATTTTTGCTTGAAATGAATTATCAAAGATGTCATCGATTAACTTTACTGTGATAAATCAATGATTTAATGCATTGATGATTTCAATAAATTTGAATGATTTCTATGTTGTACCTCTGTACTTGTCTGAAAGAACAAACAATACAATTACAGCAACTACATTACCAACTGCACTGAAGAAAAATGTATTTTCTCCTCGCTTTATGTTTGCCAAATTCATATAAAAGAAAACATTTTTTTTTACATCAAAATCAATGTATTTTCTCATCCCGTGAAACAATTTCTAACATTTAAAGACATTTTATACTGCCAGTGTCACAGCCTCCAGCTGGACCTTGGAGCTGGTTTGTGAGTATGTGCCATCTCTGTGTCTGTGATTTCTCTCACTCTGAAAAGCATCTTTTCCCTGCTAGCGTAACTGCTATCTTTGACTCCCAAACTTATATGGTCCCACTTGTTTTCACCATTTTCATCGTCTTTATCTGTTTTGAAATAGAGGCAGTGTAGAGAAGTCCCTCACAACAGAGAAACCAACAAACTTAATGCGTGATGTACTTTCAATGTGATTGGCTATTGTAGACAGCAATCAATATCCGTGACAAATCCTTCCCTACCTTTGTGTTTTTACCAGAAACACTTAATCATGCGGACCTGAATGGTAGTCCGATGTCTGATTCAGGATGTCCTTATGATAGAAACTACACAAGAAGTTGAGCTGTAAGCTCTCACCCATAAGAAGTTGACAATCATTATGTCACCTACTTTGAAAAGCTCAGGCTGTCACACTAAAACATGAAGCCAGTGTTTTTAAAATTCATTCATGAAGGATACATTCTGTTTCTGTGGCAAATGTTGACTCAAAGTGAAAGGAAGCTCAAAAAAGACAAAAAACAAAGATGGGTCTTCAGATTTAGGTGGTTTGGAGTTGAGAGAGTCTGCGTTGCCTGTGTGACATCAAGGCTACAGATCAGAGTGTGTGTGCTGAGACGGACTCGAGCAGTCCTCATCAGCTTATGGTAATGTTGTGAGCACTGTGACTGCTCCAATAGAAAGCCAGCTGACAGCCAGTGACATGGCCTGCCCGTCACCTGACACCTGCCAATAGAGGGGGAGGGCCACACACACACACACACACACACGCCAACACACACACGCAAACACATGCACACATACACACACCTGATAATCATTGAATTATACACAGTGCGCCTCTTTCACTAACCTCTCCTCTCCCGGGACCCAGCTGTTCATGAAATACCTCCCAGTAAGACAGTGGGGATGGAGGAGAGGGGCAGCTGGGGGAGGCTGGAGGAAGGGGCGGAGGGGAAGTGGAGAAAAGGCATTAAAAAAAAAAAAATCACGCCCCACTGGCTCCCAATACCATGCACATTTTTAAGAGAACCAAAGTGAAAAGATACAATTTCACTCAATACGGCAGCCTGCAAAGGCAAGCACAAAGGAGACAAGATAGTGCAATCCAGAGGTCACTGACACTGCCTCTGCTGTAATTACTACACTTCCTTAATACTTCTGAAATGCAACTGTTCTCCCACCCCCCTAACCCTCCTGAACAACCTAGAACACACACACACACACTGACACACACAAACACACCTTGTCCAGACCAACATTAATAGAGAGAACAGTATTCACTAGCAGGCCCTTGTGAGCTCAGTGCTGTGTTCATTTTCGCAGGATTTTCAGTGTCCTGATATCATTGATATATGATGACCAAAACCCAACCTCTGCCAGAAAACATATTCCCTATCCTCACTTCTCATTCCGCTGATTGTCAAAAGTTGAATAAGATACATAGTAACAGCAGCTCTTTGGTCTCAAGTAACATGACTGTGGCATTAAACTACAGGTCACAGAGATGCAAGAGTATCAAAGCTGAAATAGGTAAACCAAACCCAAACAAGCAGTAACTCAAATGGACATAAAAGGTGTTGCAGACCTATGGGTTTGGTCTGGTCTCCCCATGGAACTTTAAAGTCTATTATTTGGCTTTAGTCTGTGTTTGGTCAAAATATAGGTCTACTGCAACTTTTCCCTTAAAGTACAGGGTTACAGCCAGATTAATCTGGAACAGTTTTCAATTGTAATTCAGGTTCAAGTTTGCAATTTTCAAACAAGAAAGTAATGGTAAAATCCAAAGCGATTCAAAGAGCATCTTCTGTTTGTACACTGCTTGACATTTTATCATTTTTCAAATCAAAGTTCTGTCCCACAAGAGAAATTCAAGGGTTGAGCGGGAATGAATCACATCAAAAAGCAGTGTATTTGTCTTGGGTTAAGTTTTGATGTGTGTGCTTGTGTTGCTGTTTTAAAGGATTGCAAGAAGGGTAAAAGGAAAGGGCTGCAGTCAACAAAAGGCATTATATACCGTGCCCTGCCAACCACTTAAGATATCTTTGAAGATGAATCAATCACTATATTATAGTGAAAGTCCACAAGGTGCCTGGCTCATGATCGAACACTGCGTCTGCACTTCATAGCAGTCTACAGGGCATTGATGCTCTGATTGATCGCAGAATGGAAGTGACTGGAAAGAAGAAAAGGATTACGCTTGTCAAATGCAGTCAATACACCAGGCCGGTGGTCAAATGTTTGCAGTAAATCTCAAATAGTGTCTGCAAAGCTAAAAAGGAAAAACAAAAAAAAAAGTGGGGAAAAAAAAAGAAAAAAATTCATTTGCTCAGAGGACCATCCTCTTGCATCCCCACTCAAACTGACAGGCCTGCAAATATGCAGTGGGATGACTAGCCTAAGGATTTAGGAGATTAGCAATGCTTCAAACATCAAAACAACCCTTTCTATTATCTTGAGAGGAACCTGCCATCTAAAAGTGAGCAGATTTAGCTCAGAACAAAGAATAAACTGTTTCATACACAATCGATGTGCATTATTGTTTCACATCTGCAAGATTGTGATTTCAAACTCTTCACACCACAGGTTCAGTGTGTGTCTCTTGACAGTGCTGGTATTAAGTGTTGCCCCTTTTGAAGAATGTATGCACACAAGTCAAAGCATCAAATCCCTCCATTGGCATGAGGATATTGGAAACAGGTAACAATGATATCTGCGCATCAACCAGAGCTCAGCACGGCTGCTATTGGGCTTAGTGTATTCAATGCGCCAATAGCCTGAGTGTTATTTACAGGGGGTTTTTCTTTTATGGAAAAATCAAGATGTGATTGATTCAGGTTAATGTGACTGGAAGCCAGCACCAAGCAGCATTTCAGTGCTCAGGTTAACAGAAAACCCTAACTTCCATAAAGTGCTATAGAGATAAATCACTGTTATCTTGACAGCACTGACAGCAGTTTAAGCAGCGGCAATCATCGGAAGCACCTCCGGAGCCCCTGCGCTGCATTTTGCAAAATGTCATGGGGGGTTGATGGAAGGGGTGGAGACGGGTGGGCTGGCAGAGAGATTCAAGCTGGGGGGAGGAGCGGGTCACTGGGAGAGATGGTCATATCAACCACCCATCAGTGTGCAGGTGCTCTACATAAACATCCCAGAGCAGTAAGCAAATTCTGTTGACGAATAAAGGTAATAAAACAGAGAGGGGTTGGAGGGGCGACCGATCCCCTGTGTATTCCCCTCGCACTACGCGCTCACTCACTCACCAGCTCACCCGAGTGAGATTATGGTGTTTGCTTTTATCTGTCAGAGATCAATATTTCAAATGTCCGATAAAAGAGAAAATTGAACTGGGAATAGACTGAAGTGCTGTAAAAGTACAAAGCACAATTATCAAAAAGCACTTAAACTGCCTAATAGGATACACATATTAAAAATGCTCAAATGGATGTCTCACAGCCATAATGAGTGCTGGTACTGGTCTCCCATCCCCACTGGCCTCACTGCTGTCTTTTGATCACAACACAGTGCCCTTCTGGATGCAGTCACAGTGGTCAATGCACTCTGGGTAGTATATGGACCCCTGGAGGCGCTAACTGTGTTTTAACACACCACCATTAGGTGTGATTGGGCTCTTTTGGCCTTTATGGGAAGTGCATTACGGATTTAAACTTTGTGTGAGAGTGCTAACTGTGTGATTCAAGGACATGTGACAGACCCTTGGAAAACAAACAGTAAAGGAGGCGAGTTCATAACCCCCTTTGTTATAGGTACGTCACTCATTTTACCCTGTGTAATGGGGTAACGTGCCATTGCCAAGAACTCTCTTTCATATCATGCTTGCAGTACAACATTAGACTATTAGGGTTCTGAGTAGCTCAGCATATAAAGAAACTGACCACAAGGTTGAGGGTTCAAGTCCTGGTGAAATTCAATGGGCAGAGCACTATGGCCCTGGAACATAACCCTGGATTAAGTTTAATTCCTCCTGTGACAACCCTGTCTCCTAGAAATTACACTCAGTGCTTAAACTGCTGTCCCAGCATAATGGCAATGTAATCACTGGCAGCTGGACTATGTTCAAAGGCAAAAAAAACCCTTTTTTTCTGAATGAATGAAGTGCTACATTTATTAACAACAGAGTTGCCGAGGAGATGGAGAGCTTACATTCATGAAGCTATCTACAGTTACGCTGGGAACATAGTGCCTGTGTTGGTTGCGCGTGGCGGCTCACACGTGTGTTCTGCATGTGTCCTGAGTGACATGTGTGTGTCAAGCAGGCAGTATGTCTGCTCTGACTTGTTAACACACCATGCAGACAGTGTTGTGCTCACAAGACAAGAGATTGGACCATGTCTTCTCAGTAGCGCTTTGGAGGCTGTAGTGAGTTGCTATCAGAAAGTGACTTGATGAGCCAGCTGGGGCTGGCTGGTTAACTTAAATAAAATAAAGAGAAACAACCTTGGCATTGTTTTCCAACATCTGTAAATGCTAATATTGGTCATGTAGCAATAGCAAAGCTCACAAATAACTCCTTTAACAAAAATACAATCCACTGACAATCATATTTCTTAAAAAGATGCTACGCTAATTTTCAGACAGTAACATATCATTGTTTCAAGATACAGTACAACAACAGATTTGGTTGGTTGACAAATAAAGTAAGGAAAAATCTTTGTCTATCTGGCATTCTATGTGATTTTACATGCGAAGCCACACATTCTTACTTCCATCGGTTACATACAGTATTTTTTTCAGGACACTGTGACACCACTTTTTATGGCACTGGGAACTAATTTACTGGCACTGGGAATCCATTAAAAAAAAAAAAAAAAAAAAATGTACCTTCATATTTCAGTGTACTTTTGCAACATAATGGCAGCAGACTGGTCATAATGGCCAGGAAGGATGGCAGACGTACAGTATAATGGGCACAACTGTAACTGAGATTCACAAAAGCACTCTGATTGAGGTGAGAGAAAAGTTGTGGTTCTCGATATCTTAAGTGATCCACAGAGAACTTTGGTTCTACGTTTCCTAATTAAAGGAAAACACACACTTGACACAGACTGAGGTGGGATTTTGTTATTCTTTAGCATCCTGTTGCAGGGGAGATTAGAAATAGCAAGGGCATGATGCAGAAACTAATTCTACAGTGTATTATATTTGGAATATCCCTTTAAGCAGTGAACATTAGATCATGAGTCAGCGATGCAGGTTTCCATTATGAAGATATAGAAAGCTTGCTTTTACTGATATCCGGGAATCTCCAGATAAAGACATCCTATTACTCCTTGTCATGATATGATACCCTGGCCTATTCCTCTCCAGCCTATCTAAATGATCCTTCATTACAAACCTGATCAATATGCTCTCTTGATTAAGTGGGATGAGAGACACTTATTTCATTTTCAAGCATTTTTACGAATCGATGGCAAGATTATCTTCCAACAACGACAGAGATGCAAGGAGGGCATTCTGAACACAAGCCAATAACATATCTCTCACCCTCTGGTTTTTCTCAAACACCCACCAAATACACACATACACCCACACACCAACACACACACACACATTCTGTATGTATTGAAAATATACACTTACATAATGTTTTATCCCTTGCAAAACTTGCATTAATAAGGGCACATATGTACGTAAAAACACACACTGAAACACTGACAACACAACTGCAAGTAAATCATGGAACTTGGTAATCGCTGGCCTAATATAATTGCAGACAGAGCTTTTAATCGGGAATGGTAAGACATTAAGTAAATTAGTTTTTAAAGATTTAAGATGTTTAAAGATTTCATTTGCAGGTACCTCTGATTCAGTGTGGCAAGGGGAATCACTGTTGATTGAAACTGATAGATGGGGGAGCTCTGTAAAATGTGTCGACACTGCAAAGCCAGGCTTCATTATGGAATAGTATTTACCTCACATTTTCTCTGTATAGGGTTTTAACCTTTGTTTATCATGTGAAGAGTGCATGGTGTTCTCTGGTAAGAACTGCTTTACCCTTACATTTTCTTTCCAAATATACTGTATGTAAGGTAGGTCTTATACTGTGCTGCAACAACATGCCATGCTTAAGCACCTTGATTGTAGTTTTTAAATAGAGTAAGAAAGCTCAACAGTTGGGGAAGTTTGTGTTTGTGTTGTCTGGTTATAAATGACTTGAAAATAAAGAATGCCCTTTTGATCTCATATGTGTGGTGGAAATGGCTATGAGAATCCAACAATGTGTATTCCAAACTTTGAGAATTTCATTGGATGTTGTGTGCACCATTCAGGATTTTCAGTACTTTATTTATTCTTCTTATTATATTTTTCATTTATGTTCTATGGCTAGAAATAGCACATTTAAACTCTGGATTCAGATTACACTGCATTGACACAAATGTCATCAAAATGAGAATGACAGAAACACACCTCTCATTTTAATTTGGGAATGTTTATGCATTATTTCAAGGTCTGTAGTTCCCGTGCTCAACTTGTAGTGCCACCAGAAAAACAACCCAAGTTAGCCTCCTTAGCTGTTTATGTATATTAAACGGACAACTGTGGGTCCTAGCCATTCAGAATAATATATAAGAAAGAAACTGCTATGTATGGGTTTCCTCTTTGAGCCTCTTGTTATTGCAGCTGAAACAATATAACGAGAAAACAGCATTAGCGCAAAAACTATGCCTAATGTTTATGCTGAGCTAATCTAATCAAATTCTGATTCTGGTCTTGTAACATAAAGACATAAAAGAAAAGGCAAAGTTATTATTTAACACTCAGAAAGAAAGTGAATAGCTATATACATAAAGGGTTAAAGTATTCTTTTGGTAGGAATAAAAGAATTCCAAGTTTTACTATGACATTCCCAGGTATTTCGCTTTTTTTCCACATGCTACTCTAACCTTAAAGTGAGCGCCATCCACTTACGACCAAGAAAAGATACTTGTGGTAAAAGCACAGAAACCACAGGAAACAAGAAGCAGTCATATTACTATCAGCCTAAGCCTGTTGGAGATGTTCTTTTGTTATTCAAGTCGGGGATGTTAAGTGTTTTTAAGCCCAGCTACATCCGAGTCCCACTCTCAAGGACGGAAACAATGAGAAAAAGGCCCAGGAGAGGATACATTTTTTCCCTTTTCTGTTCAGAAATACAACATTTTATAGGTTGACCCATTAAAGAGGGGGCACCAGAGTCACTCGAGGGACTTCAATTAACCCCGGGGGCAGTTTGGTCTGCCGCTCACTGCGTCTGGGCACAGGCTCTCCAGGGTTTGCCTCACGCTCTGGCCACCTGACAGTGAGCTAAACAGATTCAATCGATGCCTGTAAAAGAGAGGCGAGCAAGGTGGTGTGTTGTCACCCATCGCACTACACTCTTCCTCCTCCTTCTGGTGCCCTTCAGCTTTAATTTTTCCAGGATTCAAATCACATTTTTGATATTTGCTTTATATGATAGAAAACTGAAGAGAAAAATCTTCAGGGAAGAATTAAAGGCTGTGCGCTGGCCTCGAGGGTACCGATCTGAGGCTCAACCTAATTTGGAAAAATAGAAAGGTCTTGCTGTGTTATTATCATTTGTGCTGGTGCATTTGATACTGGGCTGCCTCTGGGGGTTGAGCAAACAGACGCCAACAGCGAGAGGTGACATCTTAAAGCGATATTTCACTTTTGTGGACTGTTTTCACTTAACAGAAGTTCAGGAGAATACAATCTCCAACATTAGTTGCCCAGGGGATCCACTGACTCCAGCCCCCACCAACACACACAGAAAGAGAGAGAAAGAGAGAGAAAGAGAGAGCGAGAAAAAGACAGAGACTTAAAGGCACTGAGTTGATCACAGAAACTGTAGCTACTCATAGCATAAGCAGTTAGGCCAGTGTGAACATTACACTGTGCAGTCAACTTTTACTTTGGGTAAAGTTTAATGATATTTCTGTCTTACAAAGATTAAGAGGACTTTCACATTGTCATCTTGATTGCAGAGAAAAGGGACGGGGTATAATCTTGAACTGGGTCAGATCAGTGTGGGAAAATTCAGCCCTCAGTTCAATAAATTCAAACAGCTCCATGTTATGAGACGTGGGATAGTGCAGCTTGCACACACTGTCTTGGCCCCTGTGAGGATAATTCATTAACTTCCCTAATCCTCTCATGTGGTGTTGCAGCAGAAAAAGATGAAAAGCTCCCTGAATATCAAAAACAAAGATTCCTGAGCTCCTCTCAATGGCCCTCTTTCACAAGTGTCTCTGAAAAAGATGCTACATGTTCCAAGCATGCACGTCCTGTGTTAATGAGCTTTGAAATACATTTTCGGCAGCTTATGGCTGCTGCGCACCGCTGTGGGATGAGAACAGCTCAATAAAATATACACAGGAGGTCGAAACGGTAGGGAAATAAAAACCCCTTTTTGACAATGTTAAGCCTCGCAGCTGCTTTGAGGCAACTGAAGGGTTTTTATCAGCTCTTCAGATGTTGGATCATAGGGCGCAGAAAGCTTTCCAAGGGTAAGCAAAGTCAGAGGAGTCAGTACTGTACCAGCACATGCCTCTACCCACATGATTAACACACATGTCATGGTGTTGTCTTGCATTATCCATCTGCACTATCTAGATCTAGTTGTCTTTGTTCCTTGAACAGAATAATTGCATGGGCTGTGAGGATATAGGTTCAAGTCTCTCCATGTATGTTTCCATAAGCTATGATTGGTGGAGGGGTATGCCACAAATTTTTTAAAGGAATTTAAACAGTGTTCAAATGCTTGAAGTGTAGAAGAAGGTCCATGTTGTCTACCTGAAAATAATAGCAAGTGAAGATCATAATGTAAAATAATTTGGAAGTAACTTTGATATTTAATATACAGTCTTGCTGATCCCAGACAACTAAAGCCAGGAACACACCGGCCCGACCGTCGGGCGTCGGAGACAGTCAGGGAGAGTCGGACGACGTCGGGTACGCATCTGTTCGGTGTGTTCAGCTCCATCGGGAACACGCAGAAGCTGTCGTGTCCCGTCGGGCCCGATTCGACATGCACAGTCGGGGAGCGTCAGGCGTCGAGGGATTAGACTCGTCGGGTACTCTGATTGGCTGTGTGCTAGCTGACTGGCGGTGCGCTAGTGAATCAGCACGGTGTGTGGGAGGGACGGAAGTGACGATAGTAAACAAACGGTGCGGTTTGTCCTTACTTTTTCCCTCCTGCGATGTCTTCGGGCAAGAAGGAGCGATCATTTTGCTGGCAAGCTTTGTTTTCCAAAACGTCCAAAATGTCTTCTCAAAACTAATAACAAGCTAATGCTGTGAGCACTTTGATTTTAATCTCCATGGTTTCTTCAATGGTTTCTCTGTTACGGCATTTCCTGTTTTCATGTTTCGGATTACTGTCACGAGACTAGCGCCACCCGCTCTTAGGGAGAATCATTGCATCTCGCGCAAGCGCAGAACGTACAGGCTGCTGTGTAGTCGGCAGTAGTCGAGGCGGTGTGTTTCACTGCTTCCTTTCTGCCGACTGTATCCGACGAGAGGCGACGTAGTCGTCAGACAAAGGCCGTCGGTCGTCGCCTCGCGTCGGGGCGCTGTGTGGGGGCCTTAACACTTCACATTTTTCCAAAGAGATTACAAAAAGCAGCAAATCTCGCACATCTCGCACAGCCACTGGGAGCGACTACTACAACAAGGCTAAAAACAGAGATCAAATTATTTTTTTCCGAACAACTCTCTCATGTCGCGGCTTCAAGACACTTGGGTCAGTACGGACAAGCAGTATGGAGGTATTTGAATGTTTCATAGTTTGTGTTTTGGACGATTCAAAAGTGAACTCTATCCGCCACCATTATATGAAAATCTGTTGCCAGCCGGACCCCCTTGGAACTCCAAAAGCGTTTTGATAACTTTGAAAGTTCTCTGAACCCTTCCTTGACATGACGGTGAGTAGAAAATTGGTGAATTATTGATTTTGGGTGAAGTATCCCTTTAAAGAGATATTACGTTATGATATTATGTATCTACTCTGTACTCTCCTGATCCCTGTTCTCTTTGTTTGCTTTGCTTCTCTCGTTAAGCACTTTGTAACTTTGTTAAGAAAAGCTATTTAAATAGTTTAGTAATAGTAATACAAAGTTTATTATTATTATGAATAATAATAATATTATTATAATTCATAAGTACATTCCTTGACCAGTCGTAGCTGCCCAGGAGAGAAATAATTTAAATTATTGATGCACGTGTCTGTTAGTGTGGATTTTGTTATGAAAGGGAGGTCAAGTAACAAAAGCTCCCAGACAAATGTTATGTACTGTTCTATAATGACCTTGCTCTCACGCTGCAGCATAGGTTAATGACTCTGTACCTGGCCTGGACTCCTAACAGTGATTTTTCAGCACTTGTTGTGTGATGTATGATGCAGTGATTGTTTGGGGTGTGTATATCTTAAAAGAATGTCATTTCGTTGACATTCTGGATGATGAAATAAGAGGCACTTTAGGTAATTCCTCTGATAAAGCAGCCCGACCCCATGGCAGATGATAGAATCAAAAGCATTTGCACAGGTCGCTGTCAGGATCATCTGTCTAGTCAGTCCATTAAGGCTGAGCGCCATTGCTTCGACTCCCTGCCAAGACAGCATGAAGCTCTGCCGTCCTAAGTGGGAACATCCTCCATGAAGACAACGGTCTCAACCGCAACACCTTGCGCTGATGGATCAGGTTGGGAGTCTGTTTTTCTTATAGGCATGTTTACGGGCCCTTCTGGACCTGATAGTCACACACTCACCTCACACACCTGTTGGTGATGTAATGACCCCTTAAAGGAATAGTTCACCAAAAATTTTAATTCAGTCATTATTGACTCACCTCATGCTGATGAATACTCCGGAGTAGTTTTTTATTCCTCAATGTGCATCTGGAGACCCAGCAGGGGGGTTCGTAGTCCTATGAAATCCTTATATGAGAGTCAATAGCGCCTGACACAAAATGATCCATAAAACTACACAAAAACCTTGAAATATTCCTCAATACTGCTCGTCCGCTGCAATCCAAGTGCCCTGAAGGGATATAGTCCAGAGTTTACTCGAAACGACGTCATTTAGGACATTTTTACAGACTAAACAGTTCTGTATTACGCTCTGACGTTCACACGCGAGAGCGCGCCCCAGGCAAATTCAATACTGAGGCTTAGGCTGTAAAAAAGTCCTAAATGACGTTGTTCTGAGTAAACTCTGGACTATATCCCTTCAGGACACTTAACTGATGAGTAGTAAGGAGGAATATTAGAAGATTTTTTGTGTAGTTTTATGGACTTTTTGTGTTGTGCGCTATTGACTCTCATATAAGGATTTCGTTGGACTATACCCCCCTCCCAGGTCTTCAGATGCTCTTTGAGGAATAAAAAAAAACTACTCCGGAGTATTCATCAGCATGAGGGTGAGTCAATAATGACTCATTTCATTTTTTGGTGAACTATTCCTTTAAACGACAACGCCACTTATGGTCAAGACTCATGTTGTAAAAAAAAAACACCTTTAACATGCTTGGAATTAAAATTAGGAGTCACACAGTATCACTTTAATTCAATATAGTTCCAGAGCTTCTCAAATGCTCAACACTTTGACTCTGTAAGGGTGATATCCAGTCATTAACATTAAAAATGATGATATTGTATCAAGACTATAAATAAGTGAGTAAATATGTGGACAGGAAGCAGGATGACAGATAGCAGCACTCGCTGCAGCCCATTAGTTGTTGACAGCTTCTGCAAGGGAAGCAGGCCGGAATCTGTGGCCTGTAATTCTGTCTCATTACCACGCCAGTCTGCACTTCCTCCCTCAGACCTTTAATTCATCTCTTATAGTTTGCCTGTCGCCGGCCTTTTGTTTTATTGCAAACTAACTCATGTGCTATGATGCCTGATTTATGGCAGTCATTGAACGCTGACATATCAGAGAATATTTTCATTGATTACCTCAAATTGTCTAATCTTTTCTATGTTCTTGGCCCCTGATTGGATGGTATTTACTGATTGCCTCTTCCAAACTTAAAAATCAATCAGTGGCCACAATCAGAGTGGCTGGATGAATCCAGGCCAATGCAGCTGCTCCTCCTCTGTCAAATAATCTTTGAGACATCAAATGAATCCTAATTCTAGATGATGTTTATATGCAGCACTTATCTCCCATACAAAGACTAGAATTTATTTAATGCTCTGGGTATTTTGTTGAAATTAACTGTATTCAAGCCAATGCCAGTGAAAGTCAAAATGCATGCAAGAGAGCCTTGGATTTTTGGATTAACTCCTCACACACTCATTGTTCCTTATTTTTCCGCTTTTAGTTTAGTAACACAACATGTATGATATTACCATTATAATCTCAGATAAGGATTGAACAATGGCATTGTTGGTCTGTTCTCGACCAGTATCCACATTGATGGAGATAGTTCTCCAATGAACCCTGTAATTTCTTAATGTGGTGATATCATGTTAGTGCCAGCTTCCAGTGCCATATTTGTAGGACAACACAGACAATTCTCAAAATGAGAATGACCAACAAATTAGTACAGCATAAACACACGGTAAAGATACACTGTCAGAGACAAATTTAAATTTAAAAAGTCTATGTTCACTGACTGAAATGACAGCCAACGAGCTACTGTTGCCACCAGGCACCATGTTTCCAGCAACACAATCTAAATCTTATTTCACTCTGCTGCAGCTTCTTTGGCCTTTTGTCATTATCAGACTCATTTTCAGTGACAGTGACCCCAGCTTTCACTTGCACTTTTGACATCAGCTGACTTCCTGATACAAGGTGTGGCGGATAATTATAGAATGCATTCAGGGCAGCAGAGGTGTGCTGCTGTCTGGGCTGAATCTAATGCAGTCACATCTGTTTAACTTCACCATGTGGGAACACCTACAGGTCTAGGAGGGAGAAAACAAAGCAACACAGAAAGGGAGACACTGCCGGTGAGGGTGGACAGGTTTAATGCTCTGGCCAATGGCATCTTGTATGGTATCAAACAACTAGGCGGAATCTGCACGTTTGTGGAGGGGAAGTGGGATCAGAGCGTGTGATATGAGTCTCTGATGACAAGTGCTGATTTATATTGAGGTGGACATGGATGTACAGAGCCCTGAGGGTGGCTCACCTACTCTCACATTACCATCACTGTCAGGAAGGGACTGAGAGAGAGACTGAAAGACAGAAAGAGGATTTTATTAAAGCAAGTTAACCACAAGGAGTAAGACTCTCAACACCTGGAGACTAAATGATGTTTTATTAATAAATAATCTGTAAATATCTCTAAGATTTTTCTATTTTATTTTGTTCCTCTCTGTTACACAGAGTTGAAGTCTGGCCATGTTCTTGGATCATTGCAGTGATAAGGCTGTCCTCCGAAGAGCAATGACAACATTAGTCATTTTAGCATTAACTCAATAAGACCACAAGTCATATATTTGAGAGTGGTCTTGGGTGCATTGTCGAAGAAGGCAATGATAACGTGCTGAGGTTTCACAGGGTTTGTTAATTTGCTAACATTTACTGACATCAAACTACCAGCGAACTAAGCTTTTGCATATCGATGGCAGTTGTTGAGATATTTCAGTCTGTGGTTATCAAAGTAGTGGACTGATGAACAGACCAGAGTTACCATCAATGGAGCAATACTGCAAGCAAATACACAATGGACAATAATAAGAATAATATTAAGCACCATGGTTAAACGTCCAGTGTGTAATATGGGGGTAAAATCGTGATATATTCTAGTTTGCAGCTCGCATGCACTCACCCCTCCCGCCGGCAAAGTGACGGTGGCCTCCGAGGACAAACAACTTGTTTACCACGGCTAGGACGACTGGAAGTATTTCAGGAGGTGAAGATCTAAACCATTTTACGATGTCTGCTGTTTCCTACTACTTCTTCTTTCCTTCTGCATTCTTCTTGGTTGGTTTATTTATGAACACAAAACTCTTAGAATTAGAAAGACACAAACAGACAGCCAAGCAGAGAGATTATTTCCTCCACATATGCTACTGTATTGTCAAATAACTGTACTTTAGACCTTTAAGATTTGCAGTGTAAGGTTGGTGTTGCATGTGCCATGTGAATGTTTTGTATCATGCTTCTGGCAGGAATGTGAATGTATGTAAACATTTGATACTGTATACCTAAATGCAAAATACAGTATATAGAAGAAAAAGAGGTGTAAGGTGAGTATGTGGCTATGTGAAAAAGAGAAAAAGAGCAAGACGGGCATGGCGTGAGAGCAATTACCCTCAGTAATTTCATCTGCTGACATACACGTTGTAGGATCATTTCAAACTGCAGGTCTGAAATGGGAATTTTTAAGCTCCGCCATTAAAACCTAAGAATTCAAATAACTTTCTTCATTGAGAATTTTATAGATTCCACATTACGGATGACCTTGAAAAGAGAAAAAAAAAGAATTGCTAGTGAAAAAGTGCTTGCTGGGATAGAGTTACAGAGGAAGTTAAAATGGTTTAAAACGATTGACAAAGGTACAAAGTGGGAGCAGTCAGGGCCTGGTGGAGTAAATGAGTGAGGTTCAGTGTTTTTAAGGCAGCACTTTGTGGTGGACATCAGACAGCATTATTTAGTAAAAAAGTGCATACTTAGAATAGACTCATCACATGGCAGGGTTAATGCTGTCATTACACAGGACTGCAATTAGGCTATAGCAATCAAAAGATGTGTTTTCCGTATCATGTTATCAGACGACTGCATTATTACAATTTTTTCTTTGATGATATCAGAGCCTGTGATCTTACAAAGGAAAAAACATTATGAACCAAAACTGTTCCATTGCAATCAACCCCTGATGAGTAAGGCATCTTTGACTGATTAAAAACTCCATCATACATTTTTGAGGGACTTCCTGTTTGGTCTGTCTCACATCCCCTGCCTAAGAACAGCACCCTGTCTGTTGAGTGTTTTGCTGTTCACTTCATTTAAGTCCTCTCAAATATTTACAGAGCTCCTTTTAATAACTGCATTTCCCTCAATACCCCCCCCCCCCCCCCCCTCCCCCCAACCCAAGCATCTTAGCAGCTCCAGCCTGATTTTGCTCCATGAGAGATTACAGCGATAAGAAAATCTAAACATCCGCCAGGTTTATCCTTCATAGACTGTGTTTTCAGTGGCGAGCATTGTCTCTGACAATTAACCCTGAGAAATGGGAGTCCTCGGTTTCAGGCCTTGCCTTTATTGTATGCTGACAGACAATTCCCTCTGGGGTCACAACTCTGCAGCCACACAGAGACAATGGGAAGACAAGAGAAAAGACAAACCCACAGAAATGAGCTATGAGGAACAGCATGGCTTTTAACTCCTGTGGGGGAATAACTCCCCAAACAAGTAAAGGCAGGTAACATCAAGCTCATCCACTGTCCACCTTGCCTCAGTGGCTATCTACTGTTTTCTCCTCATATCACCTAACCAACAACCCGACCCCCTCCTCTCTCACTGACTCCACCCCCACCTTCAGCCGTCCATCCTCATCAATAAATCCATCTGGGAGATCAATGCTGCTGCAAATCACTAAAAGTTATCAGCTGAAGCCCTGCCAAATCAGCAAACACAATCACTATGTAAATCCATCTTTACTTCTCCTCCACAAAGACAGGCTGGCTTTGAGTGTAAGGGAGCACCAAGTATGAACTCCTTTCTCTGAGAACTGAAGGTGTGTTGGAAGTGGACAACATTAGCAATGCTGGCCAGTTGCTGAACCTCAGCACATTAAAGTATATGGTTCAGAGCACAGTTCTCAGCTCAGCAGTGCTCAGAGTTTTCTCAGAGGACCAACATATTCTCCCTCACTGACAGCACAAAACAGCTCAATAATAAGTAGACAGGAAATATGGTGGATTCTTAATGCACAGCATCATTCTATCTGTATATCAACCATCACAACAGCTGCTTTATGTGTTTTCATGTTTGCTAGAAAGTTGACATGGGCTGGTCATTTATATGCTTAGATTGAGCTCTGATGGTGACATCTGTGCCTCTGTCAGTCATGATGCTGCTGCAGCCCCCACCTTCCCCATTGCCGTGGGCAAACGCCCCTCTGCTGCCTCTCTCTCCCTCTTTCTCTCCCCCTCCCTTTCATTTCCTCTGTCTCTCTCCCCTGCTCTCTCCCTCCCTCAGACAGCTTGGTCACCCAGGCCTGCAGGAGAGGGACTCACCGTGATGAAATAGAGGTAGGCAGTTGTTCCTTCAGCCCCAGGGTCATTATTTAAAAAGTGACAGAGACTCCAGTGAGTGAACGTGAGAGAGGTGAGGAAGGACAGAGGGTGAGGAAGAAAGAGGGAGAGGAGAGGAGAGAGCGAGAGTGAGAAAAGCATTCGGGAAAGAAGGGAGTTGGAGAGACAGTGAGTGGGAGGGAAAGGGGGGGGGGGGGGGGGGGGCTCAGTTGTGCAGGTGTATTGTCCAGTGGAGGGAGAGGGTGCTGGGAGACAAATGAATCCAGCAGGCATTTCGTACACACCGGAGATTGCTTATCGATCCAGATCGCAGTATTCAGGCCGGCCTGAGAGAGGGCTGAGAATTTTCTGAGGGAGTTAATAACCTGGCAGCTCAGCTGTCTTGTCCAATTCACCAAAGGCAGAGGCCTAATCAGGGCTGGATTCCTTTTTCTGTCTGAGGAGGGGGCTCTAGCCCTCCACCCTCTCTTTCAGCTTTGGCCTGTCTCTCCATCTCTGTGGCCCTCCCCTCATCCCTTCCTCCCTCCCTCCACAGCCCCTCACTTCCACTCCATCGGAGCTCTGAAAGTGATTGAAATGACAGCCTATAGAAAGAGGCTAATCAAATTGTTTATTATCAGTCTGAATCAATATGTATGGATTGTTAAAACATCAAAGTCAGCCCCTGGAAAAGTAATAGTCGCCGGCCGGCAGCAGCTGCTCAGCCAAGGCGGGGTCCCTGGGAGCCTCGCTCCATTTAAAGCGACTTTCACTCTTACTTAAGTCCTGATGACCCGACGAGGTCAGTTGGCTGAAGGGGAAGTACATGGCTGTGCTACAGCGCCGCTGCATAAAAGCCCTCTAAACTTCCCTGCAGCTACTCAGATACATGTCTGTTCCTACTGACTGATAAACTATCCATCAACTTAAAAAATGAGCCACCATGGTCCTGAGATAAAAACCATCACTCACCTACTGTGCTCCAAGCAATATTTTGGACCACTGGTCATTGTCTCCCTCAAATTCAATATTTTACAACTATCCTGTCCTTTGAATCCAACTCTCCTCTCTTCAGGAAACCAGCATAGATTGCAAATGAGGCCAGGCTGATGAATGAGTCAGCTGAAGTGATCAAATTGCTTTGAGATGGACATTGTAGTTGGTTTCAGGCCGTGAGACAAGCTGGCATGGAAGATTGATGGATAGCCATTGTCCATTCACTGGCGCTGAGTGTGACACCTAACGTTTTGGCCGGGGGTGTCCCTCCACCTCTGACACCCCACAAACACAAGGCACGTTGCGGCTTGATAGAATGATTAGACACTGAATGATATCTTCTTCTGCAGCTCTCCATCTCGACCACTTTACTGCTAGCAAACATTAAGATGGATCACAGTGTGGAAAGCCACCAGGTCAAATGTGATAACATTCAGGCTGCCTTTATAACACACAAATTATGTAATTTGTTACCTCGGTTTCTCACTGAGAAATGCATGGATATCTACATTTCACCAGAACATGAGGTCAGATACAATCAGGCCAAGGTTCGATGTAGGACATATTAAAAGTGATGGACTGGTTTGCTTCTGGTTGGAGGCCAGACCCAGCAACAACCATGTCATCCCATTGACCTCATTCCTTCCAATTTTTGTGTCACACTTTTCATAGTCAGATCACCAGTTCAATGAAGCCAGGTCACCATTTCAAACGATACACTAATCCATATCGCTATGGGAGAGGCTTCCTAATTGGAAGTCCACTCAGCTCCTTATCGTCGGCTCCATTACATGAGCCACATAAAGGCAAATCATCCATCATACACCAAATTTGTTCTGTCATTTTTCTTTTGGATGGCAGATAAGGGCCAGGAGGGGGTCATATTGATTTTATTAAAAACATGAAGCTGAGACTCCAGAAGTGGGATGTTGGCCAGTTATCGATAATTGCTCTAATAAGCATGACAGACACGGGGGGGATGCACATCTGGGCCTGCCAACTTCAGAGGGAGAGATATCTGAACATTTTCATTTTAATATTATTATCTTCACCTCCTCAAATTTGATTTTTTCCACCTCTCTGCACATTTATCATTTTATACTCTTGGTATTAGCAATAAGCATTGCTATTTGCAAGTAGCATTGTTCAGGACAAGCTAAATAACCAAGACAAGTTTTTACTCTCCATTAGTTGGGAGGGATTTTTTGGTTTTTACTCTGTTTAAGAATACAGTATGGTAATGGTTAGACAAGTAGTAAGATACTTTAAAAAAAAAAGTGATCACATTTTGTGTGTCATTTCTATTCATTTGTAGCTTTTCGCATGTCCTTTAACACCGCTTTGATTAGAGTCAGCAGTCGGCAGAAAAATGAAGTGCCACCAAGAGACTGGAAATGCAAAAAAAGAAAAAGCATTGTCATAACTGTGTTACTCATGTCAATTGGCAAGATCAGGCCGATGTGAAACTAAATGTACCAATTTACTTTTAATAACAACAACAGTGTCTCACAAATTTATTTGCAGTTAATGGCTGACTGGTAGTGTAGCTGTAGCTGGTAGTGTATACATTGTGTTACATTGCAGTACTGTGTTCACAAACTCTATAGCCTCACCTATAAATAATTAATCAACCATCCAGACCTGGCAAGAAAAACCTCTAATGCTGGCTTTTTTTTTTAATAGATCATCATCAGAATGGAGAAAAGTTTAGAGTTTTACTTTTTGAATCACTGTCTTTGCTCAGAGACAAATATCATGTCTTAAGAAAAGATGCATGTTATGCAAAGTTGCAAGTTCAAATTCGTGAAATATTAATTACAGTTGTTGCCAAAAGTAAACGAAAAATAGTTACAGCATTTTTCGAAGATATATGTAAAACTTAACAACCGTAGCAAACATCAATATTTTTTATTCTATGCTCTCTGTTCCTCCTTCCTTTCCCCTCTCTCTCTCTCTCTCTCTCTCTCTCTCTCTCTCTCTCTCTCTCTCTCTCTCTCTCTCTCTCTCTCTCTCTCTCTGTCCCTCCCTGCCCACTTCACTGTCTCCTCCAGACAGAGCAAGCTATGAGCGAAAGCTGATGGCAGGGTTACAGTGGGGTTCTTGCCAAAGTAGCGCTGGGCACGTTGCTGCATAGTAAACACCCAGGGCTCCCGCTCTTGACATGACGGGGGTCTCTAATTAAAGAGTGCAACGAGACACCCCTGGCCAAGGCTCTCCCTATCAGCCCTACACCCACAATTAAATCCTCCATGGTATCCAAGGCGCTGCATTATTGATGGAGCAGAACGTTTGATTAGAAACTCTTAACACAGCTCCGGAACAGAACAGCCAGTCCATTGTCATTAAACACCACTTAAACCAAGTCAAAACATACCAATTGGACATGCTTCTTAAACATCCGGGTTATGATGGAGTTGGGGGCGAGGAGGAGAAGGAGGTGGAGGAGGAGGGGGGCAAATGGATTGAATATCAATGATTTGTGCAATACCCACTGCTGGCATAGCAGAGGGGTTTTAACCATACAGGATAATAGGGTAAACAATAAACCTTCAGGCCAGTTAACAGAGTCTTGATGACTTGCAGGGAGGAGGAAAATAGTGGATTTCACATCCAGGAAACACATGTAAGAGATAAAAAAAAAGCAAGTGAACCGCAACAATGTCAGAGCTCCATATGATGAGTACGTGAATGTTTGAAATTATAGCAACCCCTTCACCAGGAAATATGTACTTACATCAAAGCCAGGTTGCTCTAAGTGGGGCTAAACAGCATTACCGGCCCACAGTCAATCAACTGTTGCCTAGTGCGTAGATAATGCATCACTTCATATCAAAAGCCCTGCTAATGAGAACAGGATGATGTATACAATACCTAAACATGCATACAGATGTGTGGATGTAACATGTAGATGGGGATGTAATGGGGTGTCAAATTAAAGCGTGCAACACTCTGGAACATGTAGGCCGAAGTGTAGGCTTAACTTAAACCTGTGTGCCTTTCCTCCTTAAAATAAACTCCACAGTTACACAAAAAATCATGTGGGAATGCATTTCTGCAAGATGCTATTAGATGCACTTTTTTACCCTGCATGTGCACTTGGGTGCGCCTATGTGCGTCTGCAGGAGAGTAAAGGGAATACAGCAAATTCGTCCGCTTCGCCTCTGCAATAGGCCTAATTAATACACACTCAAGGGTTGATAACATTGCGGCTGAAAGTAGATCTCCTTAAGAGATACTTAATCCAGCTAAAGATTGCACTGCTCCCCTCTCTTCCATGGCATCACAATCAAAGGTATTGGGTGGGTCTCTAGTGGACTCATTAGCAGACTGCTCAGTGGTGGGGGTCTGGGCTAAAGCGCAACCCTCCATCTACCCCCCTCCTCCTGCCCCCCTCACCCCCAAATGCACACACACACAAACATACACACACACACACCGCTGGCTGACCCGAGCAATCAGAGATGCTCGTATTATTTTGACATTCATTAAGCATCACTGATGGAAACCCCACACACTCTCATCAGCTCTGTGATTAATCACCACCTTATTGGCAAACCAAAAACCTCCCACTATCTGTTTGTGCATGTGTGTGTGTGTGTGTGTGTGTGGTTCAGGTCTCCTCTTACTGGGGCAGGGGTCAGATATCAGTGACGCCAGTGATCAGTAGCTACTCAGTGAACATCATCCAGGCTAATGAATGCTCTGGCAGCACCTTTACGCAAGTGTTACCACCTTAAGGTATCTCACAGCAATGAATCAAACACCTGACCTGACCAATCAGTGCTTTAAGATGTACATTACCTTCTCTGTGCACTATTTACACTTTAATACAGGAGATTGAATGAGATGTAAATGTATAGTGTACAACTGCAATACATTCTACTCCAGTGTAGAAGTCATGGCCTCTGTATGGAAAGCCACTGTGGTCTCTTTTTATCAGGAATAATCTGTATATCTATCCTTGTACCTGATCTGAATTCATAATACAGCAGGTTAGTAAGTGGGATCAGGTTAAAGAGTGCTGAGCCATGTTAAACCACTGCAACACAGAAGCATGCATCATGTCCACGCATTAATAAAAGGCAACTATGCTATCATTATAAGCACCATACGTGCCTGGACTCCACTTCCTGGCTGCTCTAATAGCTAACTGGTCAAGGGTGATTTATCTGATAAACTGCTTTTGTGTTCCACAAGCCTGAGAGATGGTTTAGTTTAGCCTAGTCTGCCATAATGTGCTTTATAAATACAAAAACAAATGGTTGCCTAGGGAGGAGGGAAGATGTAGCTTGTATATTTGTGTTGGGTGGGGTGGGTGTAGGTCAAATTGTGTCCTCTTGTGCCTTGGGGGGAGACAGGAAAAGCCTGAGTTATAACTCTTCCATCACCTGCCTTCTGCCTCACATGCATTACTCAGGATATAGTGCAAATTGCAGCCGGCATCCATTAGTTCTTTTCAGGGTTAATATTGATGTAGATATCATTCCTATCTGCTGTGTCATTTATTTGAAATACTATGTGCAAGGACTAGCTCCGGCAGTGAATCAAATCAATTGATAGAGCAGTTAGCCTTGCAGCCCGGGCTGCCTGGGAGCTGCCGAGCGAGCATGAAATATTATGGAGATTGTTCTTTAAAGTGATCTCTTCATCATCATTTGTCTGCAGCCTGGGTGATCCTATTCCCCACTGCTACGTTCCTCTTGGGCACCAGCTGTCATAACTAAATCAGCCGGATAATGCAGTCGTGCGCACAGTTCTACTCCATGCCCCTGAACCCCCACCCCCTTTACAACCCCTCCCTGCTTCCTCTGCTCTCTTCACCCCCTCACTGCCACAGCCACACATGTCAAGGAGCATCCAGAGAGTCGCTCATCATCGCCACTGATGGCCCTCCTCTCTGGGGCCTGCTTGTTTATGTCACTTCCTATGCGTGGGGCTGCTAGTTCATGTCACCCTGTGTAGCAGGGGAGGGCACGCCTGCTGTTTTACTTCATGTTTGGCTGCTTATGATGGGCAGAGGGGTATGCCACGGAGCTCAGTGACAGTCCTCCTGGATGTTATGACAGCCAGTTGAGCTGCAAGTCTGCACCGCGCTGTAAGTGAATATGACGGAGACAGTTTTTATAGCGCTCTTCACAGTCTGTTAGCATGCGGGTGGATGACTGTTTTTACTGCCCATAAATGGAGCGGCGTGCATATTCTCTGAGAGTCATTAGGAGGACAGTCAGGAGACATACTCAAAGGGAGACGCACGCCACTTAGGCCAGGCCGTTTACCATTGTAAAAACCTCATCACTGAGCCTCTCAGGGTGATGTAAACTCTTATTTGGAGAACATTTCCATGTGTCAGTGAGAGATGAGATGCGAGGGCATCTTCAATGACAGGGCCCAAAGGATACAGGGCCGCAGAGGAAAAAGCTGCATTATTCAGTGCATGGGCATCTAGATCCAGGAGCTAATCATGCCATCCTGATCAGTGCTTCATTGCCTACTGATATTACAGTCAACAGTCTGTGGGTATGCTAAAAGCAAAGACGATGCCATGCGTAACCCTAACCCTAACCCTAACCCTAACCCTAACCCAGCTTTACCATCTCACAACCTAACCCTAACCCTCACTTTGAATCTTTTGGTTGGCTGTGATATGTGTAATCACTTAAGCAAACACATATCCTCAGTATTTTTCATTCAAAGAAAATGCTGACGTTTTATTTCATAAATCGTACTCTGGGGCCACAGCAAAACAAACACGTGCACAATTACACCACCAGCCCTGAAATTACACAGAGACTGGATGTTATTCTCTGGCAAAATAGTATCAAGTCATACATTTATACCGATTATCTGCTGACAAAATAGGCATCTATATTGCTGAGACAATGATGTCAGACTACAGCCCGTTACATTTATATTTTCTAAACAAGCCACTCTGGGGAGCCTGGTCAAGGCAGTGACATCTGCATGACTCTTCGTCAGAGGAACAATGAGGGCTCTTAGAAGAGAACAGAACAGCTATTTGTCACTGTACGCTGATAAAATTCATACAGGGCCATTGTATGGGTCTGAAAATGGATGTTAAATCCATTAATCAAAGCCAGATGGATTATGTGCTCCATGGGTTATGTCCTACTGCTTACACTGGGAGATACAGAGGTTTAAAAGGCCATGGTGTGTTTGTATGTATGTATGCAAGTGTGTGTGTGCATGCATACACATGCACTTGTGTGTGTCGGTTCGCAATGAGTGATGATGACCACTGGTTCACCATATTGATCAGAAGAGCTCGAAGAGGGTGTGAGATAGACACACACACCAACAAGAACAGCACAAGCATCACTGCTGAGACTAAAACAAAGCAGGAGTGAGAAAGTTCATATGTAGCTCAGCACATATGAAAGGTATAATTTAAGGTTTGTTATTGTTTTTTATGTATGAAAATAATTAAAAGCAGCAAGAAAAAAGGCGGCAGGCAAGTGTTCGAAAACAAGATGCTTAAAAAAGTGAAATTAAGGAGGAAAAAGGGATCAAGCAGGGGTGCAAAGAATGCTCGGCTTAATAAAAATAATGGTTTAAAATACCACTGAGACCACCCGTCTTAAAAATGTAAGCTATGCACTCACGCCACTGTCAGATACCGTTGGCATATGTGATGCAGATGTAACCAGAGAAGCTGTGTACTACAGGAAGCAGAAGGTGCAAAAAATAGCTTGCCAGCTTCCTGCCTGGTTGAGAGATTTGTGTTAAAATATAATGATTTGGTTTGGTGTGTAAAACTAGATAAATAAGTCCAAAGTATAGGAAATGAAAAACACGATGTGATGTGCAGTATGGATGTGTAGTGATCGGCTTTCACATCCTGTGAACTTTTCATTGCAAATTCTTGAACTTGGGTTCTGGATATATGTAATAACACAAAATAAGTATTTTGGAGAACCACCAGATTGTGCTGCTTTTGTGACTCATACTCCTAACACCAGCTGGATGCCATCCCCGCCCTGTTTCCCAGTGCTGATTGGACAGGTAAATGCAAAAAGCGTGTTGCTTCTCTCTGCAATTTTCCACAGATTCAGCAAAAAGTATTTTATAGTGCATTTTTTTGTCTCACCAATCCAAACAATGTGTGTGTGCTCCATACGGTCATACACATGGCTCTGGTTTGGCTCGGCAAAGTGGATTTCTCTCAGTTTCTTCCTGTGGTTATTAATTATACAGATATTGTTCTGGCACAGAGTGTAGGAGGGCTGCTAGATAGCTTTGGAGGTTCATCTGAAGTCGGACTCTGAAATTTAATTTCAGTGTTGGACTTTTATATACCTTTGTGTGATCCAAGTGGTGCTCTGTTCTGTCTCTGTCGGCTGGGCAGCGCTGGGATACGCAGGGCTCTGGCAATGGGGGAACAGCCGATGTAGGACAGCCTCTCATGGCTCCCTGGGGGCAGATCTGTGCAAACTACACTACAAATTACACAGTGGGTTGCTCTGCACCGTGAGCCAGTGTAAACAACAACACCATTTCCCCTCTTATGCTATGAATCAAACTGAACTTATATGACCCATGTCTGAGTCCACACCCATACTTTGTATGCCCCTCAAACCCTTTTAATGACACACCTACGTAGTAGCGTTGAGCCTGGAGCTACTGCAGCTTCCTCTCTCCTCCCCCTCCCACTGACTTCATTCATGAAAACTCCTCCTCCCTATGCCCCACCGCTCTCACTGTGTCACACTCCGCAGCTGTTTCATTTTAGGAACTGGGGACTCCAGAAGTTTGCCTCGCAGCCACCAGACTGCTCTCAGAGCCAACTGGAAACCACAGCCAATACTTGTCCGAAGTGCTCTGGCAAAGTTAAATATAGAGCCCCTCAGTTGTTGTAAGAGATTTAATAAATTCCTCCTTCAAAGTTTGCATAATGCTCCCTGGTTTAAAAGACCAAAGTCCTCTTGCTTGTTATTTCCCAGGCCTATTTGTTGATCTCTCATTGCTGGAATATAGCATTTCAGTAATGGTCTGCTGCAAACCAGCTGATGTGTTTTATAAACTTTACTGTGCCTCAGTCTGGGAGCTACCTCCCACTTAGCTACAGACACAGGGGAAAGCACTGGGCCATGGCAGTGGAGAATGATTCATTAACACTGTTAATTCAACAATGAAATAGTCATACTGTGTAACTTATAACCTGTAATCAATAACTGGTTAGTTATACCTTGGTATGTTCACTATCATTTAAAGAAATAATCAGATAAGTCAGCTCGTTAAATGACATGATGATCTGTGTTGTTTTTGATTGTATCAAAAAACTGTTTTATATTAGCAAATGTGTTAATCACCACAGATTTTATTTTTCTACTATAATTTATAAGAGACAATATTCTGATTATTATATTTGATAACATAGTCATATAGTGTGTGTATATTTATATATAATATTATGCACTATGTCTACACTATCCTGTGATGACTTACACATTTTACAAGGATCATTTTCAGCAAAGTAATCCAAAGCAAACAGGCAGTCTGACTGATCCAAGATGTGCTGCAGTTATGCGTGGTTGCTAAGATACTTCATGTCATGAACAGGAAAATGTAGCAATCACCATTGTTTTTACCAACAAACCAAAACATTGGCCAAAACAATTGTGACTGCTAAGTTTTAGCAAAAAACGCTGTTGCATAATTCTCTTGCTGACAGTCAAAACATGCTCACAAAGGATGTACATTTTGTTATGTAATCTTCCTTAATGAAAACATTACATGCAGCCTATATGTAAATCCAAATAGCCTTTAATTCCCCTTATTTGTTAGCGTATAATGGATAGTGACAAAATGCCAAAGAAATATATAGAGGGACAAGATATGTATATGAGCACTTATTTAGAAAATATAATAGTTCTTTGTTTATTTTGGTGAATGTTTGCATTGTGCTGATCAACAACAAAAGGTCTCAGTCAGTTTATCGACTTTTAATTCCTCCCTACAGTACATGTACAGCGTACAATGCCTCTTGATTGGAATTCATACACATTTTCCTGATTTCTTAACATTTTCTGAAACTTTTGAAACCTGGGCTGCAGACTCCTCCTCAGATATCAGTAATAGTAGGCAAACTGGCAGAACCCCCCCCCCCCCCCCCCCCAACCAATATGCGTACCAGCTGCGGGCCCCAGCCTGGCAGTGTGCTCTGCCTCAGACAGAGGGGGCTCTGTGGTGGAGGTCTGTGTCACGCCATCAGAATGTGCGGCAGTGTGCTGTGGGTCCTGAGAAAAAGAGCCCGGAGCTCCGCATTATCAGTTGGGTTGATAACAGCATGGAAACACTGAGGCCAACAGGAAAGACATGCAGGGATCCTTCCCAGACCTGGCCACTGTTCTCCTTTCACTGCCAATAACCCTCGACACGGCTGGTGTTTAGACAGTCTCTCGCTTGACTGTTAGCTCACAAAGTGCTGTGTGAATGCAGGTTAAGGAGACCTGCAGAGATGTGACAGCAAAAATTAAAGGATGATGTCATGAAGACACATGTTGAGTTCCTTGATAATGCTGAAAGCAGACGAGCAATGTCCAAAAAAATGATTCTGATGTTTTTATCAGTAAATTTTTTATATAAAATTATAAATGTTTTATTGTGGTTTACACAATTCTAATTGTGCATTTCACTGATATGCACTGTTATGTCTAATAACCTCTCTATATTATATTTTTTCAGAGACGTTTTCTGATTTAGCAGGCTCTCTTAATGAAAGGAAACTCTTCTTCCACCTGCTCTGCTCCTGATCAAAAACTTGAATCAGACTCATCGCTCTGGGGATCAGGCAGCTGAACCTCAGTGAATTGATAAGTTGTGTTCACTCGCCACGTGGAAAAACACCTACATCCCACTGACCCTCTTCATGTTGTGCGCACATGATGTTACTTCCATGCATAAACACTTCGCGGGAGCAGCCATGTGAACACAGAGCTGTAATTAATACCATGTACAATTTCCCCTAAGCCCTTACTCCCCCCCCACACACACACTCACATCCTCCAGCTCCACATTAACTTGTGTAGAGGAGCCGAACAAAACGCCTCTCTGCAGCTCGTCTCCCCTCCCGTCTCTTCCTTCTCAGAGGGGAAGAGTGCAGATGTGAGGAGGGTCAAATAAATAGCCGTGATTCAGCCACAATTCCACTTTGACATCCACTTAGCCTCAGGTTCCCTCTGCCAGCAGCCACCTGTTGCTCTTCTTTAAACACTGCCTGGCGAGGAGGAAGTCCTCTCATGTGGAACTGAGCCCCCACCAATACACTCCCTGGAACTGTAATGGCTTAAATAAAATTGTACAGGGCCTTGGCGACGTCATTCAGGTCTTTTACGTGCTGAAAGGGGGGAAGAGAGGGGGGTTGAGAGAGATATAGAGAGATTCAGCCATGTGGCCAGATGCTAAGGCCATCAGGTCTGTGTGTGAACAGAGAGACGAGAGGGATCTACTGTTCAGAGCTGGATATAAAGTAGCAGGATACAGACATCTGGTGTGATTTTGCACTGTGAGGCAAAATCAAACATGAAAGGAGAGAAGCATGGACAAGGTTTACTTGGAGTAGTTAAAAATTAGAACCACAGCGCAAATTATCATCATAATATTTTGCATACAGGCAAACTGTGAAAATAGAAATATTTTGTTGGATATACACTGAAGGTCAAACCTCTGACACAGTCAGGCAGCTGACACTACTTAGACTCCTTGAAGCAAAATGCAATGCATCACATTTAAGGTTATTTTTCATGTCAAGGTTCTTATAGATGTGCTCCGACTTTGGGGAACTTTGCACCGGTAACTTCAAATTACTTAAAATGCCCTTTTGATCAAACCTAATTAAACACAAGCAATTACCAAAGTGAAATTAGCAACACTTAAATGCATCCATTTACTTGATTAAAGTTAGATGACGAGAGTGAGATAAGTGAAGACCAATACTCGAGGAGATGAAAGCAATAGGTCTAGATATTGGGTGTCAAGTGCGCACAGACTCAATGTGGGACTTTGACGAAAAAAAAAGAACCCACAGGTAAATAAATGAAGAGCGATGACCGTGTCACATCCTCCTGGTCGAGCTCGACTGAGTATCGTGTAAAGCTCAAAGCTTTGCCCTGCAGTCTCGTATTCTCTGACACGGGCCCTGCTGCAGATGCACAGGGCCTCTGGTTACAATGCAGAGAAATCCAGCCCGCTCAGACCCAGCTCTATTACTGGGGCCGGAACAAAGATTGAAGGGCAACTGTTTACCTGAGGTAAACGTAGAAGCATCCAGATTTATGGAGCTCAAATGTGTCAGAGAAGAGCTCCTCTTATGTATGATGCAGAACTGACAGAGCTAATTATGATCCCATTAGCAGAGCTGTTGTCACTACTTCCTTGCGAACCTGGTGAACCAGGTATTTTACCAAGTGTCCTCGTGTTATCCAGTAGCAGAACAGAACATGCACCCAGCAGGGAGAAAGCAGAGTGAGCCTATTGTGTTACCTGTGCACAGCCTTGCCTGGCCAGGCTGCTGTGATGCATGTGTGGGCTACACTGCTACCACTAGCTGGGGAATGGTAAAGCATCTGTCATTCTGCCCTTTTAAATCCCCAAAGGAAAGAAAAGCAGGTCCAGAGTTTCACTGGCCTTACTCACAGCAGATGTCATAAAAACGTCCCAGGACATTCATCCAATCAGTAGCATTTAGCAGGGCAACTCTGTCTAACCAATAATTAGCTCAAATTGACCTGTTTCTTCCTTTTTCTCCATGCCTCCTTCACTCTTCCTCTTTTCATGCTCTGATATGAATAATGAGGCAAAGGGTTAACGGCAGGTCACTCACAGCTCCCTATCTGCCATGTTATTTATTCAGTGGAATGAGAAATTGATCACATTATTGTGTTAAGAGGGACCTGATTCGTTATAATCAGCCCAGTATTGGCAGGCCAGGCCCGCGGGCCTCACTATTGCATTAGGAATGCTCAGGCAGCCATAGGTCACCCCCGCTAAGGCCATTTTACAGCTTCACATCACCTCCCTGACCTTTTGATGACCACTGACAAAAGACAAAAGAAAAGCAATATATGACAGCACGATATTAGCTGCTGGTTGAACACCATGCATCTTCCCTGCAAGAGGCAACATGTCAGGGGATGCAGGGATGGTCACGTCTCCCGTTCATGTGTGTTTGCAGACGAATAATATTCTGTGTGTGTGTGTGTGTGTGTGTGTGTGTGTGTGTGTGTGTGTGTGTGTGTGTGTGTGTGTGTGTGTGTGTGTGTGTGTGTGTGTGTGTGTGTGTGTGTGTGTGTGTGTGTACCGGTGCTACACAGAGTCAGTAGGCCATGACCTTTAAGCCATATTTCTGTCAAAAAGACTGACATTTATTGAGAGGGCAGTGCCAACATTAGCAGAAACTCAATCATCCAGCTATTTAAGAAATTTACAATTCAGGGTAGAAACTGTTTCCTTGACCGTTTGCTCCCTCAACACAGCATTTTTCCAAATGAATGAAAAACAGTGTAAACGACCAGGTGCACTAACCTATTTCCCCCCCGTGGTTACATCATGCCAGCTCATTAATCAAATGAGTCTGGTGCTCTGTTTGCGCTAGGCCAGAACGTATTGGTTAGTGCTTGTTGATTTAACCATAACACCTCAGCACATAAAAATGGCCTTAGATCTGAGTTTAATCTTCAACAAGACTGCATCATTTTTCATTTTGTAAGCAGCCACCAATCAGCTCCAGTACTTTGCTTAATCTGTGAAGACTTTCTTTTTTTTCTGCAGAGGTGCAGAAACACATAACCTAGCACAGTTATCACATTTGGGACACTCTATGTCGAGATTGTCAAATTGTAACTGGCTTGATCAACAGTGCCAATATCAAGACAGATTTAATGAGTATGAGCTCAGAAGTGTCACAAATTGCCAGCTGGTACGAAATATTTGTAATATCTGATTTAGAAAGGTGAAAGGCTTGATTCTTGACAGCTGATGTTTTTAAGAAGTTTTGCTGAAGTGAATTTCAAACCTGTTCTACACTCGGGAATTCAGTGGATACAAAGATTGCAGCGCGCAATGCCTTTACAACCATGGCCTGTTAGCGAGTCGTTGTATTATTTGAAAGGATCATACCTTGGTATAAGATTTGTGTTGCACAAATGTGTTGGAGTTTATTTTAATCTACTGAGTTCTTAACCAAGACATTTCTCTTTTACTCAAGCTATTCAAACTTACTTTGTTTTAATTAGAATTTAAATGAAGCAACACAACGGCTGCTAGAGCAAAATATTTCAGTATGCTTTCCACTTCTGGAAAACACTCCTCACTCTTCCCGACTTTCATCCTCCTAGACTCCCCCCAGATCGCTATGCCTGTTTACAGTGAAAAACATCTGCATTGAAATTATTCCACTTCCTGGGGCTTGAATAAAATCAAGTCTCCACAAAACAACAACAGGAAGAGGGCCATTTTTACAATAGATGTGTTTAAATATGTGCAAGAATTCAGTGACGCCCGTGAGCAGATAGATACTGTGTCAGCATGGGACTGGTGCAAAATAGCACCCTATTTACACATTAGCAGACGCCAGGAGAAATATCAACCTAAAACAATGTCTGTCTTTGGCTTTTTTGTTGTTTTCCCCTCCAACAGTAAGTTCATTTTCATCTGGTAACCATCAACACATCAGAAAAACACTAAAGAATTTTGTTAAAATTCACTGAATATTAATTCTGCATGACAGTTGCCTCTGCTTCTTATCTCGGAGCATTAAACTATGTCACACGTTGACCCTGTATTTTCTTTTTTGTATATAATGCATAAGATTTCTTCAGACATATATTTTGGTCTTTTAGCAGTTTCTTTTTTGTCTTTGTCTCTACTGTCAGTCTGAGTCTACTTTCATGCAGACATGGAAAGAGCACTAACTAGTCAATTATTAGCCAATAGCAGGCTCTGCCTTACCTCAGGCTCTTAAACACACACAGGTTGCTCCTCGAAATTGCTCCCCTTTATGCACACTGAGCCATGGAGGAAAGAGAAAACAACTAGAAATACTATATTTTACCCTTGCACCAAATTCTTTTTTTCCACAGAGGCGATGAAGTAAATATACAGTATGGAGCTGAGAAACAACGTAGGACAATTAAATAGTTCGAAAAAGTTTCAAAAAGCTTGTGTTTTTATACATTGTTGAAAATCTACAGAAGAAAATAAAGAGAGAGTTCTTTATTGGCTGTATGATAACATATTTATTGCAGAGCTTATTACAGTTAATCCCACCATCCACTTTGCAGTTTATATCAGCAAACAGTATACAAATAAATACTCATAAATTTTCCCCATGTATTTTATTTTGTTCTTCCACCGATTTCCTTTTTGAACCAAGGTGGCCTCAGGATGTCCAGCCTCAGAGACGAGAACCTGACTTGAAAAAAAGCTGCAGGTACAAGTGTAAACAGTCCCCATCACTCTTCACGCTGCTTGAAACTTGTTTAAAAATGTCTCAGCGTCACCCTGTAACGTTTACACAAGCAATTGTGCACGCAAAATTAATCTTACGGGCTTACAATTAAGACATTGAGGAATTTCCCTCAACATGAGATGAGGCTGGCAACCTCATTCTCGCCCCTAACAGTAGCCTTGAGAAAGTGTGTGTACATAAACCTCCTGTGGTTACTCAAATGTTGTAAACTGTATAACTAAAGCTTAGGCCTCATTCATAAGCTGTTTACCTTGTCGATAAATCACAGCGTCCCTCAAGCGACAAGTAGTGACAGGAGGCTAAAGAGAAGAAGGGCGGATTTGAATTTTAAAACCCGGGCCAAAGTAAACCTGAATGGATAAAAGTCAGTTACCTCTGAAAGTTTTTTGTTTGGATTGTATTAGCTGTAACCAGAGAACTGGATACTTTAAGTCAGGGGCAACAAATAGAATTTACCTGTTCAAATAATTACATTCAAATCCAAGGCTTGTCTCTGTGCATAAAACTACAGCTGCCCCAACACTGGCCGTGCGCCATACTGTTCAGCTGCATATGTGTATTCTGCACTGTTCTGGACTGTTCAGTTTGCAGGCCCATGTCTATAGTATGTAAATGAAACAATACACAACTGTTAAAACTGTACAAAAGAATTCAAAGTTACCTGCAAACTGTTGAATATCTTCACTCTACTATTTGTAAAAATATGTTTCATGGCTGTAAAACTCTTTTTTTTTTTCAAACACAGTAGGATTTTTTATCCACCTAATTTTTGTTTGTTTGATTTATTCATGAATCTGCAAAAAACACCAATAGATAACATATTAGAGTGAGACCATGTATTGCCAACATGGTCCGAAGATGTTGAAAGCCCGACGTAAAACATGTAATACAAAACCTAATAAACAGAATCTTAAACCCAAACTACATCTGTTCAGACTAAACCAAAAAATAAACAGCAACATAAGAAGTACTCAGATCTTTGCATTTAAGTAAAAGCAGCAGCACAGTTTGAAAACATACTCAAGTTACAAGTTAAGGTCCATAATTCTAAATTTTACTTAAAAAAAAAAACACAAGTATCACTACAAAAATATACTCAAAGTACCTAATGTCAAAACACTCATTATGCAGAACTTCTCATTTGAAAAACAATTATATTATACTGCTTGATTACAACTATGGAGGTATTAATGTAGAAGCCTCATTAATATTGATTATTGATATTAAGCCTAATATTGCAAGTGCAGCTTACTGCATTATATAGTGTCATGTAGCAATAAATTGAAATGTATTAGTTAAATACCTATTTGAAGTGGTCAAAACTACAAAATTTGCATCTCAAATGACAGTTGTATGAAGTAGCATAAATGGAATTTCTCAAGTAAAGTGGCTCAGACTTACAAGTAAGTACAGAATTTGAGTAAATGCAACTTGTTACTTTCCACCACTGAAAATAAACAACTACATAATCACCTAAACGCAAAAGCTAAAGACTATTGTTTTTAAATCACGTCAATTACCTGTCACCTTATTTAATAAATAAGCTCTAACCTGACCCCAGAGGGCCAGTCCACTTTATGTTTAATGTCAAGCTGAACATCATTAGTATAAAAAAGATATTTCTTTACTTAAATGCTGAATTGAACTGTGGTATTTCTTTGGTATTTGTTTCTCCCTGTTAAAAGAAGCACCTTCTTGTGGCTGTTTATGTTGCAGCTTTTATTGCAACATCACTGTGGCGTTACTAGCACTGTGTGTTAACTCACTCTCTCTCTGCCTGAACAGAAAACAGCACCATTTGTTGTTATTTCTTTTCTAAAGTGCACAATCTCTGTGCAGTCAGACAGTATGGAGCTCAAACAAAAGGTATAGACAAAGCGTCGACACAGACATGACGTGCGTTTACAAGCTGGTGAAAAGGCCCTAACAGGTTCCTCAGAGGGGAACTTTTCCTGCTCAGAGAGAGAGATTATATTCTGGCACATTCCTGTAGACAGTGCGGCTGCTGGACACCACAGCGCCACATTCCTCATAGTTGCATGCAAGTGTTCACTTGATACCCTCTTCAAAAGCATAGCACGGCAGACCTGTGCCACACGTCATACATGGAGGTGATGGATGAGCTTAGACATTTCTACTGGGTTTAACATCCTTACGTGGAGAGGTATATATTCTACAGCTGAATTTACAGTATTACAGATCTCTTTGCCACCAGTCTGGCAGTGTGCATTGTGCATAATGAAACTGTCAGTTACATAAACACACCCGTGTCTACTTATTAATGCGCAGCTGTATCATATCTCTGTGTATCCTGATGCTGTGGCTCAGTTATGCCTCTGAGGAGAAGCACCTGCTGTGACAGGAGCCACCAGGGTACGGGGGGCGTTGAGGGTCAATTTGTTTCTCAGAGCATTTCCTCACTCAACCTTTGCTAACTCCACCTCGGATCGATGATGCTTGACCTACTCCGAAATTAAGTCACGTACAGAATGTAGAAAAAACAAGAAACAATTTTGCAAAAATAGAATTGCTTATGGGAGCTGAACATCAGGCTTCTCTCAGAAGAAATGTGGACTGATCCTATACAATATACTATAATTTTTTGTTTTTCATTGTCTCCTATAATTTGATTCATTATGTCAGGTTTCAAAATTAATCTGATATGCAAATTTAAACCAACAAAAATATGAATTTGGAAAAACTGCTCTCTAGTACTTGGTACCATATAAAGTGAATTAATTACAAACAACTTGAAAGTCTCATTTCTGTGGATAAAACGTAAAATTGTTTAACATTTTGAGGTGTGAGTTTATGATTCTTTCTGTATGTGCGATTACATCTGCTTTATTGAGTCATATTTCTGCTACTGACCTTAAGTTTGAATTAAAACAGCTAAATAAATAATATAGGCTATATAAATGATACATAATAATTATAATGATGATAAAGGAAGCTGCATCATGAGACACAGAGGTTCCTCCCAACTCAGTTACTGATGATGATGTCATTGATGTCATTATTAACAATTATGAGGATAACAAGTGCTTTTAATCTCTATTTTAAAAATGATTTAAAGATGAAGATCGTCCCTGCTGAATGTGAGCTTCATATTTCATGTCACTGTTATAGCAACAGCACCAATAAAACAATATGTACATAAATGGAATTGAATAATACTCAATTGTGGAGAACTTGAGGTAAACAAGGCACTCTAATCTGTCTGCTTCACATTTATTATTCAGTAAGTCTAAAACGCTCTGACCTCCATTGACTGAAATGACCTACTACTCACAGAAATGTATGGTGATGTTTTATTCCTGTAATGAATATCTCATTTTGGGATCCTGGTCTCCAGACTTGAAAAATTAACAACAGAAACCACAGTGCAGCAGGCCTGCCGCTGTGTGTATTTTACACCAGCAGTAATACCTGGTAAGGTCACCCCACAGCCCACACCGAGTCTGGCAGGGCCGAGGCAGCGTCTGAGGAAAAAAAAAAGATACCCAGTCCCATTTACGACAGGCCAGCCCAGTAAAGCTGGAGTCAGTCTACAAGTGAAGGGTGGAATAAAGGAGTTTCTCAGGTTTAGAAGGCCCGACTGAGAGCACTGAGGCCCCGTCCCACTGAGAGCTGCGCCTCTGTAAATTACACTCACACTGCTCCATTAAACTATGTGATAACTATACAACACACAACTGCTTCATCTGCTGTGAAAATGTATCCTCTAACTCCAGCTACAAAGCGTAAAGACAAACTTTGTAATATTAAAGAATAGATAAATTATTTTAAAAATAATAACTTTATTCTAACTCTAACTATCTGCATAAACAAGCTGAATTCCAGTAAGTGTTTACCACTAAATACCTGTTATTGCAGCATATGGGATTACAGGAATTACTAAACAAGCAAAAGTGCTTACAAACACTCTTTCATTATGTATGATATCACTGAGAAAGTATGTAAGTGGAAACGACTAGTTTTACATTTTTGGTCATGGAACTCTGTGGCGGCACATGGCCCCTTTGTCAGAGTGGGATTATCAGGAGCGAGCGCTCACAAAAGGAAATGCTTGTGGAGCTACAGTAACAGAAGGATAAAATCAGCCGTGTGATGATTGGGGTGACACATTTGTTTGGCTGTAATGAAAATAAGCCCATTGATGGTGCATTCAGTCATAGGCCCAAGCCCCCCCACTTCACATCCTGTCTCTTTATCCTTCATACAAGTGGCAGACAGATAGTGGCTCGGGGGATATTGCTGCAGCCAGTGGGTGAGAGGGACTGTGTGTGTGTGCTTGTGTGTGTGTGTGTGTGTGTGTGTGCTTGTGTGTGTGTGTGTGTGTGTGTGTGTGTGTGTGCTTGTGTGCGTGTGTGCAGACCTGTCAGCCTGTCACTTTGCATATACTGCTGATATGTATGACGGAGCTGTCTCCGCTGGCCACCAGCTAATCAATTTATGTTAATCTGCAGACCTTTGCTACTTCACTACACCACACACAATGGCGTGGATTAAATAAAAACAAGCTAATACACTTGTATTTCAATTAAATAACCATATTAAAACTTTAAATAGAGGTTAAAAGAAAACAAAATACTACAATCTACCCTCATTGAATTGTAGGATTATCGTCTAAATACAAATGTGATACAATTTCTACAATCTTTCTGACAACATGAATAAACAAAACACCCATGTAAAATGTCAGGCCACCATATGGCATGAGTCTATCATGTGAAGTACAGTTGAAACAAGGTTTTGGGCCTTCTCACCGTCCATATCACTGTTATGTCTCTGAGCCATGGCAGAGGACCACAGTACTGATAAAACACCAGGTCTGATGGTAAACCCAGAGCCCACTTTAAGTGTTTGATGCTGGGATAGCGGCTGTGACTCACCCCTCTGTGTACGTTTTAACTACCAGGCATATGAACACCCACACACACACACACACACACACACACACACACACACACACACACACACACACACACACACACACACACACACACACACACACACACACACACATAACACACATGTGGTGAGAACATCTCTACAGGAAACCTTCCCTCAGTGTGCCACAGGGCGACTGGATAACTTCAGTCTCACTGTATCCATCAGAAATCTACCCTGCTCCCCGCCCGTCTGCTCCACGAAAGCCCTGGGCTCAGACGTACCACACACAGGATTCAGATCTGTGTTCAACATGCACATGTTCACACCGCCAAATGTCTCAGTAGCTGTATGCAGCTGTTGTATGAGGACTACTGAAGTGGCTCAGAGAGATGATAAAGAGAGCAGCAGCCCCTCAACCACAGGACTCTGGTCTGGTGAAGGGTTGTTAAGCAAGATATCTGTGTATCTGACATTACATACTGTGCTCACATAGATTCTCTGACACCACTGATGATACAGATGATTATGAATATCACATTATAGGCTACATGACAAGAGCTTGTCTGTATTGAGTTTCAGAGCTGGATCCTCTCTTCTCAACTGAGACAGTTCCCAAAATTACTCACACTTCCTTTCCCCTCACCCACAAGCAGCTATTCTGCAGTAGGTGTGGCAGTAACTGATTTGTTTAGAAGATCTTGTTTACTTTCATCTTCTTTCATCTGAATTTGATATTGATGTTTGTAAAGTGAAAATGTGCAACAGTCACCAATGGAAGTTTAAACACTTAAACCAATTTTTGATTTATTTGAAATGTATTTGTAATCATTTTAGTTTTAAAACATGTTGATGGGAATATAATACCTTCCTTTGACTTCTTTTTTTAACAACCTGTGTTTTCAGGCAGAGGCCCTCTGGTGCTGTAGCCCCACCCGAAATAAATACCAGAAAAATAACAGCACTGATTGTTTACTGGCATTTTTCTCAGATGTAACATCTGATAGTTGTATGAGTGATGACCATCCACTTCAAAACCTCAACAGGAAATAACACTGGTGGGAAAAAAAACAAAAAAAACATGGACAATGTGAGTTGTTGTGGTTTGTGTTAACAGTTAATGCTGATTTCTTTTAATCATATAATAAGTCTTCAACAAACATTAACCAAGTACTTTAGTTTCCCAAACACAAAATCCTTAACCACAGAGGTGCAGGAGTAGGACCATTAAACAGTCGTATGATGAACAGCCTGATCTGTCGCTGAGTCTGGAGGACTGCTTGGATGAGTGTATGAAATATAAATATAAACTATATTCTATGTCACATGATATATGGAAATAACTTTTACTTTTGTTGTTCCACAATGGAAAAGTATTGGACGCCCATTTAAGTGATTCATATTATTGTTCTGCCAGCAGCAGCCATGGCATTTATTACGTAAATAGAAGAAGTGGATGGTTAACATTAGTGTGAGTCACCATCGTAACTGAGGAGTAAAAGAAAATGCTGCAAACTCAGGAGATGCACAAAGAATAATTTTGCAACAGAGATGACTAAAATAACACGCAATTAAAAAAACACACACACACAATAAGACTCCCAAATATTTTTAGTTGTTCAAAAGGCTTTTCTGTACTGCAGCATCCCCTAACCACCAGCCCCCACCTCTCCACCCCCAAAATGTCTGTGAGCGCTCTGACATGGTGTTGGTGGTATTAGGTGTTACACAGGGGTCCATTTCCCTCTCAGTTGTCTGAGTGGAACACACCCGCTGCGGCGGGGCTCCCCCTCGGCTCCATGTGTGACAGTAATTTTACACAGCCGGGGCCCTCGGTCCCGGAGGTGGGCCATTAAAGTTCAGGTGAGGTTAATTACAGAGAATTGTTAAGCCTGCTGCTGTGCGTTGGGGCGGGTGGGAGGGATTTGACGCCTCCAATGCTGATTTCTGTGTGACATGGCTCCGCTGGCTCCACGGGTGTTCAGCAGCAGATTTACACACAACACCTACAAGCGCCAATCATTCACTGAAACAGCTCCAAATTAAACCCCACAACACAGCCACATGAAAATACTACATCTTGTTATTACGTTCGACGTAGAAATTAACATACACAACATGCAATTCTCCACATGAAATACTCAGAAATTCAACATAACTATGCTTTAAATAAACAGCCAAATTTAGGAAAATGATTTTGCATCCAGGATGTAATCTCTAATTTCTACCAAGAGGTTATATTAAACCTGAGTCAAGTCAGACACAGGAGCTGGAAAACAAACAGGAAGAGAGTGAGTCAGAGATACAGTCTGCTGTGTTTGAGTAAGGATGAGATTATATTGGATTAAAGGCGATTTTTGCAATGCAAATGAATGCACCTCAAATCAATAAGGCCTGTTCTACTCAATATACAAACTAATTAAGAGGTAATACAATCAAACCAGAATAAAATAGATTGTGCAGCTTCCTCAGAAAGAAATCCAATCAAACCTTTTTATGTGAAAAGATAAAATCTAAAGCGATCTTTCTTTGTACGAATAATGACCTCGGCTTTGTGTCCATTTAATAAGGAAAACTTGTCTTAAGAGGTTACGCTCAATGTGCATATTCTAATCAATATGAATTACATAGGGTTTTATCTATGTTATCTGCTCCAGACTGCTAAGCTAATTAATGTTTTATCGAGTGTTTTAACTCAATTATTTCGCAAAGTCAAAGAGGTTCAACACAATTTTCTATGAGCAGCCGGAGTGTTTTCAGTGGAGAGGAAGTAGTTGAGTTTTGCATCCCTTAAAAGACACACAGCCATAGCAAGACATGTGTTCAACTTAGAAATGTGTGCAGTTCAAATATTTGAATTTAAAAGAGAGATGGTGGTGAAAATATCTGTGGCAGAGTATTTTGGTTGTTTGTGAAGCACAATGCCTCTCTGACACAGCGTTTCATTTTGGGTTCTATCTAAAGGGTATCACTGCTAAGTTTGGACGTGCCCCCCCTCCTCTTGCGCTTCATTCCAGCTGATTGCTCATTTTCTAATGCTAATGGTGCTAGGCTGGGGCTAGGGTTTCTCCCCTGTCAGCTGGCCACTGGGGCTGTGGGACGGATCTAATGGGCTCTGACAGGAGGGAACTGATCTCATTCAAAGGGGATTTGATATGTGGCATGAATGTGGTGAACCTCAATGGACATATTAATGACCGTTATCATTCACAGACTTTGTGCCATTCATAAAGCCCCTTTCTGTTGGATGCACCGGTGCTGCGCCAAATGCCATGACTTATGGATGAGCTGGCCATATATTGTTTTCACTGCCTTTTAGGTAACACGTCAAAGTGACTCAGAGCTCTGCTCCAGTGGCAGAGGCGGTGGCTGGTCCAATGGTTAGAACAGCATAGTGCAGTAAATAATAACATGGTGGGTGTTGTTTACAATTCAATTACGACCACACGCTGGCAGAGAAAAAGACAAAGACCTACGGCCACAGGAGACATCAGTATGGAGTCACACAGTCAATATTTAGCCTCACCCCCACTGCTATTTATGACTGAAGTGTCTCTTCATGCATTCAAAGTATTGTTTGCACTCATTTTTCATTATTACTGCCTCTATCCCAAGGTAAGCAAAGCAGACAAATGGTGAAAAGATGAAGGGAAGGTTGACAGTTGACTGACTTGGATAAACCAGACTCAATTCAGCGCCAAATGCCTCAAATAAAAGATGCCAAAAGTCAGTACACAAAAGTCAGTTAATGATAGATTATAGATTTTTTGAAATGAATCATTGTATACACAATATATGAATTATGTCCACCAGAATTCTCATCCTGTCACAATCCAACTAAGGTCATAAATTCATGAAAAACGTTGTCTGGGCGAAAGGCAGGGGGAAAAAAAGGTTACAATCAACATGTGGATGCTTTTGAATAAACAAGTCTTAAAAAGGCAGAGCACTGCTTGTGCACAAAATGGAGCAGCCACAATTAAATGTCTCGGGCAGGATGTTCATCAGAGTGTGGTTTTCCAAAAAATCCCAAACAAATCTAGCCTGTCTATAAATGGGAGAACCAGTCAGAGAAGGTCATATTCAGCCATACATGCGTTTTGTGAAGAGGACCGATACTTCATCACACAAGGGCAACCACTGCAAACACATGTGGCCGGGTGGCTGCAACTTGAGCTATTCTTCCTGGTACCTGGCTAAGATATCTGTCGACCACCGCATGCTCCCTTTCAAAAGAACAACAAATACATGATGCAACATTCAAAGGTTCCTGCACCCTGTATTAATCAACAGTCAGAGAAAATATATTCATCATCTGTCACATGAACATTTCTTAATGCTTGTCTTTTTTCTTTTTTTTACAAAAGGAAACAAGCAAAATTAAAGTCTGCCCTGAAATCAAAGAGATCTGCGTGCTTCCTAAAAAAATACTAATTTGTACCAAACAAATGGTTACTATTACAAATTTATCATTAACCTCTGATTTTTGGGTAGCTATGATTAATTATGAACATATTCCAAGTGTTTTCCATTCCCCCATTTTCCCTGCATGCTCTATTAGCAGAGCTGAGGTGCAGATACGAGCGCAGCAGCAGAAGCAGCAGCAGCAGCTTGGGGAGGCACTGGAAAGTGTTTCTTGACAGCTGCACAGGAAGTTACATCCCTCCACACGTTGAGGTGTCACCAGCAGTATTTTAACATTTCCAATTTTAATCTCAGATTCCTGCCACGTGTCAACTTCAAAATAAAGTTCCGCTCCTGTGCCTTTGCCGCCTCCTAATAACAATCTGTTTAGTGCCACAAAGATGCCTTCCCTCGAGTCTTCGTTCTCCTCGTTTTTGAGGATTTGTTAAAATTTTCTGCTCCACACTTGTACATGTTTCTAAGTGGTCGTCTTTATTTAACTCACGCTCAAAATGGTTTGGTAATGGTAATCAACACATGGCAGTGGTGTAAAGTATATTTGTATTTAAGCACAGTATTTAAGGTATATGTACTTTATTTGTGTACAGCTTTTGTACTTTTGACATCATCGCATTTATTTACATTGACTTTTAAACTTTCTCTTTAAGTAAAACATGTTGAGTTTTTTTGTTGAGATTGAAATTGTACCTTTACTATACAGGTGTATAATGTGTTTAACACTGAGCCCTCACTGAACAACAAACACTGATTAAACACTCTACAACAGATGTAACAAAAGAGTGAAGCAAGCATCAACAACATTACCAAAGCTCTGTTCTTCACTCTGAGAGTGAGGCAGCAGGACATTTTTGCCTGGCTACCTCCACAGCCTGGAAAATCCTCCCCACATTACTACCATTGTGAGAGCTACTTTGCTTTCACAGTCCAAAGATCAAAACAGCAGCCATGTTTCCAAGGAACAAATGTCTTACCAGCTGGGCTGGTGTGAACACAGATATAATGCTGACAGGAAGCCGAGTCAGTCACTTGTAGAGCCAATTATGGGCAGAGCCATGGGGGCAGGTTTACAAACACCGCTTTTCTTGTGTTATGCTACTCTGAGGTATATGATTAACTTCCTCACCAAAAGTACCCAGGCAGCCCAGAGTCTGCCCTCTTTGTAGGTGGCAAAGCTGGTGAGTCGTGGCACAGCCCAGCTCACACCAGACTACCAAGAAAAACAAAAAATGGGCCGTGACTGAAAGGGTTCATTTTGTTGTTTTTATCACTGACTGTACTTCCACATTCTTTGGCTTTTAATGGTTCTTCTTTAGGGCGTGTTTAACCGTTTGGTCAGGTTTTACAGTGTTGCTATCACTGGGAGAATGCAGGTTATAGGTCTCTCCTGAAGCCACAGAGGCTCTGCGTTCTCCATTAGAGTCAGGAGGAATTCAATTCGACTCATCCGTGGAAAATATCTTTGCTTTCGGAGGACTAATTAGAGGCCTTTGCCATGAATGGAGGTTGAAGGAGAAACCTAATTAACCACTATTTCTCTTGCAATATTCCACTGCTGCATTCCCAACCAAAATCATTCTCTGGGGGATCACAAGACTTTCCCTGAACAGTTGCGTTAAAATTCAAAATAGAAAAAAAGAGAGTAATTCCCTGGTGTTCAATCTTGTTTGAATCAAAATAAAGAGCGTCCACAGTGAGTGCCTCCTCCCATGTGGCATTGTCATGGTGGCAGAGCAGGGTTACCAGCAAACAGCAGTCTTTTAACTATCCATGGTCTAGCAGCCCTCCTTCACTGTCGAATTTAAAAAGTTCCTTTCACCACATCTGCCCTATTTGTGCGGCCTTTTCTTCACCTGACTTGCTCAAGAGATTTGCTTTATCTTAAAGGTCATTTCATTCAACTGGGCAACAAACAGAAGTGAATATAACTGTCCCCAATCTTTCCCTCGCAGAATTCATGCTTGAGTTGCCTCAAATAAAGAAGGTCCCTCCCAGCTAGAAGAAGGAGCTCACAATCTGGGCAGCTCTATAGAAAAGACTCCCTGTATCATACAGTCCCCCTTTACAACTCTACATTTCCATTTAATGACACCCTACATATTAACCCTGGTCAGCATCCAATTACACAGAATAAGTGAATTATCTGTGCCAGCATGCAATTTGAAAATGTTTTTCATGCAATGCGGGGACAGAGGAGAGCGGGGGGCCTTTTTTCATCAATCCAGCGTTCATTAAAGTGCCTGCTTGTGAGTTATTTCGAATCCATTAACTCTAAATACAGGTGATTCCTGGCCCCTCTTTTACACAGGACCACCGAGATTCCCAGTCATGGAGTGTTAGAGGGGTGTAGAATGACACCAACACAACTGATTTGATGGGCTTTCCTCCCCAGGCCAGCACTCAACCAAACAAACCGGCCGGGCAACCAACAGCGCTCCATTCATATTTAATTACAGCCTGCTAACATCGCTCAGAGATAACATTACACCTGGCAAAGATGGAGGAAGAACTGGTATGAAATTAGAAAATGTATAACATGGCATTTGTTGACATGGTACAACATGGATTTTTAATTTAGAACTCACAGGGATTATTTTTGATGATGTGATCCAAATCAGATAAATAGTGAGTCAGGGAGGGCAGCAGCCATCTCTCATTTAATAGCATGTAAATAACACCAGGTGGTGAATATTAAGTATCAAACGTGGGACACAGCAGTCTGTGTCACATGACCCACCTCTGTGGGTGTAAAGTCACTGCTGGCCTCCCAGGCGACAAGCTTGTGTGTGTGTGTGTGTGTGTGTGTGTGTGTGTGTGTGTGTGTGTGTGTGTGTGTGTGTGTGTGTGTGTGTGTGTGTGTGTGTGTGTGTGTGTGTGTGTGTGGAGCGAGGGGGTTCGAGTTAGCAGAGATGACCAGATGAGAGGTGGCTGAGTCCAGCCAAGCCATGTCAAGTTACTGAGAGCTGCTCTGAGAGAGTACAAACCAGCTCTCCTGACTCATGGCTGAGCTGTAGATACACATCAGCAACCATGTCTGTTCTCAGAGGCCTCAGCTCACCGGCCACACACCAGGAGAAACCCTCTTGTTGTTCAGTTGCATGTTTACATTTTCCTATGAACACATCATCCAATTCATGACATATAATACCACAGATTTTCTTCTGATATTTTTTTTATATAAAAAAAAAAACAGATAGTAAACTATACTTTATACCAAATGTATGGGATTACAGACTTATGAGGCAAGTTGATGGGGACCAAAAGATAAATAATAGTATTTGATCACAAAATAATTCCTGCTATACACTGTGGACTGATGATAACAATTCAATCATCTCTTATTTCTTGCCTCTCTGAGGTAAGTGACTGCCCATTGGTCGGTTTGATCCACAAAGTGATCCAAATGTGTGCCCACTTTCTTTCCTGTATTGCATTAGATTACCAGCTCTGTTTCTAACAGACCTGCAGCAGTAAACATGACAGACTTCTTCATACACACAGGTGAGAGGTAACTGATACATCACTGAGCTATGCTAGTATTCATCATCAGTGTAGAATGAACTGTCATCAAGAGTCAATAGCTGCCACAGAAATGAGACACTACACACACACAGACCGTGTGCTTCACAGTTAAGTCCTACCATCGAGACCTGGCACAGAGAAAATAACATTATGGGATAGAGACAGACTACAGACACCATACACAAACCACGTCACGCATACACACACCCTCGCACTCACTGTGCGTCATTGTCTCTTGGCGTGCTGGCGCCTGTCACTCAGTGGGGTCCTGGAATATGCACCGGGGCCATCGACAGGCGTCTGTGTCAATGCCTGACAAACCTCAAGGCACCAGGCTGTAATTGGAACGACTGGCCTAATCCTCAGATCAAGACAGACTCATTGACAACCTAAGCGGGCGGCAATCCCAACAGCGCCTTATTAGTGGAGCTGGCCTCTTCGCTGGGAGCACTGATGTCATCACTGCCAGCCGAACAAGCACACTTGGCCGGGGAAGCCATTTCATAGATAAACTGACAATAACTAGTTTGTATTCGTGTCTGCTCTACGCTTACACACATTCACACCTGGTAACTGTGTGAAGTAAGCAGGATGGGTATTAATGATAGTGACTCTTTACACATTACATTTCTGAGACGGTTCCTGCATAAGAATCATGAGTTTGTGGTCTTTGACTTCATATTTTATTTTACATAATTCCTGTATTATTGTAGTATAAAAGGATATACACTGCAATTACAGCAGCAGACGGAACCCCACATTATGAGTTAATTACAAGACAGGGCTCTGTCTGATGTAATTACTATGTGGAAGTTGCACAGTCCACGTCTTGGTTCTTTTTGGGGAGCTTTTATTTTTTCCAGGGATGAAACCTTTGCAAATGATAGTGAAAAAAAATACATGAATTTTATTAACAGATAGGGTTGCTTCTTTGTTCTGCAGCATTAATTACTTGAGAGGTACAAGGGAAGACAGAGGCTTCTTTGAAACTTGAAACAAGTTTTGGAGATTCCTCCATAGAACTGAGATTGTTGCCTAATCATTGTCAGCAATACAGCCAGTGCTCACTTTCCTGACTTGCCTCTTCCCAGAAAAGGTTAAGTGTGAGACACCCTTGGTGCTACCACAAAGAGTAAAACATCAGCTATGGAAGTTTAACCCACCCAGACAAACCTCTTGCCTGTACACAATGCAGTGCATGTAAGGGATCACTCGGACTAACGCAGCTTGTATCACTTGGAGCAGACAGCTAGCAGATAGGTTCTTACACTGCTTCAGTTTCTGTAGAAATAGCCACGGTGCTCTCTTGAAATTGCCCTGTGTCCCTCCCTCTCACCTCCCAGATGGGTAATCTGCTTTCTGATGGAGAGGAGCATGTAGCAGAGGTCGGCTCTGACACCTTCTTGGCAGAGCCACAGAGCCTGGCTCCCGATCCCATTCTCAAAAGCCAAGATGCCCAAAACCCCTTGACACACTATGCTCGATTGAGGCCCCTACTGAGTGCCTGGGATCCTGTGTCAATGAGCATATCAGAGGACTTGACATGAACAGACACATATAGTACATAAAGTCCAGATATACCACGTCTTACACGCAATATCTTGCAGATAAGATGTCTTAACTGTATGAATGCAGCTCTAACAGGCCAGTTCAGAGAAAAGCAAGTGGAACACATATGTAGAGATTATTGACCCTTATACATCTATCATGTTTCATCATAATATGCTGCTGAGGCTGAAATGGTCATATGATATTGCAGTTAGTTACTGCAACTCATTTCAAAGAGCACAAAGTGTACTTTTGTTTCAATGTGCTAAGTAGTCCTTGGCAAAAACTGAAGAGGCATCAACTTCATGTGGAGCATGGTACGAGTGCTTCTGTGCATGTCTATGTATGTGTGTGTAAGTGTGTGTGTGAGTGTGTGTGTATTTGCAGTCCCTGGCTTTTGTAAAGGCACCGGGAAGCTCGAGCCGTCCACCCAGGCATGCCTGTGCAGTGTAACCAAGGCTGACTGCCTGACCTCAGACTGTGTGGGCCCTTTAGCAGAAGATGAAGGAGCTTTTTCAGTGACACAGGAACAGGAGGTATCGCCTTCCCTTTGCAGCAGCACTCATTCATGCCAGACACAATGCGTTATTATTGGTTTTGAATTGAAATGTTAATTTTGGGAACTGGGCAACTGTGCCTGAGAGCTTTCCCTGCTCATTTCTCATTTTTCACTTGGCTGAGGTGGTCCGTTTCGATGGGGAGAGTTAACCCTCAGCTCTCCTTGTATTACAACACCTTGGCTCAGCTAGGTAAAGGACCGAGGGCCTGTGGAGTAGGCCACAAACACAACACAGCCGAGGTTTTAGCATTTGAACTCTGACTTGGTGTTGAACAGTGCTCCTTCATAGAGGAGCTGAAAGCTTGGTGGCAAAAGGTGAAACCTGTAAGACACTGTTCCATAGCCACAGAACAGTCACTATTGATCCTGAGGCCATGGAGGAAAAACCAGCTCTTTCAGGGCTGGTGGTGTGAGGTAGGCAGGTCAGCACTCTGCTGTACAGCCTCACAGAAATGAGTGCATCAGCAGGCCCGGCAGATCTATATGACGGGAATTAAACAGCATAATCAAATTGTTTGCGCAACCATTTAGCATCTCATTCCCCCGCTGCCCTGGGCCAAACTGACCACTGGAGACCGGCCATCCACAGCAGTAACAAAGTAGGGCAATAACTAACAGCGATTAAAGGAATATTGATGGCCTGTGACACACAGCATCCTGAAAAATGCTATTTGGTCAAATAGCTGCAATAATTAAGTATATGAGGGTCAGTCAATTTTATCTGCTGCTTTTATTTGGATCGATTATTTAGTAAACCGGCCAAGCCTCAGAGAGCATTATTGCTGAGTGGGGTGTTGATTTCATAGTGCAGGTGCTTTAGCAGAGTCACACAGTAGCAGCTCACAGCGAAGAACACCAGGAGCTGCACAAGTCACAAATGTTACTCATTTAATGGACAGAGGGAATGATTCACAATATCACCACTCACGTTGTTAAACATGCTTGATATGAAATCACCTGTCACCTAGTGTACATGCTGATCTTGTTCTGAGATATATTAGCCCTTCAACTCACTTCGCTCTGTCCTTTCATTTCTAAACATTATGTTCTTGATAGCTGGAATCTGCGCTACTTTTTTCAGCAAAGCACGCATGAAGGCCTGGTGTGAAATATTCTCACCGTGGATTGATAAACATTAGCTGAAAGCAAAAATAATGAGTTTTGGCTGCATAAAACTTCCTGCGCATTTAATGTGATGCAATGGTTAAAAATAAACTAGGCCATTTAAAGGCTTCTCTCCAAGTTGATTGATTAAACATTAACCTGCTGGATCTGGGATATTTCTTATTAATCACAGGTGTCACAGACTTAACTGAGCATGAGGAGGGCATGTGCGAAAAGAGCCACACATACAGGACGCTAGAAAACACACACACAGATACAGCTTCTCTCATGTGCATGAAATCGTGTAATCACAACATATGCCATTTAGCGGAGACTTTAATGCATCGAGTAATGCAGTTTAATACTGGTGGACCCAGTGGGAGTCAAACATGTGCAATTGCGTTTAACGGAGATACACACACACACACAAACGCATGCACACGCATATCCACACTCCATATCAAACAGCACATTGTGGGAATTGCCATGACCTAATGCATTTCTTATCTTACATTTGATAAAACATTTCACTGAGGAAGACATTTTCCTCTTGTCTGCAACAAGATGTCCAATGAGAAAAGCAACCTTGACTAAATGAGAGAGGACTTTTTAAAGGAGTGGGTGGCAGGTCTGTGATCCTGACCTGTTAGATACACTGTACAGCAGCGCAAAAAAAGAAAAAGAAATCCCATGAAGACAGTCAAACAGAGCAAAGTCTCTATCAGCCCGTCTCTATTTTCCCACAGTCAGTGACTGAGCAGGAGAACCTACCACACTCCAAATAACATCACTGAATATTCAGCCACTGTAGCAGGCCATTGCTTTGATCTAGCACTGATGTGGGTGGCCAGTATCCACAGCTACAACAGTCTTCAATTTGAGTCTGACAGAACACTAAACCTGCCTCTGAAATAGCTATGTTTTTCTTGCCGTAACCCAGGGTGACTTTTTTGTGCCCAAGGAGGCTTTTATGAGAAAATTGACAAAGTAAATATCCTTTCAGCTGTTTCCCTGATGAATAATGTACGCAGAAGGTGATGGACTGCTTTCAAAAAAGAAAAAAAGAAAAAAAAAATTCAACAGCTTCAGGGTTGTCCCTGCACATCAGCTGTCATCGCGTGATGCGGATGGCGGTCCTGGCGCGGGGGCTTACGGCAGCACACAGGTGCCCTTTTCACTCCCAGGCCAAAAATGACAAATTCAATAAACTCAAGACATCTCTCTGGAGCACCTATGGAATCAAACACACCTGACAAGGGGCTGAAGGGCTTCTTCCTAGTCACTCTCACATCCCATCTTGACGCTCAATATCAATATCTCTGTCCGCAGCCATTGTAGCGGAATATCTTTCCATCACACTAGCATGCTTTGACACTGTGAGAAAGAAGACGAATACGTGTCAGAGGTTGTGGGACTGGAGGTAAGGCTGTGATGAGGGAACTGTATCTGTGAGATGACATTAACAGAGAGTGTCCCCAACTGTGTGTGTGTTTAAGCCCCAGAGCAGACAGGCCTGGCTAGGGTTACCAACCGTAATTCTGATGGTGAAAGGGCTACAATCAGCCTGCTTAATCTCGAAGCTGTTCTTTAAAACCAAAGAAAGACGATCTGTCTCCATTCTACTGTACAAAACAAGGAAACATGTGATTCATCTTAAAATGGAAATGCACATTAAATTAAATTTGCCTTTAGGGGCAATGAGGACAACCCGTGACTGCAGGTTTTTCTGTGATAACAAAAAAGGTGCTTGTACTCTGTCAAAAGAGCCAGTCTCATAAACCTACCCTGAAAGAACAAACCCTAGACATCAAATTTTAAAGAATTAGCATCACAATGGGCTAAATGTCCCCCTTGTTGTAAAAGCCCAGTAAAACGGCCCTGCAATTTCAGTGGTGATGATAAACTGGGAGACGCTGATAGCGGGAGCACTGTGCATGAGACAAACCCTTACTGTATGTTCATTAGCATCCCTGAAGGTTCCCATCTGACGATGAAGGAAACAGAGCACTGTGGCCGTTCTGCAAGCTTGAGTGCCTTATTAAAGAATGGGCCAGGGAGCCTCAAGTTTGGTGAGTCTGGTCCATGAGGAGCTCACATTAGGGCTCCCACCTGTTAGTCTGGGTACTCCTTTGACACAATAGGTCATGAAATGCAATATGGGCCTGTGCCTCTCTTTCTCACCACACAAAAGGCAAGGAGCGGATGAACTGCAAGATAAATGACCTTGACATTTGGATAGTCTCCAGATTCCTGTGCCATAAAAATAAACCATGCAAAGACTATCTCCAAACCCTCATAAGACCAAAGCACAACTTAATGGAGAACAAACAGGAGCAAAGTGAAGGGAGGGAAAAAAAAGTGTTGGGTTTTGGGGAGGATGGATATTTCCTAGAAGACTTTGATTTCTCGTCTGTGATAACTGTGAGAGTGCACAGGCCTGAAAAACCCTACTCCGTGTTTGTACTTACAATCTGGAGGTCTTGTCTTCTAACCAGCTGTGTACACGCTGCAGACAGGCTCCATTTTCCACAGGAAACATGATGAGAACCACAGGAAGATAAAACCAGCGTGAAATGGCTCGAGGAAAATGACAACGCAAATTAGAGTGAGGCTTCTAGAGACATAGAATAAACCAATAATCACTTTTCTTTTTGTAATAAAATATAACACAGGGCCATGTTAGGTCAAATTTAAAGGAGACAACATTCACAGATAAAAACATGTTTAACACTCAAAAGGACATTATTATATGATATTAATACTTAGGATTTTTTTTTAATGTAGGTCATCAGATATCACAAAATGGAGGGGAAGGTGACTCTTGGACATGTTTTCTATTTCTACATGTGTGCTAGAAGTAGATAAGTATGTCCCTACAGAGAGTGGGCCTCTTGAGCAGGTCCATCACCTGGGTGTGATTGACAGCGTGGGCAGGTGTGGCAGCTCTTCCAGGGAAAGTGAACTGTGGCTGCTTAAATGAGGCTCACCATTGTTCTCTGCAGGTCTTTGATCTCCCAGCGGTAGGCCAGAACCTCAGTGGGGAGTCCAGGCCGGGCCCCAGGCTACAGTTTGTATCGACTCAGGAGGGCTGACAGCACAAGGCAGAGGATGTGGGAGGGGGCTCCAGCTTCCCAACGTCGGCCCCGTGCAGTTTCATCTCAACTTGACCTACACACTGACGAACTGTGGACAGAAGAAAAAAAACAACGATTTTAAACAGATTTTAAAGTCTTGTTTCAACTGTTGAAGAGTCAAAGTGCAGCTCACTACTTTGTTTCATTCTTACTGTCTTTTTCTTAGTCTCTTGACAGTGAGCACCCCCCCCCCCTCCCCCCCACACACACACACACCATGACCCATCGAAACTTGTTATTTGTTGTAATATCCTAATTTATTTTAGAATTTATTTTCGAGAAAACTAAGCAGAATGTAGCAGATCCTCTCACGTATTAACAATGCATGAAAATACCCTGTACAAAAATAATTCTCAACACAAGTTAGCTCACGCTGGAAACAGATGATGTTATTTTTGCAGTGTGGCAGCTGTGCATCCAGCCCTTACTTAAGGCCAACCTTTTAATGAACCTTCAAGTGTACAGTAAGTGGACAGGAGTGGCTTACAGCTAAAGAGAGTAATGTTTCTTTGCTGATGGTTCCCATCCTCCCCAGACGCTGCAGCAAAAGGCAATCAAGCCATTTAGCCCTGACCAGAGAAAATAAACTCTGAAGCCAAAATAAAAAACACATAAGATCAAACATCAAGAATAAATACAAATATGTAAGCATGTGTGTGAGTGTGAGAGTGTGAGGATATACGTATATATGCATCTTGTCTGTGAGTGTGTTTATAATCATAGTGTGTAAACTCTGTGCTGTGAACACAGAGCAGTGCAGAGCAGTGGATGAGACTCACAGCAGTACAATAAATAGTGACAGTTAGCAGGGCAGACTGGGACAGCCCCTCTTAGTCTGTAGCGATTGTGTTTCAGTGTGTTCGCCCGGCTCTTCCTGTGGTGCTCTGTGTTGTGGAGCAAAAAGCCACTGCTGGGAGCCACAGTGGAAGAGATCAATTGTACACATTCCTGCCACCTGAGATTCAAGTGTTTCTGTAATACTGCACAGCTCAATCGATACTCAAGCGAGGAGCCGACTGGGAAGAGCCCAGTCCAATGCTTAGTGAAGGGACCACTCCCACAAAGATAAAGCACGTATTTACTCCTGTGTGCTGCTGCTTCCCACCTGTGAACAGCCTGCATGAAAAATGACTCATCATGCTCTCATTCAAACAACCATTTCATATTTATATCCACATATATAGTACATGAATCTTTGGTATTTAAATTCAATTGAATTAAACAAGGCTTTAACTATTTCTAGGCACAAATGTAATTATTAATGTAATGATTCTTTGGAAGAAATTCAAATTAGTATTATTAGTTTGCTATTTATAATTTGATACACCATAATAAATGCACATTTAAATATTTAAACAAATATGAATGAGGACTTTGTAATTATCTAAAAACATTGAGGGAACATATTATAAATATTTTAAAAATTATTAAAATTACAATAATTATCACTGCTTCACAACAATAAACGCACTTTTTGTATAGTGATGAGTTCAGGCTGTAAATATGAACCCAGTGTTAGTCATAATTAACAAAGCAGTGAGGATGTGAAGCAGTTTTATTTTTTCTTTCTGTCCTTTGAAGGAATCTCTCAGGAAGCCGACGTGCTGCACAAACACAGCTCAGTGGAACAGATGTGACTGTTATAAAGAAAACAAGCTCTGTGGGTAAGGATCATTTAGCTTCGACGTCTAGAATAAAACGTAAATATTGGGGGATTTGGGCTTCGTGGAGAGGAGGGGAGAGCGCCGAGGACGCTGGACAGAAATTAACAGATCCTGTATTGCAGGATGTGCAACGATGTGTTAAATTAAATGCAGCTGTTGAAATACAAAAGGGGAAAATTTTCAGTTTGAATACAAAATTTAAAAAAGCAAAGGCAAATGCCTTCAAAGCCGTCAGAGGCTTTATGCGGATCACCGTGTGATCGTTTTGACAACTTCTTTTAGGGCTTTGTGGCACTTTGATTAGATCGTCGCTTTTTTTCTCCTCAATAAAACGTAAATTTCTAAATCTCCAAAAGACAGAAAATACCGATTGCATCACTAACATTTTAACACGGAATCGAGTCTGGTGAATTATCTTGTCCCGAAAAATAATATGTTTCCTCCGCTGAGACTTCTTTTTTTTCTGGTGAACGTGAACAAATAATGGAAAAGAGGGAAGCTTTTCCTCTTCACGTGAAAAGCCTCACATCAACCTGATGTCAGAGAACCGGCGATTAACTGGTGATTTCAGGGGTTGGTCACGGAAATGATGATGTTAAAGTGAGATCGTTTTAAATGAGAGAGAATCAGAGACTGGATCCACCCCACCACCCCACCACCGTCTGCTGCTGCTGCTTGTCAGAGCACACAAACACAACAGGCCCTCAGCTCAAATAAACTCAAAGGCAAAACCTGATTTTATTGAGATTTCTGCTCCAGGTTTTGATGCTTTATATGTGAAAAATAATTGACAGTATATTTTCACTGATTTGGCAAGGAGAGGGGGAATAAAAGCACACAGACACACAATGTTTCTTTTGGAAAACTGATGTATTTGATTATTAGAGTAAAGAATTACAGTATCTTAGTTGTTAGTAGGTATTAAAGTGTAGAGAAACTGGACCCATAAAGATCTTCCAACTTTCCAAGAAAGTGCATGTAACAGTCCGAAGGTTTTCAAACCCAATATATATTTATATTTATAAAAACACTATCATTTTGTCCCCCCTGGCCATGGACTTCTCCTTGTGTGAGTTATATGTACATTTTCTTACGCGGGAGTTTGCATTTCCACATCTGAACGGATTTACAGAAGCTTCAACACACAACTTTGCACTTGATGTCAGTGAGGATGCTGGGACATAGCAGCAATGTGGAAATCCAGCTGAGAAACTAAAGGGGAATCCTGCTCTTTTGATTGGCTGTCTCAGTTCCAAAAACCAGGAAATAGGCCAGACTCAATGTTCCCCTTTTAGCAACTGTCTTGCTTTCAACAACACCAAAATACGAGCCACAAAATAAAAAGAGAGAGATTGAGGGAAAGAAAAAAATATGGAAGTAAACAAAAAAGTAGAAAGTACAATACACAGAAACAGTAACAACAAAACATGTTAACACTAAAGAAACCCTGGGAATGTAGCAAACTTCAATGTTTTGTCTTCCTTAAATAAAATAAAGGTAAAAACGATTTGGAAAGAAAGGAACTACCACATCATTTAGTCCCTTGCCTGAATTTCATTGTTTCGCTTTGATGAGGGTAGGGGGCATGAACACACAGATGTTAGACCATCTACAGAAGATCAGTGTACATTATTTACAACAAAACTGTTTGCTTATTACAGGGCTTATGCATCACATGAACATCGACAGTTCGGTTATAGCTACTACAGACAGAAAATAACTTAATGCCAAGGTAAGGTTATCTACCCAGATATTCTAAGTTTCAAAAGCACATTTTTTAAGCACCCATACATACCCATTCTGGCTTTAAAACAAACAAAAACCTAACTGTTAATGCTTCCACTTGGTTTCAAGCAAGGTTATAATCACTAATAAATAAGCTCCTTAAAACTATAACATGTACATTGTACAAAAAAGCAACTTGTCTTCACACTCATGTTCGTAAAGATTCAATGGCGAGCAAAGCAGTTCAGTTGATTTTGTCCCTGTCTTGTTCTCTTTCTTTCTCTTCTTCTGTGTGTCTACATATGTGTACAGTATGCCTTCAGGTGTCTTCACGTGTCTGTGCACAGCTCAAGACATACAGTCTAACTGGTGACGATTTCTTTATTGTCTTCAATGAACCGTGTGAAACGGAAGTGGGCCCCGTTTTCTGTGTTGGCCATTTTCTCCAGACCAGCGAGAGCGGCATTGGGCTCCATGCTGTGTAGCTTGTCTAGGCTGCCTGTCAGGCCACCGATGGGAGAGCTGCCCCCATTTCCCATACCACCTGACATTGGTGGGATGCCTCCATTCTGGATGACAGAGATTTCATTTGTCTTCATCGCAAGGCCGTTGGAGAAGGCTGCAGCATACTGGTTCCAGAAACTGGCCGGATCCCCGTTGCCTGCCCTCGATGCCATGTCCTTCTGGAAGATCTCAGGAAATTTGACTGGGTTGGTACCCAGGAAGGCCATTGGCCCATCCACAGAGAGCCTGCGGCCTCGTCTGGCAGGAGCGCTGTTCCACATGTGCGTGCCCATGTGAACCTACGAGAGAGCAGAGAGAGAGAGCGAGAGAGAGGGGCGGGGGGGAGGAGAATAAAAGAGAGGGAGGAGAGAGACAGAGCAATGAGAGGGATGAAAATTAGTGATGTTTACAAACTTGGCCACAAGAGCTGCACATGAGATGATGCAATGGAAAAAATAATAATAATGCTCGACTCGAATTAACACAGCTTCACACCCTGGGTGCAGCAGACCAGTTAGCTGCCTGTGCTGTGAGAGGTCCCGGCATGGTGTAAACATCTTATTTCGGCAAGAGTGATACATGCAGTTTAATCTAAACCTTAATTTGCTCATCTCACACAGGGACCACAGGGCTTGGGGTAAAATTGCACTGTCCAGTTTCATTGCTCTGGCCTGTATTGCATGTGACAATTCACCTCTGCCAACACCCGTTCTATGACAAAGGCAACATTTTTTTCACCTTCATAATACTTGATAGAAACATTCAAATAATTCATGTTGAATCTATTTTGTGCTCAGACTACTACAAGAAAAGTTGTTTCTGTGTTTACTGTTGTGGTGCAGCTTTAACTAAAAGCACACATCTCTGTGTTAGACCAGCGTCAACCAACAGGCACAGCTTGATTCAATACTACATTTAAGAATTTAAATGTATCTGTAGTCTGAAGATTTTCTCCAAGTTCCTGCAGATCATTGTGCAGATGTGTTTCTTAATGATTTAGGCCTGTGACATTTTTCACTGAATCTGTTATGGAAAAATACAGGCTGACCTCGCTCACTGTGATTGCATCTGATAATTAATTCTGTGCAGTGAATCATTCTTAGCCATTGTGGAATTTCTACCCCAATAATCATATGAGTTGTGTGATTCAGCCTTTCCACTAAGGTAATTTTTCTCACAGAGCCATTCCTTTAATTAATTAAACAACATCACTACCTCTTGATGCCTGGTGCACTGACACACCATATAAAACTAAATAGCAGCTCTGAGACTCATTTTTCACAAACTTTCTCACACACAAACTTGTGGTAGATCAACAGTTTTCTGGATGTTTCGACATTTACCTTGAGGTTTCCTTTGGTGGTGAAAGCCCGACCGCAGATACTGCAAGCAAAGGGTTTCTCCCCTGTGTGAGTCCTTTCGTGGATCTGCAGAGCACTGGAGGAGGAGAAACACTTCCCGCAGGTGTTGCAGAAGTGTTGCTTGGGTGTCCGACGGGGTGGCGCAGCTGAGAGCACTGGGGAAGAGGAGGCAGATGATGTGACCAACCCAGGGGGCATCTCCTTTTCTGGGTGGAGGCTGTGGAGGAAGCCATTGACCTCGGGTTTGTTAAGAGAGCCCACAGAGAGGAGGGAAGGGGTCGGGCTGGAGGACAAGCTGGTGTTTGACGGCTCAAAGAGCTGTGAGGGCAGGTCTCTCATTTGATGGGTTAGCATGTGCTGCTTGAGGTTGCCCTTGGTGGAGAAACCCCTGTTACAGGCCGTGCAAATAAATGGTCGTTCTTTGGTATGGCTTCGATAGTGAATGTCCAAGGCACTCTGACAAGCAAAGGTCTTCCCACAGATGTCACAGGATGTGTTCTTGATGCTGCTACGCTCACGGAAAGGGAACATCATGCCCATAGGGTCCTTTGAGGGATTGACAGATGTCAGGTCCAGGGCTCCAATGTTGGAGGGGTGAGAGTGCAAGAGGCTTGCACTGCTGTGATCCAAGGATAGGGCCCTCTGCTGCCTTTCTTCGAGGCTGGGGGATTTACGTGGTTGTGGCTGCATGCTAGTGGGGGATGGCGCCTGCATGGAGGAGGTAGATTCTGACACAGCCGGACTCCCGGTGCTTTGGCTTTCAACATCCCCTCCCAGTGACGAGGAGTCATTGGTGAGGCAATCCCCCTCAACTAAGCCATTTACCATTGCCTTCATTTGACTGGCTTGTAGCTCCTCGTTCATTTCAATATTGTGAGCATTATGTTGGTCATTTCTTTCCTGCCCCTCCTGGTTAACCATTTCAGGAGGAGCTGGGGAGTTACAGAGACTGTCATGGGAGGCATCAGCTGACCTGGGTGTGTCTGGCACACTGCTATCTGGGCCTTCCTCCATTCCTTCAATGTTATCATCAGAGAAGTTGTCCAGATCATCAAAGTTTCTCTCATCAAATGAGCCAGTGTCAGAGGCCATGGACTCTGGGTAACTCTCCGGCAGAGGGGTGTTGGGGATCTGCCCACCCATGTGCATGCGGATATGCTGCTGAAGAACCACAGCATTTGTGAACTTCTTCTGACATATAGGGCAGGAGTGTTGGACTCTAAGAGGGGGCATGGCCCTGTGGACGCTGTAGTGGGTCTTGAGATTGCCCTTGGTGGTAAACGCCCTGCCACAGATTTTACACTTAAAGGGCCTTTCCCCAGTATGAGTGCGATAGTGCATTTTCAGAGCACTTTGGCAGCTCAGCACCCGATGACAGATGACACATTCGTTTGGGTCTGTCACCTTCCTGTCAATGTTCTCTACAAGCTGCTGCAGCTTGGAGGTCTCTGACCCCTGGAGGGGCTCCAGGATGCCTCCAAAGGGGAACTTAGCCTTGAACTGATCAGACATAAGTGGCATGAGTGGGTTGGTCATCATGGGTGGGCTGTTGGAAGTTGTGTACTCAGCTATGCTTTCCGAAGCAGAGCTCACATTTGTCAAGAAGCCTGAGGAGCGGCTGCCTTCTTCAATTTTCCCATTTGAGGTAGGCAGAGTTGCACCTTCACCTTCTTCAAACATTCCATCATTACTTTTAGCTGAAGGCTCAGCAGCACCTGAGTCACTCTTTGCAGTAACAGAAGGGCTAGTTATGGCTATTGAATGATCTTCTTTTTTGATGAAATGTGGCAGGTTCGGCATGGTTGGAGGCAGCAGCATGCCGACTGAGGAAGTCAGAGTGGGCAAAACTGGTTTGCTGTCCAACCAGCTGGTGACAGGTTTCTCAGGGGGCATGGACATGCCATATGGAATGCCGGTGCTTGTTGGTATGTTGTCTAAATGCTCAGGGACAGGGTAAGGGTTCATCTGTATGTGTGGGTATTTTTCTTTATGACGCTGGAAATGTACCTTCAGGTTACCGCGCGTAGAGAAGCGGTTGCCACAGATATTACACTTGTATGGTCTCTCACCAGTGTGGGAGCGCAGATGGATTTGCAAGGCACTGTCACTCCCAAACACCTTGCCACAAAACCTGCACTTATGCTTAAAGAAAGCATCGTCAGAGCTGCTCTTGTGTTCAAATGAAGTGACGTTAGGTGGCTTGCCTTTCCTCTGCTGGGCCAAAGCTGCTAAAGAGTTGAGGTCCTCTACGGTGGTGCCAACACTCGGCAGAGAGCTGGAAAACATGGGGTTTCCAGGTGGGGGCTGAGGTAGAAGGGGATTCACTGCAGAACTTAACAAGCTACCTATTCCAAATGCTGGCGTGGATGACTTAGTTAGTGAGGTGTTGCTGAGCTGAGAGTGGAGGCTACTCATATGACTCGGCCTCTTGTCAGAGGACTGGGTATTGACTGTTGATGGCCCCAGTGTGCTGATGCTCTGAGATGTCTCACTGGTGCTTGGGTTGGACTGAGGTAGCTGTGCCGCTGCAGCCAGCTGCTTGAGGCTGCTAATACTGGCTGACTGACTAGCCAGGTTCTGCGCTAGGCCTGCGGCTGCAGCCAGCTGTTGGGAGAGATGTGAGCTGAGTGTGGTCAGTGGGCTGGCAGCAGGCCCCATTGTGCCTGGAGCAGAAGTTGGGGGCACCTGTATTTCTGGGGACTGGGAGGCCAGTAGAAGTATCTGATGGCGAATCTGCTCAATTAGCTGCAGCTGGTGTATCTGTTGCTGTTGCAGGGCGAGTAGTTGCTCCATCAGGGCTGGCACTGCCACCCTGGGGCCCGCAGTGGAACGGGCCTCTTGGGAGAATTGGGCCACAGCCACTTTGGTGCTCTGAAGATTTTCAATTATGACATTGCTGTTGATCATGGAGAAATTTCCCAGTTCAGTTAGGTTGCTGAGCTGAGGTAGAGGGGCAGATATAGCTGAAGTACCTACTGCAGGACCAGAGGTGCCCCTGCCACCATGGCTGCTGACTGTGTTGATGGGGCTCCTGCTCTCTGTGTGACTGCCTTCCTCTTCGTGACCGCTGCTCATTCCGGAAACGTCCACATCCATGGATTCCTCTTTTTCAAGAGTGTTATGCTCCAAAAGGTCACTGCACTCTGTTTGATCAGTGTTATTAGCTGTGTCATTCATCTGGTCATCAGGATTATGGGGAGGAGACCCAGGCGAGAAAGTTCCGGTGGGGGAGGCAGGATTTTCATTCACTATCAGAACTAACTGATTCTTAGTGCAATTCTTCTGGTGTTCCTCAAGATCCGATAGTTCAAAGAACTCAGCACAACATCTACTACAGACGTGGGCGTCTGACTCCTTGCAGGGGGCGTCCTCTGAGCAAAGTTCTGTGTCCCCTGCAAAAGAGGAAACAGAGGATTAGTGATTAGAAATGTTTTGCAGCTGAAGAAGCAGCTTTATCTCCTCAAATTCCATTGTTGTTAATCTTAAGTTAATCAGTTTTACACTTATCCCCTTGATGTGTTCACAAAAACAACGATCGAAAGGCAACAATAAGCCACAAGAAATGTGAAAAAGCCTTATTCAATGCGGTGGCCCCTCAAACACGATAAGAGGATACAAAATCAATGGAAACTACTCAAATATTGCTTAAAAGTGATCTTTGAAGATGTACATCTGGGTTTCATCAGTCCAACCAAAGGTAATCATTTTCTCCAGATAATCCATCAAAATATAGAATAGAGTGAAGTGAGGACATTGGTCTTAATGAAATTTCATAGAAAGGCATTGATTTCCTATATTCCATGCCCTTCAAAGTCCACTTGTCCACTCGGCGCAAATCAAGCATTTGAAGGACTTATTAGACTTTCAATCTGCTGTCAACTTTGCTCATTTTCAGCCAACTACGAGCATCTTGGACAGGTTATCTATGTGACTAAACTAATTTGTATCCACTCAGGCTGCAATCACAGTCAGACATGAACAACAGAGCCTGTGGTGGTTACGTGCACACCCTAAACTCAAGCAAAAACAATGAGGAATAATAATAATGATAATGATAATAAAAAAAACATTTACAAAATAAGTATGTACTTTTTTAATTGCCTATATATGAAAGTAATTTAGTTGTAGGTAGTTTCATTTAGTTACATAGTTTTGTTCCCAAGCTTTACATAAACTTTGACCCCAAAACCTTATCAACCACAGAAAAAGGCACTCATCAGTAAATTCTTCTGGGGTGAAAATACAATGGAAAATAAAATCTATTTAAATAAATGACTTGAATAAGACTAAGAGGCAGGGCAGTACATCAGAATGCATGCATCACAAACTTGCCAAAACTGATAAACTGGACATACCAGCTCACAGAACACGCAGTACAGTCACAGCAACTTCTGCTGTCACCGCGATGAAAATTCAGCAGTAATGACCGCCTTTCAAATACACACAGAAACTGGTTCCTAAATTTTCCATTTTAATACAGAGGACGAGTCAGGGAGTGAAAAGGCAAGACGACACCCTGCCCCCAGAGCCACTGCTGTGCTCCAGACTTTCCTTATTCTTTTCCCTCTTTGTCAGACTAAAATCTCGCTGTTTAACATACAAGTTGATTTACAAATTGCATTTCTCTATGAATCCCTTTCATTGTGGCTCTGGCCCCTCAACACTTTCATCAGGGCCAAGAATTCATTTGCAAATGAAACCCAGAGAAGTGCAGCCCTGCCCCACAGAGAGACAGGATGCCTTCCCATTGTTCGCGCAGCATGGGAGCGGCGGGGATCGTCGGCACAGCCTGGCCCTGCTCATCTCAGTCGACTCAAAGCAGATCCTGTTTAATTCAGGGATTATCTCCCTCAATGTTTCTCTACTCAGAGACATCAGATAACGCAAAGTTGCCATGACAGTAAACCCTGGCCCTCACACCACCAAACCATGCAAACAGGGAAGACTCAACTTTAATGATAACTTTTCATGTTAAACCCCCCTCCCTTCCACCCACCCAGCACAAAAATGTGTTTGATTCATAGTGTGAGAAATGTGAGGATTAAATAAACCCCTTTTCTATTTTCCTCAAATCAGACTGTACACAAATTAGTGTAAAGAAAATCCTTATGACACTGAGTGGGGTCAAAATAGGAGCTATAAAAAACAAACAAACAATTAAAACAAAACTTTTGACTTAATTTTTTTTTACAGGATGCAGAATTAATCACTGAATTGAATCTGTGTATTTCTATGAATATGTACGCGTGTTGTAGAGACGTATGTAATTCTCACATATGTAGAGAATTAGACAAAAAACATGCTATACAAGCTGCATATACGATGCATTTGCTTTTTATGCTTTTTGCGTATACAATGCAAAAACAATGGTGATCACTCATATTATGCAATATTTGATTTATACACATACATGTAGTCCAAATGTGCTTCTTTAATTTAGAAAACTTTCAGTTGAAAATGATAATAGTTTATGCAGCGCGTATTTTAAAAAATCCTACAAATCAAAAGATTTTGAAAACTGTCATTTCACATGCAAGTTCAAAAAATAAAAAAATTAAAATTGTTACTAGAATATATAATTAGAGAAAAGAAGAGAAGGAGAAATCAGATCACATTTATTCCCCAAAATATTTTGACCGATTCTTAGTTAGTAATTAAATAACTAGAGCAAAACATTTGTCATCATAATTGTCCAATACAACAGTGGACAGTCTCCTCTGCACAACTCTGTCTGAAGTTTGGATTGTAAGAGAGGAAAGTAAGGAAGCTGAAAAACACACAAATGTCTAAGAAAATATTTCACCAACACTACAACTGTGTACATGACCACAGGTTTTTCTTTTAACTCTGCACTAGCACGTCCTGCTTAACTTGTCCACAACAACAACAAAAAAAGATCAAAATTAAATGAATGCATGTCTGCAAATCCACTGTCCACATAAGACTAGTATAGCAAACAGCACAGATGCTAGCATTAGGCTTAATTCCCAAAATAGCAAGGATTAAGTCTGAATTAAAATTAAGATAAAGTCAAGCTGGTATGAAGATGGAGTCTGTAAAACTTCCATCAAATCTCTATCAAAAGCATAGTGTAAGCGGTGCGCAGGTCTGAGGGGCTTTAGGAGCGACAAAAAGCAGAGAACAGAACCTCGAAGAGAGTGACCAAAGTTTAAATATGAGAGACAAGAAAGCGGAGGATTAGTTAAAAAAGTTGACGGAGAGCTTTGAGAGATCCTACATTATTTTTTCGCGGAGGGCCTCTGTGAGCCTCTTGACACTTGTAACTTCAGGAGGATTTCTGCTCACATCGTCTCCAGCCCTCAGGACTCATCCCACTGAACACTAGATGGGGTTCCACTAAAGCTGCCGTGGTCCAGGACAAGACTAAAATCTAAGAAGCTCTGCCCCGGTGACATGCTTAAAGCTTAAGGGGAGGGAAAAAAGGCAAAGCGAGTCCTTCAGGCTACACCTTGACTCACACCACATAAACACTGGCATAATGACAAGCAACTGCACTCTTGTGTTTGCAGGGAACAACAGAGCAAAAGGGGGCTGCCCTGCCAATCTCCCCTCGAGGGGGGCCACTCTGATAGGGCAAAAGGGGATGGCCACAACATTGATAAGGCCTCACACTCGGGACACACACACTTAAATAAAAAGCTGAGGCCTTGCTGGGCGCCTGCAGCTCCGACCAGCAGGGTCAATGGCGAGAGAGAGAGGAACACACTGGGCCCTGAACTCTCATCACCTCCACATACAGGGACACTGGCAAAGGTTAAAACAGCTCAACATCCCACCTTCCGTGGCCCCTCACTCCGACCTCCCAGTAACTGTGGCCCTCAGCATCACTGATATTCACCTACAAATAAACACAACTCTGTTTTCACTTACGGCCACTACAACTCTCCTGAAGCCACACACCACTGTCTCAGCTAAATACCCCCCCACCCCCACCCCCCACCCACGAAAAAAACCTGTGGACAATATGTCTCCCACCTTTGTAATTACACACACAAGGCACTTGTAACTATTTTAACATGTGGCACAGTTTTGGACATACTTGAAAATTTTGTTTTCTGCAAGGTTGGTGACAAAATAAACTCTTCATTAAGTCTATTACGTTTCAAGGAAAATGCAGGAAAAACAACCCTCAGGAATTAATCATCAACTTATGATAAATCACGTGAAATGGGCTGAAAATACCTTTCTATGCATGGCTGTCTCCTGAAAGATACAAGTGTTCATTTCAAATGACCTGCACGTGTTTTTCAGGCAGTATACTAAACACAATTTAGCTTCACTAATATTTACATTGCACATATTCAATTTAGAGACCTTACACAACAGGGCAACGCAAAAAACAACCAACAAAAAAGAAAACTATTTCTCATTTTGTCCATGATTTGAATTTACGCCAGGCACTGTTATCGTTTGCGCAAATACTGACAAATTCATATAGAAAATAATGACAATTAAATGTTAAGCGACAAAATTCGTTCACAGCGCTGATAGAGTCCAGAGAAGCGTCAACTCACTACGGGAATATTTATTGAAATTACAGAAAATATAAACAAGTGATATTTTCTTGGTGACCACTCAGGAGTGGAGAGAGAAGTCGGTCAACAAAACACACGTTACAACGCAACGTCCTGTTGGGAAATCCAGGCTTTATTCGTCTACGACCTTCTCATGCCATGTGTTTTGTTGGAAGTTTTATTTATTTATTTATATTATCTATATTTCAGTTTTGCAATTCTGCTTCAAAAAGAGATGTGACAATTTCCATTCAGCTGGAACTGCTCTGGCTTTTGCTGGCCTTTGTAAGAGCTCCAGTGCACAGTCCTGGATTTGCAGCTCTGAATGGGACTTTGTATAAACTGAATTCACATTTTAGGCACAAACAGCACCGGTAAAAGAGAGTGTGGTTCACTAACAACAAAAACTCGCTTTAAATCATTTTTTCTACACCAAGCGAAAGGCCACCTCTTAGCTCTCTAAAGGGGTTAAAGTAAAAACGATCGAGTCTATTTTATATTGATCTCGGTTGAGAAAACTACACATTATTTTGTAATGAAACAAACGGTATCTCTGTCTGTGTGTGTGTGTGTATCTCTCTCGCTCTGTGTATGCGTGTGTGTGTGTGTGTGTGTGTATGTGTGTGTGTGTGTGCGTGTGTCCGAGTGAGTAAGACTTCCCCGTGCTGCTTTCTCGACAAAGTTAAACAAAAACTACAAATGATGAGTAAACTGAGGGGATATTTTTCAGGATGTGGAGAGGGTGTGTGTTCATTTACTGAGCACTTTGTCCTCTTTCCATTCAACTTAAAGCAATAAGAATCACTGGTGTGGAAACAGGCGACGATTTCTTGCTGGGACTGATTTATTTTATTTTATCAGAGCAAAAAAGAAAAGACTGTAAGACTTTCTAAAGCGGGACTGAAACACGCGGATGCGATCTCTCTGCGCTCGGGACTCGGGGAAAAGTTAGAGTCCCGGCAGGAGCGACAGGGTGGTCCATGTCGACGCACCGAGACCGGCCGCCAAGAGCAGGGGGAGCCCCGGGAACGAGCGAAAACTGAGCCCGCGACACGTTACATGGGAGTTTACACATTAGTTAGAACCACATTTTAAAGCTGAGATGAAGACTTGGAAGTTTTGAAACTTTTTAACATACATACACGCGCTGGGTGAAGCTAAAGAGAAATGCGCCCTGTACTTTGGTTATTATCTTTTAACTCATTTGTTTAGTATAATGAAGTTGTTGGAGCCGGTGATAGGAGACTGGAGTGTAGGAAAAAATATAAAAGTAGCTTCACGTTCTAGTCTGACCAGAAAAAAATGAATTTACTCAAAAATCCTGAACATAAAGTTTTGTGAAAAGTGCCACAGACTTATATCGCGGAGACGATGGAATTTAGAAGGAAACAAACAAATAGTAGAAGTACAAAGCTTGATTCAAAGTGTGAACTCTGTGATTTTTAGCTTCAAACATGATGAAACTTTTCAAAAGTGGTAGAAATAGAAGATTCAGGATAAAAGCGGCATCAGGCTGCTTGGACTCACCATTGTGTTCCGATAAAGGCAGATGAGGGTCGGATTGGAAGTGTTGCGGCTTCGCTTGTTTCCTCCGCGACATGCTGGCTGGCACATCAGCAAGCAAAGAATAAAAAAATGACTACAAAACCTTCTCAAAAATTACGTAAATCGAGCCCATCCACCGCGCATGTGCCCCGTTATGATTATCAATAATGCTCTGCGATTAATCATACGGGGGGCTTCTTTGAAAGGCGATTGGCACCTCGCCAGCCCCCCTCCTATTCAAATGAAGTCTCTTTAATCAATTAGCTCCTGATTTGCTGGGGACTCTTGTCTCTCTCTCAGCTCCCACCCAATGAGTTGATCCGTATGGGGAAGAAAGGCTGGGTTTTCCAAACTCCCTTTAGATACGGTTTAACCCCTTCTGTTAGCCAAGTCAAAGCTTATCTTGACTACTAGGGGAATGTCAGCATCTCGAGTCCATGCCTGCGACAGTATCTTTCAATCTCTCACATTAATCAAGCAGCGATCACAGTTTTTCTTTTCTTTTTTTCTCCTCCTGTAGATGCGGACAGGCTGGACAGCTCGCCACTCAACCCTCCGCGATCTCCAGCCAACTTTCTTCTCTCTACTGCTCGGTAGTCCGTCCTCCGCGCTTGCATTAAAGATCGTTGTAATTCAGCTCTTGTTGTGTTGTACACCAACACCTACTCTCTGAAGAGTTTCAAGCGAGGTTCTCGGTGCGCCGAAACGCAGCTCGCGCGAGCATGTTCCGTGCGTAAATGGCACCGGTATGCGTTTCCAATAGTCCACGGTGTGATCCGACGTCCCAATCAGTTTCATTTGATTATTATTAGTAGAAAGGGGGATTACTTAGTAACACGTTTTCATCACACACTGCATTCCGCGAATAAACAAACTTTGAGGGCCCGTGCAGCAGTGGGACAAATGCGTAGCCCGGCCCATCGAGGATCTGATTGGTCACCGGGCTACTCAGTCATGCTGCCATTCACCTCCACCTCCTCCCTGCCTCCCTCCCTCCCTCTCCCCATCTCTCTCTCTCTCTCTCTCTCTCTCTCTCTCTGATTACGCACAGCAGATCCAAACGCTTTGTGCGCACCAGGATGATCAGTAGTGAAGACAGCGGAGAGTAGGTCTGTTTATCTGAATAGGGACAAATAAAGCTTTTAATTTCTCCATTAAACATTTGTTTATTTTATTTTATTGTTTTTTTTAAACGGCTACATCACACTCAAGTCATGTGGACTCTAATATATTTAACACAATTAATTTAAGTATAAGAAAAAAATCAGAAGATGGACGGTCTGTGGACAGTTTGATTCTTTTTTCAATTCTATAAACAGCAGTTTTTAAAGGCAGTGATGAGTGAACAATATAACGATATCAACAGGAAACGTCTTAATCAACCCATGTAAATAGATTATTAACCGTTCATACACCACACAATATAATAATAATAATGATGATGGTAATAATAATATTAATAACAAGCATAACAATAATAATAATAACAATAATAATAATAATCATTATTATTATTATCTGTAAATAATGCAGTGACAGCAGTGCGCCTTCAGTGGGGATGTTTTAAGAGGGCAAGATGTCCCACAGGAGCTTCATGTGAGTCGAGTAGATTTATTACGTGAAAAAGATAAACGAAGCTCTCAGTCGGGTTGATTTTGAGAAATGAAGATAATAATGTTACTATAGGTGATGCCTCGGATGCCATTATTTTTCACTGAATATTTAAAGAGCAGCTGCAGGCTAGATGGATCTGGTCCTGTCTTGTGTCAGCTATCTTTTAGTTTCGACTAGGCTTACTATTTACTTATTCATGAAAAAAAGGAAAGAGCAGGGGGAAAATCAAATACTTGTGATGTCTCTGAGTGGTCTGTTTTATCAGTGCGATCTGATGAAATTATTTTAAAAAAAGATATATGTGTATATAATTATTAAAATTCTACATACATTTTTCAGTATTGATATATGTCTCAGCTGTCTTAATATCTGTCAGTGTAACCAAATCGAAATGTGAACAGGGACTAACAAAATCTAACAGCAAATGATCTTTAATGGGGGAAAACGTGTATGTGTGTGTGTGTGCCGTTAAAAAGCCCATGCAATTATGTGCACCAAACTTGAAACTGCTGGGAGAGGAAAAAGGGGTCTGCAATATTGTAATGTCCCGGGCGGGAAAATCAATGGCCAGTTAATTGATGTGAGTGTTGGTGTGAGATTGTAAACAGGGTGATTTGCAGCCCAGCCGAGCGGGAGACATTTTAAATGGGATTCACTCGGGACGCGGAGGATACAGTGTTAACAATCATGGGCTGAATGACACAGACGGACACAGTGCGGAGACCTAACAGGCATAACTCAACGCCTGCGCCTGAAAAAAGTTGTCAACTTCGACTGAGAAGTTTCCTTTTAGTCTTTCAGGCTTATTTGGAGACAGATTACAGATTCATTCAAAAACATTATTTTTAATAGCCTATGTGCACTGAATAAATTGTGCATCAGGTCAGTTTTGCGGTTAGAGAGAGGGAAGAGGAGGATAAAAGGAATATGTCACTCAGATCTGTAGGATTTTAATTACACAATACATCATGCAAACAATGTGGATTTAGATCAGAACATCTACTATTAATGTATTTTTTTCATATTAATTAAAATGTGTGTGTGTTTTTTTTTAAAATTAATTTAATAATACAGGTTAACGATATAGCACCTATACATCTTACCAGTTGCTTTTTGGCAATGTGAACAAGTGGCTTTTATGCTGCTGATCAGAGGAAGGTGAGAGAAGCCTTTGGCGCATTCACAGCGCGCGTTTGCCTGTGACGCGCAATCATTGCCGTGCGCAGCAAATCACACAGGGTCCGCAGCGAATGCCATCACTCATTATTGTCACTGACAGGCCATGATTGATCATACAGCGCAGAAAAACTGAACGTTTGGCCGCATAATGTGATAGTTAAAGCGGAGAATCTCCCAAACTCGGAGCTGTTAGTGACCCTCACTCAGTGTATTTCTAACTAGAAAGCCCCCCCCCTTTCTGGGTGACACCGGATTCAACACGTGGTGGGTTTCTATTCACGGTCCCGCTCCCTGATCGACGCGATGCCTGGAGAATTACAACGAGGCTGGATCAGGCCTTCATCTAGGTCAGCTGCACGTGTGAGTGTGTGTGTTTCTCTCTCGCTCCCTGTCTCCCCCTCTTTCTCTCTCTCTGTGTGTGTAACAATGGGAGCCCGAATGGCAAGACTGAAAAACGGGCAAAACTTCCAGGGCGTTATGAAGGTGCAAAGTCTCAAGACACCGGTGTGTGAACACAGGTGGAAAACTACCTCCACTAATCCACTGTAGGCTACTTGTGTCATTATGACACCTCATAAGTATTTGGTAGCTTTGATGTAGATGCTACCAGTTAAGAATAATATTCACGTGATGGACTTTCAATTTAACAATGAAAACACAATGTCAACTCACCCATACAGCATTTACTACACAACGTTTTCCAAATAGATATACTATATAAAGTGTTTTCTTACTGTACTTGTGCTTGAGAGGCTTATGTTTGATTAACAGTAAAAATGCTGAAGCCTTTGACCCTCATGTTCCCAACATAAATATCAAGAAGTGCATGGCCTTATTCATGGCATGCTGACGTCTTGCAAAAGGATTAGGAGCTTGATTAAAGGGATTGTTGTAAGCTGGCCTCATGCTCAAAGAAATAAAGCAATAGCCCCACATTTTCCTTGTATCGAGTCACACACACTGTCACTGTACTGCTTTAAATAGCGTTGTTCAGCTTTCTTCAAGGTGTCCAAGTGGAAAAACTTACATGGAAAATGATCTTAGCAGAAATGTTTCACTCGGTCTTATTTCCCCTTTTTGTCTTCATATTCGCAAGATGTTATTTAATAGAAGTGTCATTTGAATGGTTAAACTGACTTAAATTTGTGAAACAAACAATTAATCGCGACACACCTTCAATATTTCTAGTACGAGGTGAAGTGACTCGGCCTTCCACATGACCAGAATGCATCATTTAGAGCTCTCTTTTTGCCACTAAAGAAATCCCATTGAAAAATCGCCTGCATTAAAATTCAGTACCTGCAGCAGCAGAGAATAGCCTCCATTAATTAAGAGATCAAACCCTTTCTATTGTCCTCCAGCAGCCCTGCCACCACTTGTCCCACAGATTGTCTCCCCCCATTGTGGCCCCTGACAACTTCCTGCAGCATCACCCGATATCAATGGGCTGTGTTTGTTTTTACATTATCTCAGCTGCAGTTACAGACACCCCCTTTCAGTCCTGTCTTGTTTGAGAGAAAACAAGCAAACATTCAAGAGTGTCACAGAGGTGTTAGAGGTCACTGGCCCATCACACACACGCACTGTGTGCGAGTGTGTGTGTGTGTGTGTGTGTGAATAAGTTTGCATGTGCCGCTGATACAGTCATCCGCGATACACACATACACTTTCCATTCTGGGGTGAGTGTGTGTGTGTGTGTATCATGTAACTGAACATCACTTAAATCTGAAACTAGTCCGTTATTTATATTTGTTTCATACATCAGCAATTTTAATTGGTAGAATACAAAATAGACAGACTTAATATGTGCCAACACATGCAATTCTAAAGTAATTATACAAATTTAATTCCCTAAGTTATATTAACCAGACTTTCTGCCTGTTTCTCATTACCCAGCACCCAACTTTTTTTTTTCTGAACAGATACTCACATTCACAGAGATGCAATCATTAAATCCTCCAATTGTTATGACACAAATCCACTTGATTGTATCTGATTAAACATGCTCGCTTGAGTTGCATTAACGAGAAACACCATGGCACTGGACGACCACCAAGACTCCTATTTTGGCTCCTTTGCATTCTTGAAAAACACATTCTGCTTTCATATGACATTGACAAATGATATTTGGATGAAGAGAGATGCTTAGATCGTTAGATGTTTCACAGAATGGAGCCGGATTACACTGACACACATCACTAAGACTGGAGGTTACAGAGGAACCAAACACTCCAAACATCTTGAAGAAATTACATCACCCTCCGAAAGCTGAGTGTTTATGTATTTTTAAGAACCTGGAAGCAAAACTAAAAATTACACATTGAATTATCCCTACATTACTTCACGCGCTCGTAAACACAGGACGTAAAGAGTATGCACATGTGATGTCTGTGTCACAGCCACAGAGCAAGACAGGCGAGAAGTGTAACCACACAACAAAGCAGCGTGCAGGTAACCACCGAGCGAGCAGACACGCCACGTAAAACAAAAAAACAAGAAAAAAAACACACACACACATTCTTACAGTAAATACACCCACAAAGTTGAAACATATCAAGTGGTTTATTCGCAGCGACTCTGGGCACAAGATGTTTATCAACTGCCGCCAGACAGCTGTGTTGGTTGGCCAGCAGTTAACCATGTCTCAGACAGCCTCTTATTGCTATTGATAGTTAGCATCAGTGTCCCGGCTGAGAAATGGGGCTGCTATGGGCAAAAGCAAGCTATTGATCTCCAGCTTGTCCCTGACCGGCCTGGAGCTAGAGGGGAGGAATGGGAGTGGAGGCCGGATGGAGCCTACCATGACACCTCCCAGACTCACTGACTGCCACCTGGAAGGGAAACTGGTGGGGGTGATTGTATTCAGAAAGTTATTGCTCCTTCAGGTTGTTGCTTTTTTTATCTAAGTTGAGTCTGCATTCATTGATCAAACAGCTCCAAAGTTAGTCAGTCATTGTGAGTTTATGAACGCTGAAGCCACAGAGTTCATGATGGGTTTTTACATTTGCAAAAGCAGTTTTCCTCTATTTCTAACAACGTAAAGTTAAATAAAGTTCCAACTTGCGACAGATTCCTACTTTTCTTCTCTTCTTTCCGCTTCTTCTTTTATTCATTTCCTTGTTTTGTGGATGTACTGACTGATCGGCTGAAACGGAGCGATTCACTCACACGGGCCATGATTTCCAGAGTGCCATTTTAGTGTGCAGCCGGTAGCACGCAGTTCATCAAATGGCTACTTCACGTTGCCCTCTGCTTTCTGTATGCTCCTCCATATTCTCAATAAAGAAAACTGTGCTAAATAGGATGCCTTTCCATAGTTAATTGCGCTTTAAAACAAGCACAAACACACAATAGACTGCACTGAGGTTTCCGTGGTTAAAAATCAGCAATCTGTTGGAAAGAACAGTGTTGCAGGCTCAATGTGAGGTCCTCTCATGTGTTTGCATGTGTGTTCTTATGCTCCCTGTGACCACACGAGAGAGAGAGAGAGAGAGAGAGAGAGAGAGAGAGAGAGAGAGAGAGACCTAAATGTGTGTGTGTGTGTGAGTGTGTGTGTGTCAGAGGGGAGTTCTGTGTGCGTGTCTGTGTTTGTAAAGTGTGTTATTTTGCTATGCAGTGACCACATGATAAAAGACGCAGGATAAAAATTTCTGTTGCTATTCAAAAAAAATGTGGCATGTCTTTGAACAAGCAAAAGTGAGAAGAGGAAATGAGACGTGATTCTGTTAAAGCTGTATTGTCGCGCACGCACGGCGTCTACACCAGAGAGAGGGGAGGAGGGGGTGAAACCTGCCTGGAGGGTACAGTGGGACTGAGGTCAGGCTTGTCACTCTTTATTTACCCCACTTGTAGAAGTCTAGTCGGACACGGGACATCAGAGCAGTCAGGTCCCTGATGACTAGCGAAAAGACTACCTTAGGGGGTAAACTCAGTGAAGTTACAGCACTGCCACCACTTCCCCAATTATCTTCTTTCTTTCCACGTCTCTCTCCTGCCTCCTTTTCTCTTCGCAACTCATGCGTTTCCTCTCGCTGTCTACTTCTCCTCCTCTGTCGCTCCTTTTTAAAAAAACAAAAAAACAAATTACTGCCCAAGTATGCACAACCGTACGTTAAAATTTAAATTCATACCGAAATTGTGAGGAAAAAATTCTGCATGTATTCATGCAAAACACATAAAAACCAGACACATTAGTGTCCACCCGTGTGTTTGTGTGTATTGTCAAGCCAAACAAACTGCGGTCCCTCTTTCTCTCAGCTCATTTAGGCTGCGGGTCAGACAGAATGGCAATCAGACTCTCTCATCGAACTTCACTGCCCTTTTACTTTGCCTCCTACCTCTTGGCTCGTCTTGTCTGGCAAGTTGCTGCTATGTGAATTCCCATCAAAATGTCTGGCGAGGGGGACACGACACAGATCGCCTTACCTTTTCACAAGACCCCTGAGATCCACCCACAGTCTATGACGATGTTACAGTACTTAATGTTTCTGTCTCTCAGTGATCCAAGTGTCAAAAAGCTCTAGATTTCATCTCATGTCCAAAAACTGTACTGCAGGTAGGGTGTACATACTCATCACTCAGGCAGACAGCTGCACACAAACACTCACACACATGCATATGCGTACACACACACACACACACACACACACACACACACACACACACACACACACACACACACACACACACACACACACACACACACACACACACACACACACACACACACACACACAGGAATCTTTTCAAAGAAGTTTGCTTTTTTTATTACTTCCTTTCCCATTCAGCGGCCTCCCCACTTTTCCAGAGTGCCCTGGGTGTTCAGTGAAAGAGCTGTGCTTATTATGTGCTCCGTGCTCTCCAAACCCAGCTTTGTTTTGTCCAGATAGCTGGTTTTCTTTCTCTCTCTCTCTCTCTCTTGGTCTCACTCTCTCTCTCTCCTTCTCTGTCTCTCTTTAATATTCAGAGTAAGAGTCTTGGCTCTCACAAGACGGCTGTTTTCCCAGTTTTCTCCTCCGCTAACAGCCAAGTGTGGCCCCTGTGAGTGTAAACACGGAGAAGGGAGGGACATCTCCTGACAAACATCTCCAAGGATGTGCCACCCTGCCCCGTGTCATTCATTCTCTACCTGGCACTGAAGCTAAACTGTTAACATGGACGTGTGAGCGTCCGAACCTTAAAGCAGTGCCAGCACTTGCCTGGTATACCTAAACACACACCACATCTGCTCTGCATACAAAAAAGGAGTGCAGTCTATGAGCTTATCACTGAAGGTGTGTGTTATTCAACAGAAACAGAAACTTTATTAATGGTTTCTGGTAGTAAAGTTACTGAAAATTTGGAGTACCTCAATATACATACATCTGCTCTCTGTATGCCCAATCCACTCTTACATCTATTGTCCCTTTATTCTGGAAGTCCTGTTGGCTGTGTGTTTCAGCATGTTCTGTCAACGCGAGTCGTGAATATGTCACCATGACAAATTCCTCTACATTGCACTTGGCAGTCAAGGTGATTCGCATTTGGACTATAATGCCTTCCAATGGTCTTTTGTTTAACCAGGTGGCTAACACCAGAGCCACCTCTCACTGAGCAGATATCTGGAAAGACTCGCACCCACTAGAGAAAACTGTCATTAGGTTGTAGCACAGTATCTGCCAGTGGCAGCACCACACTAGCAAACAGCATGAATTAGGAGTAGAGCCTACACTTAAACAGAAGATACACTCCAAACATTGATAAGGCTTTGCACTGCATGGCAGTCAGACCCCTGGTGATGTTAACAGCACTCTGCTATTATCACAGGTGTGATCGCTCACCAGCCCACAACCACATTTACATCTTAATTACCAACCTAATCAATGGGGTTGCACTTTGACTTCATTTGTGACATTCATGAAACCTCATTTAAGATGTAAGAATAGGCCATCGTAAGTATTGGTGCTAAGAGAAAAGCACCTATTTTCAACTAGGAATAAAAGGTAACAAAGGAGATTTAAGAAAAAATAAGGGGGCAGACTCCTGAATTCTTGCAGGCATGATCACACTGCACTGTGGGGTTGACAAAGTGAGTGCAGGGAGATATTTATGATAATTGCATACTCCTCCCAAAATGACAAAGCAAATTGTTGAGATGTGCAGCACATGACAGAAAACGGATGGCTTGCAGGACTCGAGCCGGGTGATTTAAATGGCAAGTGATTGAACAACAAACTCGCATTAAGACCGTATTGATGAGTTCAGTGTTTCATTTGGGATCAATAAGACGATTGGTAGAGGCTAAAGCCAATACACGCAGCGGGGAGAGACTGCAGAGAAGAGAGAGAGGGAGAGATGAGAGTGTATTGAACTGCTTCAACATAGAATAGAGAAGGTGCAGGGATTTGTTTATCTAACCGGAGGCCTTGGAGAAAACTCTTGCAACATACAGGACAGTCCGTTTTATAACTCCTGGGTTTTTTCCATTGTGGTCGCAGGACAACATCCTGGGAAAAGGCAGACAGCAACATACTTGCATACACATACTGTATGTATATATGGATGCATATATAGGCAAGGCAAGGCAAGGCAAGGCATCTTTATTTATATAGCGCATTTCATACCAGGGCAACTCAATGTGCTTGTAGCTATATATTTATGTGAGTAGTCTGTTTAGCAAATAATATTTAAAGTCAGCTTCATGTTTTTTATAACAAGACTAAACCACAGATTGTATTAGTTAGCAAAAGAGTGAGCTGAAAGTAACTGGGAATGAATAAAAAGTGAGCTGAATATAATGGATAAGCAGTTAATAGTTTGCTAATATAAAAAAGAATAACCAAAGAATGAAAAATAATGGATACATTTGTAGCAGGAGTGATAAATACTGAACACAACTATTCAACATCTTCAATATTTGGTAAAAAAAAATAAAAAAAAATAAACAGTTTAAATATTAACGAATAAATAAATGAAATGCTGACAATCCAATCAGCAAAATATTGTAACAATGTCCACTTTTATGTAAAGATAGTTTAAGATATCCAGTGTATAATCCATACATTGTTTGGATGAAGGGGCTCCTCTGATGGAGCTGTGGGTGAACATCAGACAAAAGGAAACAGATTGGGAACCATTGATCTAAACTATTGAATGTGCAGTCCACTGTTGTGTGAAGACCTGTTTTTCCCTGCACCATCTGAGAGTGTGCGTGCCTGTTGGAAACTACCACTTTTGCAAACAAGAGCAATTTCTTGTGATTATTAATCCAAAAAAACCCAGTTCAGTTGAAGCAGGCTGTACGGGCGGGAGGAGCTGGTTCTGTAAAGCTCAAGCAAATCACAGCTGTGTCATCACTCTCCTCCCACAGTGTGACAGATGATGCTAACAATGAACATTTCATCTTCAGCCACACCGCAAGCTCCTATACGACAGAGATGAAGTACATCCGGCGAGATGAATTACCACGCAGTGATTTATCATGACAGGCCAATAGGAAAAATACAAATGAACAATTAGCAAATTTAGCTTTAATTAACCATACCCAGACAATAGATGAGCTTGTAGAGCATGTTTGAACATGCTTTGAAACAGTCAAAGCACAAGGCTAATCGTCATGCAGTATGTAGAATATTACAGTGTTAATCAGGGTTAATTGAATAATTTCCCTCACTGCGCACTGATTATGGATGTCAAACACAGAGGGGCTCTTTGATTAAGCCGAGTGCTCAATGGAGAAGATGTATGGTGAATGAATAAATGTGAGATTCCTATACAGATCAAACTAATTCTTTTTTTTTTAAGGCCAAAATGTGTGAATAAAATTGGACAGTTATTATACATCCTTCAAATGTTCTATTTACTTTGTATTCGCCCCTGCACCTGAACTTAAAGTAGTTATCCTTCTGCAACAAACTCCCTGGTTTGGAATCAAATTTTGCAGTAGTCTACAAATCAAAACAATTACAGGCTGTGAACTTTGCCTGGTTTGAACCGCACTCACGTCACATGTGCTCAGTTCGTCATTCAGCACCTGATTTGGGAAACACGTTGCTTCCCACACCATCTCCTCATGAGTGATAATGCAATTTAGCAGGCAATACAATACCATGTGAGACCTGGATGACATGCATCCCCTGTTTCAAAAACTGTCTTAAAAATTAAGACACAAGATCTTCGTTGTTACGAAGCACACACACATGTACGCACAGACACGCCGACACACACACACACACACACACACACACACACACACACACACACACACACACACACACACACACACACACACACACACACACACACACACACACACACACACACACACACACACACACACACACACACACACACACACACACACACACACACACACAGATGCAACAAAAACAAATTAGGACATATCTCATAATTCAATGTCACCAAATCCAATTGCAATCAGGAAAACTCAATTTGTCCCCAGCCCCTGAAATAATGACTTGATTTGAGTAGAAGTTCTAAAAATATTAAGTGTTGGTAAACAAAGCATTTTTCTGTTTTGACAATGTGTAAATAACTATTGCAAAGATCCCCCCTAACTGAGGAAGTGCAGTAATGTGTGTCCCTAACGGTGGTGCAAGAATAGGATCTAAATTATACCAGAGAGGGTGCTTAATTTGATGGTAACAGGAAGGTGAAGAGTTGCACTGTCTGTGTGAAAATGACAAGATGCTGCTCACAGAGAGGAAGCCAATTAAAAAGAGTCTGAACAGACAGAGATATCTGGACGTTCTCCCCCTCAGAATATGTGTAGTTTATATATCGCAGTTGTTTGTATGTCTTTGTCTATGTTTTCTTTTTGTGCATTTGTCCACAGTGAGTGTGTTTGCTGTACAGAAATAGGATGATGCCATCATCCAGGGAGTTGGCAGCAAATATCTGGCTAACAAATGATGATGTGAAACATGGGCTCATGAGCCTATAAATCAGACTCCCCCCTACAAATTAATAGAGTTGTTGACAGTTGACGGCTGAGGAGAAAAATCGTAAATTATATCTGGCACATGAAAATAGCATAACAACTGTAGGAAAGACCTATAATAGAAAACTCCTGTGCCTCTTTTTGATTTTTGTATTTCTGAAAATAGCATGCATACCTTGTGAGTAAAGGACATTTTATTTTTTTTATATAGAAAACCCCATGAGCTCTTAAGAATTAATTTAAATATGTAATGATTTATTTCAAATTCGTGTTTTCTTCAAGTCTCGTGACGGAGCAGCAACACCTCCGTGTATCCGCATCACATTACAAACAACTGTGAGCAATGGCAGCGCAGACTTATTGTCAAACGGCGTGAGGATGACAGGGAAGATGAAGGAGGATAAGTCAGTAAAAAGAGGGAAAAGAATAAAAAGAGACAGCAGAAAACAAGAGAGGGGAGAGGGGGGAGGAGGAGAGGAGAGCTAAGTACCAGGGAGCATGTGAATGTGGGGGGCTAATGGTGGGGGTACCAAGGTTGCAAGCAATTTCTCTTTGTTATCAAGTGAAATGACTCTGCAAATATGACAATAAATCACAGTGGAAATCAATCTGAGAGGAGGCGACTGTGAGCCACTGATAATGCATCAATCAATATTTAATGTTTAGACTTTAATTAATCCACAGGCGCCAAGCATTCTTTAAGTGACAAAGGGGGAGGAGAGGGGGAAAAAACGAGCGGGGAGTGCTTTTGCATAGAATAGCTCTTATATCAAACAGAGACACTGAGCTGAGCGGCCCCATCAGTCGATTCACAGCTTCCCTGTGTTGCTTTATTGCCTATTCTCTTATTTACGTGATCTCGGCACGTAGTAGAATGAAACCAAAAATGTTGAAAATATAGAGACACATTAATACCTTTAATGTGCACATGATTTGTTTCATCCACAATGACACTGATTAAATATAAATCCTCCAGTGATGTGTAATCAAAATATGATCTGCAGTCTTAGTAAACAGAGAGCAGGTTTTCTCACAGTGTGTTGGTTTAAGTGTAGGTCAACTTGTGGCACAATAAACTGCCAAGTTAGCTGTGCTGTCCGTGAAGGCAAAAATGAGCCTGGGCCTCTGTTACCTATTCATTCAATTTAAGAGCAGGTCCTGGTAACAATGGTCACACAAGAAGGTGAGATAAATATCTGCTGCTCACTTTCGCAAATCCACACAGTTTTCTCTTTTTTCAATTCTGACATCATAATGCATGAGACAGATTTAACTAAATTAAAAATGGTCAAAGACATAGATATTTGTAGAAAACAGAAAGATAATTTGGACTATAGGCTACGGGCTCTGCAACTCAAAGGTCACAGGTTGAATTTCTGAGACTCAACAAGAGATAATCAACAGTACTGGTAACACTATTTCAGTTTGCTAAATGTCAGATATTTTCTATCCTTCACTCCTACAAACTTTTAAAAACTCATTCTTTTTCTGTCTTAGCAATTGTGGGAATGCAGCTCTGGAGGCTGTGAGAACACTAAGACCCACCTGGAGACAGCAGCTGCCCTGGCCTCCATAACTGCACACCGCTGACACTGCTGTAATGTTTGATTCAGGAGCTCTATCGAACAAAAATCCCTGTCTGAGCAATGCAACCATGGAGCCGTTATGAAGGACCACTTGAGCATGGAGCCATGCTTAGCCCTCGCCCCTCTGATCACACTGACACATCCCACAGGTACTAATTACTGAATCTACTCCACTGAGGAGATGTGGGAGAAATAACATGGAAGACGCTTGACATTTGGATACCTGCTGTAAGATTCACAGGGATAATTGGGACACAACTGAGAGGGAGGTCCGCAAAGTCTGTTTTAGTTGATAAAATGGCTTTAGGTAACTCTCCAAGTGAGGCACATCTCCAAAAACATGACCTGTTGAGAGCACTGAGTGGGTCAGCGCAGGAGGAGAAAAGAACACAGGCATTTCGAAGTTTAAAAACCAGCAGTGGGTGGACAATTATTTGAGGAGTTCCTTGTGACTTGGACAAAAAGCTTACTCATAATAGCTCCTGATATTCTTGACCACCCATCTACTGATCCATTGTGCCATTGTTCCCAGATATACATGTCTTTCATCTTCAGAAAGGATCCTCGTGGAGATGGGTGGAATGTGTTTATATCACAGTAAAGCAAAATGTACCACGACTAGTCTTGAAAATCTGCGATTTAAGTGGAGGAAACTTGTTTTGAGTGTATTTTGATGCAGGTGAGTTTACACAACTGCATACAGTATCAGCTGACTTTAAAGTTATACTTATAAATAAGCTTGAGTTCTTACGATACATTTTTCTCAGTAGAGAACGTGAGGTGCTGGAAGAAGAGGAATAAAGACGAGAAGTTTCGTTCCCATTACAACATATATTGATCGGAAATGCAGGGGGTGGGGGGTATTAACTGACTGTAGTATTTAGTATTTAACTGACTTTTATGACAGTTGTTAAGTCATTTCCTGCAGCAGTGGTTTATGTCTTTGCAATAACCTCCATGAATGATGTAATGAGAGATTATGATACTTCCTCCCTCTTTTATGATCTGTACCTCCAGCTTCATGTCAACACACTCGTGTGGACACCCACGAATCAGGTTAAACCAATATCACACCAGTAGTGTCCTTAAACCTAGGGCCTGCTGGATACTGGCCAGCTTGATCTGAAGCAGGTTTATTTGTAACTATTGATAAACGAAGGCTGCTTGTAAAATGTGCAATTAAATTAGATTTTCTTTACACATTTTATGTATAGTTCAATTATACACAGTTTGTTTTCGTAAACTAATTCTTTCCAGTCTTTCATGCTTGAGCTTTTTCCAAAGCTGCTGAGTTTAGTGCTGACCGATAAATTGTATTTTCATCATCTCGCAATAGGAACATGTGCAATAAACACATCACAGACGACTGATTGAAATGAACCGTTGGGTTTTGGGCTCTTTTACACACACAGTATACGGGTGGATGACGTGACATGGCAGTTTTGCTGTCCTCAGTGTCAAACATGTATGAATAAAAAATATATTTGCCAAAAACCTTCTCAATATTGTGCAGAGCATCATGCTTTATGTGAACATGCTCAACATTTAAATAGTTCATCACTCATTCTTTCAGAATTTTCAACCAAACATAACAAAACTCATATGGTGTGACTGTCCGGCACTTGTTTCTCAAAGTGAGAACTTGAATAAAACTAAGAAAAATGTCTCCCTTCCAGTTGCAGAATTATTTCTGTTGGCGGAGCCAAATAAATGATTAAATAAACAAACAAATCATAATCTCTTGTAGTTTATTACTGTTCTAAAATGCGCTCGTAGCACTGTTGTATAAAAGCAATATCACACTCGAGGTCATGCTGTTGTACTGTATATCAGCACGGGTGTGATTATCTGCGGCATCTACGACCGAATCACACCCGTGCTGATATGCAGTACAACAGAAGTCCCTCTCCTGTGATATTGCTCAATAAATGGATACATTTAATGCATTTAGCTCTGATTCCATCCATCTATCCATTGTAGCTCTGATTATGATTTGATATTTCAATGAAAAGGTTTGGGATCGGAAATGTTTCTCTGCCACAGAGAAAACATCCAGATACATGATGACACTCTGGATAACTTTTTGGCTAGAAGGATGAATAATCACTGCAGCTGATTAGGTGCCCGGGTTTATGTTACCCTTTGGAATTTGATATTTCATTAATATTGCTACCCTCAATAATTCCTAGTAGAAGCTCTCTGACCATCTCCAGCTCCTAGGATTCCCCATTACACTAACGCTAGGATTACTTTCCCTGCAGTGACTGCTGCATGGGTTAGGGTTGCACACTCAGGGTGTAGAGATTCCCGCCAGCAGTGCAGTCTGACATTTGATTGGAGAAAGCAGGGAGCCGCAGGTTGCACACATGCACATGGTGTATGTGTAAGAGTGCAGAGAGAATTGAGATCCAAGAGATTGCCTCTTCACGGCTGTATCGTTTCTTTCCTCAAAATTTCAACAAGAAATTCTTTGAGTCTTTATCTCAATCAGTAAATCACCCCTACACACAAATATACAGGTAAAATGTTGAAACAGAGACAAACACTGGTAACCACCCACACACACATACACACAAAGTTTGTGCAAGTAGCTACACAGTTGATGGATGGGGAGTCACATGAGACATATCTACAGACGGTCACACACAAGTTAAAAATCCAGAGGGCTGTCTTGGTTTTTTTTGCTTCCAATGCACAATGGCCCAGTGTATGAGGACAAGATCGTTGCCAACAGAACATATCCAATTGGCCATGGTCATTAAAAAAGAGGGACTAAAACAAGCTACACTGAAACTGAGTTATTCGAGGGGGGAGACAGCGGAGGAGCCACTGGTTGATATATTGGGATGTATCAGTGTGAAACGCAAAGTGAGTAATGAAATAATCCCAAGTGTGAAATGCAGCAAGCTGTGGACAGACAGGGCAATAATTTCCATGAGGCCAAGTATGACATCGGCCATAGAAAGACAGCCGAGTGTCACATATGTCTTAATTCGCCTAGACATATGTGAACATGTGTAACTGTATCATCAGATCCTCTAAATGCCACAGGCTGACATGTCTGTAGCTGAGGCCGTGTCTGACATGGGGTAATAGCAGCCTGCTGTCATCTCCTGTCACTCTGAAAAAGTGAGCTGACAGACTGTGTGCTCCCTGCTGGGAGGACACTAAACACTGTCTTTTGGGTAAATACACTTAAAAACAACAGCAGTTTAGATATGACACAGTTTGACTGTCAGTTACAGAGAGGTGTGACAGAAGAATGAGAGTTCATCACATCTGTTGGCATTTGTGCAAGATATCCAAAACGTATGGCAAAGTCAGGCAGTAATCTCATATTTCAGAAAGTACACAACATCTTCATAGAAAGTATGACTTCAATATCCCAACTTTTCTTGTTGTTGCACCAAATGCGAAAGTGACACTGTGAAAATTATCTGCAGATCTTCCCAAATATGTGATTGTAGAAGCTTTGTATCACATAATGGCTAATCATAAGGCTAGCTGGTAAACTAGTCGACTGAGCAAACTCAGCCATTCTAGCTCTCTGAGCTTTGTTTCATTTTCTCAGTAATAGGATATTTACTCCCTCTTGGCATTTTCTTGGAGACAGCATCAAATTTTCCCTATAAATTGTCAATAAGAGAAAGTAAAAGTGAGCTAGTGAACATGCTGACTGTTGGTTAGCATGTTAAGATGCAAATGGGACAATAAGCTCAAATGCAAAATTTTACATGATTCCTTGATTATTTTAATTTATTTCATGCACACTTGTGCCCAGCCCACATGGGCTTACAAGACACTAAACATGTAAATACATACATTCAAGAATAGCTATAGCGTTACATTATACAATTGTATTATTGCTGTTACTGTATTGGGGATCGGCGGGGTGGGTCGATGATGCAACACAGCTATCATATACTATAATAACTTCTCCTATTCTTGACTCTGACTCTTTGTTCCCTCTTTGAATATGAGTGTCAAAGTTCACCAAAACTGCAGGCAGAGCAAAATTTTACTGTTATTAATAATACTGATGGGACCAGGCCTGATTTTTATTCCTCAAAATGCTTGTTCAGTTCTGCTCACCCTCCTCCTGTATTTACCACAGGTGACAAGTGCATGGTCGGGGGTTAAGTGATAACTAGCTGGATATAGGCGAGGCAGACAAAGTCCCTGCAGACCTGTACTTGGTCTGAGCTGAATATTTCACAGAGAGGAACGTTTTCCAATTTTGTCCTCATAAAAACAACAGGGAGGGGAAGGTGAAAAGAAACAGGTGATGGTAGCTGTATCTAGTGACTCTGACAAAACTTTCCAGCTGACCTCAAATCTGTATGATGATGTCACCCATTTTAACATCCCGTTGATTAATCCCTCTGTCAATTCGAAGCCCAACTTTGCTGCTGCGGATTTAAGAATGCACCCAAGCAATATACAAGCTGATTGCACATAAAGTCATAGGCTTGGTCATGGTGGAGCACATGCATGCATGCACGTGTGTGTATGTGCAAGTCTGGGTCAAGGAACTTTAGGAATGCTGCTCTGTCCTTTTGTGCGGAGTTGCTCCTGTGCCAGGATGAGGGCCTTCTCTTTAATCCATAGTGATTTCGTAAACACTGACGTTAAGACTGCTGCAGGCCAACATCTAATTCTGTTGTTTTCTCCTCCAAAGAAAATGTGTATTTCTTTGGAGATGTCTTGAAGCAGATGGAAATGTGGGGGATAGATTTAATCTGACTAAGGCTCATGTTTGATTGGACCCCAGATTAGGATTGCAGCCTAGTATTTTCAATAATTATTCTCTAGTTGAATTAAACGTATCCTCTTAACACGAAAAACATACGCTTGTCGTGCATGTCTGCCCGAACATCTGTAGGATCACTGCTTTTAATCTCAAAATATTTATTAAGCAACAGAAGAGCTTGGCATGCGCAGACAGCTACATACATGACATACATTCAGATGCTGCAGTTAATCAGCACTGAAATACACCAAATGTGATACGTAATATAATACGTAGTTTCCTTGAAGTCTCCTCATTTAAAGTTTATCTCTCTACTGGCAGTTTGTATGACACGAGGGACAGGATCATTAGGTTGCAACATTATTTGGAGCACTCAGCTGACTGAATTAATCCGAAAGCAAGCCGTCTCCTCTCCGCTGTCACCTGGACAATAGCCTCGAAACTTATCTCCCAGCTCACCTCCTCCTCACTGTCCCCTATCAAACGTGTATACCTTTCTTCTTTTCTCTGTCTCAGAGACAATCCACCGTCTGAGCTTGTTTGCTAATTGACGGCAAAGTGGCCGAGGCATTCATCCTCAGACCTCTTCTGGTTTTAGGTGTGGAGCTGTGGAGCCCCTGTTCCTGTGCTGAATTAGGACCACTTACCCAGCCCGCTTAAGCCCCATTGTTCTTTTTTATCACTGTCTATTTTAATAAATCTCAGGTGGTAATCTCTCAGTGCCGCCCACTAGACACGTTTTAAGTTGCATGTAAAAACAGCTACCTGCTACAACAATGGCCTCTTCGGCTGACTTTATCTGACGAGTGTTGACAAAGAAGGCAGCTGCCCTGCTGGACATAAGGTCAAGCCTAATACAACCGCTCCCTCCCTCCACCCCCCACCTCCTCCTTTCAGGAGGGAGTAAGAGGAAAGAAGGGAAGAAGAAAGGGGATGGGCTGGGTTCGTGGGGGTGGTTTAAGGGTGGGGGTTCACTGTAAGCCCTCCCTCAGATTTTATCAGGACCTGCTCTCCTCTTATCACTGTGGAAATGACACCGTGTAATTCACTGATTCACTTTGTGTGTGAGTGTGTGTGTATGTGTGTGTATGTATGTGTGTGTGTGTGTGTGTGTGTGTGTGTGTGTGTGTGTGTGTGTGTGTGTGTGTGTGTGTGTGTGTGTGTGTGTGAATGGTTTAATAAAGGGCAAAAAAAGCCCAGAGCAGCAATGAGGCAATGAAAAAAGAAGAGAAAGATTAAAAAAGCATATGTTTTAGAAGTCATTAAGAGGGACTCAGTACAGCCTGCTGTGGACTTGATTTACACTGGGTGGTAAGCTGCTGGTGGGTGTAAATAATGTATTAATTTTTAAAGAGATTTTTTCTCTCTCTTCTTTCAACGATATAGAAAAAAAACATCTCCATCTGGTCAAGTGTGAAGTAGGACAGAGCTAGATTAGAGAATGTTCTGTGTTATCTTATCTGAGCATGGGCTTAATGTCTGCACAATCAATGCTTCTCAACAAGTGGTTCATTAAAACAGAATGGCAATGTTTAATTCCATGTATTACAAATGTGAGCTGGCATAAAAACTGATGAGAGACAGATGAAAGCACAAAGTGGGATATGAATTCACTTCACTGTCCCGCAGGGAAATACGGCATTGGAATCAGAATGACTGAGCAAATGTGTTTATGTGAATTAACAGAAGTTCAGATGAAATTATTTGAGAATGAAATGAATGAAATTAATTGTTTTGATAATTCTGCAAACACTGATTGATTCTACAGGCTCTGTAGAGATGTGATAGGCATTGTCCTTACTATTTCTCTGTGGACCAAACTGATTTTTTTATTAGTTTAGAAATGTATCAAAAATACATTGATAGTGAAATAATTCTGTGCAGCTTTAGACACAGAAATTCATGATGTTAAGTGTTAATAAGTGGAGAGGAGAAACACTGTCAATTGGAAAAAAAGGGGTTTGAATACAAAAGGCCCTTTAATATTCTTCATTCTTTATGCTTTTTAAAAAATACTGGTCCATTTGTGGGCCTAAAGTGACTTCAGAAACGTAGTGCCACTGCAGTGTTGTCCTGTCACACCCTTGAGGTAACATGAACACAGACTTGAAAAAGAAGGGATGAAGGTTTCTCTATTGATGTTCTTTACTCTTAAAAGTCCTTTAGTAATGGATCTATTTGTCAAAAGTACTTTAAAAACACATCTGACTTGCCATCAGCTTCCATCAGCAGTCGACAGCGTCTCATGACAGACTCGCCTTTTACTGCCAATGAACTGCTCCGACATGGGACCTGCTTTATTCAGCACCCTATCATTAATCTATGTGAGCATCAGCATCCAGCAGGACAACAGGGACAGCAGTGCATCAGCCAGCCACATCCTGTCCCTTTTGTCCATCGCTCACATGGCCTCGGCCCCAATCGCTCAGTCTCATATCTATAATTCATGAAGGTCCTCTGGCTCTGCTCTCATGCCACTGCCAGCACCTATAAAGGAGTGCAGAGGTATAAAGCTGTTTGGTGCCAATATCTTGTCATGCTCAGAATTGCAATGGCTTGGTCCGGTCATCATCCATCACACGGGTAAGGCGAGGCCTGCCATGATTTTACCCAAATATTATTAAAACTTTGCACCTCTGTGTGCCTATAAATTAAGAGCAAATCACCAGCAATGCCACAACACGGGGAGAATGTATGAGCTGCTGTAGCTGAGGAATAATTACACACTTAAAGAGGAAGCGTGGCTGAGCAATCAGCCATGAACAGAGTGGACAGAGCATGTGGAGGAAAACGGACGACGGAGGAAGATTTGCAGTGAGATTATTACAGTTATTTAGGAGGATGGGACTGAGAACTGAAGATTGCCACTTTGACATCTTAGACTTTCTGGGGAAAAAAACTGGGTGGGAATAAGTGGATGAGTAATGTGTTTCCCCTTTCCTGCAAAAAAAAAAAAAAAAAAAAGCTGTGTTGACATGCCCCCAAGCAAGGCACTATACTTCTGCTGGTGGACAGAAGACAGTGGACAACTGAAAATGACCATTTGTGGCAGCAAACTTCATTTTTATGAGGAAAAGGTTTAAAAGGGGGCAACATTTTTTATATATTATTCATTCACCAGGTCAGACCAACCTGGATGGGGAACCATTGCCGGAGATGGAGAGACCAAACATCTGTTATTAAATGCAAGCAGACTGCACTGTGACATGTTTGCAGTCTTGTCCTCTTCAGATGTTTGGCCTACAGTGATCCACTTCAAACACTTGGCTCGTGTTGCTCTCTCTCTCTCCTGCTCATACTCTCTCTCTCTCTCCCATTCTCTATCTTCCTTAGTCTCAGCTGAGCTGCAGCACTGATATCCTCTTCTCCTTGACTCCTTCATTCCTCTCTCACTATCTGTAAGCTGTTTTATATCTCTCTTTCTCTGCCTCTGTTTCAACCCTCTCTTCCCTCGACTCAACTTCACTCCCTCTCCCTCGCTCTCTCTCCCTCACTGCCTCTCCCCTTCCGTCACTGTGCTTCCTCTGTGTATAACCATCTTGGGCCTTGCGTGCTTGGTGATGATGAGATTTGATCCCCCATGCTGGATGATCCTCACCTGATATCCGTCAGGCAGATTCTTAAGCAGGTTAACTTCTAAGTCTTAAGAGGAAAGGACACACTGCTACATTTTTCCTCCCTTGAATTCAGTGTGACATAGGCTAAGCTGGCATTAAAAGTTGAGCTACGAGCCCATCAAACTAAATACTAAGTGACAGCATGCTACTTGACAGGATTCATGATGCGTCTGTGCACAGAATGTAATTTCCATCGACATGATTAAGGAGGTGTAGACTGACAATTAAAAACAGAAATGCTGAAAATCAGTCCACAAATTGCATACGGCCAGATGAAATGATAATGACATCAGATGTTAAAAAGGACAAACGGGTGTATTTAGGCTGGGGCCACCTTCCAGGAACTGGGAGGGTGGGGGTGGGGGAGGGGGAGGGTGCTGGGTGAGGCTGGTGAAGAACAGGCAGTGATAATTGATGGGACATCTGCTGAATTGCAGGTGTCTGTTACTTCACTCCTCTCATGAGAGTTAACAGATGACTTCACCCAGTGACACCATGCTGTTTATAGCAGCCGCACAGAACAAGCATATATAAAATGTGAGTAAAATTTTATAAACACATAACATTACTCCCACGAGAACTCAAACAAATCCTGCTTTGGTACAAAGTACATTTACGTAGTTACAGTAATAATAGTAAACACTAACACAACATTATCTCCAAAGGAAAACATACTATAATAGCAAGACTTGACATATCAGTCTGAGAATATACATTGAAATCTACAGTTAGTTATTTTCATTCTTCATTAATGGTTCCGTCTATAATCAGTGCTCAAAAATGTCATAAATTATCAGAGACCATAATGAAATCATCTCACCGACAGCCTGCAAATACTCTCAAAGTTTTGTTTGATGATGATGTGTTACATTGCTGAAACTATGACCACAAAATGTTTATTTTTATTTGATACAATGTTTTTCAACAATCATCTTGCTGGTTAACGGTTTTGGCTCGCCGTTCAGTGCTGTGATTTAACTGTCTTTGGGATATCAGGAATTCATACCACATCAAACGCCGCCTGGTACCTTATGATGGCTGACAGATTTGACATAACATCATGAGATCTGCTCAGGAATAGACTCACATCTCGTGCCCAGACAAACAGCTTTAATGCCCTCATCATGACTTCAGAGGAAAGGCATCAGCAATCCTTACATGAGAATCAACCTCTACACAGCTACATTTGCCCACAGATGAAGAAGAAGACATTATTTTTTTGCAAATACAGCTGGCAGGCAACTTAAAAGGGCCATTAGACTGCTCTTGTAATTGTTGAAAGATAAGAGAACAGAGAACAGGGGGAAAAATGCAACCAGGACAGAGACAGGAGAGCAGGGAGTGGGGGGTGGGGGTGGGGAGGGGGGCTGGGGAATTCTTCAAAGCAATATCAATTTTGCCATTAGTTCAATTTGAATGGATTTTCCTCTGTCAAACCCTAAAAAACAGATGCTAAGAGTCTTTTCTTTACAGTGTCTCCAAATGAAAAGCAGCAGAAAAAAAAGACAAAGTGGGTGAGAAAAAGAAAGGAAGATAGAGACAGAATAGGAGTGAGAGAGAAAGAGAGAGAGAGCGTAGAGAGAGCATAGAGTTCAGCATCTCTTTGATTGCTATCTTGGGGCTATACTGAGCAATTACTGGCTGGAACCTTTAAAGAAGCTGATTACAGACAGTCACAGACTGCAGAGCAGACAGACAGACCTGGTCTCAGGTATCACTCATCCGTCTGCCGGCCATCTCACCACCACGCACCGCAGCGCAGCTACCGTTGTGGTGCCCTTTAGCAAGTCATGCCACCCCCCACTGCTTCAGTGCAGCTGCTCAGTGGCCAGCGGTGGATGAAAAATGTCCACATCTGGGCTGGTGTCGACACAGGCGGGGGGGTTCAGTGTACTGATTAAGGTCTCTTCAGTACCTTACCGTCAGTCTCTTGACACACCAGACCACATGCCTCAGACATTCTCACATGTTAGTCTTTCAGTTTCATTTTTCATTGTCCCTGGAAGTCAAAGGAGGAGGAGGACGGTGAGATAAGGTGTTGGAAAAAGGGATGGTGAGGGAAGGAAAGAGAAGGGGAAGGGGCAGATCATTTGTTTCCAGTTTTCTCACAGCTCCAGGCCTGGCGCTCCTACTTCTGTTGATTTACGGCCTTTCTCAACACGACCACATCTGAGAGAGGAATAATTAGAAGGCTCTAAAACTGTGCAGTTTAGGGCTGTTGTAATGAAATTTGTTGGCCTGCAGTCGTGTTTTTGGGACGGAGTCAGGTTTGAGAAGTAGTCAGGGGAGACAGGGAGGACGAAGGTGAGGGTCTGAGATTCCAAACAGTCATGTGCAAGAGAGCAAGGGTGCACAGATGCATGCATGCTCATACACTCACTCAGATCTCACCCTCCGCTTCCCACAAACTCTGATCCAGCTTGTTCGGAGAGCTTTGCAGCGCCTTTACAAGATCATTTTATTCCTACCAACTCCTTGTTATGGTGATTAAATATATCCCCAGTGCAAGGCATCAATTACTGGGCAGTGGAGCACCACAAAGGGGCCTGGCTGAGAGCTGGGGCTGGGAAGGGGGCTTGCCTGCCTGGCTGGCTGGCTTGGCGGCTGCTGTCCTGGCTGCGATGTGCAAGACAGAGGAGTTCCAGGCTTCGTCAGTCCCCAGCCCCGCTCCAGAGGAGAACAGAGAACTGCTGCGGGGCCTGGCTAAGGGGAGCCCTGGCTGGGCGAGCAAGCAGCTGCCTCCTTGGCTCCAATGAACGATGGAGCTCCTGAGGGAAGCCAGAACACCCCTGCCTCCCTCCCCGCCCCCCAACTCTGTTGTTCTCCCTCCCTCTCTCTGCTCTGAGGTTAACTGCTCTGACGCAGGTTCTATAAACAATACTACCTTCCCATAAACAACAACAGCTCATCTCTTGCGCTGGCTGAAGGAAAAAAAAAAAAAAGACAAAATCTCTAATGGCAGTGACAAAAGCCCCAAGGTGGATGCAGCGGTTACCCCATCAGTTTTATTTTGTTGAATTACTTAACCTTCCTCACAGCTGAAATGACTATGTCAGACATCTCCCTGGAAGATAAGTGAGAAAAGAAATACAACAAAAGAATCACAGCTATTACTGCGGTCATCTACAAACAACTATAATCTGGTCTAAGGCATCAGCCTCAAAGCTATTTCCATTTATCTCGGGTGCAGGGCTTTTTTGGTGAATATGTTGCGGCCCTTGACCACTTTTTCAACAACATGTAACGTGCCCCCATCCCTCCACCTCAACACAAATAACACACACTATAAGTATTGACACACAAAGGCCAATGCACACTTTTTCTTTCAGAAAAATGTGTATCATTTCACAACAATGTATAGTACTACCATGAACACACACACACACACACACACACACACACACACACGCACGCACGCACACACACGCACGCACACGCACGTACGCACGCGCGCACGCACGCACGCACGCACACATCATTCATCCCAGCCAGGTGACTCTCAGACATCACCACTGGCCCAGCAAGAATGGCAGCTATGCAGGCTGCCATTCTTTAATGGCACCTTGCCTCTTATTTACTGATCCTGGGGCATGCATCATTTACTCTGAAGCTACTGGTTTTTTGTCCACCTGTCACCTGACCTCTTCCGCCACTGTTGGAGGGGCATGGGGCTCAGGTGGCATAAAAAGAGGGGAGAAACTCAGGCCATCACTCATTGAGAGTTGAGGGTTGTAGCTACATCACAGCCACTGCAAAGAAAATGTCCCTCTTAATATGTGTGGATACACACACTTGATAACTCTATATATGGATATAAGGATATATTGATAAACAGATAAAGATTTGATGATTTAATGTTGACAACCATTTAACTAAAGGTATAGACAGTTAAGGAAGCAGGAGAGCAGACACATTGGTGGGGACTGAGGGCATGAGAGGCACTGTGAGGACAGGGGAGGAGGAGTCGGGTATTAAAAGATCCAGTTATTCTAATAGTAAAACAGAGTGAGAGCTGCGGTGCCCTTGCCCCTCTCTCTGGGCATGTCAGAGCACGAACTAAAGCTAGAGTTTATGCTCGGGTGGGATCTAAAAATCTTGCCATTATGGTGTGTTTATTAAAAGGGATTACCACTATTTAGTCAGTAACGTGATACCCCTTGAACCGGGATCCTTGATGTCAATAACACAAAGGTGTGTTGTTTTAAGACTAGAACATTTATTTTTGTGGTTATTAAATCCAAATTTGCTCAGTATTGCACATGCATTAAAAATAAGAAGTCATGCTCTTTACACTGAGGTTCAATGGCAGGGATTTCTGATGAGACCAGACTGACATGACTCTCTGCAAGTCTACTCCATACAACAGTGCAACACTTCATTGGACCCTTTTTCTATATCCAGCCAGCCTTTCCCTGCTCACTTTCTAATCAGGGAAAGGGAGGGTTAAGGGGCGGCTGGCCAAGAGGACTGAAGAATCTTACTAGGATGTAATCCCGTCCAAGTGGCACTGGCTCTTTCTTCTCTCTTGTTAGGGCTCCTTTGTGAGGCTCCAGAGCTTGGGGCCCAGAAGGGAGCCAAGGATGTGCAGTGGATGTGGCAGTAAGGCCTGGGGAGAGGTGAGGGTGGGGGACGGGGTAGAACCTTCACTGCAAAAAGAAAAAGAAGACTGACCAAGCTAACAGGTCACTTATGATGAGATCATTTTATATTTATCAAATGATGTATTTCAATTTTTGTCCTTACCTAACCTTTTATACAGCCACAGCTCCTGCTTAGTACTTTGATAGTCTCATATTATTATTACAAATACATATCTATTGCTTTTACATTAAACATTACAAATTAAACTAATGATTATTGTTTTGATAAATTCATTATTTAGCTGCTAAAAAAATATCAGAAAATACTGAAAAATGTCTTTCAAGTTCCAAGAGCACAAATCAATATCAACTTTTTTTGTCTGCTCAGTAATATAAGGTTTTAATTTTATGTTATTTGGAATTCAAATGTAAAAAAAAAAAAAAACTTTAATGCACAATTCAATTTTATTTTGCTGCATTTCCTATGTAACACAGAATGATTCAGTATATTGCTGTCGGGCAGCAAGTTCAACAGGTGACATCCTGATGCCTGAACAGCATTTAGTTAGTTAGCAGAGCTACAACAACACAGCACGTTCTTATGTGGTGTGTCTGGCTGCAGTGAGGGCAGACACACCCAACCACTGAATATCTGTGATATTAACACAACACTGGTTTGTCATCTGGAAGTCATTTAGAGACCTAGTGATCTTTGACAAATGGGTACGTATCCTATTAAAATAAACACATTGGAATCCAAAATCCATATACATGCAGTTTTTTCTCTCCTCTGCTTCCCTGCACATCTGTCTCCTCACGTATGAAGGGCCGGCGTGCACGTCTCCTCCTCTGAAAATGAATGGCTTATGTATCCATACCGATACATGTGTATATATCTTTTTTATTGAAGCCTGTTTGTATGACAGCAGTGTCACTGGACCATCTGTGCATACTCCACATGATAGCGCCTGTCTTTCTGCTCCTCTGAAGTGGAGCTGCCTAGTTAGACAGACAGTAAAGGGGCGGGAGCTCAGTAGGAATGCCGCCCTGTGTATTGTTTGTAAAAATAAACCATCTGGACAAAGATATTTGAAGAGAATTTATATTAAACAGCTGCAAAAGCAAGCTTCTGTGTGTGGAGTGGTGATGCAACAGGACCACACCGTAAGTCTGAATATGATCATCTTCCAGGGCAAGGGAATAAAGAAATTAGAGGGGAAGCGGTTTGACCGGGGCCAGCACTCATGCCTCACTCACTACTCTGAGCCTGCTACGGTGGAGGTAAAAACAGGAGGCTGCTTGAGTATGGCAAGAAAGTCTCCAGCAGACAGGTTGAAGTGGGATGGCATCATTCTGCAGTGGGACAAACGTGGGTGCACAGGGAAGCCCCAACAAGTAAAGCTGAGACACTCACCCAGTTGCTGGCACATCACAAGGAGCAGATGTGGAGGGCCAAGAAGCCTGCTCCATGCAACCGGCCATCTGGCCAAGCTAAATATTGCCTCAGTGCACCCCCATTCTATTTGCCTTTGGCGCATTTGTATTGTCCATGGTCACACATAGGTACACTCCAATCACTGTCGACAGGGAGGGGGATTTATGGAGGTGCCATCAGGGTGATTAGTTCCACTGGTAAACAATGGCCTACCCTTGTTGTGTTTGACTCTGCGCGCTCTACAGCAGGCGTGAATGGCACGCAGCAGAACAGCACTCCCACTACTCAATGGTGTCTGTCTCTTTCTGCTAAAGTAACATCAAACAAACACTGCAAACAAAGGGGGCTACTAAACGCAGACACGGAATCAAAGGGTTGGTGTCCACACAGAGGGACTGCAACACTTCACTGGTTCCAAAATGCCTCCTGCACAGTGTGGCCAACATTTCTGGACACAAACAATCGAGTGAAGCATCGCTGAGGAGTTGGGCCAGCTGTATCATACAAAAGGAAAATAATTACCACTTGTTGCTTGTAGCTTGAGACATCTATGATAAAAGGCAGTTTTCTGTATCATTAACTGAATTACATGTCGGAGCTGCCGCTGTTCTGTTCAGGACACATACTTCAGCGTGTACACAGTGTGCCATAATGTCAAAGTTGTGATTTGAATGAACAGGTGTCAACGGAAAACTGAAACTATCCACAACCTATAACCGTTAGTGACCCTGATAGCAAATAACTGTGGATATAAGACGGAAATTTCTGACATTAGATGAAAATTTAAATCAATTTCACATCCTCAACCTGCATTTTTCACTATATTTCACATTATTGCCCCCATTTGTAACACCTTTCAAGTCTTTTTGGGAAGACCCATCTGGATAGAGATACATTTGCTGAACTGAAACTCTGTTTGTGTTCATCCATGGAGCATTGAACACATGTTCACACACAGTAGACTTTTGTCCAAGTATGTTTTTCAGTATTTTGATTCACAGATGATGATTTTGGACCATGGGAACACTAAAATTGACTATTTCCGTTCTTTCATTCTTCTGTCTGGGCTTGTGTTACACCTATTGAAGAGTCTATTTTGGCAGTAAAGGTTGGAAGTTTTCCTCTTGTTGGCATCCTTTTTTCCCCTTTTGGTGAGAACACAACTAGCCACAAGTGAAACTGGAGACTTTCTGGGCAAACTGTTTTTGCTACAGACTTTTCTGCTATCAATAGGTGTGGACAAATTATCTCCACCTCCTGTCTCGTCAGGATAAATTCATGTTTATATTAGCAAATAACAGACATATGAGAACTGCCATGGTTAAAAAAAAAAAAAAAAAGATGTACGGTATAAAATTATATGTGATTATTTTTGTGCAACTCTAAAGCTAGTTCCTGCTCAGCACACATGTTAACCTTTACTATATTTAATGCCTCCTTATCAAAATGATTCTTGACATGAATCAGACAGTATCATCAGGCTCATTGTTGCTGGATTTTAAAAATAAATATTGATATTAGCATCAACTTTAAAAACTGTGCTGGTCAGACTAGTCAACTGCCCTCCCCATAAAACCTTTGTTTTTATTTTTATGGAACTCTTGATGTATATGGTGTTAATGCATTTGGACCACTAACTGCACTATTAGGAATGTGCATGCAATGAACAGAATTTGGGCACCACAAGTGGTTACAACTGTCCTCATGGGACAGATAGGAAGCCAATAGGAAGGCTTTCTCCTACTGGCTTCCTGCCCTTCTTGTCTCAGTGCCGCAGGCCTCTACTGTAGGATACAGACTTATCTGAAGACATAAAAAAATGCATCCGTCATTAGTCTCACCTTGGTCTGCTTGCATCACAGACCAGGCATTCCATGTCCTCCTCTAATCATCCAAGGACCAATATCCTGCAATTAGTTCAGTTTCCACACTCTGCCCCCAGGTCCTGCTTCAGCCTGGGAAATGGGATCCAGTCCCTTCCTAAGCCTCGGCTTTGGTGCTGCAGAGCACGACACACGCTTACAGTGCTGCCTGCCAGCCATGATGTGGTTGTTATCTTATGTTTGCATGGGAACCACATGTAGTCAGTACTTTCCTTTCATATGTGGCATGTTAGTTAGCACAGACAGGGTGGCAGGGCGGGCTAAGGATTAAAGAGACTCCCATAATGATGAAGTCCAGCTAAGTGTATTGTCAAAGTTTTCCTAGGCAAGGCACATGCCTGAGTGTGTAAATTCTTGAAATGCAAAATGCACATTCTGCTCACTATGATGTGGTTAATTCAGATTATGTCTTCATGGGAAAATAAAAAAAAGCAGGTAGCTTTCCTTCATGTTCCAACACGCTGGTTATCAGACAGAGAGCATGTTGTGGGTCGGTCTACATGTATGACTGTGAAGTATAAACAGGGTCAGTCAGAGTTTACCTACACAGGAACTCTTCTGTCGATGACCACTGGATTTGGATCATATTAACTTCAAATAGCACACAGGCGTACTTGTACAGTTGTTTGTATAATAGGAAGTGTGCATGCATGCATCAGCGGGCCCCTGCTTATCCCATCACAAGGAGTTAATAATAGCTGCAGAATACTGCTCTTTAGAATGTGCTTTTAATTGGTTTATAAATTCTGCCAATTATGCAGTGGAATTCCCCCCGAGGAGTCACCTTCACTAATCTGCTTCAAGCCTAAGTGGAATCAAACAGGCCGGTGTCATGGAGTCAAACGCTGTCGCGAGAGAAGGTTGTGGACAGCAGGCGGGTGTTCGTGTGTGTCCGCGTTTGCCCACATATATGTGTGTATATGTGTCTGATCAGAAGATGGCTGTCCCGCAGCCTGACAGATCATGTGAATACGGCAGGCCAATTGGATTAGCAGATTACCACAAGATTTGCCCTATGACCTTTGGAAGGCACTCAGACAGCCATGTATTTGGCAGACTGACGTTGGTACAGGCTGTCACTTCCTCCCACACATATATGGTGTATGCACACACATGGGCGAGGTAACGGTCTAACATTTCCCTGCCTGGAAGGACATAGATAAACAGGACACTATAACTTAATGTTCCTGCTTGAGGAGGATTACAAGTATGGAGAAGATTAGCCCATCCTCTACAACAATAAGCAGGGTTAAACCCAAGTATTCTCAAGTGCCAACCCTAATGCTCTAGTAATAAACTGTAGGTACAGACAGTGAGACTTTGCTGAAGATCATAGGGCTAGTGTTGTTCGTGTAACAGCTGCTGACCCCTTTTCATTACGAGCCATGCAAATTTTATTTCACTTTGGACTTGGAGTCCAAATTAACTAGATGTTTTGCTATGCAACGCAAATGTCAAGAACTCCAAGCCTGAGAAGTGATATTCTATGTGAAGAAAAAGTCAAAGTGGCTGTGAGTATAGTATTATATAGTATATTAGTGGGATAATACTCTCTAAGATTGTATAGAATTATCATGACCCACATTATCTATTACAATAATAGAACTTGTTGAGCCCTATCCCTTATTAACAAAAAGCTGTAGGTCGTCATAGAACATGCAAGCCTTATGTAAGTTTATCCTGGGATATTTTTTCTTCTATATATTCATTCAGTGATGCTGGGCTCACTAGGTCACGCATGGCTACTTGTGGTTTGGAGCCAACCTCCCCAGGAGAATAAAGCAGGCTTGTTTGGCCCCGGCAGCCTTAATGTGTGGACACATTTTCTCCCAGTCAGAAAGCGGTTTGCCAGTGGCCCTCGCTGTACCTGATGACCCGCAGATCACCCCTGCCACTCAATGATGTATTTCATTTCCCATGTCTCTTGGCTGACTGACAAATACAGGTTATTCACACATGTTGCTGCTGTTGTTCCTAATCCATTACACAGCTCACATGTCCAGGTTTGCCAGTAGCTGTTCTCTAAACAAGCAGAAAAGACATAGCACTGCTGTTGCCAAAAGCCTTTGAACAAAATTACTTCCTCTCACACACCACGGCTTTAATTATGTGTTGGAGAACATAAAACAGGTCGGACAATTTGTAGTGGGAAATCATATTTGCATTGAAGGGACTCGGGACATAACCAATGATTTATAAGAGGAATGTCATAATTATTTTTCTCCACCAGGCCAAGGATCGGGTTTCAGCTAATGGGTGTTGAGCTGAAAGCACTAATTAGGTTTTGTAGTCGACTGACACCGGCAAAGAAAGAGAAGGTGCCACAATAAATAAGTTCTCACCGTGTAACTCAAAGCCTGTAATTTGAGTCGATGCTCCTGTATTAGGTTGTGGGAATTATAAACGTCTCAACAAAATGCAGATAAGTAATTGCGAGGTGTCTCACCCATACTTTGGCAGCGTGAAGGGGCTCTGACAAGTATGATTACTGGAATAAGCCTGGAACAAACCTCACTGGGGGGTGGGTGCTGTATGAAATTAAAAACAAATGACATTTTACATGCCCCAGATTTTCTTTACAGTTGCTGCTCGACACTATAAAAAACAACTAACTATCGTCATAAATTTTAAACAAATACATTAGAGACTGTATTCTTATATGTATGTATTATATTACAATGTGTTAAATCAACACACTAAATTTCTGATTTGGACACTGTGGAATAATAGTGATATTCTTAAGGAAATTAAGACCCTGTATAAAGATAGATTGTTCATACTTGTCCAAACATGACATAAATCACTGACTAACTCGCAGGCAAATGTTGTTTTTCTTCTTCGTGCCTGACATAAAAAGCTATAAAATTATATAAACATAGACTGTTACCTCTTTCGCTCTTGCATGAGAAAACAAAGAGGTCGGGTGGCCTGAGTGCATGACCTCCAAGGTTTGGAATTTTCCATCTCTCCTTTTGAAGAGACTTAAACATGACAATTAAATAGCAGATCACGTGACCTTTCGATTCGTGGCTCTTCCGGGCTGAACATCCATGCACATTCATAAACTGTCGGCTTCCTACAATGAGGAGAACTAGTGTGGGGCTCTTCCAGAGAGCTGCCCAGGTGCTCTCAACAGGCTGTCATCTTGTGAGACACACTCAATAGTCATTAGGGGTGAAGGAAGTCCTATCTCTCCATCCAGACCCATGGCCCTTAGCAACACACACGCACATACACACACACAGGCAAGTGGCACCTTCCTGTAAACAAACAACACGTAGCAGCAGGACATGGCAGCAGCTCCCCCACCACCTCCCTTGACACTGATGGCTTATGTCCCTCATGCATTAGTACTCTCCTCTGGCTCTGGAGAGCAAACCAGCTGGGCAAGCCAGGACACCTGATGTGTGCCAGGTCGGATATTGCCAGGACCTGAAAGAACACCTTTCAACACCAGTCAAGATGAAAGTCGCTGAAGGCTATACTAGCAGACACTACAGTAGGTAGTAATACCAAAACAAACACATGCCGAACTCTGTAATGTGGGGTTTCCGTGATTTGTTAAGACAAATCTGGTGCAGAATGAATTTTGTGGATGTGACTATGTGAAAGAATTTTACTCCATAATTCATTATGACAAATTCAGCCACAACAAAATGAATACACACTCTTTTTGATTTATAACTTCTTTGATATTGCTACTGTCGACAACCAGCTGTCGATGCTTTGTTTTTTATTACATTTAATGGTGTGATATTGGATGTTTAGCAGATGATGTAAGTATGGATAGTACCATCTTACACACATCCCCAGTGACTCAGATAAATAAAGTGCCCTGGGTCCAAAACTTGTTTATAACCTTATTAGAATTTCTTCACATTGGGAAATGATAAAGAAACACGACTTTTCAAATCTCAGATATTAAATACTTCAAGATAAAACTAATAAATTCCACAAGGGCAAAGTGCTGCCTAATGTTTTACACAGTATTTCAACATAGCATTTGGGGTTGTTTACTAGCATTGTTTCATGCCAGTTTTTTAACATGGGTCTTATTTGCATAATTGTGACCAGCTTGACTATGGATAATAGTAACTTCACATTTGTCATCTCTATTGGAGATGTATTGGAAAATCAAAGTCTGGCAAAAATATACACAAGAGCAAGCAAAACAAGATTATGGAAAGTTTTCCAAATAAAAAAAAATCAATAAATAATTTCAAATGCTTTTCTCTGAGTTAGTGAAAAGCATGATGTATCTATAAAAACAGCAGATATACGTAGGTAAACAATAAGCTCTTTAGAATCACAAACACCACACATTAATGGCTGATCTTTAGATACCTTCAACATACACTAAAGGTTAATGAAAGATAATGACAAATGATCCTTTGTGAACAGCTGGGGACTTTTGTCTGGGACTAGAGTTATTTTTTGGGCAGTATGGGCAATAATGATCCAATTATAGCTTTTTATTTTGCTTTAAAAGTTCCATTATTTGGGTATATTCAGCCCCATCACCCAACCTAGACTGAACTGCAAAGTTAAGAACCCTTGAAAATAAGGTTTATATACAAAACAAATGCAGTGGTGAGAAAAAAGTGAAGATGCTGGGATGTGAACATCTGGATGATGAGTTCATCCATGGCGAGATCTGATTCTTCTTGATCCTCCTTGTTTCAAAGGCTGAGAAAGTCAATGAAGCGGGGCAATAATAAACTAATCATGTACCCAGCAGTGGAGAATGTCAGCTGATTATATTTGGAATAAATTATTTATCATCTGGTTTCTGAACGTTATTTTGCAAGGGCTATGTTTCTAATTATTCATTATTTTCATATAAACAAATATATCAATTTAATTAACTTTTCTTTTTACATCATCCTGTTTTTAAAATTGCTACATACTGATTTATGCTGGCCCATTTACAGAAGCTGATTGGTGACATTAGAAACATTACATAAGTCTGTTTTTGGCAAACAGTTTTTTTTTCCAGTGTCCTTTAACAATCCAAAATAAAGTGTAGCGTGACATGCCCCATAACACCCAACAAAAAGGTGACAAACATTACCCACAAACACCTGTCTAGCTGCTTTAAGTGCACAGGCACACACAAACACACACACACTTCTCCTACAGTTATCCACTCACACAGACTCCTCTCTGTAAACACACATAACAAGGTAGATGAGATGGGAGTGTTGGAGAGCGAAGAAGTTATATATGTGCAAATTCACAGACAGACACACAACCTCAGACAAACACATACACACGGCTGCTGTGCCCCGTTTCAACCAGGCAGCAGAATCCCTGGCCCCTGTCATTCATTAGTTTACAAAAGCTGTGTGAGGCAGACATGAGGTCACTGTGCCGCTTTGAAGACTGAAACACACAGACAGTGTATTAGAAGGTAAAGAGCATCTGACTGGGACCAAGACAGAATACTTATTAACCCGGTCAATGAGTGCTGCTATTGTGTCTCCCCTCACCTCCCTGGCAAGGAGGAGCGGCACTGAACAAGACGTTGGGTGTGTGAAGGGCCAGACAGGTCAAATGCTTTCCCGTACCCGGCTGAATAATGTCTCCCTGATACTCTGAGAACACACTGCTCCCCTACAGACTGTGCAAATATGACCGCTGATCTCAAACAATTTGTGCAACCATGCAAAGTTATTCTTAGAAGGCATAATATGTAGACCAGTGCATACATACACATGTAAACACTTGCTTGCCATTAGCACACACACACAGACGCACATTGGCCATGGTTGGTTGCTGAGTCAGTGTGTGAGGTTGCTGGTGTATGAAATGAGGGGAGTACCTTTCATTTCCTCCCCTGGTTCTACTCAACTGCCAACAGGAGTATGTATGCCTCCCCCTCGGGTGTTTCAGCACGTCACCGCTGTGACTCAGAGCTAAGAGAGCAAACAGGAAGGATGTTAACCGCTGTGAAACACACACACACACACACAGATATAGAACACAGCTCAAAGAACTCAAAGAGTTCAAGGAGGAGGAAAAAAAAGTCAAACAACAAAGGCTTAACTGGAGCAAAAGCAACCACAAATACATAGGACTGAGCCCATGACACATGTAAGTACACAACTACTTCCATGTTTGCACACAAGCTCATGCACACGTGCACACACACACACTATCTCAAACAAAAAAAGCCCCCCCACACACACTTTTGCTGTCAAAGTCAGGTAGAGAGAGTTCAAAGGTGTGACAGAGTGTGATTGCTGGTGAGACTGAGACATGAGAGGTGGACGGATAGAGAAAGGATGACAGTAAGAAAGACAGACAAAGAAGAAGGGAGAGAAAGCACGATGCGGGTGAGTCGGTCAGATGCCGTCACTCACCTCCGTCCTCACCTGGTAACTTTTCTGTCACCTCATGCCATCACCTTGTCACCCCACGTCCGTGCCACCCTGTCACCTATCCCCTTAGCAACTGAGCCTGTCAGCCCGTTGTCATGCGACCAGATTCACCCCTGACCTTTTGTTTCTTTCATACACGCTACAGAGAAAAGAGCCGAGGCACAGGAGGGAGGGTAGTCGTGTCCGGACATGCCTATCACCCTAGATCACAGGCCACCGACATAAATGCTACAGGGGCCATAGATTTATGAGGGTGTGTAATATTGAGGGTGCACTACCCCCCGTTAGTCCTGTTACACAGGGGTAGAATGTCTGGTCTGGTCACACACATACACACACATGTAAGCACACACATGCAAATGCCATTAAAATTGGAATCACAGAGGCCTCTTTCTCTGAAGAGAAGAAACTGTCGCTTTTGTATGTGTGTGTGTGTGTGTGTGTGTTTTTGTGCGTGTGTGGAGGAGGGTGCTTTAACATGTATATTGTTTACGTTTTACTAGAGGAGAAAGTCATTACATGAGTAAATGTGACTCACATTTACGTCAGAACGACAGGGGTTTTGTGGCTGGTGTTGATGATTGAACAAAACAAAAAACAAGTAAAAAGAAATATGCAGCATTCAGGACCACATGCTGATTAAGACAAACCTGAACATGATAGCTGGGAAATGTCAGTGTTACCTAGGAGTTTTAGTTATGTACACAGCCTCTCTTGTTGACTGTTGGTCTTTGTGGTTTGTGTAAATTCAGTGTTATTATGATATTTAATGCATGGGAGACCTCAGCAGCCCACAGGTTAGAGAAGAGTGCAAATGGCTGGAAACATGCCTGTTCAAATACTGCTGAGGTGCTATTGAATAAGGAACCAAACCCCAAACCACTGCAGTGCAACTTGGTGGTCAAAAGTGGAGGTCTGTGGTTGAACTGGATAGTTTCATGTGTGAGAATGGATGTGACTGTAAAGCACAGTGCTGCTGAAATATAGACTGTGTCACTGTTTTTCTTGAAACATATGAGGGCATAAGATATCTTAATTGTATATACAGGGATTAGGAAGAAGAAGATGGAGTTAATATCTATCTTGATGTCTAATATTATCGAGCCTATAACACTGTGCACTTAGGGAGTGCACACAAATTATTTGGGGGAGGAAGGAGGTTTCCTTTGTGCTGAGGAGAGGGTAGTTTTACTTTCTGAAGGGAGTATAGTAGAAGCTTTCCATTTGTCAACATTTCAAAACTATATTTCAGCATTTCCTTAAATTAAAGGTATAATATTATCACAAATTTAATTTAAAGTATGATGCACCTTGCCATATACAACAACTATTATCTCTCCATTTCAAGGATTCATTTTTCACATGACAATTTACTACTAAACTTCATATAAAGTTGATTTGCAGTTAAGCTCTGCCTTTGTTTGAGTTTGGCATACCTTCAGCAATTCCACTTAAAATGTAGTGGCTAATTTCAAACTATTCTACAATTATATCAAGGCTAGATTTAGCTTTAATTTAAATTACAACATTTTTTGTTATAAACAATTTATTAATGAGGCTTACAACAACTTTGTGTTATTTTTGAGAAGTTGCAATTAGTTTGGGTTTATCTTGGGGATGGTTTTACGATTTAGGCAAAAAAAAAAAAAAAATCAACCCCGCTCTCCATCCATGGTAATTGTAGTACAGTCCCTTATTCATCGGTTTCCACAACAGGATCACTCCAAAAATATGTGAAAGTGTGAGGCTAATGACAAAAAAAGACAACAGAGCGCCCTGACAGAGAGGAGCCAGTCTCCGTGAATTTGGTCTGCAGCACTGAACATTTTGCCACAAGGGCTGCCAGCCAAGGAATGCATCATGAAAACAGAGTGCAGCAAGCTACACATGTCCAATCAGACGCCACGGAACATTACCCATAATCCTCTCGACAAATACATGCATCTGATACCATAACAACGCTCGACCAACACTTAGGAAGGGAGAGTGTGGGACACATCCGTAGCAACACACCATAATTACAAAGAGAGCCAGGGCTGACTAAGTTTAGAAGATCCAGTAAGCAACCCCCCCCCTTCTCCTCCTCCTCCTTCTCTCCCCCCTCTTCACATGCTCCCACACTGATATTTAACAAAACATTAATCTTCTTGCCAGTGGCTCCAAAGAATACTGGTGATGTAGCTTCGGCGCAAAGGCTGGGGTAATAGTAATTCCATTGTTCTGCCCTTTTATTTATGCCTTGGCTCTACCAGGCAGATGAGGTAAGTCCCTTTTTTCATGTTATTATTCAGAAGTGGTGATACATAAAGCCAGATTACACAAATGTCTCTCTGTTTCACAGCGCCGCCACCTCACACCTCCCTCGCCAATGCTTAATGCGACCCCCCCACCCCCCCATCCCCTCTCCTCTCCTCACCCCCTACCCCATCCCTCCTTCCCCCATCCCTCCGCTGGCTTTCAATAGCACATTTCCCCTTTCTCCCCCTCTTTTCTAAATCACCCTCAACATTTGCATGTGAATTGCTTGTATATCTTCTTTTATATGATGCACCGACAACACTGGCTTTCGAAAAAGAGAGGGGAGGGGAACTGCCCCAACTACCCCAACACCACCACTATCACCCCCGCCACCAACACATACACACACACACACAACGTCACCAACTCCCACCAAAAAAAACAAGATGTTACTCTAACTCCCCTCCCAGGATTGGCATAGCAGCAGTTTCATTAAAAAAGCAAGGGAACAGTGCAGGTTTTATGATATGGAGACAAGTTCTTTTGTGTTCTCCAGAGACAAGCCCTCTGTCTGTCGATGTTACTGGGGCGATAATCCTGCTGGAATTTCTGCTAAGCACTTTTACTGACATTTTCAATTATCACCATGCCAGGGCCCGGTAAATGGCATTTAAGGGGCCCCGTCATCTCCATGTTGAATCATATTTGTGAATCAGACAGTGCTAGTTAGAGTTTGCTTGAGGCTGGGACGAGAGCATGGGGGTCAGAGGAGCTCCTGTGAGCCAGTAGTCTGGGATAAGATGAAGTCAGTGGGTGACGTGATTCACAGAGGGACCAGATACGCCACAACATACTCGCACAGACACATTTACACTAGCACGCACAGACTCGGGCGCAAACACAGACACACATACGCTGGCAGACTCCTCCAACCGTGCCTGCCTTGTAATTTACAACATCAGCGGAGGCCGTCCCCTTTTCAGATGGAGCACATGGTCCAGACTCAGAAAACCAAACAGACAGACTGACCTCCCCGGTGCACAGTGCATGGGGTCAGACTTGTTTTCCCTTCACCTCTGACTAGATCCATTTACACAGATTCCAAAAGCACTCCACATCTTTGGCTTGGGTTACATACTTACATCCCCATAATAATTCAAACATGTATTGCAAACAGATTTCTTTCTCGAGCCTCTCTCCCCCGCGTTCTGTTTCAGTGAACTCTGCTTTGTTTCAAAAGTGGATCAACTTCAAAGCAGCGAAATGGACAGATTGATAGTTGAAGACAAATGCTATTTCATAAGAGATTGAGTTTCGGATCCGATCACTCAGACGCCTTTCTTGGAGCAGTTAGAAGTCATAGTGGCACCAAATAAGTCTGTTTCAACCTCGTCCACCTTTGGTAGAGACCTTGTTGCTTTATTAAGCAGCAGAGAGACTTACAGTTTGGTATGGAACAAAGGTGGGAGATAAAACTCCTAATGGTGCTACACCCTGAGTAGGCAATGTGTTTGTTTAGTCTACGATCACGAGTATGTCTCTTGCTGTTAGTGCAGGCATGTTTCACTTTGTCGGTCCTGTGACGTGTGATCGTATTTTTATTTGAGAGGTGCCAATTAACCCGGTCAAATTTATTGTGTGCCCGCTGCACTCAGTCACATTGTGATTGTGATAACACAACAAACACATGGCAAGCTCAATACCCCACTGAACCACAGACAACCCGAGAACAGCTGTTTACATGCCTCCGTGCCCCCCCCTCTCCTCACCGCCAAGCTGACATCATTCCTAGCATCTCCTCCTTCCTGTCTCTCTTTTGGATGGGCTCTGTTATGACAAGTTTAATTGAGGGTTGTCGAGCCATAACATTTCTGTAAATATTAGACTTGCCAAGAGCGTCAATAAGAGGAAATGGTCTTACTGTATGTTCTTCTCTCAGAAGCACAATGTGTGCCTTTGTAAGTGGATCGCCAAGAGGCATTTAGATACCCTACTTTTGTCTCAGTGAGGCTGCATGAAATCTAATCTAATTCTCATTATGGAACTGTATCCACATAACACAGACGTTTTAAAGCACAATTACAGATGAATTTGGATTAGAGGATTCACTTGGAATAAACTAGAACAGATAATATAATACTGTCTTGGCAACTGGAAAGATGTTGCAATTCAATGTTCTGAATGAAACATCAACAATATTTGTTTGTCTATTGATTCATGCAGTGTGTTTAAACATTTTACAGATACTGGGGAAAAAAGGCCCCGCTGGGAGGATGTGGTTTCAATTGTTTGCGTAATTTTCTTCCATCAAGATTAAATGACTGATTTTTTTCCTTGTTTTTTTGCAGTGTGGTAGAATAGTAGCAAAGCTGACATCATCTCTTATGTCTGCGTATACAAAAGCCACCACATTGATCCAGGTGATGACAACCTCGGCTATGAATGTTCACGTGTTATTCTAATCCTTTTCACTCTGTTTTAAGAGCACCTGGTCCCGGGCACACTGGAGGTTATTTTGGGTTTCAGGGGGCCGGTGATACAGGGATACAGAAAGGAAAACCACTCTGAGTCATTAGTGAGGGCCTGTATGATTTTAATGGGTACATGTATGTGTTTGTGAGAGGCCTCCATTGTGTTTTTGGAGAGTGTGTTCCAGTAAGTGACATGAAGCCTTACTCACCTGGGGGGAAAGGGGTGAGTCAGTGTGCATCATCATTCATGGCTAGCCAGGCTGGGGCATTATAGCAGCAGACTCAGCTGATATTGATGTGGAACTTTTGTTTCAAAATGAAGTGGTAGATTTGAGGTTGAATGTAGTGTGGTGCAAAAAATGTTTTTGTGTAACTCTCCTGACAAATGAAGCCTTGGTGCAGTGGTTAGAGAAGCAGGTTTGTGTCTTGAACATGTTTACATTCCATAACAGTTTGATCATCAAGTGTTTTCAAGTCTTTTTTTCTTTTCTCTTTATTTTCAAAACAATTACAAGATACCCTCTGGCTCTAATTTCTCAGAAGATTTGCTGCAGTTATGTTTTATGTGATAACACTAATTGAACATCTCTGAGTTTCATCTTGCATTTGTGAAACTGATGGGCATTTAGTTACTTTAAAACCAAAAACCAAATGATTAATCAATAATGAGTATGAATATTAAACAATAAAAATGTCTAAAAACATGCAATCATGTCTATGTATGCAGACACATGGAACAAACAGACCTGCATCCACGTCTTCTGTTGTCCATTTCGTTATCCAGTTCTCCCTGATGAAATGACCCTCCTGCACAAGAATAAAGAACAACATGAGCTGATTTATAAATATAATTCAGTTTCTTATCCAGATGCAAACAGCTGTTTGATGAACAGTGACCTTTGTTTTGCTCTGTTTGCAAATTATCTATGCGATTAAGAGGTTGCGTTTCTTCTAAGCGGAGCAATGTACAGTGAGTGGTTAAAAGTGCTGCTGCACATACATATTTTGTGTGGGTGATTTACAAAACATATAAAAAAAGACATACATTTTTAACGTTTTTTTTTCAAAATCTACAAATTTAAAATCTTGTGTTTTAGCCACAGGTACACGTAAATACAAAAAAAATGTCAGACTGCGGAACTGAATATAACAAAAATGAATTGTTAATAGTGAAATTTACATATATATATATATATATATTATATGTATATGTAGCAGATAACATTATACTCAAACCAAATAAACCTGTCTGCTAAAACATCAATTAAAATCAGTCTAGAGAGAACCAACTGTGGAACTTGCTATTCTTAAGTAGTGTAGGGGACATATTTAAAGGGATAGGTCACCCAAAATTAAAATTTCACTCATTATCTACTCACCCTCATGTCGACTAAGAGCTGTGAGAATTTTCAGAGTCCTCTGTTCCTTCTCTGAGTTACGGGGGGTCCGTGCAGCAGTATTTGTCCATATAATGGTTGTGAATGGATACCAACTTTCTTCGTCCAAAAAGACACACCAAAAAACATCCAAATACTGTACCTCCATACTGCTCGTCTGTAATGTCCCTCTTGTACTGAAGCCCCGACATGAGAAACTGTTCCGCCGGTCAGTGCACTGACACAGGAAGAGCAGTGAACTGAGACACTGGGAGCTTCCGCTACAAACAAGCTTAAAATATAGACTTATTTAATTTTTTTCGGAACAATTTCTCATGTTGGGGCTTCAATACAAGAGGGACATTACATTACAGTTTTTTGGTGTGTCTTTTTGGACGAAGAAAGTTGGTATCCATTCACAACCATTATATGGACAAATACTGCTGCACGGACCCCCCTGTAACTCAGAGAAGGCACGGACGACTCTGAAAATTCTCCCAGCTCTTAGTCGACATGAGGGTGAGTAGATAATGAGTGAAATTTGAATTTTGGGTGAACTATCCCTTTAAGCATTGTAAGTAAATATTACTGTCATTATAATGCTTTGTGCCGAAAATGCCAAATTAAGTGTGACAGTGTATGTACATGACCAAAATGTATGCAAAATGCAGAAGAAATGTCATGTAGTCCTACATTACAATTGAAAAATAATCAGTTGAATTAATTCCCTTGCTCCCTCTCCTGCTGTTGCTTGTCAGAAGTACAAACCAACAGCAGCAGCTAAAGAGCCCTCCTTAACGAGAGTCGGCTAGAGATATAACTCAGCGCTCCCACCCCAATAACTGATGAAATATGAAAATTGACAGCGCCATCAGGGCGACCATGCCACATGTTTACGAGTGGCTGTCTTAACTGGCCGCCTCTGTGCTCCATAAGTCATACGCAGAGTGCTCATCATAGAGCTGGGATTTATGAGGCCTGAGTCTGCATATGACCTCCCCCATCAGCTGCCTCGCTGCCATAGAGGAGGAATCATTATCTCGGCCCAGCCACTATAAGCTTCATAGACTTACTCAAAGCAAATTGGCTCTGGGGTCCGCTTCTCCTGTAAACACAGTCGGACGCTCATGTGTGTCTAGGAAGCGAAGCCCACATCAACCTCCAGCGACAACGAAAGAACGCTCCTTATTCATTTTTCACATGCTAGAGGCAGTAAGTGCAGGTGAGTGCTGAGCTGCCGTCTACTGAGCCACTCTGGTTCTCTGGCTGCTCAGGAACTCCAGGAAAGCAGAGGAGCACTCTCAATGGTGGCAAGGCTCAGTGTAAACTACTTTGATTACATGTATCATTATTACTAAAGGAAGCAGAGGAATAACTTAACATAAGACATGAGAAGGGAGAGCAGGAGAGAAGGATGGAGAGATAAGTAATTGGTAACAACCCTTTGGACAAACCACACTGACTGACTTTGCATATCCAACTGAGGGAGTTACACATAATGACCTGCCGGTAAGTCTGTTACATTCTGGGGTTGGTAATAAAGACAGTGGACAACAATAGATAAAAACGTAAAGACTAAACCCTTGTGAATTCCAGACAGATAAAAGACAGGTTGAGAGGATCAAAAGAAATACAGTAATGTGATCTCAATTCTTGAATTCTGATCTGTGGCCATTCTCTCTCTCTCCAATTTTTTTCATTTTTCTGTCTCCCTATTCCTGAAAAAATAGTTTATAATAGTTTTTTTTTTCCTAAACTGTCTCTATGAGCATTATAAGTACCAAAAATACAGCTGACATCAGCGTTCAGTCTGTCTCATTTGTCTGTTGGGGGATTTTGTCAGACAGTCTCAGGATGTGACCATAAGCAGTCAAGCCACATAAGGTTTTGAACTCGTCTTGTTTTGTTTTTTTCTGGAGTCATATGATCTCCCATTTCAATTCAACTCTTATTCAAACTCCAATTCCAATTCCCTATGATGTTCTAGGGGGAAAAAAGAACCATTAAACATTAACAACTTGAACCCCAAATACAGGTTAACAGATCAAATCCGGTGACTATTATGAATTTAAACAAGCCTCCACACTTGTAATCATATATACAACTTCTGTTTTACTGTCAGCCAGTGTCAGTCTTTGTAACAAAAGCTAAAACAATAATAAATCTGACTTTTCCCTGTTGTACTCCCCTTGTGTTCCCCAGTCTAGCGCAGCATGCTGGACTCCATGGTTTGTTTGCATTTTTGCGCCGAGAATGTGTGGCATTGACGGGGAGTTCGGTCAGGGGAAGTGCTGAAGGCAAAGAGCCAGCAGGGACAACAGCTATTACAACAGGGAGGCTGAGGATGAACACTGTATGCTGCTGGTCATGTTGCCTCTGGGCTGAGTCCTGGGGCAGCATGACCTGGATCTGAAACAGAGCTAAAACCAAAGCTTGGACTGCTCACCCACAACAAGGCAGGAAAGACTTGCACTGGTGTTTACTTTACTGGATACTGTTGAAAATGTTAAAATACAGACAAAGTATGCACTGACTTTAAGTTAGTTATAGGTATTACTGCTATAACTGAAGCACTCAGATCAACTATTAGCCCCAGACTTGCAACCAGACAGAGGCAGAGATGGAGGATGCTGGGGAATGAATGGGGCTTTGAGCCACAGGGAGCCTCCAGCTAAGCTAGAGTCTTGTCCTGCTGCCACTGAGACTGACATCCATGCAAATCATAACAGAAATGACAGGCCAGGCCACCCCACCACCGTCCCAGGCAGTCATTTCAGCTGGCTTGACTGCCAGCCACTCAGCCTGCCAGCCTGACAGACAACAAGCTACCCCACCCGAGGTTCCACCCCTGTGCCTGCTCAGACAGACAGACTGGGACAAATTGGGACAATCCCCCCCTCCATTACCACCCACTCTTCCTCTCCATTGCGCGCTGCAGCAGCCTCTGCTCAGGGGGCTAATTCCACGTTCAGATCACCATTTGTACTTATTATGCTGACATAATTAATCCCCTGTTGTGATCAGCGGGGGCATGAGGGCCTCTCCGCTCCATTGGCCTACCCCTGCCATGACACAGCCGCTCCCCCCTCTGCTTCTCATAGAAATCTGCTACTCACTCCCTCCCATGTCCATCTTGTCTGGCTGGAGAGGTCTTCTGTCTGTCTCTCTATAATCTGCACTGTATCTGTCTGTGTTATTGTTTGCCCTGTCAGTCCGACAAGTCACAAAAACAGTCACATCAGCTCATGTTTGCAGACTCACTGAGAAAACTAGGGCAAAGTGCTCACACCGAGTGGACACATTTACTTAAAAATGTGAAAAAAAATGTGAATTGGCTGATTACCGTCCTGTTTGTTATAAATGGCACCAGTCTGGGCAGGTTACCTGTGTAAATAATACTTGGGATATTGGTTTGACTTCCAAGGTCTACTTGGGAGCTGCCACTGTCAAACAGGTTTGACAGTTACGTCAAGGTTATGAACGGCAGGCTATAGGGGAGGGGAAGGGAAGGAGAGAACAAGACAATAAGAGAGGAGGGGGGTTGAGGGGGGCTTTCATCAAAAAACACCAGCTGGATTAATAAATCCAACCAGTGACTGTGTCCACATCTTAAAGTGTCCAGCAGATTAAAACAGAACCATCTCAAATGGTGAAACATATGTCAGCAAGGCTGAGCAAACACTGTCAGAATAATAACTGAGGAGATGCGTGCTGCTGTTGGCCCCAAACCGCTGCTCAGCGACCGTCTGCACCAGCACTCCAACTGCTGCTACACAGAAATCAAAGACCCAATTACTGAACTTTGACTCCTTACAGAGGGGCATCATGTATTTGTGAGGTCAAAGCTCAAAAAAGGAAAAAAAACAAAAACAATATTTGAATAATGGACATGTGAACCCAAATATTCCATTCTAGGAAGTGATTTCCATTTATCATGCATGTTGAGTAAATACAAAAGTTTGTACAGCACAAGCTTTACTATCTATTTAGTATTTCAATAAAGTGCTTTGATCTCTAGTTCTGCAAATGCAAGTTCTGCTACCTCTATCTTCTTTTGTTTTCACACTGATGCAGACAGGTTGTGTTCTGTTGTGGCAAGTGCAACTGTGCATTTTGTGGCAAGTGCAACTGTGCATTTGTGAAACTTTTCAAAATTAACATCCTGCCCATTTGGCATTAAAAGGACACCAGGGTACCCAGAACACCTGCTAGTGCTGGGAAGCTCTGTGGCTCTGTTATTCTGGCCAGAGAAGAGAGTGTACAGTCAACAGGTCTGCATGTACTAGTGGAGGAATTCATTACAAGTACTGAGAAAATAACAGATGAAAGGGAGAAAACTCTGCCTTATTGTGAATTCTGTGAAACTCTGAAGGCAAAACTTGGCGCAGACTTTCAAATGGAATACTTGAAGCATCGGTGGTGACACGGTGATGTCCTGTGAAAGGATGAAACACACACACATACGTTCTGTATGTGATCTAAATATTTTTAAGTGACAAAGCAGTTTTTTTTTCATTTTTATTTCAATAATTGTGTTATTGTCACTCTGCCACCAATGTCAAATTCCAGGAGCATTTACTCACAACACCCCTAACCCCCTCATCCCAAAACCCTCCCCCTCTCTTCTCTCCCATCAACCCCTCTGCCCCAACACCCATTCCCCCCTCCTTTCCACTCCTCATCTTTACATAAAAGTTCAGGCTGCATATTAAAAGGAGCTAAAATATTCACACTGTCAAAGGTGGTCAAAGGCTTCTGCATTCACACAGGAGCTGACAAAGAGGAGGCACCCAGCGCTTGGCCAAAAGAGCACTGCTGAAATAAATCAGCACATACAAAGACACAGAGAGATAATGGGGCTGAAGCTGGGCCTGATCCAGAAACAGAAACACACTGCACACCAGAAGACACATACACATACACCCAGTGCCTGGCCTGGCTGGGAACAAAGTCTGCGCATAGATTAATATTTATTTTTGCAGCACACATTGTTCAGTACATACAGTATCAGGAGACTGAAAACATCATAACTCCCCCAGTGTGCAACCTTGCCGCGAATCCCATGGCTGTATCAAACAAATAACAAAAAAAAAAAAAAAAAAAGTCCACAGATGGTTTCACATGGAGGTTGTGCAAGAGAGGAACTGGGTCTCTCAGAAACATTGGTTGGCGTCCTTGCGTCCGTGCAGCTATGTGGTAAATACTCGTTAAGCAGGGGAAATTTAAATGACATTATGTTTCATTATTGAATAAAAATAAAACATTTCAGTGTGTGTGTGTGTGCTGAGCATATATCACAATATTTCATTAAGTCAGTGCCAGTCATTGGCATCCAGCACTTACAATGAAATACCAGACGGAAGAGACCGAATCAGGCACCAACTTTAACGAACCTAAACAATCCGGTCGTCTTAAGGCTCTATTCTTCTCGCGTCATGTGCTCTTCAGGTTCATTTTAGGAAACATGCATCTGGGTTTTGCCTCTTGCAAGCAGGAGTCCACATTATGAGAAACACTGACACAACTGTTGTGACATGGATTTACATTTTACACAACACATTAAAAATGAGCAAACAGATGCATTCTTAACCAAAATGTTCCCAACACTCAAGGTGAAAGGTCATGTTCAGGAAATGTTTAACTGCTATTTTAATGTACATGATCTGCAGTGCAGCGTTCATTCAATGTTAGGATCAACTAAACGGAAGGATCTAGCAATATGTCAGTTTTGAAAAAAATATGATCCGAAGACAGCAATTACATCCCCCTCCTTTGGACCCACTAACTCACTGTGGCACAAAATAAAAGAATTTGAGTTGTCTCTTATCTATTAGATAACAACAACAACAATCTCTTAGAAGAGTATACAGTATGTTGATAAGACGATTTAACTTATTATTTTTGTTCAAAAAAATGCAAATACTGCAAACATTAAATGTGACTACAATCACAGCACATCTACAAGGGCTAATATGAGTGTGCCTTGCTCAAGAGCTCATTGATCATAGTTAATAAGTGAGAGAAGAGCTTTTCTCTGATTTCTTGTACATATTTTCCTGCTCAGTCCAGATATTGAAAAATAGCAACCATTCAACTCTTATTGGATCTTATTAAGAATACAAAAGAAGTCTAACTCTTGTTCTGAAAGTCCAATGGGCCTTTAGGTTTATTTCAACCCACTGAGGTACTCACAAATTGGGGCTCCACGTTTACGCAGCTTTTTATTTGCCCCTATATCAATATAGAGAGGAAACAGAGGCCTCCCTGAACTAATTTCGCTCATGAACACTCAGTCATTTGTTGAGCACCACACAGCAGGCCCTGCTGTCTGAGGCCCAAGGATTAAGGCTCAATATTTGTAAACCTCAGTTGGCTTTAGTGCGGAAATGGGGAGTGAAGAAAAATGGGAAGCCTTGGCAAACCAAAGTGTGAAAACTATCAAATTGTCAGCCATGACAGAAACAGTTACACACACTGGCTTCTGGCTGACACATAAACAATACACTGTTAAATCTATGAAACACCATGGCCTTGTTTGCATGAATGTGGGTGGGTGAGAGTTTATAGGTTTTTGGGTTTTGTGTGCAACAAAAAGCAAATATATACACTTAATACATTTATGGGCCATTTATGATGCAGCCAACTCTACACAGTACAACATGCTCCAATCCTCTCTCATTACTCCATTATTTTGATGGTCCTGTATGTCTCTTGTGTGTTTGTAATATTGTTGGAATAATTCACTTTACCATTAAAGCTCTTTACATGAAGGCTAAGGCCCCTTAACTTCTCTTATAGTCTTTAACTTCTTACTCAGTAGAATATACTCCCACAATGCACATTATCAGCACCACAACAGGCCCATAAAGTACTAAAAATCCCAGGGCCTTATTTCCAGCTGTGACACACAACCCAGACCTACTTAAGTCCTCTTCTTTGACCTTTGTTTGAAAAGTCTCTTTTAGCCTGAGGCCTCGGCAGTAAATTCATAGAGCTATGAAATTAATGTGCCAGAGAGGCCATCTAGTCTTTCATTAATCACTGCCAGAGAAAGGGAGAGACAAGTTACCGAGTCACATTTTATTTTCTGTTTTTTTAACTTTTTCTTTTGTAATGGGGCAGATTGTGTAATGATTGCACTCAATATTAACTGTGTTCCGCCTATCAACATCCGCCCTGTTGTGAAATTGAGAAGGTAATGCAGGGGGGCAAGCACATCTGTGCTCAACAGGGCCTGAACAGCCTTAGCACTTTAACCTTCAGCACCTATAAAATACACACACAGGCATACAAAGATATATATATATATATATATATATATATATATATATATATACGCACATACACACACACACTCTTGAAAAACAGTCCGAATATTGCAGCTCTTTAACAGCATACACTCTGGAGCTGACTTTGATAAACAAACGGAGGCAAGGCTGATTTGAAGAAAAGTAGGCAGATGCACTTTGTACCTGTGAAGGTGATGTGAAGTATATTCTGCAGGGTAATTGTACCGGCAGTGAACCATAGCACTGTCAATGAGGCGTTGTGTCTGGTTGGGGGTCTTAAACATCAGTAGTGTTACTGGCCACTCTATGGGACGCTCAGCACAGTGCTTAATTACACACGTCGTGAGCGGCAAGCGCTCAAAGCAGGAAATGACAGCCGAGCGGCGCTCACTTCAAACGCAGAGGCGTAAAAGAGCATTCAATAAAAACAGACCTAAACTCCAAGCGGGTCCTAAAGGCCTGTGGGTAATGGATCAGAGGGAAAGAGGGATGCACACAGACCTACAGGAGGGAAACTGGGCTTCATTTGGAAACAGTGAAGAGGACAGAAATTTCATTTTTTTTTAAGAAAGAAAAAACATTGAAAAAAGAAAAAACATTTTTACATGAATAAAATAATGCTGCAATAAATGAAGTCACTGCTGAGTATTAAGACAATACATTACAGGAGAGCTACTGTAGGCACAGGTGGGCTATTTGGTTTCCATGGCCATTTCAGTGCTGAAGGGAAGTTAACACAAAAATGGTGAAGTTATGAGTCCGCCATTTCTCTTCTTAAGTTTAAGAACTAATTTTTGTGTCTGTTCATGGATGTGTAGAGATTGGTGGAGAACTGGACCTTTCGAAAATAAAGTATTAGAAGTAAAGCAGCATTTAAATGAAGGTAAGTAGGCCTAATGAATGATTATTTGAAAATTTGGAAACTATGCAGTGAATGCCTATATTGTCCATAAGTCCATAGAGGAAGTTTCTGTTTTCCGCCAGGCTGCAGTTCCAGTTATTATGTGAAATTTAAGTTTCTGACCTGTAACCCTGAGGGCAAGTGAGACCAATTGGTAGAGAGAGGCAGAGAGAAACACCGTGGACAGAGTGGGTGTGGTGGAAGATCTGAGAAACACTTGACTGGATGGACCCTGCAACGCCGGCCCCAGTGATCTTTACAAGTGGCACATTTACGCATATCTACACATACGCAAAGTCTCTTTTTCTGTGACTAACAAACACACACACACACAAGCACACACACTGAGCTCTACCTCCAACTGCCTTTCTAAACACAAAAGCCCTGCTGCGCTGACAACTCAACTGGAAGAGAGCTTGCCCTTTGACCCCTGGGGTCAACTCATTAACACCCACACCCCTCCCCAAGATACAAACGTCCAACTTATGAATAATATGACACACAGACTTTATAGATGATTGATAAGACACAAATAGTTTATGCCCGACACCTGTTAATTAGTTGTTTTGTTTGGCTTGGTATTCTGTTTTTAAAAATACATGAAGCACCCGATTTGAGTTGTGATGACATTTACATTTCTGGTTGGAAATAATCTGCAGGAAGCTGAATTTATATAAAACAGACAAAAAAAATGTTTAGTCATAGACATTCAAAACATAAAGTGTATTTGAAACTATGGATTTGTTTTCACAGTTTAGAGATTATTCAGCTATGATACAATGAATTTGTGCATCCAATTATTTTTCCTGAGCACACCAGATGTTTAAAACTGCAAATGTGAACGCCTCCATGAAGTAGCTATGAGTGGCATTGTAATGTGTTGCATGCATCATAATATGCGTAATAACTTAAATGCACGGTTGTTAAGTATTTATCAAACAGGTGAACGCAGCCATTGCTGAACTTTGCAGGCAGATCTTGGCACTTCTCATTAGAAGCAAAGTAGTTACAGAACCTCATAATTTGAAGCGCCTTAAGTGTGCAGATAATGTAAGGTCAATGTCGAGAGTATGGAGGCAGGCAGGCCTAATGTTTAGCTGCATGTAATTGGACAGAAGCGTAGGAGGCAGGTGTGTAGCCATTGTTCACTTTGATGGGATTATTTGCACCTCTCAATGCTGAAAAAACAGGTATCATCAGAAGGCAGTCATCTAAATTTACAATGGCTGGATTTAGGTTTTCCTCTCTTTCTCCCTACATCCAGGTTCTGTAATTACAGCTGCACTGTAATTAAGGGCAGAGCCTTCAGGACCAGGGTGACTACTGTCTACTTCTACTAAAAGGGTTTAGCAAAGTACAAGTCTTCAAACTGGGGGATGGGGAGAAAGTACAACATTCCTGTTTTGCTCTTTTTTGTACTCAGTCTCTGAGTTTAACAATCTTGGTGATTAAATTCCTATTCTCAGATCAATCTAATGCATAACAGTATCAAACACAGTTACTGAGAGGTCAGAAAAGGTTCTGATTAAGCTAAAGTTTTGGGAGGATTTTATGCTTTTCCAACCCTTATAAGTTTTTTTTTAGTTTTTTTTACTAGTTGAAATATCACCAGATATCATTTTAATGTAATGATGATTACATCAATAGGTGCATGGAAGGCTGCTCAGAGATGCAATAATACGCTCAGTCAGAGAACAGTGTTATTAGCTGAAGCTTTGACTGTACAGTGTGCACATGCACAACAAGAGTATAGGATTAAGGACAGATTGGCTGGGTTATGTCTGAGTGAACTGTGAGCGTGTGTTTGTGTGTTCAGTGTATGCGTGTGCATGATAAGTAAGGTTAGTGGTGACGAGGACTAGATTATGTTGTCCAACCAGTTCACACAATACACTACGTCACAATGTTTTCACCCAGGTGAAAGGTTACATGTTTTAACCCATGTTTTATGACCAAGGGTGAAGTGATCTGGAGGTTTTGCTATTCTTCTCTGAATGGACACAAAAAGCCCCATCCCTTTTATGTTTTACTGGCTTTCCAGTTTCTTTCCAAGTACCTGTTTGTTTTGAGTACATTTGCCATGCAAATAATGCTGCACACTTTCATACAATCTTTCCAGTATGGCATTTATGGTGTTGTAACTGTGTGAAGAGTGAAGAAAAACAGAGGGAGGTTTTAAATTCAACCTAATGATTCACACTTCTGTGTTCCCAGTAGCCATTTGTAAAACAGCTCCAGTCCTCAATTAAGATTGGCTGAGTCATGTTCAAAGCTGTTATAAAATACTCTATAATCAAACACCTGTGACTACATTAAATTAGTATTACTGCTGAACACAAGTTAAACATGTTTCAACTTCAAAAAACATTTTAAAGTATAGCAGGGCTTTATGAGTCTGTGTCATAAACACACAACAAATATATAATGCAAAAATCTCCTTTGCACGGTGGAGGAAACACTTACAACCTTGATCGTCCTTATCAAACGTGTACACATTTGTGCCCACGGGTGTGGTGGTCCTAAAATGAGGTGTGGTGCAGTGTAATTTTGAGGCAGCAGAAATCACATGATCGACCAACAAAAAACCTGTTCAGAATTAAAACCATAACCTTCAGATATCACAGTGACGTCCTGTGCTATTCAGATCAATCATAATAATCACCTTTTTGCTACATTCAAAATATTACTTTACTTTCCAGAAATGTACAGAGATAAATGCTTGTCAACTGTTTTACATGAATGATGTAATAGTAAAGTCACATGTATACTGGTTTTAACAAATTAGCCCTGACATAAAGCTCAGTGTTACAGTCTCGCCACCAGCCAGAGTAGCTTTCATCTCGCATTCGTGCCATCAAGCCCGAAATATAAATGGCAGAAAAAGAAACATATGCTTAAGTCAGATGCATTTACTCCTGACCTTCCCTGCCAGGGTGCTCTGCAGCTAAGCTGCAGGGATTTGCACCAGCTCAACATTTACACCATATGGATGCTTTATTACAGAGTAATGATGTCTCTCTCTGTCTCCCTCACTTCTCTCGCTAACTAGAGATGATTTGAAAAACCAAACAGCCTCATGTGTAACCAGGTGATTAGAGAGACTTAAGCAGGATTTAATAGAATTCTACAGAGGAATGCAGAAGCATATTTCTACTCACTTTATGAGAGTCCCTGTCAGATACAGAGCACAGTGCAAATGACTCCATGTGGAGTCATTAAATCAAATACAGTTTATTCAGTTATATTTGAATAAATCAGCTTATATCATGCATCAGAAGTACAACAAGTGGACAAATGAACATAAACCTATCATGAATATAATGAGAAATGACAAAATAAAAAATTATGCACTTCTATTGGTTGGGATATATTTGTACTGGTACAGAAGCCATCCTGTATAGGAAAATGAAAAACTCTTGGTGATCCATTTTCTAACTAATTTTCTTCAGCTATACCAATAGCAATAATTGGATTATATATTGAAATGAGTGCTGGGCTGCATATTGATTTTAGCTACTGCATATTAGCAGGGAATAATCAATAAAGTGGATTCAGTACTTATTAAACTGGAATAAGCTGGGACGGCCCTTTTTCATTTTTAAGCCAATGGTTGTTGATCTCATAGCTGGTTATCGTCTTGCATTGTGCCTAATAGGAGCATAATACTATCGACAATGGGTCAAATTACAGCAGTAGCATTGATTGGTGTAAAGAAATTTATATGTTTGTGCAACAGCAACCAAGCTAATCGTCCTCAAGTTCTCACCATCATTCTTATTCAGCCAAGGAAATGTAATAAATTTCAAGTAACTGTAAATCCTAACCCCTGGTAATTCACACATTATTTGAGACACTGCTGCAATTTCTACTAATTGGTTCCATGACAAATGCTCCACAGTGAAGCCAAATACTGGGGGAAAAAAATCACAAGGACAAAACTGGTTACTGTGAGCAGCAGCTAGAAAAGTCCAACCTGTAACAAAAAGAGAGAATGTAACTGAAAACATGAATTTATGTTGCTGGACCGAAGCCAAATTATAGCTGCTCTTTACTTTCTTTATCAGCCTCTTACAACTTTGGTCCACGGGAATTAATTGTAAAGGGTCGATTTGCAAATGAATGCGATTTCAGTTGTGAAAATATAACTGTGGGCTTAGTTTGGGACACTGGGACAAACAGCTCTGAGACAGAAGAAAGAGAGCATCTTAATTTATTAGTGATCTACGACATTTTTCACCTAGAAGCCAGGGCAACTGGTGTGTTGAGACTGAAATGAAATTAGTGCTCTTCTTGAGCTGCAGAAACAAAAGCGTCTACCAAAGCAATTGAGGTCCCAGTCTGGCATAGTGAGGTCAGCAGGCTGAGGCCTATAGCCAACCCTAAGCTGAGCTGTAGTGCTGTGTGCAAATCAACTGCTTTTCTCCCATTTCATTTCTCATGCGCAGCGTTTGTGCTCCTCTTTTCATGAATGTAGGACCCTATCTTTGGCCCTCCCCTCTGAAAGGGCCTTCCTGGTGACGAAGGTGACCTGCCACTGAGAAAAAGGAGGACCTGCCATGAACTGAGTGTCAGCCATTAAATATGATTTCGCCCCTGAATGGCGCGCAAACACATTCAACCACTGAAACTCATTAAGCCTGCATAATCTCTCTTTTCTTAAGCATAACAATGATTTCAGCTGGGAAATGCAATGGTTTTGGGGAGCTGAGCCATTGGTTTGAGTTTCATTCAAAGTAATAAATCAAGTCCAACTTCACATCCTGGCCCATTTGCCTAATTCAGCGCCTCTCACCATACTGGTCAATTAGTTTAGAGCAAATATATTCAATACACAGCGCAATTCACTGACAAGGCATAATAAATCCTGTGGCTTGGAGACTGTCCAAAAAAACCTTTTGCTGCTACTCTGCCCCTTTACAAACTCTACAGAAGTAGCAAAAAAGTGACCGTTACAGATGAAAAAGTAACAGTAACAATCATGTTCTGCACCAGTGTTACTAGGATTGAAGGTTTAAATCATTTAAAGTCATTTCAGATGAATTGTAAACTGTGACATACCATGTGGTAAACTTCCAGGAAGTTTGGAAGTTGATCCTGCTTAAACTCAAATGAGGCCACTGGGAGCAAGAGAGACGATGTGTGAAGGTGCCAACTCCTGTCTGACATAGTGAGCTGCCTGTTTGAAAGCTCTCACTGCACTTTTACTCCTGTCCTCTCCACCTCACCCTGACACACGCAACCCTAAAGAGCTGTATTTGTCTTAATTATTATTTTTATTTCTCTTTAACAAAGTTCCCTTGGGTTCCTATTGACTTTTCCTCAAAGCCTCCAGAGGGACGCTAGTGGCCCAGCCGGCTAAATTGCAGCCGTGCGGACTGGGAGAGGTGGGAGCAGCTGTGAGGAGGGCTCTCAGCAGTCAGACCATTGTAATCTGCATTAACCACATTGCAAAGGAGTGCAAGGGGTCAAAGTCTTTAAGTGCCTGCAGGGATGGGTGCTGGTGGATTACATGTTATCGCTCCAAGACGGTGTAATAATTGTACAGTGCTACTTGTTCACCTGTTGTTCACCTGCGATGACTTACATTGTAGTGTCCTTTTTTGAGACAGCGCTTTATTGTTATTAGGGTCTGGGGAGTGGGAAGGCAGAGATAAATTAAGTGTCTTTTACTTGCATAGATATGCAAGAACAACAGTTGAAACTATTTTTTGCAATATAAAACATTTCTTTTATATGTAAAAAATAAATGTTTTATTAGGAATTGATCTGATTTCTAGCAAAGCACAGGGGCATGCCAGCAGGATCAATGTATAACTAAATAGTTCTTGGTAATACTGACCAGATTAAGTGCATTTCCTGGAAGGTGCGCTGGAATAGCTTTGGCAGAGGATGTATCCTGAGATGATCTGCTCCGTCTTCTTTGACAGAGCATTAAAGAGTGAGAGGAGCAGGAGTAACCCTCTTACTGGCTGGCTGCAGTTCAAAGCAGCCGAAACAACAGCAGTGTAATTTTTTTCTGTACATTTCAATATGCTTTCCTTTAACACATCATTTATAAAATAGAAATGGAGTGAAAATAATTTCAAAGAATTAATGAACTCAAGTGGTGCTTTTGGTTGAGTCTATGAATTATTTATGGCTACATTTCAGAGTGATTGAAATTGCGAATTAATCCCATTAACCTCTCTGATGGAAAGAATAAAAGCATATGTCTTGACGAATGTTTGCTGGGCTCAAATTTAGTGCCATTGAGAGCGGCTTTTCTCAGGCAAAGCTCAGCAGACAGATTGTATGCCGTGTCGCATGGAGCTTATATAGATCCTTGCAGTGTCTGTCTGAGTCTGTGGAGGAATGACAGAAAGCTCAATGGAGGCGTCTGTCTCCCAGCCCAACACCCTGTCCGATCCTCGCCCCGTATACCACTGAGCCTGTGATGAATGCATGCCGAGCCCTCTCTCCCCTACATGCATCTGACATTATTAACACAATATAAAATGTGATGGAGCGCTCTGCCATGCTGCCCAGGCCCCCCTCATCCAGCACGGCACAGCTACGTTGTGATTTATTCCCACGACCATGAAAAAGTAAGCGTGCCATTAAAATCACAGGTGTTTGGAGGCCACACGACTCACCGGGCGCGATCGATAATGTCACTCTTTTACATGGCTCATTTTGAGGCCACTGCAGCATCATATGCCATTAGTGAGGCCTTGATCTATTGAGGAGCAAACCTCTGGCTCTGAAGTTATGGGCATGCATAGATACAAGCTAACAATGTGTATGCACATGCATGCACGACTCTTGCTCAACACACAAACGCATACGCTCTTGAGGGGCTTGTGTTTACAGTGTCTCCACCTGCACTCGCACATAATTCAGGGGAGCTAATGTAGGAGATAATGTACTGTAAATGGCAAGGGGTCTGATTGATACCTGCACTTAGAACAATTACTGGTGTAAAAAGTTTGAGAAAAGACAAAAGTTTGCGCTACTTACCAAAGGGTTACCTACTGTGGCACGGGAAAGTGATTTGTTAGTGTTTGTTGAGCGTGTTCCCAAGGCTATAAAGTGTGACACTGGCAACAAATAAGGACTAATGTTCTGGTTCCAAATGAATACTTAGCACAACCTGTAAAAAGAGTGTGCTGTCTATGCCCTCTCACGACCACACACATTATCAACTAATTATTTGGTCTCATTCTGAAATGCTGCAAATTCATTTTAGATATAAAAACAACAACAAAAACAATCATGAGCCAATTTTCTAATCTACAAGTTGGAGCAGATGACTTTTTTTGTAATTACAATTTAATAAGAAAATGAAATTCAAATGTGTGTATTTTAACACTTGTATAATATAACTCTTATTCTACAGTTGCTTACAAATTTAAGAAAAAGAATAACCTCTCAACTTAAGGTTAAAATTCTCTTTTGGATTTTTTAATTTCCATAGAAATTCTGATATACTCAGGAAAGGTATATGCAAAGGTATATTCAAACAACAAAGAGCATTGTTTCTGCAGCAGTTCTCTGATTTTAAAAAAAGAAGAGATTATGGCAGCAGTCCTAAACTTCCTGGTTGCTGAGAATGCATTCCGGATGACAATGTAGTCAAATTGGAAAAACAAAACATCTATTCAAAGCAGCCCCAGTGGAAATGCAGACTGGTGTGAAGCATTTTCATATGGCTGTACAATGAGCATAAAAACTGGTTTACTATTTCTTCTGAATTTAAAATTTATTTTAAATGGAAAAGATTTTCATACAATAATGAAATGAGAAGTAGTCTGTTTAAAAAAAAGAAAAGGCTTATTTCCCTCACTCACCTCTGCCTTTCTGTTTTCTTTCTCTGCCTCATTCTCAGTGCAACTGCCATGAAAATGAACTATTAATCTGTTTCCCAAAGGAATTCCTCATGCCACACAGGCCTGACAGCCGCAATACGATGGTTGTTGTGTGGTCAACAAACAATTTTCCTGGGCTTCACTGGCTTTCAAAGGCACTTTTTCATCCGGCCCAGATCATGTGAAAAATGTCGTTGTCAAAGGTTTCTCTGCTTTTCTTCTCACACAAAGATGTCAGATGGAGAGAGTTAGAATTTCCAAACATGTTAATCCGCGTGAGCGTAAACTCAGCCCCTTCCTCCACAGTGCTTGAGAGTTCATTCAGATTGTTGGAAATTTCCTGTGCTTGAGCAACACAAGTGTGTCTTTGAGTTAAGATGCAATATGTCCTTGCACTGAAAGAATACAGGATTATGAAGTTACGCAATTCCATCAAACAATTGATGTCTGCAAAATCTGCATTGAGAAACATCTGTTTGTTAATGCTGCCCTTGATTTCATGATTGACACCTGTTGTGCAAAATTGGAAATTCTTGATTGTTATGAAATGTCAGTTAAGTTGTCAACACAACAATACAGAACTATTTTTGTTAGATTCAGTTTTGTGAACAGTTTTTAGATGATGGTTTTAGAGTGAAAAATAAGTGAGTGTCTTCAAATGGACGGATGCAAGATGAGCGATTTATCAGTATGTGTAAAGTGACTGAGGGGTTTGTTCTTCTGGCCTCTGCCACGCCCCACATGAAACTGTCTCTAACAGGTCGACGGGTGTAAAAAGGTGGGCCACCTCATTACAGCCACACACTCCCCGCCTCTTCCTGCCTGCTGTCCCGACTTCACTGAAATCAACCCATCATCCGTTCATTCCACCCTTCTCCACCACTCTAGCCTCTCATCACTGATCTTTCCTGTCATCACACACATATCCCCTGTCACACTGCCGTCTGATTGATGAGGCCACTTTTGATAATGGCATCAGGAACCGGGGTGTCTGCCTTGTCATTAGATACTATCAGAGCTGTCTTATTACAGCGGAGGCAGACCCCAGGCAGACAGACGGGTTCCTAGGTGCGCAGATACGGCCACAGATAATGAAGCTCGGCAACGGTGCACTCTAATATACCTGGCTGAGTTAATCCATCCATCACATGTACCAAAGTTCACTGAGCTCCCTCAGATCACATAAACTTCCTACTGTCAAAGTGACAGCTGTACTTCCTCCTAGGAGGGACAGGACTCACTGTCACTTAGTTTTTAGTTTATTTGTCACATTTACTCTGCAATTATTACTGCTAATTATGAATAACCAACAGCAAAGAGGAAGCAGGCAAGAAAATTACAGACGGCATGGATTGTGTGGGGCCTGTGAATGTAGCTAATGTGTGCAACTTTTCAAGGATTTTAGAGAAAGTGTTTTGTTGTTGGTGGTCAATCTACTGTACATATGATGTCATGCAACAGGTCCGCAATAAATGAATGCATCATTAGTGACAAGCATCCCTTTTCTATCCTTGAATTCAACCAAAACTTATCACAAATACCCCCCGGGCCATGAATGAATAATAATGGTCTGTGTTATCTGTAAGGTTTCTATTAATTCAGAACAAAGGTGAGGTAATGATCAAAAGACAGCAGAGAGAGGGGCCCTGCAAGCCAGGATAAGAACCATACAACACTCACAAAGGCCTGGGCTTGCCAGAGGAAGAATAACTATGGTTTGAATTATGGATAGATCTGAATGGTGTCTCTTCTCTACAGATGGCTGCACACATGAAAATCCCAAGGCCTGTATAATTGTATTGCTAATAAGGAGTAAAGCCAATTAGGCATTTAAGTGTGCTGTAATCACTTGGACGGGGAGAGATGAAGAGAGGAGCATGGTGGAGATAGAAAATCAGGCCAAAGGACAAATGAATGCCTCCCCTATTTCTCTCCCACACTGACAACCATAATTAGACATGAATTGTATGTATGCCACTGAAAAGTCCCACTGGGGGAGAAAACCTTCCTGTATCTTTGCTGCTCCGGCTCTGATTCCTTCCTTTTGAGTTGTCCTAGAGGTCTGTTTGACAAGTTGTTTGCTGCATAGCAACCATACAACAGAAAAGCTGTATGAGAAATCATGCCTCATGGAAATAATACGTCAGAAGGACATAAAGCAAATGGAAATGGCATTGTATTTTCTCTTTTTCAGAATCTTTGCAAACTCTCAGAGGTCATTGACCCTCACAATGACTCACCCACATTATGACAGATACAAAAAGTGATTTGTTTTTCACTTTTCTACCTTAATCAGTGAATTTAAATTTGCTTTTTTTTTCTTAGCATTCCGCATCACATTCTTTTTCCAGTAATTTTCATTTAACATCAGACTTATTCTGGCTTTCAACCAGCCTTTGGCTGTTTTTCTTTCCATGCATTAATACTCAAAATGTTAAAATAGCAACCATATTCCAATCCATGTCTCACATCTTGAGGGATGTTAAGATAATAATTTTTACAAGAAATGAGAACTCAAGACAAGATTTTATCAGCCAACTCTCTGACTTAGAGTGCGTCAACTTGCAGTTTGAAACAGGCCCTGCATCAATAAATACTCCCTTAAAAGGCAAGATTGTATTGAGCTGAATAAATGATTAGTGGTCATGCACCATACATGACATTTATGTGTAAATATTCTGTAAAGATGAACTAAATAGATACATGTTTTATACAATGATTAAAAGGGGTGCTGTGATTTTCCCAGAAGCTGAATGTTCGACAGTATATTGTGATAAACATGATGCACTCAAATCCAGGTGAAACATAATTTTGGGGTCATCAGGGATGGTTGGCTACAATAACACTGATGTATTTGATGTCAAGTTAATAAGTAACATCCTTTCCCTCATGATACATGTGAGGTCATTTCAAAGTGTTTTGATGCTCACAGTATTGAATATATCTTGCTGTTCAAATACAGTTGTTTTTTTGTAGTTGTTAGCTGAGGTACAAGTTAATTTTCTGCTAGCCGCTGTAGAATAAGCAGAATATTTTAGAAATGTAATCTTGTTTAATTTTTAGTATCAACATGTTGACCGCTTTTCTGGATGAAACAAAATGTAACGTAGCCACAATACAGATTTCTGTGTTTTGGTCCACATGAATTTATTCTAGTCTCACAAATTAAACAGATAAAACAAGAACTAAGAGGGTATCACACATCTGCTACTGCGCAACATTTCTTCAAGACATATCATACTTAGATAAATAATTACAACAATTCTGCATTACCCACTGTTAACAAAACTGTATCTGATGATTTGGAAAGGAGTGAAAGGCCACTTGTGCCTGTTCTCAGCTGAAAAGCTTGATGTGAAAATGCATAGACTACACAAATTTTTCTTTTTGTGAATTTCAAAATAAAATGAAAACTTTTCTCGCAATTTGTCAAACATGTGTTTTGCAGTCTTTTTACAGAATCTTAGATTATTAGTTTAGCCCGTTTCATACTGTGCAATGCTAGAACTTTAATGAAATTCAAACACCTAAAGACCTACGTTGAAATAAAGAGTGAAGCAAATAAAATAAAATAAAATGTGTAGGACAAAACTAAATGTACCACTGCATGCAGCATTAACAGTCGAGGGGGGGCTGGTGTACCAACAGTGCAGACGGGCCATAAAATCCTCCAGACAAGCTGTCTGTCACAACATTTGTTTGCCAGATTACATTCCTTTCTGCCACTGAGAGTGGCAATAAAATGGGTGAAATTCTCCAAACACCATTGCTCTAGTCTCTCAAGCTGCAATATGTCTGTAGTCAAATATGTTTAGAGGTGGGACTGTCAGCACAAAGCCGAATGCCGGGTCCTTTTTCTATGTTCTGGAACTTTTTAGACTTCAGCAAGCCAGGGGAACAAAAGATTGCGATGTCTATGAGGACTATCAATACGTTTAAACAGAGGCATGCATTTCTCATAAAGTGGCTCCAAAAGCAGAGCGAGCCAATGGGAGGGGGCTGCTTGATCAACCCATAAAGGGAACCTCAGTTATGAACCAGCGAAAGAAAAAGAGGAAGAAAGAATTGGGCAAAGGGGGAGAGAAAAAAAAATGAAAGAAAAGGTCATGAGTGGCAGTTGATTTGAGGAGTTTCTGCGACCCCACAAAGGGCCATGACATCATCAGGTATTGAAGTGAGAGAGGAGGAGAAGGGGTTCTTTAAAAAGCTGGCCGCTTACCGAGGCCGTAATTACATTTGCGCTAAACATGCCCAAGTGCTCCTGTGCTGTGTTGGGGGGGGGGGGGGGGATCATTTTCAGGGGTGGGGGTTGGAGGGCTGAATTAATCAGCTCTGTTTGCTGTGGGGACTCTTTATAGCAAAATCTTTCTCACCACAAGCATATGTTCCAAAAACACCATGTTCCCTGTGTCCTCCATCATGTGAAGAGTGAATTTCCCCAAAGTCCATTTGTCTTTTGGAAAAGCTGTTCTTGTCTGTTGTGAGTGCAAAACCACCCACAAAATCCAAACTGTCTTAATGTCAGGATTAAAAAAAAAAGTTTTACTCACTCTAACAACACCCCTGCCGACCCCTCCAACTCTGAGCCTTTCCATAGCACTGAGAGCATATAAAGCCTTTGCAGTGCATGGTGGGTAGGCATGGCGTGAAGTGTACAAGGAAGGAATGCTATTAAGCAAGTTATGCACATAATGAATCTGAGCAATGCTTGGGAAAACTTCAGCAACATTTATTCCTCTTTCAGTTTAGCCTATTTCTCAGTGAAAAGAACAGGCCAAGTGGTGAATACAGTAAATCACTCTTTAGTTCTGCCAGAGCTGTTTTCACCCAAGGCCAGTGCCCCCAAAGACTTCATCTATTTACAACCACATGGTGAGGCCAATCTTGTGTCAAGTTTTTAAATAGGCTCAAAATATACAATGCTTCCACTGTTTGTTGTGTCAATTTTAACCCCGCACAGACAAACCAAAACTAAATGATCATGTTGACATACAGTAGATTGACAGAATCTTGAATCATTCAGTCAGAATGTAGTTGAGCCATCTCCTCTAAATAGGTCTGATATAAATCAAGCCCTCAGCTCATACAGTTGTGGTGACTGTGGTGTGATGCGAGGGTGACAAATTCACCAGTCGTATGATATTTGTGGGCTCTGGCTTTGCTTCACTGTTGCTAACACATTGCAGTCCAGCATGACGTATCATCACCACACTGACAGACCCACAGTGTCTGTGCTGCGGCACGCTCAACCAACAAATCCAATTAGCTTTCCCACGATGACACCGCTCTGCTGTCAAGATGACACACTGTAATATGATGAAATTATACACCAACACTTCTGGTTCAGACTGAGACCCCGCAGAGCGCTGGTGCCAAGAATTGTACGGCAACATGCTAACAACTAACAGCTTGCCACCACCACCAGATTTGGTGCACAGACTGGTGCCTTTACTATGTTTAGCATTTTATATCAATGGGACATATTGCATCTTTTGTGACCTTCACATCTTGGGTCATATGTGATATGGGTGCAGCTAATGGTGAGTTGGGTCTGCAGAAAAACATCAAACAATCAGTGATAGCATTTCATATTACCCATTGTCTTCTTGATGCACTCTAGTAATTTGTGGATTCTGACACTACTGAGCATTTGAAGGCAAGGGAAAGCATGAAACATTTTTGTTATTATTTGGGTTTTCATGTTGTTAGCTGAAGATGTAATTTTCAATGTGTATTTGCAAAAACAAATATGATACTTGTTATCTAAATAATGTTTAAGCCTCAAATCTCCCCAAAGACACCTAGGACATTCCCATACTGAGTCGAGTTTAGTTCAGCAACCAGCAATGATTCCCTCCACGATGGATTGGATCTTTCTAGCCTCAAGCTCTTATCCATTTTCTCCTTGCCATGATCTATTTTATGGATGTTCCTCCATGATGGCTGCATGTTGCCATTGATGGTTTCCTTTCTTTATTTCTCCAAGGACTAAGAACACCTGTCTGCTTTAATCGCTAAGTCCTTCCCAGCAGGAATGCCATCACTGAACGGACACTGACATTGACAGAAACAAGATAGTATAGATCCCTATTTGGCTACAACAAAGAAGCAGCAAAGAGAATCCGTCTGTTTTCCTGATACTAAAGTTGTCTCTTCAGTCTGCTGCCATGTGACTGACTAATATCATAAAGGAAAGAGACACCAGTCTCAGCAGTGACTCACTATGTAAACATGAGGCATGGTTGAATGAAATCATATTTTCACGAGTCATTTTAATTATGTGTCATACTCATATTCTGGATAAGATTTTCCCAGAAGCTGAACAAGTCATCAACAACTTACTGTAACCAAAATAATAAAACAGAATCTGGGAAACGCTCCATATATTTTACATGTAGCTGGTAAAATTGCTGCGATAAATCTGCTTACTGACCACCAATCCAACACAAAGGTAATGACTAGTAGTTCATTGAAAAAAATACATTTCCCAGCCAAAAGAACTCCATTGATTTGATTAAGAGTGTGTTCCTTTTCAGCTGTCCTAGCTTGTTTTCAATATTTTTCCATTGCAACACATCAACTTTTTTTTTCTGTCCGACTGCAGAAATTCATGATTCCCTATCTAACTTGACAACATTTGGTGAAAACAATCGTTCTGAGAATTTACTCCCAGCGGACAACAATGTCCTTATTTGTTCCAGTGAGCAGCAGCCTTGACAGCTATGAAATAATCTACCAGTGAGGTTAACAAACTGCATAGCTGCCAATGGGGACAAATGAATCAACACAGTATTTGACTGAGGAGCCGAATGCCCTCGACATCAGTAAGCTGCCCAGCAATGGAATTTTTTTCTGAATGCAAATAATGACTAAAGTTTGCTCAGTGATGAACAGATTGGTCTATCAGTTTTTCATGGAAAACAATTTGTCCTTGAATGCACAACGTTTGTACCCATGGACTTTTATGAAAGGTCCCATTTACGATTTCACATGAACCCCCCCCCGCCACAACCCACCTCCCCTTAGTGAGAGATAAGGACGGGAGATTAATCAATATCTAACCCTACAGAAACGCAGATACAGACACACAAAGCTGGATATTATCATGCTGACTTGTTGTCATTGCACTGGACACAACTTTAAGGCCAAAAAAAAAAAAAAAAATCTACAACAGGTCTACTCTCTCAACAGTAACTGTGTCAAAGTTCATTAGTTTGTGAAAGCAACATCAGCAGGATTTAATCTCTAGTGAATGAGTTTAATTCTTTCTTTTTTTTTCAAAAATATTCAATTCAGAAATTTTACTTTCAATTGGTATAACCTGGCAAATATACATGCAAATCTTTACAGTATGAAATTCTATACTATCATGGATCTGCTTTGTCACTTTGAAACACCATATGGTTAAGGAAAATAGAGATTACACTTGGCCCATGCCTTGAGGCATTGGCATGGGCGTTTATTCCTCCAAAAGCCAGTGGAGGTAGCCTCCTTAGAAGCAATAAAAGGTAGGATTATCGCCTTGCTTGTAAAGACTGCCAACCTATTTGGGTAAAGTGCAAAAAGCGACAGGAACCACAGCTGATAGTTAAGTCAAGGCAGGTGTTTGGGAAAATTACAGCTGTTGCACACCGAATGGGTGATTTGTCAGAGGCATCTGCTTTGGTATACTGTACATCAGTGAAACTTTCTTTTTTTTTTGTTACAATGATCCACTGAGCCAGTGTATTGGCTGAGCACGTGGTTGTAATCTTCACTCTGTGATACACAGGGATATTCATCTCAACATTCACTTCAGTAATTCCATAATTGCAATGTCCAGATTGACACATTTCAGCAACTACACTTTTGGATGGACTATAATGAAATTTGAAAGAGAAGAGCTACAAATTAGTCAATCTACTCAATTGTAATTATTATTGTTATTATTACCTGTGCTCTGTGATATGTCTGTCTGTTTGTTTGAATGTGAGGACTGCGGATGGAAACTAGGTCTGAGCTAAATCCGGCACACTTACAGGATGCCACGGTGTTAACTGTTCATTAATGTGCACTGTCCTCAAACAAATAAACAATAAATGAAATGAATTAAAAGGTTTTGTAATTTTTTTGTCTAATATGACATGATGTAACATGAACTAAATCCAGTTTGTGATATTTCTTTCTGCTTTTCTATGTCTTATGTTTGTGATAGTAAACAGAAACAAAAACAGGCTAATGTGGGTTTAGGGAACTGTTAAAGGCATGTGTTTCATGTGTTTCCTTATTTTCTGACAGACAATTGATAATTAATCATGAAAAATCATAGGTGGATTTCTTAATAATAATAATAAAAAATCATTAGATGCACCCCTGATACAGAAATTCCCCCCTCAAGTTGTAAAACCTTTGGTGAACCCCTAACTTTCATTAGCACCATCATCTGGTCAAAATATTAACCTGGCCAATATTTTAGTGTTTGAACAAACAACTGCAAAAAAGGACTTTCCCATCAGCCACTGCACCTTGTTTTGTGTTGATTAGCAGGTTGTGACAGCCTGCTACACAAAGAAGCTTATTTGTGAAGATGCCCCAGGAGACATTGAACAAAAGGCATTTATGCTCTGGTTTGAAAGTAAGGATCAGGACATACATCCATATGTGATGTAAATAAGATAGAGTACAGGAATAGGATTCTGCCTAAAGACCAACACTACAGAAAGGATAGTGGTTTCAGAGTGATAGTGGTTGCTGAGGTGCAAGGGCAGAAAGCCCAGAGTTCAAAGATGACAAGTTTCCCACAGAGAAACACCACAGGACTCAATTCAACATGTCTTTTCTGTTTCTTTGAAACAAAATTCAGGTTTCATTAGGTTTTTGAAAAGATTTGCATCTTATAGAGCCTCTGTTTGACATGGTCCGGATATTTAAGAGGCCTTCAATGGGATTATTCTCCAGCTGTGGGGTGTGTACGCCTCAGCATGTTTGTCCAGCAAACAGGCTGCTACACTCACTGGCCAGTCACTCTGGCCACTGGTCACTTCTGCGTCCAAATCTGCTTATAGATTCTGTTTGCTGTGTGGCCTGAGTCAGGTCAGGAGGTCAGCCTCCCGCATGGCATTCTGGGAGTGATTGTTCTCCAAAGGCCTTGGGTTTGGAATCTATCATCATTAATATACCAGTCGGGTCTTGTTAACTGGCTGCCGAAACATTATGGAGAAAGAGTGGAGGTCCTTTGAATTGGCTGCTTTTGAAAGGGGATCAAATTCGTCATTTCATCTAATAATTGGACCAAATAGGAGAAAGACAAAGAGGTCAGGAGGTCAGCATCAGATGCTGATTTGAGTCTACATTTTAGAGCTGGACGTTTTGCATTATTACTGCATCAGTAAACAGTGTGAGATTTAAGCATAAAACATAGAATTCCACTATGTGATGGATACACTAATTATTCTAAAACAATATACAAGAACCATCTGCCATATGACTATCCAGCAGAAAGACCACCAGTGTGATGACCACACTTGGGCTTTTTTCAGGTTGCATAACAACAGCTGCAAATTCTCACATTGATGAATATGGTCAAATGTATGCATCCTCAGAACTGTTTAGTTAAAGATTGTGAACCTGGGTTAGATATTGCGACCCAGGACTAACATTAGTGTCCTCCATCACCCGGTCATGCACTTCTTTCAGCCTACTGCTATTAAAACTGTCCACATGATATAGGTGAGAGGAGCCAGCTGCTAATGTTAGCGTGAGGTCTTTCTTCCCCCATCCATGGTCCAAAGCAAACGATTCCCCCATTTTATCATTGTTTCAGTTTAACCTTTGACCCCACATGGGAAACTGAATAATGAATTCCATATTTCCCCATGGTGGACAGCAGGATTGGCTCTTAGTGACCATCTATCAAACCCAGCAGAGCTGAATGGTCACATGACAGACCACTGACTCACACATAGTGTCCACTACTTAGAGACAGAGGTGATGGGGAGACACATGAGACACACACACACACAAACCCATTCCAAAAATCCATTAGCTCAACTAAAGCTACACATTTTTTATCAAACTCTACCATTTAGTCTAAATACATGTTAAAATGGCTGTGATCACACACAGTTTATAGAGTTTTATATAGTTAGTCTCTATAGTTTATAGAGTATACAGTTTATAGATTAGGTTCTGTTCATAATGCATAGAACCAAAGAAAATCACATATACAGGTATAGAAAAGGACAAGTTAAATAAGAACAGCCATACAGACAAGGTTTTTGTTGGCTTTGTTTTACATGAGCTGTTTGAGGTGGCAGATGGCACATTGGTCTCACCAATAATTTCTGCTGATTTTAACTGACACATCAAACATGAAAAACTTTCACTTGGATTTCTAAGACGTTTTTCCTATAGGTTGTAGTTTTTTTTTTGTTGTATTCCTATTTATTTTTATATTTTGATCATCTCTCACAGGGATTAATATCTCATGTCTGTCTATCTTTACCGACCAAAATGTTTAATACCAATGTGTGCATGTGACATCAGCAAACCACAAGCAGCATCATATTAACTGAACCAGATTTCTTTATAATTACCTTGTAGCAAGAAGAAGCCAAAGCGATGAGAGGGGGAGAAAAATGTCACTTAAATAAGTCTAACTTTGTCTGGTTGTGCTTTAACATTTAGGGGAGAGCTTTGATTCATTAATTCTTTTGGCTAGAGAAAATGTTCTGTCTGTGCCAATTTTTGGAAAAAATAATTTAGTTTGGGGAAAAAGTGCAGAACAACAAAGTCTTAACTTGAAGAGGTGGGACAAAAAATACTGCAATTCCACTTTGTGATGCGGGCTTAAAAGATTGGTGCATTGCGATGTAGAAATCATGCACAATGCAGTGTTAAGCACAGGAAAGCTACGTGAAGAATGGCGCAAAATGTTGCAACAATAAGTCAAACTTATGGAAAACAAAACCAGAGCAGGATGTGTTGTGCACAATAAAGAGAGTGGGAGAAGCAGGTGTGTGCATTACATCTGAAATGACACCACTTTCATTAGTAAAAAAAAAAAAAAAACTTTCTGAAACTATTGCCCAAGATAAGAACCGTGTGAAAAATCGATGGGGGAGCTCAGTTGTCAGTATGACGATGTGCTGACTAACTCTCGGAGGAGCGAGGCAGAGTGGGAAGAGGGTTTTAAGGACGCCCACTGGAGATAAGAGACCATTCACATGGGAACAGCGGTAGCCCTTTTTATTTTTTTTTTCTAAAGTCACCAAATCTTTAGAGGAACAGAGTTGAATATTTGCCTTCCTCCTGATGGAGACTGGGATGACAGCTCGGGGCCCAAAGGAGAGCACTGTCGACAGTGGGAAAAGGGGAACGGGACGAGCGGAGTAATCTCTTTCTAAGCCTTGCCTATTTATCACGGAGGTAATGATAAGAATCAGATTTAAAGGTGAACCCTGAGATGGGTCAGAGCCTCACACAGGCGGTAACGCGATCTGCAGGAGAGCGCTGATAACCCAGGACAATACGGGGGGACGCCTGTCAGATAAATAAAACAAACGGTGCAGAGCTATAAAAGGGGGCCCACGTGGCATCCGCTTCACAGAACAAACGCACCATCAGTAAGAATAGGAAGAGAGTGATGGCCAGAGAGAGGAAGAGAGGGATGTTAAGGAACAGATAAAGGAAGCAGAGGAGATGACTTATTTCAAAAGGAGCCCCAGCACAGAGCACATTCAGAGTGGTGAAAGAGACAGTCAGACATGGTGGAGTGAACACTATGGTGTCAACTGGAGTTTGCATGCTAGCGTGATGGTCTGTGATCTTTTAACAGTAAATTAAAAATGGTTATTCTGTGTGTGTGATGCACTACTCAAACATTTTGAATTAGCTATTGTAAATTACCAATTAAATTACTAAGGCTATGGGCTACTTGGTTATGAAACAATAAACTGCACTTTGCACATTGATTTTACACTGAGTAAAAATACATTAATACACACAAGAACAAGATTAATGCATACAAGTCAATCAATCATGATAGTGCAGATTATTTGCCTCGTTGTTCGACACTTGTGTAAAGCCTCTAAACAAGTATGTTTTAACAGATGGTTCATAAAGTAAACTTAATAAAGACACCCATAATGAAAACCACAGGGATCATGTTCCCATTTTAAAAAAACAACAAAAACTTAAATGGATAGTTCACCCAAAATTGAAAGCCCCGAAATGCGAAATTGTCCCGAAAAAAATTAAATAAGTCTATATTTCAAGCTTGTTTGTAGCGGAAGCTCCTCTTCCTGGTGTCCTCTTCCCGGTTCGTCCAAATTTGACGAACCGGGAAGAGGAGCTTCCGCTACAAAACAAGTTTGAAATATAGACTTATTTAATTTTTTTCGGAACAATTTCACATTTCGGCGCTTCAATACAAGACGGACATTACATACGAGCAGCATGGAGGTATTTGGATGTTTTTTTGTTATGAAGACAGTTGGTATCCATTTGCAACCGTTATATGGACATGCACTGCTATGCCGAGACCCCCTGTAACTCAGAGAAGCCATGGATAACTCTGAAACTTCTCCCAGCCCTTAGTCGACATGAGGGTGAGTAGAGTGAAATTTCAATTTTGGGTGAACTATCCTTTAAAGTTGTATTGTATGCTACAGTACTGTAAAAAGCCAGACAAGAGTGCAACTGTATTCTGCTACCCTGGAACCAGTGGGCATGCTGGTTTTCATCACAACCACCACCAGTTGATTTCACTGCACACCTTCAACCAGAGAAGAGGATCTAATCAGGGCCGCAGCAGAGTTGTGGTGGCATGAAAACCTGCAGACAATACACTCCTCTCTGGATCTAACACTGCTGCATCCTATTTCCAGCACCAGCACAGGGCTGCTGGTGGGCGTCTTGAGCTGATTGCCCTCTGCTCAATATGTCGCCCGGTGAGGTCACTCGGTGGCCTCAGGGACCCTCGGGCACTTCCCCTCTGAGGAACAACAGTTCTCTGACCTCTGGGAATCTTCCCTCTCTACGACACGTGTTAGGTCAGACCCGTGTGTTTTCCAGAGCCTGTGCATGTTCTCATGTTTTTTTGTCCTCCTCAGTGTACTGTATCAACACTGCTCTGCAGTTATGAAAATATAGCGAGGCAGACAGAAGCATATCCTGTGCCATCTAGCGAACAATGGAGAAAAACATGTCACTGATATTGTACATGTTGGTCACTTGAGAGATAAAAAGGTCTGCAATGTGTAGGCTGTTTGTCACCAATAAAAAGTCAATAGTGTTTGGAGGAGGACAGTCGCCTCCCACACAGTAAATTAATGACCAGAGCTGCTGAGCATAGATGACTGATGACTTCTATAGAGAGCTCAGGAGCGACTGTCACCTTAGAGTTTCTTGTGGGGTCTTAGTCACTGGATCATGTCATCCAGCACCAACAGATAATGTTGATGCTATGATGCTTCACAGACTGCAGGCTTCAATCAGTGCTCTGATTATAAGCCTTGTGAACCACCTGTGCTGCATGATGTCTCGTTCCAAGTATTTACACCGTAAACACATTCAGTCAAAAAATCCTTTAAAAACACAACCGTTAATATGAAAGATAACAAGCCGTGAAGCCGTGCATTTGTTTTTGTTTTGTTTGTTTTTCCCCCTCCCGTCTACTTTCTTCTGGAGAGGAGAATGAAGCTGTTGTGGAAACTTCAGTACAGGAAGTGCATGACAAAATTACTATTTCCTGCTTTTAACAATGCCCCAAAACATATTTCTCAGCAAAAGGCCTTGTCCTTTGAGGAGCTTAAAGAAAACGCGATCAGTCCTCTATGAGTCCATGCAAAAGACTTAAATGCTTTTAATTTACAGGAAGTCAAATCTAAACACCACTGTGTGACTGGGATGACTCACTGGATCACACAACTATGAGGCTATGCTGTTTATGTCTCCCATGAGATCATTGTCTTACTCATATCATCTAAACACACAATTACAATGCCAGCCGTGCCCAATCATGTTGTCCAAAATCGTGTATTCATATGATCTTTTAATGAGTCACACACCATTAACAGAGGACAAGTCTGAAGAAGATTCCTGCTTTTAAATATACATATCGATATTTTGAAAGTGTATTGTGGTTTGCTGTTGTTTGTTTTTGCATTTATACTGATAAGTGTTTACATTAATTAAATGGATCCTGCCAAGTGTTGCATGTAAAAAAAACTAAGTGTTTAAAGAATAACTGGAGTGTATTTCAGACAATGTTTCAGCAGCTGTTTTTCTCACAATTCTTCAGTAAATGTGGAACAGTAACTAACTTCTCGCAGTAGGCTGATAACTTGCTGTTTAGTAACAACAACAGTAAACAGATTCACACCAACCCCTCCTCACATTCCACAAGTTTTGATTTCCATGTGTGCTGGAAACTCAGTTAGCTCTTTGCCACATAATTACACATGCACACTCTAACATGTACATGTTTGCCCCTGATATGCCATGGTTCTTCTTTTCTGTCCGTTGAAAGAAGTTATTTCTCTAATTCAGTGAGAGTTTCTTTTCTTATAAACATCAGGGTTTTCCTCTTTGCTCTCTGTCTCACTTTCTCCTTTTCTCCTCATTCCTCTTTCTTTGACTCTCTCTGCCTCTTGTACGCTAGTGTCTGCAGCTGTATTTTTAATCAAGTGAAGGATCCATAGAGAAATGGGCATTTCTTTCAGAGCATTACATTCTTCCCCCTCCTGTCTGCGCTCATGGATCACTGGTTAGCTTAGAAATACAGCCGACACAAAAGCAGCAGCTGACATGTGGAGCTTAATGGTAATAATGGCCATTTTTAAGCCCAATCAATCACATTTAGTGGACATCTCCATTTTTTGCCTGTGAAAAGGTATAAATAATAATAATGATAATAAAAAAAAGAAACATGAGAAGAAAATGTGGTTGGTAAGGAAAAGAAAAACGCACCTCGGTAAATATTTTAACTGCTTATTAAGATTTGGAGCACACCACAAAAGGAGCATCTGTGCTCCACAGAGCAGAGTGAAAGGAGAGACCCAGATGGTTCTTAGAACTAAACAGTGAAAACCGATCCATGAACTGGGCAAAATAAAGGACCTTTTTTTTTAACTATTTATTTATTGTGCTTGTGTCTGGGTCTGTATGAGTCTATAGACTTGGTCATGTGCGGATGCAGTTGCTTTTATACATGGCAAGACTGCGTGTGTGTGTGTTTTTGATGGTGCAAATTGATCTGCAGCACTGAAGTTGCACTAACAGCGCACCAAAAAGTCCTGAGAGAACAGAATTCTTAGGACAGCCTATAAAATGTGCAATGAATACCTCAGTTTGTTTATCTTTGCAAGGTCCAAATATTTCAATGTCTCTTCGCCTCTCCTTTTACGAGTCTCCGCGACTTGTGGTGTGATTCTTAGACACGCAACACACTGGACAAAAAGAGGTGGGGGTCACGTTATCTTAGTACAACAATGTACCTAATTTATGACCAGGTCCATTGCTGCTTTCTTACTGTGAGGAAAAAAAGTATGTCAAAACACTAAAGCAAAAAGTATCCAAATTATCCAAAGGGTATGAGGCTGACTTGCTAAAAGTTCAAATTACTCCCACTCCCGCTCTGTCCTTCAGAATAATTAAGGTAAATGTAACAAGAGAGAGCAGAGAACATAGCTTTTCACAAGATAATATGGAAAATTTTACAGCTTTCATCCCTTCCTAATCCTCCCTGCTCTTTTATCTTGTTGGCTTTTTATTGGCTATGCAGCTCCTGGGAACTTTACCCTAATAAAAAAACAATCCTGCGGAATTTTCCACAGAATTTATGCAGTATGCAAAAAGATGGGTACGTACTCTCTCACCGGACAGCACACAGTTCTGTTCTTCTTCTTTTTTTTAATCAAAGCATATATGTCTGATGGGGGCTGCAGCTAACACAGTTTTTTGTAATAATCAGAGAGATTCTGCTGTGTAGCCAGCAGCATGCAAAGTGATGTGGATTCTGGGTGACTGCAGTGAGTGTTAATGAGATTGGATGCTACAGACACGAAAAGAAACAAAACTAAATGCATTATGCTTTGTGTCACAGTACTGTACAGCATCTTGTAACAAAAACATGAGATGAACAAATTCAATATGGAGTGAAAGGATAAATGTCATTTGTATTTCGTTTGATTTACTTCTTCTTCAGAGGTCACACTCAAATCTTTGTCCAGGTAATACATTACATTTCATCTGCAATAGCTCTCTTCATTTTCAAAATCAAACTCATAAAAGCATCATATAAGCAATAACTGAAGAGAGCCCTCGTAGAAATTTACATATTAATCCAATGTTAAAAATCCCCCCCATTAAAACTTTTACTGCCTAAAATAAAACTGAAAATGCTTCATGACAAAATGAATCTGTCCTCTGCCAAGACTTTGTTCTGAGGAAGCTGCATTTCTAGAAGCATAAATTCAGTGTCCCCACAGTACAGTGAGGTGTAATGCAGGTGCCTCTGTTGAAAAGAAACATGTCTCAGACTACCTCTGCTTGTATCTTGGTGCTGTTGTCACCAGAGACAAGAGAACTGCCTCCAGCTGCAGATAGAGTCACTTAAAGTTCCCCCACATGAAGTACGAGTTACACATCAGCAGCAGAGTGACACTGAACTTAGCCTGAGAGAAATGGTGCACAGCAGATATGTGTTTGGCTTGAGGCTACATTCACAAGCCATGTTATTGACAGTCTCAACCAGTTCACCAATATGTCATCATGATCTATTGAGTCCAAATATTAATGATGGGCAGCACAGTATTTCTCAAACAACAGATCATTTTGAAAACAGCAGCAATTGACACTGTAGTGCTCACTCCTGCTGGAAAAGGTATACTAACACTTTGGACAAATAGCTGATTTAGGTGATAATATGATATCCATCCATCCACAATCTATACTGATTATCCTTACAGGGTCACAACGGGGCTGCAGCCGGCAGCTGACACTGGGCATTTAAGAATATGATATTTTTAATATAGTAACTGTTAAAATTAATAATGAAAAAAACTAGTAGCTGGCCATTTGAAACACAACTGATAACAACCAAGAGAGAGACACCAACATACAGAAACTTCCTACTGTACATGAGAGTCCAAAGTAAAATCCGAGGAGTACATACCACTACTAGTCTCTGGTTGTACATAGGTTCAGCCTTTTATTGTGGGATCACTTCCATCACTTTGCATAAACAGACTATGTTTAATCCCCCCAAAAATATTTTGACCATCTGAAATAATCAGCTGTTTTACTGTACTTTCCAGGAGTCAAAGTTAGACTGATTCAGCTCTCATATCTGTATGTTTAACACCCCACCAACTTTCTGATTATATCATTAAAGGGATAGTTCACCCTAGAATGATATTTCGCTCATTATCTACTCACCCTCATGTTGACTAAGGGCTGGAAGAATTATCAGAGTCCACCGTCCCTTCTCTTAGTTACAGGGGGTCTCGGCGTAGCAGTGAATTTCAATGCAACGGTTGCAAAGGGGACACCGGAGCTCTTCGTAAAAAAACACACACAAAAAAACATCCAAATACCTCCATGATGCTCGTATGTAATGTCCGTCTTGTGCTGAAGCCCCAAATTGCGTAATTGTCCGGAAAAAAAATTAAATAAGTCTATATTTTAAGCTTGTTTGTAGCGGAAGCTTCTCGTCTTCTTCTTCTTCTCCTATTCCTGGTCCGTCCAAATATCGCGTGATTTGCGCCGGCGTCATTGCGGTTACTGCGAATCACGCGATATTTGGACGGACCAGGAATAGGAGAAGAAAGCTTAAAATATAGACTTATTTAATTTTTTTCCGGACAATTACGCAATTTGGGGCTTCAGCACAAGACGGACATTACATACGAGCATCATGGAGGTATTTGGATGTTTTTTTGTGTGTGCTTTTTTACGAAGAGCTCCGGTGTCCCTTTGCAACCGTTGCATTGAAATTCACTGCTACGCCGAGACCCCCTGTAACTAAGAGAAGGGACGGTGGACTCTGATAATTCTTCCAGCCCTTAGTCAACATGAGGGTGAGTAGATAATGAGTGAAATATCATTCTAGGGTGAACTATCCCTTTAACTACATTTTTTATGTTTAATCAGTACAAAAATTAAAACAGCAACTTGCGGTTTCATGCAAAAAAATAATTTTTCATCACCCCAGCAATTTACTGAGGTCTGGATTTCTTTTTTAACTTTGGATTTGTGAGAGTTGTGTAATTTTCACTTTACTCTGCGCCCGCCTGTCCAAGAAGACCTGATAGACTGAGAGACATTTATCCACTACTGAAAGAAACACCTAACAATTTGTTGAGGTTGTCCTTTTTATGCGGGCACATGAGTATGAGTAATCACCCCTTTGGGTTTCCACGCGAAGAGTGGTTTGTGAGTGTTTTTTTAAAGTGTCAAATAGTGTCTGTGGCTACAGTCAGTGTCAAAGTTACATGGCAGAGAGAAAAAATACCAAAAAACCATAAAGGCGTAAATTTCTCATCAGAGGTATTTATAATTTTGCCTTCAGACAAAAAAAGATAAGTCAAAAAATGATATGTAGCTCATCTGAGCAACACTGCACAGAAATGTGCTGTCACTGTAAGGTTTTGGTTGTGTTAACTGGTTAGTTGGGGATAACCAGCACAACAGAGGGATATTGACTGTGGGTCAAAGTCCAAAGCCTGAGAGCAGAAGTCCAGCACCCACCTGGGTTTGGGATGGTAAGATTGCATGTGCCTCTGTGCTGTGTAAATAATCCAATTATAACAGCTCAGAATCAGATTGATGTGAAACTGATTCACTCATCATGTGAATTGGCAGGCAGGGCTCAGAGGCTGCAGCCAGCTACTTAAACACACCCACAATGTTTGTGCCGAGTCAAGAGGAGAGTCCAGTGCAGGGGTCCAGCTGCTGCTCTGTCTTAACAACTGACCAGACTAAGGTTTTTGGAGCACCATTGTTATTACCAGTGAGGAGTTATGAATCAATTGTTTTGGTCCTAATTGGTGACCCTGTGTGCTAATTGACCACATGATCATTTGAATTGCATTCGATTTGCTATTTTTTGACCGACCTCACAAACAAAGTTATTTTCATGTTCAACAATTAAATTCACAAGTCTAATCAGAAGGCTACAGACTTTATAAGCCACCACATCTCAGAGTGTGACCATGTCAGAGCATCTTTTGAACACTGTGCTGAAGGAAAAAATATAATCTAACATTCCAGTGTTTACAAGCTCAGTGCCACTCATGTCTAAAAATAATGCACACCACACTTCCCACACATTTATATGTTTGCCTTAGGGGTTTGCAAGCATGAATGAGCAGCTGGCAACAGCTTAACACTGCTACAATGCTATACTGTCAGAGCTTGAGAAACTATATTGACAACTACATTTACAACTTGCAGTAAATAACTCTTTTTTCCTTGTGCATATTGTAGGACAGTGTAATGACAGTGGGGCTCTGTGTATACATGTATGACCATAACAACAGAGTCTAGAGTAGGACTGCTTTCTTGTGTATTTGTATGGCTTTCATTTTATTTCACTTTATCATTCAATGAAGTATTCACTCCAACACTAATGAGCATAGGGGCTAAGAATCCTCTTTAATTGTCAAAGTAAGATGTTCAAAATAGTTGTAATACTGATGAAATAATTAAGCTTTTAGGTGATTGAATTTATCAGTTAATTTTCTCTCCAACCAGAGCCCACTGGGCACCAACTGAAAAAAGTTCACAGGGTGCCTGTGCTCAGCCTTAAAGGGATATTCTGGCGTTTAAATGCAACCCATGCTCTAACGCACTGCGAGACTGAGCAGAACACCCAAGTTAGAGCAACTTCAGCATAGACAGCCAGATAGCAAAAATACTGCTGTCTACGGAGCCAATCCAACCGCAATCAAAAAGGCCACTCATAGCCACAAATAATGCTCAGAACAGCACTTCATCAACAGTATAAACAGGCACCCAGCATATAATATGAGGCATCAAACACCTGCTAGCTTTGCTTGGTTTCTGTTGAAAAGAGACGAAAACAGAACTCACCCACTCTGCTCCAGACGCTTGTTAGTTGTGGGACACGGTAAATGTTTTGTAATGATTCAATGTAGGAGCTTGTAACTTTTATGTTTGGTGTCGTCTCGGGTGTTTTCTGTGTATTTGTATGTATTAAGTATGTACCTTTTGTATGCCTTTTTGTTCTTTATGTATCAAGTATGTGTCGTTTATAGTTGGTTTGTATTGGCATTTATGAAAATCAAAGACCCCAGGAAGAATAGCTGCTGCTTTGCAGAAGCTAATGGGGATCTTAATAAACCAAACCAACCAAACCCTGACAAGTCGATTACAGAACGCATCTGTCTTCTCTATCTGTTTCTAACAACAACAACTAGCGAGTGTTGAGAGGAAAATGAACAGAGTTCACAGTCAGCAAAACGTGCGTGCATTTTTGGAACTAAACATCACTCGACTCCTTACTTTTCTACTGCATTCGGTAAACGACTTGTTGGGGCTTCCGCATTGGTAGGAAGCGGCTGAAAGAGAGTGGGTCAGTTCTGTCTTCGTCTCTTTTCAGTAGAAACCAGGCAAAGCTAGCAGGTGTTTGAGGCCTTGTATTATGTGCTGGGACCCTATTTGTACTGCTGACGAAGTTTGGTGCTGTTCTGAGCATTATTTGTGGCTATGAGTGGCTTTTTTGATCGCGATTGGCTCTTGGCTCCATAGACAGCAGTATTTTGCTATCTGGCTGTCTGTGCTGAAGTTGCTCTAACTCTGGAAGTTTGCGACAAACTTCATCTCTCGAGGGGGTGTTCTACTTGGTCTCACGGTGCGTTAGAGCATGGTTACTTTTACGCTGCAATATCCCTTTAAGGACACACCAAGGCAAGGTGTTCAGATATCTGAAATGAGCTTGGTGTATGACCAATGCTCTTTCATTTTTAAAGTCTTAAAGGAGGGAAAGGCTTGAACGGTTTTGGAGCACTAGCAACCATATGATTGTCAAAAAGATTGTAATGTTAGAGAAAAACATCAACTGTCTTTGAACTAGCAAAGTCAATTATTTGATTTGACATGGCTGGAGGGATGCAGAAAATGGTTGTCTAAAGATGTTAAAAATTTGGCAGATGACCAGCTTTTTGTACTGAAGGTTGTTACATGTTGTGTTGTTACGTGGTACATCTCAGACAACAGACTTTTTGTCTTTTTGAATACCTGAAGACTTTCAGACAGTTTTCAGTTCAGGCACCAATGAATCGTTGAATGGAAAAAATCCTATGATTGTTTTGTATCTTTCAAAGTGCAAAAGAGTTGCACTTTTTCAGGTGTGGTCTGCCATCTGATATTTGGCTGACTGGTTACAATAGCCATTAAAAGAAGTCACCATGTCAAATCACCTAGTAGTTAGTCTTTTCTTTCTTCTTCTTCACCCAAACAGATGCCTGTAGCCTGTCAAACAGCTGTGCCTGCTATTGTGGCCTTTCACATTAATGTGATTATAACACCCCGCAACAATCAACAGCAACAATAAAGGGCTCTGATATACATAATTGTAATCAAGTTTGACAAAAATGCCAAATAAAAGAGCCTGCATAAATCATGGCCTGGCGTCGTGCATCCACTGGGCCTCCAGTGAGACAGGCTGCAGGACTGTTAAGAGGCTTCACTGAGCCCAAAGCGAAAAAGTAATGTTTGGTTAGTGACACTGGCTTCCTCTGAGGGACTTCTGCATTACATTCAAGTCTCTTGCACACACATACAACAGTATCTGCTGTGGGATTGGAGCGTGTAATGAGAGCCAAAATAAAGGAGCCACTTAAAGTGTGGCCCCAGCACCCACAAAGGCTTCCTCAGTGTGCCGTATAATAGGGCCTGACCATGTAACCCCTCTACCCCAGCCCACCCCTACATCTGTGTTATTAATGTAACAGTGCTATGTCTGGGCTGTGACTTGGCCTCACACCCCTCATCCCATCCTGCTTAACAGATAAACTGTTTAGAAAATTGTTGTATATAAAAAGGATGGCCACCATTCATCTTGACATTGGTGCTGAATGACATACATCTGTCTCGTACGCTAACCCATAAGTACAATGTGAACGCTTTTATTTCACACAAAAGAGCAAGGAGGACATTAAAACTATATCTCTGCCATGCCATAGGTGTCATACCATTGTCTTGTGGCTGTTAGAGCGCAATGCCGCCTGTTTTTATTGTTTGTCATTTTTCTGGGGCTGACATCCACCTCATGGTCCTGTAAATCATGTCCCTTAAAGTGCCAATGGAAACACAGGCAGGCGTTACAGCTTGATTGCTGCAGCGAGGGGAGGAGAAGCGAATAAGGGCAATGAGACCTGTGGATTCTCCGAGATATCTCTTCCAATGCCTCATGGACCATTAACTGCCTATCAAAGAGCCAACAGGCTCCCCTCTCTGATCTGCTATCAGCGCAAATGGGAGACATTCAATCACATGCAATTCTCTGAATAAAAGGATCAAGTTGTTGAGCCTGCAATTCTAAATGTTAGTATTAGTTTCTGGTAAAATGTGCATGTGAGATTATTCATTTCATTTCATTTATTAAAGACTGCACAACAAGTCGGCAGAATTTGCTTTCGGCACAGCATAGTGGCGCACCAAACATCATCAGACTGTACATTTAACATAAACAACATCAACATCAGACATTACATACAGACTATACATTTAACATAGACGGGGTTTGGAGATGAGTGGAGCTCAGTAACCTGATGGCAGTGGAAAAAAGCTGTTGTTGAACCGGGTTGTTTTTGTTGATATGGACCTAAAGCACCTGCCAGATTAACTTTTAGTGTCAACTACTTGTTAGTATGAAGAGTGATAAACACCATGATGAGGAAACAAAGGTGCCATTCATCTAATCCCAGGTGGGTCTGTCGTTTGTTTCTTGAGTTAGCACCACTGGCCGTCATCTGCTGTGTATAGTACAAAAACGTTAATAAATCGTATTTGCCATTCTCAGGAACAGAACAAGAGGAAAAGGCAGACCATTGATCCTGTCAACAGTGTGCTCCATTTTATATAATTACCATGTTTATTGGATTTTTATTTTCACTGGGACAAAGGGGCCATCTGCCTACAGCAGCCCTGCAGTGGAGCTCAAAGATCAGCTGTGAAACATATTGGGGGACAGATCAAAGCCCTGTGACTGCCCCCATCAAGCCTCAGGTCTAGAGGGTTCATACAGAATTAAATACAGTTTTCAAAATTCTTCTCAAATTATTTGCTTTTTGATAAATACAATGTCATGTTTGTAAATGATTCCTTGATTTTTGCTTTCTGTGGTCATAGGGTTTGTTTAGTTACAAGTACTGTTGAATCCTGCTCAGAAGTACCTGATGATATGTCTTTGTTTAGTTTTTTTACTGCTTCTGACATTTTACATCATTATTCATGTATTCGGTCTGTGTGCTGTGATCTCAGGGGTTACAAAAACATTTAAACATCCATAGGAGGACTGAATTGTACCTTAGACAGTGTTTTCTCTACAAACAATAGGACATAGGTTGTTTTTGAAGATACCGTGTTACTAGTGAAATAGACCTTGGCCTCAGAATCCCTAATTTGTCACAAATATAGCTTTGGAAAGATAAGGAATGATGATAGAATTTTTTTCTGATGAATTGTTTACCCAGTAGGTGGTAGGACACATTATCAATTGTTCCATTACCTCATGCAATGATGTGAATAACAGTATTTTAACACTCATCTCATCTGGTCTCTGCCTGGGAGACACATTAAACAAGAAACACAAAATCAATAATAAGAACACTTCAAAGTTTGCTCAGGAGCTGTCAGGAAACCTAGGTCAAATTGGAGTTGTTTTAAGCACTTGTTTTATCCCACTCAAAGCCCCAGATGGGTGGGGTTTAACACATTTGAGCAATTCAGCAAGTGTCCAGTATGTTAGAAACCACACGGAGTACAAAGTCTACTTTTAACTGTTTAAATCCGCAAAGCCCCAAAGAGTAAACTTTATTATTATGGTGGTTATGTTGACATCATGACACTTTGGTCTGGGGAAATTAATACATGATTGTCAATAAAAAAAACTGTTGTTCCAGTAATATTGTTTTCCCTGCCACAGTATTTCTCATGACAACAACATTACATGTTGTTAGAGAGTGTGAATGCCTCTCTCCCCGGTCCCAACTGGCTCATCTGTGTCACTGTGGTGCCCCTCGACACAGAGAGGTGAGAGGCCTGTTAAAAGATGCTCCGCTGGGAATGAGGAAAGTGGAGAGACTGCCTCTCTCTCTCTCTCTCTCTCTCTCTCTCTCTCTCTCTCTCTCTCTCTCTCTCTCTCTCACTGGGATCGTATTTCTGAGGGTTATCAAGCGGCTCATTTAAATGAGGGCTGGTCACAGCAGGAACCAGCTGAACAAAGTTACTATTACCAGTGCCTCTCCTGTGCTGCTCTCACTCTCCCCTAATTGGGTTTGACTGCATTTGTTTAAATCCACAGTGGAAGAAAGAGAGAGGAGGGTGGAGGGGTTGCAGTGAAACTGAAGTGTGTCAGTTTGTCCAGACACGGTGGCACTTTAGAAAAAAGGGTTACCACTCCCAGGGCTTATTAAACAAAGGTTGGGAGGGGGGGCGAGGCTTGGTGGGTCACAGAACAGGCGTAGTCAGTCAGTGACTGGAGCGAGCCAATCCCAGTCTCTGCTTGCACATGCACAATCACCTCTGGTGGTCCCAGCTCATTTCCTCAGTCAGCGGGAGCACTGACACACTGTGTACGGTGGTGCATGGACACCCACATAGGCATGTAACACATGAACATGTACACAAACACCCCTAATCCATAACCACTCCCACATATACCATGACTTTAAGTTGTTCAGTGCCGAGTTCCGAGGTACATGTGGTTGCCCTGCAGCTCTCGTGACAAGAGGACGGCTTGGATTTGAAAAATAACTTTTGACAGCAGTCAAGAGAAAGTTAAAGGGCATTACAAGCTCAATATGTCTGAATCAGCAGCTTTTTTCTTTTCTCTCAAGGACAACACTGACCCTTTCACATGTACTAAAACTAAAGTCCTACATCTCAACACAGTTACCCTCTCTGACATACTGCAAAGTCAGATGTTGCTGACCATCAACCAATAGCGTTCTGAGGTAACCAGGGACAAAGCGGATCAAATGCTGTTTAAATGTCAGCCATCCGTAGTTCCCAGATCACATAAACAAAGACAAATGATAACTTTAATGGCCTGCTACTTTTTCGAGCATGTTTCTTCCCCTCTTGACCACACTTTGCTTTGCATCACGCTAAAAAGGGATTCCTTGTAAATTTTATTGCAGCAGTGTCAAAAAGACTCCCATCGAAGAAGCAGTAAATATCCTAACAACGTCTAGATGCAAGGCCATTCCTGCTGGCTCCAGGCACTGAATTAGGCCGGCCTGTTTCTAGTTAGACAGTCATTAAAGAGATCTTACAGCCACAGCAAATGGTTTCCTGTCCTGAGTGCTTAACTCCTGTAGTAGGAAATGTCCTAGGCCGTAAAGGGTGAACCAAACTTCCTGAACATTTTTTAAAGTTACCACAGAGGGCATGCGGCGTGTTCCGACCATTCGATGAGGCCAATCAAATAGGACCCTGCTTGACCCCAACATGGCACTGACCGTTTAAACAGGTGGTGTCCATTTATTGGGCCAGCATTGTGTTAAATATGGGAATGACAGGCTTGCTCACTCGCCGGGGAAATACTCAACCTGGTACGAAAAAATAACACTTGGAAATGGGAAAAATAAGCAATGCAACTTCGCTACTGAGAAAACATCATTCATCAAAGTGGTGATGGATAATTTTTCAAGACATTTCTCTTCGTGGCACACTGCACTGGGCGGTCTGAGGACAGAGGGTGTCGTAATGCTGCACAGCATGTTAAGCGCCGGAGGCAAATTTGTGATTTGTTGTATTTGGCTGTATCCATAAAATCTGACTAGACTTGACTGTCTTTCTGGATCTAGGCACAAATCAAAGGGTATCTAAATTCTCAACTAACTAGTGTGAAGAGAAGCATCTAGTAAATGCAGAATAATAAAAATGTTTGTTAAACACAATGTCTATGTGTATACAAGTAAAATGTGTCAACAAAAGAAGACTGCTCAGTCCCTGAGGGAAATCTCATCTCCACCTCCATTCTAGCAGCCGGTTTGCAGGTAGCATAATCACTTCTGAGACAGTAAAGGTGTTGAGACCTGAGAGGCAGAGCACCTGCTGGCTCCACTCTACAGGTGACTGTGTTTCTTTGACCTCCAAAAAAAAAAGAAAAGAAAAGAAAAAACAGAAAAAAAGCTGGTTTCTGGTTCCCAACGCACACTGTCTGGCCTTCAACTAGAATTAAACCTGGTCTGGCAGACAGCACGCATCATCTATTAGTCATGTGGAAACACATTCACGTTGAGCTTAGCTGGATGTATAATGCAGCACAAAGGCGGGGTTTATGGCGCTGTGGTTTGTTGGGCCACGCATATGTCTCCATGCCTGGGGCACCGGGGCTGAGACAAAGAGTGAAAATATGATATTACAGCATCAGAGAGATGGGTGACTAATAACCCGGGAGATGAGTGCTTGCATGACTGTTATGAATCAATGCACTCAACAGTTGATAAAAGTACTGTAAACGTCAAGTTAATAGCTGGCTGCAATAGGCATATGAGTTTTAATAGGAAAAGATGAACAATGCCCGTGTTGTAAAAGAGGAGGGGTTGTCGGCAGGTCAGATTCCTTCATTTCATTACCAACCCTTACACCATGTTTGAAAGTTCAGAGATATGAATACACAAGCTACTTCAGAGAGATAAACTGTAAAACTGTAAAACTGATGAAATATACAGTGACTGCCACTATCTGAGCCAAGAGGTTGAATCCAGCATTACAAACAACACAAATCATACACCTGACAAAATATTTATTCCTAGAAGAGTTATGCCTGTTATTAAACATGAGTAGCACCCCACACACACACAAACACACCCACACACACACGCGCGTGCAGTGGGTGCAGTGTTGTTTGTTGAATTGTGTCAGTAGGGGCAGATATGTAACTCCAGAGCAGAGCATTGGTAATGATGCTGTCCAGTCATTAATCACCGGCTCTAGAGAAAACAGAGAGTTCACTCATGGCAGAATCGGCCTGGCCCTGGGACGGAGATTAGAGGCCTAATGAAAGCAAAACAAAGCTGGACATGTGAAATTTATTGGCACATTTAGAAAAGCAGCCCCAGAAGGACACTGCCACCAATAATCATTTCAGAATCCCAGTCAAGTGCCGTTTCCTTGGCCAGACGCAATCTGGAGAGGGGATATTTGTGGAGTGGCTGAACAAACACAGATTTGCTGGTATCTCCATCTTTCCCAGCAGCTGGGAAGGCAGAGGGAAGGCAGGTCGCTGGTGTGCAGGCTGACGCCCCGCCTCGCTGCAGTTGACTTCTGGGAACAACACTCTCTGTCCTCCTGGCTCCTCCTATGACCCAGTGTGCTGTAGTACGTAACAGCTCACTGTCTGCCACCTCCCTGCTCCTTTCTCGTTGTGGCCTGAATCCTACTGGTCGCCTATAGATACCAACAAAGAGGTGGGACTGCAGATTCCCATCCAATCAACATGTTTTTACAGTGTTGTACAATGCTGAACCAAACAAACAGTTTCTCTTTTTCTTTTTTTTCTTGGTCATTTATTATGTCAGTGAAACTGAATTTGGTTCTTTTTGTTTATCCTAAGTGACAATAATATCAATATCCCAAGTAAGTTGACAACTAAAAAGTATGTAATTAATAGGGATGCACTCATTTTACTTTAAATTTTAATACTTTTAAATTGAAGTTAAAAATGTTCTCACAGTTACATGTCATTCCAGATCTCTTCATGATAACTAAAGTGAACACACAAATGTCAAACATTACCCACATGATATGATATAAATTATCAACAATTGCTAGCACGATGGAAAAAGTAATCTTACAAAAATAATACACTAAACTCTGTCATTTAATGCCAAGTTATTATAAATCTGTCCAAAACAGAGGGCATGAATCAAGATAGAAAGAAAGATATCTGGGCTAATGGCAAGATGCCTAATGTGTACCACATGCAGCAGGCTGGGAGGAAGAGGAAATGGTACTTAAAATGGCCATTGTTCTAATTCAGAGCCAATCTGGAGATAATGACACCAACATCAATAGCAGACAGTCGATTCGCGGATAACATCTTTTTCCTTTTTGTTGATCTGTTATCATCAGCTCAGGGATTAAGCATGTTGATGTTGAGGTTGTGACCTTGCTTCGGCAATTGTTTATGATTTTAGTCCTTGAAGATGTGCCTAAAAATCTATAGGTCTAATTAATTCATGAGAACTGCACACATGACAGCTGGTGGTGCAAACAGGTGAGTTGAATTTATGTGAGCTGAGAGCACCATGGCAACATGTGACTGAATGGATGATTGTGAGCGACAATAACGCCATCATTATGTCAAACTCAACACATAATGATATTCTTTTTAACATTTAAATCTGATGTGAATCAGTCAGTGAGAAAGAGTTGAAAGAGTGACCAGTTTCTATCTGTGACATCCCCAGTTCAGCTCATTATAAGTTACTTTGTCAAATCAGTTCATTACTCCCTTGCTGGCTGGTGTGATATGTTCTTTGTAATGGTCTTTAGTTGATGGTCAGTTGCTATACTTGCCTTTGTTTCACTTCACACACTGAGCGGATCTCCATGGTAATAACTAATTAGGGATGATTCCTAGTTGTGCCCTTTGCCCTTGGTAATTTGCCTTTTTCATCCACATTCTCCTTGTGTTGTAATGCTACACCATCCACCCCTCTGAGCACAGTTTAAATTATTCACCTCTCTAAAATAGGCCTCTGGGTGCACGAAGCTCAACTGACCTCTAACCTTCTCAATTCAGGTCGTTTCGCCCAAAATCTATATTTTTCAATTTGTGGAATTCAAGACAATCAGTTAAACCTGATCACTGAAAAGTATCACTGTTGCTCTGTCTTAAATCTGAGGTTTTGTCAGTCTACATCTGCAGAGTACAAACAATTAAATTTAACTTACCCCAAATAGAACCAGTTGAATGTGATGACACACTTTATTTAATAGGATAAAAGGCATCCTTGACCACGCAGATAACCCTCTACAGGTTTTTGAATGTGACCTAAACCAAGAAGGTAACATTTTGGGTTTCTTTACTTGTCCAATTGAAAAGTTGAACATTAAAAAAAATTGAATCATGATTTAAATCCTGGAGTATCAAAGCACCTCCCTGTGTACACCACACCATTCACCTGGCTAAGAATTGACCATGCAGGCTTTGCTCAGTTTTAGTCTCTTTTGCTTATTGTTCTCTATGTAACACAAATCAACCAAGCATGTGCTAAATCTGTATCTCGTCTTTGTTGCTTGCTGCTTTTGTCTGACTCAAGACAGATTGGCAGGACCGTTCATTCACCCAATCTTGTGTCATCCCAGTAGACGTTACAGTGGCTTTACATTTTGAGAATATATTGTTGGTTCTAACAAAGCAAAGAAAATTGCTGTGACATATTTTGCCATTATCAAAAAAATCTAATTGCCTTAAATAATATGAAACATTATTCAACATATTAAAATTAGAATTGTTGGCAAACCAACAATAGGGGTCAAAATTTCACCCAGGACAAAACAAACAGGTCTAAAAGGTTAATGTGGTGTACATGACTGTGTCAGTGTGTGAGCTCAGCAGCTCGTATGTGACTGTTTGAGCAGTGTTTGGTGCTTGGAGGTGCACAGGCTTGAGAATGCAGCGGGTGCCACCGCTGACACAGAGACACTTGGACACACAGGCTCTAATCCTTTTGAACCAGCCTATGAACTAACATGGGACCATATGTTTGGGAGGGCACAAATGCTGTCTTGTGCTTTCTTAAGGGGGGGGGGGATGAGAACATTTAGCCTGCCTCTCTTTCCGCCTGCAATCAGATCAGTCATGAAGTCATCATGTGAACATACATGAGAGTTCTCTGAAGGAAGAAAAAAAAGATTAAAAAAAGAGCTCCCACTCTCCCTGGGAGAGGACAGAAAAGTAAATTACATAAAACAGACATGTCATTCTGATTCCACTCAAATTGTGGATTACTGCTTTGATTAATCACTCTTTAATCTGACTGCTGAATTTATATGTCCCCCATCACGAATAAATGAGCTTATTCCTCTCTAGCAAAGGACCGTGATTATTTCTTTCTTCTCCCTTTGCTATTTTTCATTGCCTGAGGATTGCAACTCAATTATCTGCGTGTCAGACAATTATCTGCGGCTTTAATCTAATCTTCATTACACCCCAGTCATATTTCAATTAAACGCGCTATCATAGCATGAACACATACTGTACTTAAACCTGTTGAGTCTTCAGTTAATATTGTGCTAAGAGCTACTGCGGAGCGTAACAGATGTCATAATTATGCACTTAATAAACATATTTCACACTTGTGTCAAGACCTCGTTATGCTGCGGTATTAATCTAATGGCAATATGCTTCAGTTGTGATCTGTAACACTGCCAGAGTGTGCTCGGGTCTCTCCTTAACTGTGACACACAGAGCAAGTATGAGTGCGCCGGGTTAAGGAGGTTCAAGCATTACTAGATTACTCAGCGGACTCACTGAACATCACTGCTGCCATAAATGCCGTTGTAGCAACGTAACCTGTGAGACTGCTTTTCAGAAACGTGAACATGACATGCACATTTCCATGTCCATTGTACAAATTGCCAAATACATAATATCAGTATAAAATATTCAACTTTTTTCTCTTTATTTATTCATTTATATATTTGTTGGCTATTAATATTATTATTATTATTATTACTGTTACTGTTGGCGATGTTGTGTTGTTATTGTTTTGCAAACTGCTCTACTCTGTCTTATGTACACTACCTGGGTTGGGGGGTTGGGGATGGGGCAGATACAGTTCTATTACAATAATACTGTACCCTGCTTTGCTGGACGCTGAATCACTGCCTCTATTCATTTGAAAACGACCAATATTTGATCACAGAAAAAAAAAGATAAAACGGGATTTTGTGCTGTTATCGTGTTGTAAGCATGATACTATTTTTGTCAGACACAAGTTTTCTGTAACCTTGTAAATTTTAGTGATTCACTGAGAAGTTGGCTGAGCTTAAGAGGAGGGTCACAGCATGCAGTCTGTCAGAAAGGGTCAAGCAACACAGGGAAGTTTTAGTGCAGAGGATTACTGGGTTTTGTGCTGGATTTACCCGCCTGTTTAGACAAGGTCAAATGCCCTTGTCACAAAGTGCGATTGTATTTTCAACCATTTTTGGGGGCAACAAATCCACAACACACACATTGTTATAGATGGTGTGCTGGCCAAATTTTTATTCGAACTTTGTCAAACAGAGTGCTGTCAGTCTGCAGCAAGAATGACTTGCATTCAGTTTGGGTTGGAAATCTGTATAGTGTTATACTATCACACTGTCATATTTCCAAAATTCAAATTTTATGAACCTATTTCTGTATTCTGACCAAGTAAAACATAAAATGATGATGGGACTGAACAAAATGAGAGTCAAGATATAAGGTTGATGTTGAAGAGCTTGTTTTCCAACTTTTCTATTCCATTAAGTGTATTTTTAAAGAACAGCAAGGACACTTAACTCATAAACATTTATTATAAAATAAGATGCTGGAGCTTATTTGATTGAATGTTTCAGTTTTGCTTATGCCAAAATTATTGTATCAATCCTCCTTGAGCTTATTCCACATTTTGGTTGCTGTCCCTCCTCTCAAGGTCTTTTTTTATCTTAGATAAACAGCTTTCATCTGAGTCCCTGCATGGTATTATTTATAATAAACAATGTTATCACAGGAGTGGGAGGTGTAGTTCATCTTATCTTCTCATACAGGATAAATTACAGTTCAAACTCTAACTCGTTTTTTTTGAGTAAAATAGAAAACAAGGAAATGATATTTAGACAACCGCAATTAGTGTTGTTGACTTGTGGATATGTTATTCAGCGATGGATTATCAATAAAATCTGTTTTTCGTGCACTTGATCTCCTCAGAGATTATCCATGTATTTTCCTTAAAGGATAAGAATTCCTAATTTCTCAATAACACTGCTGCAAAGGAATACTGTATTGATCAATGTCACGTACAGCAATGCACCAAATAACAACAGACAAACATCTAAACAGAGGTCTTTTTCTTATTTCATTCTGTCTTTTTTTTTATTTTTACAAACTTTCTACATTTTATGGAAATGTACCACAAGTCCAAACTACTAAGAAAAGTTGAGCTATCTGGTCTTTAGTTGCAATCAAGGAAAGCCAGCCAAGTATGTCTCCACGTCTAACTCAGCATGATAATGCACTAACTCTGTTGCCAGTTCAATGAATCCAGACACTGGCTGCCTGAGTTTCCTCCTGCTAAGAAGGGAGAATAGATTACCAATAGCTCAGGCAGGGAGGCAAACAAACATACAAATAAGCTGCACTCAGTCGGAGAACGCCTAGCAATTAAAGCAAATGCCTGTGATGCCCACCAGATAGGAAATGTGTGGGACATGAACCAAATGTGCAGAGCAGACCTGCCAACTGGCCCACATTGAGCGGAAGAGCTCCAGGGAAGGCTGTCAGACATGTAGGAAACATCATGCAAGAAAGCAAACTTCAAATCTTGAATTAGTTAAATCAGAAACAAAGGATGTTGTGAAGGTCTTAATGAAATTATTATAGAAATTCATATTATCAGATGAATCTATGGATAATAGCTGGACACAGTCTTTGCTCCGCTCTGAGTGGGGGAACTATCAAAAGCAGAGGAAAACCAAGACACCCATGTTTCTCTCTGGCTAGTGTATAACCACCTGATTGATGCCCTGAAACAAAGTTCGCCAGCTAATGGATGCTGTGTGGTGATCTAACCGAATCTGGGAAGTATTTGAAGTTGAGCTTGATAATCTCTGCAATCTCAAAGGGATATCCTGGCGACTAATTTTTTAGAATCAACACTAATATGAATAATATGCGTGAGAGGCCCAGGGCCATTGGCTGCTCTGCTCTGAACATTGTGTGCAGAGCAACAGAGGGCAGAACACCCACACAAATGCATGCACAAACACACATGCAGGTGTGTAGTTAAGAAAAATAGAGCTATTTACTTATACTGCTGATATTTACCGGAGTTGTGGTGGCTACAGTAGATGGGGCTGAAGGTGGAAGGAACATTGGAAGGAAAGAGGCAAATGATTTGAACATTTGAAAGTCTAAAAAATAAAAGTCTACACATGTTCCTGCTTGTGTGTGTAAGTGCAGTAGTAGGGTGCATGTTTTGTATGTTTGTTGGTATATGTGTGTTTGTGCATGGACATATACGACTATATGTGCAGTCCCAAAGGAGGGGATGGAGAGGTGTACAGGGGAAGTGGGTGAGAGGAGGGGGAGGTAGGGAGCAGAGGCAATCAGGGATTATTGTCACTGACAGGGCTGCACCTTGATGGGCTAGGCGCTGCATTGTTTGTCACCTAACCAACCTCAATCAATCAATCATCTCCCTCAGCCCGTATCACCAATCAATCAGCTCAGCGCTACGCCCACAGAGGGCCCTTCTTTGCTTTGCTGCCTGGCTCAGGTTACACCAGCCAATCAAGTGTCACCACACCAAGTAAGACCCATATCAGAGCACTTGGACACAACTCAATATTCACAGACTGACTGATGCATTTTAAAGTGCTCGTGTAAAAAAAAAAACTCATTGTAGGGACTGTTTTGTATTTATGTATTTTTTTTAAATGAACAGTAAAGAGCCAGGTGGACCACAACAGGTAATTATCCATACTGATGTGTAGTTATCAGAATTACAATTACCTAACAATGCTGTTGTAAGGTAATGTTTTCTGCCTGCCTGCTGTTTGTTAAGCCTTCTAGGCTACTTCCTCTGCTGCATCTTACATGCATTTTCGCTGCATATTTTTTGTTAACCTCCAACATATGTACAGTACTGTAGCTCTGAGGCATTGTTTAAATGACTGAGTAAGAAATGGTTCTAAGGCAGAGGTAAGTGTGATGAATGTTTTGTTTCACAACAAGTGTTATTAAAGAAGGTTCAAAAAAAAAAATTCTTCTCAGCACCTGATGAGAAAATTATTGTCAATGTTACACATTTAATGAATCACACTTCCCAGAGGTAATTTTTGCACAGTAGTTGCCAAACTGACAAAAACTGTTATATATTTAATTGTTTTAAAATGTCAGTCAGGATGTAAAAGTTGCTGCATCTTTGTATCGTTAACAATAGCACATGCTTAGAAAATGCAAATGCTAAGAAAAAAAAAAAGATCCAATTCATTAAAAATATTCAATTTCAACATTAAGTTCAATATAAATAATCCTGAAAAAATATTTAAAAGGATTCTTGCTATACTGTAACCTGTATTCACACATTTATCTCAGAAACGATGTCTTAGAACAGCATGAAAAAAAGATGTGCATATGATTTTGTCCATAATGAATGTAAATGTATTGGATGACTGTGTCCACCAGCTCTTTCTATTGATCTTCTGCATGTTGTGTGGAAGGTGTGTTTCATCCGATGAGGATTGTCTCCCTCTCAGAGCCCCAACTGGGGCTGATGTTTCTTTTTTCAGCACATTAGGTTGCAGCCTTAGGGGTGCTTTGACCAGTGGATCAATGGCTCTCGCGCTCTTGTCACCATTCATTTGGAGTGAGCGAGCGCTGGCTCCAGTCCTCGTCTGCCGCTGGCCCTCCTTTCACCTGGCCTCCACTCTCTCCCTGAGCTCCCCTGACAGCTGGCTGCCACAACCAGCAGCAGACAGACGACAAGTCCTTGGGCTCCACAAATGCATGCACGCCCCTGCACAAACACACACATCGCTGTGGCGGGTGGCTGTGATGCATCTGGATGCTGACGCCACGCACCCCCACTTTTTCTTTTTTTTTTCTTTTTTTTCCTCTCACTCACACTCCCCCTCAACTGTTTCTCTTCCCCCTTCTACGCGTCTACCCGTCTGTCTCTGCTGCTCTCACTCTCTGTCTGGGTTTTTCAGTTTCTTCCTCTGGTCTCTGGAGTCAGGAAGGAGCAGATCATCTAGTTGGAGGGGAACCAGCTGTGGGCCAGAGTGGCTCCGACGTCAGCTTACACCCGTGATCCAACATGTAACCACTCCTGCTGCTGCTCCTACACTAGCTGGCTCTAGCATGTTGTTCACATCAGGAAACACAAACCCAACCTCATGTTAGAGTGACAATAAAAAGAGGAAAATATGTTCAGGATTTGTGTGTATTTTTAAGTCTTTCATTCGTTCAAGTGAGATGTCAAACAAGTCGGTGTATTTAGAATACAAAATTAAGTTTTCAACTTCTGGTATGTGAAGCCAAACCAGATCAAACTGCTTTTACTGCGACATTAAAACTGTTTACTATTCAGGAACAACAAGCGCTCCTAAATATCCCCACTAGTTATTGTGCCCTTGTGCTACAGAACATATTGCACTGTATGTAAAAATGAACAAACATCGGCTGGGCGTCAGCCATCGACGAGGAGGCTTGTTTTATCACCTGTACTTTATTACAGTTTGCCATCTGCACGGAGGTATGTTAATAGCTAGCTGCGACTATTTACACATATGAAAAAGTACATCCATCTGCCATGTTCCGCCAGTCTCACATGAATCAGTCCCGCCTTCCCCAAAGAACAACTGCTGTTTATTCACAAGGTGACAGGCAGCACCAAAGCCTGGCGACACCTGCACCTTACATCCTGCCGTCTGACATATGTGAACCTCACACACACACACACACACACACACACACACACACACACACACACACACAGAGAAACATCTCACCTTGCCATGTCACACCCTCCCCGCAGCCCACCCTCTCCATCATCATGTTTCTCAAGGTTACAATACACAGTGTGTTTTGGCCCCCTTGACATTTGTGTTTGCCACTTTGTTTTGAGAGGATTCATATAAAGAGGCACTCGTGTCAACGGAGCAAGAACCTATCATTTCTAATCAGTCAAAAAGGGATTATGAGGTTAATTACTTATATACTCATTTAGGTTAATGCTTTAGCCAGGACTTGGCTTAACACACTACCAGGTGACAAAGGCTGGCTGGGTACACTAGGCCATTTAAGGCAACCACAAGATCCATAGCAATTACTATCTCGCACAAGTACTGTATACACATTCCTTATAACGTGACAGAAAAATGCCTTGTGGAAAAACTAAGATGCTTTTAACAGCAGCAATAACCAAATAATATATGGTTATGCATAACGTGCTCTACTCTGCATCAAATTACAGCTTCTTTTTTGGCATACATATCAGTGCGCTATATTGGATGAATAATAATCTATATAAACTAAATATCAGTGTGGAAACTGAAAAATAAATCTTGATTATGCACATGGAAACAACCCTGGCTGCAGTGTGTACCAGCCTCACATTATGCCATAAGTGTGCGGGTAAATCACCCACTGAGAGAACGTAAGGCTCCGCATCAGTCAACAATAAGCCACAATCTCACTATGTGGTTTCTACAGCAGCATAAACAGCAAGGTTTTTTTCAGAGGCGGCAGACAAAGAAGAGAAGTTTGTTGTTTTCCCCAAAAGCTTCATAACTACAGCGTACTAATAATGATAAAAATAATACATAAATAAAAACTCTTTAGCTCTTGCCATGTATGATAATACATTATCTTGCATGTGCTCTTAGCTGATTTGATTTTCTCCATATGAAACTGTTATAATACTGTTAATAAAACTCAAACTGTTACCTGACATGGGAAATACATCATGTCAGGGCAGTAACCAGAGCCAGGTAGTACAGTGCGCTATGTTAGAGGTGAGGGAACATTAAGCATTAATCCCCACCTGACACTAATACTTGATGTATGATTGACCCTGAAGCAGGACACTGCACATTACAATCTGGGCCATATGGCAAGACATTAGCCCTTCAACCCTCCAGCAGGATAATCTCTCCATTCTGGCAATGCTTTTTCTTCACAGATTTCTTTGCACAATAATTGCATGACAGTATTAACGTACTGGGACAGATTTAGAACGCCCTGCGTCACTGCATAGAGGAGGGGCTTTTGCAAGAGGAAGTAAGGAAACATAATCTGTGATCAAAGAAGCCATGCACACGTCCTGTACATAACCTCTGGTATTCACTGATTTATCTTTTGACACAAACGTGATATTTCTTGTTATGAAGAAGCATAATAATAAACACATAAAATATAAACTGTGGGGAAGAAAATAATACCTTTAAAGAAAATACATATTTTTTCAACTTTAAAGGACAAGTAAGTGTAGCTAGCTACAGTACAGTACATATTTGGAGATTTATACAACTGACAGAATAAGGGGGTATAAAAACAAAGTGCTTCACATAGTAGTGTGTTTAAAACAATCCAATTATCTGACGCTACCCTGGGAGTTCACAAGGCACAATAACTACTCTGGCCCCTGTATCTCCAGAACAGCAAGCCCACTGTTCCCCTGCAACCTCCCTGTCCCACACTCATAGAGCCGTCCCAAAATGACTATAACAACCACATCACCCCCCACCAAGCAATACACACACACCACAGCTACCAATCCCCTGGAGCTGCACACACACCCAAATACACACACCACAAACACATGCATAAACTCACCACCACCATCAAGCTGCCCCCCCAAACCCCTCAATCCCCCAACCCTGAAACACTAGTCTTCCTGCAGTGGAGAGTGGGTGAAACCTCAGCCCACTCCGTTCCAACCCCAGCTAGTAATGAACAAATTCACTGCGCATTACTCTGGACTTGATCTCTAGCAAAATAGTGCTGGAACAAACAATTTGGTTTGTCAACACCTTTCTCTGGACTCCTCCATCAATGTCAGGGGTCCAAATTTAAACGGCAAAGTGCATTTGACTGCAGGACCCTGAGCTGATTAGACTTCCCAGCTCAGCGAATTGCTCCAGACAGGACGGCAGCTCTGATTGCTAACCCGGCTTGAAAATAGTCTCCGCTGCCCGGGATTAGCATGAATATTTTGATATAGATCGATAAGCAATCTCCACTCCATAAGAAATGCCAGCAGCCTTCATTTGGCTGATCAAAGGCACATCAGCCAGTGGGCGACAGCTGGCTATTGTTTTTCAGCCAGCGCTCTGTTGAGAGAGTGAATCCATGGGAGGGATCCCCAAGCACGGCTCCGCTACTCTTCCCACCTAATCGTGGAAACAATCACTGCTTCACAGGATCCCATCTCCCAGGGATGGACCCAGTCAAATAAGGGAGGCAAGAGGGCCTGACCGCAAGGGGACAGAGTTCATTACTGCTGTGGTCTCAAGCCGCTTGGACACCGGGTGCTGATGACCCGGAAGTAAAGGCAGGGTCAGCAATCTATCTGTTTACCTTTTCTACACCTAAACGTATTTCATTGGATTAGACACTAGACTGACCAAGGGGTTGAGGTTGATCACCCCTCTGGTGGGCAGGAGCAAAGCGAACGGCATGGGAATCTTTATGAGATCTTTTTTTTTTTTTTTAGGGGGAGCTCAAAAAAGTGGACAGGGGGGGTTATTAAGTAAAGAGATACACAGAATCATACACTGTGGCGTCATCAGCAGGCTTTCATCTGTAATCCTAAAAACCTGCATATATATACAGCTGCCACTCTCCATATAAATGTCTCCGTCTTGCATATCCTTAACAAGATGGGGTGACTGGACTGATCACTCCCCTCACAACACTAACCCCACTGATTTGCCAGACCCCATAAAAGGGCGCAGGTGTGACCCAGGCGTTTAGTAGTTAACTTGCATGGAGTGAGACCACACGCCACTGACAGACTGGAAGCTCCCACACGGGACCAGTGTGGTAGGTTGAAAAAAAAAAAAACAACAACACAGGGAATAGTGCACCAATTGTAAATTGCAGGTTTAATTCATTAGGAAGTGTCACTTTATTCTGGGGCAGCCCAAGCAGGCCGATTAAAAGGTGGTAATCAGGATTAATTAGGAGAATATATATGTGAGGATTAGCAGGCCTATCCCCTACATGGCCCGGCAGCTCACTCTTATACCTTGCATCTCTCTCTCTCTCTCTCTCTCTCTATTCTGTATTCCTGCATTATTCTATCTCTCCCTGCTGGTGAGAATTCAACTCTGCTGCCCTCATCTTGCATTGTTCTCTCTCTGCCTCCCCAGCTCACCAGTCTCTCAAACTCTTTTTTTTTAGTCTCACGACATTTATGATAGTTGCTTCGACAACTTCTACATGCTTGACATTGGTGATAGGGGATTCTGAGTGAACACTTCTGGGACTTTTATTTTCTCAAAAATGGTAACAAAGGCTGTACAGTACATGTCATGAGAAGCAAACTGCAAATTGCATCAGTAACCACCACAAAATATTTCAAAAATCATTTTCTGATTTGATTTGTTTCTATTTAAAAGACCTCTCTTTTTTTTGGCATGTTTCCATTTTATTTATTTTTTCCCACCACTGGAGCAATTTAATGGGTCAAAAGAGTTGAATCTGGAACAACTGTGGCTGTATTATATCAATTTAATCAACAATCTTAAGTATTAATTAATTCATTTACAGCATTCAGTTAAATGAAGCACTATACCTGCTGGTGGAGAACCGCCAGAAAGATGCAGAAGAACAGATGCATAATGGGAGACTTTTACACTAACAACCACTTGATGTCATCACAAATTTCACTCCGCTCCCCTCTGGCCAGATTTATTACTGAAATCTTCCAAACTCCTGGTTTATCACAGTGTTTATATTATTACTTCAACATGTTTCAGTTAACATAACCTTGAATCACTGCAGTTCAAGTGCAAGGATGGGCTGTTTTGTTTGCAGTGCAGGCCCATCATTGATGTTAGCAGATGATGCATGCCCTGTTCCTTGGCACAAGCTCAGACCAAATCTTTCATCCTCAAGTGTGGTCGGGGCGGCCCTCAACATTTGAGCTTGAATATAAATTCAATAAACAGGCTTTATTTTCATTTTGGTTCGATGAGAAAATAATAAAGTTGGCAGCACAGCTCAGAATCTTGTTCAATCTATGAGCAGGAGTTAAGATCTGGTGTTTGGTTACAGGAGGTTGACTTTGAGGCGGCCTCTTTTGAGAGCAGAATGGCTGAATATAGACAAGGTCAAAACACACATAAAAAGCGTCAAGTGCTGTCCGGCAGACAACCTCACATTCAAGCCCATTAGAAATGACATGTCACTGCCAGGACTGAAGTGATCCGACCACACAGGATGAGCAAAGTCCAAGCTCATGACAAAACTGTCCATGCACATCTGTAACATTTGTAGAGAAATATAAATAAAACAAATCTGCACTACAGTTCATAGATGTTACTGTTAGCTGAACTTAAATCAGCAGAGAGACTTCGACAGGCACTAAACAAGTCAGGAAGTGTCTACTGGATGCAATCAACAGGGATACATTATAAGCAGTTTAGATATTTCCTCCTCATCCAATACTTACAAACACAGTTTACTTCACTGTGCAATTTAATGATTTTTGTAGATCTGAAAACAGGTTTGGGTGAAGCTGAGGACTTAAATAATAGCAGGAGTGGTATTGAACCTCTTCGAGGAAGATCAAATGAAGCTTTCATTAGTTTAGTACTGCGCCGGGGCTCATTGATGACTTGTCAGACAGTCTTCCCTTCAATACGCAGCGAGAGGCTCTAAAAATCATCCTTTTACTGAGCCCTCTCAGCTGTAAATTCAGCCTGGCTCAATACTGCGCCACCCTCCCCCCCCTAAACCTCCATTATTTCTTACCATGGATTAACCCTATGCTGCTGATCAAAAGGAAGCTTCTCCGTGTATCTGCTCAGACCTAGACCCGTCCATCCATTAGACACTCATAATGAAATCTTCAACTTATTATTATGGAAAAATCCATTGTTTGTCCACAGGTACCACATTTAGTGGGAGAGCATGATCTTCCGGAGGATTAAGGAAATGCTTCAGGGGGTTTTGCTGCTCTTCAGGGGGAGGGAGGGAGGGGGGGGGGTGTGTGGGGGGGGTGCCGGTGGTGGGAAAGGGGAGGGGTGAGACTGCCTAACAAAATCAAGGGTCTTATGCACCTTTTGTGGGGTGAGACTGTTTCCAATTAAGACAGCATGAGCCGCACAATATCACATTGTCACGCAGTAAACAGAGCTCTGCTTCCCACAGAAACAGGATTGCATCCCTCTTTAGGGGCTAATGACTGTGTCACTGTCCTATTTTCCTGCACTGTCTGAACAACTTAATACAGACATAACCTGAACGAGCATTAAGGCGCGCTGAACTAGCATGAGATACTGATCATATTTAGTGTGTTCAAGAGTTGACCTGTGCATGACTACAATCCTTACTCATTCTCATTGCATTAGGCTGCCCTTGTGTTTGAAGTGTACTTACAGTAAATATGATACATACACGAGAGCTAAAAGCTCTACATAAAACTGTCCTCAAAGTGCATATTAACCCATCTTTGTTTACAAGAGACAAGTTGGAGAAAAAGACAATTTGGCACAATGGCCATAAAACGCCGCTCCACATCTCACTGGCATGCAGACACACACACACACACACAAACGCACACCAGCGCACACTCTGCAGACATAACGCAGACACGAGGCTAAATCACTTGGGACGGGAGCATTTAAGACGGAGTGTCACATTTCTATGTAATAAATAGCAGAGATTGATTTGACCTCCCAGCCAGGTCTTGCAGTTTACTTATACACAAGTTAAGAAAAATGGAAGCTGTCCCTCTCTGGGGATCCCTTGGAAGGAAATCAGATAGCCTGTTGTGGGTTTAAGGGCTGCAACGGTCCAGCAGTGTCAATATGGCCCTGCTATCAGGCGGCCTAACTCTCCACCAGCTTCTACAGCAAGATGAGAGGATCAGAGAGGAGCGAGCACCACACATTTCTAGCTGTTATTGCAGCAGTGGCTTCAGAACAGGGGGCTGAGGAAGGTCAAAGGGTTTCTGTTACTGTCTCTAATGACGACACACATTTGTTTTGCATTATTCACTAACAATTACCACCATCCCAATATTGCAAATTTAGCTTCTTTTTTTTTTACCACCACCTTCTTTTAGAGGGCAACAAACTCACTGGATTTGTCATCCATTACAGAGGCTGAGTGAATCCATCGTCAGAAAATATTACAGTGAATTTGCAAAAGATCCATCCAAGGGTGGGACATGAGAGCAGATACTACTGTAGCAGGTGTTAAGAAAGATCCCGGTATGGAGCACATCAGCAGAAGGCAAATGGTTTCTTCCTCTTTACAGCAGATATCTGCAATCTTAAACAGGGGGTGATGTCTCTGTGAGCATTTACAGTGACATAAGGGGAGGAAATTGCCTGAGACACAGGGCAAAAATGTATATACGTCTGGCACCCAGCTGTGGGACAAAGCTCCTGAAACACGCTGTCTGCAATACTGTACACCACACTACACACACACAACAATGTCCGGCTGCCTTTACACTGATCTAAGCCACACACCTGTCCCCCTCATCTCCTGAGAATACTGCATAGGTTAGATCGAACATACCATTAAAGACACAACAGAGAAGCATAACGGAGAAAGTGGTTCACATGAACAAGAGCGGAAATACACAGAAGCTGTTCCCATACTGCAACATGTGGTGCCCATAAACCCCACATCCTATTTAGAGTAATTATATTGCTACAGCCACATGAATTATCAATGACGCAACATGTGTGACAACATCTTCAAAATATGTCAGCCGCAGCAAACGGGAGCTAACGTTTCAGATGACTCCAGTTTCCATTACAGGCTTAGTGAGAGATAAAACTACAGCTGAAGAATATGATTGATGAAGTAAAACATTGACAGAGTTATCTACGTTTCGTCTGATAAATACCAACTGGACACGCACTCTCACCAAATCATATAGCACTACTCCTAGACGTACCTGTGCTTGCACACCTCTGGCTAAGCATGTATGTGCACATTGGCAGGATGCACAAAAAACAAGTTCATAGTGGATCAAAATGTCAAAAATATACATTTTCTGCCGCTTTATTCAACAAAGACTTATAGCCCCGATACATGAGAAATAATGTATGTCTCTTTCATTTCGAGCGCATTTTACACGCCATTGCAGGAAATGCTGGAATGCTGTGAACACATTAGCCGCTATTGACTACCCAGCTTGCCTTCCTCTCAGCACTGCAGAACAGAGAGAAACCAGCCAGTGATGAACGATGGCAGCACAGTCAATGAAAAATCAACTGGGAAGCACAAAGCTCTTAATGCTCAGCCATATTGGCTGCTGACGGGAGCAAATAACATCAGCATAGCACTTACAGAGACCAATCATACATTTCCACCACCAACGACACAGGTTCTGGACCGCAATAAATTCTTTCCCCTGATTAAACAGTAAATCCTGCATGCCTATCAGGGTCCCATTAAGTGGGGGGCCGCTTTCAAAAACATCATTAATCAAGCGAGAGATATGGCGAGAAATATCAGTCATCGATTGTAACTGCTTATGACAGTTTACACAGCTTTATATCTGCAGGGAGTGCTCACTGATCTATCAATTACCAGCAGCCCTTACCGCATGCTAATTGTGCATTTTCCCCTCTAATGCATTTGCACTGTTATCTTATAGGCTAATGAAACCAAACAAATCAATAAATATAAATTATACATGCAAAGATGTACTGCTGTGAACATAAAGCCTCTAATTAATTGCACTTGATTAATTTATATACTTTAATTATCTCTCCTCGCTGCAGATGGCATAAATATCTGGACAATCTGCTTATTGCTATGTCAGTCATAAAACGGCAGACGCAGTGAAACTATTAGGTGAGGCTAGCTTTGTCACTGGAAAACACACAGTTGCTGACATAAAAAGGCCTTGCCCCTGAATAATTTAAAGAGAGCAAATTGCCAGACAATGCAGGGGCTTGGGATTGTTGTAATTTCTATGCTCGTTTGTTATGCTGAGTAGTATGTCCATTTTGCATGAGCAGAGCAAAACTCACCGCTACATTTTTAGTTACCATTCTTTATGTCCTTCCCCTAAATGGTTGGTCTAATACATTTCGGCAATTTCTCTGTACACATTTACAGCAAAGCATTTGTGTGTAAAGTGCAACTGAGCATCAAATAATGGACATCCATATCTGTTGGCACTCATCTGTGTGATATGCCTGCAGAATTTCTAAAAAGTTTCTCTGCAGCCAAGTTTCAATCAAGTCATATTACTGAAGTGAAAAACAATTCTGACATTCCTAATTTTATCATTAAGCCAGTGTGAGTGTGTGTATGCTATGAGTTGTGGGTGCTTCTGTTTAAACTCTTAGTTAATTGGTAAACAGCCTGTTAGCATTGTTAGCATTCCTTATTTAAATCAATTGCTGCATAGCCACAAGTTCTAAAATGTGAAGCTTGAGAGAAAAATGTAGGCTATCCTTGAATGTCAAACCAAGTTTAAGGGACACAGTGGGACAATATTACTTGTGTCTGTTTAAATTTAATACAACCACATTGAATAGCAGTGGTATGATAATGCAATGGACTGCAGAAAGTAGAAAGTTAACTATGAAGCAGAGTTAGCCAAATAACTTGCCTTCCAAGGGTGCATGAGGGGAAAGATAGTGAGGCTTCTGGGGGTTTACATCTTGATGCTGCTAATGAGGGTGTTTTTAGTATAATTACCCCAACAGGGTGCTTGGCAGTATAATTACCAGAAAGACATTACAGAGGAACATTAGTGTGTCCAGGTACAGTAAATATGTCGAGATACAGGATGACGAGGTCTGCTCTTTTTCTGAAGCCGGGTCTTTTCTAAACAAGCTTTTATTTTTTGTGCAGTGGATAAAATTACCATTACAATATAAACTTGAAACAATAACAAGTTCCCTGATAATGCTTTACTTATAAAGAGTTCTAAATTGTGGACCTACAAAATGGTTGCATGTGAACATTTAAATGTGGTCAGTCCAGTTCTTAGATGTGTGGGGCCCTTTTTTTTTTAAATGCCAGAGTCAAGTGGGAGTCCAAACAATCACAATTTTACGACTGAGACTCAAACTGCAGCAAATCAGCTGCCCACAGTAGAATGTACTTTATGAAGTAAGCATATACCTAGCAGGGATGTCTAGCACTTTTGTGTAGGCGACTCCAGACATATAGTTTAGACCACATAAATGCCACAATGTCTGTAAAATCACCTGGACTTTTTGGCCCCAACTTCAAACATTGCCTGTGCACTCTATTTACCCTAAAAGACCTTTAATGTGGTCAGGTTGTTCAAAAAAAAAAATCATAGGTGGATGTGTGGCATCTGAATTGGGTATAATGTTGAACCACATTACTGTTTCAGATCAGCCCTCTCCTACTGTCCAGTTGAAGTTGTAGAGTTTCCATCGTGTGTTGAGTAAAGCGGTGGTGGACTGGGGAAAAAAACCTGCGGTTCACACAGGATGTCTAAACTAAAACAAAAAGTCACGTTTCTCAGCAGATGGACCCCGTTGACATTTATAATGAATATCCTTTCATTAGAGAATGAGATGCTGAGGGTTGATGTGTCAATATACAGTGTATCACCTTCCCATTCCTCTCTTCCTTTGCCTCACGTTTTGTCCTTGCACTTGGTGTCTTTGTGTGCTGTAAAAGTCTAAAAATAGTCAATGTTAAGTTTAACTCTACTTTCCTGTATTTGGTTATTAAATTGACTGATTCAAACATAGCTCCTTTTTTCACCATACACCACAACAATATAAACAGAATTTGGGGAGAGAAACACTATTTCTCAGATATTGTGTCTTTACTCTATCTTCCCTCCCCTCCAAGCAAAGACTTTTAATCATCCCGATATGATTTAGTCACTTTTAAACAATAATGATCATGGACAGAGCGTCATTTGGGAGGAGGTGATCAATCAGAGGCTCATTCTGCTTTAATTCATGTAGATGCACACCTAATACTCATTACAAAGATGCAATTTCCAGCCAGTCAACATTAGATTAATGGGGAACCGTCTCTCCTAGTGTGTCTTTGCACAGTGCCATGCCTCCAGCAGGATAGATGACTTTCATACAGACAGACCGAGTCCACAGGCTCATATATTTAATAGACACGCTTATGACAAACTGATTATTCAACAATTCACATTCAACATATTCATCAGAGAGCAGTCAAAATGACACAGAGCAGACATTTGATAATTTTATTGTCTTGGTCTGACATAATTACAGGATATGTGTCAAATGTTTCCATCCAAAATCTTTTCAGAATAACCTCAAGTTCCTAATTAACTCAAATATTTAATTTGTTAGTAAAGATTAGACAACGTGTTTCACCCATATATTTGTTTATTTACGTACGTGTGTGTGTTGTGATTATTTTGTGTATCTTATTTTACTATATGGACAAGTTTACATTTTGAATTGTTTTTATTTAGAGGGAGTCTGTTTTTTAAAACATTATTTGTTTTGCAAATCCCTTTGTGTGAAATGTGTTTGAGTTTTCTTCAGTTCCTCAAAAAACAGAAAAAGTAGTTTGATGCTTCTGCTTTTTTGAATCTAGTACAAAGGGTTTTTCAAATATCTTCTTATGGAATGACAGAACCTTTTACAACACCAGTTTATAATTCAGAATAAAGAATTATGTTTGTTGCCCCAGATATAAAAGTCACTATTACACTGAAGTATTTAAGATCTAAGAACCATTTATATCAAAATGTATCCTTGTGTGTGTGTGTGTGTGTGTGTGTGTGTGTGTGTGTGTGTGTGTGTGTGTGTGTGTGTGTGTGTGTGTGTGTGTGTGTGTGTGTGTGTGTGTGTGTGTGTAACTTGTCTTTTAAAATAAAATGTATTCACTTACAGTATGGTCCTTGCTGTTATTTTTCATGAAAATACTCAATTGCTTAGTGTATATTTTGCTATGTGGAATTAGCAAAGATCAATCAATTTTACAGTAATTTATTTCTCCATTCAACAATTTCTATAAAGTGTCCCTCTGTTCCCAGTGACCAGTGGAATCTTCCTCAACTGCAAAATTAAGTTGAAATTGTACATTACCCACTTTGATAGGGACAAAAGAAAAAAAAAAAAAAATTGTTAATCAAGATGAAAAATCACAGCACACAAAGTATTTTACACACCTGCAGCGTTATTTGAAAATGTGATTTTTCTGTTTGTTAGTGAGTAAAGGATTCAAAGAAAGAGAAAGATCAGGTGTGTGAGAATCTACTGGCCAATACATTCTATGAATTGTGAGACTGAATAGACACTTGTTGACTTTAATTGTCATTTTCCTGCTGCAGCTTTGATTTTCCCTCATATCAGCCGAGGCTGGTGGCATGGCTGAGGGGGGGCGGGGGGATTACAGCATGGGGAGAGGCTGTCCTGAAGAGCTCCAGGTGGCTGGAGATGAGTGTGTTGGAGTTGAGTCTGCCCTGGGCTATGTCACACTGGCTGTGGGTTGGACCAGCATCCCTGCCCATGGCCCTCCCCTTCCTCTCGACTATATCCTCCTCCCTCGGCAGGCCCAGCCATCCATCCTGCATTAATTGGGTTTGGTGCTAGAATCCTCCTGTCACAGCACACGCTCACGTCCAGCCGCCAGCCGTAAAGACAAGCATGTTTAGCGCAACAATTATGATAATTGCTGCAGAGCACTCAGCTAAGGGAATAAGCAAATCTGATTAAGGGCCCTTCTGCATGATCAAATATTAATCTGGTGTGTCTTCACTTTGACCTGGCTTGAAACATAAGAAGCTCTTATGGTCTTATGCATTAACAGATTTGCACAGGCTGAACTCATAGCAACTAATAATATTGGACATGCAAGTCTGAAGAAATCTTCTGGGAACAGAATCCACTTACAATAAAACTAAATAAAAATAGCATGGATTATAATCAAACTAAGCTTTATGACGACTCACTTACCTCTAATTACTAATGACAGTAAACACCTATAACGATGAAAATTCTCAGAACCGCCTGTTGGATTGGACTTAATACAATGTTGGTCTAAACCTTTTACTGAGGCTTGTTTCTGCTATAAACAGCTGATCACAGACACATGCAAAAGCCCACCCTACTTTCTAAATACATAGAAAACAGACAACCCGACCGATTGATAGATAGAAAGAAGATTTTATCCATTCCTTCAATTATTTCATTCAAGATAATAATTTTAAGAAACATCAAGTCTTGGTCTGATTTTTTTTTTTTTTTTTGCACAAATTATTCAAACACCAGATATGTTTCGACATACAACTAAAGTGTCTTCATTTTTTACAGCTGCATACTTTAAGAACTATAATATAAATAGGGTTAATAGTGTCAAATTAAATTTATAACCCTAGATCCTTGTGTGACGGGGAAATAAACATGAAATTCCTCAGTGAACTGACAAGACGCTGCTTTTCGAAAAACAGTGCCTGGGAAAACCAGTAAAAGTTTTTGCCTGAAGTTTGTCAGTTTCTGCCAAAACCTTGTAGTTAATCACTGTCAAAAAATGTGATGAAATGCAAAATTAAACTAGATGATGATCAGATGCTGCTTGCAGTCATATTGTCATTGTTTTTTTTTTAAACATAAACTGTACTAGAAAATTAATTTAATTAAAACCAAACATCCCACATTAGTTAACAAATCAATGGTTTACCATACACTCCAGTCTACAGTAGAGAGCAAGCAATGAACCAGACAGCAACTGGCAGTTTAAAGGAGATTAGAATGATATTAAATCAACACAAATACCCAGTATTTAACAACACAAAACAGCTTGTAAGAATCATTGGATTATGAATCTGGATTACATCTCTATGCCCTCATTGCTGAGAGACTAGGCCTATGGGAGGGGGGGAGGCTCCAGATGACCTAATCTACTTACAAAGCATATTTAACTCACTATGATTTATACATAAGATAAGGCTTATTCCAAGGTCAAATCTTAATTCAAAACATATTGTTTACTCTGTTGGGCATTAGAGCAACAGATGTCTGCTGCCCACCGCTCCCCAATAAATACATTTCAGGATGAAAATAAAACAGTGGAACTGTGAGATGAGTGCAGGCAGCATATGTAATGGGCAAGGGATGTGAATCTGAATAATGCAAACCACAGGACACACCAAATAACATTAATACAAACAGTACAGTACTTAGCTGTATACAGGAGCAGTGATGGGCAACTTTCAGAATACAAAGTGAGTCCTGCAAAATCGAAACATTAAACTAAACAACATAAACTGATATGGGGATTTCTAATTAGATTCTAATTAGATTTCTAATGAAGTGTACAAACTTTATGACTAAGAATGTAAAGGCTATCATGGTGCTTAATGAAATTTTAATGCATGCACTTACACCAGCTCTGGATTCTAGGAATCCAACACGCGCTCCGAGTTCAGATCTTTGGAGAATGGTTTCCAAGCATGTGATTCTTTTAATAACAAAATGTAATTTCATTTTTAGCTTGTTTTTATAACGGACTCTCTAAAGTGATGCACAGTGAACCACTGATGCCTGATTCAGAGCATAGTACTGTGAAACAAGTCTATAGCTGTTTGTGAGAATGATCCTTCCTAGCTAATATGAGATTAACCCAGATGCTTTGCTCAAGAATAAAAACACACTCACTGCTAACTTGATGATACAGTACATGCACAGAAATGCCAGAGAATGACAGCAGGCTTATAGCAAAAAAAAAAAAAAAAGTAAAGTTTAAAAAAAATAAATAAAGCTATACTTAATACAATTCTTAAATATTTAGGTGGGCAGACATATAGTGAGGCAGAGTATTCCATGAACCCAACATTGTGTTTTGCAGTGGGGAAACCAGAGCAATCTGAGGAGGCTCACAGATAAACGATGAGGAACAAATTCACAGAAAGAGAAGAAGAATGCTATCTCTTATCCTCAGGACTTTGATGCTGCTGAGACATGGAATACATTCATATACAGAGCACACATAGGTAAGATAAAATAAAGTATACTTAGAGGTTTGTTTAGTTTTTAAAAAATAATAAAGTCACTTTTTCTGCCAATACAGTAATCATAAGGGAAAAGATTGTCTTAAATTGTCTTGAAATTGGGAGCCCGAAAAGTAAATAATCACAACACTGTTTTCGCCAACTTTCCATTACATTAATAGTAGATGATAAAATGAGGTCTTTGTCTCTGTTGCGGAAGTAGTGACAGCAGAGACAGGCGCAGTGTGAACTGCTCAACTACTGTAATACTAACCGACACACAGACACAGCAACCAGAGCATCAGGGCCAAAAAACACCAGAAAGTAACTATTAAAATTGAACTAAAGAAAATCAGAATGACACCCGTGCCAAACCTAGAGTAGGATTTATTTTTCTATGTTTCTATATTAAATATTCTGATGGCAAAATAAAATACTGATAAGCTTCAGATTAAAAAAGAGTATTGAAACAAACTCAGTTCCACTGAACGGTTTAATCATTATTATACATGATCAGTGCTCATGGGATCCCACCCTGTTACTTGACTGCAAGTAACCATAGAAACGAAACTAATGCTTTACACTATGTTAATGGTTAAGCTCCCTTACAATTAAACAAACACCGTTGAGCCAGTGATGATGTTAGCCAAACAAGTGAAAATGGGTAACAAAATCCTGCATTCTTTTGTTTGTTTTTTTGTTGTCTATGGTAATTGACAATAGTAGTAATGATAATAATGTAATCTGGATACTATTCTTTGCGACTGCCCATCTATTGTTGTTTATAAACAGGTATATGGTTTTGCCATATTACTCTGTGTAAATATAAATCAAGGGAATTTAATTAAATAAATTTTTCATGTTGTGTCTCTTTTTTGATGGAATAATAGTTGTAAATCTATTGAAGTGACACAAAATCAGCAGTGAGCTCATGTTTGGCCAGAGGAAAACAGAGTGTTAGTCTTCTCTGAGTGGAGCAGACCCTACTACTGTCAGCCTGCGGTCATTCCACAGCCCAATCTAAACACTGAAATAGGAGAGGAGATTGAGTATTTTCATGGCACGCTGCATTGCACCCTGACGCCACAAGACTGGCCAGTGTTAGAGTGACCACAGCTCATCTGGCTATATAGGAGAAGGTCAGTTATCCTTCCTGGACGCCTGAGGAAGAGTGACAGGCAGCGTATACTTTCTGAACCACGTGTGAGCATATGTGAACAGAAGACTGCTTCTCTGCTATCTATGTCTCTTGTTCTGTCCTCTTACACAATTGAATTATAGCAGCACCCCTCTAATTCTGAACAGTTCCCAAAGATTTAATATGCCACTGGAATTTGATATATGACTTAATTTAGATGGAAACCTCATGACATGCAGCTTGTGACTGACTGTTGAAACTGTCATTAACTCTTTGTGCGCATATTAATACTTTTGGACTGGATCAGGATCAGAATGTATTAAATGTTATTAAATAGTATATGATCACAATTTTCATAAACAAAAGTGCAACACAGACCATTATTTGCTAGTATATTTGTAAATCAATGGGATGATTATTATGCTATATTTTTGATAGACTAATTGGTGATCAAAACTGTGGAAGATAATCAGCCGACAACATTTGTGTCACGGTTAAATTTGTGTTGCAGTTAAGATATATGTAAATATGCACACAAAAAATCTCATAAACCAACAGTAAAATAAGCAATATATATAGCCATTTAAACATTTTTGAAACTCACCCTAGTTTCAGTGTGTGAAAAACATTTTTTACATTTTTTATCATGTCAAACAAATAGTTTGAGATGGAGATTTAAGAAACACTAATTGTTATAGATAGTGAATGGTTGTATGTAAGCAATCCCCTTGACTGAGTTCTCCGTAGAAAATGTTTGTTTGGTAAATATAGCAATGATACTTGCAAACAATAATAAAAACGCCATACGCTTTATTCCTGCTGTTTGTGTTTTCCTTGTAACTTTTAGAAAGAAAGCACTTGAGGGCCAGTTACTCATTTGCATAGAGAAAACATCACATTGAAATTTTAAAATATTCCAATTGTATCAACATTACTAAAATATGAACAACTGTGGTATTAATAATTATGAATATGATAATTATTAATATTCAATTCTGTAATCAGTGGACGTGTGCTGCTACAAGTGGCTGAGGTTTATTTCCACTTTGGTGCGCATGGAGCCCAGGCAGGTGCATGCAGCCCACCGTGGGATATCAGGTATCCCCTTGGCCTAGGCCTCTCCCATTTGTCATGGTGAATGAGTGGTCTGCCTGACTGCACTTTCTCATTCCATTTCCTCCCAGGTTGCGCTGAGGCCCTACCACCCACTGTACACTGTCATTTCTTTAACCCCCTTTTCCATTCACATGAAGTGTGGGCAATAATGCTCTCTCACATTCCTCCTTTCAATAGCTTACACGCTACGGTCCCCCACCTCTACTACCCCCACCCCCCACCCCTCCAATCCCCTCTACACACATGAACACACACACACACACCTCTCTTCTCGTCGTCAGCCTACACCTCCCCTAATGGTGTGAAAAGCAAATAATATACATTTGACAAGTCACAGGTGTTCTACAAAAAGGCTGACTTGATAGCAATAATGATAATAATAATAATTAAAAGAACTCCAAAAAAGTTGCAAAGGGAAAGCCTTTAATTAAATATAATTAAAATACTTATTTCAAATAAACGTAGCAATGACATCAACATAAGCTACAGTATTTCTTCAACTGAAGACAACAAGACCCTGGTAGATGCTCATAAGCTTAATTATTAACCTCTTTACAAGAAATTCAGCATGCTCTCTCCTCTCCCTCTCCTCTCTGTCCACTTATAAAGAAAGATGTTTAGTGCTGCTCTTACTTACATCCATAATGCCTCCCACCATCCATGCTAGCTGTGATATTTGGCCCAGCCATCCTACCCACCATGTTCCACAGCAATAAAAGCCCCAACACTGAGCCCACCGGCACCCTCTCTGCGACTGTAAGAGGCAAGTGGAATGGAAAACATTATCTGTTCCAACTCAAAAAGGGGAAAAAAGAGGTAGAGCAAAAGTAAGGGTAATTGCAGAACACCCCAAGCTCATCCTATAAAGAAACGTTGCCTCTTTTCTTTTTTTTCCCCCTTCAAAAAGAAAACCAGGAAATCTCCACTTATTTCAACAAACATTTGCCTCAACTCAGGAACTAAGCCGGACTTTTTTTTTTCTTTTAAAAGTGTGCGGTGCATGTCTGTGGGAGATCAGGAGAGCATATGTTGTCTAGCTCCACTATAGGAGCAATGTGAAGAGACTGCAGCACCATCTGCTGGCAAAAAAAGAGAGCCTTACAAATGAATGAAAGAAGCAGGGAGGGAAAGTTTGTGAGAAGTTAGCAGAAAGATGAGTCCAGGGTGAGCGCTTCAGGCTCAGTACTCACATGGGTCGTTCATTATGCATTAGTGATGCAGCTCGGTGCTTTGGATAAAGACACCTACATTGCTGAAAAATGAAGAGCCACACAGTGAGAATTAGCACTGTAGTGTATGTCAGCATCATAACTCAACTTCAAATTGCAAATCACTGACTTGCAGAGGCAAAAGTTCATGGAGGCCTCTTCCTCAAATCACATTCATAACTTTGACCACGACACATATAAACAACCTTTTTCGTTCTTGCCCTCATTTCCTTCAGTGGATCTCTTGAACAACTAATAACGAGTTAATCAGCCTGATTGCACATTCATCACTGTGATCTGTTTCTTTTTTTCAGCTGACAAGGGGAAGCATGTTTTACTTGGGAAATGAAATATTTAGTGACCTGTTCCTTTTGCCCTTACACTCGAGACCGAGGCCTTACAGCTGAGTAAACAAGAGGGCTGCAAGTGGACAGGTAAGAACCAGCACCAACCAATAAAACCACTGTTACCCAGGACACACGGTGCACAGTTAAACATTTTAAATATAGTCTTCTCAAGCAAAAGAGTAAAAGAATCTTCAGAAAAAAAGAGTGAGAAATCCAGAAACCCCCTTTTACTTTCCTCCATTTAAATAAGTGTCTAATTAAGATTACATTTAAAGCGTAAATAAGTAATCTTCAGAGAAGATTCAGCTGCATATTTATAATAACCTGACATTAACTTCCTCTATTATATATGTTATGTGTTTACATGTCAAATGTCGATGAATTTTACACTACAATTAAATGGCAGTATGTAAAAAATGAGAGCAAGTGTAGTTCATGAAACGCTGCCATTAGTGGCTGCGAGTACAAAGATGTGCAGGGAATAAATGAACTATCGGAGGCCCCTAAAAAGATGATAAAAAATCTTTCTTTGATATAAGCATGACCATCTGACTTGTTCCTAACCCTGAGCTCTTAACTTTACATCTTCCTTACTAATGGGCTTTGCAAGGTACTGAACATTTTTTATGTCAGCAAGTTTGGTCTTAATACTCTTGATGTGGTCAATAAATGGATATATGTGTTATACTAGCGTGCAGAGTCCCTCAGCACGGAAACACATCCAGAAGCAATTCTACTGTAGTCATCCTCAGTAAACCCACATCTCATACTTCAACAGCCAAAGAACTTAAAAGAGAATTAAGATCTTTACTTGGGGTATATTCAGCTAACTTCAAAGACTGATATGAAAACCAACAAGAACAGAGAGCTCAGGAGGCGTTGGGAAAATGAGAAGAATCGATAACTTTGAGAAGTGAGTGGGGAATTATGTAAATGTATTATTCAAAGTTAGGAATATATCTAAACATACCTTTTTTCCTGCAGTAACACCCAACAACTAACTGGACCACATCACCTTGGAGATTAGGTGAAATCTGTTGCTTGAGCAGTGTTTGTATTACTGACTCATTGCTGAGAGGTAGTTTATGGGGCAGTAAATAGACAAAGGCATCAGGCGCATTGATGCATGTTAATCCTGAGGTGGTTGGATCCTTACACCCTCACACAAGCCGAATTCAATATCTCAAGCAACAAAGCTTCAATTTAACAATCAAGCATTTACCACAACCTGTACATATAACACCTGAAAACAATTTCAGGATTTAAAAAAGTAAAGTGCACAACTCAGATCTGTTGGGTGTGGGATGAGAAAACACCTTTTTTTTAACCATATGTTCACAGTCCCTGTTTAACTAAATATAACTCAATCATTTCTGTACATAATAAGGTGTAAGATACACCTGAGCCAGCACAATCTCAGCACCTGTTCACAACCACCTTTCCTAAGTAATAGGGTCTCAGTTTTTTTATTTGGTATTTAAAAAAATAAACAACTACTAAAAGGAAAATTCATTATGATTACCATCCTGAGCTTCTTTGTACAATTAGAAGTTAAGGATTGATGAAGATAGATTGGTTGTGCCTGATCAAAGTCTATTGAATTCTTACCTCTCAGCCATCCTCAAATGACCAGTCAGCACTAATGCACCCATATTGTGTCTATAAGTGTGAACTGATTTATATTGCTGCAAAGCATCCCCAAGACATTGAAAGAGCACCATTGGAACCCAATACCAATTATATATGTTTGTTTCTGGGGAAATGGCCACTCAGTGCATTGGATCAATGTCGACATCAAAGGTCAGAGCAATACATTTCTGCTGAAAAGTTAGTGTGCCATCAAGCAACTCATCTGCCAGCAAAGCTTCTCGTGACTGGAGGTGAGGGGCAATAAAGATGGACAGACAGGTTTATATACGCAATGGTTTCTAACAAGTACGATGCTTTCCTTTCCAGTTTGAGCATGGATAATGTAGTAATTGTGTGCAAAAACTGCCAAAGGCTATTTTTTTTTACCACGAATACAGTAAATGTACCTGTAGGGTAAGTGTACCTATTAAGCCCACCAAATCTGCTTTTCAGCCATTTTTAATATATACCACCCCAATTTAAGTGAAAACATTTTAGTTCAAATGATAGTCTAATGTCTAATTTGAAGTGTCAATCATTCATTTATACCAATTTTTAATGTTTTTATTGTTTAATTTGTCAAAATATACCAAAAATCTGGCATGGGCTTAATGGGTACTTAATGTACCCTTTAAGCCCATGGGTGTTCCAAATAAGCCCACTTCACGATTTGTTGATAAATACATATATATATTTAAAAATCTTAAAAATCCAAACTTATTCTATTAAAATATGTAATCTCTTAGCTCTCAATAGCTATTTTCATTTTGTCTCCACTCCTCTCCTCTGCCCTGTAAATGGCATTTGAAATAGGCATGATCTGCCTATTTGCTGTGTTGTCAACACAGAAAAAGCTAAACTTACAACATGTCTTCTTTGGAATGTAGCCAAAAAACTATTCATGAACAAAATAAAAATTAGAATGGAAATTACTCTTTAGTACTTAAGCTTTCAATATCTGTTGTCATTTTGTCTGTATCTCTATCCTACATTATACAATTGGCATTTACATTTGGCCAAATTTTCTGGTCCAGCCAGCTGGTTGAAAGTGTTTTTATCTAGATTTCTGAAGACCCAATGACTGAGAGAAAGACAGTTTACTGGTTCAATACTATTTTAAGGATAATAAATGAATCAATTTCAGTATTTACAACTAAACAAATAACTTTTTAAACGTAAAAACACATCTTAAATAGAAACAATTAATAAAATGAATGAATTGGCCGATGCAATATCACTAATATTTAAATTTGGGTATTTAATTATCTGAATTATGAAGCTGATTGATTAGGTGAGGTCAAACTTAGGCAGGAAAATGGTTCAAAAGTCAAAAGGAAGAAACTCTCCATTGAAACACAGCCAGTGGGCTTAATGGGAGCAGGTGGGCTTAAAGGGAACATCAGTGAATTACTGGTCAAAAATCAGAATATTTTTATTCTACACACATGACATTTAAAAACAACTACATGACATGAATCTATATAAGATGCACTAGCATAACATGAAAAGTATTAATTGATCATGTATTTAAGTAATTAGCTATACTCATTTACATCTGCCCTAAATGGTGTGATTTTTTTGCTACTGTCCCCTTTAAGCCCACTTGGTAAAAATGTTAATTAAAAAATACATAAAGATAAATATTCATATGTATTATCAATTTAACAATACAATAGGACATTCTGCATACAAAAATGTAAACTATCCATGTTTATCATGCTTTATGTCATGGCAATGAACAATGCTATGTAGTGGCTGTATTGATGCAGCATGTGGGCTGTTTGCTAGCATGCTAAAATGCATATTTTGAATTCAAAAGAAAAACTATTTCTAATTCTAGTAAAATTCTAACACATGTTTTATTTAAAGCACTAATCTCTTAAATGTTGGTTACAAATGAGTACTTAGCTAAAGTCGGAGTAGAAATATGGAATAAATATCGTTTTTTCAGGGCATCAAAATCACTGAAGTTTTTTTGCAACTTCTTCGGGAGCAGCAGGCAAATGTCACACAATTGCTTCGATAACTCAAGATTGACAAATCTGATTTGCTTAGAATAAAAAGTATAATTTATGTAACAAGCTGCTTCATTGGAAGAACCATGAACCAGCAAAAATGGTGATGTAGTTTTTTTTTTATTTGACTCAGAAGTCACAAGTGGGCTTATATGGTACGTGGGCTTAATAGGTACACTTACCCTATAACATTAGCAATGGAAGAAAAGCAGACCATGTCTGAGCCTTCCTTGAATGGGAGGCTTTGATAATGAGGCAATAATCATGGGAAGCCTGGGTAGTCTTCTCCACAGAGCTCTAAACTGAGAGTACTGTAACCCTTCCCAAAGGAGCAGAGCTTATCGATATTCATATGCAAATCTCATTAAAGACCATATTAATTACCTGGTCCTGAATACCCCTGCTGAAACTAACACCTGGCAAGTCTGCAGAGAGGATATCCTTATGCAAGCATGCCTTATAGATTGTTGCTTTTTTTTATCCTTTTACTGCTCGTGTCTCTGAGGACCTTTGAATCCATATTAATTTCCTCTCTGGCAGTTATGTGGGCAGGGTATGAACTGTGCTATTTCACTTTTAATCTGTCTGTAATTTAGTAATGTGTAAACTAATTATGCAGCAATATTAATGTAATTGGTTCTGGGAGCTGTTCAAAAAAAATCAATGCGTTTGCAGAGAATGCAGTAAATTGCATTGGGTTATTATAATCATGTGTCAAGTGCTGATTATGTTATGAAACTAAAAAGTGGATGTCAGCCACAGGTCAATACAACCTAGCTCCATAAAATCTATGCCTTTCCATTCATTAATGTGAAAGGAGTCGGTGAGTACCATCCCTGCTTCCACCACTTGCTCTCCACCTCCTGTATACAGTATGCTAGATAGAGACGCTGGGTATATGACGCAGAATATAATACAATTATCTAGTGTCTTTTCTCTTGAAAATTATTCTCATCTGATTCACCGAAGAGGTATGGAAAAAAGAGTGATGAGTGATGAGAGACAACAAACGGATCAAATCGTAGACACTGCAAATCAAAAGACGGTCATGTACAAAAAAAGAAAAGAATTCATTGCAGCTGGATGAGAAAGAAGAGAATGATTGTCATCTAATTTTGTCTGATGTTTGAATCCACAGTGAACTCACAGAGTGAAAAAGTCAAAACAAAGAATTACTTTTAGGACTGCCAAATTCATTGGGTCATAAAGTCCCAGATGACACACAAGTTGCCCATAATAGCAAAAGGCTAAGATAATTAGGAAATCAGTTCCTATAAACAAAAAAAAACACAACAGTTTAAAAGTTTACACGAATGGAAATGGATTAGAATTCACTTAAACATGATACTTTGTTGTTTGATGAGACTGGCAAAGACTACTGTGAGACTGAACGATGCCTTAATGCAGCAGTGAGTGAGCTGACTCCACATCTCTGGTAGCAATTACAGCTGTCAAGGGTTATGATTGATAGCCTTTGTTTACAGTGTTTAAAAGGGGAGACAGATTTCAAAACATCATTTTGGTGTATACATAAATAATTGGGTTTAACCTGAATGCTAATCCGGAGTAAAGACTTTTGCAGTTGCCCCAAAAGGTTCAATAATCAAACAGCAATAACATTTCCCATCTTTACCATGAAATTATGTCCGTTTTATACACCCGCTCATACATCTTAACTTGACAGGTTGCAGCCAACTGTGACGATTACTGGAGGTAAATACAGTGGTTATGTCAAACTGTACATACTCATCAAGGGAGTGGTTTGGACTTTCCTCTTCTGAAAATGATTAAAATGAAACATCTTGAAAACACTGCATATGCATGTTTAACTGCTGACAATACGTAATCTTAGGAAAGCACACTTTCCAAATTGCAGGATGATTTCAAATAGAGGAATTTAATTTACCATGAGAACAAAATCTGTGTAAATCTGGTTTAGTTAGTTATATGCAGGAAACATTATGTTGAGGAATATCTGGAGACAACTTTTTCGTGGCTTTTTCCCTTGATAAAACAAACCAACTGTTTGAAAAATGTCTGCCTCGCTGCCTGATATGTCTCAGACATATTTGGCTGACACCAGAGTCAAAGAGTCAATTGAGGCTTGTATTACACAGGGGGGGCATTTAGATGAGACTCATTACCTCACTGTGAACAAGGAGTGCATCTTTCTGTGACTCCAGCAATGGATTTTGGTTGTTCTATAGCTGGCAGAGAGCCTTGAGATACGCCCACCCCCACCATCACCCTGTTTCTGTGTTCATGCTTCCACCCTTCTCCTCCTCGAGTGTGTACTACAATATAGAACGTTTCTAATACTGTGCATGCCAGGCCTAAAAACCTTTTTTTGTGTGCAAATAATTATGTGAATTAAAAAAAAAAGATCCAGTATATGTGGCATGGATGTATAGAGGAAAACAGATAGACAAACATTCTATTTATCAGGTCATTTTTTTAAAAGTTGGTTTATTCTAAATATGAAGGAACGTTTGATTATAGATGTATTTCTCCTCTTAGTTCTTCTTTTTTTATTTAAACAACATCTAAAAGAAGTTGTTCTTTTTTCAAAAGGTATAAATTGATATTCAATATTTTGACAACATATGTACAAACTGCAAAAGGGAACACAAATTCATATACAGTGTGGCCGTACTGAACTTGTCTTCCCTGGGAAAAAGTAGTACCTGTTTTCTTGATCCAAGCAGCATTAGTGACTGTCTTTATTTTCCATAGTGGTGGATCTCCAGTGCTTCTCTCTGGTCCTGAGTGGTTGAGCCCTGGGTTAGCCAGGACTACTGAACAACCTTTCACTCCGAAATCACACTAAACCTCTCTCCTGTTTAACAAATTGCCTGAACCACAGAATTTCTTGTCTGGGGAAGGCTTGATCAAGCTTTGAAGTCTGCAGGTCAGTGTAAGGCCAGCAGTCGAAGTCACTGCTGAGGTTAGACTGAGCTGATTCTCTTTGGGCAAGGCTCAGGAGTATAGCCTGAGGCCAAAACACAGACGTGGTACACTTTCATTTTAGCTCACTTTTTTTTAACTGTAGTTTGAGATTAATTTATCCAAATCAGTGGCAGTGATGATGATATACAGTAGTTATATCAGAAATCCTGGTTGAGTTGATCTGTTCAAACTAGACCAGGAAGGAGGAATGAGGGACAACTATTAAAACACTTTTTATGTTTTGCTATCTACTTCCTCTGGGGTATGGTAAACATTACCCCACTACATATAATACCTGTAACTCTCCTTTGAAACAAGGACAATTCTTCAATATGCCAAGCATTGGGCAAACCATGAGCAGCAGCCAGTCAGAAGAAAAATCTTTCAATGACATGCATAACTGCTTTCTGGCTGTTACTGGTTTTTGTCAGTCACTGTTAGCAGTTAGCAGAGTGAACTGAACGTAGTTGTTTCTGACAAATAGTCATTCACAGCTGTGGACCACACACAAGACGGTGCTTTCATATCTCACACTGAAATGCTGTAGCCACCCAAATAACAGTCACAAGGCAAAGGTTGCCTAAGCCACTTATTCTCTCATTGGTTGCTGGGCACGCAGCGCTCAGTCCCCGGGTGAATGATTCGCTTATGGAAGAGCTGGTCAAGCAGGGAATGATTCGCGAGAGCTAAGGTCACAGGCAGATGATGAGGCTAATTAATCTTGCTTTGCACTCTACTCGCTAATTATTCGCTTCCGTAATTATGCCCCTAATGCCACCCCACCCTCCTGAACCACTGCAGACCATCTCAACCTCCTGCCTGTAGTGAAAGAAACAGCCCATAAATTTGGATTTGAGGTAACTGTGGTGGCAAAAATGGAATCACATGGCGTTATCTGTGACAGCTGTGTCAGAAATAGTGAAATATCACTTTTCACCAGCCTGGCCCTGCTCCTTCACCCTGATTCAGTTGGCCATGATAAAATGCTTAAAATGCTCTTCTTCACACCACATCCCTTACAGCAGGAAATCACACAGAAAAGTGGAAGGAGGTAAAGGGTGGAGGGAGGGGAATCATTAAGTGATTCATTAATTCTACATAATCACTCTTTCAGACACTTTTCTGACACTTCCTCTGTGTGTGCTTCATACTGTTAACAAGCCAGCCTGCATGAGCCTGGCAGAGACTGCAGCACCAGCAGTTAGTAGCAGCCTGAGATGGTAGTGCTAGTTCACTACTCCACATATGAGAGGCGAGACAGAGACAGGCAGTCACATAGCTGGAGGACAAAAAACACTGGAGTAGCAGGAGAAGGCAGGCTGAAGACCCAAGGGCTCAAACAGAGCTAGATTTACCCTTATGTGCTCGTCTGGAGGAGCCATGGTCATTGATCGAGGCTGGAGAGCCACAGAAGCCGCCATTTAGGCTGGAGCAATACAACTGTGCTGGTATTGATTGATGAGCCTGGTCCTGTTAATATTATTTATGGTAGGGGGGCTACACAGCTCTCTGGCAGAGTAAGCCCCACCATAATAAGTGGTAATTGATGGCATGGGAGGCCAAGTCTCCCTCACCCTGCCTCCCCTCTACTCACTGACCCCAGTCCTGTGAAAGTCAGATGGATTGCCTCTAACACAGTTATGATTGATATTATCAGATTACATAACCCACTACAGAAGCCTTGTGGGCCTACTCAAGTGGGCACATTGATTTTTGATTAGGACGCCACTCAACACATCTTGGAAGGAGCTGGAAAAATATATCCTGCAGATCAGACTGCTTCTAAAGATTTCTGAAGGGATGTTTCCCATTGTAGCTGGGGACTCCAGCAGTGTGGAGACAACCCATGATACATAATGTTTTCTTGGCAGTCGCTTATCGTTGCTTTTGATAATAGTGGAGCAAACCCAAAAAAGGGCAAAGAAGTGGGGTGTATTTTGACTTGGCAGACACCCTCACCCACCTGTCACTCAAGGCAGCAGAGCCTAAAGCAGATTTTTAAAGGAGTAGTCCTCAAAGTGCATCAGGAGACCCAGAAGGGCGGTTCGTAGTCCAACAAAAACTTTATGTGAGTAATGGCACTAGCACACAAAAACGTCCATAAAACGACACAAAAACCTTATAATATTCCTCCATACTCCTCGTCCGCTGCAATCCAAGTGTCCTGAAGGGATATAGTCCAGAGTTTACTCAAAACAACGTCATTTAGGACATTTTCACACCCTAGTCCTGTAATGAATTTGCCTGGTGTGCGCTCTCGCATTCACGCGATGCACGTAGACGTGACCGGACTTGCCTAAATGACGTTGTTTCGGGTGAAGTCTGGACTATATCCCTTCAGGACACTTGGTTTGCAGCGGGCGAGCAGTATGGAGGCATATTTCAAGGTTTTTGTGTCGTTTTATGGACGTTTGGACATTTCTGCAGTAAAACATTTCCACAGGAGAACCCACCCACTTTTTTTGCTTCCTACCCCCATGGATCTACAGTAGATAGCTATAGTTTGAAGGTGATAATGACGGTTTCCATAACAGCCTGTCACATACAAAAGAATTGGGGCTTCTCTTTGCAGTTGCTCAATGTAACACTGTTAAGAAAAAAAACCCTGATGTCATCCTCGCTGGTACTTAAACTGCACCAAAAAAGAAAATAGGATAACCTTGAATATCATCATAGCTATGGCATATAATATAAAGCTAGGGTAAGCTGAGCAAGTCTTACACATATTTCCTGGTTTGAGAGTGACTTCCTGTTTAAGGAGGAGCTTATCAGTGAAAGCAAAGAAAGATGAGAGTATACTGTAGATATGTAACGTGACAGTATATCAATGTAAGAGTTAGAATGTGTTTGAGTGAAATTAAAGAACTCACGTGTGTAAGTAAGAGTAAATGCAGTATACGTGAAAGTGGAAATGTGTGCATGTGTTGAAAAGTAAAGTATATATGTATGAGAAGTATACATGTATGTGAAAGGAGAATGAATGTGAATGAGACAGACAATATGTATGTGGAAGGAGAATATACGTATGTGTCTTAGAGTGAGAATATATAGTGAGAGTGAGAATACGTATGTTTATGGAGAATATATGTGTGAGAATGCCAGAATGAATTATGTCTTGTACGGCCCCTCATAGTTAAGCATACTTTCTTTAACAATATAATCTTGGCTCGAGAACAGCAATGGCCTTCTAAAAAGGTACCTGTGCAGTAAATGGCTCAACTGTTGCATGACCACGTTAGGACTCCAACCCCTGCCCCTCCAAGAGACTTGCTCAATTACAGTGGACAGATGGACGACATCCAGCAGATCTCAATGGCTTTCTGTGAGTCAGATGGAATTTTCATTTGCGGCTCGCACTGAGATGAAATCAAAATGTGTATGAAAAACACATTAGTGTTTCCCTCGAGGCTTGCCACAGTTTGTACATGCACATGGTGTTAGGGTGACGGTCGAGTGAGGGGCATATGTGTACCTGAGAATGTGTGATGTGGGCTGTGATTAATGTCTCCTCATGACTTTTTTGACACCTCGGGCGTAGAGGCTCCTTATTTTAGAAATGGCAAATTATCATTTCATTTCACTTAAGAATTTCGTCGTTGGGTCATGTTCAGTTTGCATGAGAGCTGCCTGGTGGAAAAATCTTGACGATACTGGAGAACTAAAAGCTTGTTATGCACCTATGAAAAGTTGTCATTTTCACAGTTTGATGGCAATTGAACACAGACAGCAAAAAAAAAAAAGCATCAATGAGGCAGCTGAGTGAAGTGACCTCTGGCTGACCAGGGTGAAGAGAACAAGGCAGGAGTTATGCAGCTATGGAATACTTGGGCCTGGAGGACAGTATAAACAGGACTGCTTATTCAAAACCATAATTTTCCAGATTCTACAGGAGTGGAATGAAATGAAAACACAAAGATAAAGAAAACCTGTGGAGTTCTTTTTAGTTAAATGCTTGATTTTTGTTGTCAACAAATTTTTATTTTGTACTGTAGCTCAATACAGTCTAAGGTAAGTATGATAATGCAATAATGACATAAATACAGGAGTTATGTTTCTAAAATAGTAAAAAAAAAATAATAATAATAATAATAATAAATAAAAAAAAGATTTTTTTATGTTAAAATACTGTTATATATATATATATATTTTTTTTACACATGATTGCAACGGTATAAACTGAGGGCTGACAGCGTTGCCTCCATTTAATTTCCTGTATAAATTGGGGACTGCAGCTGAGGGACGATAAGAACTCCTGCCTGTACTGTTTTGCATTGGGTCAATAAATTAAATGATAAATTAGAACAGACTTGTAAATATGATAACAACGAATTGTTCCCCTTGTGTACCTCTCTCAATGTTTTATTGCATATGTGGGCAATCTTCCAGGTAGAGTTCAATTGATTTGTTTAATGATCTTCCATCCCTCCAATGCTTTTCCCTGATTCTCCAACAGCCTGCCTCTAACCCCTCAGCATCTAATGCCCTAACCCCCTGCCTCTTTATCCTACCCTCATCCTCATCAGCACAAAGTAAAGCTGTGAATATGAGCATTATGAGCTTTGGGTTCAAAACGTAATGGTTCACAAATCAGCTACTATGGATTTTCTGCTACTGGAATCAATAGCTGCTGGAAGGGGGTCATGATTTCCAGCTTTCAGATATACTCCTACCCCTAATTCATATCAGCGAGTTAAAACTCCCAATGGTGAGTAAGAATACTTTTATATAAAGACAAAAGACAAATTAGTAAAGTGGGAGAGCAGTGTTGTAAAGACCAACTTGTGCTACTGTATAAAACCTTTTCACAATGCAAAATACAGCAGTGCACTTGGCACAAATGCACATGTGAGTGCTCCATTTCTTTTGATGACATGAATGTACTGTTTACAACTGCTGAGATATGCACACCATACTTGCTGCATCATCATCAAACTCTCATGTTTTCCACAAATAACCAACAAGGCAAAATCTATGTTTAGCCATCTGTCTGTCTATTTAATCCCTAATCTTCATAACTCATGATTTTTATACAACAATCTTAAAAGTTGTGAACTGATAACCTTGTTTAACACTGGACTCAATCATGCATTACAGTTGAGATCAAAGATAATAATAAAAAAAAAATCATACAAATGTATTTTTCGAATATATGTATATACTTCACTGAGCTTTCTATTATTTTAACAGTTCACTCCATGCAAAGTAAATCGACTCATATTGCGAGTACAAATAACCAAACCTGTACAACTAGCAACTAAAACTACCAGTACTAGTTTGCTGTCACAAATGGTACCAGTACAGCTTATAATACTGTTCAACTCCATGATTAGCAAGTCTTGCTGTATGTAAGCATGACCAAACTGTTCCCAGCATGATTTGGAGCATACAGAAGACCACTACATGATGGCCAAACAGCAAAGGGAAACACTGGGCTGTTCACTGCAAGACAGCCTCACATGATTAATGACCTCCAATTAGGGCCTGGATGGCAGGTTTCATGGGTTCTTACTGCCCACACCACCCCCAACCAATGATAATCTTTCTAAGGTATGCCTCAACAGCTCAACTCCCTTACATCAACAAAATCCCAAACTGGGACAAGACGCTCTGCTGTCCAGACAGGACAGGACCCAGGGTTACTGTTCACTCCTTAACATCTGTATGGTGATATCATTTTGGTTCTAAGGCCCAGTCAAATTAAGAATGTTTAGAGTGACTTGAATACTCAAAGACGACTGGTTTTCTCCTTGAGCTCTGTTTGTTTATGTAGGAATGAACTAATCTTGTACTCTGCATCAGGGTGCAGAGCTCATTATAACCCCCTTAAAATTTTAAATGTATTTTGGTATACACTGTATATAGAGGAGACCTCAAGAACTAAACTTGGACTTCTTGTGTGTAGCCTTCACACCAGTAGATAAGACAAATATGTATCTATCGCTGTAGCAAAATAATTCCCAGTGGGAAACAATGCCACCTCATTTTTGCCAAGTGATGGTTCTTAGACCATCAAAATGATAAAACTGTAGCAAGACGGTTCATATCCTGGGACACTAGAATTATAAATAATAATTTAATTTATTAATAATCCTGCTTTATAATCAAACTATTACTATAGCTGCAAAATGTACATACGGCTAATGACTGTGAGCTTCCCATTTGTAATATACAGATATACTGTACAGAAGAGTATGATAATATTTGATATTCCACTATTGCAGCCACTTCTGTTAACAAGTTTAGAAAGCCCCATAACCAGAGAGAATTCCAAGTGGTTATTGCATAAGTTTTCTTCATCTCCATTTGTCTCCATTGAAATTTTGTATAACTGTATAACTGACCTGTTTTAAAGTAGTTATCTGTACTTACAGTCAAAATTTAAATACAGACCACTTGCGGCGCTTACAGATTGTGGCTTGGGCCTGTTGTGATTTCAAAGTTTAAGGAGTGTGGTGTTCCTGAAAAACAGTAGAGCTATTTGTGATCAGGAATCCTGCTCTAGATTTTTGCACATATCAATTTGGGTTACATGCTGCCTGCTGGAATCAGCACAGGCCTGGATGAACCACTTCTGTTAATGGAGTTTTGACTCTGACTTAGCCCTCCAAAACCACTCTGTTATTAAGGTCTGGAAAAGGCTTCAATGGGTGGGGGAAAGGAAAAAAAAATCTGAAAACAATTAAAAACAAACCGCGTTTGTACTTGGAGAGGAGTGGCTGTTGTATTCCAATCCCAGAGGACCTATGCGATGCCACAGAAGTGTCATTAAAAAGAGAAAGGATGCGTGAACAGCTGTTTTCTGTGACGGCTCACGCTGCTTACCATGATTTCCTTCTGAAAGACTGGGTCAGGATTACCACAACCCCCCGGCAGCCTGCTAAACTTTCTTCACATGGCACACACATGAGGGGGTAGATTTACAGTACTGCACATGTCTCTGTGTGAGAGATTTAGGCAAAAAAAATTAAGTATACGTGTTTGAGTGAACAACTGCACGTATGTCCGGCAAAGAAATGGACATTTGGATTTAAGCAAATAGGTTAAGTGTGTGTGCAGGTGGGTGTGTTATTAGAGAAACTGTTTACATTTTACACAATGACTGCTTTGCTGCAGAGAGTGGAAAAAGTCATTGGACGGGGAGGAATACAGAAAGAGAGAGAGAGAGAGAGAGAGAGAGAGACTTAGAGAGAGAGAGAAAGAGAGAGAGAGGGAGCGGGAGGGAGAGATAGATACAAAGACTGCTGGAGGAATGTGATTAAGTCTGTTTATGGAGTCCTATCACTGCCACACAAGAGCAGGACCACCTGCAGTCTGGAAGTCATTACTCCAGGGTCACGGGATATCCTACATGTAAACTCTGAGTCACTTCACCTCAAATTGGGTGTAAAGATGCCATTTCCTCCCATCGACAAACTGAACCACCTGCAGGGTGATAGGATATGATGCTGTTGAGGTCTACAGCTTTGCGTGCTATTCTATGATACTGTTACAACAGAAGGGCCCTGTGAACAAATGTGACAGGTCAGAGCTTTTGTGTGGTCACATTGAGCAAATTAAACATGAAATGTATGCATATATAATGCTTAAAAAAACAATGCTTCAAATGACAATGTGTGAACAATATAACAATGGCAAAGTGTCACTTTTAATGACAACTCTTCTGAGAACTATCACTAGCATCTCTTCTACTTGGTGTTACCTCTTGTGAGTTTCAGCTCTTTGTTTAACTATTTCAGTACACTCTCACTACTCTCGCAGTATTGTTTTCTGCCGTAGCAGGTGTTTGTTTTTTAAAATTAAAAAAAGTCACTGTACACTGCATTCTCAGAAAAAAAACAAAGTTGGCAACTAGTTGGTGGACATAGTGGAGCCAAAGAGTGAAAACACAACTCCAAAATGTATGATTATGTTCCTAGATAACTGAAATATGCAAAGGTGCAAATTTCATCAGTGTGTTTCACAAGTTTCAGCTGCAATGGCCAAAAAATATTTCAATGTTTTTGCTGGTTTGGAGCCATTGCTCCCCTGAACAGTTTGTGATATATTGCCCCCATCATTTGCTTATTAGAGATTAAGTAAACACTCCCCAAAATAATGCCAAGATTTACTACAAGTGCAACACATTTCAGATCTAGGGTAAGATAATTTGTGCAAAAATGAGTGTGCAAAAGAAATGTAACTTTGAGGTGACTGAGATGATAATTGAGGCATTACATCCAAAGAAGCTATCGGCACCCCTCATTCTCCATTTTTCAGAATAAATTTGAGAATGACAAAATCAAAGTAAAAAAGAAGAAAAGAAAAATCTTCAAGACGGGAAGGCAACATAAGCCTGAATTCCTAATTATTTCACATACAATATTTACTTGAAAGGTTTTACTATTATAACGCCTCAATTATGCCTGTCAGGTGAATTAATCTGAACATGTTAATTATTGTTTTGTAGAAAAATGACTAGATAGATAAATAGATAATTTATTGATCCCCTAGGAAATAGTACAACACCTGCCTACAATGCCTCTTTGTGGAAAAAAAGAAAAGAAAAGTGACACTATACAGAAGCTTCAACACTAAACAAAAGAGTACTAGGGGGAAACACAGGCTCATATTTGTTGTGTACACTTTTCACCCGTCTCGTGACTGGAAGGCAGATGAGCTGGCAGTGTGTTGAGTCAGATTGATGCTTCCCCTCTGTCTGACAGCTCTGAATCATGGCTCTAGCCACACACACCACCAGCAGCTCTGGAATGTCTGATAAAATGATATTAATTCCACACATTAATGAGATTAATGAATCAGTGCAGCTCAAAGCAGAGAAACCAGCTTCTCCTTTTTGTCTGGCCCTGAAATAATAACACAAAGGTAATTATAGTGCATCCATCAATCTGCTGCCGGACAGTCTAATTATCTGGGCATTTCTGAAGTGCTCTCACTTCTTCGCACCCATTTGTATTGTGTGATATGTTATTTTTTCATTAATGGAGAGCTCATCTGTGGCTCCTCCTGCATGTTACAGTGGCGGCCTGTCAGCAGCTGAGGGAGCTATGATTGAGAGCTGAGGGCCTGGCGATTGAGAGATCCAAAATTTCCATGATGAATGAAGACGTCATACTGCTAAGAGGTACACATCATCGACTCATCGTGCATCTTGACAAAGCACTCTTATCCTCCAAAGGGAATAATGAGGATGCTGACAGCGCATCCACTATAATCAATGGCTTTCAAATGAATAATCAACTCCGCTAATTGAACAAAGAATTTCTTCTTGGCTTTAGTCTCTTAGCTAAACCTACTTTGCAGTTAAAAATAAACTCATGACCAAAGACATGTTTTGTTTGAAAATATACAGCAGTGAGTTTTTACATGGTATTTTGAGGAGCTACAAATGTTTTTATAGACTATTTCATATATAGACATCAAACTGGAGATCTTCACTGGTATCAGTTGCTAAAGTCACTGTATGTAGGTTAAGTCTTGAATTTAGTTACTACTACTGGCTGAATCCTTTGCATTCAAAACCTGAAAAAGTTAACAGTAGGAAAACACATTGTTTTCCAGCTCATGAACTGAGCAATTTCAACCAATTTATGCATTTCCAAATGAAAACATTTCCAAATTATATTCAGTCAATGTTGAACATGTAACAAGCAATAAATCCCAGAGTATCTAACCCCTCAGAGTCTTTTGCCAGTGTGCCAGAGCAGCTGCACAAACCCCTACCAAAACTCAGCCCTTCTCAAACAAACTCTTCAGCTCCATCATCTGGACTGTAATGGATTTCTAAAACAATAATAATTACGTGAGTTGACCGAGGCGGAACAAGGTTTGGCTCAGCCTGCCCTCTATCCTGACTAATTGTGAAGCATACAGAGAGCCACTTCCTGGAGCTTCCTCACTAATGGTTACAGACGACTGACATTTCAGAGCAAATAAAATGTCCCCCAGCTGTCCAAATAACCGGGTTTAGAGCCTCCTCTCCCTCTATGTTAAATATCTACAGCAAGGAACCCAGAACTCATCCTACCATAAGTGTCACATAGAGAGTCCAAACGTTAACCTACAATTTGCATCCGTTTCTCTGAGTAACTAGTTTCCAGTACACCTGAACAAACCATTACACAAAGTACATCTGTTACTTTCTTTAACCCACTGTTTAAGGAGTTTCCATTAGCTCAAAAAATGAATTGAGAAATGCCTGTAAAAGCCTTTATACACCAAGTACGCCACAAATCATTTGACAGACAATGTTATGATGTGTCTCCTGTCTCAGTACAGAGGCTGACTCGAGGGCACAGTCACCCCTGAGTGATAAACACTCCCTCAGCTATCTGTAGCCACAGCCTAGGGGGAGTGAATGGGAAAATGTACAATCTGTGCTCGGGTTACAGCTGTAGAGCCAGCCGCAGACAGGTTAATGGTAATATCATGGAGTGGTCTCAACTTTAATTTCAATAAACTCATTAAAATTTGAGACAAGTCATTCCACTTGATTCAAATGTCTTGTAAATGGCTCATAAATGTCCATGTCTTTTTATAAACACTAGGGTCAGTTACATATCAGGCCTGGCAGAGGGACACTTACACAAAAGAGGCTCTCTTCTTTGTTTTTACATAATGGCAGCACAGATGACACGAGAATAAACAAATGAAGAAGAATATAAAACAAGACACGAACCTCATCCAGTCAATGTCAAAGAGGCTCTTAGATGTACGACGCACGCAACATGATGAGTTTCAGATATACAGTAAATCTCTCTCCGCTCCACATACTGTATATCCACAAAAGTGAAAAAGCCCCTATATATTATAAACACAGGTCTCATGACCTCTCAACTCGCTGAAGATACTATGGCTATATTTTCTAGAAAAAAAGAATGCTTAATAAATGTTTAGTACTAGCAGCAACTGTTTCTACCCTAGCATCATCAGACAACACTGCCACACTGTGTGACTGTGCCTTTACACTGTGTGTTTTTGGTCTCTCTGAGATGTAAGTTGACAGTCGTGGCTACTACTGTGACCAACATCTGCAAACCAACTAATCAGTCCACCACATGGAATTACACATGCAAACCATATGTAAAACTTCTTAACAATTGTAAATTGTCACCACGTTTCTTCTCATCTTTGCAATCACAAACATGCCCACTCTAAAAGTGAGAAAATAAAGGTAGTAAACGCTACAGAATATTGCCAGAGGGAGCAAAATCTTAAAACATATGCTAATGCTTCTCACATTCTAACAACTCTCACACACACACACACACACACACACACACACACACACACACACACACACACACACACACACACACACACACACACACACACACACACACACACACACACACACACACACACACACACACACACACACACACACACACACACACACACACACACACACACACACACACACACACACACACACACACACAAACCTTTTCACTCACTCTCTCTCACCTGATGTGTTCGAAGTGAGATCTTCCCTAGAGGTGAAATCTGGGATAAATCAGCCCAAACGTCTGTAATCTGAGCCTGTTAAAAAAAAAGGCAGACTGGGGAGTTTTGTTTGTCCATATCCATTGTTTTAACTTCATTTTCATTACAAATTCCATAGGCCACGGGTTTCCATTTGTTTCAAAACAAAAACCACCCCCAGGTAGTTTATAAAAAGTAAAATGCAGCCCATATCACTGTGTCTTTTTAATTTTTTCTAGTATTCTAGTACCTTTAAAGGAGAGTTCCAGTCATTTTTGACCCCTAAATCGTTTTCTTGATGGTCACCCAGTGTTGGGCAGGCAAACCGGAGTTACACCATGGCTACACGGCGCTAGGGATAGCGACAACGCTAACCCATGGGGGCAATTCTTTCAACCAAAACAAACACTCAAAAAACAATCAAATATCTATGGTACATGACTCGAATCCTTACGAAACACCACTGAACTCATATAGTGAACAGTATAAACAGTATAAACCTTGTGTTTTTTGCATGTAATCACTCACCTCAGATAGCCGAACTCTGAAACATCCTGGAAAGACATTACTATCCGATCGCAGAGTGCCTGCTCTCGCCGCCACAGAAACAAACACTTTTTCCTTGTGATGATTTCTTTAAAAAAATAAAATAAACGGTCAAGAAGTGCAGTGGTAATGTCCAAAATATCTCTGACTGTTTATTTTTGTAAAGAAATCATCACAACAAGGAAAAGTGTTTGTTTATACCATTTATACTGTACACTATATGAGTTCAGTGGTATCTCGTAAGGATTCGAGTCATGTACCATAGATATTTGATTGTTTTTTGAGTGTTTGTTGTGGTTGAAAGAATTGCCCCATGGATTAGCGTTGTCGCTATCACTAGCGCCGTCTAGCCATGGTGTAACTCCGGTTTGCCTGCATCAATTTTAGTCACGTGTTTTGCTCCCCCCAACACTGGGTGACCATCAGGACAACGATTTAGGGGTCAAAAATGGTCGGAACTCTCCTTTAAGTCTTCTTGTTATTGTACATCAGTAAACAGTGTTTGTGTTTTAAAAAAGCTCAATGGACAGACATTAATACAGCAAAATTTGCGTTACGCTACAAAAATATGAGCAATAACCCTCTATGGCATGTTGTTGCCTAAATGGACCTCACATTGTCCCTTTAATGACAGATGCAATGCATTGACAAAAATAATAGCAGTTCACTCCTTCAAAAAGGAAGTGTTCAGAGTAGTTGGACATCAACCACTGGAAGACTTCACCATCAACTTAAATATAGATATCAAAAGCCTCTAAAACATGTACACAACATCAGTGAATGTGACAAATTCAAAATGTCCCATGTGAACGCCATCTCAGGCTCATCTACGGTTTGACAAGGGATTTGCTTCCATTATACGAACATGTGGAATTTGGTGCAACCAAGACTATGGGATCTTTAAGGTGAGTTATTCCTTGCAGTGTCTGATAGATCACCTTCCCAGCTTGACTAGTGTGGTTTGAGGCGATTTCATTTTCCAAACCCTCACAGAAGTTATCTAAATGGATTGTACAATAATCTGTTGTGCCCTGAAACCACACAGCAAATAATTATTCTGTGTTCAAATGTTTGACAGGAAAAATTAGTAACAATCACCAAGAGAGCAGGTGTTTTTCTCCCCACTCCCACCTCTCGATCCCCCTCCCTGAGTGCCCGCAGCAGAAAAGGTTGTGTACAAGGCTAGTATTGATTTTGAAACCATTTGACAAAGGATAAATAAGATGGGAGAGGAGGGAGGCCTTAGCCATGAGGTTTTTGATCAATCAACATGTCACAGCTGGAACTAAATTCAATTCTTATTTATCAAAATCCCCTGCTTGGTTAGAATGCTATGCAACAATGCTTTGCAGAGGCCCATAACAGTCCTTTGAAGCACAGGCATCACTGTCACCAGCATAGATTTCATGACAGAAATACTTTGCTGTGAAATCTTTATCATGTGAAGACAATAAATTCATTTGAATTGCATGAGGTCATTGTATTTTGTATTCATACAAAAGACTGCCAATGTCAGGGAACGTACAAACCACTATTGACTAAAGTAATGCGCTATAGAGTTTGATATGTACTGTGTTGGTTGAGTACGGCCGCATTTATGTCTACAGATGAGCAGCTATTGCTTTTCGTCCCCCATGGATCTTCCCCATACCCTGTAATTTCAACAATACATGTTCATAAAACAGTGGGCAGAGGTCAGAATGCAACCAGCTATTTCACAACAATACAGTCTGATAAGCACTAAACGCCCGATGCACCTTCACTCAAACACGCCTGATTAGGAAATCCATTTTCTGTCATCTATCCTGGAAGTCAGATAAAACCTGTCTTATTATTGAAGGAAAATTGAAAAGAGGTCACATTTTTTGCAATTCAACAATCCACCCACTCATCCACCTCTGCTCCACCTCTAACCCTTCATATACCTCAACTTGATCCACATCACTCTCGTTGACACTGGAACTGTAACATTTTGAGCAGTGTGGGATGAAGGTTATAGATGAAATACAACTCCCTTTGACCAGTGGCATGATGTGAGGTAAATAATTGATGGAGCCAAGACCCAATGTAACTTTACACAAAATTGTATCATAGAGATTAAGGGCTTTCACACTGTACCGGCAACAACCCGTCACTTGGATTGACCCACACATGCACTCTCTCGCTGTCTCCTTCTCATGCGCATACAATGTAATGTCAATGACAGTACAAACATGCTATGATTTGGTTAGTGTAAGGCTAGAGGCTGACCATCTTCTCTTGGCAGAGACCTGGCTAATCACAGTTTGGCAATGGCTTCATCTGATTGGATAATTCCACATCAAGGGATGCTAACTTCGACCTGGCCTCATCGACATGTGACATGGCTCCCACATTAGTTAGAGGGGTGCTGTTTTCCTCACGGAGAATGTAGAAGATGGCAGCTATAGCAAAGAAGAAGAAGACAGCTACAATCTGCAAAACAGACTAGCTTCCTTGGGCCTTCCTACTGCCCTTCCTCACAACATCAGAGCAGACAAAAACAACTGTGGGCAATTCAAGCGACCAGTTTAGCTGACATGAATGTTTTTGGGAGTCGGGACTGTCAGAGGAAACAGGAGAAACTGAACAAAGCAAACACAAACTTGAGAAGAACATGTCAACTCCACATAGAAAAGCACAGGTCTGAGATAAAATAGTATCTATGCAGGATTTTTACTTTAAACAGCTTCGGAGTAATTGAGATGGTTTAATAAATGACTTGTAACTTATTACGAGGGAGAATGGAGCTCTCTGCTTTCCATGTAGTGTTTCTTGCCCGAAAACCAACCTTCCAAGATCGGTACTTCCAAACCATTGTCCCAGCACAACACAAACGCGACCCGTAACCCGTAATCTCTTGTTTATTGTAATCTCTTGTTTATGACAGATAAGACTAAACAAATCGTTCCGCTCCGTGGATTGTTTTCTCGTTGGCTTTGTTGAAAACGAATGCACATGGCCGGAAGGAGGGTTAGAAGTTAAAGTGACCAGACTTGCATAGTTCCCCTTCAAAACCTAGAACCTTTTTATCGTTAGGACAATGCTTGCCACTGAGCTATGGACTCACATTACAATTCATGACAGGGCCTTTGAAATGAAAATGATAACATTGTGCTTATTTGCATATCAAACACATAAATTGCTTGCCTAACCAATGTTAAAATGTAGGGAAATTAAAGCAACTGCTCTTCTGATTGTAATAGCAGGTTATCGCTGTGGATTCTTGTGGATAATTCCTGCTCTCACAAACTCATGACCGGTATCAAGTATCATATAAAAACAAAGGAAATCCTTGTAAATAGTTAATTCAAACCTGAATTGTCAAACAAACTTGCTCACTCTGTTCGGGGTTGTTTGATGACAACAAATCATCTCATGATGAAGCTGATTCATACAGTGATTAATAATACTTTGTGATGTTCAGCAGTTAATGCCATTTTCCCCTGTAAAGAAACCAAAGTATTATTATGAGTCATATGTTAATGTGGTATTAGTCAAATATTACTGCCTTTTTAAGGCTGTAAAAGACTGGATTGTATGAGGCAGAGACATGCATAAGTCACATTGCAATGTGTGCTGTCAATTTTCTTATCCTTCTGTTACTTTGTGAATACCATTTCCATTTCCTGTTCCCATGCAGTTTAAGCTTTGATGATAGACTCATCAAATAACATAAAAATAGTGTAGATCTGCAAGATTAATGGCCATTGCTGACGACTACAGTGAGCAAATTCTCCCATGGTTCACCAACAGCATGCAAGCAGAATAACAGGGCCAAGTGGGAAAAACTATTTTGCTGAAAGGGTAGAAAAGAGAGGCATCCCAAAATGTAATGCATGTAAACTTAGCTTCACAGCAGATACGAATATAATGTAAAATTCCTATTCTTATCCTTCTAAAAGTAAAAATTATGATGAGCTTTAAAACTTTAAGATATAGTAAGACTGTAATAAAAAAGCCAGAGTACCCCTAGTGTGCTGCTCAGTGGCCAATTAAAAGACTGTGACAGTTTATAGACATAGTTTTCCTTTGACACAGTGCTCTGAACATTATCATATACATAATAAGAAATGTCAGTAACTGGCTGTATTATGGTATTCTTTGGCAATGTTATAAGGGATTTTAATAAAGAATATGAATTTCAGAAACCATGTGACATATAGTTTTGTCTGGGAAGAGAGAGACAAATGGGGAGGAGGGGGGAGTTAAGCTGATATTTCAGAGGAATTTCTTCATATGGAAATATTTATCTTGAAAATTCATTTCGCTAATATACCCCTTTAGCTATGTGAAAATAAAGAATAATTTAAGGGAAGGTGTTCCAGTGACATACCTATTTTACGACAGTGAAAATCATGAATGAGAGCTCATTCCCAAATGTGTGAATAATCAATCTGGAATGCTTATGACAATTAACACTGTGAGATGCAATAAGAGGTGGGCGTTTTGACAGCTTAGATTTGGATTAAACCTGGTTTAATGGGATCATTTTTCTCACAAAAGGTACTCCCTCCAACCAGGGTAATCAATTATTATGAATTATACATGCATTGAATTAAGTGTCTAATGTCATTAATATGTCTCATTAGTTTGCATTGAGTGCAGGAGATTTTCCCCTCTGTGACTCCTCCATCTGAAGGAGGGTGGGGGGGGGAGGTGGGGGGGGTTGGAGAATAACAGTATTTGCATTGAGCAGAGGCGCCATTGTGTCAATGTCAAATGGAGTGTTTGTAATGTCTCTCTCTCCGTTGCTTAAAGCATGAGCTTTATTCATTTCAAATATTTTCAGTGATGCATTAGTGTCAGGATGTGTCTGTCCCATTTCTCAGAGACGAGCAGAGGCCTGACAGCCCGGGTGGATGTGTAAATACAACAGAAAACACTTAACTATGAGATCATCTGCGCTGGGTTATTAATCTTGCTTTTTAAGGGCCCGTGTGGCCTGACTCCATCTATGATCCTCCTGGTCTGGTGTTGCTATATTCTGAACCATGTTATCCACAAGAAAGAAAAATCCATTAAGGAGATGAATGTATTTTAGGGGTGGTTGAGAAACAAAAAGGAACACACAAGTGCTGATTGGGTGGGTTATGGGTTAAGGGGGCATTTACAATGGGCTCCTTTGTTCGGATGTGCTACAAGATACAGGTGTGGTATTGGTATTCCCAGTCATGTCCCTCATTCAGAATGGGTCTTTTATTTATTCAAGAGACACCTCAAAACTCAAAATAGCCGCTATGCATGTATTGCAATGCATTAAATACAAATACGCCACATGAAAAATGGATCAATATTGCAAACATTATAGACTGTCGAAAAAGTTAATCTGCTGCCTCTTTAAGTTAAATGAATCCATAACAACACTCATTCTCAGCAATTCCAGTACAAGCCACGGCATATATCGCCCTTATAAATTCACAACACTGACTTCAAGACATAAAATGACCCCATGTATCATCTCTGCTGGTGCTGAATCCAGAGGTGATGACACGTCTCCGCTGCAAGCCCAGAAGCACCAAACCACAGGCCAAATATGCGTTGTCACTCTTCAATTGTAGCAAAACATGTCCATAGCTTCAAACAGTTTATGTTAAGACAGTGAATGCTCTTATTGTAGAACCCTTGAGATACGACAGACAAAGGACCAGCAAAGGTTAAAGCAGCCAGAACTCAACACTGACCCATGTACTTTTATCCAATGATATTATACTAAAAAATGTCAGGCTGTAAATACAGATGAATGGCTTTGTATGAGGAGTCCCACCAACCTTAGCCTTGTTGAATTCAATTCAGGTATAGTTCAATTAATTAGAACTAAATAAATAATGTGCAAGTAGGTTTTATTCTCAAGGCATAAAAGCCATTAAAGGGACAACGAGGAGTTTCTATTCGGTTATAAAAAAGTCTCACGTTAATGTGGATGAATCTCCGCTACTCACACTTGTTAATGGCTCCATTTTCGCTAAATATATCGATCTGTCTCTATCGTTATTTTGTTATTATTAGTGGTGGCGGAAATGCTGGTCGAGCCGACCAGCGTTTCCTTCATGGCGAGTTATGAGAATAACGCCGCAGAATCGCCGTTTATGGTCGGAACTACGATGGTATGTGAACCTCTTTGAACCTCTGACTTTAATTTTTGATGAATGAAAACATGAGTCCGTCTTGCGCCGGGTCAAAGAAATGTACGGTGCGCGCGGAGGCTCATAAATGTAGTGTGAAAACGCTTCGCTTTTCCAAAACTCCTCGTTGTCCCTTTAATTATCAGGGTCAGTGTGAGAGAGGGAGATAATGGAGAGCCAGGGTGCACTGAAATAAGTTTAACAGGTAGAATTTAGAATGTCAATTAAACTAGCAAACCTTAACATTTCATGAAATCACAAATGAGCAACATATGAGAAACAACTGCAAACTACTAATCACTTTTTGAGATTATTGCTGTCTGATGGACAGCATTTTTCTGAAATTAAAACACAGTGCACAGCTGAAACAAAAAAGACAACAGCATTCCCCTGAAATTACTCTTCCTTGTTTTTGAATGTCCAGGGAGGCAGGTGAAGTCTGCCCTTATTACCAATGTCAGAGATTCGATTAAGCACGAGGAAAGCAAATGATCCCAATGAACTAATGATTAATCCGGCAGGTCTATTTACTAATGTACCAGAATGCATTAGAGGCATAAGTTAATGGGGACAGGACATCAATTCAAATACAAATGAACCACATTTGCATTGGACGCTTATTGACTGGTGTAACAAAACGAATTACAAAAGGTAATCTACTTATAAACCTTAAAGACGAATGAAACATGATTCCCAACATATCTACAATTTAACTTGGACCCACTCTTGCCTCCAGAAATGACAGCATCAATACAAACAGATTGACCGGTCTGTCATCAAAATAAAACATCTGTCCAAATTAAAAGAAAGGCTAGAAATAATTTACCTGATTTCCTGTCCTGCGAAAAGACAACTGCTTTTTTCTGAATGGGAAAGACAACTTATGCTACCTATGCTGGATTTGTAAAAGAAAATATTGTAAACCAACAAAAAACTATGATATGTGTATTCAGGATTTGGAACTTACTGCCATTATGCCTATTAGTGGCAGAAATTTTCCCACACTCGCCTCCACCAGGCAAAGGACAGTGTGGGGGATCATCAGACGTGCCAGAGGCGACAGTGCTATGGCACTCCAGAAATGGCTCCAATTGAGCACACAGCCTTCCCTTGGGGTGAGTAAAAAAATAAAAAATAAGAATACTCCTCTCGCTTTGTGGATGAAAGGCCCAGACTTAATCCTCGCTTTGTTCTTGTACATAGATGAACATGAAAGCCCACTTCTGTGGATTGCCTCTCTCTGGGCCCTTGGGCACAGAGCTGGACCCAGAGCACAGTCTTATCAATAATGCGGTGCTCTTAACTATAGGCTTAAATTGGTGGAAAATATTCTACAATTTGACGGAAATCTATCCATCCCCTCTTCCCAGCGGTAATGACACTTTTGCTAGCTTGTCTAATACCATCTAGTAAGTGATTTTTGTTAGGGGAGGAGGGGGGTTTAAAAAGAGAAAAGCAGCAGTTCCATTTGATGTTTCGATCTGAGATTGATCTCAGAGGAAAGACTCACATTCTGAAAGTAGGATTATTGGCTTCACTGGCTCTTCTCAGATGTCAAAGATCTTTGAACAGCCTTGTAAAGTGCACTACTTCCAGGCTGCTGGTGAACTGCTTATGAACTCATCAAAAGAGCACCTGTCTCCATATTAATGAGACACCATGCACTTGACAAGGGTCCTCTTCCCACACATACCTGTCCCCCTGAGAACCTCACCGCTTTTCCTGGAAACCGCAGAACAAAGGTGCTTCTCATTCTCAAGCTGGTATCTCCTCACGTTCACACTTTGGAGCAGCCTCTCCAGATCATCTGAGGCACACAGGGCGACACTCTAAGTAGGGAGAAACAGAAATCATGATCAGAAAGAAAGTCAGTGCAGACACGTAAAGCATCTGACACACACCAAAGCAGAGCATCAGCATTCCGCATCCTTACCAAATCAAACAATATTTTAGCATACAGGTGTCAGCACAGTCAGTCTTTGACTATTCTTCTTTTTTCAACACAATAATCAGGGTCCCAACAGGTGATCAGCACTGTGCAAGGACAACTTATAGAAAGTGGAGATGTAGGAAACCTAGAAGGACAGACTGTTCTCCTCTAATTTTGTATTTTTTCAGCACTGCTCATTATGTCTAAAGGTCACAAAGCGAGTTGAAGAGGTGGTGCTCAGAAAGTTTAAGGTGTTTTAAGGTAAATTTGTGTTGCCGTTGTTGGTTTTACTTGGCTTTAAAAATAATCTCATTTTCACAAACAAGAATGAAGTGTTTTCGAGTCTGGTGATCAGCACATCAGATAGCAATGACATCTAATAAAAGTTCAGGGGTTTCTGTTGTGTGCCACAGAATGGGGAATTGAAGTGATAGTAGTAGTTGTACATGTGAGGGGGTTTGTTGCTAAGTCTTTGGAGTTGGGGTGGGGCATAGCAGCATGGCTGAACTGTAATTGATAATGTAAAGGCAGATGGGGGTCTCCAGGGAGACGGAAAGAATCCAAGCAGATGGCCAAATTGCCGCTTATTTATGTGGAGCAGAGGACTCAGCCCCCTGGTCCACATGGTATGATGGATCATTATAGCTCTCTGTGCATAAACACCAATATGCTTTTAAATCTGGATGGCATAGCTGAAGAAAGCCAACAAGCAAAAGTGCCATATTTCAAAGGTGCTGTCAGGAGCATGGGGTGGGAGGGAGGGGGGGTTACGGTAAACAACCTATGCTACAATGAATCTAATTAAAGACCATCCACTCACAACCTCCACTGTCTACCTCCCTTACCACCAAAAAGACAGAAAGCAGAGGTTGGCCAAGTGCTCCATCTGCACTGTATACAGGTTTGCTAACAGATTCAGCAGTTAAGAGGCTGACAGTAGCTACAGACATCTCTCCCATGGAGAGACATTGTATACACATGTTTCCTTGCTCAGCGGCAGACCTCTAAGGAGGAGTCAAAGCAAAGTGAACATAAGCACACATGCTCACATACAGACACACACACACATTTGTGTTAGTGGTCAGCGTGTTTTGATGACACTGTCATTATCTTTGATCAGCTGTTGTGTGTGCGGACACAGACAGATTGGTTAATATGGCTGAGGCCCCTTTGATCCCACCCTGTCCCTGAGTTAACTCTATTAATGTCACACTGAACCACCTATTTCATATTTACTACGACTCTTTCATCTCCCCATGCAGTAATTGGTCTCCTAATGTGAGAGCACTGATGTGAAGGCCATCCATCGGACTGAAATTACAGAGCATGCTCTCCGTTCTCCTCATAAAGACACTTCAATACTAACCAGCTTTTCAGTGTTTGGGATTGTAGCTTTAAGCAACTGTTCTAAATCATTTGTACAAAGTTGTCCATCTCTGGGCAAAAAATTCCATTAATAGAACAAAAGCATCCTTGAAAACTCATTGTGAACACTTGGGATAAATGATTGTGTCTCTGTGTTTATCGAAAGACTAGCAATAAACTGCTTAGGGTCAGCACTTCAGATAGTGTGGACTATAGTTGTCTCAAACCAGACTTATGCTGGGAATAAATTTACAAATTGATTGTATACATTTACTTTTTCATACAAGTCACAAAAAGGCTTTTTGCTGAAGGAATTCTTAAAAGCAAAAAAAAGAAAAGGTAGCATTAATGCTAACACATACACAATGAAGAAGATGAAGAGTTATTTGAAAAACAAACTGCCCACAGAACAGGAGAGTAAATGTGTCATTAAATGGGGAATGCATAACACCTCCCTGGGCCTCCCATATTTTGCATTCCAGAGTAACACCAGCGAATATTAATATTTGCTTTTCATTTGAGGCAGCAGTGGTAAGGAGTTAGGAGTGGGAAAAAAAAGGAGGGGGGGTATATATGACCTTCAGACAGGATATTATAGTGAGTTAGCTTAAGCTTAATTTGGCTAGTGAAATAGAAGTTTACTGTAATTGAGGATATTTTCCCCAAAAATAAAATTAAATATAAATATACCTGAAAAGGCTGTGACTGTGAGGTAAAGGATTTCTTTGTGCACAGTAATGATTGACAGAAAATGCGAAATTCGTCAAGTCACGCCAACCACCACCCTATATCTTTTTTTTGGGACTAGCTGAAAGCAGGTCCAGTAGTGCAGGGGAGGGCTTACTTAACACCCCACATTACACTCCCAGTCACAAAGAGAACAATCACAACGTGAAAGAGCAATCGCACAGTGGAGGCACTTTGGGTTCTAAACGGAGAAGTTAAGCCTGAGTAATAGACCCAGCTTGGAGAGCTGATATCTGAAGTACTAAACACTGTGAAACATCACAGGGAAACTAATCAGTAAGTGATTTACTGCAGTGGGGTGTGAGGGCCCCTCCACCCTTTTCAAGAAGTTGTTTTTTTGTTTGTTTGTTTTTACAACCAAGGTCTTATTGTCCTAGTTTATCATAACACTGTACTAATCACCATTATTGTAGAGACTGTAAACTGTGCCAGCTTTACAATCGAGCCTAATGTGTTAAGAAAGTGTATAGCTCAAATGACTGGAATACACATAATGATTTGAGTTGTATTACAATTAATGATTAAAATTTAACTCTGAAAAGGAACTATTTTGAGTTAAGTATGCTTGTAATTACCCAGATTATATTTCCTATTACTGTATAGAGCTACCTTTTGGTCAAATGAAGAGCAGCAAATAAAAACAAGTTTCAGGGTTGCGTTTCCAAATCTTATTTTCTAACTGAATCTTTATTGCCTTTTGTAAAATAAATTCCACAAGAAGTGTTGCATTCACACTTCCAATAAATGTTTTTGTGAATGTATGATGATATCCCACACAATGATATCTTAAGACCTACATTACAAAGTAGTGAAGCAACAAATTTCCAGGGAAACCAGGATTATTATGACTCACAGCATATGTACTTTCAACCATGGTGATCATTATTAAACTGATGTTATTATAGTATGATAAAGAACTGCCACAGCTGGTGGTGATGAATCCCCAAAAGGTTTGTTCAGACAATAGGCTTCCACCAAAAACATAATGCCTCTTTGCAACATGTGCAGGAACCACAGACAGAATTACAGACAAAAAACTTGGTCATTTGTTTGAAATATTGGGCAATTTTCCGTCAATCAAAAGTCATTCCTTAACCCCATGTGTAATAAAATCCCCAAGGAGCACTGATTTCACACACGAAACAAATAGGAAGTGGGTAACTTGACAAGAATGAGGGCCATGTCTCTGATTTAGGAGAGTACCCACTCGTTCTAAACTTCAAAGAAAAATGTTTTATTCTGCTCAAATGGTGTCAGTGTCTGCACTCAATTTTGATAATAACTCCCTCTGAGAGAAAGAAAGAATCTGGAAGCAATTTGAGATCGTACAGCCAAGTTTTCTTTTTCCTCTAACGAAAGTTATTATAACTATTGACCTTTCCAGTGCTTGAATGGCATTTCCAAGCATTCTGGGATGCCACTGCTGCTCTCAAACGGAACTTTTTAATTCTGTGCGTCAGTGTTGTTTTAGGCCTCGTCTCCTGGGCAAAGCACTTAAGCTATTACTGTATGCTCATGCTTATACCACACTATTTGAACAGTGGGGTGTACTGTTATTCCTGTACTGTCAGTGACACACTATAAAATCAAGTCAAAGGACTTTTAGTTATGAGGAATAGTATTAAACTACAAGAGTAAAACTGAAAATGTATACATTTTTACTAACATATTACTAAAACTGTCAAACAGTGCATCTTGTTTTACATTTATCTTATTACATGTCTATTAGATAGAAAATGGCCACTTACTGTAAGTGTCTAAACAGAAATGGATATCAGAGTCGTTCTAATAACCGTCTGCTGAGCTCACTTTCTTTTACACTGCTGCTCCCTTGTGGTGTATCCAGATATAATAGGCTGCTTTTGACAAAGTGTAAATCTCGTAGTCTCAGGTTATTTATTAGCAACAGGAAAAGAGAGGGATCATTTTTGTTGATTCCTGTTGTAGAGTAAATAAACAGAAGTAACACTTATTTCACGAATATAAATAATAATTTAAAAACAGCAATAGTTTTGTTTCAGTTTCATAAACAAAAATGTACATTGTAATTTCTACATTACTATGATTACATTCTCAAATACACCAGCATCAATGATATGCTTTCTGATGGTAAATGTCAATTTGGCTCGCTGTTAGAAATCGTTTGAACTGAGAGATAGTTTCACACATTACTTCAATCCACACTTGTCTCTCAGTCATATCCTTGTCCTGCCATACCACCACCTTCGTCCCAGCCCCTGTCTCTCACCAAAGCAATCAGGTAAATCCCACATTAACTCCTGGGAAACAGCCCATTAATATTTCACTTGTTTCCAGGCCTGTTTGCGCCATATATCAATGCCCAGCCGCTCCTTTCAAAGCGATACATTAGAACTATTTTCAAAATACTTCATTGTCAGCCTGTGGCAGCCTCATTACTTATTAAGATAAGAGAAAAGATGTGTGGGAGCAGTTGGTGGCTCAGCTTGCCTTAAAAGCTCCTTTCTACTGTTTCCACCTCCCTTGCCTGCCTCCTACTCCACCTCTTTCTCCTTCTCCTCCTCCTCCTTCTCTGTACTCATTTGTGTGTTAACACTGTCAAAGAACCTTTAGGAAGTTACTTGGCGGAAAATAAGTGGGATGTTAGTTTATTTAAGTGAAAAAGAAAAACTTGACTGTCATGCTGGGTAAATTGCACTAAAATAACTGGTTAGTCACCACAGTAAGTCTGTGTGTATCTATAAAGCTGTCATTTTGTCAATGAATCTGTTAGAGGTACAATAACAAAAAAGAGATTAGTATGAAATACTTTAGATCAAGTTCGTACTGCATCTAATTTGACAGGTTTACATCAAAAAAGGTGTACTACAGTAACTGCCAGTGTAGTAATAAACACTAAATGATAGACAAATTGCAAGTCACATGTCCAATCATTTAAGTGAAATTACCACAGATGACATCCTCACTCTTGCTCATAATAGTAGTTTCATGATACAACAATCCAAAAAGTCCCAAAACGCCCTATGCAAGGCCTATAGTACATAATCTTAGAATATATATCGTACAATTATTCTGTTATAATGAATAAAGGATAAGAATCTTTACATTAATATGGCATTATTTTCCCCCCCAAAAGGCTAAAGGATGGGGAAAAAACTGTACAAGGATAGACACGTCAGGCTTGCAAAGGATTGGGAGTAGCACACCACAACAGGAGACTGAAAACAAATGAGGGATTGCAGAGTTGTTGCCTCATCCTCTCTGACAAAACATTAAAAACAATGTAATTACTATTTAAGGGGGTTCAAAATCTACTACAAAAGGAAAAAGAGATCAGAAAGGAGGATGTGAGAACATTATAATCTTACTTTATAATTCCCCTTTACTGTCACTCATCCAGCATGATGGCAAACCATAGTAAATATTGGGAAATGTTTCCAGCGTTTCATAAAAGGTCTCTGTTGACTACCCAATAAAAACTCCTAGTTTTACAGCATTTGTAAATCTGCTGTATAATACATAATACTTTCTCATTTCAGAAAACTACACAATATTTTAATGAATGGGAAAAACGCTTCGGATCCAAAACCCATAACAAACAAGTTAATAAATGGAAACCAGGCAAAACAGTGGAAATTACCCAGGTGATATTCTGAAATAAAACTCTAGGAGGTCAACACTGGGTTTGGAAGGAAACTGTGTCTGGCATTAATTTCCTACAGTGACACAAAATCTGCCTCAGTCCCAAGGAAAGTCAGGATGAAAAAATATACAGCACCTGGGCAGTACATTCATACGCTATCTGGTTAGATTCAATTAATACGACTGAAAAGCCCTACTGTATGAACAGTACATCTCTAAGATTAGTTCATGCTGTTTGTCAAACTTATTACTCACCATGAGACAAAGTCCAGTACCAGCCAGTTAGTCACAGAGTTGCATCTACTGTCACATATTTCCACATGACTTTTTGACTTGTCATGGCAGAAAAAACACAGGTGTGAGTAATAACACCAATTATAACTCTGTCCCATTTAAGTGTCTCTTGTCATGCCAATCAAGCCTAATAGCTGGAATGTGGGACTGGAGGACTTGAATTAACTGGAGGCATCATTAATGTGATTAATTACACCTGTGCTTTTCCTGCATGACAAAATGTCTGCACAGTGGAAAAGGCCTGTATATAGTAGAGTACGGTCACAAGCTGAATGTTTCATCAATAACACAAAAGGTGAACACAGTGAAGGCAAAACCACCACTTCAACAACTGCTACTGGTACTGTGGCTATTGTTCCCACGTTATACTGCAATTTTACTTTAAGTTGGACTAGTAGACTGAGCGTGGACTTATTTTGTCGAGCAATAATCGCAAAAATACTGTAGGCAACACAGTCTTAAGCTTGGCCTATCATTACCTCAGTCAGTGAAACAGGCGGTGTGGGGTCCAACAGCACCCCCTTCCCTTCACGGTGTTTCTGTCGACGACAGGTGGTGAAACTAGTGAAAAGTTTATGCTCAGTCACTATCAGTGGCACTGGGCAATAGAGGGCGCTAAGGTGAAGTCGACAGTGATCTCCTTGGTTTTGTCCACATTTAGGAGAAAGTTGTTCCTGCTGCACCAGTTCACCTCTGTATGCCTGGTCGTTGTTGTTGCGGATGAGGCCCATTACTGTTGTGTCATCCACTTATTTGATGATATGCTTGGTAGGAGACCTGGCAACACAGTCACTTGTCATCAAGGTGAAGAGCGGAGGGGGAGGGGAGCCGGTGCTCAGGGTGATGACTGAGGAGGTGTTCTTCCCCACCCGTACAGACTGGGGTCTTTCAGAAAGGAAGTCCAGGATCCAGTTGCACAGTGTGGTACTGAAGCCCATGGGGTGCCAGTTTGCTCACCAGATGCTGGGGGGTAATCGTGTTGAATGCTGAGCTGAAGTCAACAAACAGCATCCACACATGGGTTGTATAGGCTCAGGTGGACTGCAGAGTGGAGCGGTTGGAACGGCTCAAAGCTAGAGGGGAGTTTAGAGACCATGTGCTGCTTAATGAGCCTCTCAAAGCACTTCATTATTATTGGTGTGAGTGCTACGGGGCGGTAATCATTCAGGCAGGTTACTGTGGACTTTTTGGGCACTGGTATGATGGTTGCTGTCTTGAAATATGATGGAACAATGGCCTGGTTCAGGGAGGTTTTAAAAATATCCGTCAGAACCAAGGTCAGCTGCTCCACACACTCCCTGAGCAGACGCCCAGGTATGTTATCCGGTCCGGCAGCCTTTCACATGTTTCCACTGTAGTGGTGTTCAGTGCCTCAAACCTGCCAAAATGATCATTAAGTTCATTAAGAAAGTCCATGTCATCTTTACTAGACATCTGAGGGGCCTTGTAATTTGTTATGGCCCGGATGCCTTCCCACTTGTTCCTGGTATTGGTGTAATCCTGGAAGAAGCCCTGGATTTTCTGTCCATGGGCGCGCTTTGCTTTTCCGACTTCCAATGAAAATGAAACGCACCATTACATACCGTGATAACATGATATTATCCTCTGGTATCGTTTGAGAGACCTCGGCTAACATGTTCGATGTTTAATTGCTCATGCCTGCGTTATTATCTCTTCACATGACGTTCTCAGTAAAGTTGAGGCTTACAAATCAATACTGACTCCAAGAGTGTTATTTTATCATAAGAACCCAAATGACCTATAACACATACAGTACCACCACCACCACCACCGCCCACCATAGTGGCAGGGTATCTCAGCAGCAGCAGCAGCAGCTGTGAGGGCCTGGGTGATCTTCAGAGTGTAGCTACAGAGGTGAGATAGCTCTAAACTGAGATTAAATGTGTGGTGTTCTGGTGGTGGTTTTTTAAAATGTTGTTAAATCGTAGTACTGCTGTATTGTGCAGAAAAGTCGGGGACACGCCTTAGAGTGGGCCCTATATAATAGAAATATATGTTTCCTTTTTGTTTCAGCTGATTCTGTAAGTAGGCTATGTGAGTCGCCTTGTCCCTTTATTTTAAATTAAAATTTTCATGGAGTCATTTAGACTGGAATAACAGTCATATACGGTGTCTGGTTAATTTCACCAAAGGTGGAGCTGTATTGTTACCAAAGATGCAATGCATTTTGGGGGGGCGATACTCTGACAGCAACAGCTTGGAATAGCATTGTTGTTGGAAGGAACATCTTGTTGCCAGGAAACAGTGAAATGCAGTTTGGGCCTTGTAGCTCCATGTATCTGGTGATGGGAATCCGAGAAACAAATCCTGCACTGAGAAAACAACAAAGAAACAGCTATGCCTTTCTGTAGATAATGCTGGTGAATTATAAAATCATATATTTGTTTAGAATTATCATTCATTTATATGCATTACTAAGGGTTTCAGTAGTTCACAATATAGGGCTGAATTTGACGCAAATTTTGTACACACTGCATTTCATTCATCTCATCACAAAATTATTTCAAATGTTCATCAAAGTAAGAAGATGCTACATTCTTTAAAATGCAACACACAGCCAACTTTGGTAAAGGCAAAGCTCTTTCCACAAAGGTAAATTGATTAATGGCTGCACTAAAGCTACATTTTTCAAACCACTCTCAAAGTGGGGATTCCATGTACCTTTTCTAATGGTTTACAAAAGCCGCTGCAGGGGCCTCTCACAGGTACAGTACAGGGAGTATCATCCCTTCCCAAGCAGATTATTTACACTCTACCTTTATCAGCAATCTAAGCTGAGGCTATTAGTCATCACAGAGCAGATGACAAGGCCTGGAAAGTGAGTATTTACTGTTAAATGGTGATGAATGGAGAGGCATTTCAATGGCCATACATCAGCCAGGCTTCACCTATACACTGATCGCTCATCTCTGCCAGGATGACGGAATCAATATTTACTATATGCATCACTGGGGCATCACATTTAAAGTCATGGTCGTACAAAAGCGACACTGAAAATCTACGCTAAAAAGCCTCAAGATAAATACTGCTCCATCTGTGTCGTGTGACCCATTAAATCAAGGCTCACTCATTTCATGTTCTGAAAGAATAAAACATTTTATGGTACCGGTAATCAAATGTTTGCAGTGTTTGAATTGTTTGGCTAATGCTTATAGTTTCTCAACTTAGCACCCGCCATAAAAGACTTGCCTCAGTCAGTGGGCATGAAGTCAGCATGTAGTCACTCACTGGGTTTGCTTGTTGGCTAATTTCTCTCAACCCATAATCAAACAGATCAGCAGTGTATCCGTGTGTGTGTGTGTGTGTGGGTCATGCAAGTGGAGCTAATCCCTGGAAAGGAGCCGACAAGTCTCTCTGCAGACACAGCGGGAGTGTTTGGACAACATTCTGCCTCATCCTCACAGTCTTGATGCACTGTGCGCACACACACACACACACGCACACACTCAAAAATGCTCCCTTCTTGCTCTCTCTCTTTCTAGTGTACATTATACACATATACACACAGATTTTTTCGTTGGCACACAATCATGCAAACACTGTCACCCACATGCACATGCACAGCTACAGGTACTGTACTCTATATGTATGTATGTGTGTGTGTGTGTGTGTGTGTGTGTGTGTGTGTGTGTGTGTGTGTGTGTGTGTGTGTGTGTGTGTGTGTGTGTGTGTGTGTGTGTGTGTGTGTGTGTGTGTGTGTGTGTACACATGTGTAGATGTAAGAGTTCGGCAGGAACGTCCCTAGACTTCAGCGTGTGGCTCCCACGACAGCCTGGGGTGGCACATCCATCTTTGTCTTTTTTCCAAATTTGATTTTAAATATTTATCACACCATACATCTTAGCTGAAACAAATTGCTGGCAAAGTGCTATTGTCTGTGAAACATGTAGTAAGAAGGATGGAGGCTTTAGAGGGAACATCAATGTTTCATTTGGTAAAATATATGACTGGGATGTGTATGTGCGACGACAGCACTTTTTAAAAATAGGGGGATGACACAGAAACTTTTAGAAGTACATTCTTCCTATAGAGTAAAGGTGGAAGTAATTTCAGATTAAATGTTCCCAGTCATACTTTTGTCTTTCTAAAGCTGCTTATTCTAAGTGCACTGTTACATTCAAAAGCTATATTTAATATACTTACAAATCCCTTAATGTAAGCTTGTTGCACTTTGAGGAATAACATGGTCACTAAAGGTTTTTCTCTCTCTCTCACACACACACACACACACACACACACACACACACACACACACACACACACACACACACACAGAGGAAGAGAGCAATAGGAGTTCACTTTCACAGTTGTCTGTGCTGGGAACCAATATATTGGACCTCCTGCTGCTAACTGTTGCAGTAACATTGGAGGAAATTCAGACTAATGGTGGCCTTCCCAGCAAACAAAAGATGATGTACAGCTTACCTGGGGACAGGAAAGCCGCCCCAGTGCAGCGATCCTCTACTGGATGATGTCAAAACAGCAGCAGAGCCAAGCACCTCAAATATTGCTTCAGTTTTGTTACATTGCTGTGCTTAAGGGAAGGTACTGCCACAGATTTGATTTACTACATTGGTTTCTGTCATACACCTGAGAAAAAGTATGTCAATATCATGCTGTAGTGGATAAAGTAAAACACACAGCGGCAGATAAAACTACTGCAGTAGGACATAATGAATAAATGATGAGTTGACTTACTTTAGAAGATATAATCCACATGCTCTGTGCCTCTCTTATAACTAAAGTAAATTACAATGCCTCCACTAAATTCTTGGAGTATAATGTTTCAACATCTTTGTTTATCTCCATAACTTATGGATGACTGACTGTGCAAAATATACCAAATATAAATTTCAGGTGGCCCTATTATCAGAGTTCAAGATAAAAATAATTAACCTGTATTTATCTGCATAATAAATATTCTCTTCAGTTTGAATGGTCTTTACCTCTCAGCTTCCTTTGTGCTCCACCCTCAGATGACCACATGATGGTGCTCTTGCCTTGTGTAGAGTGAGGGATTGCCATTCACAAAAAAGGAAACACAAAACAGGCTGTTCTGACACAGTGCAGAATTCTCATTTCGAGGATTGCATATTATAATACCACACATGTTTTATGTGATATTTAGACATGTTTTTTTTTCTGATTTGTTTCACCCCCTGCAAAATGTTCTGTCACCTATTGTTGGCCACCAGGTATTTGTGTGATTAGCTGTTTTTTTGCATCAAGGTTTTCCCAGTTGGCTTGAAGAGCTTGCCAATCTTTGTGCTCAATACTGACTGTGAGAAATGATACCTGTTTATCTTCCCTGGCAACAGCGACATCTCCTACATATTCCACTGGATGGCACTAGTGCAGCACTATAGCTGGGGGAATTGGCCTCGCTGCCGTTGCCATTGTTTGAGTCAACACCATTTCCTTAACTAAAGCAGTGGCTAAAAAAAATGCAGCAGTGATTAATTACCAATTCAGTATTAGTACACATTATTATCCAGCATTCAAAAAGAGGCACACAAACAGTGCTGTGCAACCAAACAGTGCACAAAAACAAAATGAATCAGGGGCTTTCAGGCCATTTGAAATGCATCCCACAAAGATTCTCAGCACATAAATATGTATTACATCTGCAACTCAATTAGGCACGGTGAAATCTGGCCCTTTGGGGTAGGAACCTGTGAACCTGTATAGATTTGCCTTAACCACTCCTCCATAGGCCTTTAGCTGTACAGCTTTTGCTATTACTGATAATCATCCAAACTTATCTGTATATGGAAGCTGCAATCTAATATACACTTTTGATCTGCGTACACCACAGGATTAAGGTTGCTTGCATACACCTGGCCCATGCCATAAAAGTGGATCAGGGTCTGCCGAATAGCTTCATTACAGTCAGCCGTGTGGAGCTGGCATATGCAAATATCCCAGAAATCCAAATGGAGAACTGCAGCTTCATTAAATTTGGCAATAAAATATTTGCAATACCTCATTGGCTTCTAATGGCCATAATGAGGAGTATGACTGAATCCAATCGGCGTGCGTTAGATTTAATTTGTTTGGCATTTCACAGATGGGAATGCATTTAGAACTGTGAGTAGACGTAAGAAGTCATTACAAAACCAGGACATAGAGGCAAGGTTGCCTTGTGGTGAGTCTGTGTCACCACAGAGCCACAAAGGCCTTTGCTCTTTCCAATAGGGAAGATTCCCAGAGTGCTTTTATGGAATATGCAGAGGCCTAAGTCTCAACCACATACTGGAAATGCCAATGGTTGATTTTACCATATTGCGTTTCAACATACAGTATTAGGTTACCGGAACTTAATTAATGCAATTCCATTCCTTATAACTATCTGCAACTGGCTTTTGTCCAAGCCCAGATAAGATTGGCCAGAAGACTAAGCATGCCAACAAAAGAGATACCAGATGAATAAACAATGAAGCTGCTTGTCAGCTGAGAAACTAGGTAAATGCAGATAGAAAATGTCAGTGTAATGCTGTTTTGCAGACTGCAGAATTTGCATTATATGATTAAAAGAGCACACTGCAAATCAGGAGAGCAAATCAAATAAGGAGACAGTGTGAGCTTTGGTCTAACAAGCAGCTGATAAACCACAGCAAGAGGGACTGGGGAGTGATACTGTTGGTCTTAATACAGATGCATCCAAGTGTACCATAATTTAATTTCATATAGTATCATCAGAAACTGATGCTACGTGCCCTGAGTCGGATTGTAAACAGACTTGTGTATGTTTTTTAATTCAATAAACTGGAAAGTGACACACATGGGTAAAAAGGATTGCCTCATTCAAGGGCTGCTTGGTTTGCTTTTTATAGCTCAAGTCAAATATGCCCCTCCATATGTCTGCCAACAACCTACCAAATGTTCTGTCTGTCTGTCTGTCTGTCTTAATTTGTCATATGTTCAAACAATGTGTTATGCTAGTGGTTGCAGCAGCCAGAATTTAAAAAAAAAAGTGCCAACAGGAAAGTGAGTAATGAAGACTACTGTGCAGGAACAATGCATAGTACAGAGCAAATTATTATATCCTGTCAGGAGAACAAGACTCAATTTGATCACATTCTTTCCTTTTCAGAGCTCTACTGCAATCTATTCTATACACAAACTAGCTAATCAATTACAACCCCCAGCTAATGTAAAGATGCTTTTCATACACAGCCCCCTCACTGCGCATTGCTAAGATAAATTGGCTGTGACCCAAGCATGACCCCGGCTGATGTTCATGAGACCATTAAATTTCCTGCAAACAGGGTGCAGCAGGGCTCTGTGTGTGTGTGTGTGTGTGTGTGTGTGTGTGTGTGTGTGTGTGTGTGTGTGTGTGTGTGTGTGTGTGTGTGTGTGTGTGTGTGTGTGTGTGTGTGTGTGTGTGTGTGTGTGTGTGTGTGTGTGTGTGTGTGTGTGTAAGAGAGAGTCAGAGAGACAGAGAAAGAAACAGGATGAGAAAAGGAGAGGGGGTGCAGAAACTGAAAATGAAACAAAGAAAGAGAGTGAGAGAGAGCAGTGGACTCACACAGTAATACGAAACACCAGTTACAAGGCAGCAGTATATTTTCCTATTTGCTTATAACAGACTCCACTTGAGACATCTTTTTTTCATAGGTGTCACGATTTTGAAATGACTGATAATTTTTGGAATAAAACACCTCATTTATCAGTTATCAAGAAGCTGTTTTTTTTTCTTTCCATTGTTAATGTATGACACTGTTTGGGACTAAGTTACAAGTAGCATTAACCTAATAGTCACTGGAAGCACCATCGCCCTTTCATTAAATGCATCAAAAATGACCCTGATTAAAGTCAATAGTTTTTGTGAATACAGGCTCTGCCCATAAGATTTCACAAAATAATGATGTAAGTAATATTGGAATATTTATTTAAATTGTAATAATTTTAAACAATTTAAAAGAAAAGTATAATAAATTATTTAAATTGCACTAACTGCCTGTTTCTAGCTGTGATCACTGCACAACAGTATGCTGCAGCTTATGTTAAAGGGGTTAGCTACAACTTTAATTCCTCCCGGCCGGTAGGTGTCGCGCTCACATTTGCCCGATCTCGCTCCAACCTTCAATTGTACTGGTTTCCAGGTACGCCAGCTAAAGCTAAGCTAACACTAACCGTATTTAACGAGCCGCAGCTCTGGTGTTGACAGTACCAGCTGACCTACTGTATAGTGCTGTCATTAGCATTAGCATAACGATCTCCTGAGCTCCGATGATAGTATGCTATCTCTACTATGTCTTATCAGGAAATGAGTTTGTTTCAGAACAGTTTTGTTATAAACCTGTTCATGAGAACCAACCTCTCTAAAATATGCTACTTAGCTTCTAAGCTAAGGAATTAAGCTAATAAAGATACTTGTTTGCTAAAGTCGGGTATTGTCACTGTAATAATAGATACCCTTGACATAATTTGAATAATTTTGAAAGATTGTGTAAATCTGCTATGTAAATGTAGAAGAGGAGGTTAGTTACAGTATTTGCAACCAAAAAAAAACAAAAATCAACAAGGAAGGTGACTGCAAACTTGATGAAGGCTTTATTGCACTGCTTTGTTTAGTAATAGTTTGATCTAACCTGATATGAAGCACAGAGCACCTCTAATCAAATCTTTGTTTTGTTTTTATGGAGATGAAGAGAGCAATATCTAATGCTGGGAATTAATTTACAACAGTCAGTACATATGTGTGTGTGTAAAGCTCTGCCTGAAGTCAGAGTGGTTTCATTTATCTGCTACTGTATATATAACAATAAATGATTATTTTCTATGTTCTTTAAGCAAAATGTTGTTTAACTTCATGAAGATCCACCATGTTAACAGTTTCTGGCAATGACTGCAATGGATGCCAACTAAAGAGTGAACCCAAATAACATCTGCAACTAAAGAGTGAACCCAAATAGCATCTGCAGCAAAGGAAGAGTCTTTGGACTTTGTTGCTGATTGACACTGTGACTCCTCTGCTACAGTATGTGTTCAGACTGGGATCACGTCATCGTGAGCCACTGACGTCGTAGGGCTGCTACTGCCATCCACTGGTGAAAACCAATGTTGTTGTAGAGCGGATCAGGTTAGGTGTGTTGTACTGTACAATAGAGGAACATTTAGATAAAAAGTGGATTCATTTATCTGCTATTGTAGAACAATAAATGATTATTCTTTTCTACATATAATATTATATTGTCATCATAATGAAAATTTAAGTGTTGTACTTAATAGGTTTTTTTCAAAAGGTTAACACGAACTGTGGATAAAAGTTAGAAAACATGACTCTTGTGACATATTTCAGTTACAGTAATATGCTGTCATGGTTTGAGAGATTTATTTTAAACTACTGAGTTTATAGTACTAATATATACAATATAAAGATACAGGTAACATTGTATTAAAGCTAAGCAATAGAGTGGTTATATATCTACAAGGTTCAAATATCTGAAGGCATTTACTCTTGAACTTCAGTGTTTTTACTGACTGATTTCTGCTCTGACTCAAGCAGACATGGAGCTCTCCATGTATCTGTGTGATTCGTATTGAGACAGATAGGAAAATAAGACACTGACAGTGATATGAGTCATGATGCAAGGCCACCAGACAAAAATATATGAGAATCATACACATCCATACAGCCGATTGCTGGGAAAATGATTCGAATTGCCTGAAAAATAGTCCCAGTTTGCCCATTTCACACCAGTGAATCAATCACTGTCACACAGACAGTCCACTTATTTATCTATTAAATCTGCAAAAAGGACAAATGTTGAGGTCTCTATATTACAAATAAAAGTTGCTTGCAATTTAAGATAGCATACAGCACCCATTAACAGCAAATCACACCATAACTCTGCAGTATACACCACCAATTACTGAAATGCCATTGGCACTGCAGAAATCAACTGTACAATTGTTAGCTTATATTAGCTAACAGACATTGAGTGGAGGTTGCCACAGGGGGAATGTGAATCTTTACACATTTGGCAAGCAGAATGAAGACAATTATTTTCATTGCACTGCATCTAACTATGTGCAGTCTGCTGTGTAGTGTGTGTCCCTGATCCCTCTAATGGATTACCACAGTGTCCATGGATTCAAGGGTCAGCTCTTGTAGCTCTGGGGTATGACCTCGGTGTACTGTACTTATCCCACAGTGCTAAAACCCTTCCACTCCGCTGTGCTTGCTCTCACAGAAGTATGTGCACGTAGTGAGAGGCCCCACCACAGCAGTTTGTCATGTTAACATAATCCAGAGTGATGTCTGGTTAATTTGTTTCCCTATTCTAATAACCTTGCATATAAATAGTTACTACCAGCATGTGTATTTCATGCATTTTCACCTCTTGAGCCTCAGAGGAAATTAGCATTTGAATTTGTAATCATGTCCCTTTTAAGTTGCATCACATGCAGAGACTGAAATGAGGAGACAATTAACCTGCACAGCTAAGTGGACAAGAGGATCTGACAAAAATAGCTCAGAGGAAAATGAAGTCAAGTTACATATTTCATGTGCCGTTCTAATCAGGTTGGCTGTGGGTAAAGACTTCATGCAATCACAGCAACAAGGGTTGTAATATGATATAATTTCAATGCACTAAAAGTGTTGTCACGATACCAACATTTTGGTACCGGTATCGGTACCAACATGTTTTTCGATACTTTTCGGTACTTTTCCACATAAAAAGAGAACACAAAAAATGTCATTATTGGCTTTATTTTAATAGAAAAATTTTGGACCATAAAACAGGAAATCAGTAAACAGTTACTGCTGCTGCAGGATTAACATTCCATCTATATTAATCTGAACTCTTCCTAAATTAAAAAATGTCTGTTTAAAAATGAACATCAACTTGTTTTCTTTGCATTATTTGAGGTCTGAAAACACTGCATCTTTTTTTGTTATTTTGACCAGTTGTAATTTTTGGGAGAAATTGTTATCAGTAGTTTATAGAATGAAACACAAATGTTCATGTTACTCAAACACACCTATTGTTTCCCATATGTAGACCAAATTGATTCTGTTCCCCCCACCCCCATCAACGCAATATTGTTCCGTTAATTCATCTCTGCGTAGCGCTGCTTCGCCGTGCTCACTCACTCACAGAGAGAGAGAGACAGAGAGAGAGAGAGAGAGAGAGAGCATGCAGCCAGTGGTGATCCGCGGTAAAAACAAAACTTATTAACGAGGCTGTGGCGGCCGTCTCTCTCTCGCGCGCGGCGCACACACACACAAACACAGGCACATGGACAGGTGGCGCTGTAACGGTAATGATAAAAAGCACCTTGCTTCGTTTGTGACTCGCTCTCTCGCTCCTCGCGGCTCAAATTACAATGCGGCGACTTCACGCAGCGACGTCACCGCTGCTGGCAGCGCAAAATGAAAGTACCGGTCCCATCTAAGCGCAGTATGGTACCGTTTTAAATGCGTTAGTACCCCGGTACCAATCTAGTACCGGTATACCGTGCAACCCTACACTAAACTAAGGTAATGCACCTCTTTCAATACAATAGCAGACCTTACACTGGAGAATTAGCAGACTTTTTTGCAAAGTTAAGGTGGGTATACACACTTGTGTGTAAGTACTGTTTAGAAAACATTTCTAATTTAGGTGGATGACTATTTTTGCCATTATCCAGTGTGTTTTCAGATAACTGTAAGCCAATGGTTTCGAAAAAATTGTCTCAACCCTCAGAGGAGCATGCAATCCTTCCACTTATTTGAGAGCATGAAAATAAGTCCTTCCTGTGCTGAAGAATACACAGGATAATTCAGGAAAAGAGGCACCCTATTCCAGAAGAACTGTCTACAAAATAGATTACATAAAGTGATATGAACCTGCAAATGGGCAAAAGATAAGAGTCATAATTTTCACAAATATGTCTTAGCTCAATGCATTAGTTGTAACCTGCAGCCTTTTCTAACCTAAAATCCTTTTTGTTTATATCTGCTAGAAGAATTTCTTCATGGACTACTTCTGGTGCATTGATACATGGTCTGTAATCTCCCCCAGCTGTCAAGGACAATCTTTTGAGATAAATGCCTGTTTTGTTTGTCATCATATTAACAGTTGACCTACCAAGCTGCTAATGAGTTGTTTCCAACCAGGCTAGTGGTGTCTTTACCCGTGTCTTTGTTTGTTGGTACAGATCTTGAATGATTAACATTATTTCTGTGCCAAATATTTATGATAACTGCATACAACAAACGAATACAGTAAACTGCATACTGTATGCACTGCTCTATGAGAACCATTCAAAATATTACACAAACATAAATTCAATTTTAAAAGATATTAGATTGATAAAACCAAAAAGATGAAATGAACAGTCTAGTCAGTAAAAAGACACCTAGCATGTTGGTAGGTGGTAGCTGGCACGTCCCCAAAGCCTTAGTGGGTCAGCTGTGGTGCATAGCCTCAACTTAAGTACTGTAATTGTTAATGTAAAAAACAAAGATCTAAAGAGAAACCAGAGTGTCTGAGTTCTGTTCAAGATATGAGAAAACCTCATTCAAAACCCCACTATAACGATACCAATAACTAAAAAGACAACCTTTGTCATAAACTTTGTCATATGTTTAGATGAGGCTCATATCTTCTTTTTTAAGTGTATTTATTTTTTGAAAAACAATCATCATCGCTTATTCAATATTTATGTCTCTGCGAGACTAAACAGGAGAGTTCATGAGCAAGTCACGGGGTTGTTCTCAGACATGCAGAGACAGAGGACTAAACACTGTAAGAGGTTTCAGAAAGTTAAAATGACTTTAGAAATAGCACAAGTGGAAAGTTTTATGGATATGGATTGAAATGATGACAACATACCCCATTGGAAAGTGGTCTCAGATGTTTGGACTGTAAATGTCCATGCTGCAATGGGAGATTTTTTCTATGTTCTCAAAGCAAAATGTTGTTTAACTTCAATGACGATCACCATGTTACCACTTTCTGGCAATGACTGCAGTGGATGCCAAGTAAAGAGTGAACCCAAATAACATCTGCAACTAAAGAGTGAACCCAAATAACATCTTGTCTTTGGACTTTGTTGCTGATTGACACTGTGACTCCTCTGCTACAGTATGTGTTCAGACTGGGATCACGTCATCGTGAGCCACTGACGTCGTAGGGCTGCTACTGCCATCCACTGGTGAAAACCAATGTTGTTGTAGAGCGGATCAGGTCAGGTGTGTTGTACAATAGAGGAACATTTAGATAAAAATGATCAAGAAATAATGACAGGGACACCGATGCAATAATTAAAACTACTACATCAACAGGATTTGGGTATAGATTCCCATAGTATAGTATATTATATCAATATAGTATATTGATTCATTTATTTCCAACCAGCTTTGCATTAAAAAGAGGCCAAGTTTCTATGAGGAGTCTGTCATGTTGTACAGAGTAAAGCATCATGAGTAGTGAGTGGCTCAGAGGGACAGAAAGTCATGGTTATTATTAATAAGTGGAGGAGAAAGAACATTATGCTGGCAAGCTGGCTCATGAGCCAGCAAATTGAGCTTGCAAATACTAAAGCGCCACAGAGATAGGCCATTAAGATACCCAGAATGGAGCTAAGACACAGTTCCTGCCAAAAGGATCCTGTGTGACTCTGAAAATAGGTTTTCTCGGTTTGCAAAACAGCAGAACCAACTTGGCGCTATACAGCTGCATTTAAACAGGTACTCTACTGCAGGCACCGGCTCTGTGCAGAACCATTATGGTGTTAAGCAATCTTTAGAAAATATATGAAGCTTCAAACCAAGGTCTTCAGCTGCTAACTCCCTCCAAAAGCAAATGCTTGAACCACTTCACTTCCAATCTGTGAGATTTATTTTTGTCAGTTAGTACAGAATTATTAAACTGCCAGGTGCTGTGTGGAAGCACTAATGGTTTTGCAAACATCAGCAAAGGACCATTGAGAGGTTGAAGGGGCCCTTGAAATGGTGAAATTTCTACAGCTAAATTGGCTGCAAGAGAAAGCCAGAGCTTGTCAACCACTGCTTAAAACAGTACACAAAATTATTAAGGGCAGAGCCCCCAAAATACCATCCAACATACTGTGAGGGTGAATGAAATACGGCCATTGCAGTGAAAGCACCACCACCTTTTTAGATCCATGATAGATATGGTTCCATTGTTCAAGCAATCGTTAAGGGCTTAACTGAAATGTGATTACTGGAAAGTATCCTCCTGTCAAAGATGGCTTATTACCTGTCTGTCTGCTTGTCATGGACAGACTTCCTTAAGTGTTTAAAAGAGCATTCGGGAGGATCTGTGTGGTTTATTTATTATTTGTATAAATGGTATTGGTATTTGCTTTGTAATGGGTCAAAGAAACAATCATAATTTATCTCCCAAAATCCTCTGGAGATCCAGAGTTTGGGGATTTTCCTTCTATATTTCACCCCCTGTCCCTGGAGAAACCATCAGTGAAATGGTGCACTGACCCAAAGACCAGGAGGTCACTGATCTGAGCAGTCACCCCCGATTTCCTGAGCCACATAACTGTGTCTGTGCTGCATTTGTTATTGCATTTTCTGAAGCATTTTGTTTTCTCATTACCATCAAAATGACAGAAACACAGAGGCTGAATGTTTCAACATAAACATGAATAACAAGCAAGGGTGTGATGGAGTGGGCTAAAAGGTAATTTTAGATCATTTGGATCCTGGAAAAATAACCTTGAAAAAGAAAAAAAAATGTTACTGGCATTTTACTGTCAAACTGGTTGTAAAATGTGTGTACAATTGTACATCTATCCATTCTATGTGTTGGGTTGTGTTGATATAAGCCAGGGCATGTTTTGTTTTTTACCTTTGAGTATTATCTCTGTTTATGACCCCCTCAGTCACAACAGAATAAAAAAGTAACAAACAAAACAAAAACAACCCACATACTGTAGGAACCATGCATGAATACAAAACAAGCAGTTGAGATTCACCAGTGTTACTTTATTAACACAGCAAAACTACCAAAGTATGGGGCCATTAGGGCTGCAACAGAGATAAGAATGTGAAAAAAGCAATTTCCGAAAGCAAGATCTAACTAATCAACAACTCTCTTTTCCAGCCCATCTGATATACAAATTGTGCCTAATGAACCTTGCAAAATCAATTACCTAGGTAATACTTTGCATGCAAGGGAAACCAAACACTGAATGCATGATGCATACGTAAACAGACATTACTCACTGCAGATTATTTTTGCTCCATTTCCATTGCATTAGCACTACAAACAGCAAACTGACTGGTGCGTATTCCTCAATCATGTTCATTTAATTAAAATGAAACTAGGCCAGATACATAAACCATAGCCACCTAACGAATGGTTAGAGCATTCATTACACCAAACAGTGTATTGACAAATGTTATGACATGGAGTGGACAAACAAATAACAACTGTGTGTCCTGTAAAAGCCAGGGCACCAAATGATACAGCATAAAGTATTTAGGTGACTCTTGAATGATGGATGATGGTAGTCCTTTCTGCTCTGCTGATAAAGTAATTTTCTTTACATGACTGTTTAGCACTGACACTTTAGCATAGAGCGCTGCACCATGCAAGCTGAAGATATCACTCTTCATGTTTTGTTTGACTATGAGGAAAGTCCACCGTAAATGGAGCCTATTATGTGTGATGCTATGGGACTTGGCATACAGTACACTATGCTGTTGTAGATTTTATCAACATTGATGTTGTCCTATGGGAAGCTGTTTTGAGAATGTATAGGCTTTGGAAAATGTTATGAGATACAAGCCCAACGATGGCAAGAGGCACAGCACATAAATTAGATGTAATTCATACTTTAGTGTTTGCTCTGTTGTAATTTAATTGTATTATGTGATCCACAACATATCATGCTTAGTAAAAAGGAAAAAAAAGTTTTTGAAGTGCATATCAAACTTGAAAAAAAAGCTGATTCACAGCTCTTCTGCAAAGTAACGTTGTGGAGAATTTTCAGTTTCTGAGCAGTGAGGCACAAATCTAAATCTGGCGTCATGAATTATTAAAGCCCCCTTTATAGAACTTTCTTCAGAGGAGAATATCCAGCACAGTACAGTACAAGCTTGAGATCAAACAGAACAGAGAAAAAGAGCCAAATGTAATGCCAAAAGTATTTCCACCAAAAGTGTTTGCCGTTGTTCTGCACTTGAACATAACAGCAACTTCACTCAGATGAAATATGAGGAAAAAGCCCTATCGAAGGCAGAGACAAAGAGGGACTGGGCTCTAGTCTATTCACACGGTCAATGCTGGTCTCCGCCATGGCAACCGTCATTTCAATGCATACACGGAGGGAATGAAAAAAGTCGACATACCTGGATGACAAGATGATAACAAGAGAGCAGATTTACCTCTTCTGAACATCACTAGACAATAAATAGCTTTAGTATGGAGGTGAGTGTCAATTGTGGATGAAGAACTCCTCTCTGTCATCCAACTCTGCATGCCTTTGTGAAATTGCTTTGTGGGTCTGAGCTGCATTTACTAAACATTTTATCTTATCCATAAAAGTGTTTCTTTCTAACTGGCATTTCAGCCGAGCTCTTGCATGCGACCTATATACAGTATAAAAGTATTTAATGGGCTTTGCATCCATTTCATTTGGACTTTGGAGTGTCTCGGTCACATACTTGTTCAAACTTCATCAAAAAGTGTCTTTATTTTCTCACAGCATTATTCTAGCAATGTAAATTTTAGGGCTTGTCACACAGCCTTAAACTAAAAAGAAAAAAAAGAAATTCAGTGGATGGATGAACTAGAAAACATATCATTTGGAACACCATCACTGACTTTCCTCCAGTGGAATTTTGTTTAATGTAAGTGTACTATTAAGTGGCCTGTAAAAAGTATACTGTATCAAGTATGTATTTCAAGTGTCAAGTCATGCCTCACGAAATGATGATTTGTTATCTAGGCAAGTATAATCTGCTTTTACCTCAATAATCTGGAAAATATTCAATCTTTTTGTTCCTTTCGACAAAACCCAACGAATCCCACAAATAAACTAAAACCAATAGGGGTGTAACGATACACAAAAATCACGGTTCGATACGTACCTCAGTTTTGAGGTCTCGGTTCGGTTCATTTTTGGTACAGTAAGGGAACAAAATGCAAAACATAAATCTGCTTGTTGTTTATTAGGAATTTTTATAAACCAAATTTTAGTTTCAGTTTTAGTCAAATGTGATTATTTTACCATTATACAAAGTATGGAAGAAAAAAATGTAATACTGTTGTAAAGTGCTGCCTAATGAGTTCAATAAATTATTCACAAATAAACAAAATATATAAAATAAGCCTTACAATGAATAAAATATTCTCAAATAAACAAACTATATACTGTAAAATGTGATTTAAAAAAACTTCTCAACTTTTCCACGTGTAAAGTGCAGCACTAACAGTTCAAGCCAGCGAGGGACTGACCATAGGGCAATGTGGGCAAATGCCACAAAGGCTGCCTGACGATGCCTCAAGCCTCTGTTTTCTCGCTAGCGGGTAGCATTAGTGGTAGCCATGAAGTAAACGGGCTGCACGTGTAGCTGCAGGCGGACTGTAAACACACACAACTTCTGTTCCGGAAACTCACTCATGCTCAGCGCTGTACCGAACCGAACGCCACGTACCGAAACGGTTCAATACAAATACATGTATCGTTACACCCCTAAAAACCAACAATATATAGATTGTGTTACCAAATAATTCATATGATGCACCAAATACCATAGAACTTCTCTATTATGAAGGCCTGATAAAAGAGATGTACTGATGCATCATTCACAATAAACTGCTTGTCAAGTAATCACATCAGGGGAAACAGGAAGCTGTGTTGCTTGCTTCACGTGTTAAATTATGTTTGATTTTAGATACAGTTGTGGAGCTGAGTCAGAAGACTGGATCCACTTATGTTTCTGTCCACTTGAGAAATTTAAATCAATACAATATTCACTCATCTTTAAATTCTGATTTGTTCTCCACCTGCTCCTGAAGGAAGTATCTGGCTCTTTAGTGGTTAAAGCAGAAGTAAGCGATCCGGTCGTTTTGGCTAATGCTGCGTTCCAGGCAGGCTTTTGAAACCGTAAATTACAGCTTCAAGTCACGACTTAGTAGCGTTCCAGGTAACCCACTCGTAACTTCCGACCCGTGAACTCGTACCAGATCGAACTGGTACGACTTCACAGATCGGAAAAACACGAGTTACGGGTTGCCTTGAACGCACCATAACGTCTTGTCAGCCGATGGAGTTAGCAGCCCCCGCCCTCGTCATGGATCTATTGGTCCTCGTCCCTACGTCACCACATTCAGGCGCATCCCTTGGCTGCACACACAGCCCTTCATGTCGTTCTCTCTCCTCATTGGATAAAACTTGTAGGATACGAGAAAAGTTTTCTCCTCGGCTCAGAGCAGAGTGACTGAGAGACCCGTGTTTCGGTCCAAACACTCTATGTAAGTGATTGCTGTCGGAAGACAACTATTTAAGACTTATATTAACACAAAAATATCGCTTACTTCTGCTTTAAATGCTCCATTACTGTATGTTTGCCAGCTAGTTGGTAATTCTGCCCAAGAGCTGTTTTGTGTTGGGCAGAGTTTTTACAGCTTTTTCACTGACAACTCCCTATACCAAGACAAATTGTAGGCAGGAAAATCAAAACAATGAATTGAAAGATGCTCAAACTCTCCAAAAACTCCACAGTGGAACTTCACAGTAAGGTGGTAATTATCCAAGGATGTGTCTCTACAAGCTATTTTCACCCATTAATAATATAGATGTTGACTGTAGCAGCCTTCACAAAATCATTAGTGTGGTTCTATGAATTCCTAATTTTAGAGTAGTAATCTACTGTGTTTTTCAACACTGGGGGAATGTAGGTTTATGGTTTAGAGCATGTCTCACAGTATGTCATTATAAATTTATATAGCTAAATTACTCTCTCACCTTTGGAGAAGTGTTTGCAGTGTTTACCACTCAACTAAAGATTTCATGTTTATGTTGTTGAACACACTGCCAAAAGGAAATAGCTGACACCAATTTCATTTCAGAGTAATTGCATGAAATCCTAATTTCACTGACACCTTTATAAAACAAAATGAAAATACCCTAAAACAACATCAAACCGTGAACAATTGCAGGTGCCAGTCACTCTGCAGTCATTCTACACTTCACAGAACTTGCAAAATCAATGTCATTTGAAGGTGCTAATTAAATAAGAAAAACAGACTGGGACTTTTTTTTAATTAGAGGCCTGGTATTCTAATTGTGCCTCTTTTCAAATTATCTCATTATACTTCACAGTGAGTTAAAGTTTTGAGTCAGTTACCCACATTGTGCAGCATTTTATTAATTCTACTCTAACCTCTCCTCCTTTCACTCCTATGACTAACTTTTCCCAATGTACTAGTATTTATAAGGAATGAGGGCACTGTTTAATGTATTTGTCTGCAATTATGATTCCTCAAGCATGCCTAAGGCTCAATATGCAGTTACCATATGATAAGCTATGATTACACACAGAAACAACTCCTATAGTTTGACTTTGTCCTTTGTTATGTTATGTTGCAGATATTAATTGTGTTGTTGAGCAGGTCACTTCTAAAATACGGCAGGTGGTTAAAATAATATATTAAACAAAGGAAAAAAGGGTCTCCCGCACACTGTCAAATCACTTGCAAAAGACTTTAAAGACCCCCTCCCATGAAAATCGTGTTTTTCGTGCTTTTCACATGTTCCTGTGGCATTTTTCTTGTGTTAGAGGACATATCAGCAGAAAAGGAAGTGCAAAATTGCATTTCTGAGTTTTTCTGCCTTCAAATTGCTGTGAACCAATGGCAGACACAAACTGGCAGTTTCAGGGAGACTGGAGCTGACGTGTCACAGCTCCAGGGGAGGGCACTAGTGCTACAAGCTCCCGCCCCGCTCTGCATCTGGCCCAGAGGTGAAAGGCTTGGCAGCTCGGTGCAGCTGTCATGGTATAACAGGTATAGCTCACCTGGTAGAGCAGCTTGTACTGTGAGCAAGGAGTTTTACGCCAAACGCGCTGAATCTGTAATTGTACAATGTCCAGCTGTCAGCAAGCGGGAGGTGGCTGGGCGGGTGCAGAGCAGCCCCCCTCCAGAGGTGCATTGCTAATAAGCTGGTTTTAAAATGACCAAAAAGGGTCGCGGGAGGGGGACTTTGATAAAACATACAACGTTTCGGCCCACAAGACCTTTTTCAAGCAGAGATTTTTTTAGGTGTGCATCAGCCTCCACACCTCCACACCTTAAAATAATATATTAGCCATGTAAATTAGGGTAATTTAAGACTATATTAAAAGGTACAGTATGAGCTTTAAAGGTTGAATATGGAGAATGAGCAGAATACCACCATCTATTGATCAAGATAGGAATTGCAACAACAGAAAAATAATTCCAGCAGTCGGTTGCCAGACCGTTGCTAATAACACACCATTGCTAGGGACGCCGCTCTGATCAGAGTAGCACAGAGGAGAACTATTTTTACCTTCATTGAACAGTTTCGGACTAATTGTGATGTTAGATAAATGACTTGTAACTTGTTACAGGGAGAGTGGAGGCTCGCTTCACCAGCTGAAAACTAAACCTGCATGATCAGAGCCTCTGACCCGGTGTCACAGCTCTCGTCTTGGTGGCACCACGAGTCTGCGACACAAACGCGCCCAGTAAACCGTAATCTCTTGCTTATGACAAATAAGACTAAACAAATACACACATCAAAACATGCATTTGATAATCCATCAATCCACCGATTGATTATAAAAGGCTTTGTTGAAAACAAATGCACACGACCGGGAAGAGGCTTCGCAAAACAGCGGAGAGGTCAAAATTTCTTAGATGAGTTAATTCAGACTAAATATAATTTTTTATGGAAAAGCAACTCTTGTGGTTTCTCTCTACTTGTATAATGTACCCCTCTAAACGCCCGTATTAATTTTGAAAAAAATAGAGGCATTCTCCATATTCAACCTTTAAAAAGCTAATTTTCCACCTGAAGTATAAACATCAGGCCAAAAGTATATAGTGCAATATTACCGTATTGTATTATGTTATACATTTTGTCATTGTTCAAGTGACAACCCACTGGCTGCAATCTACAGTAATCCAATCTAATCCACCTTCATACAATAATTTATCATTCAAACCATCAAGTCAAATTAATCCAGTCAAATCTGCATCTTGTGCTGTAATGCAGCAGTTAGGAAATGTGCAGTTACCTAAAAAAAACATCTTTTTCATCCTTTTGTTTGATTGCTGGTGTCCCTGTAAAACCACACACCCCTCTATTTCCTTGGTAGAAAGTGTTTCCCATGAAAACATCTGTGAATGATCCTGAGTCACCTGGATATTTGTTATGGAAACTGGCTTTAATGTTGGATCTTTCAAATGTAACTTGTTAATGCTCTGGGCAGAAACAAGGTCATGTTTCACTTCCATATGGCTGGAGGCAGAAATGTGCACCATTTTGAAATGTACAACCACAACATTCTGCATAGTGTGTATATCGTAATGCCCTAGACATGGTTGTATATGTGATGTCATTAAATTCCCTTTATGTTTTTCTGCAGATGAAAGTTGGTAGAATATATGTGAGTGCAATCTCTGCAACCCTTTAACTTATAATAGGAATGAGAATCAGAGACAGGCAGAGCACTCGCTTCTTCAGACAGATAAACTCAGCTCTTGGAGTTAACAGCTTTCTATGGAGAGAAAATGATTTTCCAATGTTTATACCATTTAAAACCACTATAAATTAGAAAAAGAAAGAAAAGCTGATATAATTTTGTTTCAGCAGAATCTCTCCACTTGACTGAATGTGTCTATAAAATTCTCAGAGAAAAGTAGGTTGCTAAAATGCACTTAATTTGGCATGATAGATTGAGTCCATGCTTCAGTGACTGTAATTGAATCTGTGACCTATTTCTTCAGAAGAAAATTGTCTCTTGGGTTATTTGTCACCATACATTTTAATGGAATTCAATAGACTGACACTGAATTTATACATTTTTATCCAATTATTAGCATTCTCTGTCTAATCTGTAGGTTGTTTTAAATTTAGTCCTATACAGTAATATCTCAGCCTGCAACTAAATAGGCTCATGCTTGTCATGATGCAGATTTGTCTTTAGAACTCAGTGTATTTATCACAGCCCTTATTTCAAAAGAGTACAATTAACATCAACACCAACACAGCACTGAATGGCAGAAGACTGTGGCTGGCTGGACGGCTATTTATCTCGTGCTATTGCTCACTCCAAATCCCACCAGAGATCAGCGGCTAAGACGGAAATCACAACACAAGCCAACCACGGCCAGCTCTCCATGCACTAAATGTCTCTATTAGCAGAGATCACAGTTGCTTCTTCTACTATAAATAATATATAACTCGACTTATGTAACAAACATCACTGAAATAGTCTGACACACTGTAAAGCATAAAGGGATTTCTGAAATCAGATGAGGTGAAAGAAAATCAATATTACAGTCTTGGAAATCTTTAGGCCTCCAGTCAGTCTGATAACAATGGAAATAAAGAATGTCTAAGCTAACCATCACGCCTACTATTTTCATCAACATGTCACATTTAGCTTATTTAATAATACCGAAAGAGCATTCATGGCAACCAGACTAATCACATAGACATCACACTGGAGCATTCAAAATCTAATTTTTCTACGCCCATGTTTTTCTTTCCTGTGCATACGTCACCCTCGTCTAAAATATGAAATAGGATATGATGGTGCCACTTGGCACTGCATGTGTTGTAGGAGGCTACTGTCTTCCCAGACATCATGGTTTGACCTGATACTGTACTGAAAGGGCTGCTACCCTCGACGGAGGATGCTAACAAGGGGAGACAGGTCCTGTCAAACTGGACAAGTTAAATCACAGTCATTTGCAAAGCATGTTCCCAAGTCCTCAATTTCTATACAGTTACATTATACTGAGGTATAGACCTCAACAAGACAGAACATGAAGCAGTAAACTGAAACACATTTCCAAACTCTACTTCATAAATGTACAGAGGAGAAGAAAAAGGAGAGGAACTGAAGGGAAATGACAGACAGCAGGAGTTAGTGGTGAGTTGGCCAAACTGAACACAAACACACAGAGACACAAACTCCCATGAGGCACGGCTGATGCATCCATTGCTTGATAGCTTGCAGCTAATGTTTGTACAGCTGAAATATAATACAAGTGATACAAATGATACCAGGCGGAAATTTGCTTCACCCTGTGTCTGAACACACCTTTAGAGTCTTGTATCTCTGAGAGGCTGTAGGCTAAATGCTGCCATGCTCACAGTGAGAGTGCTCCAGAGCACTGAACACAAAGCACAGCTGAGACTGACGGGAATGTCGTTAACTCTGTAGGTAATTGGTCTTAAACCAAATTGGACAAATTAACATTTTGCCGTGATGAAAAGTCAGGGGAGCAAAGTTAATACAATTCATCCTGAAGAGGATCTGAATGTCTGAAGCAAATTCATTGGCAATCTGTTCCAAAATGGTGAAGACATTTCATTCTCAAAACCACAAATGTCAACTTTATGGTTGAGCTATAGAAGAAAAGTCAGATGATCATGAGCCTTATGAGTCATCGACTGAGTACCATGAATGTTGATGCAACAGTCTCGAGGCAATCTCTCCAAACTCCACACAGTCCTGCTTTCGAAAACAGCTACACCATCACCACCGAGTTCCACAGACATCCAATCCACAGGAGGGGCAGCCAGAACCGTACCACACAATTTTAAACCTTTCTCATGCAATCTTATGCATAATTACTGGTTACCATGTTATGGGGCGCAAACATCTCCAGTCGTCCAGTTCTCTATTCAGTGGTGCAATCCACTTGTTCACTCAGAGAAAAAAATGCTGGACGCAAACACTGATAATAATTATAAAAACCACCATCCAATCAGTTCTTTACACAGTATAATAAAGACCACTCTAACAAGCTTGTACTCATAAAATGTACATTTATAATTACATGACTTAATGTTAGAGTGCCCTAAAATGATAAAGTACTTCTGGTGTAAAATGCAATTAGTGTGCATCACCCTGTGTGACACAGATGATGCCATCAGCTGTCATATTCACATTTATGTAAACTACAAAAGTTCAAAACTATCGATAAAAGGCACTTTTCTAATTATGGATTTTTTCAGTGTTCTCTGTGTGTTCAATTAAGTCAAAATGAGAATACATTCTTCATTCTCTCATAGTAAAATGCTGTTTATCATTAAAAGTTCAATTGGTTGACTCTCAGTGGAAATGTTATCCATAACACCCTAATGAGTTCCTAGACATTTTGTTGTAATTAATGGTACTAATTCCTGTTAATTAATTGTTGCTGAGGCTTGCTCCTGCTGCTGACTTGGAGAAAGTAAAATTGGGACACTGTAAGAAAAAAACAACAACTTTGTTATACTGAAATATAGGTCTAGATTCCCTCCCTAATTTGTTAAGCAAAATGCCTCAGCAGTATGCTAAGTAGCAGATGAAAGCTAATGTTTGTACTGGCATCTATTTTGCATGGTGGAAAAAATGTTAAATGGTTTATCGTATTTAGGGAGTAGCCAAATGTAAAGCAGTGAAGAATGGCAGTGACAGTCAAAGACATTCAGAGTGCATTGCTGAAATGTGAAGGAGTTGAGAAACAAGAAACATATGACTCCACCATGGCAAAGAGAAGTCACTGTATTGAAATGCTTAACCTCATAGCAGCTGTTATAAATCTTAGTAGTAGATCATGTGAGAAGATAGTGATCTGAAATACATGGTGTGTGTTCTACTTAGAACCACATGCTTTCCATGTCATCCGATCATTACATTTCTCTGCTGATGCTCAGATGCTGACGGTTTGATTCAAACGGCATGAAGTTGCACTTGTCTAACAAATTTGAGCTGTTCATCCTGCATTCAGCTGTGGCCTTTCAGATGTGTACACTGAGGCTATATGTGCAAATATTTGAGTCTAAAATGTGTTAGAAACTGCAAGTCAAAGCATTAACCTTCACTGGCTTAGATTTTTTTTTTAAAAGTGTATGCTTAGCACACTGCTTTGCCTTGTGGCTCACAGAGCAGTGACCAGAATCTGCTATGCAACATTATGCGAACAACACAGCAGCCCTGCAATAAACACAGTCTTTGGGCAGCAGCAGGACAGACTGATTGACAGAGTCTTTATTACCTCGAATAACATGGAAACCATGTAATGTGTGTGATGTGGCTATGCTGAGAAGAAAACCTGAAATTATAGAGACACAAATTATCTTTGCCCAAGTGATGTGGCTCCATACACAAATGGAATACACATATGTTGAAGTTTTAAAACGTGTAACATGTAATTATATATATTTTTTAAATCATATGAAACCTTTTATAAGCTGACATATACTGAGCTGATACACATATGAATGTCTGTATCTTTATATTGTAAATTTTACATACATATTGTATATCACAAAGTCTGTGTGTGAAAAAAAAGACAGGCATATAGTTTAAATTCATACAGAAACATGCAATAAGCATGATTTCCTTACAGAATCTAAATTAGCATATCATTATGAAATATCTTCATTAATTCCTTATATGTATATGTTAGAAACGTATATCTTATGTGATAACAATAAATCTTGTGGGCAACATCATATATTATGTGTGAACACCATGAACACCTCATCAGTGGGCCCAGGAGACTGATCTAACTCTATTTGTCTGTCTTATATCTAACACAAAAATAAACTTAGCAGGAACACAAAATGCCATCATATGCGAGTTAGAACAAAATCAGTCTACTTAAAAGATTACAAGATAACAACACACTCACATGGCAACTTGACAACTGGAGTTCTGAGACTATCCAGACTCACAAGTCGCTGACAAGAAAGTACTGAGACACTCTGTTACAGAGAGCCATTAAATTGTCTTAAATACCATCCCAATTGCTCAGAGACCAATTAACAGTGTTGCACCGCTCAAAGATACAGTATGATCAAAACTGCATTTCCCTGTCTGATGGTATTGTTTAACAAATGCCGGAGCTATTAAAACTGGCACTGCTGTGGAATATTAACTAGACTCCTCTGAGATGTTATTGAGCCAGCAGTCTGTCAGACAGACAACAGGAGCCACCAGCCAAAATCAACATTATGTTTACAATGATGTATTCCGATTCTCTTTCTCTCCTTCTCTCTCTCTCTCTCTCTCTGTCTAGAGGACTGGTCACATTATTCTTTTATGTGTTTTATAAACTACTTAGATTTTTACAAAAGTACAATTTCTTTAATAGAACAAATAGCAATGATGCATGCCAACAAATAAAGTTTGCCTGTAAAGAGTCTGTGAAAGAATATAATTAACATCATCTGTGGCATTTTGCAGTTTACTGGAAAAACAGTGAAAACAGACGGGCGACTAACTTGAAAACAAACCTAGCAACAGGGAAAGAAGTGCTCATTAATCATTTCTCACCACAAGTGCACGTACTGTGTGCCCACATCATTCTGCAGCATGGTCAAAAACAAGGTAAGTCACTGCGGAGCACGAGAGGGTGATCCAGTAAGATTTTCTCTTTACCTTTTGTCTCAGCTAGTTCCAGGTGTCACCGGCTGGTAACTTATTGTGATGGACAATAATTATTCATCCCCACGATCACAGAATATAAATCAGACCCACTTGGACGTTTGACCTTGCCTTAAGGTACACCAGAGTCCACGGTTTGAAAACCTTTGATATAGATGAACCAGCAAAAATAGGAGAAAAACACATAAATACTGGATGTACGTTGGTTTGTGGATCCATAGTGAGCTGTTCTCCATGGTTTATTTTAAGTTGAACTCATCCAACCATTGTGACCCATCTTTATAGACCCTGTTTGATGTATCTGGCATGTATGGTCTCTTGTTATTGGCAAGAGAAAAGGGAATGTAGTAGTATGGGAGTAGTGATTGGGTTTTGGTTCGATAAGAGAGAGAATATATTAAGGGATGTAATCCATGTAACATAATGTGAGTTATGATGGACGCATTTTTCTCATTATACATTTATCACCAGGAGGCCATACATTCTACACATCACGCCCGCTTTGAAGAACATGGTGAATCAAATGCCAACATATTGATCTATGTCTACTTCAAGGCCATTTCATGCTGTTTCCTTCATTACTGTATGAGGGAATCTGTGATATCTTTAACACAGTTGAGTAAGGCTAAGTTTACACGGAAACGATCTGAACAGAAAACGCAAAAGTGGCGTTGCGTTCTCACTTTTTATTTTGCGTTTAGACGAGCGTTTTTGGGGAGGAAATCCACATGCATACGGTGACGCAAAAGTCTGTGTAATTCAATGTTGTATGCACGCCAGGCGACTAGGTGGCAGTATGCCACACAACACACAAAACCACCAAGTCTGCACGCCTGTGTACAACCCAGAATTTTTCCCTCTTTTTCTTCTTCTTCTTGATTTCCGGCAGGCTATACGTTGGCCATCGTAATGCTGCCCTCCATGCCCTCCACAGGTCATTGCAATCGGAGCGGACAACGGCGGAGCATTTTTAAGATTTCCACTCTGGAGGGTGGTTTCACTTTTTTGCATTTTCAAGCCCCCAAAATGCTGTCGCCGTCTAAACGAAAGGCACATCCGATTAAATATTTTGCCGTTTTCATCCGCAAGCGTTGTCGTGTAAACAGGGCCTTAAACTGTCTGTTAAAGTAACATATTTTCACCTCAAAAGTTTGATTTTGAATCCTAAATCATCAATGCCAAGGCTGGATGGAAGAGCGGGGTGAATTTGGTATCTGCCCTAGTGGCAGCTCTGCTGGAGAACTCTTGTAAAAATGGCACAAAGGTAGCCTAGAAATTTAGACGCACCCTAGCGGCAGCAAATATATTTGCTCCGTAGGTGGGTCTAGAAACGAGCCATAGGAACTTTTTTATGTCTCGAACACCGTTTGTGTTCACCAATCACAGCGCTCTATCTGTTTAGAGAGTCGTTGGGCGGGCTTAACGCGATGGCGACATACATTTTAATTGGCTTGTCAGGCTAACGTCATCCTGCTCTTTGCTCTGATTAGTCATAGCGCTACCCTATTGCGTGCAGAGGCAGTTTGAAAGACAGCCTTCATCCCGCCCCCTGGATTGAGCCGAGGTCTACCGGTCGTTGCCAGACTATACATTTTAATGATATAGTCTGGCTTGTCAGGCTAGCACAAAGGCAGAAGAAGTTGTCAGATCTCCAACTTGTTGCCACAGGCTAGATAAATGAGAGGAACTTAACACCAAAGTGAAAACAATATTTCTCTGAAGTCCTTTTGGTTGAAGGTTTTATGTGTCCCATGGTCTGACCCCTGCTGACTGTTCCCTATCACTGCTGCAAGATGCAAACCTGAACAAGGCAGGATGCTGAAAAAACAACATTAGCTTCTGCCAACTTTGCAAAAGTAATTTAACGCTTGAATAACTATACTATTGATATTCATTACTGATGATCGTAGCACTATCAAGTTGATTCAGTTAACTCCATAGTTGTCTGATCCAGTTAAAAACATCTTGTCAATTTTAGATATCACTTTGGATTTCTACTATTTTACACAACCCATCAGTGCCCAACATACTCCAATGGACACAAATGTTTATGGGTTTTTTTTTCATTCATATTTTGCAAAGTTTATGTTTTGAATAATGTGTTTTGCACGAGTTTCATAATTATATAAATATTATGTTTGTAATGACAATACAGTTCATTTGGTATCACTCAGTTGATGATTTCCTGACTGTAGGTCCTGAATTGACCTATTGTCGCTGCTGCCATTAAAAAAAATGATTCGCTACTCTCTTTCACAACATAATGTAAAACAGAACATTTAGTGAATGTGTGTGTGTAAGATGGTGGGAATGTTAAACTGAGATGAGATTGAATGGAGGAGAGAAGCGCTGCCTTCAGAATAGACACAAAATAAACACCCTCCTTCCTGTGCAGAAAGAAAAATTTCAATATGAATATAATCTTCCACTTGATTACTCTACAAGGAAATGATTGCCCTCTTCTACATACACAGCTCAGAGCTACAACATTAACATGTATTTATTAATTCCCTTCAAATGAGCAGATTGTCACTACCATTAGTATCAGGGAAGAACAATGGTGCACACTGTTGCCTCAGTATGATCCAAACTCCCTCTGAAGCAGCAGCAAAGAAAGGCCTCATAATTATCCTGCCGTTTCTGACACAGCGATCCAATCCACAAGGACTATAGATGGTGTCTTAGTAAGGTGACCTCTATTTTACTGTGGCAGATCTTTAAAAAAAAGTCTTTAAAAAAACACACACATATCCACTATCTAGATCTGCCACTGCACACAAAGACTACCTTTGTTCAACAAAGCGTCGCATCAACGTGAGTAGTGTTTTAGAAAGCGTGTGAATAAAAGTGAGTAAAACACCCGCGCTGCACACACAATGCAAGCCTATTATTGAGGTCTATGCAGGAGGCCGCACAACAAGAGAGATTTACACCGCAAAACCTGCAGTTTCCTGTGGCTGCTCAGGTCCAACATATTCATTTGTGTGAAAGCGTCAGAGGGAAAAACACAACTAATGGGCAGTCATGTAATGCTTTGCTCTCCAGTGAGAATATCATGTGTGATTGTATGTTTCATAATCAAAAGAATATAGGGGGATCGTTTCCTGTCTATAATCTGTTCACATTCGTTGCGCTATCAGCAGGCAATTTAAGGTTACAGAGATCAGCTTCCTCCACAACAACCTCTAAATACTTCAAGGTGACAGAACAGTCCCCACTGGAGGAATTAGTAGATCTCTGATTTTTGATGGGTCCACCATCATTATTGTGGCTTGGAGACTCCTAACAGAACCGACCCTGTGGGATCATCAGGAAAACTATGTAGCTACATTGTCTGGTCATTTGATATGTATTGATTGGTGAAGACAAATCCCAGAGAAGATGATAAAAATTCAACCATAACGATATAAATGGCCGATAATGGCTGGTGATAGAATTTTAACTGACCTGAATCTGAATAGTCAGTGAGGACATATAAAGTGATGTTTGGAAGGTCTGTGGAAAAATTAATGTGCAACATTTATTGTAGCCTACATTAAGTTAATTTACACTCTGGGTCTGTTTTGCTCCTTTAAACAATACAACTTGTGAACATGAAACATCATTTCATTTGCATAGGTTAATTAAAAACAGTGTCTGACTTTTCTTTTCTGTGTTCATCTGAATACTAATTAAAAACCACTAATAATGTACATGCAACTGATAATGTTGACAGCGTTTTCATATGCCTTGGAGGACAATTATTATATGTATTTTCAAGCCCACGTTTTGTTTTGCAGGTTGGGTTGTATATATTATATAAATATTATATATATTTAAAATATAACAGGTTGTGTTTTTGTTGTAACTGTCACAGAGGATGTGGGTTACAACTGAAGCTGCTTGAGTAAGGGGGATTTGGTATTTTGGTTCAAGAACTAAGAAGCTGATTTTTGTTCGTACTGATGTCGTGATGATTTCAAAATAAGCCTTCCATCTCAGCTGTTTGAAAGTCCACACCTAACGTCTAAGTCTTTACTTGTCTTTGCTGCTAATTAATTGGAGTAGCAATTATATGTGTGCAGCTGTTCGGCCAGATGCCAGTGAACTCTACTCTGAAGTCATGTTGGAAAATTAAACCTGACAAAGATGAGGCATGTAATCAAGACTTTGTCAGGTAACAAGTACTGGTCATCTGGTCTGACACACACCTGAGACTAAAGATGATACTTTAAAAGTATGGTGGGTAGTACATTTCCTCCTGTCATTGTTACATTGTCATCTAGAAGTTATTTTATTGACAATATTTTGTGGTTCATTAGCTGCATTTTCTGTTGCAACTGCAAACAAACAAGTCGTACACTCCAATGTCATACTCCAATGTTTAGTGAGGAAGTATAAAGTACCACCTCAAACCTCAAAACTGTAATGGTGGAGTACTTAAATAAATGGTTGGATCTCACTTCACTATAAGGTAATATAAAGCAAATTTTGAGGAATAGTAATTTTTGCTGAAAAGCTTTTTTTTTTTTAAGTAACAAGTTTTTGCTGACTGTAGATTGATTTTTCCTGTAGATTGATAATTTCATCTTGATAATATGCAATCAATTATGCATTTGAAGCACATTTACACTTTAAAAAGCCCATTGGCAAGAGAAAGAATAAGACTTGCACATCACCTCAAACTTGTAATGTATACAGCAGTAACAGTACTTTAATACCATATTCATTGGTTTCTGATTGGTTATAGTTCCCCTGCTCATCTCCTCTAGTGAGAACTGCAGAGGCCCAAACTGTGATGTGCTGCAATGCAGATGGATTTTTCATTGCCCTGCATGGAGGAGGGCAGAGAGGTAGCATTGCCTCCATTGCCAGGGTCTCTCTTGTCTCGGCAGCCTCCAGTCAAAACGCATGATCATCATTCCTTCTCTCTTTATCACCACAATGTACCGCATCCTCACCGCCTGACAATTTCATACGTGCTGAAATTCATGACCTCATCACAATGTAGAAATTGATTTAGCGTGCTGTGATTTCCTTTCGCTTCTGAAGCCTATTCTGATTTTTATTTTTGATGGCAGCGGGAATATGATGTGCTGGATTTTTGCACTGTTCAATTACATTTGATGTTGCCAAGTCAGATTTGATGGTACTCAAGGAACACAAGCAGCTGCTTCGATTTCTGACGGTGAACAATGGAACACAGAACTATAATAGAGCCTACAAAGTGACTGCAGATCTCCATTTCCACTTTAAAATGTTACAATAAATATATGTCTTTTCAAAGTTATACAGGCAGTACAAGGCCTCTATTCTCTGTTAAGTCTCCAGTCCATAAAATTTACATTCATCGGGGAGAAGCCAGAAGATTATGCACTGCAATGATTTGGAATAGGAATTGAATTAATAACTGGCTGCCTTAATAAAGCGTTGTTGTCAAAGATGACAGGTTGAGGCAATGTATTTGATAGGTAGCGTTTGTAAATCCCATTGAAAGGCATCATTAATCTTCTCATCTGGATGCCATGAGACATAAAATGAAAGAGTGGGAAATTACTTGTCATCCTCACAGCAGTGCACTGGAACATTTTAGATGGGGGTGTAATTGTTTTCCTGATTAGTTCAGTGTGGGTATGTGTCTATTTATTTACATGTTCTGTTAACAAGGACAGTCTTTGTTGTGACCTACTTCCAAACCCCCCACCCCACACCCCACACCCAACTGAGGATGAAAAATCCCTTTGAGCTCTGGGAGCAGCCGCAGATCTGCCTCTGCTGGAGAAAGGAACATTATAGTAGTTTAAGTAGACAGTTCAAAGATACAAATTTTCACCAGTGCAATGAATGGATCCTTTTCTTTACGAACAAACAAATGTGAATGTATAAAAGGTGCTAAATCCTGCTTTAAGGATACTGCTGATAGCACGCTAATGGTAATGTACAGTAGCTGGGATGAGCAGATGGGATTAGTGTTTAACAGAGACCCATATATTTTGAGGCTGATATTATGCAATTTCTAATTTGTCAGTAAAACACAACTCGCAGCTATGTAAAATGGGCTGTTATTGGATAACACTTGGTGTGGGAGCTGCAAGCAATGAAATACAAATGAAAGACTAAGAGCACCACCAGTTCTGTGTGGGTGCACATACAGTTGGCACAATGCTAACATGCTGATGTGTAGCAGGTCATGTCACAAATTAGCACGAGATGCAGTGAATTGCTGGGGGTGATGTCATTGTTTTAAAGGCATTTGGTCATAAAGTACTGGACAAATAATGATTTTATCTGACAATTTGGCTGGAGGAAAAGTCAGGGGATCGCTGAAGTAACTGCAATTGACATGAATGTCTGTACCAAATCTAAACAAAGTCCTACCAATATTATCGAGATATTTTAGTCCTGGCCAAAGTTTAGGACTGAACAGACCAACAACAGACTTTACAGATGCAGCTAACCTGGCTGAAAAAATGATAACAAAATCATGAGGCCATCGTTAAAAATACATATTGTCTCTTAAAACTGAGCCTGATTTGTTTTATGGGCACTAAGAGGACAAACAAGAAGCAGCAACAGTGCAACTAGGGCTGCCCCCAAATAGTCGACCAAGCACTGGTCGACCAAAAAATCATTAGCCGACCACAATTTCATTGGTCGATTGGTCGCAGGAAAAAAAAAAAAACATTTGGAGCCGTGTCTTGTCAAAATTAAGCCAACATAAATGACTGAACTGTATAGGAAAGGTTATGGGGCTTTTATTTTGAAGGGCCAGATACAGGAAGTCGTTACGTGACACTTTTTTTTTTTTTTTTTTTTTACAAGGCACGGCAGTCTCTCTCGTATCACCGCTGTTTTCAACCTTAGCGGTGCTGTCTGAGCTCCGGTCCCGTCCCACAGCGCTCACCGGCGGTCAGTCTCAGTGTCACGGAGCGGATCCATGATAGTCCCCGCTGCAGTCAGAGACCCGCACCCATAGACAGTCTATGCCCACACCCATAGACATATGTCTATGCCCACACCCATAGACATATACTATGCCCGCACCGCTCCACGCCGCGGACCCCAGCCCCCGCACCCCGTCACACAGCCTGAGCTCAGTAACTTTTTACCCTCCTCATCTAGCCTACTGTGTTTATTGGTGATAAACGGCCATTCTGCCGGTAATAACGGTGAAACACGACCGGCTTGTTGTTGAATCTCGGACCCAACACGGCCGGAGTCACGAGCATTAATTAATTAATTCTCAACCTGACCGCGGGCACAAAAAAAAAAAAAAAATATTATTTTATTTATTTTTTTTTTTTTTAATTTTTTTCCCCCCCTCAAGGTGGGGGGTCGATTAGTCGACTAATCGCCATAAGTGACGACTACTGGTCGACCAACAAAATCTTTGGTCGGGGGCAGCCCTAAGTGCAACCACAGATTCTCACCCTATAACGTTGACATGGCAACATGTTAAAAATGGCAAACATAGCAGCATTTATTTGGAGTAATGTTGCTGTAGTGTAGTGTGCAGTTTATCAGAGCTTTTAATAGTTGTCTACGACACAGATGCGCTGGACGTGACCCACAACGGAAAGATAAAGCAAAACAACATGCTGAGAGAGGCTACAACGATCTGTAGACCTGACGGAGCCCGGAGACAATCCTCTGTAGGGTTCAGCCTGTACAGTACGAGCAACTGCTTTCATGTGACATGCAGTTATTCATCTTAACATAAACATCTGAATTCATGTAGCTTTACAGAACTGACAGTATTTGTTTCATTTGATATGTTATTTGATGTTATCTTGCACCTTGCACTGAACTATGCAAATCACTGGGAGTGGATGTGAGGCAACATTGGAATAACCCTCTGAGCTACAGTGAACCACCCACATCCTCCTCGCACACTCTGCAACTCTAAGTAATAATCCAGTTCCACTGTCTGTATAATGAGCGCACAATGACACATTTAAGAGCTGCAAGGTTTGTCCCCTGCACAGAATTCTCAATTGCATGAGCATGCATATATACACACATATACACAGTACAGTGGGAAGTGCTAGTGTAGTGTATTTAGTTTAAATGGCCCCTGAATACCTATAATTAAACTACCTGCCCTAGTTTTAAAGGTTCAAATATAACTTCTGAATGAGCAGATGTTTGCATTTTAAGAGCAGCTGTCATGACTGGGTGCTGGCGGCCTCCTAACATGCATACTTGTTGTAATTGAGAGGTAGTTCTGCTTGTCAAGTGAAAAAATACATCTGTCATAACAAACTGCTGCAACTGGCAGGATTTATTGATAAGGGTTGTAGAACTTCCCGGCAACCTGGAAATAATTTGAACTTTGTCACGGAGCCCTGAGCTGTACTGTGCTATCAGGCAGGCTAGCCATCCTTCATCACACCGTATCTGAACTCTTCTGTCATGGCTGTGCTCAGGCTCCCTCTGCGGCTGGACGGAGACGGAAGAGAATGGTGGTGGAAAAAATAAAACTTGGAGGGAGAAAACAGATGGATGTGGATGTTTAATGTGTCTGTACTTATTTACAGGTAATTTTTAATTTAAATAAATCTTATATTTTGACAGACAAAAATAGTGAACATATGACATAATTATATACAATGACTGTTGGTATGAAACACTTGAATATTATTTGGGTTATTAGCTATTCTCTCTAAAATGTGAATATTCTATTACTTTACACATTTAATCATTTATTCACAAATATTTCATTACTTACTATAAAAAAAAAATTTTTAAAACAACTATTGCACCGTTAAAGGATCATTTCCGTTTTTTACAACCTGGACCTTATTTCTAGCATAAAATACGATCATTTTACTCACCCAGATAACTTTGGTGTCATTTGGAGTTGTTGGTCTCTGTAAAGTTTTCCTGAAATTGTGCTGTTATGTATTTTTTTTGTTGTTGTGATCACTGTACTGTATTTTATTGCATTTTATCCTTGCTGTAAAGCACTTTGTGATTTTATCTATGAAAAGTGCTATATAAATTAAAATTACTTACTTACTTACTTACTTTGACGAAATTAGCCCCAGTGGAGCGGCGCGTATATCCGTATAATGCGAGAACACGGGGCACGCAATGCAGCCTCTAAATAACACATTATCCGCCGCAAAACTCGTTCATTTCGCCAATATTTTGTTATGATACACTAGTGCTATTCCCCTCCGAGCCCGTGGTGGCATGTTATCAACATCCGGCGCCTGTAAGTTGACTACTAACCTCTTATCTGGATGATGTCATCTCCGACCGCTGCCCGGCGCGGCTTGTTGCTACCGCTAATGCTAATGCTATGGTTCGTTTCTGCGTGTTTCTGACTTGTCAGAACAAAATGAGCAGCTGGATGAAGTTCAGCTTCCACAGGCTTCCTCTCCTCAACCTGGACTCACTAAAGCTCCAGCTAGTTGACATAAAATGGACCTGAATGCTGAAGCAGAATGATTATTATCAGAATGAGCCGGGCAGCGGTTGGAGATGACATCATCCAGATCAGAGGTTAGTTAGTCAACCTAGAGACCCCGGATGTTGATAACATGCCACCACGGGCTCGGAGGGGAATAGCACTAGTGTATCATAACAAAATATTGGCGAAATGAACGAGTTTTGCAGCGGATAATGTGTTATTTAGAGGCTGCATTGCGTGCCCCGTGTTCTCGCATTATACGGATATACGCGCCGCTCCACTGGGGCTAATTTCGTCAAAACAACTCCAAATGACACCAAAGTTGTCTGGGTGAGTAAAATGATCGTATTTTATGCTAGAAATAAGGTCCAGGTTGTAAAAAAATGGAAATGATCCTTTAACTCCGTAACAATTTGAATGCAACCTACAGGTAGGGGAGAGCCGGGTCGATTGATACACTTTTCATTTAAACGTCTTTTTCAAAGATGACGTTATGTACACAAACATTTTTATCATGTGATCAACAACTCACATGTGTATTCTCTTAGTTACAAGTGTAATTTAACACATATGTTGGATGATCGCGCTTTTTTATAACTTTTAACGTAAGTTGACATTTGTCTCAAACGCCACACCTATGCGGGTCGTTTGAGACACAGAGGAGGGACGGTTGAAACAGCATGTTTTAAACAGAAACTACTGACATTACTCTTGTTTTTATGCAGCATATCGGACAACATACTAGTGTACTAGTTATTGCCAAAATGTCACATAATTTCTCACAATATAAATAGGTCAAATAAATATTTTTGTCCCGTGCGTAATTGTCAAGATCCGCATTTCGATTAAACTCGCCTTTCTTCTTTTGTACGAGTTGTTGGACGACTGCATTTTCATTTCATTGACTTATTTCCCTGTCCTAAGTCATGTTTATGGATACACAGTTGAACATATTGTCATTTTACCCTCGGCATTTTCCCCTCACTTTGCTGAATATCTGTTGATTCACGTCATAAACACGAACATTAAAAATATGTGGTGTTTCTTAAAAATACATGTTGTTCATTCAAATCGGTTGTTGTTCATTGCAAAACAGTTAGGCTATTAATTTGGTGATTTATATACAGATATTGATCGCGCAGTGTGACCACAATCACTACGCACGGTGGCGTGAGGGACATTTGAAACAGCTGTATCAATCGTCCCTGCAGCGACTACTGACAATAAAACCTGTTTTGCCTCTAAACTTCAAAACTATGACATTTCATAATTTAGGACCTGTTTATGTACGAATTCATCTGTTGTTAGGTCATATTATTATTGCATGAAACACACAATACAACTTTTGATCACAAAAAAACTACCGCACCTAACATTTTACTTTCCGTAGTCAAAAACCGGTTTGCGCTAATAACTTTTGAATGGCGTGACGTCATTTCACAAGCTTTCCCAGGATTGGTCGGTGTTGAGTGCTGAACATAGTGACAAAATCTGACGCCTCAAGCTTGTGTGGTTTTCGGGGAAATCGCTGTGTATCAATCGTCCCGTGTATCAATCGACCCGGCTCTCCCCTAGTTGTGTTTTGCTCATGCATCCTGCAGCGATGTGTGCCGTGAAGCAGTCACACACACACACGCGCACAAAGCGCTTCATGATGCAACTAGATCTAAACACAGAAAGCTGAACCTGATCATTCAAGTGTCCTGGGAATCTGCTGATGTGCCAAAAAGGCTCAAGTTCACAAGCAACAACAGAAAAAAAAAAAAAAAAAAAAACCAAGGACGCAAGCCACCTGCTGCTGCTCAAACAAAACAACAGCCTAACACTGCAGGTCACACAGCTACTCCTCAGAAGCCCTGTTGAACCAGCCAGTGCAACATTAGCATTGATCTAGACAAAGCCAGCCCCCACACGCCATCAATAATTGATGGTGAGTCATAACGCAAGTTATTAAATGGCTAGTTGGTCATTGGTCTTTTCAGAGGTTACCAGCTGTGTTGTAGGGAAGAGAGACTCAAGTAAAACCAGGGCTTTGTTTGATCTATTCGTTTTATAGAGGGATGTAAAGCAAAACTGCAGTCAAGCAACATTTGTTTGGATGATTTAAAATTCACTGCAGCATTGAGTTGCAAGAGCAGAGTGAAGTAGTGCTGACCATATCCCACATCAGATGTTCTTTCTGCTGCTGTCATAACAGAGCTTTACATAATGTATGCTATTTCAGTCTGCAGCGATGTGAAACCCGATCAGTGCCCCCTTCACTGTACAGAGCTCGTCTGCTCAGAACCAGCGTGATGAAAATGCACAGGCTCATCTTAACAAAGTGTCTCCTCACATCATTAATGTCCCACAATTCCTAGGACTAAACCAAAACAAATCATGGACAATCATGGACACAGTCATCACAGCAGCACGTAGGTTGGGAAAGCTGATTAGCTCTAAATACAGACAGGCCTAGTTTTGGAGAAACCAACTAACCTATTGCATTTTATTCTTATTGTTAGTCACATTGGCACTGTGTTCATGTTTGTTTTGCCCTAAGCAAAGTCCATGGTGAGCTAAGTGAGTGAGTGTAGGTGCAGTTACTAACTCACTGGATATTACCAATCATTTTAATCAGTGCATAAACAAACACCAAAGTATTTGCATCACATGAGGCCAAATACATTAAAATACTTTTCTATCTTTCAAGGCAATTAGTATGTAAGCACCTTTTAATTTCACACAAACCAGTTGCATCTCTATATTTATTTCTATATATGTTTGTAGCCATTTCTCTGCTCCATTATACTACCTGTCTTGACTGTGAAAAACGTTTAACAACCAACCATCAGTGGGAACAGCATTACACCTGCTGGGATTAGTAAACATACCAGACATGTGAGAAAGGATTACAAAAGGGTTTGCTAAAGGATGGGGCCATGTACCACCCAATATTGTATGAGGACTGAACTGTCCCTATCAATATTTGAGTGAAGTCATTAGATAATTCTGATGTACTTTGCCAAAGGCTGTGTCTAAGACAAGTAATTTAAGCAGTAATGCCCTGAAAATCATTTTTACATCATCATTTTACAGTGTAAACTCTGCACAGCGCAGCAGTCCTTGCAGCTTGAAAAGATTGTGTGCATTAACTATACTAAATAACACCTAGCTAACTAGTTCACACTCATCTCTGGTCACCAGTATCACCACTCTCCCTCTCTGTCTCTCCCTCTTTCTCTCGCACTCATTACTCATCCAACCTAGATACCTGAGCTTTTACTGAAAGAAGCTCCTCTATTCCTGCAACAATATTCCCTCTTAAACACAATTCGAATCTGGCATCAGCTCCTCTACAGAAAGCTGTTCCGAGATCAGATGTAAGGAGAGGTATCACATGCCACTTCAGTATCGTTCTAATCGATGTCTGTTTTTAGCTGTAACTCTTTGCCTTGTCCTGAAGCTACTGGACTGGATATTTACACTTTATGCAAAAAGATTTACAGTATGAGATGGACATCTAATAACTTGCATGAACACTATCTGAAATTAAATACATTTTACATATCTATAGATTCTAATAAATGTCATGTTGTTTTTCTCCTTTTAATCAAAAGGTAACATTGTTTATAGGCATGAAATCATTCAATGACCTTTGTGCGCCTGGCATGTGGCTTTTGTGCTTTAATTAAAGGCCGATAAACTTGTCCTTAAAGTGCAGACATAATTAGCCTGATCACCAACCTTACATTATTGTTACTGCTGATGAATCACTGGGTTAACAACCTTTGACTCTAGGATCTAGTATTAATTGTGGAAACAAGGGGAAAAGGGGAAACTGCAACACTAATGTTGACACTCCTAGCCTTTCATCTGTTAGGCACCAGTAGTAGTTCCATTAAAATGTAAATACTGATTTAATATCTTAATTATAAACCTTTGGTTGACAGCTTTAAAAGGTTCTCTTTGTTTTAGGGGTGTGGAGGTTATGTTGTCCCGACCATTGCTGAGACCAAACCTCTGCCCCTGAGCAATTCACAGGTCTGAAATCCAACTCACTACAATCTCAACAACAGATCAAAACCTAAAACTCAACAGCTGAGAGAGCTCTGTCAACATGGTCTGACCAACATTAAATCTTTTAATCTCTCGTGTCATGTTATAATTCTAAAAGCCTTTGAGACTGGGCAGCTTGGTTAACATGAGTGTCCTAAAATAAGTTTAATTATGCCACAGTCGGAGTCAGCAAGCCAGTGAAAATTCATTTACTTTTTGCAGCCATTTGGTGTGCTAATGTGCAAATTTTGCAGCCATTAGATGGATGCATTTAGGACAGGCTTTGTTTGCAAAATCAAGCTCTGTCTTGCTGCACAAACTGATGAAACACAGGCTGAAAGGCTGTTGCATGCATTCAAGTTCATATATTTGTCGCTGGCACCGTGTCAGTTTTACATACAAGTGAATGAGAGAAGGAAGTTGCACCTGCCCCTTTGTTCCCTTCCCTGAGGGGGATCTTTGTGTTTGTCCCAAAGCACTGTGGTGTACAGTGACAAATTTCACTATAAAACCACACAGTCAATGACAATGAATGAGGAGTTTATTTCACCTCCCAGTCACTGTTACAGTCATATGTATGTTAAATGACTGGGATTAAACAGCAGGCTGAGCTAGAAGTACTTTTACAGAACAAGCTGCACCCCTGCTCTTCTTTTTATGCCTTTTTTAATACAAACATGCACACACACGTACAAAAAGAAATAAATTAGGTATTCTGCCAAGCCTATTACCTTTTTTTTTTTTTTTTTTTTACAAAGCATCTACTGATTTAAAGGGGTAAAATACTGAAAACGAAATCAATTAAAGTGAATTGGATACAGTATAACGGATGAAGTGGACACGTTGTTAAAATGCAAACAGCATCTCCAACACCTCCTCTGAAAGAGAGAGGGAGAGGGAGAGAGAGAGAGAGAGAGAGGGAGAGAGAGAGAGAGAGAGAGAGAGAGAGAGAGAGAGAGAGAGAGAGAGAGAAAACAAAAAACTCCTTCCCATCTCTTCAGCTGCTTCGGCCCAGTCCTGAGAGATTGGAGCTGCAGAATAAAGAAGGCATCTGTACTCTTCCAGGTCAGTCATGCCCTGTTTGGGAAGGTTGGAATTTGAGATCCAAGGATAAACACCAGCTCCCCAGAGAGGACGGTTACTCATGTTTGAATACTGCACAGGGAAAATGAATCTCTCTACAAGCAAAACAACCATGAAGAACACTTTCATAGGCTCTTTTGGTAAAGTTAATTCTTAACCTGCGGCTTTAAACTGTGCAGTTACTATGTTCGGCTCATGCTGAGCCAGGTGTTTAATGCAAATTTAAAAAAAAAACCATTGCAGAGAAAATGAAGAGAAATGACAATGCAAATAGAAATCAAAAGTGTGCCAACTACTTTCTTTGACTTGCTTTTTCTAACAGAAGTTACTTAAATTTGAATAAGAAGTCTCTCCACAAATGTCTACGATACAGTTTTGCCATGCTCCATGCAGCATTTTCTGAACCTGCACATGTTCTATTCATTTTGATCACCCATCCCTTTTTCCTGGGGAAAGAATAATGTCTCAATGGGCAGAAACAAGAGTAAACAGCTGTGCCTTTGTATTATACGTGGTTACAGGTAATCAACAATGCATCCACTTACCCAAGACTCTTCACAGAGGGAATTGTTTTCAGCTGCACTCAATGATTGAAAGCATTAGTGATGAATGGCAAACTGTTTAGATGCTTCAGACTTCCACAGTGACCTCGACTGGTGTGATCAGTGGTCAGGTGGTTTTGAAACTGTATGCACACGTGGATGTTTTATATATCATTATTTGCAAAGGCGCTGTTTGTGGGCCTATGGTCACAGGAAGCACAAACTGGATAGTAAATGTATTTTTTGTGAGCTCCAGGTGTGTGTTCGCTGTAGCTGGTCAAAATTCGAGACAAGGATGGAGACATTCAAGGTAGATCATGTAGGCAAAATGTGGTGCAGTTACAAAGGGCACACCTTTATTTTCCATAGTCTTTTATTTAAGAGAGATCGCAGTCTTTATCTCCCCTCCCCTCAAATACACAGGCACACCTGTTTTCAAAGTAAATGTTATCAGAGCAGAGGCCATCCAACTAAATCAAACAGACGACGCTCAGTCGTTGTGACTTGGTAACATTTCTTGTTCAAAATAGATGCTTTCTTTCCAAGGAGATCACACACTGAAGGGCTCACAATAAAAATGAATTGCCGTTTTTTACAATCTGGACCTTATTTCTAGCATAAAATACGATCATTTACTCACCCAGATAACTTTGGTGTCATTACAAGTTGTTCAGACGAAATTAGATCCAGCCGAGAGCCGCGTATATCCATATAATGTGAATTTACGGGGCAGCGGATTGAAGCCTCTAAATAACACATCATCTGCCACAAAACTCGTTCATTTCACCAATATTTTGTTATGATACGCTAGTGCTATTCCCCTCTGAGTCCATGGTCCGTGGTTAGCTGTTATCAACATCCAGGGTCTGTAGGTTGACCTACTAACCTCTGACCTGGATGTTATCATCTCTGAGCGCTGCGCGGCTTGTTTACCTTAAAGTTGTTACTGCTAATACTATTGTGGCAAGGTGAAGAGGGCCCGGGCGGGCTTTGAACCCCAGACTCCCGGGTAACAGTCATGCGCGCTAACCACTTGGCCAAAGGGACATCCCCTTGGCCAAGTAGCCAGGGCGCATGATAAGTTGGAGGCATAGTGACAGGACCCTCAACTGTCGCACTATGGTTCGTTTCTGCGTGTTTCCGACTTGTCAGAACAAAATGACCAGCTGGACGAAGTTCAGCTTCCACAGGCTTCCTCTCTGCAACCTTACTAAAGCTCTGGCTAGATGCGCTAAAAATGGACCCGAATGCCGAAGCGGAATGATTATTATCAGAATGAGGCACTCATAGATGACATCATCCAGGTCAGAGGTCAGTAGGTCAACCTACAGACCCCGGATGTTGATAACAGGTAACTCTGGACTCAGAGGGGAATAGCACTCGCGTATCATAACAAAAATGAACGAGTTTCGCTGCAGATAATGTGTTATTTAGAGGCTGCATTCCGCTGCCCTGTAGACTCGCATTATACGGATATACGTGGTTCTCGGCTGGATCTAAGTTTTTACTGCTAATGAGCAATTGGGCATGGAGACAATGCTTGATTGTTCCTGTTAGTCTGCTGAGATTCTGCACAGCAATATGGCAGTAGCTCTGTGGTGAAAGAGGGCAACCAGAATCGCAGAGCCAAAAATGAGTCTTTGTGAGTGTTAATGAGAGTTGTATATACTATCTGAACCCTTGAACAGCTTTTAAAACCTGTTTATACCTTCAAAAACACAGGTTTTCAATGAGATCGTAAAAAAAGAGCAGATGAAGTTGTAAGCAATATGGTTGATCATCGGCTCTGACATTTTTTTAAGGGTGCAGATGGTGAAGTGTGGAAAAAAAGAGGAATAAATTAATTGCTTGTAAACATGTGTTCTCATGCACCAAGAAATAAGCATTTCAAAACTTGTGAAACTCCTTATTCGCATTCATCTAAATCTGATGATTAAAATCTTCTCTCAAGCTTTTAAATCTATCTCTGCAGAAGATCAGAGAATCATAGGGTTTTAAACGTATTATGAAGAATTCCCGTTATTCATAACGTATCCACTGTAGAGTTATGTTTTAGATTTAATGAAATGTTCACCAACAACACTTCAGTAGTGTCCTAATTTCTGGAAATGTCACATCATGACCTAGATTTTCTGTGGACATTCAATTTCAAAGGTCTTTGTCTATTTTTCTTGTTCTAAATTTTACTTGAGTTTACTCTTGTTGTTGTTGTTCTCTCGTGCACTGTTACGTGCACTGACACATTGTCTCCAGGGTATGTAGCTCAGTCATGTAAGCGACCTTGTCTTTTTTTGGCTTCACTAACAACTGCACAACATGACAGCAAAGAAAACAGGTTGTGGGGGGAAAGAAGGATTTAATTCTCATTCCTTAGTATCTTGTGCATGTGACTACTCCAAGGCAGGTGTGAGAGATGGTCGAGCAAAATAAAAGTTATTCAAATTCAAATTTAAAAAATAAATAAAATGAAGGTATTTTGTCTTTCAATGTGCAAATGTGGGACTAATTATTGTCTAATAAAGGCTGCAAGGAACAGGCATGTGCCAAAGAAGTAATTTGATTGTAAGCAAGCCAATTATAACCTAATTACCCAGCTTACCTGAATCAGAGCTCAGTGGGTGAACAGATCATGCATAGTGGGTTTTAGTCAAGGAAAGTGTTTATTAACACAAATGAGGTAAGGGCTTTTTTCATAAAAGTTATATATAAGGGCTTTGCTCTTTTGCTGCTGTACCCAGCAGTATGTATATTTTTCCACTCTGCGCAGCACCTAATGAAATCTGCTCTGCTGATGTTACAGCCCCAGTGAATTTCACAAACTCTCCCACACCTTAAACCTGCATTAACTGACACTTACGTAGGGGCTGCGGAAACAAGCTGAGATTTAAAGTTATTGTGGCAGACTCCTTAGCAATTGCTTACTCACACATCCGCCAAATATGAAACAACATTAGTTGACATTTGTTGCCGACTAGGTGGTGTACAGTGGGTTTATCAGAGCTTGGAGCAACATTAGGCATCTCTGGAAAAAGACACTGATGAGAATGGTAAGAGTAATTTGGTGTGCGAAAAAAGATACTAAGCTTAAAGATGGGTTCATCTCTACACAGTCAATTGAGCCATTGTCAATATAAGAGTGGTTATACCATCTTTAATCCGTTTACTTTTCTTCTTATATGTTTGAAAGTTAAACAAAATTGCAATAACATCCATGACCCTAGCTTGAATTCCATGATGACACAGATGTGTTATACGATAACCTGTCTTAGAAAACATTAGGAGAGATTAGAACAACACAAGCAGATCAGCTCATTTTTTCTCCACCTTTGTTAAGAAGTTTGTAGCTACTGACCGATCGGCAGCGGAGAGCCCACAGCAGTGAGTCCCAGAGCTGGCTCCAGTTGTGCTGTGTTACGCTGGATTAGAATCAGAAATGACAGCCTGGACAAGTATGAGGCAGATGGCTCCTAACATGGCATCAGTTACAGGTCTTACAGGGAAAACCTTTCATCCTTTTGTTTGCCCCCCGCTAGCCGCTTGCAGAGATCACATCATTAGAATCCTATTCTTCACAGACGCCATTAGTCAACTGTATTGTCCAACTGGTTGTGGGTCTCTTTTCTTTTGGGTTTCTTTGTGCTATGCTGGTTAATGGACCTTATCCTTCCATAAAGGTCAAGTGGTTAAAACCTGTGTTGTATTACAACTCATTGTTTGTGAAAAGAAATCTTAATCTTAATGATCTATATCTGTAAAATCCAGATGTTTTTATTTTGTTAAACAAGAACTTGACTGAAAAAAAAATCATGTATTTGCTTTCTCTCTTTTTTTTGAGCTGTCAATCATGTTCCTAGACCCACTGGATTACTCAAAGGGAGACTAATGATAAATACTGAGTACATAATGTTTGGTCTGTGAAAAGGTAAAATTCACAGAGTTTGTTTTTCGAAGCAGACAGACAAAACAGAGAGGAAACCTGTTTATCATACTGAACCAAGCCGCTGGTTCACAAGCAGCTGCCTAAACGCTGTTGAAAATACCCCAAGAGTGCAGCTGCAGCCTCGGGCTTGGACTGTTCCTCATCAGGCTAAAAGCATCAATCTGCTATTTCTGTTCTCTCTAAACATGCTGAAAAGCACATGACACTTAATATTGTCATTCAGAGGAAAATAAGACACTGTGCTCCTGTATAACACAAGCCCATAGGTTGTCTGTGCAGCAGGTTATTATCTCAAATAGTTACATTTTGTTGCTAGGCGACATCTAGTGGCAGTAATGATTATGACAGGGGCAAACGGAAAAGTGCAGTGATGTGGTATAGAGAAAGATAAAATGCATCAGGATGAATTTAGGGTGAGCGGATAGTAGAATAAAACACTGCAGTATCACATAGAAGGTTTGGCGTTCGATTCCCATGAGGAAGTAGCAGCTTATGATGTTTTATCCATAACGGTTCAACAAAATAGTTGTCATCATTGTGACCATGACAACAGGACAAGATTGCCACATGGCTATTCTACATCACAGATGTAGTAGTTTGTAATACAGCCTGGCATTTCAATGGTGAGATGGCAAACATGGTCTATTCACACAACATTCAGTAGTAGTAGTTTCAGTGGAGTCAGAGGTCACCAAGTTAAGAAAATGCTACACAAGGTTTGACTGAGGGCAAGTTTAAAAGGCTACTTTTGGTAATGTTTATTTGCACAAGCATCACAAACAAAGAAACTGTCAGAAGAATGGATGATGGATTAAAGGATGTTGTGCAGGCTTTTCATCTTTGAAAGGTAGGGCGGTATAGGAAAAGTAATTTAACTATACTGCTCAAAGCTGCTACTTTTAAATTCAGATTTCTTCTCAAGGGTTATTCAGGTCACGAGTAGATTCTTCTACACATTAAACATCATTATGACAACTCTGACCTTTTCATTTGTTTTTATTTCCTCTCTTTATGGCATAAGGTTAAGTGACAATTGAATGAGTTTCATCCAGCTCAGCAAAGTGCAAATAGTTTGTCTCCTCACTTGTGTGGAGTAGCAAAGCATTGTACTGGTGCTCTCATAAAGATTCAGTTCAAATAATTTTTTGGGTCTTTCTTCGCTGGGGTCAAACGGTGACAACACACACTCTCTCTCTCTCGCACTCTCACACACACACTGATAAAAAGTCCTCCCCAACTTTCTTTTTTTTTTTAAATGCATGGAAATGGGAAACTAATAGTGTACCCTATCCAGCTGAGAGACTCCTCACACTACAGGAGCGCTGCGCCAGACGGTCTGACTTCAATGGCACACACACACGTCTTTGTTTACACAGTTTAGGTAGCCTACTGAATAAAGTTAGAGCCACATCTGTTGCACTCTGGTTCAGCCATCAGTGCTCAGATGTTGGTTAGATCTCTTCCAATAATTAACTCTTTCTATACAAAGTGCAGCCAAACACCAGGTTAAAGAGAGAGGAACAGCAAAGCTCCTCTGATAGCTCGTCCCTGCGACGAGCAGGTAAGCCGCCTGACTTTAACACAGGGTTTTCCTGCCTATCTGAGGTGATTTTGGCCGCCGCCTTAATGGTTACAGCGCCCATGGGGGGGACGATCAGATGTAGCGTCTTGCACCAACTCCCTGTTTAAAAGGAGAAGGAAGCCCATATGTGGAAAGACGTCGCCCCCGAGATGTAGAATGTGTGTTATAGAAGAGAAACACACGTCAGGACCTTTGACTTATATTATCAGAATATATATTATCTGTCCTATGATTTTCAGGCTCCTTTCATATTTAATAGAGGAAGGACAATATCTGTGCAACTGTCAAGCCAGGGAAAACCCTGTAACACTGAGTTTGCTAACTGAGTATTATACCTCAGCATGTGACCAAAAATAAAACTTTGAATTGCTGTGTAGTTGCAGCATCATTTATATCTGAAGCATAACATATAATATATAGATATTTGGGCTCTGGAAGAAATAGAGCAAGGAGACTAGAGAGAAGAGGGAGCCACTAAAACAAGGACTGTAGACACAGATGCAGCTCCAGAAGACGACCACTCAGAGGAGCAACAGCAATGTAGTACAGAGAATACTGTTTTAAATTGAAAGGGAGCGACAAAATGTAATTTCAGGTAATAGGACATATACGACCTGTAGTCCCCCCCAACAAAGTAAAATCCCCCCCATGTGAAACCCTTAGGGGGGAATTCCCCCCACTTTTGGAAAATGAATCTCACTTGTTTTTATCATGGATCCACACTTGGTATAATACAGCGAGCAGATTTCTGATGCTGGATTGAGGATGTGATTTAAGATTCACGTTACCATATCACCAGAACCAGAGTGTTTTATCACTTATAGAATACAACATTGGAGCAATCATATATCTAACTGACTCTCATGACTCACCTTCATAAAGTCAGACTACTGTAAACTCTATTTGGGATGGATATCCAGACAATCAGTAAGATGGTTCCAGCTCTGCAGACAGACATACGCAAACATTTTAAAGTGGTACTATTAGTCCTGATGTCAATTCATTGATTTCTGGTACAACATACATCTTCACAGTCTATATTAGGATTATCAGGCCTATCAGGTTGCAGCCAGATTAACAATCATGATCCCTGCCGACTCAAGATCCTTCACAACACTTTCCACATTCAAAAGAAAACTCAAACTCAAGCAAACCCATTGAGGCATGGACTCCACATAACCTCTGAATATCTTCTAGACACTGACATCAGATTCAGATCATATCTTCATCCACTCCTCTCAGTCCTAAAGGTTGGAAGGTAATGCCACCAAAGACCGATTTTTCCAGCACATCCCACAGGTGTTGGATGGGATTGCCACAGTTTCAAAAGTGGGACATGTCAAAGCATCCACAAGCATTCACAGAACAATGCCCACCTGCCTTCCTGTAATGCATTCTGATGCCATCTCTTTCCCAGGTAACCAATGCACGTGGATCATTCACATCAAAGTTAACATGATTCTTAAGTTCAGGTCATCTTATTCCATTGATCCTGCTCTGTTGCCATCATGCCAATCATAAGCACATTTGGCAGTGGACAAGTGGTCAGCATGAGCAATATGACCAGTCTACAGCTACGCAGCCCCATGCAGCAAAGCTATGATTGTGTGGTCTGACAGCTTTCATTTAAAATCAACATTAAGCTTTCTGGCAATTTGTGCCCTAAAACCTAAACGACCTGCTGTTTTGGAAATTTTCCCATACATTAATTTATTTGTGGCGGCCTGCCATTTTTCTGCTTTTGACTCGACCAACGCAATATCGTTCCGTTCATTCATCTCCGGCTGGCGCTCTTTGTCTGTTATTATCGTTCACACACACAGAAAAGCGCGCATGCATGACAGTAGTGCGCGGTAAAAGTGAAACTCATACGGTCCGATCGCTTACATTGTGTCAGAACTGCTGCATCACTGAGAACACGCTGTTAGGATATGAAACTTGAGCTACAGTCAATGCAACTTGGAGTGATCCCACACCTTTGATCTTGTCTCTCTCTCCTTATTTTCTGTCTTTTCTCAGATCGCTCCACAGAACTCTGACAACGCTGTCAGTAATAAAAGTCCATGTGAAACACAAGCTGTGCCGTATATTGTGAATGTAATTAATTAAACGAAGCCTCAATTCAGGAAAAATTGTCTCACTCATTTTTTGTACTCGAATTACTCAGGTAATAGTTTCAGCGGTAGTTTATACCTATATTTTAATATTTTGTCTGTCAAAGTAAAGCACATTGAGTTTACATGATCTGAAACATTATTACTCTACTGGTTTTTCTTTTGTGAAAATAATGTGTTATTTGACAGAATCCTACTGTACAGCCTTAACAATGCGTGCTACAGTTCCCCTCAGATACAAAAGATCAGCTCAAATGGTCTTTAGCCCTCCCTTTTAGGCCTCTGGTGTCAAACAATGACAGACCATGCTCCCACTCTCCAGTTCTTGTATAAATGGCTTTGAACTGAAAAAGATGTTGTCTGGCAGCATCTTAAACAAGCCACATGGCAATATCATGAATGGAGCAGCAGAGCAGACATTTCTCTAATTGGCATGCTGTTGTAGAAGAAATAATTGGCTCATTTTAGTCAGTTGAGTGATGACTGGAAAATGTGCCCTTAAAGAGTATCCATTTTGTTCTTTGGGGACTAATCTGGGAAGCATTCATATTTATTGTCTGTGCTCAGATAGACATGGATTTCCTTGTCTCACGTGTCAAGGGTATGAAAGGAAGGGATGATTAATGATGCAAGTTTCTCTTTTAAGTGCCATTATGGGGCGTCATTCACCACTGCTATAACCTCAAGCACAGCAGATCTTTATTCAGTCCAAGCAGTCTCTGTAAAGAAGACAAAATTCAATCACTTTCTCTCCAGTGGTGAAGGAGACAGGCTGGAAACAACATGACTGTCTTTTGAAAGCAGGTAAAATTGTAGGTAGGTAAAATGGTGTTTAAGAAATGGCATGAAAACATGCTTTTAGCTAGTTACTCTCATATTTGATGTTTGTGATAAGAATTTACAACCAGAATCCATTTTAATTTGATTTTGGTTGTATCTGTCAAATGTCAAATATGACCAGCACTTAGGACCCAATTGCATTTTTGTGACAAACTATACAGACCACCCTCTCACTCCCCATAGATTCCTATGGCACATAGTTTCCTTGTACCAACATGCCCTACAGCAGCTTCTACACAATAAATAATTGAAAAAATAACTCACTTTTACTTTACAATAGCTCTGCCTCTGTAAATATGAACACTTACTAATTGTTACACTTGTATCTCCACGCGAGCACATCTCCCGCAAATGAGTGTACATTCATTAGCAACTATTTTTCATTTGCAATCATGTTTTGGAAGGGTTCTTAGGGTAACATAATTACTAATGCAAAATAGTTGCATATGAATGTAATTTGTAGGAGATTGGATTGCTTCATGGATGAAATTAGTTCTCTTCTTTCTGTAAGACAGCCCAAACACAATACTCAGTGTGAATTCTGAAGCCTACTTTTGTCTTGGCCAGGGTCACAGGTTCACTTTTGTCCCACTCCCAAAACACCATAGGGGATTTTGTTTCATGGCTCTGTCTTGAACAGGTGCAAAGAATGAGCTAGTTGGCTGAAACACTGTAACACGCACACACACACACTCATACGTGCATGTGCGCACGCACGCGCGCACACACACACACACACACACACAGAACAAATAGAACACATCTCTGTGCTGTGCATGCAGCGTAGGACAGACCAGAGGGTTCAGTGGCCTTCTGTTTATCTGCTCTAACACTGGTGTGTTAGAGTTCCAATCCCTGTTGAGGTACACTGTATAGTCTCTGTATTTGATCCAACATAATATCAAGAAATAGCTTTTGTGATTATGTCCTGCAACAGGCTGAAGATAAAGTACAATTCTGCGCCACACAATTATTACTGTGGTTGAAACAAAAGATAAAGGGCAGATTAATAAGCTTCTGTGGCAGTACAGTCACCATAGAGCCTTATTAATCTGCCCTTTATCTTATGCAGCTTTTGAACTTATTCATGTGTAGGCTACATTGTCACTGGGCTGACAAACAGTCATTCTTCCTGATTTCCTTTGTTTTTGCATGTCTCTTGGAGTGCACTTTGCTTTCAGTGATGTGCTATAAAACTTTCTTAAAAGTATGTTAAGTCAAAAACTTTGAAGTATAAAAAATGTATAATACAATGAAAAATAGAGAAAATAAGTTAGCTTACAGAGCAAAGTGAAAATGTTAGCACTAAAGCACTTTTTGAGTTTTGTAAGAATGTCAAATAATTGACTGGTCAAATGGTCAAAACACAATATTTTGAGACTGATGGCCAGATTATCCATCAGATCAATTCATGTTATCCACAGCATAATTACACTGGACTCCTGTCTGTAACCTATGACCAGCACTGCCAGGTCAAAGGCTCTCCTTTGGCTAACACTGAGAAAAATAAAGACTGGATTCAAACAGTTATTGATATTCATGATTTAGAAACTGAATGTCAGTGATTTTTGTGACCCTGACACTTTCCCATCAGGCCAAACATGTAATGGGCATATTGTTATGATAATTACTTTAACCATCCATTTAACCTTCACGTTTATTTATTTTTTCACTGTGATGTTGATGCAAACTCATAATTTGCAAATGCTGGTAATACTATAGGGTATTTTAATGATGTAAATAAATCCCACAAAAAGTAGCTATTAATTACGTAATTATGTTGTACTTATTCCAATATACACTATTTACAGATGCAGTTCCTGCAGCTTTAGGGTTATCTAACTGTTTAAGACCACCAACTCCAGCAAAGTCAAAAGAAACGTCTGTGTTGCCAGGCAACAGACAAATGTATCAATGGATTTCAGCATACCTCCACAGACTATTGTACAATGAACAAAAATATAAACAACACTTTTGTTTTTGCTCCCATTTTTCACGAGCTGAACTCAAATATCTGAAACGTTTTCCATGTACACTAGGGATGTAACGATATCTCCACGGTACGATATTTATTGCGGTATTGTAGACATGTCATAATATCAAAATATCACCATACAATACCACAGTAAGCTCCACAGTAGGAATTCATTGCTATTTTTAAGGTCCAAAATACAATAAACACTATTTGGTCAAACTAAAATAGCAGAGCTGCCACCCCACCCGCCCCACCCTCACCAGCTCCCTCCCTCTCTCTCACCTGCCTGCCCCCACCTCCCTCCCTCCCTTCCTCACTCGACATCTGCAAACTCTCTCAAGGCTCTAGCCCACAGTACCTGGTACCTGGTTCTTTTTTGGTAACGCCACAATGGGTTCCAAGCAAGCAGAGCCGATACTAAACTGACTGCCGACTGCCGGCCACTAGGGCTGAGCGATAGGAGCAATATCACACGAGAGGGAGTGCTGTTGTAATAAAAAAAATTGTGTTATTTAAGAAATTTCATGGTGCTCCTAATTTTTTTCAAAGCTAAGCGTACAGCCCTGTATAGTGTGTTCATCTCTCTGTTTACACCTCAGGCAACACAACATTTGTTTTTACTGTCCGACTGCACTGAGAACAAGTTTAGCAATCCAGCACACTTTAGATGTCAAATTAAATATAAACACCAATGTGATGTGTGCTGAAATGATATAAAAGTGTTAAAAACAGGTCCAGCAAATGTGTGGAGGAACAGTCAGAGCGTTTTTGTCCTCTAAAGTTGTGCCATGCTTTCATTAAGTGCTTCTGTTCCTTTCTTCTCTTGTACCAGCAAATCTCATTTGACCAACTGTGATTGTTACAGAGACAGGGTCAGGACCCAATGAAAATGATTCGGACTGGCATTTCCCGCTCCAGACATAATTTAACATCTAAATAACTCACTGATACACCCTGTGCAAAAAGTTCAGCCTGTTTTTCATGCAGAGCCTTCAGTAACATTTCAAAAGTAAAAGTCTGGACTAGAAGCCTGAAACTCGGTGCCGTGACATTAAGCACCCTATGTAGAGTTCATAATAAGAGAGCCCGTAAGGGTTGAAAAGCAGAAAATGAACCACTGGGTTACTTTCATTCATAGAGACGCTTTTCTATGACACTTGATAGGAATCTAACATTCATTGCCACTAAAATTAGGCCTGCATGTGGATTAACTAACATGTAGCCTAACCCACTTAACCCTATTCTATTCAGGAAATGGCCTTTAGTTTTTTGTTTTTATTACTAATCATCTACTAATCATAATATCTAACAATAATATTTACTTTTAATGCCTTGGGTCTCCTTTACGAATAACAAAACATTAGGCTAAACTCTGATTTGTCTAAAAATGTAGGAAAATCATGTTCATCGTTTCTTTTCTAATTAAAAAAAAAATCCAATTAAATATTTTTTAATCCCTCTAAATTAAATTAGCCTACACTAAACTTTAGATGTCACAGTAACACTTCTTTTCAGGAAGCCTAACACATAGGCTAACTGAAATTCATACTGTAGGCTATAGTCAAGGGCCCCACACTCTATTTACACACCAAAGCCAAAGCCTGCATATGATAATCATTTTCAACCAAAGCAACATGGGGCTCAGGTGCACTGCAAGTTGCAACCCAAAACCTATTGCTAGTTGCTAGTTATTGCAACTGGCAAAATAAAACTGGGACCTACCTCATTTAGGAGTTTGACTGCAGTGCGCTGGGTTCCCGGCCACTGGGCTTCAGAGGAGGAGCAGGGTGGGGACAGGTGTGGTCTCTGCAGCTGGAGCCGAGGTGAGCAGCAACAGGACAAGATGGCGGAGGACAGCGCAGACCTCCAGTGTTAGTAGTCCAGAACAAATAGATCCATGGTCCAGAAGCACTTGTGGTCTCTGTTAGTTCACAACTGTCCCTGCTTCATTTTGAAGGTTTACAACGTCAGAAACAGTAAACTTGAGCCTGTGGGGTTAGCTGGGTTGGCTAGCCTGTATCCAAATGTCCATTCACTTTGCTAATGAATGCTAACGAGACGATGTCCGACATGCTAATGAGACGACATAAAACATGAGCAACTCTGCCACAAACGTTGAATCAAAAGATCTCTAGTTTTCCACAGAATTGTTTGTAGCATAGTAGTTGAAAACTCGGAATGGAAGTGTAATACAACTACACACTTGTTTGCATTAACTCTCAATGCACTGTCGTGACTCACTCTGTCTCCATCCGTCAAGCTACCTAACATTAGCCTAACTCAGGTAGTCACTTCCTGTTTTCGCACGCAAGCCAATTAAACACGTCAATTAATGCTGCTAGTATCTGGACACTTCCTTTTTTACAACCATGAACTCTTCAAAATAAAATAGCGCTACCTTAAATAACATGTTAACCATAATTATGATGAATCATTCACCTTTTTTAAAACTTAATGCAATTAACCTATATCCTACTGTATCTTTCTCGTTTTTAAGTCACATATTTTAGGTAGGCTACATCAATATCATTTCTACACTTGTAGCTTGTGGTTATTTTAACCTGGTTCCAAATATGCACACATCCAATCAGATTCCACGAAGTAGGCATAATAATTTTACATAGGCTAATTGCATTTAAACTGCAGCTGAAAATAACCGAAACCAGAACCTTCCTGTTCCACTGTGTTATAGCCTACACACCTCCACACAAGGAGAAATGTGGGGAAAACCACGTGTTATCATGTAGGCTAGTGTCTTTTATGACTGCCATATCAGGTAGCCTACAAAATCCCAAATAATGACTGTATGGATGACTACATGTGAAAACACCCAAATTATACATGAGCTATTTGCATTTCAAAAGAGTCATCTTCCCATCCCAATATGTGATAATAAAACAGTGACACGAACCATGTAGGCTACAGCATGTTACCAGGTACTCTGATCAATTTATGTATCCATGTAAAGTAATAAAGTATATTCAGTGAGATAAAGTTTACAATATAAAGATTAGGCTATCACATATTTAACTAAGTGATGTCAGATGGATTGTGAGTGATCAGACTTGACACTAATGAGTGCACAGCAGATTGAAATGATGTTGTAATATTTTTTTTTTTTTTTTTTTTAAACACCAATGTATGCATATGTAATTATTTGACTTACAAATATAATTTACAAACAAACATGTGGCACAGTGAATGATGAATGTTAAAAAGGTATGATGTGTTACAGTGCCACCCCCATGTATGTGAAACTCATCCTTGTCTCCTAGAAATTACTTAGGCTATTTATTATGTTAATTACATTTGGAAAGGAAATGCAAATGGTGCCTGGATTATGTTCACTTGCAATGTTTTGTTTTTTTTCTTCATCACAGCACACATCACATTTATCCATGGCTCAGAGCAGAGGGATGTGGTCGTGGTGAATTGTGGGTGTTAGAAGTGCAGGAGTTTGACACCAGAGACCGGGGGGTTAGAATCCAGAGCCCTGCATGTGAGGACAAAAGCACTTTAGTTTGAAGTAAAGATTTGTGACTTCTGTTCAATGTGTGTAAAACACAGTCGGTGTCATTCGTTTTTTCACACAAGATCACAATGGTTTTGTTGCTTAGCTTTTAACCAGCAACATAGCCACTGTGAATCACTGTTGTACAACACCAGTGAATTTTGTAGGAGGAAAAGATTTCATACTGAAAGTATGATAATGTCAGCTATCCAGAAACAGATATACTGCAGTGAGGGAACTGCTCTTAATTGTCATATTAAATAGAATATGCAGGAAACAATTATGAATAAAGACATTTTCACTGTTTTTTTTATGACACATTGGACCCAGTTGGACACAATTAAATATCACAGTTTTCACAGCTGTAAATGCTTTATCTGGCAGTTACTATACTGTCAACCCTTTTGAGAGTGAAGTTATAAGTTGTGTTGTCAATGACCAGCAAGCAGCCAGCATTTTCCTGACAGCTACAGTAACCTGTCCTTTCTCTTCAGTTCTGCTGTGTCCCTGCAGCAGATGGACAGTGGACATGCAGGACGCAGAACTCACCATACAGTAGAATATCGGAGGAGCAGAGAGAAAGAGAGAGAGAGGAGCAGAGAGGGTTCAGGTTCAGCACATGTTCTGCTATTCTCCGCTCCAGATGTGCAGTCTTGCTCTTTCAGCATTTTATCTAAAGCCTCTGTGTTAGAAAAACAGGGCTTTCATTTATTCTCAACAGAGAAAAGAATGGCTGCTGATCACCACAGTTCAGTTCATAATAGAATTTCAGCTCACAAGACAACTATTTAGACGTTTATTACTGTATTTATGACTGCTGACACGCCTTCCTTTTGACTCTCTCCTGTTAGGATAAGCATTTTATACAGTTCTTCAGTGTGTCGCTGTACAGTGAGAAACTACCTCTGTGACCTTTAGCTTTCTTGAGCATTGAGCCAACTTTTGATTGTTGTAATATGTTGACAAGACAGTTCTTTGCCTGCTCATGCAAATTTTCATAGAACATTTCTGTTGCAGCTCAGAAAGGAAGTATGAATGAATGTGAGTGTGTGAGGTTGTTTGTCTCTATATGTCAGCCCTGTGATAGACTCAACCTACTGTATGTCAGTTGAGATTGGCTCCAGTCCCTCATGCAACTCTGCATGGATAAGCAAGCAATCAAAAAGTGCTCAACTTAGAGTAATTGCATTTTATTTAGATTCATAATCCTTAAAATTCAAACTAGCAGTTTATTAAAAGTGATGTTACAAGATGTGTTCAGACTGCTCCTCATCTCTGCTGAGCCTGAATTATGGGTTATGTATGGACTAGGTTTTGACAAGATAGAAGACAAGATAATATCAGTGGTTCTGATGGAATGATTTTGATCTTTTTTTCCCATAATAGTGTAATGGAGTTCTACTTAAAACACATAAGATCAGAGGGGTCAAAAGCTCCACAGAACATCTACTGTATGTGTCTTGAAGCTTTTTGTTTTTGTTTTACAGCCTGCAACTGGCAACGTTTTTGGTGTCATTGCTCTAGTGGTAGAAGTAGTTTCTGTGAACTTCTTAATTTCATACTGTGTGTTTTATCTGTGTGGAAGCAACTGCTTTCATTATTCATCTGCACTCATTTATTCAGGTTTTTCATTTGAAAGGATTATGACATTACATTTAACCAAAAGTCAAATGTTTGAAGCCCTTCTGAGCTTTTGCATCTGAGGGTGTGCAGATAACAAAACGAATCAACGAAGGTTATCTGATACCGTCCCAACATGAAGCATTTTTATCAACATGCCACTGTGTCCTACAGAACAGTCTATGTGAAATTGTCATCTTATTTGTCTTTGCTAATTGACTGTCACTCAACAGGTTTGCAGAGCTCAGCGTAGTCTTCATCAAACTAACCAGATCACAGTAGAACATTCTTGCGAAGGATCAAATGAGTGATGTAACATGACAACGAAGACATTGCCCACCCTTTGTTTTTCTTGCTGCCCTACTTCTGTCAGATGGCACCGGGGGAGACTTGAGGTAGCATTGCGGTAATTCAAGCTCTTATCCACAAATATGGAGGGGGAAGGAAAACACTTTGAACTCTGCAGGAACAGCAAACAGATGCTAATGAACATGATGTTCTGGTACAGGCCTCTGGCAACAGGATTAAAACAATTTAAAGAGAAGTAAGGAAGAGAGGATATCCACATGAGCATGGATGAACATTGAATATAATGTACTGGTGGTGATTCATATTTTGCCTGGGTAGCAACAAAATCATCTTCCGTATTAATGATTTTCATGAGCAGTGGAGCCATTTTTATTTTTTATTTTTTATATTACAATGATCCAATACAAATGTTATTTTTATTTCCCATCATTTGAATTACTGTAGGCCTATATTGGACAAAGTATTGCTGAAAGCACTTAATCTTTTGAGGTCAATTAGCGAACACTATATGAAAATTAGAGTTTGGGTTTAAGCAAAGAACGTCTCTGGTTTAAGGTCTTTTCAACTTTCAAGCTCTAGCAGTGACCTTTATTTACCAGTGAATTTCCATCAAGGACATAATCTAATGGGTTTCAAATGATCACTACATGGTCTTTTATCTGTAGCCTTGAGAGATAAATAGAAAGTACTAATTTCTAGCATCATTTTATCAATTATGGATGTGAAAAAGAACATCATTTAATCAGTTCATTGTACAAAGAAGTTTCTTATTTATCCACCTTGTTTTCCTCATATGATGTCATATGTCAAAGTGTTGAATGAGTTCGGTCTATTATTGAAATGACCATCCCTGCCTCCCACCCCCAGTCCCTGTAACAAGAGAGCCAGGTGTAATTGGTTACTTGACCAGCGTAGTTTATCTGTGGTGGACTGTGATGGATGCAACAGTGAAAGATGAGGCATAAAATTACATACACTGAGACAGGCAGCTAGATTTGGTACAAAAGGTTGGAAAATGTCATGAGCTGCGTCTCAGTGCAGCAATAACAGGCAGAAGCATACCACAAACAGAAGCATGAATAATGTATTTACATGTGCACACTCAGAACCCCCCCCCCCCCCCCCCAACAACAACCACCCCCACCCATCCGCCCTGTGTACATGCGTGTGCACGCACACAGAAACACGCACGCATGCACACACAAAACAAATCCCGTCAAATAAATGCTTGATTATAATGTATGAAATGTTTCTGATCAGTCAGCTGAAAAACTAATTTCATTTTCTCATTAGAAGTCTCTGCCTGAGGCTCATTCTCATGTCAGTGTTTATTACTCTGAAAACAGAAAATTAAAATCATGAGCTTGGTCAGAATCAGAGCTGTGAATCACTATTTACGACTGAAAAAGAGAGACAGAGACAGAGAGAGGAAAAATATAAAAGAATGGACAACAATTGAAGAAATATATCTCATTTTACTGTGGCAGTGGATTTATAGCCCACATGACCTTTTCACTCTCCAGAGATTTGTTGCTAGGCAGTCGTTCATCATGTTTCCAATTTGGCATAAGGTACAGTAGGTTAGTGAGTAGTTTCCATTAGGTTGGTGAGTAGATTTTGGCAAGTTAATGAATGGGTTTTAGTGCTGAAATAACAATATAGCGTCCACGTTTGAAAGACCTGTTTTTGCCTAATTTATTTCCATTTTTTATGTTATTAGAATATGTTTGTGCATAATCACAACTCATTATAACACATACTGTATAGTTTAACTTCAATTATGCAACCAAAACACATTCAAATATTAATCATTTAAAACAACTTAATATAATATTAAAGGCAGAAGCAGGAGGGGAGAAATATGTTAAACACATTTACAGAATTGTATGGAAGCTTTGCAGATTAATGTACAATATCATCAGTGAGTATTCATTAGGGGCCTACTTAAAGATGCAGTAATAAATATTTTGATATTGTGGATCACATGATTAGCCTACATGTAGGGTCTCTCATAGTGACAAACCCTCAGGGAATGATACCCCTCAGCTCTACGTGGCATTTAAGCATCTTTGATTACAGTGATTTGTGAAAGATCCAGCTGTTTCCGTATGAAACAGAGCTCATGAGAAGTAAAAAAAAAAAAAAAAAAAGAGCTAAAAGGAGAGTGAGTATTGAACTAGCATTTGAGAAAGGGCTGAAAAAACAAAATAAATGCTTATTGTTGGTCTGCTTAGCCACTGTCTGCTCACACCTGTATAACAGGGAAGGAGTCTCTTTTCAGCACGACACCAGCTTTGCATTTACCTAGAAAACAACTCTGTCTCATAACGTTCCATTATTATTTCATAGCGTGGTGAATGTTCAGGTCCCAACTTGTCCACAAGAGCGTTTTGGAGTTGTTGGATTGCGTATTTGATTAGTTTTGAGGGAAAGCCCAGAAATAACATATGCCTCCTAGCGTTGCTCATGGTATTTCACCAAGACCTTTCATTTATTTTCTAATACATTTGTAAGTTTCTCATAGTCATAGAAAAGGTCAAAATGTTGAAATATCCCTTTAATGCCTTATTGTACTGTAAAGATCAATTAATGCAGGCTGAAGTTGGTTACTATTCTTTAAAGATACAGTTCAAATCATTATTATTATTAAAATTAGCTATATTTGTGTGTTTCTTCATGGATTCACAAAAACCAGCATTTTGATCCCTTCCCTTTGGATCTTAGTGTGGCTCAGATTTCTATTTGTGCCAAACACTTTGTGGTGTAAACTATTGCAACAGTTACAACATAGACCCACATGGTTCCCTCTTCTGCAGCAAATGTAAGGTTTTACTCTTTGTCCAAATCCCCCAACGTGTGAAATGATTTTGATGTGATTAAATGAAGATCAAACCATGTGTTCCTCCCACAGGGACTGATTACTCCACATAGTATTTCTTTTTCACAAGCTTTAACTGACCATACACATTTAAGCATCAATGCTGCTGTGTTTTTTTTTCAACACCGCAATGACTTTATTATAGTCACAATTTTCACTAAATAAAAATTCTAAAGCTTATACCTTGCTACAGAATTTAAAAAAAGATATTACAACACACTGGAACCATGCTGTTATTCATTTGGTCTGTGGTGATTTAGCCCTGAGTGCTGGTTGTAGGCAGCAAATTTGACATTTATACATAGATGAATCGAATAAACCACTTCTGAATCAATTGAGTTATAGAAGTTAAAAGAATCATGCTTCTCTCCACTGGGGGATGTGTCTGCTCTGTCCATCCCAGTATGTAGAGCCCACTGGGAGCTGATCTACAATAACTGTTAGTTCAGTTTCTTTTTGCAAACTTGGGTTAGTCAGATGCCTCATTATCTTTAATGCAATAATTTTCAAGCAAACCACTTTCTGTTTTAAGTTGAACAGTGCTTGAGATAACTGTGTAATTAATGCAAAAGTGTAACCTTTTGTTTCATAGATACTGTGTATATCTGATGTTTAACATCAAATACAAAATAGAAATTCTTCACTTTATCTGATCATAGCTTCTCTGCTGTCTTATTATTTCACTGCCTAATGACTTGGTAAGTGTTTTGCAGGCTTGCCTGCAAAGATATGCTGGTCACTCTATGTTTCCTCTTTATTAAGCAAAGCACAAGTTATTCCCTGTTATCTGTGGGGATACATCCAAATATTTTTTCATCTCATCAACTAAAAAACCAGTGGCAAGTGAAATGTAAACCTAAACAAGTGTGAGGTCACGGCCTTTCTGCCAAGACTGATTATTATGAATCCACTGATGCTAGTCATATCTGAAGAAACATAAAATAAACCCAAAAGCCAGTGTTTGAAATATTTCACTTATTTAAGTCAACAATTTCAGCCTTAACACCTCAACCACTGGATGTTTTTACAAATTCCTCAGATGTGATCATACGATAGATGCATAGAATATTTCTCTGAGATTCAATAAGCCTTGATTTTTTGAGGACTCTTTGTATGGAGGTACAGGCAGCCAAACCTGGCTATAAACAGACTTTATTCCACATCACAGAAACATGTGTCCTGACCTTTCCACCAAGACCTTTCATTTATTTTCTAATACACTTCCCCTTGTGAGTTACTCTGTTCTCATAGTCATAGAAAAGGTCAAAGCAAGCACTCATGTCTGATGTCTGCCTGCTGAATTAGCTGTGTCACCTTTAATTTCTCCAGAATCAGACCTCACCACTCTGCCGAATCTCATTTGATTGTACTATGTGTTCAGTATTCATGCTGTATTAGTCATAGTGATTGTGCTGTATATATGAATATGAAAGTATGGTGGCAATAACAAACTAAAATCCCCCTTATTTTGAATTTTGTATGTCTAATGTAAAAACAGAATATGAAAAATAAGGGAGAAATGTCCTGTATAACTGATGTTTTAAAGAAGCTCTAGTTGTGATGGATAAATGAAAGCTCACAAATATAAAGTATAATTTCAGTGAGTTGGTGCCAAAAATGTATCTACTCAATGTATTTCAGTCAGTAAAAAAGACATGAGATGTGGTGCATCTTTACTGCATTCAAAACTCAGAACTTTAATAACCAGAAAAAGAATGATGGGCTGTGATTATCCATTAATCAACAACGGCACTGCAAGCTCATTTGTATTGTTACCAAGTGAAGCTCTGAATTTGGGACATTGTAAAGGAATGACTCCTTTATGCATATGAACAACCTCTGAGAATGGAGGTGGTGGGAGGTGTGGAGCCTGTCAGAGCGATGTTGATCGATGATGCTGCCTCAGATTATGAACACAGAATTAGCACGTTAAGACTTGTATGATAAATAGACCAACCACCAGCAAGTCCCCAAATTACCACAAAGAGCAGCTAGACAAATTGACTGAAGCCACAGCTTTAGCTGAATTCAGCTGGTCAGTGTGTGTTTGCATAGAACCTCCAGCTCCACGCATCAGGGTAAGCCAGCACTGGCCACAGTGTTGTCAGGTTGGGCAGTAGTACGGCTGTAACTCCAGGGCCAGTCACATGAATATTTACACCAAAATAAAAAATCTACAGTATATATTTCAACGTAAGATATATTACTAGTGAGTTTGTCTATAGAAAAAACAAAAAAAGAAAGAAAGAAAAGAACTTAGCATCCTGTTAGCAACCAGGCTAGCCAGTAGTTTTGTGACCTCAGCTTATCTCCATCATTGCTCTGCCCAGTCTCGTCCTGAACAGAGGCCTGATCAGTCAGAATAACCACAAATACCTGTGTGAGAGTGAAGGGCTCTTAACTTTAAAATGTAATCATTGAAGCAGGGAGGAGGGGAAATATCATGGTCTAAATTAAATTAAATGTTCCTTAAAATTAAAATTACCCGTTATTTCTCTGACTGCAGGGTATCTTCAAAAAAGCTGCCTTGAGTGACTGAATGTTAAGTGGCAGTTTGATTAAAATTCCTGTCATACAATACAAGACTACTTCTATTACAGTTGAATTCCTGTTTCCTAACTGTCTATTACTGTGCCCCTTTGTTCGCTCACTGTCAGATTAACAACACACAACTGCTGTTGTGTTTCTGTAGTCATAGAAATCATGAAACAGTAAACTGTCCAGTACATAAATACACTTTCTCTTTCCGGTTCAGAAAGACCTGGATTATATCACAGCATTACGGGAGATGACCTGTTTACTGCAAGGATAGTAGCCGATGCACTAAATCAAGCTAAATATGGAAGCAAAGCACATAAACAGCAGGAGAGTATGCAACCTCCACACAGAGCAGTTCTAACCCTTCAGTGCTTTGCAGGAGACCAAACATCATGATGACTGAAGACTTTCAGAAACTGTCGGTATTTTTATATTAAAAAATACCAATTTTCATCACTGCAGGTTAACCTTTGTAGCCTAAGCAGTAGGGCTCTATGGACAGCAATGAGGGCTGGTCCACCACTTTGGTCCAGACTCCAGACTAAAATCTCCTGATGTTACCTCTGGTGCCACATGTGAACTCTTGAGTTGAAAAGAACTTTTACACAGTTCAGTCAGACAACTCACGATTAAAATGTTTATTGCAGCTTCAGTAGAAGAGTTTGGCATCAAGACTCCATCCTCATCACTCCCTATAGGATTAGGGAGGATTTCATTAAATGTATATGAAAGTGACAAAGGAATATCTTAACCACCAGAGCCTGCAGGTGGGTGCTGGGGTGGTGATGGGGCAGAAATAATGCAGTAGACAGTTTGCAAGGCAGCAGTGTCGTTGACAGGAAAAGAGGACGATGGGTAAATTTTCTAGCTTAAAGGGATAGTTCACCCAAAATTCAAATTTCACTCATTATCTACTCACCCTCATGTCAACTAAGAGCTGTGAGAATTTTCAGAGTCCTCCGTTCCTTCTCTGAGTTACGGGGGGGTCTGCGCAGCAGTATTTGTCCATATAATGGTTGTGAATGGACACCAGAGCTCTTCGTCCAAAAAGACACACCAAAAAACATCCAAATACCTCCATACTGCTCGTCTGTAATGTCCCTCTTGTATTGAAGCCCCGACATGAGAAATTGTTCCGAAAAAAATTAAATAAGTCTATATTTTAAGCTTGTTTGTAGCGGAAGCTCCCAGTGTCTCAGTTCACTGCTCTGCCTGTGTAAGTGCAAATCTCACGTGATTTGCACTGACCGGCGGAACAATTTCTCATGTCGGGGCTTCAATACAAGAGGGACATTACAGACGAGCAGTATGGAGGTATTTGGATGTTTTTTGGTGTGTCTTTTTGGACGAAGAGCTCTGGTGTCCATTCACAACCATTATATGGACAAATACTGCTGCGCAGACCCCCCCGTAACTCAGAGAAGGAACGGAGGACTCTGAAAATTCTCACAGCTCTTAGTTGACATGAGGGTGAGTAGATAATGAGTGAAATTTGAATTTTGGGTGAACTATCCCTTTAAATAGCCTAGAGCGGCAATTTAGGAGGTTGTCTATGATTAAGTGAGGCATATCATGTGAGTAAAGCATCGAAGTTTGAGTTTACCTTCTGAACAGCCTTGCAGGCTTCACTTCATTCATGGTCCTTGGAGGATGAATCCTTCAGACGTTGCTAATCCCACATTTGCCCAAACAGTGCCATCACCAGGGCATGATTTCTTTGTCCAACATTTAAATAAGGACACTCACATTCTTGGCTGTAGACTACCTTTGCTAATTAGCAAATGCTAGCATGCTAACAGATTGCAAACATCAGCAAGTTTGCATTTTCATTGTGAGCATGGTAGCATGCTGACTTGAGCTGTTATCTTAAAGGAATAGTTCAACATTTTGGCAAATTTGCCGACTGCCATAATCCCGATAGGCATACAGGTAGGTTCATTACCTTTATAATCGGTGCATGTTTTTTTTTTAGATCCATAGGGCAGAGACTCAAACTGCTCAGCAAACATAATGGAGGTGAATGGTAGGCTACAGGTCCCCTGTCCCTCATCAAACCCATCATATACACAATCCAAAGAATCCAAAAGGCTTTTGTGTACAAGTTGTGACATGCACATTCACCGCACTATGAAATAGTAATGTAACATTACGGGCCCTAGTTTGGTGGCGCAACGCAGGTGGCGCAAGGTAGCGCAGCCGGTGTAATGCAAGTTTCGACGAGCGCAGCCTAGCGCAAAGTCAGATTGGCAGATTGGTAGATCGCGCTGCTCTGAGATAGGCGTGGCTGCGCAGCAGGGGGAGGCGTCACAGATTCAGCTTGGTGCAGTGGAAGTTTCGTGCGAAAATGTCCCGCCGAGGGTGCGCTGAAAGCTCGCCACCTCAAACCAGGTCTACTCTCAGCGCAGGGCGGAGCGCAGCAGGTGCAGTGGAAGTTTGGCTGACTGACCTGCAGTGCACACACGTCACCAAGACCTCACAGGCAGATTTCCACAGTTCCAGGCACATTTCAATGCAATAAATATCCACAATAACCACTATTTAATGCAACTAATGGAATCAACACGTGAATTTATATCTATATAGATTGTCCCGTCACATCTGACGTCAGATCAAAGCAGAGATCAAAGGCTGTCGGCACGCGTAATGGAACTCCACCTGAATTAACACAGCAGAGACGAACTGGCACTGAAAAGCAGCTGCGGATGTCCCAAAAGCAGGACTGAGGGTGGATGACTGCATTTTGCTGCCGTGTTGAGACTACGCACTGTGCTGTTGTGATGATCCGCTTTATTTATTTATTTACTTATTAATTCATTAGCGGCGAGCGACCGTGTCGTCACGCAGCCGTAATGAAAAACAAAACACAAATCATCATCTCTCTTAGCCCACCACAACAGCCTCGGTATCAGATGGTCAGTATATAGCCTACTACAGTATACTCAGCATCTCTATCACAGAAAAAAAAGAGAGGAGGACAAAGAGAGAGAGAGAGAGAGAGAGAGAGAGAGAGCGTACGCTGATTTCATCCCGCATGGTGTTTGTTTATGTTGTGATTAGTGTACACCTCTCATCTTGCTTACACAGGGTGTGAATAAATATGAGTTTCTTTATTAGTTGTTGTTTCTTACACTGGGCAGCAGTTCTCAGTGTATTAAGGATATTAGTAAACTCATTATTCGGCCACTCTGAGCTCGGACCTCCGGACCAAAACAGCTGTTTCCTCCTGGGAGAGGTTCGGCCACTGGCGTCGCTGTCTCCTCCGTCCATGTCAAAGTATAAAATGACAAACTTGCAGCACGCATCGCCCGCGGCGCAGTTAAAGGTGAGGAGAGGAGCTCATTTGATTGGTGAAGATCCGAATCGGCTGTGTTAGTCCCACTTCTCCTCCTCCTGTCTCCCTCCCGCCCTCTCTCCTCCCCCTTTGCCGTTTGCGGCGGTAGGAGGGACGAGGGGAGGGCTTGCGCTGGCGTAAGTCGGACTGCGCTGCCCACCAAACTTGCGAAATGGACCTGGACACGCCTCGTTGGCGTGGCGAAGCTGCGCTGCACTTAGACTTCGCTCGGTCTAGGAAACTAGGGCCCTACGAGTTGTTTTCGAGGCAAATGCATAGCCACTAGCCAGAATTACATTCCAGACGTGGCTGCTGGGCGGAGTGATTTCAAAAGCACAAGTAGTTCCGAGTATTTGCTTCATGTGTCGTAATGTTCATTATTTCATAACGTGGCGAAGGTATATCACAACTTCTCCACGAAAGCGTTTTGGCGTTGTTGGATTGTGCATTTGATGAGTTTTGAGGGACGAGGACCATAAAGTTCACCCACATTCGCTGAGCAGCTCCCATCTCTGCCCCGCAGATATCAAAACAAGATGCACCGATAATTAAAGGTAATGAACCTACCCCTATGACTATAAGGATTATGGCAATAGGGGAATTTGGCAAAATGCTGAGCTATCCCTTTAAAGCACAGCCTGTGTGTTATGTTGAATCAAACTGTCCTGATCATGTTTAGTCTGAAAACTAACAACAGTAGATTTGGATCCAGGTGATTTACAACTAAACAGACGAGACTGCTTTACAGGCGGACGTTCCACCTCCCTTCCACTGCTCTGCCATGTTAATGTCAAAGCATTTTTCAAGGTTTTTATATGAAGCTTTTATATTGGTGAGACGGGTCTGTTTTCTTTAAAACTCTTCCATTCTTTAAGTAGCCTCACAGGGAGAAAAACAACACTCCTGCGCTGAAAGTGTCTGTATTGTAAATATTTCAGCTGCACAGAGAAAATTAGTGTAGGTGTTAGGTGAAGTGTCTTCAGGATGTGCACGTGACTAAACACTGGCACACATAAACATTAGAGGCCTTTCAGCTGCTTTTTAGGACTAAAAGGACTGTAGGTGAGAATGTGCTGAGGGTATAAGTGCAGACCCCTGGTACCTAGTGAGACCCCAGCTCTGCTCCTTCCCTCCCCTTTAGCTGGCCCCTTCTCTCTCTGCAGGCAACTGAACAAAGAGAGGACCCAAACAATGGATCACTCTGAGAACTGAATGGCTTTGCGGGTCAAGCACTAACCCCCCTCCCTCTTTGACAGAAACACAACCCACACTTGTTCTGCTGAAGAGAGGCTGACCCTCCCGGCTAAGAAATAATGAACGCTGCCTGGGCATTAAACTGATAAAACTACTGGGACTGGAATCAGTTTGGCAGACAAATCACCTCTAATGGCGTGAGGCTGGAGCCTGTCTTCTGTCCTGTCTCTCCCTGCTTCATTACAAGTCTACTGTACACTGACCAGGCATCCACAAAGCCATGTTGAGCTCCTATAAGCAAACTCCACAGTGGAGGACATTTAGCATCACTCATTCTTACAATTGTTTCATTTTTGTTTCAGTTCGATGTTGCCTGACATAGGCTGGTGCTACAAAGAGAAGAGTGTGCAGCCAACTGAAAATTATATTTGTTAGGCAAATCAACTGAGCAACCGCCACAGAGGCTTCAGTTTATAAATAAAACTCCACCTATGACATGTCTCACAGCAACAAGGTCCAACCCAGAGTTTTGCATGTTTCATAGTCAAATTGGTTACAAATACATTCACAAATCACCCCCAGCATTTATTACACTCCTTCCCTCACATCTGGAATTTCAGATAATGTTGCTTAGGTTATAAATCATATCATAGAAACATGAATGTAAACATGAATTTATTTTTCAACTGCTTTCCTGTAATTGTCTGAAGCTTCTTGCTCACATTCTTTTGTTTTATGGCTGTAAAAACACACCCTGCCATCTGGTGCTGTGAGGTTCAGGAATTATTTTAATGTTATGAATTATGTGAAAACGCAATTAGATCCAGGTCTGTTCATAGTCAGCATAAGGAACGATAAGATAAAACTTAATTATCCCCATGGGAACAATGGGTAAGATCATCATCATTTACTGATCCCTCCCTCCTTTTCTTCTTCCACTTTAACTTTGCTCCCACTAAGGCCGCTGTTTAACTCTTGTATTGTGTATGAAATGCATTTGACGCTGATGTCAGTGTTGTATATGGCTGCCGTGACACTTCTATGTGGCTCAAACGGTGGTTTTACGGCTTGCCGTCTGTATGGGCAGCTGAGGTCTGGAGGCATGCAAGCTGTTCTGTCTTTCACCTTCGCTCACAGCCCCTCCCCCAGGTCAGCGGCCATACATTAGATCAAGCTAGGCCTCACAGGGTCGAGGACTGGTGCCAATCACTCCACAATGCAGTATAAAGCAGGGGAGGGCGAAAACCATAAACCTCCCTGAAGCAAGGACACGTGTATTTCTATGCCTTATTCCAGCCAGTGTTTGTTTTTATTACTTGTGCTGTTGATGATTATTTCATTCATATAATTATAACCTCAGATTTTCTGTGTAACCTGTCCTAATGTGTGATTGTTGTCGTGATTGTGGTCTTAATTAACTGTAAAATGCCAATAGAGTGGCGCATCAGAAATTGTATAGCTGTCGTAATGAGTCAGAATTGAGGAGCAACAACTTGAATAAACCCTTTCATGCAAAAATGCTTCAAATTTTCACAGTTTATTAATATGGCATTTTTGCTTACTTCCCAAGTTTCATAAAGTGGATATTTCTTAACTTGATTATTTAAGTATAAGTAATAACGTACTAATGTATTTCACAGTAACTTTTGCATTCAAATTCATAACTTTATTCTTATACTCCCTACAGTAAAATGTGATCCACATTGGCTAATGATAAAAACTGTATGAGCCTAGTGAAAGAGGAAATTTCTCACACAAAGCTTACCTATACATTGCTTACAACACTTATTACCTTCACTTTAATGTTGGTGTATATTTTATATTATGGTACAACCAGATCTACAGCTGTAGACCAAACAAAAAATAAATCATTAGATGAATTAATAGTGAAAATAAACATTAGTAAATTACTAGTTACAGCTACCTAATATAACATAATAAAATCTTAAATTGCAATTGTGCAACTTAAAGAATGGGAACAGTATACAAATCCTGTTCCTATGTGTATGGTAGACCTACTGCATGTGTTTCAGACTGCAGCCCTACACTGTGAGGAGACTCTATGGCTCATTTGCCTGTGCTCCTGCTCCCTGAGAACTGACTGTGTAAAAGAATCATCCTCAGCTTGAATCTATTATCACCTGATCCTGTACTGTTTCAAGTCTGCCAGGCCCACAGACTGAGTGGCTCATGCTTTAACCCTTTCCCCCATCTCTCTCTACTGGATGGCATCCCACTTCCTTGACTATTACCAAGAGTAAATGTTTTCCTTTGCCCTCTCCAATGAGTAATTTTTGATGTCGAACTTGTCTCTAACCTTTTCCTACTCCCTTTTGTTTGGCTTTTGTTTGGCAACAGCTGTTATCATGGATTTCTTTTCTTTTTTTCTTTTTTCTTTTTTTTTGGTCAGCTGTGATTGCTCCGGGCAAAACAGGAGCAGATGGTGTTTTGCTATGCATGAATGGAGCGTTAGAGGAGTTGGATTGAATAGGCCAAGTTTTGAATGGTGTCTACACAGCACCTGCCTCTTGTAGCAGCAGGGACATCCTAGTGGCATGATCTGTCTTGGCTTCACTGGCATCGTAAGGGATGAAAGAAAGAAACAGAGGGGGAACCTTGTTGGGTACCGTCCATATTTATTGATTTTCCTGCAAGTCGTGGCATAATGTGGTGTACAGTCAGTTTGAGTTAATTGGATGTGACACAGCGTGCACGTGTAATCTATCACTCTAGTCTCCTGGTACACTTTATCAGTTTTGTTGCCATAGAAACATGTTGGCTCTGTAATAGCCTATATTAACAGGCTAAGTAAGTTGCAATAAAAGGCAATTTCAGAGTTGGGATCCTCTGCTGAACACAAAGCCATAAAATACTGATGAAATAAATCAGAAAGTGGTGGGAGGGGTTGGGGGTTGCGGGGGGGCAAGCTGTATTTTACATTCTTAAACCAAACAAAGTCCAAATAAAAGAAACTGCTATCGTTGCCATGCAATGCAGGGACATCTGTCAACCTCTGGGGCATGATGATCTGTCACAATAAAGAAAGCTTTCTCAAATCACTGACAGCTTGCTGTGCATTTTTTTTCTTTTCCAGAGCGACTGTATAACTCATCAGAGAGTAAATGCTCCAGATGCATTTGCTTTGCTTAGTACTGACAATGCACAACAACACAGTGAGCTAACCATAATACTCTGAAACAAACAAGCTCCTCATTCACTCTCTGGTGTTATTGTTATGTGACAACTGCTTCTAATAAACAGTTTTTCTTTGGGATTTAGATGTTTATTCCATGACCTTTATGATGTTGACAGCAGGATAATGGTGGTTTGCTTATCAGCCCTCTAGACTCTGCTCAACTGCACAACATAAACTCAAATACATATACATACACTGTAAAGCAGTGGTATTAGCATGAAAAATCCTACCACTGAAATTCAAGACTGCATTTTGTCTAATGATCTGTGAAGCACTTTTGATACCTAGGCAGGTATCTCAGAGATTTGCAGTAGTATGTTTAACATCATTAAATCTGGGGCACTTTCTTTTATCACCTAGTGTTTTGTAAAATCAAAAGTGGCTCTTTAACATTTAGGTAATATCAGATCTTTGTCCATTTCAGTCGTCTGTTGATTATGACTACATATTCTGTAGTTGAAGGAAAGAGGATTATTCAGTCGCCCACAGCTGCACCACTTCCTCTGACTACATTAAATATATACAACTGAAGTATCTGTGCTCTGTATGGTCAGATATATGAGAAAGGTTGTTCGGGAATTGTATGAAATGGTGCACAGGCTGACAGAAGTCAGAAGACTGGCAGATCAGACTTACCATAACAGCCTTCAACAAAAGAGGGGGATAAGCCTAATGGCTGAATCAGTGTCACCAAGGCAACATCACTGCAGAGAAATCCACGGATGGCAAATGTGTGAATAAAATGTGTGCATCTGTGAGTTTGCATGTTGAGTGTGCATGAAAAGATGGAGGGGGGGGGGGGTGCTTATGTGAACATTTATGTTTGAGTTTATTATTATTTTCAGCAGAATAGTTAATTTATTTTTATTGTTGGCATATTTTCCTGATAATCCCGGTAAATGAGACTGTCAAGTACATCAACTGACCAATCAGTGATGAATAGAGTTTAACACCCCGATTCAAAGATTTAGATAAGATTATCAGAAGGCTTGTGAGAGGGTATCATAATATTTATACTAGTGCCCCTAAATGTACAATTAACTTTGCTTGGAGGCATCATCTGTGGAGCCCCTTCACTCCGCCAGGTCAAAAGTTCTCCAAACAAACGTTACCATTGGACAGGGATGTCAACAGTGCAACCAGCCAACAACCCCCCGCCCCAAACAAAGTTCACTATTCATCTCAGAGGTCAATAGTTCTCTCAGTGAAGCTCATCATCGCAGGGTCAAGAATTCCTTAAACGTTGTCAGCCATTTGACTGGAGGCCTGTTTCCTCCCTGTAAACAAGGCATGGCATTGGACTTGTAGGGTCATCTGTCTGTGTGCTCCCCTAAACCAGGTCTTATCAGCAAAACAGGCCTGTTTTTTTCTCCTTCCTCTTTCTTTCTCTTAAGGACACAAAGTTTAGTGTCCGAGCAGAGTGGCAGGTCCTGCATCTGTGACCTGAGTCCAGACTGTGAGATTGGCTGCAGCGTGGGTCTGACGGTCAGATGGTCAGTGTCAGCAGGGCTTTTGTTATGCTCACATTGTATCTGTGCAGTGGACGGGAAAACAACAAAAGGGCCAAATAAATCATTAAAATACAGAATCCCCCAGCTTCCACATCTGACTCCTTAGTCATCCTTGGCACAGTGCCGAGCAACTGACCTCGGTGGAGGACAATTAGGTCACCTCATGATTGCATTACTCAAATGACATATTAATGTCATAGCGCCCTTCATGCATTTCATCAGCGTTAGTTAATGACGAGGACAGAATGAAAGAGGAGCATGGCTGATATTGATTGCTTCATGCATCTCTGATCGTAGTGTTGTGTAAAATAAAAAAATAAAAAAGATCTTGCAGATACAACAAAGTCTACGGCATAAAGCAGGTGAAGTTTATTTATTCACCTATTCAAATTAAACCAATCCCCATTATAGAGGGAGCAGTGTATTATCCTTGTAAATTATGTGTGTGTGTGTGTGTGTGTACAGCAATGTTTTGAAAATATCTGTAACCTTTTTATTGCAGAGTCCCATAACTCCAACCCTGGCTGTGAGATATTTGTACACACAGTGACCGCAGTACTGAGGGGTTATGGAATAACAAGGAGCTCCATGCATTATTAATGGGCTCTGCTGTGAATCTGTTCAGAATAATAACAGCGATTTCCCAGAGCCTCATTACTGTGTGTTTTTAAAGCATGTGTTTGGTATCCATGGACACCCGCTCTCACATTCTCCTCTTCTCCCCTTGTATTGAGATTCAGGTCATGCACAGCACTTGCTGTTTTTAATTTTCATTTCATCATAAGCACTTTAAGACTGTTGCCAGCACTTATTTGCAGTTTTCCTGCAGACCTCTTCACTCGGGCTTCTGACAGGACAGATGCTACAATTAATCAAGGCAGAGAAATGGGCATCGTTTCCATACCGAGCTGAAGAGCCAATCACTGCAGCAGCGACAGGCCTCGGCCCAAATTACAAATGCTTTTCTGAAACTAACTAATTGAAAACAAACCAAAATTTAAAAATTCTATCAAGCTGCTATCACAGAAGCGCAGGAGCAGATTCTCGCTCCTAATTTGTAACTAACATTAACCCATGTTTAAAATGTCTCAGCTGCCGATGGAAAAAAAGAGGGAAGGCCCTTCTCTGGGCCAGTGGATTCACAGCCTATTGTGAAGATATGATAATTATTGTTTGCCTGCCTTCCCTCCCCCGCTCACCATATTATTCAAGGGAGCTCAGCAAACCCCTGGGGATGTCTTGGAAATGAAGCGATTTTGAAGGGAGTAAGAAAGAGGCAGAATCCAATGCACTGGTGTGTGAAAAGGGGACTGTTATTGAGACAAGTACCAGTTACATGCTGACCTTGTCCAGTATCAACACTGTTTTTACACACAGTTACAATGGACTTCCATTCAAATCACTGAGAAACAGCACACACTATAATAATGCCAACATGAATGCTCATATATCCCTGCAAAGTATTTTTTTCTCTTATAGAATTACTCCATAGAAAAACATACAAATTTATTTTGCACAGCTCATACAGAGCTGAGTGCTATGAATATTTGTCAGTGTATCTATTTTCAATAGCTAACAAGGAGATGTGAAGAAATACCTCATAAAGATTATGGCTGATAGAACTTTTGAAATAAACCGATTCCTTCAAATAAATATTTGTGATTGATAGTTTAATTTTGAACAGAGACACAAAGAAATATATAATACTTCATACAAAATTATGGCTACTATCATATTAGTGATGGAATGTCTCTGGATTCAACTTCATGGCCCAGCAAAAAATTCAAACATTAAATTACTTCTCCTGTTGTGAGCTGAAAACAACTTTTCTAGAACTCCATACCGATATGCATTTATTCTATAGACAGTTTTCAGAAGCAGTTGGTTTGTAAGCAAAATACAAACAAAATTAATTGCTGCTATTGTAACTCATAAAAAAGTATAAAAGAGCAGAAATGCACTATGTGATATAGCAATCCACAGGTCGTTTAACAATGTTTTAATTAAAGCCTCACATATTAAAACTTTACAACAGGTGATATGAAAAATGTACAACATTTTCGTTTTTTTTTCAAGGGACTTCTATACAGCTGGCAAAAATACCTCCGATGCCTTTTCAGTTGGCTTTGGCAGTGCAACAAACTGGCTCTGCTAGTTTTCTTGTATTCCTTTTTTTAAAACAAATGACGTTATCAAGGAGCAGAGTAAAAATACATCAATCCCCAAACCATCTTCCTTGATCCAGAAATTTGTATTTACCATAAAATATCCCCTTTGTTACACAAGATAAAAACATAATTTAATTGTTAAACATTTGAAGTAAAAACAAATAGATTAAAGAGGATTTTTTTTGGAAGGGGTTGGGTGTTGGGGGGGTTGCCAGTTACACGCTTTTGGGCAAATCACCTGGAGGGTAGATTACTGGATAAAGGAGGTCTCATCTCTCCCCACTCTACAAAACCTGTACAGCAGATTACAGCTACAGTTCGATGATGTGATGACATAAATGATTTAAAGCAGTCTCTGTCTCAGTCTGTTCAGTCATTCATCCAGAGATCTGCATCCCAAGACCTTTTATTTTCAGTTCCCCTTATTCTGTGTTTATGACATGGTTTAAATGTGTCCAAATATCACTGGGCCTCCACCCTGTGATGATTTGATCAATAATTTTCCTCCATGCCACTGTTGAACAGTTACATCTGCAAGAATGATTGGTGAAAGAGAAAGGTTGGACTTAAGAAAGTCTTGTTATATACTGTCCAGTGTGGGAACAAAGACTGATGTGTGGGTTACTGGTTTCCAGCAAGGACCCTGTGAGTCATTCAGTCCAGGCAAGAGCTGATAAAAATCCTTTTGTTAAAATGCATTCAAAATGTCCTTTCGCTGCAGTGAACTGACAACTCTGGCCTCATAAATAAAGCTTTATTGTTAAATAAAACAGTGAAAGACACATGTCTTTCAACATATTGTGTGCCCAGTCAATTTGAATTGACAACTGAAAGACCTCACAAACAAACAAATAAACAATCACTGGGCGCTCACCCTAACAGGCTTCTGTCATAGCTCAGCCTATTTCACTTACAAAAGCCCAGCTAACATGTTTACCTCCTGTACACGCATGTGCATATCCGTCTATAACAATGGACAAGTTCTTCGTATAACATTCTAAATCTTACACACTTCTTAAGTGCAACTTAGAAAAGCAACGTGGAATGATGCTTTTATTTTATTCCCGTTCTTTGAGATAGGATTTCCATTTGGCTCAGTAAATGCTGACCTGGGACAGGACTTGGGCGTGGGCCTGGATTTGGGAGGGGTGTGGTTGCTGCTGAGGGGCTGGCTGGGGGCTGCCGAGTGATGCAGAGCCTCCCACTGAATGGGGTGTTCCAGGAGAGTGCTGGGGAGGGGAACACTGGGACTGGTGCTGCTGCTGCTGCTGCTGCTGCTGGAGATGTTGAATCTGCTGCTGATGCAGCTGATGCTGCAACTGCATGTGCTGCATCTGCATCTGCTGTTGTTGCTGCTGCTGCTGTTGCTGTTGTTGCTGCTGCTGGTGCTGCTGTTGGTGCTGCTGCTGGTGCTGCTGCTGCTGCTGCTGCATGTGGTGCTGCTGCAGCTGCTGCTGGAGGTGATGCTGGAAATGCTGATGCTGCATTTGTTGCTGAATCTGCTGGTGATGCATCTGCTGCTGCTGCATCTGATGGTGTTGGAGGTGCTGTTGCATCTGCTGCTGCTGTTGCTGCTGCTGCTGGAGCTGCTGCATTGCATGCTGCTGCACCGGCTGCATGGGTGGGCTCATCTGAGACACCGCTGTGGACTGGGCACCTGCCACCATGGCCCCACCGGCACCCATCTGGCCAAGCATCTGCGGAGGCATCCCAGAGGACATGTTCTGGTGGGAAACTGTGACCGAGGTCACGATCTGACTGCCACCTAGTCTCATCTGAAGGGGTTTCGGGGCAATGGCCCGTGGTAGGGCTTGCTGGAGGGCCTGTGCTGCTGCAGACATGGAGGGGTGCTGGTTGAGGGGTGAAGGCAGCACCAGGCCTGGGGAGAGGCTGGTCGAGGCCAAGGTTTGCTGCACTGAGCGGATCGTCTGGGCCTCAGCTGATTCGGCTGCAGCCTGGATGTAGAAAAAAAATTGTCAGATATTATCCATTCACCATCTGTGAAGGTGCTTTTTATATAAAAGTGCACTGTAGGCTACATCTTCTAAACCTCAAGTTGCTTCAATTCATTACAAAAGAGATTTCCACACATCCACAGTGTCACAGTATCATAGCAAATTGCAAATAGTTTGGATAAATTTAATTCACCCTACTGGCAAATTCACACGTTTTTCAGGTGAAAGAGGAAACAGTTTCTCACCTTGGAAACCAGGCTGGCGCGGTATGCAGCAAGGGCTTTTAAATATTCTTTCTTGGCAGCTTCTGTTTTACTTTTGTAAACCTGTCATGACACAAAGGTATGTGTGAATGGACAAGTAAAAGTTCATTTTAATTGAAGACATCTCACACACAAACACCATATATATTCAACACATTTTCTGTCTATTAACCATAGCACATGATATATTTCAGTAATTGTAGTACCTGCTTCTGCTCCTCTCCCAGACCATCCCACATGGAGGCTACAATCTTGGACACTTCTCCAAAGGTGGCATTGGGATTCTGACCCTTGATAGCAGCCTGTGTGTCTCTGAAGAACAGGGCGTACGCTGACACTGGCTTCTGAGGCTCGTTGGGATCCTTCTTCTTCTTCTTCTTTGGAGTTTTGGGCTTCTTTGTGGGATCTATTGGGGCTGGTCGCTTCTCTCCAATGACCTGCAATGACAGCAATTTATGGGGAAATTTACAAAAAAATGTCTTTTACAATCAGCAGGTTGATCAAACAATTATACATTATAAACACTGCTCCTCTTCCTCACCCTGTTTCCATCATCCTGGTCGTCTTCGTTTATGGAGCTGGAGGGGGAAGGTGTGGCGGACTTGCTCGCAGGCGGAGATGGGGAAGTGTGGGTGATGTTGGGTCCCGCCATGTTTAAGCTCAACTGCGCATTGAGTTGGGATTGGTTGATGGTGGTCAGCTGATTACGCGATATCATCCCGTTGGAGCCATTCATGTTGATGATGGACTTCATCACCATGGCAGGGTTGGGTGGGTACTGGCGAAGGTGACCCGGTCCCATGTTCTGTGATACAAAAACAAAAAGAGGAGTCGATGAGAAAAGTAATCTTTAAATATTTTCAGTAATATATTACTGACCCGTTTTCACATTGCTGCACAGTGCACACAGATATCTATGCCACTACGCCACCCTGCTGCCCACTGTTCTAACTAAGATCATGAAGCTGTATCTCTTTACCAGAGGGAATCAAGTCATTGGATTCTTTGGCTTGCTATGTGTCAGATCACATGTCACATATCCTGGGTCTTAAATGTGTCCATTATTGGCCATGATAAATTATCTTGACTCCCGAGGAGCCAACTTTATAAGCCAGTAATAGATGGCTACACAGCTCAGTTGATTCATTTCAAAACTCTATTGTATGGAAATCTGTGACACAGCTTTTGACTGGCCGGTCCCTGAAGGGGAAAAGTGGACTCACAATCCCCCGCACTCGGTACATAACTTCAATATGCCACAATAAAAAGACTATTACAGCCACAGTTTGTATGCATGCACCCACACGTCAGTTTAGTTTGAGGTGGCCACAAGCCCATACTATATGCTTAAGGGTAATGGAACTCTAATGTTATAAGTCTGTGAAAGAGGCACTATGTTTGAGTGACAACGAATGGGAAAAAAAAAAAAAACTTCTATGTAATCAAACCCATAAATCAAGCAGCCGAGGGTATGAAGATTAAGAGCTTTGGACAAGTCCCCTCCCTCCTACCACTGAGGTTACTACCGAGAGTATAATGTAATAACATTTTCAAAATCTCTTGGACTTTTCTGCTGCAGAAACATTCAGTTCTTGACTGAGTCTTGGAGAAGTGTAGGCAACATGTTTGCATTGATTGTGGTGGGGATGAAATTACGAGACCTGCCAGCTCCCCAGAGGGAAGACTGATCAGAGAGCCAGCAGAGCTGACATGGAACAGAGGAGGGGACGTGAACACAACAGAAAAGGTGATTTGTTCTCCCTGGGTACATCCATCTGGTATTCAGCAGCACAAACTCAATCTCTCCCAACATCAACACATCATAAACCCACGCACCTGGCTTTATTGAAAGAACCTTATGAATACCCGTCTTCAAAAACAATATTGTAACGCCATTTCAGACAGAAACATATTGGATCTACAATCCATTTCTTTCTCATATGCCATGTCTACTGCTTATCATAAATACAATCTATGAAGTGAGAGCAGATTTATATTTACATGTGCGAGGAAGATTCTGCAGAAGGTGAGACAAAGGTGGGGAAGAAATTGAAGACATATTGTTGTGATTCTTCAAATATGGAAGCTTTCACTTTTTTCTCACATATAAAAGCTGCAATAAACAAGCCTGTGACCAAATGACACATAACTGCAACCCGCCATGTTCCAATTGCTATTGTCATCTTCATTACTGAGAACACGATGGCTCGCAGTTTGCTCTCTGCTCGCTGTGAACATCAAAGACGTGCACACTGAGCTCATTAGTCGTGGCCATCTGTATAATAACACTTTTGCCCAATCCCAATGATGCAGTTTTGACTTAGAGCAATGGCCCATTCTGCCACTTATTCAGAATATGGCCATTTCTCCTGAATGCCCCTTAGATGTTGTGCATTTAAACAAAAAGAAACTTGGTTGGTCGCACTGATGACCACAGTTATTGGTCATCACTTAATAAACATCACATTCAACAGCCTGTTAAGTGTCTTATTTCACCTCGTACTATCACTGTAAGTGGAGTTACAGCAATTTTCACATTACTGAAGAGTGAGGACAGTTACTGTATGTCAGTGAAATGCCAGCATTAGCACGTCTGATCTGACTGAAAAGACATCAGCTAATAACACACGAGTGAAAGAAAACATCTTAAGTAACAGCTGCCTTGATTGTGAATATGAATCTGATACTAGGTTGTTTATTTATGTCCCTCTGCCTTCTCATTTGCATTTTGATTGCAGTATTGTCAGCAGTCACAGCAGACATCTAACCAGATATTTTGATAGTCATCGTAAATCTGCAAATAAGTCCTTATCTTGAGTACACAGTGGCCAGATGTGCCCTCCTCAGTCAGGATTGTGTGTGCGTCTAGGTGTGTTGTCTGTCTGTGTGTTTGTATGTCAAACATTAACAAGCAAAAATCTACTCTAATCAATAAAGGTTTTTTTTTTTTTTTTGTAAATTCTGTTTGCAATATCCCCCAATTGTGCTGCTTTTAATGTCAAAGCTGAAATAGTTGGCTGCCACATAATGCTGTTAATATGGTGCAGAAGGAAAAGAAAAATAGCTTGTTTTGTACATTACTGTTGGCTTCATCCACTCTGAACAGAGAAAACACTCCACACACAGCCACATAAAGCATTCAGGAAAGATGAAAAAAAATGCAATTGACAATGTGTGAAACCTTTTCCACAATAAACGCCGACCAATAAACACATCGGCTGGAATCAGAATGCAACATTATGTATTGACCGAGTGATAAAAATCTCAACACTGATGTCAATGAAAGCAAGTTCCAGTCTGTTCTTTAAGATATTGGAAATAAAAATTTGGGGAGAATTTATGAACAGTGGCACTATGTACTAAGCTGTAACAGGCTGAAAAGAATGTTAACAAGTTCAATTTCCATTCAATCAATGCTAGAGCTCTTGGAAATGTTCCATGGCAGGAGAGGGGTAAAATCATCTATATGGTAATTATAAGGATGAATCCCCCAGTAACTTTCGCCAGCATGAAAGGTCAGTCCTATTAAAGATAGTTTATCAGTGCTCTGCACATATTCCTTTACTCGGCTTCTAAACGGGTACATCATTTTATTTTTTTCCTCCATTTTCTGCAACCTGCTGAAGTCTGTGCTTAAGCCAAATGAGAAAAATGGAATTCTGAATGTCGGTAAAGGCTATAATAGCATGGAGATAAATTGTTTTTCTTTCCCCTGCCCTGTCTCAGTCAAACACACTTCTCTCCCTTTCTTTCTCTGTGGTGTGCAAACTCAGTCCATCTATCTCCCCAACCTATAACCCCCACTTAAAAACAAATCTCTCTCCCTCTCTCCCACCCCGTTCTCCCCACCCCCACACCCTCAGACTGTGAGGCCAGGAGGTTCCCTCCCCTTGGTCTGGTACAGCCGCTGACCCATACCCCCTTCCGCCATTTCTCCTGATGCATTATGGGTATTTAAAACTTGTCCAACATGACATCATTTCATTTTGAGCGCTGCCTGAGAAAAGTAAATTACAGAATCAATCATGCAGAAGGTCAAGCTGAGACTTCATTACAAGTATTGCATGCCTGCATGAATATCTTTCATTTCTGACTGACCCAATATGTCACAATAGCTGTCTGTCGAGGTAGAAAAGAAAAAAGAAACCAAGCGAAAAAAATATCCACTCTCTTAAATTGATGTACAACTCATGTCAGTGCTTCTTGGCTTGGAAGGGAGATAAGAGGGAAGTGTAGAAAAACATGCTTTCTGCAACAGTGCTCACATTTTCCATTTGATTCAGGATATAGTGGTTTTTGACCAGTCAAAACCGAGGGTATTATACTCACTGGCAATCTCCACAATATCACGGCATATCAAATCATGTGAACAACAAACTGCAAATGGCTTTTTCAGCCTCACTTTCATCTTGAATGATGCATTTGGTCAAAACACCATTTTGTGTTAGATATTAGCATATCTCAGCTGCTGGAAAGCTAATGACATGTGAAGCAGCCAGTTTGTAATGAAAAATATATAAATGCATCACCACATGGTGATAAACCTATTAAGACAGCAGGGCTCATATCTCCTAAATATTGATTTTAACGCGTAATACAACTAGTTGACTACTGTAGGTTTCGAATCCAATCATGGAGGACACAGAGCCCATTTCAGTACATGCTTATGTGTGTCAAGAAAAACCTAAAATGTGGTGAAGGCACCAGGTGTTTTTTGAAATAGAACCCAGAGACCCTTGCTGTGCAGGAGGGAGAAAATCGAGAAGAAATTGTGAATAAAGCAATACTGGCAGCTCTAACTCCAGTACTATTTGGCACTATTGAGACTCAATCACAGATCAGGAGGACACATGCTGGGAGACAAAAATGAGAGTCAGAAGCTTGTTAGGAGAGCAGATTAAATAAATAATGACTTCAGATTCAGGGCTTGCCAGGCAGCTGAGAAAATGTATTTCTCTTTGTAGAAGCTCGGCATCTGTGGCCAATTTGCAAGACATACGCTGAACGTTATGGGGACAGGAATTAGCAGAACACTTGGCAATGCAATGACATGGAAGAAGCTTTTGAAAAGAGCCCAGGTATATTCACTGGTTGGGTTTCTCATTAAGTTCTGATAAGAGACAGGCTTTCACACACACTAAATATTCTCCACCAGTAAGCTACTACAGAGAAAGAAAACCAAGACAAGTGTTTGGGAAATATGAGCATGGTGGCTTGATGAAAAATGTAATTGCAATAGTGCACGGTTTATTTGTTTGCCCCCGCAGCCATAACAAATAACACAGAATGTAATCATGTATATAAGGTTGTCATCCCTTTATCAGTGTGCTGACAAAATGACAAAACACCCCTCTCAGGGCCTCCGTAAATCATTGTCTCTGTATATAGAATGCATTGCAAACAGCACTGTTACTTATCTCATTTAAAAGTTGCGTCCTCTTTTCAAGACACAGATAAAACCACAGATGAATAGAATTTCTAAAGGCATTGTCACAAGACTTTTGGGGATCAATCCCATTTACAGGAAAAATGAAGGGCCACCACAAGCCTTCCTGCGGTACAATGTGCGATGACTGATAACGAGTGAGTGGTGTGCCGACGACAATGCCACAAGGCAAGGAGCAGAAACCCATATTCTCCCTTCAGTTTTTAATAGAGTCTCTGCACAATCAGAGACATGAGCCATGCAAATGGTGTTAAAGAGGAATAATGTTTGAGAATCAAATCTAATCCTCCAGCAAGTCGTGAGAACAGTCAGGAATGTAATTGTGTCAAGGTTCTGTTTCTTCCAGATGTAGAAAGCTTAACTGACCATGAAATGAAAATTCTTTAGGCAAAAGCCTTCTGGGGCTCACTTACTGTATGCGGCAGAGATATTTTAAAAGCTGCAATTATTTTACATGCCAGAAGCATGGAAGCAGGAAAAGGAGCTGTAAAATTTTATAGCCCCTTCCCATATGGAATGTAAATAAATATCTCTAATATCAGTGTGATTCAACAAATGTGTTGCAGGGAAGGGGGAGAAGCAGGGGGTCTAAAACACATTTCATTTATTCACACAGTTATAATGATCATCATGGCACCTCTATCTGTGCTTTGTGCTTCACAAAGCAAATTCTGCATCAATATCATCATCTCTCCGCTCATGCCTTTGTCCTTTCATTTCTTTTCTTCCTAAATGAATCTCACATATTTGTAACAGGTCTGTAAGACAACTAGTCAGCCAGTGACATTTCCATTTTTCCTCCTCAATGCTTCTATGATTGTGGCATTTGAAAATGCCTTTCCACCCCGAGACAACAATCTCACAATCTATAGCACATAACAGTATCAACATAAAGACAGTGATTACTCTGGCTACTGTTCTGTGTTTGGCCATCTGTGTCGGTGGTAAGAGGGATTAAGCTAAAAACATGTTCGTCAAGACCTCACTAGGAGGGTTATTCTCTACAACACAAAGCTGATCCTAAACTCCACACAAAGCATGTGTCTGTTTCGAAGACCTCGTGAGACAATGGACAGAAGCATGCATCAGCATTTACAACAGAAAAAAAGGTTTCAGGAGGCAACATGAATTAAATATGAGCATGTGAAACTGGCACTTTTGGGTCCCATTTTCACTGTCCTTCTGGGGCTGAATGCGCTTTGTGTTCCAACACCTGTGATCTATTCACATCTGCTCACCTTACAGAGGGGGATCATCCATGCACTGTGTGCTTCTTTAAAAAAAAAAATCCTCACAGTAAGTAACATAATATCATGACATTTACTCAATGTGATCATATACCTCCTGTGTTGTAAACAAGGCCAGATGCTGTGCCAGATGCACTGACAACAGGAGGCGTACCAAAACTGTGAAGGTGACATCGTGGTTCAGTAAAAGGGCTCATTTAAGGACTGTACGTCTCTGATATCAGGGGTCTCTAGTAGTACATACTTATAAATCATATCTTTTCGCTTGGTTACCACATCTGGAGCTGCAGCTACAAGTAGAACAGCTGCTGGAGCAGAGCTGGTGCATAACATTTCTCTAGTCCGGAAAATAAATGGACTTTTTGATTTACTGGTGTTATAAATGCATAGCAGTGCTCACCACAGGTTGGCCGTTGTTGACAGACATCCCTTCCTGGTCCATCATGTTGCGTGAGATGGTAATAGAGGGCAGCTCCAGGCTCTGAGGGGGGAACTGAGGGATTAATGGACCCCTGTGCGGGCCTGGAGGTTCTGGCATGGCTTGGAAATGTGAGTCCACTTCTGATAGACCCAGACCAGACTCCGTCTCAGGTGGAGGCGTTATGGGAGGAATCTCAAACTCCTCGTCGCCTAAGCTGGGCGTATGAAAAGTCTGAAAAGAAGGACGGAAAAAGGAAAAGTCATCAAAACCATAACACACACAACACATTCACCGAGGTGGGCCTTATCTAAGTTACCGGAAGCAAACCCTCAGGGATTAAATCAGACAACTTTGTTTTAGAGAGGGAGTGTTTTAGTGGAGTGGTAATACACTTGTCTGGAAGTGCACTAAGATGTAACATTTCCAAAACCTATTAAAGTCCACTTTGAGTAAAAAGAAGGAAAAAAAGCAAGAAAACGTCAAAAGCAAAAAAAAAAAAAAATCAAGCAATCACGGGAGAGAGAGGATACATGATAAAAGCCCTTAATCTTGCGGATGGAAGATGTTGGGTTGAAGTGCAGTGAAAATACACGTCACTGGGAGATGGGTTTAAAGAACATTTTCAAAGATTATTACGCTTGGCCAGAAGTGTTTCTTTTTGTTCCCCTTGCCTGCACCCTTAAATCTGCTCATCAAACAGCCTAATCCTTCTGCCTTTCGAATTAAAGCTTTTGGTCACACTTAATTTGCTTATGTGCCTTCTTGGAGATGGGACTGTTCACCTACTTTGGTCTTGTTGTCATCTGTACATTGCATTAAGCTAGACTCTGGAAAACCAATATAGTCATATACCCACAATGACCACACTGCAGGTCCACATAGATGCAGCTGAATATGGGGCCAAACTGCGTGCTATCTGAGTCTCTTACCAGAGCCGATATGGCTTTCACTGCTAGCATGGCTCACCATACTGTTTGATAACGTAGTGGTACGGTGCTAAAATCACAAGAGACACCGAGCACTGCTGGAAATCCTGCTGAAAATGAAACAAAAAGAAGCCAGCCCTGCTTCAGGTTGATGTCTAACACTCCTTCCTCATCCTTCTGTCTCTTTTAAAGACCCGCCTCTGGCGACCTCATCAGCAGTTTCTCTCTCTTAACAAAATTTGACAACATTATGGCATGTGTAAAGAATCATCATAGTCTGGCTTGTCTCATAGGAATCAAACACCTACCATAACACAAGTGAAGTTCTGTTAATCTCAAAGGAAACTGCTCTCAGTAACGGCGCTAACCAGGCCTGTCTCTCCTGTCTTCCTCAGCTCTGTCTCTCTGTCTCCAGCAGAGGATGGAATAACAGAAGGGAGACAACGGAGGGAATATGCCAACACAGCCCTTGATTAGGGAGTATTAATGTTCCCCTTGCTTGCTTTAGCACACAGACACTTGAAACTAATTCATTGCCTAGTCAGGACAGCTGTCTTGACAAGCACTGATGAATTCCTGTGGCAGAGGAAGCTAATAGAGTTTTCATTCCCCCCTTTTCTTCCTCTCTCCCTGCTCCCGACCACTGTTTCACTTTTCGGTGCTTGTTTCACAGCTCGAGAATCAGTTCTCCTTTCAGAAGGAGCTAAGGTCATATTCATCACCCCTGGCCTCTGGCTCGCAGAGTTCAGAATAAATCACACGCACCTTCAGTAGGAGCCAATTTCTCTGAGCCCTTCGCTGTCATATTGTGCTTCAGCTTCTCAAAAACCTCTGGAACTTAGTTCATAATAATGCCCGTTCAGCAGCATGTGAATAAAAAACATATAGTGAGTGTCATGAAGTTAATAAAAACAAAGCTGTCATGAGCCATGGCATTAAAGTTCCGGTAGCACGTGGAGAAGATGAGAAATCGTTCATCATCTCTGTCTTCATTCATCTTTTTCAACTTCCCCTGTGGAGCAGGGTCAATCTCCATGCCAGCCCTGAGATCTATGGTCCCAGCCTCATCTATATCATATCACATAGCATATCTGAAAACAATGGCACAACATTATAACCTCTCTGATACAGAAGCAGTCATGTTTTGGTCTCACTGGGTCCAGTGCAGTCACATCCATAACAGGGGTTGTGGTACTTTGGCCACATTTATCCACATGAGCCCAGGCAGGGAAGCTTTCAGGAAGAAAAATATCACTATAGATGCTATTTGCTGATGTAAGTAGGTTTCCTGTGGTGCTTCATTGTGTAAGGAAAATCAGGGCAAAACTATATAGGCTACTGGATCCTATGGGCTGGTCCACTGTGGCCTGGATTATAGAGCCAATATAAAGTTTTTAGAAAAAACATTAAAGGGTAAGGTTGGCTAAGGTGAACCCCACTTTTGTAGAAGACAAGCATGACTGTGACCTTTAAGTGAGACATAGACATGTCGTTGAAGGAGAAGAATACTAGTGTTTAGTGCCCGCTAAACAGCATGGAGGTGGAGGACAGAGGGAGAAAAATACCACAGCTGGGGAGTATCAAGGACTGTGTGCATCACTTCTTTTGGTTAATGATGATACAAATTAACATCTGTACCAGGGGCACTGATAATAGAGACATGGCATTTGTGTTTCATTTGGGAGGTGGTGGGGGAGAGGGGATATATGGAAGATGTCAGCTGTCCGCAAAGAAAAAAGGCCCACTCCCCGGGGAAGAAGTGCCAGATTTTACTGGAACCCACAGAGTGTTACAGTGTTGCACACTGTCTGGTGTCATTTCACATAAAGCCAGTCTAATTCTGCACCAGGAGCAGCTTAGGGGGCTCTGATCGGAGATTAAGAGATGCACAATCCACTTTCTTCGCATCACCAGCCTGATTATCCATTTAAATTGTTCCGAAAGGCTCAGCAGAGCCAAGTGCCAGGCCAGATGCTGGCTTGGGATGTGCAGGCATGTACATGTTAAGGGATGGGCCGAGGGGGGCGGGGGGGACAACAGAGTGCGAGAGAGAAAGAGTAAGTGTGTATGCTTGTAACAGAGAAGCCGGGTGTAAGCAGCATGAGCATCATGAGCAGATGTGTGGGAAATCTCCAGCCCTCAACTGCTTCTTGGAGTTGGTAAACCTGGGCTACACTGCACTGAGCTGCAAATTATTCTCAACAATCCTTAAGTGTGAGTTCATTTGAGATTAGTTAAAAATAGTCTCAAACTCCAAGTTGTCAGCTGCATTAAGAATGAACATGAATGACTTCCTTACACAGTCTAATATCATTGCCACCATGAAACCAAGACTGAAACTGTGACACAAACGTGCACAATCTCATGTAGCAATAGCAGAAGTGCAACCCTGAACCCCACACCAACCCCATCTCCTTGCTGCCTCCACTGAAGCTGCAACCCAGTGAGCTCTCATTATGTTACTAACAAAATAAAACTAATTTTTCATTTCACACCTACAACATATGTAAATAATGAAATACTTTATTCCACATAAAGGCAAGCAGTGAAAAGCTGTATATTATTCATATTACTTATTCTCTTAATTTAGACTAGTTTCATTAGCTCACAATGGATCATAACCCTGACACTGAAGACACCCTGAACCAAACTGGACCATTCTGAACCAAACCATGGATCTGAAGATTCATTTTACATCAACTTTGGACCAAAGTGGTAAAATAATTTGAATTTGAATTTATTAAATAATAGCCCCTTGAGATGTAGCATCTCATCAAGGGGGTCCCTAGACAAACATGGAACACATGACAACATTACACTACATTACATTATAGACATACATAATATTTCACAAATACAGACATCTTGCTCCCCCACTCCCACATACAACCCCTTCCCATATACTGTAAGTCTAACACACAGAATAGACAAATTGAATAACAAGGATCAAGGATGTGAACATAAAAACATAATGAATAAAGAAAATAGAGAAAGAAAATAGAGAAAGAAAAAATAAGAAAGAAAAAAAGAAAAAGAAAAATACTTAAGACAAGAGAAGCTACTCCCTAAATGCTGCTAGGATGGAGGAGAATGATCTTTAACAGAATAAGGAAGGAGTATCTGTGCGCTGCAGCCACTCCACAGGTGGAGGTCGGTGCTCTCAGGAAGGACCAAAAACTTAAGGAAACGAAAAGAGGAACCTGGAGCACACGAGTCACTGGTGATGCAAATAATTTACTTAGTGCAGAAACAAGACCAACGTTTCGTTTCCTTAAGATCTTTAACAGAACTTTAGACCCAAAGCTCTTCTTGTGGGAAACAGTATAAGATGGTTTATAGAGGATATTGTTTTAACTCTACATATAAATAAAACCTTACAACAAAGTGACTAGGGAACGTGTATCAATGACTTTTCCCCTCAGATGGTTTCTCCCTTTGCTGCCATGATACTCTTTCAATATCAGGACAAAGAGGAAGAAAAAGCTTTTCAGGCAATATTCCCAGTCCTTCAATATATGTAGTAATGCAATTCACAGATGCAATAACCAAGACTTGTTAAAGGCAGCAGTATGCAATTACTGCATAAAACAGGCCTCAGAATCAATAGAGGCAGGATTGAGGATCCAGTTTCAAATATCTAGACAGGCAGAGTGCAGCTACTCAAATGACAACATCAACCATGGCACCCCTAATCAACATTATTTCAAATTTCGATCATTTGTAGTCAATTTCTACATATTTATAGTTCATTACACATCTCTAATTTGATTGGGAAGGTAAGGTGATACATCTGAGTGGAACACAATCTCAGTGTACAGTATCCCTTTCCCTGAGGGGAGCAGTCAAGCTTTCCCTGCTAGGATGTATGCTTTACTGGGCACACCAAGGTCATCTTATCTCATCCTCTAAGTGCATAAGGTAAATGATACACCGGCCATCAAAACAGCAAATGCGCGTCTGCTGTTCTGATGTAGAAGCATTCTGCCTCAAGCACAAACAACTTTCCAATCTAGGGTAAATGTAGTTAGGAAAATAGCATCAATATGAAAACAGGTTTATATTTTGATGATTTCATTTTGAAGTATAAAAACACAAACTGCACTATATGTTAAATTGAAACCATACAGCCTTTAAAAAAGGAAATTACGCATTCTTCCTCCTACAAATGACAACTTCAATTCATAAGCAGTAAAACACAGCTGCAGTAAATTCAGCACTCTTGGGATGTTGTTGCTTCAATTTCACTTGGCCTGGTGTGATTGGTATCTTGTGTCCAATAACATTAGCGTACTTCAGAGAGGAAATGTTTAGGTTAAGTTGAACAACATACATTACTTAGTAAATTCACTGGCTTTATGACTCTACTTCTGTTATTGTTACACCATGTTTTTAGCACTCAACATTATCTCAGAACCCTGAAGGTTCAGGAGGTGAAGCTCACATTGCACTGAGCTGAAAATAATGGCTGCAGGTTGTTGACTGGTGTCATCATTCCCACCACATCAACATTACAATACTATTGTGGAGAATCTAACAAGCATCGTAGCTTAGTAGCTTCTAGGGATGCACATGATAACAAGAACTTTGACCGATTAATACTATCGTTATTTATTTATTTTATTAGCTCCTTATGTCGTCAACTCATGGGGGCGTGTCGACACGTGCAGAGTTCACGTGCCTTCAGCCATATTTCCCAGCAAAAAGTTATACAGGAGGACTGACAGTATGTGCAGCAGCAGCCCCAGTGAAGGAAGGTCAGACAATAAATGTACCTACATGGACATAGATGTGAATCACCTGTAACTACGGCGCTGAAAAAAAAATAAAAATAAAAAAAGAGGACGAGGACGTCGCTGCTCTCCAGCCTGTTCACCTGCAGCTCTCCTGCAGCTCCACAGAGGAGCTGTCAGAGGAGCTCTGCTGTTCCTTCAGCCTGGTGTTTGGCTGCACTTTATAAAACAGTTCTACATTGGACGATCTAACCTCCATATGAGCGCGATCAGCTGAGGCAGAGCACACTGATCAGCTGTGGCGGCGCACGTGTGTATTTAACGGCCGTGCGCCGCAAGTGTCTTAATCTTATCGGTTAACGGTTAATAATCGGTTAACGAGCGTCGGTTATCGGTCAGAAAAAAAATTCAAAATGTGCATCCCTAGTAGCTTCATAAAATACACAAAGTTTGCATCTATTTATCCAAAAACTTGGTCTGATTTTGTTTGAAAACAACAGCAAATGTGGTGAAATAGATTTAACTTTTCTGTCAAACTTAGCTTTTCAGCAGGAAGCCCTCGTGAAGAAGACTTCTTTTTGCTTTCCTGTGCCCCCAGCCAAAGGCAGACACATTAAGTAGATTAATATAGCATTAAAGTGGTGATACTGTGAAGCTTCACAACTCAAAGAGGAAGTTACTTTAATCTTACTTTAGCTCAGGTTGCAACAAACAATACTTTGTACACTCCAGCGCTTGAAAAGAAAAATCTATGCTGAAGACCTCTCTTTCTCTCTCCCTCTCTCTCTCTAAGCACAATACCATCTGTGCCTTAACACTGGAAACAGTTGTTCCTTTTGATAAAATGCAAATGAGCTAGGCTGTTTTTATCAAGGAGCCCCCCCACCTCCTTCTCCAAGCCCATCCCCCTTTTTCCCCTGACTGTCACAGTGGGCCCTCGCAGCTGGGGACTGAATGCTCTCCAAGCAGCTTGTGTCGGCGTGGTCCCCGCTGCAGTGGGCCCCAGCAGCCCGTGGATACAGAGGATGGGTCCACTCAGCACAAATGTGGGGGAAAATCAAACTTCTTCCGTCACACCCCGTGGCTTTGTGTGGCGGCCACTTTATGAACATGAGGTCACGCGCTCCAAACACTTTTGAGCTTGAATTTCACTGTTGCATCCCAACTGTTGTGACTGGCATGAATGAAAACAATACGTTTCACAATGACATCTATCAGAGTGTTTTGGAGCTGTGCACTGATGCTGTGGGTTTTGAAACCAGATTAATCTCCTCTGCTAAACTGGATGAGATTGGTCCGTTTGAACCATAAAGGATGATGGGTATTTTTGGTGCACTTGTCCATAATGACAGGGCAGCAGAGTGGGTGGAGGAGAAATAAAACGGGTAAATTTAGAAACACTGTTAGGACTTCTATAGCTCAGAAAGATGCTTATTTATCCCCAGAGAAACAACTATCCACTTCTTACTTTTAATGCAGCAGTACAGTGCAGTGAGTTATTACAGTAGCTCTGCAGCCAAAGATTGCTGGTGACATTTCACTTTTTGTAAGTGGCAGCAGATAGAGTGGCTCAGTGAGTGAAAGAACTACAGAATCTCTTTGGGCTCCTTCATTATATCTTTGAAAGGGAGGAAGAAAATAGGTGCTTATATCCCCAGCTTCCTGAGATATCACTTTATCTTGGAGAGTGCAGTCGAGGTAGTCAGATCACATCAGCCTCAGCTCTCTGAAGTTACTGTGAGACAATATAGGCTGAGCCTATAGCTCATCTTTTCCTAAGCTTGGAGTTTTGGTGTGGGTCTCCCAACAGGCGACATCAAAGCAGACAGAATTTCATGTAATAAGAATAATGTTGCCCGTGATAAAAATTGGAAAATTCAAATCAGAATTTAATATGGATGTTGTAGAGGGATTTATTATATGAAACAGGGTTACTGCTCCATGATATTGGTTTGTACTCTGCCAATCTACATATCCTTAAATATCACCAAGTAATATTAATAGAAGAGCAATATCATGACATCTAAGATCAGACTAAATGAAAAATAAATGTACCTAGTATGAAAATGAGAATTTAACTTTTACAGCACTGATATCACAAAGTTTTAGCTGAATTTCTCATGTTCAAAAGGGGGAATTTTAGTATTTAAAAAAGTAAAATATACTCACATCACCAGCAGCCAGCAAGGCACCGTTGGCCTCCGCCATGTTCATGTAGTTGTTGTTATTCTGGAACTGAAATTAATAACAAGAAGAAAAAAAACACAATCAGTACAATGGTGTCCAAGTAAAAACCCAATGTAACATAAGCCACTCCCCTTTGATAAGGGACACCTGTCACTTAAACAGACTGTCACACTCCGTTCTAGATGTTTACACATTGGGTTAACCCCTTTCCGTGCGTGCACCGACACATTCTGCCACTCTGCCATTATTGTGACATGACAAGAGGCGTGTGAGAGGCCCAGGCCGATTGGAACAGGGGTAATGAGAATCTGGTCTGGCTATTCAGCTCTTGTGGGATGGCAATTAAGTGTATGTTTGCATCACAAAGCCAAGTATCAAGATGCAATGGCAGGTTATTAACTTCAAATAACCTATGGGAGAGGTGTGATACTGAGGGGAAATAAGGAGGTGGGGAGTGTTTTTAATATGGGTAGAGCTGTGTTTAACAATTAATTTGACTTGATTTACATTTATCTACAGTATGCTTATGGATACACCCAATAAAGCCAAGCATTTACCTGTTAATACAAGAGTAGATTTCAGAGTAAAAACTGTGCAAAACCAATAAAGAAAGCCACGCTGCAAAAGACACCTCACTATTTAAGACAATTGATAAGCTATTAATACCCTGTACTTTGGTAGGAAATAACATGTTTTCACAACACCCCCATCACCCTAAACCCTCCAACCCACACATAGCCTGCTGGCAAAATGGCAGCCACTTCCTTTCTTTGGAGGCACAACCATGCTGACAGGTAGGAACAATGGGACATAGAATGAAGAATTATGGGCTAGCAGCTGGGCCCAGGAGCACAATGCACCTCTCTGTGAGTGAGGAGTGCAAAAACCCAGCCTACACGGCTCAGAGGAGAAAGAATCACAGCGCGTTTGCGTCTTCATGAGGTTCCACTGAGAACACTCTTCCCATTCTCAACAAAGCTCTGCAGTAATCTCTTTTGTGTGTTTATTACAAAGTCACTCTCTTAAAACATTATGAGTGATGAGGAACTCCAAAAGACAGAGCGAAAAAAAAGGCTTCTTATCTGAGCAGAAGCCAAACAATAGTGGAAACAAATTAAGATCAGAGCGAACTGAGAAGTGCATTAATATATTTTCTAGCCCTCTGTGTTTTTTTTTCTTCTGCTTTCTCCTTTTCTTCCGAGTGGTTAGTATGCGAATGTAATTACCGAAAGAGCTGCTGCTAATCAACTGCGAATGGTATCCATTAATTAGTCTATGCCCTGGAGAGAGAGTGGAGAATCAGCAGAAATGTTAACAGTGTTACGCACCAGTGAGAAGGGGAGCCACAAGCTCTGCTAGCAGTTGCTGAAGCAGGTGGTTTGAGCTGTCTAGGCCTCTGGTGCCGTCTTACCTGGAGCTGCCCCACTAAACTATATCTGACTCCAGCACTGGGGTTTACATGTTTGCACAAATGCTCACGAATGTACAAAAGACACACACACACACAGAGACTCACAGGCCTCAAGTGAGAAACATCTGTCAATAGCTAGCCCTCCTTTGCTTCCCAGCTGTGTGTAACTTTGAGACATGACATGGCTGGGTTACGTCAGCCACTCGGCTGGTAATTAACCTTATGCTCGGCTTATCTCGGAAGTGCTACTCCGTCCCCCCCTCTTCTTTTAGATAACAAATTGAAGTCTCAGAGATATCCCTCTCTATTCAAGCACTAGGAACATTGTTCTGATTGTGGGGGAGATAGGGCTTCGTGCAGTGGTGTCTCTGTTTCTATCCCCGTGTCTCTCTGGATGTGAATAAGATTTTACAGAGAGCAGACAATTGCTCTTCATTGTAAATAATTCCTTGATAATTTGGGAAAGTCCCAGAGAAATATAGACTGATTTGTAATCCTCTCTCTAGAAATGATGCTTGTTTACTCTCCTGGAAGGAAACTGTGAGAAAGGCAAACTTCTTGCTAGCATTAACAGTCACACATTTTAAACTCAATTACTCGCCATGTTACACAACACTGGTTAATGTGGACGACACCTTCACGAACATGCAAGTGTTGATAACTCACTGAGAAATGTGTATTTAAACAAACACCACATTGAGAGGTATGGTTGAATAACATATTGTAAGCATGGACACTGATCCGAATCACATTAGCTTCATAAGAGAAAACACAATCAAGTTAAGTCCAAGTACTAATTAGTAGTGTGAAACTCCCTGGGCTCTGTCTCTGTGAGTCACGCTTTATTGTGTTTCCAGGGCCCTTTAAGAGCAGTTCCAAATCTCCTCTGAGATCTGTGACTAACATCCCAAGAAATGTCCCCAGCCACTGGTATCAATCTTCTCCATTAAAAGCTGTACCATGTTGCGGTGCAGCCGGGGCTGAAGGCCTCGACGGACGACCAGAGCAGTGTGTGGAGATTGTTATTGTTATTCCCAAGTCATTTTTTGGGGGTGAAGGCAGTCAGCGCTCATGTTCGCGGCAGTGCCGATTGAGTCAAATGCCAGATGAAATTAAGTGTGATTGGAGGGACCATGCAGCTGACGGTGAGGGACCGCGCTAAAATGGGTCAGTGCAAACAATGAAGGCTCTGTAATTAAAATGATGTGACGAGTTAGACGAGAGCTGCAGCAGCTATGTGAGGGGCCAAACAGCCGTGTGTGTGTGTGTGTGTGCAGTGAGAAGCATTTTTGTGACAGAAATGTAACAAAAATGAAAAACTGGGGAAAGGAATCATTGGATTACGTAGGATACATGCTCATGACCCAAAAAAACTGTCCTTAACTGTCTCGTAAAGCACTATAGCAACAGCTCAGGCGGTGACGTTACGTGCATTCAAGCAACAACCATCTCACTACAAGTCTTCACATTTCCAAAAATCAGTCATGTACTTCTTGAAGGGAACCATAGGGAAACCATTGAGAAGAGTGCTTTAAATAGCTTTAGGGGGCTTTTATTAACAGAGTGAATTCACAGTTAAAGGTGCTCTGTAATATGAGTCGCACTAAGAGCCAGGCATGGCTACATGGCAGAGCAAACACTGGGCACTCAGTGTTTTTATTTCTCCTTCTGCACCACCAGCACATTTCTTCAATAACTGTTTAACAGGAGAGAATTAAGAGCTTACATGGACCCTGATCCTGATGTGAAAAGACTCCACTGTCTGCATGATCGCAGGCAGACGGAAAACCAAGCAACCTCGCAGCGAATGGGATAAATATGAATTTCTACATGTTGCTGTAAATGCACAGTACTTCCCTTCTCGTCTTTCTTAGTCAAGATAACACATCAAGGACATAAATTTAAACAACAAATATCAACATGCACACTGCCTATTTTTTATATTTTTGACTGAAACAGATGTAATTCCGATGCTTGATCTCTCCCACTTTTTAAATCCCAGTGCAGGAATATTTGTATGAAAGAATGTCTAGTGGGAAATAAGGTGTTTTACAGCTATTATAGCAAACAAAATTATTTCAACCTCAGGGCAAACACAATATTGCACCAACATGACCCCATCTCACCCCCAGTATGATGGAGTAACCACACAGATCCTATCAGTAAACATGAACTGGACAACCAAGATCCACAGAATACATGCCTGAAGAGCGCTTGATAGCACTGCTGCCATCTCTGCATACAAATGGAGAAACATGCACCACTTTCTGCCTTTTTCCATCTGAACATACAATACTGCTTTGTCAGTGCTCATTGAATAATCATTATATTAACAGAGTCACTGGTAAAAATGATGATTACATAATATTTTAATACAAAAAAGAAAATTCTAACGAGCTTCAGCAGACTGTACTTTAGTGTTACAGTACAATCAAAAATTCACAATACCAGTGCTGTCTGTCAGCAGGTAACCAAATTGGACACATTCTTTCTCCCCACCAATAGACACCAAACTAATTCAATCAAGCGCCCGGGCTTTTCCAGAAACATATCAACTGCTGACAAGCGATTTTACAGTTCAGCTTGAGCTCAGTAATCACAGCCTACCATGTGTTCTCTGGAACATGACACTTGTGCTAATATGGTCTCCAGTGGTCTCCATAAAAGACAGCAAAAACACCACAGTTAAAACTCAACCTCCAATCCTGAGAAACCCACAGTAATTTGCTATGTATTATTTTATGCAATTTCCTTTAAGGCTCGGCGTATGGCCAGGTTAGAGCCACTCTCTCGGCAAAGGAGATTTCAGTCTCAAAAGAGCAGCTCCGTTTGCTTTCCTGCAATCCTGCTTGAGCCTGTTGAAGCCTCTGAAAAAGTTATCTCCTGATTCCCGAGGTCCTCCTCAACAAATACATGCTCATTTACAACCCAATTCAGAATAAACACTCTGCAGCTGCCTCTCTGGTGATCACAAGGCCTATTCACGCCCAGCAGGCTGCTGCACATGCAGCGCAGAGCTGACATATATAGATATATTCCCTCCTATGTGTGCAGCAGTCAATTTGTAAAGCGACTCCACAACACAGCATGTCCACACAGTCAGCTCGCAAGCTGTGTTCTGATCTGCAGGCCGAATCGATTGGTAATTCAGTTTAAAGCTAAAATCATTACTCCCCCAGCCCAGCACTGTCTTCCGCCATTAGGACCGCTAGTCCTCAACTACATAAGGTAGCATCGAGGGGAAGTACATTGTGAGCATCTCACTCCTCCTTCGCTTCTCAGTGTGAGTACCTTAACAGCCGTCCAGAGCATCCAGCATGAGTAAAAGTCCAAGTCTTATCTGGGATCTGAATCAAGCTGATGACAGTTTTTTTCAGGCTGTGTAGATTTATCTCCTCTCTCACACCACACTGACCACTGTGGTCTGAGCTGTTGTCATCACAGCTTGCTCTGCGATAGTAAACTCAAACCTCAAGGAACAGTCTAAACCCCTTGGCCTTGTGAACTCTGCATCCTGCCTTATACATGTTGGAGGTGCAGGTTGAAATTTAGACCTTTAACTTTTGATTGAAGATGTCATCAACAACATCTCTAAAATGTAAAAGCTAGCCTTTATAGATGGAGGTTGTCATGAGCAAACCCAAAAGGCAAAGCCTGTGTTCTTCAAATTACACTTCATGGTGCAGGAACATTACAATTCTGTCATGGGGCATTAAACTAAGTTTGCATATCCAACCAAAATGACAAGCTTAACTATCAAAATAAAAGGAAAAACTTTGAGCGATTTCACAGCTCAGCAAATATGTATTATGTTTTTTCAGGCTTCCCAGTCATTATGGCCGTGTTGACAGACAGTAAAAGGCGAGTTATAGTTGGTGCATTCAGAATATTCCTTGGGGCTAAATTTACATTAAGCTCAGACATGGTGTATAAGGGTGATAACATAGAGATGCAAACAGACCAGGGTGAGACAGCATTTGTAAGATCTTTGCATGTCTTTTAAAGTACTTGCAAATAAGAACAGCTGAGTTTATTGCACAAGTTAATGCATTAGTTCAGCAGGAAAGCTGCCACTCACATTATTTTTTACAGCACTCTTCTCCTCATGCTTGACAGCACTGTGGCCATTTGATTTCTGGGATCTTATCATGAAATATCACTCCCTCACTGTAGCACCACATGAAGGTCTGAACAAACTTTCGTGGAAATCCATCCAAAAGTTGTTAAGAATATTTCAGTCCAGACCAAAGTGGTGCGCAGGCCGACAGACCAACACTGCCACATCACTAGCACAGCTAAAAATAAGACGACTCTTATTTTGAATTGTTCTTTTCCTCATTTCTTTAATAATGTTAATATCCAAAAACTCGTTGTCATCAAGTTTTAAGTGTAAATGTTGATATAAGACCCAACATAGCGTCAATACACTAACACATTAACACCATAATTTCATCCACAGCTTCATCCAATGCCAGTGTGTTACACAATGGAACTAAAATACACTGAGGTTCACCATAGCTACTGTTTTCTCTAAGGCTAAGACTTGCAATTGCTGCCAAAACAAAGATGGTCTCAGCATTCGTCATAACGGACCCATAGCCTGAGCCCAGTAGTCTCAATACTATGCAGGTCAACATCCAACATCACGTTTTTTTCTCTCTCTTTTTTAGCTGTTGAGTCTGCTCAGTACTCTCAAGAGCAAATCCTAAAAGAAAGCGCAAGCTAAATGGGGTGCCATCTTTGATCTGACTGGGTGCAAAGCCATTGGCCCACAGCCACAAAGGGGCTTAGATGATGGAGAGAGCCTCAGAAACATGGTGTAGCTTTCTCACAATGGCTGCTGTTGCATGGACACACAGCTCTTGAGGAAGCTACATGAGAAAGGCTTGGCTTGGTGGTGTTGTCTTGCTCTTACTGCTAAGCCATGTCTCAAGGCTGTTTACTCTCGGCAGCTTTGAAGCAACTCCAACTCAAGATGGTATCAGAGGTGTGGATTTGAACCAAGCTTACTCTGCTCTGTTTGTCACTCTTCTACAACAGAGCAGACGGCTGCTCTGGGGTTAAGGAAGCCAATAACTAAACATTACATGGTTAAATGTCATACAAAAGAAAAGCGGCTTTCTGTAACTGGAAATGGGTTTGTTTTTGGTGGCGCTAATGGTGATGGCTGTGCTACTTCTCTCAGTTTGTCGTGTGGCTATGAGCTCTGGGACTTGGATCCACATAAAGCTCTATTGAAAGCTGCTGGGAGTGGAGTCCTCTCTTATTGCTTTAGCAGCACAGATGCATTTTTCTATTCCCTGTGTGCCGTCACTGGCTAATACACTCATTATAACCAGCTTTGGAAATGTGCACAGTCAAGAGCTTTTAGTGATGGACTCGACACAATCCTTTATTTCGTATAGAGTAATGGCAGGAAGAGGGAGATATTCGATTTAGTGAATAAAAACAATAGGTAGAAAAGCCCAAAATATTGAGAGTAATCATAACAAGATATTCAGTCCAGTGAATCCTTAATCTATAGTACGGTGTTGATACTAATACTAAGAAATGTACACTCTTTCTAGGGATGGTCCTTTTTTTTTACTCTTTACACTAAATGTAAACGTTTTAAAGCTATTTGGAGGATGGGGTGCAGCCAGTTAGATGTTACACTTTTAGCCATTTCAGTCCAGTAATAGATTTTAAAACCTTCCTGTGTACTGTGACAATAACTTTTCAAGTTGGTGTGCAACCTGTGTCTTTTCTGTTATTCTTACCATAAGTCCACAGTAAGCACAAACCGACCAGTTGTTCAATCTCTATAAATCTGAAAAACACAAACTGCTGAGCGGTGACTCATATATCAGTCTATTATATACTACAGGGCTGACTGTATTAAACAAATGGCTAGGCCTGCAGCTGGAAAAGAGAGGCAATATAGAGAGAGCAGAGGTTATTGTCTAATTTAAATCTTGGCTGCTTTCCCAGAGCTGTACCACATTCCAATTTGTGGCTGTGTTGCTTGGCGCTACTGACAGAGGTCCGGCTGCAAATACTCTCGGGCTCTTCTCCAGAAATGTGTCTCCAAACTGACAATCAACAAGTTGGCAGAGATTAACAGAATGACTGGGGCAAATTAGGTGAAATAATGAAAATGCAGAGATATGGATGTTTTGCTTTGTGCCATCTCCGCACGTGCCATTTTGTTTTTATCTCCCACTGCGGCGGCAATAATGTATCTATAATCATTACGACTTGATGTGCAACAACACAGAGCCATCAAGAAAGCCAGCGCATTGCTTCTCTACCGTCTTTGAGTTCCATAATGAAATAGCAGCTGGAAAAGACATCTGTGAAAACATAGTAGTCACAGAATGGTTGAGAAGGCTCTTAGAAGCAATTAGCTATTTCAAGCATTTTCTCTTTGGCATACTATTGTCCATTCATCTGCTAGATTGACAGCACACCAGGACATCATTAGCAAACCTGACAGCTGTTGAGTTGCAGACATTGTTTTTCTTGTGACAGCAACCATCAGGCTAAGTGCTTCACTAATGTTTTTAACAGTAGTTAAACTCAAAATGTCACTTTAACATTTCCTACTTCAAAAGCACCAAGAGATTAAGATACCAGCTTTGAATAATTACAAACACTAAGCTTCAACTTTGATTCCATATCATTGCACTGACATTTAAAGAGATTTGGAACAAAGACGCACTACACATCTTTTAGTCATAATGCAAAAATGATTCCTTTCCGCTGTGTAAAAACGACAGGTGGGAGATCAAAGGCACACAGAAACCCGAAGGTCTGCTGTGTATTGAGGACGTGCTTTCAAAAGAACAAGGTAACTTAGCAAAGTGTTCACATGAGAAAAAACAACTCTATTCTAGCTTTATTTAAAAATATTTTCTGTTGATGACACTTGTCAGTGTGTGTCCAATTTCCCCATTGATCAGGCAAACTGGTGAAAGTCCATTTGCCATACAAATCTTGCACTTGTGCGGTATATAAGCAGAAGAAACGCATTACATAAAAAAAAACTATGAACCACAATCATTTGTAAAATGTGCAGACGCAACGGTTGTCATATCCTGTAGATTAAATTTTGACAAGCCCTTCCAACATTCCCTCTCATACACATGAAAGAGCATACAAGCAAGTAACCCTGACTCTGTCTTTTTACAATTTAAAATAATTGTATATGTTGTATTTGTACAACCCTTCTTTACAGCTGTATTGATTTCCTCCTTTGACCACAGCTCCCTCTGAACACTTTTATCCCATTTCTCTACTGCAGGCAGCTAAAAAAGGAGTCGCTGAAAATTTCTGTATTTGAGCCTTGACCTCTATTTTAGGATCATGCTGTGAGTTTCTCCACTAAAATAAATGAGAGCAGGGCACAGTCTGCTCTGCACTCACACCTTCCAGTGCACATGTTCCCCTATCACTCTTCATTTGTCTTCATTAGGCTCATTTTTGACCCGTTTCTCTGAATTTCTGGCCAGTAGGTACAGCCTGCACAGGGCATCAGAACATGTGATATTGCAGCTCATATCTCCCGGCATCTTGTTGGTTATATACAAAAATGATTAACACCTAAATGGAAAAAACTTGACAGCAGTAACATAAGCTTAAATGCATGTATCAGGGTTTCTCATGTCTGTCAGGTGCAAATCTGTAAGACAAATGCCACTAATCAAATGAATCAATATACAGGTATAACAAAACCTATAATGACAGAGATCAGTGATTTCAACAGGGGGCACCCTGCTGTAAAAGCTGATCGCAGCTTTAATTTGCAGTGAGAAACAGAATTCCCACTGTCAACTTGTCATCAGCTAATTTACCTGGAGCCAGAGGGGGAGATTCACTGGACACATAGGGAGAGTTAATCTCTTCATTCATCTTCGCTAAAGAGATCGAACCAATTAGCTCACCACATTGACTGACAGCACTTGTGTTTGCTTTTCTCCCCTGACTTCCCCCCCCCCCCCCCGTACTTAAATAAGGAGTTATGCAGTTTATGCTGGCTCCAGCTAAAGGGCCTCTGAAATTATTTGAGGGTACTGTACAATAGTGAAATAATCATGATGTCTTTATTCAAATCTGTCGAGTCTGAAATATTCACCACTGCAATTTGCTGTGACTGATTAGCCAGTGGAAGGGTTGCTTGGGGATAGCTCTCCAGAGCTCTGTAATTGAGCGGATTTGACTTGGGAGAGGTTTTTTCTGCTGATAACTACACACATTCCCTTTTTAATGTACTTTTCTTTTTTTAGCCTCTCCTAAGAGCCAGTGCACATCAGAATTATGATGCTTGCAGAAACAGCAGTATGCAGTATGTAGGACAGTTTATATTTCAATTGCTGTCCCTGGAAAATGGGATTCCACGTCGTCTTTCATCTGATGATTTACAACAATATCTTTGGCTGTAGCCCAGAGACCAGTCAGTGTTGGCTGGCCTGGTCACTGCAGGACTGTCAGATCTAGAAACTCAAAAAGATCAGGGACAACAGCCCCGAGGACTGCCGCCATGGCCTCTGACATCCCGCAATACACACAATGTAGAGAACATTGACGAGAATGTCGGTGTGCCATTACTGATTTTGTATTAGTCTCCAAAATGCTATACATGCAGTTACATATTAAATTAATTTCAGCATTTGGCATCTTTTCATCTCATTGGTGGGGAGAGTGATTTTGCCAGTCATCTGTGCTCAGTCTGCTGTGACCATTAGTTTGCGGTAGTTCAAGTGGACTAATGTTAGATAGTTTTAGCCCAATATTGTTGTGTCACCATGGTTTTGTAATTGTCACTAGTTACCGGTTGGTAAAGCCTACATGAGATCACTTTAAATTGCAATCATCACCGCTTTCCATTGATGACCCGTGACAGTGTGACAAACACATGGTTACATTATTAGCTGGCACATACACATGAGGGATTGCAAGGCTTAAAAGGGATGATAAACAGTGCACTGAAAAGGAGTAAGCTATCAAATAATGTCTAATAATGGGCTGTTTCATTATAATCCTGTGTGGATAATTATGAGATTAATACGTCAATTCTAGTTTTGGCAGGTTCTACATCCAGGAGAAGCCATATTCACCACAGTCCTTGTGCCACAATGAAATGTTTTCTTCTTTCACATTAAATCTTGTTTATTTGGTGTAGAAAACAAAGAGAGATGCTGTTATTCTTTTCCAAAACACAACACTAATGCTCTGGGGCATGATTTGTCATTGTTATTCAGGGCTCGCTCACCTACACTTACAACATGATCCTTCTGGATTTTAATTAAGCACCAAGGTACCTCCCAGGGGGTTCTGACTTGGCAAAGGAAACCACTTTGATTTATGTACTACTTTGTTGTTCCTGCTTGAAGCTTGACTGTTATGAGAAGCTGTGGTGATGAATGAAAGAACAGGGCAATTATTCTTATTTGTTAATTAGTTCCTGTTAGGGATATGTTCTACTAAAAATATCAATACCCACTAATAGTGAAGCTGAACATCCCTCCATCTAATGACAATCAAACAGAAACCAGTGTCTTTGCTAGGACTGGGTAAACTGGGACTTTTATTGTAAGCTCAGAAACATTCAGCTAAACTTAGTGATAGTTCACCACTATATCAACTACAACTAATGGGAATGTGCCTCTTTGTGTTGCCAGGAGCATTACACATCAATTTGCATTCATTCGCTGTTCTCAACCATCCATACAGCAGAAAACAGCACAAATCAGCAAAATACTTATTTGCAAGACACGACAGTAGCTATGTCATTTCAACTGCTATTGCACAAGCACAAGTTCTTGGCTGCTGAATTAGTAATTAACAGTCAACATTATTGTTGCTCCAGAGAATTTCATGAGCAGCACACATATTTGTCAATTATAAATATGTCTCTCAGACAAATGAAATTAACATTTTAGTCTCTATCTATGAAGGAAATAAGATCTCATTGTTATGAAAAGATCAATGCATGAGGCAAAAGAACAAACACAGAAGTTGTAGTAAGAGGGCTGACAATTTTCACACAGATTAACTTTTACAGGAGTTATACATCTTAGGCAAAGATAATAATGCTATTTGTCTTTCTATAGAGGTATTACTTACTCAGTAGTTATGGAGCATGGATAGCAGCCAGTTTTCAATATAAAAATGAAGTACCGGCAAGAGTATAATCCAGACTAATGACAAATTCTACAATACAATCTAATACTGTTCAGACAATTTTCATAGCTGTTAATTGTGTTATGGTGTCCTCCACTTTTTTATTAATTGACCACAATATAAAAAGTGAAAGTTGCTCTTTTCTAACAACTCCATTGAGCCCCGCTGTGCCTCATATCCACATTCACAAATCAAAGTAGCAGCTGAAGACATATCCCATGATGAGTGTTAAAAGGGATGGTCAGCCACCTCAGTGACACAGCAATGGGTTCAGAGACGTTGTACGAGCTCTGCTATCCTAGATGCCTATCAGAAGCTAATGGAGTCTCGAAACTACAGGGGTGCTGTGGGGTCTCTACGATTAGCTTGCAGAACTGCTGAAGGTCAGCACTGCTGAGCTGAGCAGCCACAAGCCTTCATAAAACCATGCAGCGTATCATTATTTTCAAAGTGTTTCATTATGGACGGTTAACCTTGGCTAACTCCGACCTAACACTTTAATCAGCTGCCTGTAATGCCTTTGAAACAGTGTAATCATTCAGCTTCTCTTCTTGTTTATCAGCGGGAGACACACAAATGTAGTGGAGCCATTTAAAAAAGAAAAAAAGTGCAGAACACACTCCCAAGGCTGTTCAGGTGTTTGAAAAGTTTACACCGTGAGTCAGAACCTCCAAGAGATGAGGAAGTGGATCAGTTTCCTTGGAAGGAATGTCATTTGAAAGATTCGTCGGTGGCTGTCCAGCAAGGGAAACCCTGCCAATGTTGAGGCCTCACAGACCTTGATCTTGATTCTACTGCTGCCATCCCACACTATGACCACATGCGAGAGTTGTCGAGCCAGCAGAAACACACACATCACAATAAAACGAAGACATGCTGTGAATGAGCCTTGACTTCAACTCCTCAAAACATCAGAAGTTGGCTCAAGAATTCCACGGATCCCATTCATATTCCCAGCCGAGGTTTCAGGGACTGGACCTTTATTGTGTGGCTAGAAGCTTTTAACTGAGGCCATGTCCATTGTTCCTTTTGATCACACAACCAAATAAAAACTAGATAGATTCATGAATACTGCATCCTTTTTATGAGATGGAAAATCTGAGAGCAACGATATTTCAAGAATATTTGAGAGCTTTCTTCATTAACGAAGGCCATTGTTATGGCAAAAATAGAATTACGTAAGAGTGATGTAAGGAGTCAACAGTCCCCCAGTGTCCCTTCCTGTCATTTCAAGCATTATAAATGTTTATATGGTTATGTTAAGACAATTTTGAGTTCTCAGTTGGGTTATAGGTAGTTATTTATGGTGAGATGTCATATGAATGGTAAAAATGACAGATGAATTGGCAGAGAGCAGTTGAGCAGAGGAAGAAATTATGAAGAAAACCATGTTACAGATCAGAGAAGAGCAACTGTTGTTTAATTCCTGTGCAGAAGGGCCTTTTAAGGTGAAATGGCTCTACAAGATAGATACACATTTCTGACAAACCCAGTATACGGAAGACATAAAGGGCAAACATATTTTCTTGGAACAGCTGTTTCATTCTCCTCTGGGACTTAATAGTGGAGCAAGACAATACTTCATCAGTGCACTGTATTGAGAGCTTGATATCATTTGAACTCAATGTGAATACTGACAAAAAAACAAACTATTCATGCCAGTGAATACTCTTATCAGTCACATGCATGTATATAAAAGATTCATTCTAACTGTGGCAGGGTGAGATGGCAGTTTTCCAATTCTGTGAGACTATTAAAGCTCATTTAGGGGGGGGGGGGGGGGGGGGGGGCTAGCTTTATAGGCAGCAGTATTATTGCTATGGCAGTTAATGCTCAGACAGACAATAACATTATCAAACTACGACAAAACAGACTGAATGTTTTGTGGTGTTTTCTCACCAGCATGAACTGAATCATGTGAGTAAAGGATATAACAGTGACCAAGCGGCTTTATTTTATGTATTAAGCTATGAGTAATTCAGTCTTATCATTAAATATATGTTTTTTAAAGTGATGCTTCCATGGACGGTTTGGTGATAAACAGGTTTTTCAGTCTTCCTTGAACCATGTGGCAGGTTTCTCCAACATGGCATCTATTTGACCATTCAAATAAAAGTTTTATTTACCCCCATTATTTAAGCTCTTTGTCCAAGAGGTCTAAGGGTTATTTGCACACCTGCTACTATTGTCAGTCCTTTTAGCACAACCTGGTAACACACTGCATTATGGGAATGTGTGATGTAGGAGGGGGCTGCCTGAAAGGGTGAATTAATCACACTGCATAAAATGTAATACTACACACACCTGCAGCCTCCAGCCCATAATGAGAAAGAAACTCACATTCTCACTACTCATACATGAACAATTGTTGGAACAGTGACTAATATTTCTATGAGTAGGCTGCTTTAGCGGGAATAGTTACAGCTAAATCAAACCATAAAATGAAACCTAGACCCGACAAATAATTCTAGTTTGGTCAACAGGACTAATTTATATGTTGCTGCAAATAATAAATACATTTAGAAAATGTGATTCTGCATTTACCCAACTGGAAGCTGACTTCAGAGAAAATAACACTAACAGCTGGAGGAAAGAAGTCTGATATAAACAGCGTGGCAATGAATTCAACTCCAGTCCAGTCTAGAAAATATTACCCATAACTGTGTGAGCGGGAGGACATTTGTCAGTGGCCTGTGCTCCTTGAAAAGAGCCAAGGGCTTAAGTCAAGCAAGTCAAGTTAAAAGGAAAACAGCAGAATGTTTTGATACAGTCTGTGAGCCCATTAAGAGAATTGGACATTAGATCTATGAAACATGGAATGGCTGCGTCTCTGGAAAGCTTTAAAAATGAATGTGCCTTAACAGCGAGGCTAACCACTAAAGGGACACAACACTTATTGAATCAGCCAACCAGAAGTGATTGACTGGTCCTTTTGAAAACTGCTTAATTCACGGTAAAAGCAGTTTTTTGGGGGCAAAGGGAGTTTTTCCCCCTTCCTTTTAATAAGTCAGCAAGGTTGAGGCTGTCAAAGATGAAGTGAGCCAAAACCAGATTAAAACAGTTTATCACAGTGGAAAAATATCTCTCGTTTGATTCAAAGGAGCACAGTGTTCACAGAAAATAAGAAGAATCCTTCAACTTTCTCATAGATGAGTTTGGTCTCTGCGTGAAACTAGGATTTATGGATGTGTTTGGAGAGGGTTTAGCTTTTGTGGCTTTGTGTATTTCCTCACAAAAAAAACTGTTTAAATATGTTTGAAAACAACATTGTAATTGATACCAGTGTGGATAACTCTTTTACGCTATACTGTATACAGTTTAATCACCAAAATGAAAATAAATTACACATTGAAGTTATTAGTGTGTCATGTTTCATTTGCACAGTAATGAAGCATCAAATAATAACATATTTTGGAGAAAAGTAATAACGATGCAAGGAGCAATTTTCATTAAAGCAACAGATTGCATTGCACTGCATCTAAACTCCACTGTGTGATGGTGATAAAATAGCAGAAAAAATAGCTATTAAAAGCAATCAAGAAGACAAACCAATGATCATTAAGAGAACATTTAAATAGCCACTCAACTCATTGAGGAAAACAACTGAAAAAGAACTCCTGTGTTAATGTATGATATTGGATGTCAAAAGAAACTATTTTTCCTCAGGCACTTACATGGTTTGATGGATGGTGCAGCGATGCTGTGTACATGATCAAAATCCAATAACAAATGTGTCTCTCCTGCGCATTCATCCTCTTTATCACTGAAAGAGATGTTTTTGAAACCACCATGTAGCTACACATTTTCCAGAAAGAGACGGTTGTCTCAGTTCAGTGGGGACAAACACTGCCAGGGTTAATCCTCATGGAGAAACATAAAGCCATAAAGACATGTTAAGCCCACTCTACAAAAGACAACCAACATCTAAGAATTGATTCTTTTACTTGCTGTCCTGTACTTTCTGTTTGTGCCCTGATTTGTCTCTGGTCATGAAATCATAACCTCAAGCACAGGACTGAGATGTTCTTTGTCTACAGCCATGTCGGCTGGACAGTGGGCCGGCCAAACACAGCAGTGGAGAAACTATTTCAGAGTGTGAGGTTTGTCTAAATGAAGCACGTCGAGTGAAGCACAGGGAGATGAAATGAAGAGGATTTATGAGCAGTGATGGCAGGATTACAGAAGGTCTTTACGAGTGCTGATCGGAGGTAATGGTCTATGTCTGTATAAGATTTCAGAACCTTATTGTCATGTCCACCTTATAAACAAAACAGATAACCTGGCGCTATGTTTCCCACAGGTTCACCACATCAGATTAAACTGGAAAAAACAACTTGAGTGTAAGTGAAGCAAATTCTCAGAGACTGGCTTGATGCTTGTGCATGTTCATATGCGTCATGTTACCACAATGTCAACATCTTACCATGATCAACAAAGTAAAGAGAGTGACAGATGTGATAATGTGGTGCCACATGAATCAGAAACTATCAGGCTCATGGTTTAATACAACCATATAACATCTTCAGGAAGAATCACTGTGAATCCCTTAAAAGCCAATCTTCAAAAACAACTGCACACTTTTCACAAGTATGTCTCTATCACTGCGTGTGTACTTATATCATGTCATATCATAGAAACCACCATCAGCTTTGTTTACAGGAAATCCACGTTGAGACACAGTGCTGGAAGTGGAAACCTGTACACAGAGAGACATCTGCTCCATATAGACATACGTATAGTGTGGTCGCTTAAACAGAGCAGTCATTCTTAGATGCAGGAACTTCAAGTACAGTATGTGCCTTCGAGTGGACGGACTAAAAATAACACTCTCCAATCTCAGTGGGAAAATTAGGTGTTTAATAAATCTGTTGAACTATGTCTCTTGACAGGCTACAACTAAAAGACTCAGCAAAACACATCAGCTATTCACTTCGTGGACACTTAAACATTTAACATGCACCTTGGAGTCATATCCATCAAGCATAGAGTTTGTCAAAGCAGACAGCCTCTGGGGTTAAACCCACACACACACACACACACACACACACACACAGCGTCACTGCACACACATTTAAAGTTGTGTTTGGATATGTTTAGAATGTGTGTGATGAAATGGCACCAGCTGTGTACACTGGAGAGATGCACAAGGCCCCCTGGTTGAGCTGAATGTTAACCCCTTCCCTCCCAAGGAAGCAGAGGAGGGGGGGGTGGCAGACACAAAAGAAGCTTGGTCCACTATAGTTCTGGACACAATAAGGGGTTTGCTGCTGTGTCAGTACTATAATTCACCAAGATCTTGCCCCCAGCTCCTTAAATCTTTGTTGTTTTTGGTTTCCTTACACATGCACGGGTCAGTGGGAGCCACATGAACCATGAGCAGGCTTCTGTTCCACCTACAGCACATTTTACAGGCTCCATAAAATCGTCTGATAATTGCAGCTGTAGTTCTACATCATCATGTCAAGTCTTACAGTCTGAACAACTTCCTCATCATTGTTTTCACAGCACAGTTAGTCTTTCATATCATGGGTGAATGGACATAGTAGATGGTGAATACATTCTCTGGAGTTTTTTTTTTTTTTTTAATCAATGTTCAGAATAAAAAGTGGAAAAGTTAGAGAATCTGTTTCAGAATAAGTTGTACGGCTTAAGCTTTTAGTCCTGAATGATGAGATGACACTCGTGGTTACTGGTAAAAACAGCAAGTGTGGTTCAATACAAGACCAAACATACTGTGAGCAGCTACTCAGAAATACAACAGGGGAGCAACAGGAGTATCTGTTTACAAAGCAACCAACCAAACTATTAAATGTTGCTTTAATTAAGAATTCAGTCAATAGTAATTAAAATCGCAATCTAATTTCATGCTGCACATGACATGAGTAGTTTTCCACAACAAACAGCATGGCAAACTCAGTTACCTTGCTCAGCTGACATGCTCATAAAAACGATCACTGTATTTCTCTTTCCCTTTTTTCTGTGATCGCATTTTCATTAAAAACTACTACTATAGGGATTAAGGATTATAGCTTCAAGTAAAATACTTATTCTTACAGGGCTCAACATCAGTTCATACAGGTCACATAAGTTTGAAACTTTCTCGCTATAAATGTGTCCCTGCAACAGTGTCATTAAAAAACTGATGTATGGCCCATTCTCAACTACAAAGAATTATGACGTCTCAGTGGTGCTGGTCTTGGTTTAACAAATAAACCTCAAGTGTTCGCACCAGTGTAGGTGAAGAGTTTGTATTAACATCTGTTGGTAATTTCAGTCTCTCTTTGCCTGGAGGTAATGAAAGCCCACACTAAATGGATACTGTATCTGAAACATTATTAAACCTTTAGAAAAAAAAAGGACCAGATGGCCATAAATATGGGTATAACACAGGGTCCTTTTCATGAGACCATTAAAGTCAGTCACGTTTGCCTTTTACAAATAAAGGAGAGAAGAAAAAAAGATCAAATCCAAACTGCTCCTTGTCTTTGGTTGCTGTGCAAGATCTTATTGCCCTGAAAAACCACAAACAGGTTTGACTATCTCACATCATCACTGACATGTCTCAAGAACTTGTCATGTGGCCAAAGGATGTCCACTTCTCTGCCTTTCTGTGACTCTTACAGTCTCTCTGTGTCTCTGTTGCATCCTGCTGATGACACTCTGACACTCAAAGCTCAGTGGCAACTTCTCTCTGAGAACATCCTGTATGAAGCCTCACAATGGCCAGGTACTTTTGATGGATTGTTAGGTGTCTTCTTTGTCTCATGATGTGAAAATGTGAACAGCATGATGAAGAGGACTGTCTCAATACAGACTGTCACTGAACCAGAACATTTAGTGGTCGATTCATGGATCAGACACTTGTTGTGATTTTTGCGGTTAATCGCCTTGTTAACAGCACGTTATGTTAAACGTGACAAATAAAAAGGTTATAGTGCATTTTAGGTGCATTCTGAAATTGCATCCCAAAAACCAATATCCCTAACTTTTTATGAGTAGTTTATGTCGATGTGCTAAAATGTATACACAGGCTCTCTAACTTTTAACGAGTGATTTAGACTTCATTATTTTCCAAACTTTAACACAGACAATCTGAGAACAAAACTTGAAAGTAGAAGTAGGGCCGTGGTGGGTATGCCCTTGAGCAGAACTGATCTGTGCTCAACCTTAAGTCAGGGTGGTTTAGGTGAAATGGACCCTGCTGTGACAGCACTATCGCCCACCTGAACAGTCTGAATGTTAACGTCTCAAAAATCACAGAACATTCGCTTTAAGGAGAGTTTTCACAAAAGAACATAGTTTTATTCTATCAATCTACAGCAAGTGATTTTTCTTGCCAAATATATTTTATGAGTATTATTCAGCTGTGTGAAGTTGTGGCATGTTTCTCTTCAGGACTGCTGTTTCTCCTTCATCTCAGAGCCAAAAAACAGGCAGCTTCATTAGTCATGACTGCAGCACCTAATTAAGTTTGTGCCACTCGTTTGGATTTTTCTGTAAATTTAAAAGAATCTCTGATGTTTCAAAGTGCCTCTGGGCCCTTCTTGTCTCTGTTGTCATTAAAATTGAACATTTCCTGTGCCAGCGTTTTGAGAGGGCATTGCCTGTTTTCAAATCGAAACTGTGAATCTAGTAGAAGTTTGAAAAAAAGGTGCTGTGACAGCTTATAAATAGATGTAAGAAGTAATGCTTTAGTTCTGTGTGACTTGTAAGCATGCCACATCTTTTGGATGACTAACCGCTCTGCATTGTGCTACCTTTCAGCAAGTTGATTCACATAAACTGGAGGCTTATTTGCAAGATGCATGCAAAAGAATCTATTTGTTCACCATGGAAAGGCTTTGTAATTAGCATGAAATACAAGCTTTGTGCTCTCCCCCTCTCTCCCTCTCTCTGAAATAACTGGTAGAGATACTGGATAAGCACCTTCTCACCACCCTCCCTCTTGCTCTCTGCCTCCTTTTGCATTGTAGCCAATTACTGTTACAGATGGAAAATTTCACTTGACCTGGGGAATGTGAGCAGGAATAAAATCGCACTTCGTCTCTTACACCAATTCAAAGCAATGTAGTTAAAATTTCTCAAGGCTGATGAAGACATGATGAAATTGGGCACATATGACAACTTGGCCACATGACAAAGAGCTGATGAAACAGTGAGAAACCTGGTAACTGTTTTGAGCAGCATCAGATTGCAAGGGCTGAATAATTTTGGGGGGGAGGGTATGTCGGTCTGTGTGTGTGTGTGTGTGTGTAGGGGTGGGGGAGGTAGGGGGTACCATTGTTTAGACTTCATAAAAGCAGCACGCCGCTGTTGTGTGATTTTTGCCTGTCATTGTGATGTTCCCTCTTGCTGTGGAACATAGGAGTCAAGCTGCTGATGGATCACTGGCCTAATAGTTCAAGTGTTACATCACTGACAAAATATCACAAACCATCAACTGTGTTTTATATAACCTCAGTCTCACATTTGAGAGTTAATAAACTTGTCATTCCTCATCAGTGTTATTATTAACAACTCAGAAACAGCACTGCACACTGTATGTGTAGCAAGGTGAATACAACAACTTCCTGCATTAACATTAACAATATAAAAATGTAGCAAATAGGCTATCCAGCATGAGAAAGAAAACTATGTTGTACATCATGAGGCTGTTTTTATTAGTGTGACAGTATGAGGGTTTACTGAGGCCATGTTTAGATAAGATAAGTGCACAACACAGCGCAATGCTGACAATGAACACATTCATACAGAGCAGATAAAAAGTCTGCTGTCTATTTCTCTTTCTCTGTGTGCATTTCTATGTGGTGCTGAGAAGTTGAAAACTTATAATCAAGAGTTCATTTTTATGCTCTATCCAAAATAGCACAACCTCCCTTTTTTTCAAAAGCCAGTTTAATACTCTGATTAAAAGTTAACAGTCTGTAATTTATGAGAATGACTTTGATGTTATTGTGTAAATATTTTTTAAAAAGAGCAGGCTAACACACAAGACATTTTACATGTGGCAAACTCTATCTCTATCACATGCTATTTAACATATTGGGGGTCATGAAACTGGATTACAGTGGAGCAGGGGAGTTTATCTGACACTTGATACACTGCATCATACTTTAATCACATTTAATGCTTTACACTGTAGCCTAATGTAGGTTGCTGATGCAATGATCCAGCATTGATGTTGAGGAACATGAAACTGTGGATCCAACATCGCATATGACTATGGATCACATCACTCTGCTGAGTTTTGCGGTGCGGTGAAGCTGTTCTGAGCCACACAACAACAACAAAAAAAAGAAAAGTAACACGGAGTCACTGCACTTGCATTGTACTCTCGTTGCCATTAAAACACAACAACAAAGTTTGTGGCAATGGAGGGCAGAATTCATTAGGCAACTTTAGAAAAGCCAGCGGTGATAGGGAGGAAGCGGGCTAAATGAAGGAAACTAGCTAAATGATCTTATCACCTGTTTCAAATCGGATAATTTTTCAACTGATTTTCACTCATTCAAGGAAAGACCAGATCAGTTAGCCCTCCGGAGCACGGTTTCACCAGCTTGGACACACACGAACACAACTAGTAGTAGGCTTAAGCACACAACGGAGGGGTCTCTCACCTTATTGAAGTTGTAGTAGCCCAAACAGTGGGCAAAATCCAGGTTCTGTGGATCTCCCGGGATAGAATTTCCACCAGCGGTCGGATAAAATCTTACATCCATGATGTGAGGGGAGCCGCGCAGCTGTAGCCCTACTCTGCACGGAGCTCAATTTGTTTCTGCCGTTTACAATCCAAGCGCACAGAGACAGAGAGGCAGTGAAACTGACCCCAGCTTTGTTGGGGTAAATGAGATACTGCTGTGGGGAGGAAAAAAAGGGGGCTTCAAGCAAAGTTTTGATATTCCTCTTCTACGCCTGGTTCAGCCGCTTCATTTCGGAGGAAGACCACATCAAGGTTGGACTGAGCCCAATAAGCTGTCGCTCAAGGAGCAGTTAGACGCTGTGTGCCCATGCATTTACACACAGCTGCTGCTGTATACAAAGAAGCCACGAGACCCCGGCGACTGAGCGTGGGTCCTCCTCCTTTTCCTCGCGCTTCAGATGCAGGAAAAAGAAGGGGAAAAAAGCAAAAAAAACTATAACAAACGGGTGTAATAACCACCAAGTAAGTCCGCTCGTCACCTACGCGCACACGCGATATTATTATGTCCTTATCCTTTGCCGGGTTTCTCAGAAGTTCATTTCTCCAACTTAGAAAACAAGTTGGTGAACCAGTTTAAAACTAAGTAGCTAGCTGGCCGCGCGAGCCCATCTGCTAAATGTAGCGTTTGGAGGGTTTGTAAAACAAGCACAACAACACTCCACAGATGGTGCAATTAGTGAATATGATGTAGTACACTGTGTGTCCCGGTTCTGCCTTCGGCTCTGCCTGTCGTAGTGATGAACAAGGCAAATGTGTGAACAAGCCAGCCACTCCCCAAACACACTAAGCCACTCCCATGAAAACACTGCATTTAAGTGCATATGACATGTTGGCAAATGATAATTAATTACAAGTACAGCAGGCTGTTCATCTCATATGTGCTTTCTAGTATTTGAGCACCAATCCTTGCTGTATTTTTGTCAATGTGTTTTGATTTGGAAATATAGGCTATGTAGCCTTCCCTAATGTCCTAACCTGTGCACAGAATGTTTTCTTACCTAGAGTAGAAGAGTATTTAGGAAAGCTAGAGATAGGTAAAGACTATACAACAGCCAATTGGTTTTTTCAAAAATCAGCAGTTTAATAGGCCTATCTTTTAAAGAGAGCAATGGTCTGCTAACTATAGGTGGATTTAGTGGATTAGGTCATAATAAACATAGCCTAAGTATAAGTGTTTCAACATATTCTATGTAAACTATAGGCTACTCCTATACATCTACCTTGCTTCAGCTAACAGGGAGCTATCTGTGTTTTTTTCTGAGAATACACTTTCTAGCTTTAAAATTCAATAGTTTTTGTGTTTGCCTGTTTTCTGTGAATGTTTATCTCAATTTAGGTTCACTGGAATGTTTTTGTTCAGTCCATGCTTATTTGCCTAAGATAATGTAGACAAAGATATTTACTGCTTTTGTCACAGTCTATATCCTTCCCCCCTGTTCCTGTAGGCTACACTCATGAATCAGAGCAATTAAGAACAAGAAAAGGGGCATTTTTTCCATTTGAAACATTTTCAACTTGCATAATGTGACTTCACCTCGGTCTGTCCTGCCCTAGGCAACCTACGAATTCTTACACTTGTCTCAGTTTCTAAACAGCCATCCCTTTATCCTTGTAGGCTTTTTCTTCATGACAAGGTCCATAGTGTACATAAAGACATACTATGCAGACATATCTGCAATTTCAAGGTAATGTACTGTATAGTGCAAAACAATTAATGAATAATTAAATGCAAATCAAGGATCAATATTGGAGCTTGCTTGACTTGCTGCAGAAGGAAATGAGGTAAGCTAGTTGTTTGGTTGAACCAAAACCTGAAAAATTGTTCCTTATAGTCTGAGTGCACTTATCCTTATTCCCACTAGCATCATTGCTGTTAATCATCTCTATTTTTGTCATTTAGTCGTTTTCTCACTGCTAGTGTCCTTTTGTTCAAACCTAACCTGGGGTTGTGTCCTCTACTTGACATCATTATCTATATAGGCTATGTAGCTAGGACTTGATTTCTATTTAGAGTATCTGCATTTGTTCTTCTGCACATACAGCATATTCAGTTGTATGCAGTAGGCTAATACTGTATAATCATCCAGATGCACCATAGTCATCTCGCCATTTGTATAATGCAGTTTGCTCACAATTATACGTTGTGGCAAACTACTGATCTAGAGACCAAGCAAATTGTAATGTATTCTCTTTCTAGAAGCCAGACTTCAGTCAGACATTTAACTGCCCCGTTTCTTTTCCTATATGACAATTATGGTCAGTTGCAATAATAACAGGCTATTGAGTAATTATGAAAAAATTAGGACAAAAGACAAATATCAGAAAGTACCACAGCTAATGGGAAGGGTGGAGGTGGCGGCACTTAGAGGCCACTGGGAAAACAGAACGCACTGTTCTTATTATGCTGACTGTCGTATTTCAAAACGTTTTTTGAACTCCATGACAGTAATGTGCATGGATGTTAAATGCATTGTATTGTAGTGATGGCTCAGCCAGAGCAGATTCATACACAACCACCTGGCTTGTGCACCTGGCCGTAAATGCTCACAGCATGCATGCAGTCTGTGCATACAGTACAATTCTCCCAACACACGTCTCAATTTTCTTCTCAGGGTCTGAGTCAGGAACAAGTTTGTGCAAGTATTGGAAACTGTTTTTTCCAGACAATCAGATCAGAGATATTATTTTTCAGCAGAAGTACTCCATAGCAGTGGAGGAGAGTTTGTGTACACCAGGGATCTTTCAAAGCCCACCAGCTTTAAGTCTGTCTGATCAAGTTAATAGGTAGCTGTACTACTGTATACGTGTGAAAAACAAGTAGAAGTACTACTTTATTGTTTACTGGTGAAACAGTTGAAAGGTTTGTGTTAAAAGAAAGTCACAAAGAAAATAGAAAGCAGAGCAATGAAAGTAAAATTGAGTGCAGTAAAAAAGAAAGAAAGATGTTGACAGTTTTAAAGGAAACATGTTTCAGGTTATTGAAGTTTTCAGAATCAGAACCAGAAGGAAATTGTTTGTGAACTGTACTTAAATTTAATGAAACATCTTTGAATCGTAACAAAACTAAGACTAGTTATTTTCTGTAGAAATAAGAGAAGATGTACAATACATTAGTTGAAAATTGGATGATAATCCACACTAAATATGCAGCAAAGCCCTTTTCATTGTAGACATTTTGACTGGGCATAGCAAGGTGTAATTAGTAACATTAATGATGACTGGTGTCCCAGTAAGCCATGTCAGTAAGACAGCAGCACAATACCAACACCCTGCAAGACCTGAATGGAGCACAGCTGTAATTAATGCTATTAATTACACCTGTGCCTTTCCTGCCAAGACATGTCAAAACGTCTGCAGTAAAAAAAAAAAAAAAGTCCATTAGTGTTACATGTAGGTTACATTCTGAATTCTGAAAAATTAAGGGATGATGAAATTCGCATATGGTGGGTTTACTGCTCCCCATACCTCTTTTTTTCTATTTTTTTCATTCACCTGTCACATCCATCTCTCCAGAGTAGAAAGAAGAGGTCAGAATAAACATAAAAATCAATGCTACTGGCCACGAGGAAACGTAAGCAAAGCTTTGATGTTATGTTATATATTTGTCTGTAAATGTCAGATTTCCTTTATTCATTACTAAATATCTGCTTTGAAATATGTCAAAATGTTTTCTCCATTCCGTAGGATGATGTTGTCTGTTCAAGTGAACATCCACTTCTCTTAATCATTCTACCATTTTCTAATCTGTTATATTACAGTTTCAGTGTCAGCTCTTAGTCATTCTCCATGGTGTGTACCAAGGTCTAGTATAGTATAAAATAGCACTTTATTCTTTTGGATACACTTGGAATAAATCAGGTTTTGATATTACTTTTGAAACTGAGTGCACCCAGAGAGACTCTGTGCATGAGAAAAATGTTTAGACATTCATACCACGATTTTATGCTCTTGTATTGTCTAAAGCACCAATATCTAGGGCTTGTCACTTTAAGGTGTCAGGGTTTCACTAGTTTCACCATAAGAATAAAAAAAATGTGTTGTAGGTACTATGATTTTAACAAAGGACTCTTGTAACAGTATTAAAAATGAAATACCTTCAGCAAAATTATATTGAGGTAGGAATACTTTTGTTTTATTAGACAATTATATCACAAAACTTCTATTTCTTGGGGGTGTCATTTAGCTCGGTAGAGCAGGCGCCCCATGTGCAGAGGCTACAGTCCTCGCTGCAGCTGGCCCTGTATCAAATCCCAACTCGGGTGGCCCCTTGCTGAATGTCATTCCCCCTCTCTCTGCCTCCCTGTCTCTCTCTACTACTACACTGTCGATTAAAAAGGCAAAAAAACAAAAAACAAAACTTCTACTTCTTGTTCTGTCCTTCTTCAGACAGTGCTTTTAAGGTCACATTACCCCTGGCCTTTCCACTCTGGGAATTACTAGAGTAAACTAGACTCTACAGATATACAGTAATAGATTATAGGGCACATGTGCCATACTCGTGTTTTTGAACCCCTGAATCTTGACATTTCTGAATTATACAGGCACCTCACTTATTGATAACAAATATGTCATGATATTATAGTGTAAATTTAAAAAAAAAGTAGCGATATACTTTTATTTAGAACAAATGATGCAACATTTCATTCCATCTTCAGATATTGTATGTTTGTTTTTCCTATATGATGGTTCTCTTAGACAGTTGTTATGAGATAGACAAAACCACTATGCAAGTGGGATGTGAGTTGGCATGTAATATACGCAAGCTTAATCAATGACATACAGTGCTAAACTGTGCTGTGCTGTGCTGGGGGAGATAATCCTCATTTGAACACTCTCCAGTGCTTGCTTAGAGATGGTCAACAATCCATGATAGTAGCCAAAAAAATTACTTTGTAATTATGGACACACTTATGCATATGCAAACCATTTTTCATCATGTTTCTGTTTGATAGTGGCTCTTGCATACATAAGGAAGCAATACCTTAACATACTACACACACTGATACACCCACTCAATCAAATCTCATTCAGTCTTGCACATACAGGCACATAAAAAAAAAAACCCACACAGTCTCCCACACATCACATCAGATAAGCAAGCTCCACGACATTCCCAATTCAGTCTGGTTATTGGATGTTTGGTTTTCAATATGACAAGTATGAGTGTGGTGTGTGTGATTTGGTTGCCGTTGTTACTTATTCCTGTTTTTAATGTTGCTTGCCTGTGCAGTGAGGGAGCAGAATTAATTTCCTTTCTGATGGTTGGGTATCAGTGTCTCAGCCAGATGAATTATGCTTTTCTACCATATGTCATTTCCTCTCAGCCTAGCAACACTGGAAGCATTTGGTAATGTGAAAACATTATCTTTTGCTGGCTCCTGCTCAGACTCAATTAAAGCGGTTCAGAGTAATTATATGGAGGTACAATAGAGTAATAAATGCAAAATAATGGATTATCCAAATAATCTTTATTCATAGTGTGACCCCTCCTCATGTTAAGTGTGTGATGCCGCCATTTTGCACATTTGCAAACAACTGCTGTCTGATATAGTAAAAACAATTTTGAATAAGTGGGACAAAAACCTAATTTGCTCCTTTTTCTCTCTGTTTTTTCATTTTAAATTGTGTTAAAAGTCAAGCTCAGGTACTTGCCATGCACAGAGTTATTATGATTGCTCTCACCACCACCCATAGAGAATACAGATATCCTATACTTTTTTATCTGGTGTTTTGTTTACAGACACCAAAAATAGTCATCAGTAAATAGCATGATGGGGAAAAAAATAAGAGCAGTAGGAAGCGATTCACAAACAGTTGGTTGTATTTTCACATAGCCCTTTTAATCACTAGAGTCAAAAACGTAAAAATAGAAAAGAGGACATTTAAATGTGCCTTCAACTAAAAAGTAGCTTGTAATATTTATAACATAATCTAATATTGTAAATACTGAGAGTAGTTGAAGATGCAGGTGGAAATAACGTCGGTGAAAGATCAGTGAAAATAGATGCGCTGAAAGACGCTGAAGTTTGAGTGTCAACACCAACTAAAAGTGTATTATTTAAGTATAACTACTGAGTGACGCTAAAAGTGTAGTTGAAGTAAAACTACTGAAAGGAGCTGAAATGGTGAATGTGTGATAAACTGAGCTTCAAGTGTCAGCTGAAGTGTACCCACTGAAAGCAATAAAGTCTCAGTTTAAAACCAGAGATAAAAGCAGTCGAAATGTCAGTTGAATGACTGCAGCAAGTTGAACCGTTGATTTACTATGAGAAGATTGTTAATCGTTAATGCTTCTAGTCATCTTTTTTGGACCATGCACAACCTTTTATTTGAAAATATTACACATTTTCATGTACTATATGGCTATAAAAACTCTGACCTGAGTGAAATGACACTGGACAACCTCTACATCTGCTTCAATTGCAGTCAATTTACTTTGTCCTTTGGTTAGAATATCAGAAAACTAGACTGTGCTGACAACATGAGGGGTTATAACTTTACCTTGACTTGCACTGGCCTTGCAAATTCCCTTACCATTGTTGCTCAGTCAGCCATGTAAAATGGTTAATTAACTTCCTCTATAATGACACTTTTTGTTCCATAGAAAAAACATTGTTCCTATCTATCCCTTGTGAAAGGTCTTTAATAGTTTATTTTATCAAGCGAGAAATGGACGACTTGTCTTACAAGAAACATGACACAACCAAAGTGGAGAAAAAATGTTATTGAATTCAGAGCATGAAGTGTTCTCTTTTCAGACAAACATCATACATGCCATTAGAAGTGAAAAATAGGCACAGTTGCAAGGCTGCACGGTCGTTTCTGTGGAGTGTTAGTGGACTGCCACTCCACTGAGACTTAAAACAGACACACACACTCACACGCATGTACACACACACTCATCACTGACAAATTTAAGTCTGACACCCTCTCAGAGATAGACAGTGGCCTGCAGCTAGACACTGAAAACATGAGGGGATAACACACTCAAACCTCACAGCGAATCATTACACAACTCACTTACAACTTCCATCAGTGTTCTGAATACATGTCTTGTATAAAATATGACAATAATTATGGTCTTCAGTTACTATCCACATTTTATGAAAACTGTTAAAAAGCTGTAAGGCTGAAAGGAAAAAGGCAATAAAATGTAATCAATGGTGTTACAACAGTAATCTGTTTAGTAGGTCAGAGAACATGTCTCTCAGTGCAGAATGAGTTTTAGGCCTTAAGTCATTATACATCAGTGTTATCCTTCTGCTGCCCTTGTGGATATAATCTCTAAGTAATGATAATAGCTACAACATGAAGATCATGAAGTGGTGCTCTGCCTTTTAAAAGAAGAGTTTTGCTCTAAGATAAGGTCTCACTATAATATACCAGTTAGCTGAAGTTTTTATATCTCAATATATCCATTTATAAAAATGTATTTTTTTTTAAATTGAATCAACTTGAATAATATTTCTTATTAGTTAGTTATCAGGTGCAATGACCAATTAAATCAGAATGCTAGCATGTACTGTAGCCGAATGCAATCTTATGTGTACACAGTAATAAATATGTAATTGAATTTACAGATTTCAGTGTCAGTGTCACCAGTTGAACATTTAAAGATACACATACATTAAAAGAAAAGTTGAGCTATTTTATAGACAAGGCAGTTGTTTTGTTTTGGATTGCTTTGAGTATCCAGTTGGACATTGAGTGTATTTCTATACATTATAGTATGCATTTTCTATAGTGTATTTGGTATGTACTTGTATATTTCCATTGTAGTTTGATAATTTGGGCTGCGGTTTAGGGGATGTGAGTGGCCAGTGTCCCATTCGGGTCGTCTGTGTTACCAGTGAGACGTATGGTGGGTGTGTCAAATACCTGTGTTTTCACAAGGTTGCCATGGAACCGGAGTGAATGATTGAAGCCTGAGGTGCACCTGGGCCCGGTGTTCTGCAGCTACTTAAGCCCTGCCTCTGATGATCCCTCGCTCTCTTTGCTTCGACCCAGCAAGCTCACCCAGCCAGCTCCTTCTTTTTGTCGTTTTGTTTCACTTTACAACACTCGCACACATTACATTTATACACGCAGCCACATCCACACTACTGATACCACTGACTTCTAAATCCCACCTGTTTTTTTGTTGTTTTTTTAAAGTATATTTTTTGGGGCTAATTCTGGAGCACATCTTCTTCCCACTAGTCTACACTCAGTAACCTATAATCAGTGACGGACTGGCACCAAAAAGAGGCCCTGGAATTTTTGACCAGAGAGAGGCCACACACTGCACAAAAAAAAAATATATATATATACAGTATATATATATAGCAGTGATCATAATGATGAAGAGAAAATAAAATGCATTGATCTCCAAACATAAGAGCAGGAATCGAACCCACAGGGGGAGCTGCCCCAACAGGTGAGCTATATGCTGCCCCTGGCCCTGTTTGTTATTGTGTTTTCATGCAGCCACTTCAGCACGGCTGCATCTTCACGTGGCCACCTCCATCGCGTCTTCACGTGTCCGCCTCGCTGTGGCCGCATCATTACGCGGCCGTTGTGGCATTTGCCCATATTGCCCTACAGCCAGCCCGTCCCTGCCTATACTGACAAAATGAAAATGTTTTTGGAATTATTTGATCCTTAATCTTTGCATTCATCTCTCCTTTAATTGTGACCATTTTCCCTGTTCCTGCCACTGAGAAGTGGCTAACAGTACAATGCTGCCACCACCATACTTCACCAGTAGTGCCTGATGTTTGCCAGTCATGTGGGCTGAAGCTCTGCTCAAAGAGTCCAGTCCCATCAGACCAGAGATTTTTTCCCTCATGCTCATATACGGTAGTCCTTTAAATGTCATTTGGCAAACTCCAAGCAGGATGTAATATGCCTTTTATTCAAAGAGGCTCTCGTCTCAGCCATTTTACCATAAAGCCCTGATTGATGGTTTGCTGCCGAGATGGTCCTCGTTCCACCAGGTTCTCCCATCTCTACAAAGGACGTCTGACGCTCTGTCAGACTGCCCTGTTACTCAGTTTGGCCAGACTCTTTAGAAGAGTCCTGGTGGTTCCAAACTTCTCCATTTCACAGTTATTGAGGCCACTGTGCTCCTGGGGACACTCAAAGCTTTAGAAATGGTTTTATACCCTTGCCCTGATCTGTGCCTCTACACAATTCACAGAGGTCTACAGAGAGTTCCTCAGACTTCATGACTCAGTTTTTGCCCTGATATGCAATGTGGATTTTAGGCAAAAATTACATTTTTGGTCATTCAAGATAAAATCTACAACACATCAAATGTGTGCAAAAACAGTTCTGAATATTTTTCTGAAGAATGTTATGAACCATTATTTACATTAACAATGGACCAAATGACTGTCATGTAACAAATGTTACGTATAATGCGACAAACCCAGATAATTATGCAGAACACAGCTGTTCCCCTCAGCTCCACACAGGATTCTAGCTATTTTTTTATGTTATACGCCACAACTCAAATATTTGGTTCATTTTCACTGTTCTAGTATCAATATAATTTCAACCAAAGCAGGCAGCTGTTTTCAGGAGTGAATATTGCCCTCGAAACCTAACTCCACATGAATGTTAATATGTCTTTGAACCTGTAAGATATGTGAATCAATCATTTGCTAACATGTTAATAGGGCTAGTATGTTTTAAGGTTTCAATATACCATTGCTGTCTCTGCAGTTTATTGTGCTGCTCTCAAATAGCCAAAAGTTCAATATAGCTTTAAAAAACAACAACCTAATTGCCTGAAAACAAACATGCACTGTTGGATTTGCTGCATGCTAACAGCAGCTCGCATTTTTTAATTTCCCAGACTCTACTGCCCACACTCACCCTTAGTCCTTCCTCCCAACCAATTGTGTTTGTGTTTTATGCCAAGCCCTTGGGGCACATTAGCCTACCTATATTACACTTCCCAGTAATAATGGGGGAGAATACACGTTAAAGGTAAAGTAGCTTCATTTTATGTTTTTGTGCAGTGATATTCTCATCTGTGCCTTTTTGATTTACACATGAACACATGTACAATTAATGCCCAAGCTACGGTTTACTCTTAGACAGGTCTGCTGCACCGATTGCTACACAGGACACTCTGTCTGTTATATTGGGTGTTATGATTTGTAGTTTATCTCTTCCCACTTCATATTGTGTGTGGAATTGAAACATGCCACTATGCCATGACAATTTATTTAGTAAATAAATTTGGTTGCCCCCTTCATGAGTTGCACACAAAATTAAATGATTTACTTGTGTCCCAAATGAACCAATAATGAATAACACCTGTGCACTTAATTAAAAAGAAATAACAACCTTTTTGTTGCTGGACATACTGCTGGCTATTTTATTACAAGTCTTATGCCTGTGTGGACCAATAAGAAACAAGGACTGCATACTGACAAATCTGCAGGACACTTCATTACATTATTCTCAATTAAAACCTGTCCTCAGCAGCATTAGTCATCTTAGCACTCGTCATTCATACTAATTAGCGCTTGCCTTCCATGCCACATGCTGGAAGAGGATATTTCAATATCCCATTAAGCGATTCCAAGATAAGCCCTTGATTGACGTTCCCTCAAAGCTGAGAAGTAATTACATTATATGCTTCAGTTTTCTTTTAATAAATTCAGATTTCCTCAGTTTTTTTTGTATTAGTTTTATGTTTAATTTGCGTTAAATTTATCCACATCAATACATTGTAAGATGAAAAAAGAGCAACATAAAAACAAGGCAGACTGGCGGACTAACTCAATTAATGAGTAAAGCTTTTAAACATACAGAGGTGTGTATGCATGTTAATAAAACATCAGTAAATTTGAATGATGTAGCCTGCACTCTACCTGTGTACTAATTGAGTTTTCAAAATAGAACTTAATTAGATAACAACCACCAACACTAAACAGTGACCATGCTTAGAAAAATCCTTATATTCACTGTCACACAATAACTACAATTGCCAGTACACTATGGATACTTGAGAACCTTGTGACTGAGGAGTACCATACATGCTGGCATTTTTTTTGGCACATTTGTAGAGGATAAAGTCTGAGCTTCACTCAGTTGACTGGCTTGCTGATTTAAAGCTATGTGTCAACTCCTAAATAACACTTCATGCCAAGCATCTACAGCACATAGATGAGCTCACTAAATTTGCATCTACCTCACTGTCATTTCATTAGGGACTATTTTCTACCAAACAGAGACGATAAGGATGATGTGTTGCTGATGCTCTTTTCAAATGTCATTTAAAAAATCCTGTCAACACCCAAACTAACTTTCCCTGCCATCTTTTTTTTTTTACTGGGGTAGCAGTTGATCTACCATCTCAAAAAATATGGCAAATAAAATGAAATACCACTAGAGGTAAGAGATAAAATAGAAGTACAGTTTTTTTTAAGTGATCTGGCCCTTTAAATCTGCTGTTACCTAAATGTATGTCATTATTCTTGCCATGCAATGAGGTAATGACTCTTATTCCATAGTTTTTGGTCTTGGGTGAATTTTTATTTGACAAACAGGTTAAAATAATCAGAACCATAATTGTCATGTCCTAAAAGAAAACATGTGCATTCTAACCTCCATGGTTTGATTGTGTCATTATAAATTATATAAATAAATAAATAGTTACTCTAACTCGGAGAGAATGTCACAAAAATATTACAGTAATTACTACAGTATGTGTTTTGACAGAACATCTGTTACTCTAGAAAGGAATGGAAAATATTATTAACGTGTCCTGAAGCACTGCACATATTCTAAATGGTCCAGCATAATGAGTTTTTTTGTAATTAACGTCTAATGCATATTGATTAATAGTTGTGCGCTCTTATTTATAAAATTCAATGTTATTATGTTACACATCAGGGGCAGCTTCTCTTTGAGTGTCCTATATTCATAACATAGAAAGAGCAGCTCTTTGTTTAACTTCACATGTAAATTACAGTGTTAACAAGATAATTGTCACCTGATCATACAAAGGAAAGGGAAACTGTCACCTGTCAGACAGATTATAATTTTTCAACACAGTGTAAGTGTCAAAACATCATTAGGGAGAAAATGTAAATTGAATTGTTGTGCTTTTTCCTACAGTATCACCCAATCAAGAAATATTAATGTACTGTACTATGTTTCTGTATATATATATTTTTTATCAACTTGTTTTTTGGAATCTTCTTACTGATACGTTAATGCTTTAATTTGGTTCTCATTCTTAATTTTCCCATTACAAATAGATAAACAGATGTAAGCTGTAGTGCATTATCTTTGCAGCATAGTAATTATTATTCTTTTATTCTATTATTCTATTTCTTCTATTTATTAATTTAGACTATTTTGCAGTTGCAGTGGCCAGAGACAGAAAACAGGGAGAGAGAGTGGGGGACTGACATGCAGCAAAGAGTCACTCCAAGAGTCCCCGCACCCAAATATATATAACATAAAGGTGAATTCAAGCCATCTGATTGGTACTTAACTGTGTAAATGTAAATGTACCTTTACAACAATTCTTTCTATGTACCAAAGTGCTTCACAGCAGGTAATAAGTAAAAAGAATAATTAAAATACAGCAAAATCAAATAAGATAAAAGTGTCATCACGCTACTGGGTATTAAAAGCCATCCTAAATAAATAGGTTTTCAGCCTAGATTTGAAGTGGTCCAGGTCAGAAATAAGACGCATCTCGGCGGGGAGCTTATTCCAGAGCCTGGGAGCAGCAACAGAAAAGGCTCGGTCACCCCAGTGGTATAACTGTGGTATAAAGTGTACATTACAGCTGTGCCTGTTAACAACATATCACTCCGCCTCTGAGAAACGACTACAAACTTCTAGTTTCTAGGTGGAGTCTGTAAGTTTGTTCGTTGCAGTTTGTAAACACAACACAAACTGGGCCCCTCGTCTCGGGCTCAACTGTGCACGCTTCCTGCCCCTGACAGCAGCAGCAGCAGTGGTCAGGACTTCAAAAAAAAAAAAGAAATACAGTCCAAGTGAAGCCTTGAGGGCTATGCTGCTACCAGTGGGGGGACGTCGCGGTGACCACGGAAGCGGCTACTAGCAGCAGATGCTAGCCGCCAACAAACGACGAGCTAGCACATGCTAGTGGCGGATGCTAGCCACCACCACTAGCGGGTGTTGGTGACAAGCTTGTGGGTGCTAAGGGTGGCAGAGCGTCCAGCGCAGGGCTCGCACTTGTGGGGGCTAGCGGGGCTGCCGGGGCCTACTCGTGCTGCATGCCTAACTTCACCCTGTCACTGGCTGGGGAGAAAACACAGACTCCTGCCCAGAAACGTCAACAGCAACAACAAACAAAGTAGTCCCTGTGTTTTTCATGTTGTCCCCATGGTGCAATTATTTTGTTTACGCTCAAATAAACATGACTTGAGATCATTGTGTGTTTTTATTTCATATTTTCATTATTGGTAACCACTTTGTGTCGGGCCGAAGAACGCCCCTTAGCTGTGGTATAATGAGCGTATACCATGGCTTGTCGTGATCTATTGCTTACTTCCTCCATTGCTTGAAGTATTTTTTTACCTCACTTTGACCTTCACTACTATCTGAATAGAATGAGTAATAACCTTTGTTCTGCTTACTTTTGAGACCGTCTAGAGCGGGGTAACCTCACTGTCCTACAGGGTTTCACAGCACTGTGCTTGTTCATGCTAGGGAGGAGGAACTACATGCTCTTCCACGTCCACCACCATGATTCCCCTCACAAATCAAGCTTTGAGGAGGTACTCACACCTGCTATGCGCCCTGCCCCAGCTCAGCCAGCAGGACGGACAGATCTAACATGATGAACATTCTGACTGCTCCTCAGAGTTTAGCGCACAGGTTGAACAAACTTGAAGTTCATCTTTCCTCCTTATCTTCATCCTTGCACCCAGGCCAAAAAGGTAATACCCCACCCAGGCTTTAAGTTGGACATCACAGATGATCGTGACTTGACCCTATTTGCTCCACATACTATTTGTGGGTAGTGCACAGCAGTCAGAAGGGGGAGGTCACTGAGGGTATCCCAATTCAAAAACAAGAGAGCTGGATTAGGAATTTGAAATAGGAGTTTCTCCTTAATACACTTTGCCAGGGATAGTTGTAGCAGCAAAAATTGCTGGATTTCACACACACAAATACGTGATGATTATGCTTTTATGCTGAAGACACATTGAAGAAACCATATCAAAACCCCAGTCAAGTATGGCTAACTGACTTCTTTACGAAATGCCCAGAAGGAACATAGGAGGCAGGGTGAGGGCCACAATGGCACATTGTCAAGGACCTACTGCTAGATTCTGTATTACTGGAAGAAGTGCTGCATGTTCTTTTGCAAAGAGGTACCCCCCAAGATGGCCATCAGCTGAAGAGTTGTTTACTTTGCAAATATGGCATGGCTTGATTTGTCACACATACTGTACACTCTTTTTCATTCTGCATTTCTGTCATTCAGCCTGCCACTGGCACAGTGGACCTTCAACTAAAGGGTCTGAAGATCCTGCCATATCTGGAGGACTGGCTAGTCTGTGTTTCCTCCCTAGAATGGGTAAGGACAGGAACGGGGAAAATTAGCAATCTGCAGCCTCAGCAACAACTTCCTTGGCCTCTGCTTCAATTCTGTCACAACAAATGCATATATCGCAACCCAGGGGTTTTTCAGTTTTAGGTAAACTTTATGGTATTTCCAATTTTGGATGGTAGGAATTCCTCAGAAACAACTGGGGTGGATGGCATCAGTATCCATGATGATAACATTGTGTCTTCTGAGAGCACGTCCCATGCAGTGGTGGCTTGATTCTTTTACAATCCATCCCAAGAAGCAGGAGGATGGTGCAACATGTGACTCAGTCCTGCATGTGCGCCCTATTCCCCTGGAGAGGCAGACATTTCTCTTTCAGTGGAACCTTCCTCACAGAAGACAAGTGATCACAACAGATCCATCACTTACAGGCTAGGGAGCTGTATGGGAGACCAGAATAGTGACACCTCTACAGTGTAAAATATAAATTTGCAAGGAGGAATGACATCTCCAGGTAGCAGAGAAGCTAATGAAATGGGCAGGGCCTTGCCTAGTATAAGTACCAAACGTGCTTATTCCTCAGTCCATGAGCAGATGTGAATGAATGTGGGTTTAAACCCTCCTCCCCTCACAGGCAGAGCAGCAAGAATGGTAACTTACACTTTTGTTTGCTGTAGAAAGGGAAAACTAGATCCTACGCAACATTTGTCACATTGGCGGGTTGATGTTATTTTGCATGCTTATGTGGAACAGGGCTTTCCAGTTCCCTCAGGTTTAAGTGCCCACTCAACCAGAAGTGTAGCCATTAATGGACTACACTGGGGAAAGTTCCTTTGGGGAACATCTGTGCTTCAGCATCATGGGCTACACCATACACATTTGCAAAGTTTTGGTTTGGTTGCGATATGACCTGTTCAGCACCATTAGATACTACTGATCTGATTTTGGTAGCCCAGTAGATTCAGAGAATTAGGCTCTCTAGTCTTCCTAGACTATTGACAAATATATACAATTTGTATATTGTGACTATAACTGGGGGACTGAGGGATGACAATTACTCCTCCTTGTTGCTTAGAACACAGGAGACATTCAATTACTGTAAAGAGGACAAGGTGGAATTTAGTCTTGCTTTTCAGCAAGGGTCAAGGGGATGACTTTGTTCACATATGGTCACTTGGGTGGGCAGGACAAAGGTAATCATTAATGCCATTTAGATCAGAGTAAAGTCATCCTTCGCTCTCACAGTTATATAATTACATCCGTAGGTTACATTTTCTTTCCATTATTTCTCTGGCTTTTGGTGTGGGCAGCGGAAAGGTGAAATGAAATGAAGTTGTGAAAGAGAGGAGAGATAAAAAAAAAAATGAATAAAGGTGAGAACATAAAAATCAAGCATTCACCTAACTGCTGTATTTTCCTTTTCAAGGTTTCTGCTGCCATTTATCAATATCTGTTTTGACAATTCATGATCCCCAATGGATGAATCACTCTCCCTTAGGCGCTCCACTGACCTTACTCGTGGTAGCGCCAACAGGTTAACATTTTCAGCTTTCAGTGAAATGTAATTTGACAGACTGCCATTGAATTTGGTACAGATATTCACATTCTCCTGAGGATGAATGCTAATGACTTTTATAATTATGACTCTAGCCCCATCATAAATTTCACATTTGTGAGTGAAATGTCTTTGCAACTGTAGGATGGATTGCCATGAAACAGACATTCATGTGCCCCTTAGGATGAATCCTAATAACATTTTTTTCCCACCATCATCATCAGGTCATAGTTTTTCCAATATTGCAAGATTTCCATAGTTCTCTTTTATATTTTGTCATGATTACAAAATGTTAGCATGCTCAACATAGAGAACAGTTGGTGTTGTCCATGTGGGAAAACTCAGGTGTTCGAACGGTGCAGGTTAAGGCAGGGCTAGGGCAAATGGTGAGGTACGAAGGGTCATCGACGAACTGGTGAGGAGTGATGTGACAGGCCAGGCTCTTATCCTGTAGACAAAGGGGGAGCTGATAAGATGACGAGCTGATGCAGAGCAGGTGCATGTTCCAGGTGAAGATCAGTGGAGCGCCCAGCCCACAGAGACAGACACTAACACAAACACAAACATAGAGAGGACGGGGGGGGGGCAGAAAGACAGGAAAATACTGCAGATCCTAACACAGCATGGCAGACTATTGTTTTTTTTTAGTTCTGCCATTTAGTGGTAGTTCACTGGTAATCACTGCATCCAAGGCGCTTTTTTATTAGCTTTAGCTTATGGTCATGGTTGTGGCCACATGAGTAGGAAACGTGGTGTTGTGGGAATTTTGGCCTTCATTTCAAAGAATACAAAATGCATGTAAATGCATGACATTGTTCTTTGGAAATATTCTACAAACTTTTATATTGTTATCTGACCATTACAGGTGTGATTGGGTATAGCTCTAGTCCCCCTAATGCATCTGAATTCTCCTTTGCTTATAGCAAAACTGGTTGTGAATAAAGATTCACAGAGGGAGAAGAGTTTTAACAAGTCCTATTCTATGTCCTCTAATCACAGTGATAATGCTGATACTTCTGCGGCATCAAAGACAGGTTATTCTATTTGATCTAATATGACCATTCTTTAATGCCTGTCACTGGCCATATTCTTATGTTTATATCATGGGTTTGGAGGAATCCTCATGAATATTTATGCCCCACTGCAACTGAATGCTCAGCATGAAATGAAATACTGTGCTGCTTGAGGGTTGTTTGCCTTGAGACACAAATCTAAGTCTACATATTGCCCATTGCATACAAATAGAAGTGCTACAGCCTTGAACCCACAAGCTACTTCAATCTACTAGTTTGGTCATATTTGAAGACATTGGTACATTCGAGTAAGCACACACATTGTTTCTGCTGTTGGGTAAATCTGTTTTTTTGTTCAACTTTTTCTAATTCTACAATTTAGTTTTATTTACAATGTTGTGTTAACAAGTTAAGTGAGCAACTGGTAAACTGAGGATTTGTACTATCATTCCTCCAAAACTGTCTTTTTACAGATTCCTGTCCATTGCCTGACATCACATCATGCTCTGAGCACCAAGGACACAATCCATGGGCACTATGAACACAGCATCATTTTCCAGCTACATTAAAATAACTGCATTTTTTTTCTTCTTCCATGGTCCAATAACTGAAGAAAGGATCTTGATTTGTTTTCCCCTATGGCTGCAAATCTCATTTTTATAGCACAAGATATTATGTGCAAACCAATTCCAAATCCACTTTTCCAGTCTACTTTTCCATTATCACAATAAAATCGGGGCTCATTTTTATGATGGCTGAATGCTGAAATACATTAAAATGGGTCTGAGAATAGCCTTGCCCTCTTGGCCGTTGTCTTTTGAATTAAATGTCAACACAGGTGTAAAACAAAATGTAACCTCATATTCTGCTGAATATAAATGTGCCATTTGCTGATATAGATGAGTCTAGAAGAGAAAGAGGCTCATCTCCGTGCTCATAAATTAACTAGGGGCTGTCCGTGGTTGAGTGACACATCTTTGATTTGTAGCAAGCAGTTAATTTCAATCCAAATCCACCATGCTGTAATTTCTCACAGCATCTTTCTTCCTAGGTTGCCATGCAGAGGGGGCAAAGGAATACACCACCATCAAATAAATGACATGTCATGCAACCTTTCAAACTAAGCCATTTGCAAATGTAAGCTAAAGCACACGCCATACAACTTCAGACACTCATTTAAATAAACCTGAGCATTCATTCAGTTAACTAGTCAAAACTAATATGTGATGGTGCCTGGTGACAACCAATTTAAAGATTTCTACCACTGATATTTTTCCAGTGTAATTGATTTCCACAGTGTAATTATGTCAGAACAAATGCAGTGTTTTCAGCAGAGCGCTGTAATAAGTTTACGAAACGAGGCACAGGAGGGCAGCCAGCTTGGACAGGAGAGAAACAGAGGGGTGGCTGGATCCAAGCCATGACCCTTCTACTGTCTCTCTCCAAAACTGTCATTTCCATTAGTGTAGACTCACCAGGGCCCTGACAAACTCTCTCATCCCTTCCAACTCTATTCGATTGGACAAGCACTGGGCTGTGTCGTTAAACTCTTCATAAATGGTTGTGTTTACTGAAGCATGAATAGCTCCACAGTGCTGGTAAATGAAATCAGTATACAGTATATAATGGAGAAGTTTCTTATAATGCTGTTCCTTTCACTGGAATGTGAAATAGTGGAGTAGTTATGAGCTACAACTTGGAGTTCGCCCAATATGTGTTCTGCAGTGCTGGAATGTGGATTTGAAATAATGATAGCTTTAATTTTCTATATGGGCCATGTGGAACATAATGCCTGCATATGCTGTTGGTCACTGATTATGAAAGAGCTGTTACTTTGAATGTGCTCTCTTCAGTTCAGTTCAAATAGCAACAATGTGTGCATTCTTGCAGTAGCATGACTTAAATAGGTGTTATGTAACTTATAGTCTCCATGTTTTTCTCTCTTGAATGCATAGTGTGGAATCAGAAAATGTAATTTTCTACATGTGAAAAAGCACTAGAATAACAGACAAGATCAGACTGAGAGAACAAGGCAAGAAAAACGGTAAAATGGAAGACCAGAAGAGAAGAGGTTTACAAAGGATGAAATGCTCTCCACAGACAATCCATTTACTCCCAAACACACCTTGGGTTATTGAGAACGATAACAATGCAGCTTGGGCCTTTTGTATTGCAGCGCACAGACACATGTTTCTCCGAGCCTGACATAATTCCCATTCTTCCTCTATTTTCTATCTGGGCAACATCAATCTCTGTTGCTGGTCTGTCAGAACTGTCGGATCCACAGAGCAAAGTTAGACTCCCCGTATCAGGGCTTTGTGGAGAGCTGGAGCTAAGCACAAGATGTTGCTGAGGACGAGAGATCACACAACTGGCTCAGCCGAAAGACTCTGTCCTCCTCTTTACATCATGTGTCACCAGATAGATTTAGTGTAAAACTCTGACTTCAGCACCAAAGTCCCATATAGGCTGACAGTAACAAATTGGTTCTTGTTGTCTGCGCAATTTCTAGTATGGAATGGCAAAACCAGGGACCGTGAGACAGTGAATATGGGGCCACATTAGAAATGATGATGTTATACACATACATTAGATACACAAGTACATTAAGGAATCATATTTGAATTTGAAAAAAAATGTAGGTTGAATCATAAAGCATGGGCTTTTGCAGTTGGCAAAAGTAGAAGGGGGAAAAAAAGCAAAGGAATATCTTGTGCACTGTGAACATAGACTAATCACTGTTTCAAAATTTTTCTCACAACTTCGGGATGAAAAAGATTGTTTGAGGAGAGAAGCAATATTTCACTGGGTGAAATAGGTGCAGGCAATCTGCCTTTGGAGTGGAGAAGGCAGCAGTGTTTTATAATGGAAGAAATTCAATGTGACATGTCGAGAATGAATTGCTCAGTCAACCAGAAATATCCCTTGTTCTAATGGCTTGGGACATTCAGTGGCGTGTTCTCTCCTCCTCCTCCCCTCCCCCCATATTTCTCTCTATCTCTCCCCCCTCCATCTCTCCCTCTCTGTGTCTGTATAAACAAAACACAGCTGTAATGAATAAGATTATGAATAGTCCTTGATTGTTGAAATATAGCCTACCAAAAATATGTTGCAGCTAAATTTGAACAGCCAGTCTTAAGGGGGCTTAATGGAGGCAGAACGTTACTGACCGACTGAGAAACATTGCATAGGAAAGAAATACTAACCTTGATAGCAGATCATGATTATTTGACAAAACTAAGTTACAAGGCTATCAATGACCTTTCATCCTTTTTTTTTTTGCTTCAGAGAGAAGTAAACTTCTAAATACACTTACTAACTACTTTTCTATGAAAACAAATTACCCTAACCTAAATTAAATTTACATGTAGGAAGCTATAAGAGTTGGTGGCACTTCATATTATATTCAGTAATACTCAATTATAATTAAAAAAAAATCAGTAGTGATGGTATGTTTATTGGTAACAGCTAGAAAGTATCTGTATCTGAATGGTAGCCAACAATGGCTGTGCTAACAGCTTTGCTGTTTTTGAAACAATAAACTCTGAAAATCATATATGTAGCATGAATGAAGAAATAAATATAGTGTCATTTACATAAGCATGCTAAAATGGTCACATTGAGGTTTTATCTGTGAAGTGGGTTGAATATAATGTGGCGAGGTGTGTGCACTGCTACAATAGAAATGTATTTTCCCTGGGTCACTGCTACGTTGTGGTATGTATACTGCTGCTACTGAAACAGAATATTTATTTTCTTCTCAGTGGAGATAGAGGATGCACTGTCATGTATGCTTTCACATTATTGGTTTTTGAGTGTGTACATTCCATGATTGGCACTTTAGATATATCCCCTGTCCACAGACCATGTCTTACCTTACATGAAATATGATTTCTTGAGAAGTGTAATCATGGGTTGGAATATTGCTTTCTATTATCCAGGAGTGAAAAAGATAAATTGGAGCTGGGGGAAAAATGTTTCAGACGTCAGTTTCATCGCAGGGCTATTTTGCACACGAGCTCAGTTTCATTGTGTTAAGTGTCTGATCAAAGTATTGTTGAAGATTGTGATGATTCTCCCCTCTCATCAGAAGGGTTTTGTGAGGGCCGACACAGCATATAATCTGTTCTCGGGATGAGTTAACTGGCAGTCAGCGCTGGCAGGGGATCTGTGCTTTTATAAGAACACCTTATTCACAAAACTTAGCTGCTATCCTTGTGCTGACATACAAACTGGAAACAAACTCAGAGGCTAAAAATATCACAGCATTAAGATAAGGCTATCTGGCTCCTGATAACAGGCTGCACAGTACATTACATATTAACAAACATTCTCATTCTGGGGTTTTAACACCTGTGTGCAGCACAAGATTATGGAGCTGGAGTTTTCAATTCATAAGAGCACCTGGTTTCAGAAAACCAGTCTATATTGTCCTAAACACTTACAGTAATATGAGTTAGCTAGATGTGTATTGTCTCGGTGTACCTGCATCTTAAATACATTCGTTTTCAATTTATCAGCAGATAATTTGATCTGAAAAATACATTTTATTTCTGACTGTCATTTAATTGTCTGTTCCATGAAAATACCTAAACCAACACTGAATCGAACAAGTATTGTCACTGTACTTAAAGCTTTTAAAACTTAAATGAGCCCACACCCTTACTGTGTCTGACACATCCCATGATGATATGATGATCGTGGGCACTGATGTTTGTCAGTTGCACACCATCCTGTTGCTGTGAACTCTACTCCAACTCCTGCAACAGACAGAAAACTACAGAGACCAGTTGTGTTATTTATTTAGTTCCACTGTTGTCCAAGTGATTAAGATTTACATCTTCAAGTAAGGACTGGGTTTGGGGTATTGAGAAACAGACTAATACACTGTTAGTGGAAAAAAAAAACTGAGAATAACACCATACAATCAAAAGGTTTCCATTTACTCTTGTGTGTACTCAGTGTTTGATAAAACTTTTTCAAAGTGGGAAAGTGTGGTGCATTAGGACTAATGTGTTCCATGTTCCATGCAAACACAGCAAAAGAGGAAATAGATAGCAGCCTAAGCATGAGTAGCCTACTGATCTTTATCTTAGCTCAACAATGTCATAAAATAGTACCACCTACAGCAAAACAAAATCCACAGAGCAATTTGATACACTATTTTAGTTGCATGTGATTTTTGCAAAATGCAGAGTAAAATTTCTATTGTTAAAATAAAAGAAAGTGTACTTCCTGCAGATGGTCACTTTATCATAAATATGCTAGTAAGTATGCCATTAACCCATGCTGGCATGGGTAAACACCTGCGCTGTAAGATGTGTTCAACAGGAAAATACTGTATGAAGATGGAATGTATAACAAAATCCCACCAGTGCTGTTTATGTTGCATGCAGTATCCCAGCTGTTTGTGGCAAAGATCCACAGCAATCCACAGGGTACGAGGTTCAACAAAGTGGGCTGGAGAATTTGTTATTAGATCATTAGCACTGGAGACCCCCTTCCTCTTGAAGCTAATGCACTGCTGTCTATTCACACAGTCTCATCTCCTCCTGAGCTCTAGCTGCGCTAAGCTAATACTCTCCGAGGCGTTAACATTAAGCTGGGCTACAATGTCCGGTGGAGCTATGGAAAAAAGGGGGCTCCCCGTGCAGCCCCATCCACCGCGCTGTTTAGAGTCAGCACACCATTAGTCAAATCTCTTCAGCCATGAAAAAAAGGAAGGAGAAGGGGGAGGGGGGAAAAAATCAAAACAGAATATGCATGCATAAAATTCAAGACATTTGTTCCCATGGCAACCATTCAGCATGTCATTCACTTGTCAAGCCGCATCAGGGTCGATGGGGTCCATTGTCTGGGTCCTGGTGAGCATGGCTGCCTGGAACAGACCAGGCCCCCTCTTCCTCCCTCTGCCCGACATCCAGGTCATTCACCACGCTGTTATTTCTCTTTAATTCACATTCAGCTCGTTTTTTCATCGCTAATCACACGACAAATGACCACCACGGCTTAAAAAAAAGAAGGAGGATGATGCAGTGCAGTACTGAGGCATGCCTTTTATGATTCTTATGAATAGGGATGGGGGTAAGGGATTAGGGAGAAATTCAGGGCCACTACCCTCAGACCAACACCTCAAAGATTTCCCTGCTTTAGTTTATAGATTTAGTGGGTGGTGAAGGCAGCACGGAGCCTCAACGTCTATGACTGGCTGTCAAGATCAGTTTAACAGTCACAATGGGAGAAAAGGCCATTTGACTTCTGTAATCTTTTCTAACATGCTCCAGAGTTGCTGCTGATTGGCACTGCTCAGGCATTTCCCCTGTGAATGGCGCTGTGCCGTTTGGATGTTAAGCTTGCGTAGAGTTTGTTAGATGCCGTACATTGTCTTAAAACACTTGGTCAGGTTTCGTTGTTCATATCTTTTCCCCTATAATTATTGCTTGAGACATTGAGCGAGAGGGAGTAGCATTACTGAACAGTTTAGAGAAATGTGTTTTGAACTCCTGTGGTTTTGTGCTTTCTCATCTCTTGTCTTTCTCCTCCTGTCGCTTTCTGCCTCCAGAGCTGCAGTGCCTGGATCTGTAACTGCAAGCCACTAACTGTCCCCATGATCCTGCTCAACACACTGCTACAAATGTTAGTATTAGTATTAGTATGCATCTCTGTGTGATTATGCTATCTTATATCTTCTCTCTCTCTCTCTCTCTCTCTCTCTCTCTCTCTCTCTCTCTCTCTCTCTCTCAATCAACCAGCTGAGGCAGACAGCTGCCCACCATGAGCTTGAGGTTTCTATTTGTTGAAAGGGAGTTTTTACTCTCTAGTTTTGGGGAATGTTTTGTCCGTGTAAATAATATTATAAAGAGTAAATGATATTGTAGAGTATACAGTGTAGACCTGCCCTGTATTAAAAGTAGTAGTCTGCTATGAGTTGCTGCTTTATCAGTTAAACTGACTTGACCTGGAAGATCCTGTTTTGAGCTTTGCACAAAACAAATTGGCACTTCCTCCTTTAGTTTATAATCAGCCCAACCTTTGGTTTGTAAGCATGACTTACAAATTTGTAAAAGTTGGCTGTGAGGTCAAACCATTGTGTTGTTCTTGTCTCCAGGACAACGGCAACTGTGAAATGTTCCTGCTCATTTGAGGCAGAGAGCTCTTTTTGATCATTTTACATTGATGACAACAGAGTCTTGTGGACAGTTAAGTAGCAGAACATTGATGATTAAAATCTGGGTGGTGGAGGCTGCTCTCACAGCTCCACACATGTGGAGAGCAGAGAGTTGGTGTTAGTGAGCTGCACATTGTTCTCTTGAGAATGCCTTTAAACTGAAGCTTTTGGTCAAACAGCCATCTCTCAACACAACAACACAGCTGCTCCAACCAATCACCTGCCACGTTCCAATCAATATACATCAGTGGAGATAATATACAGTATCGAGCAGTGTATAAATCTGTGTTGTTGTCAGTTCATTGCAGTTTTTATTTTGTCTTCTCCTCTGCTGTGTTAACTTGAGGGGGACTGCACCCAAACCTACACTGCAATTTCACCATACTTTGTTGTAGCATCAGCTGCAATAATACAAATTGAGACTTTCTGTTTAGGCTATGTCATATTGTTTTCACCAGTTCCCTCATTACTCATTGTTTCATATGCTTGTTGTACATATTCACACAAGACACTAGTACAACCATCATAGAAATTGGGCTGTACGAACATGTAATACTATTAAATTAGACTCCTCATAGATCATAAAAGAAGGAATGGGGGGTGGTGGGTGGTGGGTGGGTGGGTGGGTGTGTTGTGGTAGAGTCATGTCTTGGAGCCAAATGATTAAGTCAACACATGAGCAAGGCAGTCGAATAAACCGAGAACTTTACTCTGGTATATTAAAAAATGAAACTGATAAACAGCATAATAATACACAAGACAACGTCCTTGAAACTTTACGGGAGGTGATGAATTACTTAACAGAAAATGCACAGAAAGGAAAAGTTACTTTTACTCTTAATAATGGACATACAGTAATGTCATTCACAAATGTACACTGCTATGTTTGAGGTCACGAGCATTGAAAATTCTTTCATCAGATATCATAATCTAGTTAGGACATATTTCAAAGGGGTAAGTTTGAACTGATTTCCAACCAAGTTTTAGCATACTCTCTCACAAAGAACAAGAGATCATCTTGCTATTAGGTGACAACAAAGCTGGAGGGTAAATGCTGTCTGTGCACTATGAATTTAAAGAAGAGCTCATTAAAATCCAATTTTCATCTAGATTTTCTTGTTGTATAGTCATTTCCATCCATGTATCTTCAAGATGTCAACTTTAAATGAGGTAATAAAAGAGCCCTGTTTCCAGCTCTGTTCCTGAGTTTATTGGGTTGAAACTGGTTTATTTAACTCAAGAAAAATGTGTTTTCTTAACCCATAAAGGGATATTTAATCACTTACTTTATAAAAGAATAACTTCATGTGGAGAAACCAGATTTTTACTGGACTGCCAAGTCCTGTGTGTGTGTGTGTGTGTGTGTGTGTGTGTGTGTGTGTGTGTGTGTGTGTGTGTGTGTGTGTGTGTGTGTGTGTGTGTGTGTGTGTGTCTGTGTGTAGATGGTGAACAGCAAAAAACAGATGAAAAATATATATTATGAATATTATTTTAAAAGATGAAAGTAATGACCTCTGTGGACGTGCTCAAATTAGTATGCACTATATTTTGTGCATGGTAATGGCTATGGACTAATACACAAAGTTAAACCTCAGATTTACTATTCACACAAGAGTCAAATGAGGTTTTTTCATCGTGGCTGATGCGATTGAAAGCAGCATAGAAGTGTTAGACAATCACATGAAGAGATTGGGGATAAGCCTCAAGAAATAAAAAGACCCGAAGGTGCACTCTGGCCCTGCTACAAAGTGGAGGGTGTGAGAAATGGGGAGTTAAACAGTACCCAGGTTTGGGGCTTCTTAATAATTTCTCCTCCCCGGTGAAAGTTTGGGTGTGGGAGTTGTGCCTAAATAGACGTGAGACGTGCTTGACGCCCCTGCTCACAGCCAGTATCAGGCCTAATGAGGCATTAATCGGAGGTGTGGGATGTTGTTCTTTAGAAAAGCACAGGGTCAGCAAAGCACAATGAAGATGACAACAAAGACTGGGGAGGCAGTGGCCCAAATGAGCGTTTCTCTGAACTGTATGCTCAGCAATCACTTCAAAAGCGCGGTGACAGAATATTCACCAAATTTCAATGGAAAACATATGAAAGGGCCTTTGAATGCTTTTGTTTGTAGGTTTTCCTTTTTCACAAGGGTGATTAACCCCCCCTTCACTACCCCACCCCCTCACACGTGCACACACACACACAATCACTGCAGAACACACTCATCAAATGCTGCATGTTCTGTGGTCACATCTGCCGACAAATAATGTGCATGTTTGTTAGTTTTAAGCATTTCTAACTCACCACAATGGGTCTTATTTGTTTTGATGGTTGTGTTTATTCTTTTATAATTTATGAGTATTTACAAGACAGATTTGCATTTAATGTTGGCAGAAATCAGCAGTTGGTTGACCCTGCTCTTTACTCCAGTGCATATTGAGCAGTTGCTCCATAATCATTAGAAGGATGAAAAAAGGGTTCAAATTTTTTTTTGTAATCAAAACAGAAAATTGTTTGATCATGCTGTTTCATCGGTGTTTGGGTGGCCCCCGGCCCCTGTTTTTAGACTTCTGTTTGTTGACATTGTTTTTGGTTTTGAGAAAAAAACGTTTGAATAAATTTCACTTCAGGAGAAGATTCAAAACTGCATCTAAATTATAGCAAAACAAGAAAAAAAAGAAGGGTAAGGGTTAGAAAAAAAGTGAGATGTGCTATGTCAGCCATAACACTTTGCTATTTTTCACACAATTCCCAGTGTGAGAAAGCACCTTAAACCAGTGGGTGCTTTTTGTACCAGCTGTCCAGAAATAAGATTTCTCCAAAGGTGCTGAGTGTAAGGCACATGGTCAGTGATCAGAAAGTGATTTTATGCATTTTATATGTGGTTCATGCAGCCACAGATGGCTGTTAGACCCAGGCCATCTGGATGTGAATGTCCAGCCCAGAAAGTGTGTATCCTGGAGGAAACTCACTATCCCTTGATACGATGAAAGGTCTGAGTTTCACCTGCCCCCACTGATGAGCTGTTCATCAAATGTAAAGTATTCTTTGTTATTGTTCATCTTATGTAGTTGTAATGGAAACATTAACTATTATCAATGGAACTGCAATTAACTCAAGAATTCATACAAATTAAAAATTACATAACTTAGCCATGGGTGCCCATTGATTCTATCTATAGTTATCTATAATTACTGGGCACATTCAGATGATCAATGGGCGGCACTAATTCTCCATCTGGGTGCTAATAAACCACAGCAGAACAAGGAGGCATGATACACTGACATAAACCAATGTTTATCTTGATGTAATCCTTGAACCTCAAATGATGGAGAATCAGATGGAAAACGTGTTGTTTGCATTTGACACAATTTCTGATCTTCTGTGAAGCAGAAGCTTGGGTGATAAATAAGCATGCATTGATGTCACATGTCATCAAGTACTGTATTTTATATTAGGTGTGTTTGTTATGTTTTTTTGTCTGTTTACTGCACTTTTCAAATTTGGATTCAGCAATAGCTACACCAACATTTCCAGACAGTTTTTTTTTGTTTTTTGCAGCATTTAGATTTTTATGAAAAAATTCCAGCATTTCCACCTCCACGATTTGTATGTGGAAACAGAAAATGTAGGTGGACAGAAAATCATTAACTGTTTTTAACTGGGTCATGACAGTTATGCAACTTAACAAATCTGCAATGACTGATTCAACACCTTTTGAGTCAATGATGCTAACTAGTTAGCATTTGTCTCTTTATACAAGTGGCATGCAAAAGTTTGGGCACCCCTCAAAATTTCTGTTATTGTGAACAGTTAAGCAAGCGGAAGGTGAATTGATCGCCAAAAGGCATAAAATTACAGATAATGACAGAAAAGAAAAGGGGCCCACTGTATGTCTGATACCTTGGTCAAAGTTACCTGAGAGCTCCAGTCCCCTGGGTTTCCCATTCTTTTGCAGGGTGCTTTCCCCTTTCCACTCTAAAATTGTAGAAAACAAAAATAATTAACTGATCTTGCATAAAATATTGCAAAAAAGTGGTTAATGCTTAAAGCAGAAGTAAGCGGAATATTTGTGTTAATATAAGTCTTAAATAGTTATATCTTCCGACGTGTTTGGTCTGAAACACGGGTCTGTCAGTCACTCTGCTCTGCTGTAAGCCGAGGAGAAAACTTTCCTTGTATCCTACAACCTTTATCCAATGAGGAGAGAGAACGGCATAAAGGGGCGGTCCTCTCTGTGTGTGCAGCCAAGGGATGCGCGTGAATGTGGTGACGTAGGGACAAGGGCGGGAACTGCTAACTCCATCGGCTGACAGGAAGTTAGCCAAAATGACCGGATTGCTTACTTCTGCTTTAACTGGAGATAATCTATTCTTCCACTTGCTCGACTGTTCACATTAACAAAAAATTTGAGAGGGGGTGCCAAACTTTTGCATGCCACTGTATGTGTCAAAACCAGCAGATATGCAGCGATGTTCGCATTCCACCATCATAAGTTATGCCTCTATCTGGAGCCATCGTGCTATTCTGTGGCTAAATGTCCCACTATCAGCTAGTTGGTAACATTGTCTATCTGCTGTTTGATACTGGGCAGGTTGTGCAGAGTGGGTTTTTAGAGCTGTAGCTGCTAATTACACAAGACTGAACCAAAAGTGACAAAGTTGTAAGCCTGAAGCCAAAACAACAAGCTTAAAAAGGCTAAAGGGCTTCAAAGACCTCATCTGATGTGCTTCCTTCACTGACAGATAATGCATTTTGTCATTTATTCCACTGTATTGTAGAAAAGTTGACCAAAGCTCCTTAATAATATCATATGTTATGTGTATTTCCCAAATGTGGCCTGTTATTTCTGTGGCTGATGAAGGCTCACAAAGATTCCCATTTCTTTTGATTGACTTTTTCTTCTTTCATTTCTGAAAATTCACTTAGCTGTGGTTTCCTAGTTCTGCACAGTCCCCGTGTTGTTGGATGACACAAATCACAGGGCACGTCAAATGAATGTGGTTTTCATTTGCTGCTTTTTTTTCATGTAGCTGCTGATAACATATCCGCAAATCTAATGCAGACTTTGGGGCTAATTACCACTGCAGCTGTCAGCAGTACTGACAGGCTGGAAGCCGTGCTCTAATATCAACTGCAGATGGGACCCCCTGCTAGGACAGATCCCAGGGCCCTTGACCACAGATCCAAGCCATGTGAAAATACCTTAAAAAATTACACATATAATGAAAACCATTGACAGATACAAGATAATTGTACCAGTGAACTGGTGTTTATGTTGTATAATTGTGTTTGTGTGGGGAGTACACTAATCATTTATCACACCTGATTATCTGACCGCATAAGTTATGCTTGGCTGATATCCAACATGAAATAAAAATTTACAAAACAACAGTTTTATCAGCACATAATTCATTTACAGTAGAAGATGAATGTAAACAATCATTATGATACCATAGAATGTGGAGGCAGCAGTGCTTTAATACTGACTATAAGGGATCATATTGATTTCGAATTGTCTTCCAGGCAGTGCCGCATCATGCCACAAATGACATTAGACTTTGATTGAAAATGCCTTTAAAGTTAACTGCTGGAAAAGGTTGGGCAGCTGCTTAATTTATTCCTCCTCTCATGCACATTCATCAAAGAGATCAATAATCAAATGATTCCTCTGATTATGTGAAATGAAATGTCCTGAATTAGCTCATGTAGCAATCTCAGGCAGTTCTTTAGATTGCAGTGGAAATATGGGATGTATTACATGGTTGCAATAGTTTTTATGGAGCAAATTAGATGAATTTAGAAAGGTGTCTGCCACTTACTCTTGATCTCTTGTTAAATGCAAATGAGCACATTCAGTGGCATCTCAGTAAGTGCACCATGGATCCTTTGAAAAGGGAAACAAATGACTAAAAGGAAGAGACAGGATGGAGAGGTTGATACGAGATGGTACAATGCAGGCACCATTGTTCATGCCCACAGATTTCTATGGGCTTTTTTTCCTCCAATATATATTGGGAAACGCATTTTGGATTCAGTTGAATTTTAACTATTGACCTTGAGTGTGTTCAGTGATCAAACCAACACACCCTTCAGCACTGAGGGAGATATTGAACCCTTGTTTTTGACTAGGTCCCGTCAAATGCATTTCACAATTTCAATGTAATGAGCCATTAACTGCTTCATCTCCAGCTGCAACTACGTATGCGCACTGATATACTTCACTAGACCTTCACTGTGCCGTATTTTAAGAGTGGTCTGGCACACTATATTCTTCTCTAAATATCTAAACATAACTTTTCCATCTTTTCTTTGCTAACCATTTTTCCAATATACACTCATTTTATAACTATTCCCACTTGGCAAAGAAAAGTGCAGTATGTCATACAGTTAGTAAGCTGTGATTTGTGCCATAACAAACAGATGTAGTACAATAAACAAACAAGTATTTCTCAGATCTTGAATCCTCTGATAACTAATCTGTCAAAACAGTCTATTTTTGCATCATGCTAATTTAAAACCTGCATAAGCTTTATGAAATGTTAATTGAAGCCACAATTTTTTTTTTAAACAATTATATGTTCATGACTCCAAGTGGCTGCAATAATCAATTGAAATTTTTACTCCCACAAATCAGTATCTTGATTGAAATAAAATCCAAAAAGCAGGCAGATATGTTTCTATCCAGTCACACTCTGTTCACTTTACCTCTTTGTTGCATACCCACCATAATTTTGCACCTGTTTACTGAGATTCAGGTTCTATTCTCATGGAAGATTGTCAATTGATCTCTTCATGCCTTGTGTGTAAAGCACCCCGCAGAGATGGGAAAATGGGCCCAAAGATGGAAGCCGCAACCAAATGAGTTTGCACAAGACAAAAATAAATAAATAAAATAGTTGAAGACCTTTAAAGTTACACTGAGAATCAGCCTCTTGATCAGCAAAGGCAAATATGTGAAGGGTGTACAGTATATAGAAAATAATTATGAGTCATGTGAATAAATACAGAGCTTCATCTTTAACACTCAAATAGAAAATTACTTTTAAGAATAAAATCTGGTTCTTAACCAGCATGTGACATCCTCAAGTGCTTTTTAGGCATAATCCTACAACCACTTGAAACACCTGGACCCGTATTTATTCCGTCAAAGGTCTTTCATCTGAGGATTCACACACAGACGTAACAGAACATTCACTGAAACATGCACAACTAACCCTAGGAGACACTATTTGGTTATGGCTCAATTTTCTATTGGATTGAAAGTTTCTGCAATGTGAATGATAGGGAGTTTGCAGAATCTGTGAGTCTGTTATTAGTTTGTGTATCCTTGTGTTTTGAAATAAAATTATGCTGTTTCTGATGGAAAAAGACAACATTATTTTTCTAATTGGCGATTATGTTCTGGTGAGCAGCTTTCATTATGTGGCGATATGATTGGTACAGCTGTTTAAAAGGCTTAAAATGAATAAAGCAACTGGGTGAAAACATTATGAGTTATCCCCATTCTTATATTCCCATTTCCATTTAAAACTGTCATTGTCTGAATGTGCATCATGTAGCACTTGCACTTAGTTGTGATCATGTTGTTTAAACCCAGGTTGTAACCCTAACTGATGCATACTCGTGAGAATTTGTTATTGTATATGGATGGCACTCTTCAATCAAGTTGGATTAAATTTTTTTTTATTGTTCTTTCTAATACAGTAATAACAATAGTAATAATTATTATTAAGTTACATGATGGTATATCTTTAATGCTATTACAAATGACAAATACATCTGTTAAAACAAAAATAAGAATTTAAAAAATAGAAGATGTAAGTGTCTGTTCCTCATTAACTTGGCTGAAATCATCTTGCATTACTTCCTGCACTGGCTCATAAGTTAAAATGACTGAACAGGGTTTATTTCTCCACATGAAAGTGAAAAGCTGGCAAGGATGGTTGAACAGGCTATAAATACTCAAGAGAACAAAAGAGCAATTGACTGCTGCAGTGTAGGTGTTACACCATCTGTTAAGACAACAGAGATCCTACCTTCTGGATTCTTCATATTCACACAAGACACTTAGCATATACCTCTGCTTTGTTACTGCGTCTGTTTGAAGAAGCCAGACGCAAACTTTGACTTTGACAAAAAGAGGTTTAGTTCACTGACAAAATCAGACAAAACTGTAAGCTGAATGTTTCCTCATGTTAGTCTTCAATTGTAAAACTCAATCCAAGCTCACATTAGGTGTAAAAACATTTTTTCCTTTAGCCAAACTTCCAGAAGCAGAGCAGCACAAGAGTAACAATGGCAAGCTGTGACTCCCATCTAGGTCTGTGTATCCTGTAGTGTTTGACAGCAGAGCTACCTGATCCTGACAAGGACTCACTGTTACATTGTTAATCAGAATCCCATTGATAGCCAAGTGCAGTATATGCAACAATGTATCTTGGTGACATTGACGTAGACACATATTGATAATTTGATTAAGGCACTGCATAACAATGATATATACAGCACAAGTACAACAGCATTTAGATCAAGTGCAAAGGGTCAATACAACCAAATATTTACTCTCTAGGAATTTATATATTTGTATACAACTAATGGAATGTAAAGCTTGGAAATATTTGTTTGGAAAATGTATTCGTGAAGTGGGACATGTTTGCTTGTAATATTTGTTGAAGTGAATAATGTCACATACTGTATAGTAGCGTTGATAGTATAAGACACCTGCACCCAGTGAAGCAGTAAGTCCCATCTCCGTGATAAGGCAGCTTGCAATTCATTGGTCCTTTAATTCTAAGATTTAGGCGTGTGAAAGATGTCATTGCTCAATGAATGGATGAGTGTTTTACAGAGAACTGTCCAAAGCACTTGAAGTATGTTTGAACTTTGTGCTTTAAAGTAAAAAATCCAGCCTGGGGAGATCAAATGGAAAAAGAAAAAAAAAGATCTGGCAGACCAAACACACAGTTATCTACAGGTGCCTAATTAGAGAAAGTGATCTAGGCCATTTCAAATTACATCTAGGTCATCTCCAGCAAAGAAAAAAAGGGGGGGGGGCTTCATATTTCACTCATGACCAGTTTTAAATTCACATTTTATTCAGTCAAAACCTGCTTTTCTTGTTTGTTTGTTTTTATAATTATTATTATTTGGGGCTACTTAGCATCAGCGAGTGGCTACAAAACAAAAACAATGCTGAGACAATTTCATAAGCAGTTACTTTTTATTACACTATCCAGCAAACCCAGAACAAAATTAGCCTTTGTTTGGAGTCCTGTTTTTTTTCCACCGGATGAATATAATTTAATATTTACCACTGTTTTCGTCTCTGCTGGTTCCTGAGGGAAATATCTGGCTCTTTAGGCTCTAAATGTTTCACTGTCTTTTGTGAGCTAGCTTCTAAAATAGTCTTTCTGCTGTTTGGTATGGAGCAGGTAGTGTACATCCAGTTTATCTGTGTTTTTTCTCTACGACCAGTTGGCAGCTTTAGGTGGAAAAAGTGTTGATGGAAGCAGTGGTTGCAGGCTATAAAACTAAAACAATAAGCTGGAATTTGCTGAAATGCATTATACACAGTTATTTGATTCATTGTTATTATATAAGTAATGATTATTGCATCATTTGATATCAAAATTAACATATTTTAAACATGTTTTGGACCTGGCAAACACAAAGTAAGAAGACACCTTGAGTTTCTGTTTCTGTTGCCTAGACCTAAACAGCAGAGGGTGCAGATCAGAAAATATTACATATGAATCACATTGGAAGGCAGTGAAAACAACCTTTGTTGGGTAAAAATACACATTTCATGCTGGTCCTTCTACTGGATGCTCTGGCAACAAGTGAAAGATTTGATAAAAATGAATAAGCCAGTAAACATTCTACAAAGAAGACCTTTTTTCCCTATATTTTAGTGTTTTTATGAGACATGCGGTAAAATGTATTCTGCTAACTTTTTCTCTCTTTGATGTTTTGCTGTAACAGTAATGAATACAGTTATCAGCCAATTATCTGATGGTACACAGCATTTTCTTTAATACGTAATATGTCCAGTTCTTTCCATAATGCTTTGATAATAAATGTGTGTGTATATACCTGTTTGTTCTCTGAATTGTCAGGCTTTTTGGGGAGCAGAGAAAAGCATTTACTTCATTAACTTTCAAGATCCACTCAGATGATCTAAAATGGATGTAATGGCTGTTGGTTTTTCATTCTTTTTTTGTGGCTAGCTTTTGAATGTAAATTTGTATACGCCAGACTCTGTGTGTGTGTGTGTGTGTGTGTGTGTGTGTGTGTGTGTGTGTGTGTGTGTGTGTGTGTGTGTGTGTGTGTGTGTGTGTGTGTGTGTGTGTGTGTGTGTGTGTGTGTGTGCGTGCGTGTGCGCGTGTGCGTGTGTGTGTTATACGTGCATGCTTGCACAGCTAGAGAGAATAAAAGGAGAAGAGAAGGTAAAGGGGGGAGAGGGAGAGAAGTAGTGAGTAAAAAAGAGAGAGCGGGGGTGCAGGGGGGACTGAGAGCAGTAATATCTATTAGATTTATTGTGGTGCAATTCCCAGTCCCTCTAGTTCTGCCTGAGGGGGACTATATTACATTTCATCACAGTTTCATTTTCTCCTGCAGATGAGAAATGGGAGTTCTGTTGCAGTAATGTAGCATGTATGTGCTAAATTTCATCTCTAATAAAATCAAACACATCACAACTCCTGGCACTTTTGCTACAGATCCATGACAAAATGAAACACCATGTGTTATCGTATCAAGACCAGCTTATTAGAACATAAAAATCAAAAGCACCCAAGGAATAAGAATGAGGACAATGAATAAAGCAGGTAATAGGATGTGATGGAAGGACTGGCCTTAAAGGTGGATTCCTTTTGAGAGTCACTTCATTCTCTAAGTGCGGTACAATTACATGATACATTAAATATAACATGCTAACATGAGATTACACAGTTTGCAGAGACAGAACAGGTGAGCCAAGAACCAACTGTCCTCAAAAAAGTCAGTCTGTATGTTCAATATCTTTCTAATATACTCAACTTCCCCAGTCTCCTTTAAACAGCTTTTAAATTTCATTGCACCCACATATTTATTCATATTATGCTAGAAAGTTATACAAAAATGCTAAATTGATCACTGGTTTTTTATTATGTTTACCCTGTATACTGTAACTAATTTCACTAGTAACATCATTTTTTTTTTTTTTAAGCAGTGACAAACAGTGTAATGTTGAATTATTACACATAAAGTCACTTATCACAACAGGTCTGTCATTGGGCGACAGAGACTACGCTACCATACGCCCACCAGGTTCTGAAGCATGAAATTCCCATGTACAGCAAAACTAGATTTTCTTGTCATTAGTGAGAGTGACAGACAGGAAGAAGACACAGGGAGACAGGATCACTCTTGTCCATCCTAATGTCTGCGATAATCTATGCTGTGTTTTAATGCAGCCAAATTTCACAATATACTTGATCTGATTTACATATTTTTTTTAGTACTGTTAGATGTGGGAGCAATGAAATATGATCGTAGCTCATAATTATGTTGTTGACAATCAGTCATTACCACGGTATTGTGCTGTAGATAAATACTATTTTTACTACAACTACACTGCATGACAAAAGAAGAAAAATGCAGGTTAATGATGACAACAACTACAATGACATTTAAAATGAGTGATGACAGAGAAAGTTAGATGCACACAGGGTTGTCACTTTAAAGTACAGAATAAATGTCAAATCTGAAGTAAATCATTGTAAACTCTCTACGTGCTGTACGAAAATGAAATGGTGTAGTAACAATAACTAGGCAACTGTCATGTTTTTTTTTTCCTTTTTATATAACTGTAAATTCATACTGTCCTCCCATTTTCAAAGAAAGAAAAAAAAGTAAAGAACAGTCCAGCAGTTGTTGCCTGAACAACATGAGGTTACAACATGCCCTCTGATCTGCGCTATATCCTAAAAGCAGATTAGTGGCTACAGTGAGTTACTGTAAAGTTAGCTAGCTGGTTATCATGTCAACTCCTGTAGATGATGGTGATTACAGTTAAGGTTGGTGCGATATTATGAATAGTTCTTCAAGAGGAAAGGGGTGGAGTTTGATTCTGAACTTGCTACATTTCTTCTGCTCCAACTAACAATACAGCAATAGCAAAACTGCTAAACTTATAAGTAGCACCTTTTAACTTGGACTCTCAGAATATATGATGAGAATTCTTTCATAGTGGTGTATTATTTTATGGGCAAATGATTGATCACATGTTACATCTCTATTTTAGAAGTGCTGGTGCTATAAATGCACTCGCAAAGCCAGTAGCAGTTGCACCAGTATCGAGTACTACTGGCAGTATTATTTGCAGTGGCAGTGGATAGTGGTACTGCTGCAGTGTGGAGAGTGTTAGTTTGTAGCTTGTTGGCAGTGGCCTCATGAAGCAGCTCATTAGCCAGCAGAGCGACAGGGTCAGTTGCTTAGCTTGATATTGTGTGTCAGTATCAAATAGCTGACAACAGGTGGGGGATTATAATCATGGTTGCACAACTAATAATACCAACTGCCTAATATATCAGTTACCACATAGACAATGGACAATCACTGCTAAAGGGGAAAGCAAGCCCTGTGACAGCAGTGCTATCAATGCAGACTTTGCTGTCTTTGTTTAAACTGGAGCAAATCCAGTCAAATGCATTTGATCTATAGTGAGGAAGCACTGGGAAATAGGCGTTGGGAAACAAAAGAGCAGTAGCAGAGAAAAGAAATGGCAGGAGAGCCAGGGTGAAAATGATGTTCTTTGCTCTGCTTTGTCAGTTTCAGAGTGCCATCTCCCGATAGTCATTAAATAAGTTGTGTTGTTGTTTTAATTATCGATAGTAAAGCAATCTGTTCATAATTACAAACATTTGCTTGTGGCAATTACAAACAGTGGCTGGTAGCAGTTTAATTTGCCCGCTCTAATCTTGTCTGTAATTAGAGCACACACAAGCAGAGCACCAGAGTTGTTCAGCTCCAAGGCAAACAAGACAAGACTGAAATTCCCATTATAACAAACTGCTGACTGCCTGCGGCACACAGACTCGGCTGCCTTCAGTGTGAAACATTTTGTACATTCTAATCCATTTGTTTAGCTTTACAATCCAATTGCACCGATGTGGCAGGTTCTCATTTCACCCTTCCTGTAAAAAGAAAGTCAAATGAAATTGGAAAAATATTTCATAATATTGCGCCACTGTGCCAGCAGGGACTACATGTTGTGTTTATTCATGCTGAAAAAAGGCTCATCTTAGGACATAATACCTATGTCAATATGAGCTGCAAAGTACACATTAAGCAGGCATAAACAGGCTTACCATTATCATAACACAAAATCAAATTGAACCTGCTTTAGGAGCTGCAAGTTGATGGTTGAGATCAACACTTACGAAAAGAGCGTGCATTTATGTGACTGTAAATTAAGTAAGAAGACATATGAATATATGAAGTAAGTGATAATGTAAAACGGAGCGCACTGCAGTGAGATATGAGTAAAGTGGTAAATGATGATGACTGTGTCCTCTTATAATTGTATTAGTTTTAAGTGAAGGCTAAAACAGCATTGATAGAAGAAGCTGAAGATACAAAGTAAGTGTTGTTTTCATGCAACATGGCTCCAAATGGGTTTTGGCTGCACAAGCAATGAACTAGATTTTGAGACTTCACACAGATAGTTGATGGTACATAAGCTGAAACACAGCTGCAGCAGCAGTCAGGAGACACAGAAAGAGCCTTGCTAACAATTACAGGGGGCACAGTGGCCATCCGCGAAAAATCACGCCACGCACAATTTGTTATTTACGCAACCTTGCGTTGACAAACAGACGGGTAAGTGCCTCTGACTTGGACAAGATTGTCTGCGGAAATTGGGGTTTCAGTGACTGATCAGGCGATGCAAAGGACAGTGCACGAAGCCAACTAAACACAGCATCCAAGAAAAAGAAGAAAAAAACCATGCCATACAAAACTGCAAGATTTAACTTTGCCAAACAACATGAAAAGAGGCCTGATGAATATTGGCAGTGAGTTCTTTGGTCAGATGAAACCAAAATAAATGTATCTGAATCAGTATGAGTAGGTTCCAGTATGTTTAGCGTGAACCTGGCCGGGACTACCTCAGCGACTGCACAGTGCCGACCATGGGAGCGAGCTGTTATGGCACCGCATGAGAGCAAAAGGTGCAGCGCAGATGACATTTACAGACTACATTATGAATGCAAGTTTGTAAACCCAAACACTGAATGAAAAGATGATTCCCCAGTCTCAAAAAGCTTGAGAGGAGAGGAGGCATTTTCCAACATATCATGATGCCAAATGCACTGCAAACATAACCTGGTCAAGTATTTCCTTTGCTTGGATCCAACAGAGAACCTTTGGGGGATTTTTAAAAGCAGAAGTTAGAGTGACAAAACCCCCTCCAGCTGAAAAGAATCATTTGTGAAGAATGGCAGCAACAACTCTCCACAGATTTATGAAAGACTTGTATCATCCATACCCAGGAGGAACAAATCTGTCAAGAAAAATAAAAACAGATGTACAAAATATTAAAAATGAATGAACAAGAATGGAATCTCACTAATGAAGGGTGTACTGACTTTTGCTGCATTTTTTTTTATATGGACCTGTAATTATAGTTTAATTAATATTGTCTTCTGATTTTTAGATGAATTGGTTTCCTTTCTCTCAGGCACATGATTTGTAATTACTCAGTGTTTTAGTGATATTGACCTGGGGGACCTGGGGTGTACTAACTTTTGCTTCATACTGTCTAACACTGTTTTTCCCTCCTCTGTTGCAACATGAGCAGGCTGACCATTTTTAATCAGGCAGTCTTAACACTGGGATGAGATGGGAGCCGAAGTCTCTCCTCAAACACTCCTTCACTACGATCCCACCATCCATCTCTGGATTAGGGCGAAGGCGAAGCAGAGGGAGCGTGAAGCAAATATTTTGACAAGGCGAGATGCATGTCTATCATGTATCTACATGGAGTCTCCTCTCACACACCAAGTGCATGTCAAGAAATCTCTCTCTGAGGTCAGCTGTGTCAAGATGCACTGGGAACTTGAGAAGATGGCATGGAAAAGAGGGCGGCGGCGGTGGTAGCGGTGATGGTGGGAAGGGGAAATAAAGTGTATCTGGGGTTATGTGTGGTACAGTCAAACAAGTTCATAGTTCCTTTGTCATATATGGTTGCTGAATGTTTGGGAGCAGTCAGGAGTTTGGTTGAAGGAAAGATGTTTGTATTTTGAATGCTAATATATGCACATGTATTAACTTTATATAACTGTACACAAAGCAAGGAAAGGATTGCATATGTATGTATGTGCCCTCAAACATTTTCTTTCTGTCTCGTTCTGTCTCTCATGCTGTAATAACAATAACTCCAGGGAAACATCTTTCACTGTCACTGCAACCCCCATTCCAGTCTGTCTGAAGCCCATTTTTTCCTCTCAGATGATAGCTATTAATTCCCTTCAGAGGCTGCTTGATGGAAGGCTAACAACATTTTATATTGTTGATACACTTCTGGCTCGAGCTGCATGCTCTCAATTACAGATGAAAGATAGCTGGTAACCTGGTTACAAATAGGCTTTGCTGTTTAGATGATGTCAGGCACCTTTATCAAGCAGGGATGAAAATAGAAAGGGGGCTGTCTACAGACCCCGTCAGCATCTTCCAGCGCTGATGTTATCCTCATGTAAAGAGATGGTTAACTTGCCCGTTCAGTTTGACACCAATCTACTCTAAAGTGATTACCATTCATATTCATTCACACTGTCTCTCAGATACTGACACCAGCTATTCTCCACAGCCTCTGCAATTAAAGGACCAGTCCAATCCATAATTGTGGTAATTGTAGCGCCCCCTGTTGAGAGATTGTAACCCCCAATGGTGGGTTTGGTTTTGTTCACAGCTATTTTTCAATTTTTAATGTGTAAAATAAAATGTACTTAGTTTTTGTTGCAAGTGTATCATGTTTTTTTTTTGTGTGTGTGTGTGTTGTGATCGCTTTGTGTTCATAATTATTGTGAATTTGATAGTAGATGAAATACAATAAATAAATAACCAAACTTATTTCTTTGTGTTTACATGACAAATTTGTGCAGATTGTACTACATTGGAGTTTGTGTTTACAGTCAGTGTCTTTTTTTCCAAGTAGAGTATTTGTTTTGACATGCACCACAAATTGTTAAGGTTTATGTGCTACTGGAAGAAGCGAAACAGCACTTCAAAGACTGATAAAAGAATATTTACCAAGCACCCTCATTTTCCTAACACCACATATTGATTTCAATTTTGAATTAATTTCAACACCAAAGAAGACTCTCCGCACACTAGAGCAGAAGATAAATGTATCTGATTTATTATCTAAGCAAATATTTGATGGTACCTCTGAATAAAATGATATGTTATTGATATAAGCTGTTTCTAGGGCTCAGTTTCATTTCTGCATTTCTTTGTCGAGCAACATGTAATAAAGATTTCCTCACTCTGGACTTTTCTTATTATTAGCAGTAACTTGTCATTAGAATAGAGAGAGAGGGAAAAGAGGGGAACAGTAAAAGTCAAAATAAATGGATGTTTTTATGAGTGGCTCTTTGAATGTTTCTGTGCCCTGGGTCTGTGGCCTGAATACAAACTGTTACATAATGAATGAGTGCTTTACTCAGGGAATAAAGATTAGCAGCTGACCCCTTTTACATCATCATCTTATTTCAGGAACCAGAACCTCTTGGGTTCGGCAATTTCTCAGCAGCATTTCTCCTTCAACCTTCGCTTTCACAATACTCCAGAAAAATGATTTACACTGCATCCATGACCAAAGGAAACACATGCAAGCACGATGATGTTGTGGTTATTATGTGTCATGTAAAGGCACTGATCTTACACACACATCCTGGTGATGCCATGAGTAGAGACAATGAGGAGATGATGGGCTGATCAGTGGAGATTTAAGTGCCTTGCTACTGAGGGGTCAACAAACAAATACAAGCTTCTGGTTAGTGAGCTTAATGAATAAATCATTGAGCACCAGCACCACCGCCCACCCCCCTGCCCCCACTTTCCCCAACGTACACACACATCAATCCATTGCCCATCACAACAGAAGATTCACTCCCCCCCAACCACCCACCCCACTCCTCCACCCCCCAACTTTCTTTCTCTCTCTACCCTTGGACCCTTGCACATCTGCTACCATTACATAGCTTGGCCCATATTCACGATGCCATTCATTATATTGTGTCACGGTGCGCTCTGGGTCTCCGCCAGCAGAAATTAAACTCTTCAGAAAAGATAAACATCATATTACTTCATTACCCTTTTAAAACACATGCAAATTAGAGCCATTATCCCCCGCCCCCACCCCTCCTCCTTTCTCCCCCAACACACACAGACACACACACACACACACACTTTCTCTTTATATTCCTGGGTGATGAAGTTTGTCTGGCCAGTGTTCAGTCATTCCCTTTGTCACAAACTGACCGTGTATGGGTCGAACCATACGGCTCTACCCTGCTCATTTTCCACCTCTGAATTAAACATTAATGCTGCTTGACAGCAATAAATAACATTTATCACAATGGGGATCTAATAATGATTTGGCTACGCTCAGGCTGCTCATCAGAGCCCATCAACTGACGAATATGGTAGCGTGATTATGCCGGCAGTTCTCTGTGACAACTGTATCTAAATCACTCAGAGCACGTCTCTCCTCAATGCGAGTCATTATTGCAGAGTTGTCTTTCCATTCATCTCCTCTTTTCACAACCTAATTACTGTCCCAATCACGGATACCATTACGGTGTCATTCAAATAATTCTAATGCTGAGTTCTCATATGTTTACAGTATGTAAAGATTTACTGCAAACAAAGTGTACACTGTACAGTTAAATGCATTAGACATCATTCGCTCCTCTGTTTGTGTTTCAGTGTGGCCTTTGGTGGCCATGTTTGATTAAATCCTGCTTATGTATTCTGAACACTTTCCTCCCCCCTCTGGTGAAGACTGTAAAACATTTTGGTTTTATGATGAAAGTTATTTCATTTACCATTCACAGAGTGTAGCAGATTTTTTCTTTTTCCTCTGCAAGCTAAATGGTGCCCATGCTTAGTTTTGGCTTTTAAGGAGCGATATCATTGGCCAGCTGGATGGAAAATAACCATGAAATGCAGTTGTCAGAACTCAGACCAGTGTGTGTTTCTTATGCTTGTATCTCTGTGTATCTTATGCATATGTGTGTATGTGCATTCAATCATGCTCATATATACATAATATGACCTGCCTGGTATTATTAGGCTTGCGCACACACCCCTGCAGTAACTGTATGTGAGTCCACAGTACAGAGAGAGAGAGTGAAGTCAAACTGAACATCATGATGAGAGTATTCTTCAGCTCTGCTTTTGATCTTTCTGTCTCATATGACAGAAAAACACTATTCTCAGACAAGTCTCTTTTTTGATCTCAAAAGGCATAATAAAATTCTTGGCTGTGTGCCTTTAAGATAAGATAGCCATCAGACCTTGTGAAGATGAAAAATATCAAAGATAATTGGAGCGAGGGTGGAAAAAAGATAATTAAATTGTATGCTGGGAATGTTAACGTCATGGGCTTCGTTTAATAAGCAGATTTATTAACCACAGTGCTGTATCAGGATTCCATTTGTGTTTGATTAATAATGAGCAGGACCCATTTAATAAGAATAAAACATTCATCATAAACACACATAAATCAACTAATGATATTTCTTTGGCAAATAGTACAATTGGATCTCATTAAACTCTCTCCATTCAGTGGTATCCCGCATGTTAATTGAAATGCCTTAGAACCTTTCAAAATGTGTTCAAGTTAATCATTTGGTTTGATTCACAATTAGTCTAATCTCTGTCAGTGGGAAATGGAAAGTCCGGCCAAAGAGTGTATCAATTCCGCCCGGCGACTGGGTCTGAGTCACCTTTTATGCTTGGTGATTGGTTGCTAAGTTCCATTGCGGAGAGGATATCAGGAGGCCACACAAAGCACTAGTTCATTAATCTTCCATGAAACTGCAAGGAAATTGAGTTCAGAATCAGGACCAAAATCCCTAAAAAATGGCATTAGGCTTTGCTGCGATTCCTAATGGCAAGCAGCAGCTAAAAGCAAGGCAGAGGTGCTGCAACAAGGAGCTTATGCAGGCTCCAAGTCACTGCTTCATTTAGAGATTGATACGTGTCTGATATTTCCAGTGGCTCAGATTGAACGATAATATTTCTTCGTTTGTGTCCTCTTTCTTGTTTCTGACACAGTGGTTTCAAGAGTTGTGTGTCAACAGAGAGAGTAATTGCCCTTGATATGTTGGTGCAATTGTTTTCTGGCAGCAGATGAGAGAAAGTGTGTATATGATTACATTTCTGCTCCAATGTGCTGCTTTGCAAAACAGTTTTTTTTTTTTTTTGCATTTATTACAGTGTTAGAGATATGACAGATAATACGAGTAAGAGATATGTAACTGAAGCCCCTTAATCCCCACGTCATGGACATGCCTCCTGAGGTAAATATCTAACTTTAACTGTTAGATGCCCAACAGTGTACACTAGCTTGTTGCTAGCTTCGCCTGTTTGTTCCATGATACTGAGCAGCTACGCAGAGCAATCAGAGGCTGTTCACTGAAAAACAAAAACTGTTACAGAAATTAACAAGCTGAAAGACACTAAAATATAGAGCTGAGAGGAACTGGAGAACACATGATAACTGTGTGAGTTTGTCACTGCAAATGTCATCTTTCACATCATATTTAGTCATTTTATTAATAGTTCATACTGTAGTTCATATGAAAAGCAACATGAATGCACTACAGTTTGCAAAACACAATTATAATGAAGAGGCACTGCTTTTGAGAAAGGTCAGTCAAAATGTCTGTTAAAAGGTCAGACTTTAGCTAATACAAAAACAACTTCGTAAAATCTTCATAAAAACAGGTTTGGGTTTATGCAGAGCTCTATGTAATGAATTTGATTATAAATAGCTCTTTAAAAGGGTTATTCAAATCCCCACTCAAAAAGAGTAAACATCCACTATGACAGGCAGCTGTTTTCACTCGTATCTTTCACTACACTTCACTGGACTCTTCAAAGTGCTGCTTAAATGAAGAATGATACAGAGATTCCTGGGGCAAGAAGGGAGCATCTTTGACTGCATACAAACTAGCCTGTACCAGTACACTGTATCTGATGATTGGTGCTCGATTCAGTTCAGAATAAGCTTACTTAAAGACATGGCAAGGAGCCTCAACCCAATCTACTCCTCACAATGCACTGTTCATGGCAAGTCTACAGTCTGATGTTTTATGCATTTAGAATAGATGGAGTGTATTGCACACTTATACGTTGTCACTGGTCTTGTGTGGAATTTAATCGGTTTTCCACTGACTCACTTATACCATGGAAATGAGTAAACAGCTACTAGTGTGAAGTGGTAAAAGCACACATGCATGTATGTGGCCAGACCAAGAACTCCACACACACACACACACACACACACACACACACACACACACACACACACACACACACACACACACACACACACACACACACACACACACACACACACACACACACACACACACACACACACACAGAGAGAGAGAGAGAGAGAGGCATTATTGTGTATTCAGCAGAATATACATGGTATACAATTATACATTGAAATTGTTTATTACAATACTGGTATATTGTTGTGTCCCACCTGCTTTGCAGTCTAGTCAAATTGATCATGGTGCGCAACATCAATCTGTTCAACTCAAAGCCATATGGAAGCAACACATACTTGAATGCAAATACAGTGTAGGATAGAACATAATCCTAAAAGTGAAATTCTTTATAATTGTTGAACTTCCTGGCATCATTCTTTAGGTATCAATAATCACAATTTTATATTACAGTAACAGTGAATCATAAGACATTTTGCTTGAGAAAAGAGATGTAATTACGTAATAATAACACCACTACTCAGTTCCTTTTTGATGTGTGGAGCATTGTTGTGTCTTTTAGCATGTTTTGTTTTTTGTCTCACCATAACAGCTTTGAAGTTGATGTATCAGTGTTGCACTCACAGATGGTATTAGTTTTGCCCCCAAGTGACCAAAAACATCTGTTATTGCAGGTTTAAAGGATAAGGTTGGTGATATTCTACTATATTGTTTTTTATTGTCAGTAAATTTGATAGGGAAGAAAACAGTGTGTTAACCTGTCCCTTCCTGACTTTCTCAGTCTGCCTGTAGCCCTAAACCCACCGGTTCCTTCTGAAAAAGAGAATCTTCAAAAATAAATTACAAATGTAGTTTCATGTCTTAAAAAATAAGAGGCTAAATAATTTCCTAAAACATCTGAGCACTGATGTTTTTAGTAAATCTTACTGAAACAGTAGGAAATACTGTGTTTGCTAAAGACTGTTTTCAGCCACAGTCTCTTTATTGATGTTTTTAAAGTGTTCAAGACAATTATGGTGCAGAGGAATGGCTACATCAGGCTTTTACAACACAGACACTAATTGTAAGTGGGATCAAGTCATTATTGGTTTTAGTCTATTCACAAGATTAATCTACCAGCAAAAGACTGAGAAAAAGAAAAATATCACTTATTCAGCATTAAAGGTGGAATATAACTAATTTCAGCTTTGAATAATAACGTACAAAGGCAGATAAAGAATATAGAAACAGTCATAAAAAACATGTTTTAAAAAAAAGATTAGTAAATTATGAAAAAAAAGGAGAAGAAGAAGAAGAAGAAGAAGAAGAAGAAGAAGAAGAAGAAGAAGAAGAAGAAGAAGAAGAAGAAGAAGAAGAAGAAGAAGAAGAAGAAGAAGAAGAAGAGACAACAGAGAAACCACAAGAGACATGTGAGTTTTGGGGCCCCTGGTGGCTGCAGGTTTCCTCACGCCTCAGGCTGTCTACGTGCACATGCATACATTCATACTCATACACACACACACTGAGACACATCAAGCACATTCATACACATTCTGTATACATACATGTTTACTCAATGCTCCTACACTACTCTCATCTCAGTGAAGTGAAAACCCCCTGATATAAACAGAGAAGCTTATGAAAAGTATAGTGGTGACCTCAATCACTGGAGTGGATCAAAAACATTTGTCAGCCAAGCACTTTCAATTTCAGGCACATCTGTTTACATATCATATGTTGTTTGGATTATATTGCAGACAAATCCCCATGGAAAACTGTTGTAAACTGTTCTCATAAATGGCTGTTTACTGTTGCATTAGTATTATATAATCCTTTTGCTGCTTTGTTTCCATTGTGAGAAATTAGGAAAATGTTATTAGGCTCCAGTGGCATCTAGATTTAATTTCCTCCCTTTGCCCCACTATTTGAGAATAGCCTCCTTATGGTCCAAACATACCAGCCTTTACAAGCTTCCTGGTATTTGGACCAACTCCTGATGGAGAAGTAATATCATCCTTTTCCATGTCCACATCGTTTCAAACACAGCAGGGATTTGTTTCATTTATGTAACAATGAAAGTGGCTGGCAGAGTGCCCACATGTTGCTAAATGGAACACCAACGCCAAGAAGCAAGGTGCTTTTTAAACAGAGATGGAGAGACACCAGAGAGCGCTTGTGGGGAAGAATGAAAGAATTGGACGGCGGAATAGAAAGCAATCAATGCCACTTTGTGTTGTGCACAACTTTTACCCAATAGCTCTTCCGCTCCAGGAGCATTTGTGAAGAAAATACATGAATCAAGTTTAACTATAGTAAGGCAGAGTTACAGAATGCAGTAGCAGCCATTGCTTCAGTGAAAGACAATCGATCAACCATAGACATAAATGCTTTGTACAGCGCCAAACCTTGCAGCTGTATGAAACTCAATGCGTCTTGGCCTCTATACAAAATAAACACCACACCCACACATGTAAATGCTGTCTTTCTCACTTATAGTTACATGTTTCAGCAACATCTGCCGTCATTTATATGTCCAGGTGCCTTAGGACCATGATGATCATTATTCTCTGTAAATGGGCAACAATTACTGATCACATAATGTGCATTAGTGAGTGTGGGAAAGCAGTGGCCTCTGCAAAAATGCACCTGTTGTTGGACCAAGTCAAAGTTACACCCCTTGTGTGGCGCCCAGAAAGGGAAGATTATTCTGAATCTGCACAGAGAGAGTTATTTTAATAGAAAACACACCTGCCTCATCCCATCCTGCCAACTTGTGTTACCGCACAATCTCTATTTGCCCAAATTACTTCAAGCTTCACTGTCAGACACATACACTGACTGCAAATGCACAGGAAATGATCAAACCCTGAAAGCCCTGTGCAGAGACAGCTGGACTTACGTGTCCCTTGATATAAATCAACCAGGCGCTGGCTGGTTTTAGTAAACATGTATTTTTTACTGACATCATGGTATATTTCTGTCCATACAATGTAAACTGTGGTCACTGGCATTAAGAACAGCCAGTGTGCAAAAGGCTGGTGCAACTTTAAGTGGGGGTTGTACAGTTTTTGGAGAGAGGTGAAGAAGATGTAGTTCTAAATAAGTAACAGTCTGACTGAGTAAAACAGCACCCTTGGAGGATCTTTAATTCAAGATGGTTCAAGACTATACCCACCAAATCTACACTACATTTGGAAGACCTTCCTTTTTCACTTTGCTTCAAAGGGTGACTTTTTGCTAGTGTGTGATTGGATTTAAGAATGAATAAATTCATCTGAGTCCCTTCTCCTTTCCAAAACCATATACTATATAGCAGCTTTGATGCATCTCGTTCCACTCAGCTCACATCAGAACTGTGTTATTTTCCCTAACTTTATGTTTATCCCCCAGTACTGCGGGGCAATATATTTTCTCCCGCCAAGTAAATAAAGAAGAGGTTATGTAATCAATCTTTTGGGAGTTTGAAATCATAATATTGAACACAACTGTCAGCCATGCCATTAGCATGATTCATTTCTGCCGTTTCACATTTACTATTTTCCTACAAGAACAACATTGATTCCCTGTGTGTGTATGTGTGTGTGTGTGTGTATTCATCTGTTTTTTGCTTGCGAGAGTGTTCCCATGCGTATTGTATATGTATGCATCTGACACAATTTCCTTCCTATTTTCTTCCATAATTTGAATCAGAGAAAATGTATTAATTTTGCAGGGGTGAGAGGAGCCTACACAGAGCCAGTAAATAAATCTCCCCTATTAATACCCACAATGCCCTGTCAGGTCCATACATCATCTCAGCACATCATAATTAATTGCACACTAAACTATTCTGTTCAATTAACCATGAGGGAATGGATGGAAAGGGAGAGAAGGAGAGAGAAAGGATGGCAAATGCTCAAATTCTCATTTTAAAATGAACACTGGTACAGTACAATGATGATAGAATTATTTATCATACTTGTTTTGCTTCATTTTATTTCCTCTTTTGTGTTCCTGTTTGTGCATACGAACCGGCGCTACCTGTTTTGATACCTTCCTGGCTGATCTGGTGCTGCATATTTCCATATTTTCCAGAAGTTGTTGCATTGTATATGGACAGGAGACTTGTTCAAATTCCACTTGCCCTTCAGTGCTGTTCTAATGGGAAATGTGCTTATGCAAGACGATCTCACCCTGGAGGCTTCACATTTTCCACCAAGGCTCTGTCAGGTCAACAGTCTCATAAAAAAAGTGGAATAACATTATGAAGATGGTAATAGTGAAGTGAGTTTGTTGCTAACACATTCCCTACGTTGCCTCAGGAGCAACTCAAGCCAAACATACTTACTCTAAAAGATCTCCAAAACACTTTCAGTTTTGGTTGCATCCACCATCCTCTCACAGCTAAACACTAAGATGGTGAAATCTTTGCTGTGGAAAGCTGGGGAATATGCGTTTGACAGATGATTTGAATCTGTGTGTCTGTCTGTGCTGAGACAATACATTTAAATGCAACAAAAAGGTAAAAACGGTGAGTCAAACAAACAACATCTCCTGTCTCCTCAGAAACAGACATATTTTTGTCTGTCATGCTCAATGTACTGTTAAACCCCTCCCACAATGATGCAAATCTGATGCAGGGATATAGGTCAGCTTGCTCCTCCTGACTCACCAGCCTGAAATAATGAAGGCTGGAAAGTGAAGCAGGGAGTCTTAGTTTAGATAGGATTTGCTTAAGAACACTGAGATGTTATGAGCACTGCAAATATGAGGAAAAAAGGGGGGAGAGCAAATGTAAGAGGAAGGATTACACTTATGGTAAAGTAAGGATGGGTTTTAGCATTACAGGCTATAACAGAAGTGGGTCAGTGACAGATGCGGAGGAGCAGTTATAGAGAGCATTTCATCAATGAAACATGCAGTTCAGATGGGTGTCAAACCTGCCAGTTTACCTCAGAGAGCAGAGTAGTCACTGGCTCACTGTTCATTAAACAACACAGCGGGCAGTGGTTGTGCAGTCATAGCTCAGGCCTGTCCAGCTCTCCACATTGAAGCAATGCACAATGTCACTGAAATGAGAAGTACTGTACATGAGGCATTTTTTTTATTGTTTGTTTATTCATTTATTTGTGCTTTTCAGACACTGTCCAAAACCACAAACCCTGAAATAAAAGCATAATGAATGGATTGAACTGTTGTGTTTATCTGGTCTAAAACAAGATGCACAAAATAACAAGTCCACTAATTTAGATCCAAGGCTAGAAAGCACATTATTACACATAACAAAATAATATACATAACATAATAACCATGTGCACGACTTACACGTGTGTGCTACCAGGGTTAAGAGTACTCTTGATTGGATTTATAGAAGGTTTATGCTCCAGCAACCCCAACGTTACCCAAGCTAGTGTTACACTGCCTTCCTTGTTATTACATTAAAAAACAAAATGCAGTTTTAAAATATGGGGAAAAAGTAGACATTCCAAGTAGCAGAGTTATGTTTCCACAGATTTCAAACAGATTAGTTATTTCATGTTTGTTTCATGAATCTGCAGGTGAGAGGTGAGAATAAACCATAACCTTAATGTTTTAGCATTTCATCAGGTTTGTCAAGTGTATATTTAAAGGTGCCATATGTAAGAATGTGGCCAAAAACAGTTACTGCAGTCAAATTCAAAACACAGCGATCTCGTTTTTTCTCCCAGCCGTAGCAGCAGCTCAGTGGAAGCAGACCGGAGGCTGAAATGCCACTGACGCCGCCGTGACTGGGAGAGAGGGCTAGGTGGCGCAACATGCCAACACGTAAATTCAAAACATAAACATGATTTGCAGTCTGCAAAAAAAATATTTTGAATGCGAATACTCTGGCTGTGCTATTGTTGTTGGTGAGTTCATCATGTTATATGAACATCATTCCTGAGTCTCTGTGACATATTAGGAGGATTTTACGGCCAGTTGCTTTAGATTTCTTACATATTGTACCTTTAAGGTTCCTTTCAGATTCTGCTGGAAACATTCAAATGTCATCCAGAGACAGATGCTTTTGTCTTTCTCTGTCTGAAATCAAGGATGCATTGTTTTAAAAACATTAAATAGTTTCTGGTAAATCTGATACTGTTCTCAGTGTAGGCTGTGGGACAGAATGAACAGGCTGAGCGACAGCAGGTCAGTGGGCAGGGCTTATTGAATATCTTGTGCTGATGCCATTTTTTCATTATATATAATGAACATAGTAAGATGCCGGACTATCTGCATGACTGATGTACTTAGAGGTGATTTTAACATTTGTGAAGACATAACTGCTTCATTCAGTTTCATTGGACTTTGTGTCAGACACAAACCTTATGTTTTCTGTTCTACAAATCAATATAATTTGGTTCCTGAACCACTTTTTATACTTGTTGTTTTGTTGTTTTTGAGTCATTTTCCATTGAGACTTGAACTGTTATTTCAGTATCCCATCATAAATCCTTTACACAAGCAGATCTACCCACACCAACTGCAACTATAGTAATGAAGTAATGAAGAATGCACTACAGTATATTTTTCCCACTGTCACCCTACCTTTTCACTTAGCAGGATAAATACTTGTTTCATGCAGAAACCATTTCTGGAAAAGGATGAAAGTCCCAAAGGAAATTTCATATCTGATGTACCATTTGTCACTGCTGCATGTAAGTCAGAATTTATGGTACCTATTACCGGATCAGTAAATCCAATGTTCTGTTGCCGAAAGCTCTTTTGTTGCTTGATTTAGTTTATCTGAAGAATGCATCTTACAATAAAGCATGAATATGTTGGAAGGGGGGATTTATACCCCCCCCCCCCCCCCCAAAAAAAAGGAAAAAAGATTAAATAAAAACTACTTGCATTTATTTATACTATACTGGGGCAGGGAAATTATTGAGTGCAACCAAGGGAGATAGTTAAATTATGTGTTGTAGATGTATAATAACTCCTGCAGATAATACCATTCCACTGTTTAAATTAAGTTGGTGAAACACTGTTACTGTTGGGAATATAAACACTATCACTTCTTGCTCAAAGCACATATAATGAATGTGCATTTGGAGATTCAGGTCATTTGCAGTTTTACTTTCTTTTTTTTTTTTTTTACCATGTGTCTACTTTATGTGTTTAGTAGCTCACTGCAAGCACTGATACAAATGCTCTCCTGCTACTTACAGTATTTTATGACTTTTTTGAATTTATTCATAAAATAAAGTTTTTGTTTTCCATGCTAATTGTTATCCATAAATTAAAGTACACAATCAACATTTTGTCACTGGCAATTCACATCCTTCAATCATAACCCTCAAGCTCTGCAGTATTGTACACATACTTCTGTTTTCATGCAAGCCCAAGACTTTAAATAACTAAAGAGAAATTCAACGGGAACTATGTGTGTGCATGTGCATGTGAGAGTGTGTGTATGTGTGTGTGGGCCTGTACAAAAGATCAAATGAAACCCTGCTCAGTTGTGAGCTCAGAGGGCAGAAGGGCTGAGGGTTATGCAAATGTCTTGTGGAATATTGGAATTCCCGTTCAGTACTGTTCCAGATAATATTCAGTGTCAAAAAATATTCGCCCCAAGCGGCTTGGAAATGAAATAATTAAATAGACTCACTTATATGATACATTTGGACTCTAAAAGGTGATTGGGGTTAGTGTATATGTCAAGGATGGTGTCCGCCGTGTCATCACAGATCTTGATACCTCCATTCAAATTGATTCCTCTATTTAAATTCAAAGTGGGTTTCAGGCCTCATTTTCCACATTAGTTCCAAAAACCGCCATCATGTGGGACATGAGTGACATGCAATACTCCCATTTGATGGCTCACATACAAAGCCAAGGGTGGAAATTGTCTCTCCCTTAAAGATATAGCTCAAAGTCAGTGTCCCTGTGCTTCAGCAGTGAGCAGGAGGAGAAAAATACCCGATTATTATGTGCACAGGATGATGGATCACACATATTTTCCCCTTATCTTGCCAACAGCAGTATGTACTGCACATATCACTTACCAGTGACAGAGATGCCGTAGCTTACACAAGTCAAATGGCAATTTAACTTTGATCACAGTACGTTTCTGATTTACATTTGAATCGCTCTTCGATTGCATCAGATGATTTTTTTTCTGACAAAAATGAAAGAAAAAATAAAAAGCCAAGGTCAGAATACATTTCATCTGAACTTGAAAGTTGTCCCTCTCTTAGCCTGCCATGCACTTCAATTTACTGTCTCATTATTCAAAGTGAAAATGAAAATTGGAGCCTGAAGCATTTGTATTTGAACAAAGAGAGGGAAGCAGATTATGAATGTTCAAAATGTAATTTCTATTACACTTCCATTATTCTTCTATTAATCACAGATTCATTCTCTCTCTGCTCTTCAAGTAAAACACGCTCATACAGTATTCATGTGCATACAGGGGGGGAAAAAGAAATTGGCAAGGCCATTTGAAATGTTTAATTTATTGAGGATACATCCCATTGCTGAAAAGAGAGACAAAAGTATATGTTTTAATCACAACTTGTGAAAAGATTCGCTTTTGTACAAACATACTATAAGTAATTACAGCAGGAGCAAAAAAAAAGAAAAGCTTTTGTATCAGAATAATCCTTGTTTCTCTCATTTTTTAAATCACAGTATTTGTGAATGGAGACCTGCATCTCTTATTGTTCTCCCTGTCGTCTATAGAAAGGCTAATATTCACAAAGAGATGAGATTTAATGCATACTGATTACTCTGGAGACCCACCATTCAACTCTGGGAGAAAGCGTCAATTAAAGAGTTTTAAGCCTCCATAAACTGCACCTGAAACAGCTGATCAGAGCTATATGCTAGGCTCTACCTCCTGGATTTGAGCTGAGTTTTGTTTAAATGGAGCAAATTCATCTCTGGAGAGAAACCTTGTAATCCCCTTTTAAATCTCCAAGCAGTTGAATAAGTATGCTATTCATACACAATGATTTTTTCACTCACACACACACACGCGCACATCGCAGCGCTGCGCCCCAGAACAGTGGCACTGCAATTACAAATCATCGCAGTCACTGTAGTGTTTAAGAAATATTAAAGTCATACCACTGAAACATGTCAGCTTGTATACAAATACAAAGAGAGCATGTTAAAAAGAATGCTATCAACAGAACACAAACACCCTCTTGGGATATATCTGTTTAGATTCATTTGGCTTATTTATGTATGTATTCATAAGCACTGGGGCATGAATGCATGGAGATATTTTCATTTGTGTGCAATGAGGCTTTGACATTGACCTCGCTTTTAAAACATACCACAATGGATGTATAATGAACAATAACATTTGGCTGAGGTTCAACACTAAACCCACTAGTTTATTGATATTGGCACAAACAGATCTGTACAAACTGTCCTCATTATTGGCCAGTCATTATTTTGATTAAGAGCATAGTAACCCCTCAGGGAAAAACCTTGGCCTGCCGCAAAAAATGAAAAACTTGTGAGTACGGTGAACTCTGTTGTGGTCCGGCAAAGTGAGGAACATAAGAAAGCTGCATTCACTGAGCCTCCGAGCGTTGCACAACAATAACACAGCAGGACTATTTTGCGGTGCTCATTTTGATCCAAGACCAAATGAAGTGGGGGGGTGGGAGGGTGGGGGGTGTTGGGGAGTACATGTTTGGAGGGGGGGGGGGGTTGTATCCAGCAGGAGAAGGAGATGTTTAAGACATTGATTCACCTTGGGTTCAGAACCACAGTATCTAATTATAGCCATGGGAATCTAGTCAAGGCCATGGTATTTCAGGGCTGGAGAGAGACAACATTCTGCTGTAACTATGCTCTGCTCTACATGAATCATATTCCCTATGTGGTTTGGCAGCCATTAAAACAGAAAGAATGCCCTTTCTCAGTCAGAAGCCATAGGCTAGTGTACCTCTATTGTACCAGAAAGGTTAACATTTTTTTGACAATGTCTGAGTGATCAACACAGACTGAAAACAGGTAGACTAAAACAGGAACAGCTCAGAGGCTATTTCAGCTGTAATTATAGCAAGCTGGTTTTTAAGCCAAAAGGTTTGCATTTCAGGTAGAATATGATGCAAAATAAGTAATCATAGCATTAGACGTAGCTTCTAACCCAGCAAGACTTGGCACCCCATGAAAGTGTTGCTTATGCATATATCAGCTCCATCAAAGAGGAGGGGAGGTTGGGGGATGGTGTCTTTGTGAGCGAGTAGGGAGGGGGAGGGGGGCTGCTCTCTGAAGCACACAACCTCATTATTCAGTCTATAGAACAGCACATCCACTTCATTGTTCTTCAAATCAGCCCAAACTCACTGGGCTCATCCGAAAGCCCTCAGAATAGAACAGAGCTGCTTTATGTTTTAAAAGGAGCTGCCGATGAGATCTCCAGAATGATCAGTCAAGAGTGTGGTTATTGCCTTTTTTTTTCTAATGCTCTTCATTGTCAAGTATGCTGATATGATTTCGCTTTAGAACATCATTTGTCATTAGCAATTCAAACGATACAAGGCTGACACAAACATGAAAGATGTCTTCCTGAGATGTTTTGCGCAGCGTGATTTCCCCAAGGCAGAGCTGAGAGGTTGCTCGGAGATGACGAGTGATAGCGAAGGGATATGTTGGGGCTATGGTTGGGAGTTGTGTCCGGAAGGCCCGGGCGACGAGTTGAATCATCCCCAGCAATGTAAACTGATTTCACCACATAGGAAACAGTTAGAGATGTGGTCTGTTGTATTGCTGCAGCGTGGCTGTTTGGCAGGCGCTCCACCACGGAGTGTGCAGGACAAATAATTGCAACACAAAACGGCCTGCTCATGTTGGTCCTCTCACCAGTGTTTCATGTAAATACGCTCTAACTATTCTTCTGCAGCCGCATCAATCATGGCAGATATGACAAGGCCCCTTTGTTCCACACAAAGAGTGTAAACACAGCTGGAGCATGCTGGAGGAACCTTTCCCTCCCCTATCTTGCCACTACACCTGTCGGACACACTGCATCAAAACCTCATTTAGAGCTCTGATTATCCTAATGACACCAATGTCTTTCCCCACCGCCATTATCGGTTAAATCCACCCTCCCCTAATTAAAGACACACAGTCAACACATGGTCAAGCATGAAAAGGATCATCCTTCCCCCCACACAAAAGGGGATCCATTTATCATTCTGTTTATTTTGTCATCATTTATTTAACAAAGACTTCCCTCAAGTGTTTTTCTAAATGGCTTTACATCCAAGTTCAGCGGGATAAGGACTGCATATTTTATGATGTTGAATTGACCAGCAAATTAGATATTAATATATAAGAGCTGCATAAACTTTGTGTAGACACAAAATAAATGGTATTTATGTATACATATAGTTATGAGTAAATGCAGTATTTTTCTTATTCCAGGGCCGCTTGACTTAAACTACAGGATCCAAACTGTGGAAAAACTATATAAAATAATAGGAAATAATCATAACCAATCATCATTCCATGCTGATTTAAATGCATAATTTCCATTCATTTCAAAGCCATACAACACTCTCCAACCGTTCAGGTAGACATCTCTCAAAAAGCATGTTTTTAATAAGACTATAGAGTTCACAGCCATGCTATGACACTCTGAAGCTGCACGAAATATGTATACAGGGCATGTTAAAGAAAACCTGCCCATGTGATGAGATTTAAAAAATAAAGTGATAGCTAAAGTTTGAAGTTAATATCTCTCACAATCCATCCAATAGTTACCAAGACAGTTGACTTGAAAACACAAATGTCAACCTGATGGTGGCAATAGAGGAAAACTTTTTCATCATTGTCATAACGTAACGTGTGCGTGTGTGTGCGCGCAGGAGATGGGTGGGAGGGGCATTGCTTTTTGTGCTGCACACTTGCATGAAAAGTGCTTTGTGAATAAAGATTGATTTGATTTGATAACTGTATTATTCACTCAGTATATGTCAGGCTGTGCTACAGCAGAGGGCTAACCAATTATGTTATTGAACCCAATGCAACTGTCATTAACCATCATTTCAAGCATTACTGTATTTGTGCAATGTCACTAACCCAAAGAAACATAGAACAAAATAAAGGGGGGCGGGGGGTGGAAGCTGATCAACAACAACACTTTCCACTCAAACTAAAAGTAGCTGTCAATTATGGCTGCAAATATGCTGCACTGTAACTTGTTTTTGTCTCTGAAACCAATCAGGCTCTAAATTTAGTTTAGCTAAAGTGTATATTCAGCCAAACACCCAGCAAATGGAATGGGAAAAACGATTGACAAACAGAATTCACACTAACAACAGTTTAATAGCATTTAGTATTTAACATTTATTCAGCCACTGCAGTCGCCCAATCAGCACTGCCAAAATAAAGGTACTGTGGGGTAAATCGTTGTGGGCCTGAGCTACATGACACACCTGACCTTGCGGGGATAATGCACTGTTGCTGATAGAGAGAGTATGAGAGTGGAGAAAATTCAATTTTGATTCAGCAGAGTAGTTTCAAGTGTTTTTGATCTAATGGAATGGGAGAGTTGTTGCATACAAAGGTCACCCTGGACTGGCTTTTTACTGCTGTTGGCTACAATCATGATCTCCTGAACGAGATTTGTTCTGCATTCTCAAAATACATGGTACCACTGTTTCCTCTGCTGTTTAGTTGCTTCAGTGCTGTCTTGTATGCAAAGGTGCCACCCCATCTGTGCACATTCCCATTTCTTTGTACAGCACCCTTATTTAACACAGCACATGCGTCAAAATACATAGTGTTCCAATATGGTGGTGGTGAAAAAAGTTGTGATGGAAAGACTGAAGTAGGCATATCACAATGTTAGAAGACTAAATAGTCTGAATCCCATACAAAGCTGACAAGTAGCCAACCCACAGTACAGACTATAGTCCAAAATCTATAAAGAGCACTGCACTCCAATAACACTGTCTTCTTATCTTTTTTATTCAATGCATTCTTCATCCATGCACTAAAACACTATCAAATTGCCTATATTTAATTGTCCTAACTTTAATGAGCCCATGATTTTTACTATTTCCAATACTAGGTTTCAGTTCCATAAAATTTTACTCCATTTAAGGGAAAACCAGCAGAAACGTAGTCACAATTTGTATTGTAGCAAGTGCTGAGCAATACATGTCAATATTGTGCCAAGGTCTCCACAAACCACTTTCCACTTCCACCCAGTGAAAGAAAAAAAAAGTCACTGCTGTGCTGCTTTCATGTTCCCATTCTCTTCCATTTTACTTCAAGGCCTCTGGACTTACCTCAACAAGACCTCATCAAACTCTGCAGCTCTGTTTACAGATTCTGTTAGGAGACAGAAAGAAAAACTCATTCCTCCACAGAGAAATGGTACACTTTTTCGTTTCTTTTTTTTCTCCATATATTATTTGAGACATGGCAGGAACAAAACATACCAAGAGAGTCAGAAAGAGCAAAAGTCTCAGCAACCTATACCTGGCCATGCTTTCTGAATTATTTACTTTCAGCAACCCTTTGAAGGAGGCTGACAGTGTACTGTATGTCCCTTCACATGACAGCTAAGAGGCAATACTCCCAAGTTTGGTTTTCACAGCTCTTCTTTAATGCTCTGCTGGTTTGCCCTTTAATTTCACCTCTAGTGAGAGTCTGCCTCAGTACCCATATGAAATACAACTTGACCTGTGACAACTTTGTCAGAGAGCCCAATGACATTTTTTCAAAGGCAAAGATTGTAGACAAAGGGGGCTTTGGATTTATTTAAACTGAAATGTTTATGTTAGACTTGGGTGACTGTATGCCTCAGCATCACTGAGCTGCCAGAAAGACAATTCCAAATGTGTTTTTGTTACGTTTTTTTTTTTTTTTTTAACATACAGTGAAAAGGAGAAATCAGCACAGCCTCAGATTGCTATTAAAGTGTATCCCTATATCTGCAAAATAATAGTTGTGCTCAAACAAACAGGGATCTGAGTCATTCCTGCAATTACTAGACTGCTTGTGGTGGCTCTCCCTAAACATTTAATGCACCAATAGTACAGATGCTATCTTTATAGTAGTGTGTATTGGAGTGTGCATCCCATATACAGTTAACTTGCATGTCCATATCTTTGCGTCAGTCCATGCTGTTCCTGACAAATTCACGCCTACTTGAGCCTCTCAATTTAATTTGTATGCATTTGCACCACATTCTATCTGAACACACACTAAGGGCCAATTTATGGTCTCTCAGAACTAGTTCTAATGACGTGCTGTCTCAGAAATCAAATGTGTTTATAGTTGTTCCAAATGGCCACACTGGAAGGTAAGAGTTAGAGGCTGGATGTCAGCAACAGTTGTGTAACACTGTCCCAAAAAGCCTATACAGCCATGATGGCAGCTCTAATGCTATCATTAGCATGCCAAAATACGTTTACTATGTTTACCACATTAGCATGCTAACATTTGCTTATTAAGAGTGAATCCAAAATACAGCTGAAGCCGCAGCTATCTGGTCATTAACCGAAGCACTGGACAAACAGAAGTGATCTGCCCGTGGGATGGTAGTCTGCCAAGACAATGCTGAGATGAACCAACAGACAGAGCACTAGACCAGCAGTGCCATCCCCAGAGACCATTGCATGTATACAGTAACTTCCATGTGATGCAGTGTGATACCATACATGTTGATGTTCCCTTCTTCATTTACGAAACAAAGAAAAAATCTGCACACCATAGGAGCTCCCTTCAGAGGATTTAATAGCGTGACGTTTCGAGCAACAATGCTCTTTTTCAAACTGCTGTGTAGCTGGTACAGACAGGAAACTGCTTAAATACAAAGTGACCCCGCCCAGGTGAGCAATCAACCAAATTGGAGTCAACCATTTTGAAGAGAAGGGGGGTGTGACTTCCACAAAATATCCATATAGAAAGAAAAAATTATTAATACAGGCAAAAATACATTTTCATCATTCTGTAAAGTATAAATAAACATTCTGTAGAGAATAAATAAACAGGCAGAGTCGTTGTATTATGTAGTAGGGACACAGCAACCTAACTACAATAAAGAGGCGCCTCTGTCTATAAATTCAAGAAACAAATGACCACCAAAGGTGGATATACCGGTATATAAAAGATATACAAAATATACACATACATATACATACCAGTAGTAAAAAATGTGAGGTATACCAATATTACAAATGCATTTACACGTATACTGGTAGTAAGAGAACATCCCACGGCAATGACCATAGTAAATAGAAAGAACAGGATACATATATATATATTTAGACCTACAGTCAATCAGAGAGAACCGTAACGGCAGGAACATTACAGGCAGGGTCTAATATCATATCAAATTTTCTTTGTTTCATTGATTCCTCCTTTATCCAGCACCCATCCCAACTGGGCCTACCTGATGTGCGTGTTTTTCTCACAACCCTTCTTCATTTACCTCAGCTCCAGCCTGCAGTAAGCTACCGCACCTATGGGGAAAATGTTTTATCAGAGTACATTGCCCCACTGTGTAAACAGAATCTTACAAGCTTTGAATCAAACATCCTGCAAGCATTCCTTTTTTTTTTTATTATAGCCATCTCAGAGGCTGTGCACATCCAAATAAACTGCAGACACACCATTGGCATGTCTACCTGCCCACACTGTAATGAAGTGCAACCTTGCAACCTCTATATAAAATGCTCTCTGTGTCCCTTTATTGCCTGGAGGGAGTTGAAAGCATCCCGGTGTTTTGCTTTAAGAAGGAGACTTGTTTTCTGATGAGGGGCTGCGGAGCTGCTGGTAGCTATCCTTAACCCCAGCTGACAGAGACAGGATGGGAAGGGTGGGGTTCAGCTGAGTAAAAACCAGGTCTGCAAGCAATTTTCATCAACTCGTACTGTTTTAACAGAACGTGTGTGTCCTCTCAGTCAAATAAACAATGGGAAAGCAAGAGAGGGGGGTTTCTTTCTTTTGATGCTCTCTATCGTGTAATATGTGGGAATTTCATCACATTTTTCTTTTTGAATGAACACAGATGATTCGCAAACCGAACCAAGCCATAAACTAATCAGTTGAAATATGCCACATATGGCTGCTTGAAACACAACATACACTAAATGGAAAACAGTAAATGCCCCTGTAAGATTGATTCTTATCCAAATTTAGGCCCAATCATGAAATCCTTAAACTCAGTTACTTCCTCTAATTCCAGAGGAATGAAGAAGCCTTTAAAGTAGCGTGATGGAATTCAGCAACATAAGGTCTGGTTTGAGATTACGATATCATTCAAATGAGTACAACGGCCTGCTTGCACTGATAACATATGGTGCTTCAGACAAGCACTGCCATATGGACCAATATGGTCGTCATCCCAGACATAATGACAACACAACCAAATTTAGGGTCATTTCAGAGTGTACTTGCTTCTGAAGGAGAGACGGGCTCTGAATTTGGCTCTCTGTCACATAGTCTAGCCAATCTGTGATGGCTGGCAGCAAAAGCAAAGAAGATTGACTCAGGCTGATCAAAGCGACAGAACAATGAAAAGCGTGAGTCACAGAAGGGAGCACAACCATACAGTCGGGATGCTTGGCATGCGCACTGATCCCAGTGAGGCAAATAAGCAACACAAGCACTCATCAAAATACTTTGCATACACAATCAAGTGCAAAGTAGTGATAGGGATTGATACCAAAATTCAATCAACTCCTGGACCCAAACATGACTAAATAAATACAGCCTTGATTGCCCATCATCTATAAGTTGGAACCAATTGGACTCTGGCAGAGTCAAGTGCACAATTTTCTCTCTCAAGCTATGTAATTTTAGGCTGTTCAAATCACCTTTCCACGAATGAGCAGTTCTTGGTGAGATGGAGAAAATAACACAATTTATAACCTGTCCAGTAATCACTGCTTTGCATATAGAGGAGGGATGGGCTGTATAAGCCTTTGGTTATGATGCTGCGACTTAATGACTGTACACTAGTGCTGGACGGATGAAGAACCTCTGGGTTTTGACATGGTTGTCAGAAACTTTCTTGAGTGTCACATATACAATAAATATATGTGTGCTCATTGCAGTGTGGGCACAGAAGGATGAAGATACACTCATTTACTTTTCTGTATTTCCTCTCGTCTCTCTCGTGTGTGTCTCTCTCTCTCTCTGTCTGTCTGTCTGTCTGTCTGTCTGTCTGTCTGTCTGTCTGTCTCTCTCTCTCTCTCTCTCTCTCTCTCTCTCTCTCTCTCTCTCTCTCTCTCTCTCTCTCTCTCTCTCTCTCTCTCTCTCTCTCTCTCTCCCTTCCCCTTCTCTTCTCTCATTCCATGATGTTGGAAGTGCTTCAGGCTTGAAACTCAATTTCTCAGCCATTGAAAAGACAGCAATTGCACCGAGCTAACTCAATTGTGAAGATAGTGCAGTGAAGCTTCTTGAATAGATTGAGGCCTCAACTTTAATACAGCATCACTCATGTAGCACACACAAACACAACGCTGTTCCATTTCATCCAGAGCACTTAAAAACAGGATGTTTTAGAAGCAAACCATAATCATTATAGTCAAGCTAATAAATGGCACAAATACATCTAACTGACTAAGTTACTGACTTACTGATGTGTACGAGAAAGTATAACTCCGAAGGGTTTTCCATTAAGCCGCACCCTTCATTATTATTATTATTTTCGGAAATGTTATCTAATTCTTTTTTACAGAGATACAACCACTAAGAGAGTTGTGCATAATTACAGACATGGCATGTCATTATGCACTTTACTGACATGATGACATTTGTAATGAATTTATAATTACTATTTTGACATGTATGTCCCAAGGCAATATGTTTCATTTGTTTGCAACTGCCTGCTCACAATAGATCTGGGACCAAATATGCAAAAAAAAAAAAAAGGCTCTCAAACTCAAACGCAATTTAGATTCAGGTGAAGATATTTACACATGTCATTATTAAAATATATATCAGTATTGCTTTTAACAATGTAATTTGTACTCACAGTCTAGATATAGACATGCCACGTGAGTTGAGACTGCATTGTGAAATAGAATAAAAACACTTATGACATAGCTATGGAAAATGTATGCAACCTGTTTAACATGCAGTAACAAGATAATGTAGGCTACTCCACAGGGCTCCATAGTCCAGACTGCCCCTAAAGGGCATTTTGCCCCTCAAATTTGAGACAGTGCAAGTAACTGTTTTTTTGTTTTGTTTGTTAATAAACCAAACCTACCTGGTCCTATTTGAAAAAGTAATTGTTCCCCCCTTGTTAAATCATGAATTAACTCAATTCACTCTCCACACCCAGGCCTGATCACTGCCAGACCAGCTGAATCAAGAAATCACTTCGATAGAACCTGTCTGACAAAGTGAAGTAGGCTGAGAGATCTCAAATAGCAACAAATCATCTAAAGAAATTCAAGAACAGATGAAAAACAAGTCTGGAAAAGACATTTCTAAAGCTTTGGGACTTCAGTGAACCAGGGTGAGAGCCTTTATCCACTAATGGAGAAGGCTTACAGTGGTGAAAACCTTCCCAAGATGGCTGCCCTACCAAAATACTATAAAAACAAAACAAAACATTTAAGTGTGACAAATCTGCAAAAAAGTAAGAAATCAGGAATGGGACATGTATTTAATGGAGGGGGAATACCTGATATTTTCAGCTGTAAACTCATAGAACTTAGAAGGCTGAAAACCACAGGACATTTCTGTTCCGATAGTCAGCGGTGTAAAGCTCAAGCATGTGGGAGCCTCCTCCTTTCATATCTAATGGGTCTCCTATAATAATAATAATAAAAAGTCCAAGGCTAATTGTGGGTCATTTTTGATGTGATTATGTAGGCTACAGCCAAAATAACTACTAGCTACAGACTAGTAGAGGGGTCCAAAGTGATGCATAGTTTTTTTTTGACTAGAAGCCGCCTTTTGCTTCTCAGCGTATGTCAACAGCGCCGCCATCTTGGGATAGGGTAGCCTATCGCGCTATGTTGTTATGCATTAGTAGGCTAGTGCAACCGCGGTCAAACCGTCATTGAAAGATGCCGGATTTCTAAAGTTTGATATAGGCTACATCTAACTATGTCAGTAGCCTACTACAGCATGCATGAGTTAGCCTACATTAAAGATGTTTTCAACGACGAAAAGTAAATTCATTCCCCAATTGATCAGCTGTGTTTACAGTTTCAGGTGTCATAGTTATGACGGTTAGACAGATGAATTCCTCCTAACACATCCTACAGTTTGGCATGTCAGAGTTTTTCAGTAGGAAGCATCCCAGGTGTAAGTGTCGGGTGTCACTGTCTGGACCAAAGTAACAGCTGTAGGCTAATTTTAATGCAGATAGGCCTACTGCAGTAGGAGGAGGGCATGATAGTGGATCATGGTCCAGGACAGTAGATCTGTTTTGGCCCAAGTCCCAAGGGAGTCAAAAAAAAAAAAAAAAAAAAATCCAAATTAGGTCATTGATTGTTTGTTCTACAATGAAATGTAATGTAGGTTTCTTAAATACCATAAAGATAAATCAATACGATGGATAGGCCTGCATACTGACTGTAGCCTATGCCTTAAGATATCAAAATTATTTTTTAAATAACATATAATTATTTACAAATTATAATTTCGATATCTTGTGACTAACATGGGGTGATTGGGTGATGACCATAGGTGATAACGCCCTTACATGTATTAAACCTGTCTTGAAATGATAAAAGACGGCCGCGTTGACGTAGGCTATTCCAAGAGCTGCCGGGAACGCGGCATCTAGTCAGTCTGGCGCCCCACAGTGGTTGAGGGATAGGACTGGAGCCAGTAAGAGCTTCCTAGCTAAGCCATAAAGGTACGGCAGCGGACATCATCGACGTTATAAAAAACAATATCACAATCCTCTATGTTGAAGTTAGGAAAATACAGCACTGTGATGAACCAGTTCATCTGCAAACACGAGACAAGCCGAGCAACAGCAGGGGAAGGAGAGAAGCTAGTGCTAACCGCGCTAGTAGCTAGCAGATCTTGCTAGCATGTAAAGAACTGCTTAATTAATGACAGCTGCGGAACGGAGCAGAGAGCCCTGACTGACTGCTGGGGCTGAACTACTTCAAATGTAAGGCGGATGTTAAGTGACTGACATGAAGAAAATATGTACCTAGGCCTACCTACCTTTGTTAAAATGGAGCAACAGTAACAGCAACTCAAGACAAAAACTGAAACTACAGCAAAAGTAAAATGGCATTGTAATGTGTCCTCGACGACAATGCAGTGAAAATGTTAGAATGTTGGCGTAAGCAGGGAAAATAAGTTACATGGTGAGTAACCACTAAAAGAGCATGTTTGAATTGAATCATTTCTCATGAAAAAACAATCACTTAGCCTAATTCCAGTCAATGTTCCTATTAGAATCATGAATTCCTATCAGCTGATCACTGCTAAACTATAGTTTTCTAGAAGCTGGTAGTTAACATCCTCCTGTAATATTTTCTGGCAGCTTATTCAAGAATACCTGGAGACAAGATGAAAATCAACCTGGATAATTCCATTACATGGTTGTTGACCACTTTGCCTGCCAGAGGGACACGAAAATGTGGGAGTCGTCTTCAGATGCTGTGAGTCAACCAACCCCTCTCTTTTAATGTCTGTGGTGTTTGTCTCTGCTGCTTGCCGCTTTACTTGTGTCTGAATGGCCCGCCGTGGCTCTATTGTTTTTTGTGTGGAGCTTACAGTTTAAATTGTATGGCAGCCTACTGATGTGTGTCTGGATACTAACACTGTCTGCTGCTGTCAGAGACGAGGCCTGTCAGGTTGTTGAATCCATTCAGAATTTCCCTCTTTGCATTTGTTGTGTCTTGTGGTTACAGCCTGGGCGGAAGGTCTGTTGGTTTCTTGATACAATATTTTTCATCCCTGTTTTGTTGTGAAGCCGTGCTCCATGACAACAGATTACCTTTAGATAAAGAACATATCTATGTGGTAGAGCAATTTTACAATACAAAACAATCTGTCCTACATTCGAGAATACAGGTAAGAGGGTGTGAAAGTCAGGCAGTCCATTGATTCTGGTGTGATGCTGTTAAATGCACATTTCTCATTCCACCTGTGTTTTTGTATTGCAGTAGCCTACCATTTGCTGTGTGTATTCTTTGTATTTTATATTTAATTTTATGAGGAAGTGACATGATTTATAGTTTAAAGTTTAACTACAGTTTCCATCTTGTATAGCCTACTTTTTGTACTCCACCACCACCATGCACAATAGTATCAATCTGAATATATGAATAGTAAAATAACACTCTATCTATCTATCTATCTATCTATCTATCTATCTATCTATCTATCTATCTATCTATCTATCTATCTATCTATCTATCTATCTATCTATCTATCTATCAGAACTGAGTTCCTTCTTTTCATTTTCTCCCAAAATAACATTTTGAATAGGAGGGATGTTGGGATACTTTTTTTTTTTTATTTAATCATGAACACCCATAATACAAATGTATAATGAATCATAGGGTCTGTGCCATTTCATACACAGATGTGTTTGTTCTTTATCCTTAGATTAAAAAAACATCTCAGCATTGACTAGTTAGCTTTGGAGTCGAAAGAAACCTTAAGGTTAGATTATTTCTGGTTCAAATAGAATTTATAAGTTGGTCCCTGTGACAGTGAAAAATCAGAAGGGACAGAAAATATAAAATGACAGGCCATAACTTAAACATTGCTTTTTGCTGTTGGAGCTTGTTACACTCTCAAAGCGTGGGCTGAGGAGCACAGGCAACATATCAAACTTAATTACCTTTCAGGTTGCCTCATCAAGTCAGAGCTTCAATGAAGACAGATTGTTCCTGTTCCCCCAGAACCTTAAAAGCCACAAACACCACATGGTTCTTTCTCTAATCTTAGCAGGCTTTTTGAATTATTCCCCTTGTGCTATCACTCGTAACAGGAAAATGTACTTTATTGAATAGCATTTTGTCTATGAGCCCCATACCTCATCTTAATATACAGATGAGAACTCTAAGTCTTATGATAAAGCAGCACCACAAGGTTGCAATTTGGATTACATCTGAGGAATGAAAACATGTTTACCATGTACTTCCGTGGTAATCTTTCAGTTTTATGTTGCAAGTGTCACTAGCTTTCCTATTTTATTGGGTATTACTTTTGTTTTATGAAGCAATTTTCACATCCTGCCCTTGATGATAGTGGCCTCACTCTCTGTTTGCGCCAGCAGAGCAGGCCTACTGATGAACACACAGCACGAAGGGGTGATTATGGAGTGCTAAACTAATGATTGCCGATGAGAAGCTGTTCTCACCACCGAGCGAATTCATTTCTCTGTCACTAGGAGTTAATGGCTCCTTCTTAAGGAGATGAAATCTGGTCACTAGGGAAAGCCATCTTGAAAGACCGCAGGTAGCTTGCTTATTCCATTTGTCTGAAGTCCTATTTCTGTAATACCAGTGCATATAGGCAGAATGTTCTTAAAGCTGCTGAATGCGAGCATATCAGTGCAAGTCTGTAATTCTGATATCAGATCCATCACCAGCACCTGTATGTGAATTTATTGAACATGTCACTTTAAAGTGGTAGACTGGAGGGACTATTAGGCATGTCACCTGTGAATGATCGTAGCAGGCTGTCTTCACACTATACTGGTGCCCTAGATGTTTGCTGCCATGTCTACAGGTTGTGCACAAAGCCAAACAGAAGGGTGGGATGGGATGGGGTGGGGGGGGGGGGGGGGGGGGTGATGTCACGTCACAAGCAGTACACGGGGCAGTCTTTATGAAGCACTCAGTGATGGACCCAGCTCACTGCCCATGCATCAGGAGGTCCTTAACCTCCTGTTTGTAGCTTTTTATTATTAATGCAGCACTGAAGTTTGGACTCATGGTAGAAGCTCTAGGCATCTAAACGGCAACGCTGGAGCACATTTGCAGCATACAGTGCTGGGTAAACATTTATGAATGATTTAGGAGTGCAGGGTGAGGTGGTAAAGCACTGCAGCTGCATCATGGAGCTCCCAGCTGCTCCCCCGACACTTTTCCACCTTCGCAATGAACTCTATATAAACATAGTACCTTACCAAGTTGTGAGAGCCTACTGTAAACCCCTTGCTTTTTCATCCTGTTGGAGCTGAACGAGATGTCTTGTTTTCCTTGAATACCTGTCCTATTTTTTCCCCACTTGATATTATATCATCTGCTAAAAATACATACTGTGAAAATGTTTGACTGTAACTGTGAAGCTCTGCCATAGGCAATGATGACTGAGAGCACACTGATAATTATCGTAATGCTAGTCACTACAGATATTTCACTTTTTCTACATTTAGCTGAATGGCTGCTGCACTTTAGCTGTATGCTCAAGAGGAGCTGTTCCAAAAGAAGCTCTGCTCATATTTTAACCGCTGCAGGGCAAGAGGAAAAGGTCTGTTAACAGGCTGATTGAGAGACAATAGAATTTTGTCTCTCACTCAACTAATTTGATCCGACTGTACAGCATTCAGAGAGGACCTGCCTGGAGGGAAAAAAATCATGAAGGGGTGCTAAAACAGTAGGACCCCATGCTCTAATTTTAAAGTACATTAGCAAGTAGAAAAAAAACACATAAAAGTAGCGAGCAACCTTGAGGTTTAAAAAGTAGGGTTGGCAGCACTTCTAAAATATTTGACTTAATTTCTAATGATTACTTTAGTATCAAGAATGTTTCATTCAGAGTTAAATCTGATTGGTTGAGTACTATTTTGGGCTAACACATCAATAAATTAACACTCATTTGGCTCAAGTGCTGTAGCTGAAGAACTAATCTGCTCACAATTTCAGTAGAATTATTCCGTGCTGTTTGTAAAATGTATAATTAATAACTAATTTTTAAGCCATCAACTTTGCCCTGATACAAATCTAAATGTATAAATATGATCTCCGATGCATGACATTAATATTCCACATCCCGTTTAATAGCCATGCCAGAGGAGACAATAATTCAGTAACTCCCCTTTACACTGTTATCCACACAGGCTTTGTATATTTTAACTGCTTTTTCTCATGAAATTGGTCTCTATTGTTCAGAGTGTTTTGTTTGTTTGTGTTAATCAATAGATTGAATAAATCACCGGCAACTTCTGGTAAACTATTCATGGCAGGAAAAAAAAAGGGCATTTCAGGCTATTTTTGCTCACTTTGATGCATTCAAACTTCAAGGTTGTATTCAAACGCAAGTACAAATGCAGATATTATTGGAGTTATCAGATAAAGATAGTTTAGCTTTGCATTTCACCTCTAATGAGAATTCACAAGTTGAAATGGAAACATGAAACACAAGACTTTAAAAATGCAGATGTAGGATAAAATTGCTTGTGATCATAGGAATTACACGACACTGCCCGGATTATCTGATCAGAAATGTGCAGCTTAATCAAAAATTCCTCTTCATCTGTTCATCTCTCTCTTGGGTGTGATGCCAAGAATTTGCTTTTTACACATACAGTATACTTGTGATGTGCTGTCATCTCGTTCATCTGTCTGACAGCTGGTTGTGTGCACCTCACACAGCCCTTTTTACACTTATACTGATGGTGCCAGACATTAAATCAATAAATTATCAAATCAGGTAGCCTATAGTTTGGTTGAATCCAAGTGTTGCGGTCCTGCTCTGATGCCATGCTGTGATAGGTCTTACTGAAATAATTACAGTTTCTACAATTCTTCATTCGTTAGATGGGAGGGCACTCCATCATCATCACTTTGTCATGTTCAGTCACCACGGTCATCGAGACCACAGATAGGCTGTTTGTCAAATACTGAATCCTTTGATAAATGACTGCGTCCATGAACGGTGCTGGACTTTTTTGCTGTAGGATCCTTTGGAGTAATCCTGCATATCTCCTGATAGTCAGTGAGACGTAGGACAACATTGTCACGGTGCTGGTTGATGAGCTGTGGTCTAAAACGGGTGGTTTGGCACATAACGTGACTTGCAATTAGGATGATTAGAGTTCACACATGTGGTAAAGACTTCATTTATTCCATATGACTCAGCCTGTTTATACTCAGTGCCATGAAACAACAGCTAACATTAATTTAAACAATTTGAAAAGACACATGTGCACATGCAGGTTTGTCATTAAATGTATTTCTCATTGCTCTAGTGATACAACCATCTCTACATTGTGCTCTCCAAGACATGGGTTTAGTGTGCAGAAAAAATAAACTGCGGCGAGCACGGCATATATTTTGCAGTGCATGCAGCTGTAGCTCGACATCAGTCACCATTGTCCCTCTTTCAATGCGCTAGATTTCAACAAAAAAAGGAAAGTATGCAGATATGAGAGAGGAGAATCTGTGAAAATCAGCAAGACATTGTTGAAGTGGACCTCTGATCTGAGCAGAAAGCACTTTCAAAACATGACATTCCTTCTAAAGACTTGAAGTAAAAGATCACAGAATGCCCCGGCAAAATCTGTCCGGAGAGAATTAAATGAAGTAGAGTGTATTTGGGAGAAGTCATTTAAAGAGAACATTGATAACTCTCGTGATATTTCCCCTGAAAGTTTACATACAAGCTGTGTCACAAGTTTAACGGTCAATAATTGTAGTATACGAGGGTAACATTTTGGATTAAAACAGTGTTTCAGTGCAGCATTTCATCGTTTTGTTTGTTTTTATTGCTACCTTCAGAAATACTGCTATTGCTTTGCCACTTATGAAACAGACCTTTCTGCAGTTTGGCACACAGCTCGCTCTAATATTTCCTTTTTATCACAACCCTAGCTTATGACCTCAACCCATTGCGCTTCGGGGGGTCTTTAATGAAACCTCAGTAAGCATTACTCTGTGTCAGTCTGCCTGTGTCCATCTGTGTTAATATACCGGTAGTAGAGCTAATATTTCCATGGCAGAGGGATATTATGCCGTTGTTCTCCAATACAAGAAGGCAGTGTGAAATTGCAATAAACAATAGTCTCTTAATTACAGGGATTTTTCCATTCACGCCAGAGCAGAGCAGTACTGGTAACTAAATAGTAGAGGTTTTCTTTGTGTTTTTTCTTTACTCTTCCTTTCATCTTATCTTGGCAAACTCTTTATTGCTTAGCGGTCATCAACTTGTTTTTGTGAAATCCTCACACAGCGGCTTAAATTGACAAAATGTGTCCAGACATGCTGGCTGAGATATTGTAGTTGAGGTTTCCACTAAGTTTTGGTTAGTGCACTACAGCATGACTTCTTTTCAGTGAGGTCACTTTGAATTGGGTTTCTCTAGTTTTATTTCCTTGATTTATGCGCTTGAGTTTGGGACTGGAATCGGTGGTGGGTATTTTCAGTAGTCTGGTGCTAACGCTCAGGTTGACCTCAGATGATATGCTGTGTCTAACTGTGATTTCAGACTACAGATGGAGCACGGACTAAACCTGCTGCCCTCTGATAGCTGCATTAAGAGATGAAAGCCTAATGTGGATGAGTATATTGCTTACTCTGCCTTGTTGTGAACGTTTACTGTGCACTTAAATATTCCTATATTGGTCAAAAAGGTAACCTATGAACGAGAGGGAGTTTGAGGAGATTTGCTAAGATGTGTCCTTATATTTAAATGATGAATATATCACAGAATCAGGTGGCTCAGGTAGTTGACCTGCTCTAACCTGTTGGGCAGTCACACACACTTTCTCTGTCTCTCCGTGTTGTTAAGACCAAAGTAAATTATGTTATTAAATGTTTAAAGCACAGTAACATCAAACCAAATTTAAGCAGCAGGGATGTCTATAGGCTTGTTTGGATGCTGGGTGTTGACTCATTAAAGTCAAGCCAGGATGGGGGTTTAATCTACATCACTATGTTGGCATGAAGAGTATACACCTACATAGGATGACACATAGTGGTTTGATTCAGTGTGCATTGTTGGATAAAAGTTAAGCTTACAAGTATCAGAGAAGAAGTTAAAATGTATGGTAAAAAACTGAACTGTATTTCATGAGCCATTAGATGTAGAAAAGGCTTCCAAAGTTATAATGGCTTCCTCTGAGTTCATGGTCAAACACATCTGTTGGTAAATGTTTGATCATCTGTTCAGATGCTTACTATACGAAACCCTTTGTACTCATAATCCATAATTCATACCTTGCATACAGTTCTATATGTTCTGAGAGGTCTGTCCACACTCATTAGAGAGAAAAGCACCTCTCTTCTCAAATCACGAGGAGGCAACTGATGCTCAGATCCCAAAACAGAAGAACAAGATATGATACATTATTTAAGAGTATTGATCACTTTTATCAAATCAATGAGACGGCAGCTAAAAAATAGCTGCTCGTATGAAAGTCACGCTCAGCTCAAGGCCCTTTCTGTTTGAAGTGTTTCAGCCTTTCAAGAGAACATAAGCAGATCAAAGAGTAACCAGAGCTGCTAAGATAGAGGGGGAGGTATGTGTGGATGAATGGAGGAATTCCTCCAAAAGGGAATGGCCTCCGTCCATATCACAGTGCCAGAGGGAGAGATGTGTAGAAACTCACTGTGCTTGTGTGTTACCTCTCATCTAGCATTCTGCATCTTATATGTGTGCAAACATCTTTGCGCTCAGTGTCAGTTTGATGGGTTTTCGCGTTGTCACCGAGATTTTAAATTTGAACCAGGAAGTCAAAATTCTGGTCACAAGCCCATTTCTGTGCTTGTACACAGGCTTTGCAGGATTTATTTGCTGAAAGATTCTGGCCACTTCTAGGGGCCAAGTGCTGGAGGGGTCCTCAAAAATTCCAGTAGGATTTGGGGCTAATTAAAAAGGAGGGCCCCGAGCTATATTCTTTCAGGGGGCTCAGAATTTCTAGGTACGCACCTGAAGGCGAGAAATATACTCATTGCAAGTGATTTTTAGGGTAGGCAAGTCCAGAGAAGGGATAACTAGCTGAGCTGCAGCAGAATATCAACAACATGTAAGAGTCTGTGCACATTTAACACACCAAGGAGTTGTAAACACAAACCTGACATGCTTTACATTTCCAAAATGATCTCCTATAAGTACGGGTGGGTGATAAAACGATCTCAATTCGGGATTGCAATAAATTTTTGATCGATTTCGATTATTGGCTATGGTCATATTTCCTCTATCACATGGCAGTAGTAAAAAGCGCGACAGCAGCCTGTCACTCTGCTGTCTGATAACCGCCTCCTGTGTGTGGAGTCAGAGCGACCGGATGATACCACGGCCAGAAAGGAGAAAACTCGGACTGTGAAAACACGTCTCATATGCAATTTTACAAATAAAATACCGAGATTTGTAGCCTATTTGTGTTCATTAATCTCAGCAGAGTGCGAGAGAGGGACACACACACACCTACACGCATACACATAGGCTACACACACACACAGCTGAGGGGCGGAAGCGCTTGTCGACCGGCGCAGAGAAATAGGCGTCTGGTGTGAACAGGAGGGCCGCGGCTCACGCGTGATTTTCGTGGCGCGGCGCTTCGGCGGCCGGTGTGAACCAGGCGTAAGGCTGCTGTAGATGCACTGTGTGTGTGTGTATGTGTGTCGGAGCAGTGAAGTGAAACAATAACCTGCAGGTCGTCACCTGAGTGGACGTGAACTCCGCTCGTAGTTACCGAGTCAGGGCAATAAAATTGAGTGAAAACCTAAATATTCATCAACAACCTGTTCAAATAAATAAACATCTTAGAGCTGATGTATGGTAGAAAAAGAACAGCCACAATGTAAATCAAATCAAACTGCGGATTAGTGAACTGTTCACCCTTAATGAACATAAAAGTGAACCCATCCTCCCAAACTGAACTCTGGTTTCTTCAGGATTCTGTCAGGATGCCCCTTGAACTGGCAGCATAAGCAAAAAATACATATCGTATTGAAATATCGAGAATCGATCAATATGGATTTTTATTTTTTTTTTGCAATATTGCCCAGCCGTATCAGTTTTCCTGGTGGGGCCTCAGGCCTTTTCTTTTATTGTATGTGTATTAGGGCTGCCAAAATTGCTCCAAAATGACATTCAAATATGCGCTCTGAAAAAACACATAGGTTCGAACCATTCGAATATCTATATTTGCACATTATGTCAATAATGGAAATATTATATCAGTGTTTCCCATTAATTAATTAGAACAGAGAAAAAAAAAATCTATACTGGTTTTTTTTCACCAACTCTCATCTCTGTCAGTCAGCCCCTCCACTTGCTCTGTCTCTTGTGTGCAGGCGCGCACACACACGCACAATAACACACACGCACAAACGCTAAATGTGGCAAATCGCACTAATTGTACAGTGATCAAATTACCACTCCGCATTTTTGCTGTCTACTGACCAAAATCCTAAGTATTTCCAAACGGGGCTTTTTAGGTTGCCTGGAGTCCAAACCACTCTCTCTGCTGCTGAGTTGGGCTCTGAACTTTCTGGAGCAGACTCTGCAGACGTCTGCGTGGACTCAAAGCGTACTCAAGGCGGACATCCGACACAGATCCATGCAAAGATACATTTTTATGACCACGTGGACTCCGCGTACCTTCCTCATCTATGGATGACTCCATGACAGAAAGCGTGCAAGGATTGTGGGAAATATAGAAAATTGGCACAAGAAATGTAGGAAATTGGTACACGGTGATACGCTCCACTATGAAACCTCAAACGATCACGGACAATGAGCATGGAGTCCGCTTGGAGTGTTGTGCTCCGCGTACGGTCTGCTCACAGTATGCCCGACTATTTAAGTTATTCATCTTAAACATGTAAGATCACTTGAATGTTCTGTTGATCACCACCATGCCAAATCTCCACATATAAAACCAAATCATTATATACAGTCATCTCCTATTGTGTGATAATGTGAATGCTTCATTTTTTATATAAAATGTGTTGGTCCAAAGTGCTGGTGGATGCTGCTCTGCATTTCATTACCATGGAGCAGCACCATCTAAGCTGATTAATAGTATGCATGTGCACCATTCCATGCTGTCTTTTTTTTACCATTTACAATGAACACATTAATGCAAATAAAGGTGTAAATGTTCTGCTTGCACTGATTTAGACATTTGACAGTGCACCCTTTAATTCCGTTTATTTCTCTATTTTCATTGCAACTGAGACTGAATCTGAGATTCAGTTACAGAAGAGTTATCACACAGTTTTATTTTTCTAATATAATCAAGCACCCATTTTTTATAACAGACAGTAATAATTTATTTCTGCCTCTAATAGCCTATACATCACTGGCAGGGTGTATATTTCATTTTCCTGAAGCATGAAGGCGAATAGAAATCTTAATGATTTGCCCTTGCTAGCATAATTTTAATTATGGATTTTCCTCTACATGATCGATTTGGAGAAAGCCATAGTAATACAAGTTGTACATTCTACTGTATTAAATATTTGATATCCATTAAATTTTTATGATTAATGTTCTGGAAAGAATCAGTTTCTCTAAGCCCCTTGGTTTTATTGCAGACTAAATTAGGGGTTTTACTCCCTTAGCAAGAGATATGGCCATATATTGCACCAAAGCTTTGCCTGTCATGAGAAATGGAGCAATTTGATATTGATTATGAGAGAATTTTAAATTGAGAGAAACGGTCCTCAAAAGGAAGATTTTAAAGATGTTGTATGTTTCATATTCTAGGGAATTAGATTTCACAACCCAGTATTGTTTTGTTCCTCAGAACGGCACAGCTGTGCTTTTGTATTGACGTTTACCTGAGCATCTCAGATCGTGTGTGCTTTACACAAGCTTCCAAGATAAGACTCTACCCTATAGAAACAGAAATCCTGTAGAATCAGTTGCCATTCTTTCCTGAAATGAGTGCTTGCACATAATTGAGATTTGAATCAAGTGTAATTTTTGTGTAAGCAAGGAAATATTGTGTACATTTCCCCATCGCAGTTGCTGACTGTGTCTTAATTCAGAATTAATTCCATTTGAAGACCGATTGCGTCACAGTGATGCAGCTGTTCAGTTGCTTCCTTGAAATTGGTGGATCATTTTGTGGTTAGGGTTATGGTTATCCCAACCTACATTCATGTGTGCAAATGATAAAAATTAATATGGCAGTAAACAATACAGAGAATCAGATGATTACATTGGTTTACAAGTGCTGGGTTTCAGCTCAATTCAAGTAATCGTATATGGTACAACTGTTCAAAAGCCAAGGACTTTAAAATAAAAAGTTATGTAAATAATCTAGAACACCACAACTTCATAGACCACATCCTCCAAACAACCCTGAATTGAGACACTGTGGGTTGAGTCTGATGTGCTTTCAACTGTCATGCTGCAACTCATAGCCATGTATAGCATGTCATTTCTTGTCCTCTTTAGTCCACATTTGTTCCCTTATCACTTTGAAAAAAATGAAAACTTCAGGAATATTTTTGCTCCAACTGTGCATTACTTTGCTGTGCTGTGTTCACTCCACATTAGAGGAGGGTGTGAAGCTAGCATTAGCCATCGCTATGCCATTGTTTAAGATGTGGCGATGCAAGTCTTTGGTCTTTACATTACATGATTCAAACCACAACAGAGAATATTGTGGTGAGTGCTAATTCACATTCATTTTTTTGTTGAATATGTGGGACAATTTGTTCATGTGTGGAACCAGATCAAAACAAACAAACATTTAATATTAAATCAGCTTAGTCCTTTTTTAAAATGATAACTGCCACTAGCTGAAACATTTTTGACCGTGTGGTTTTGTGTTGCCAATGGGAAAATTCAAGATATCTCTTGTTCTTATTTGGTTGCTTTTAATTCTAGTCTAATCTATGTGTCCATTGACACAATATACTGTTTTTGTTTTTCTTAGATCATTGGATACATAACCTTCTCAGTCTCCCATCACTGCTGCTACAACCTTTTTTCATGACACATTTAATTTGATAATTAATCATCAGCTTGCCCAATACAATGTACTATGTTCAACTCACTAAGCCTCTCCATCAATAGCATGTGATGGTCACAAGGGACTATGTTATCCTTTTTTATAGTATTCACTATATATGACATGTTTAAGCATCACCAGAGAGATAATGATGTAATAAAACAAGCGAGAATCACCTCAGCCTGCAAAATCATATTTCATCCCGAGCAGGTACAGTGCTGCATGTAGTCCAATCTTTAACCAAGTATCCTGATTTTGTACCTGATCGAAAAGGACGGCAGCGCCTTCCTATCTCTGAACACCGAGGTGTTGGAGGGCAACACTGTGCATGGGGAGATATGGGAAGAGGCAACAACAGGAGAATAATGAGCCACCAAACCCTTATGGTTGAGTTTTGTAAATCCTAATAATTCTTGGTTCCAGTTCAAAGAAGAAAGGCCCACTCAAAGCCAACTTTCATTTCCTGCTATAGAATGGTGTGAATCTCATCTCGTAAAAGAATTACAGGTTTCACACTTTCCACCGACCACCTCACACACCTTCTCTGTCAGTCAGAATGTAGCTGCAAAAAAAAGCATCTACACATCATGTCCAACAGAAGAGCTGATGTGTTCTAAATTGAAGGCTGGAGAAGAAAGTCTGTTAATAACCTTAAGTGTGGATAAAATCTAATTTGCCACATTGATTTAATAGGCAGTCTCAAATGTCATATTGCATGATTTGCATGTTGAGCCTGACAGTAACGTGTCAGCAGAGAAAGTCAGATGAGATTCCACACAGCTCTATTCATCAAACTACTGTCACAGATGGGTAATGCAATAAAAGAGAATAGCTCTTAAACTCATCTTTGAAGTGTTAACATCTCTGAGCTGAGTAGCTGTTTCACTTATGTAACAACTTCAGCTGCGAGTAGCTTTGGCATGTTGCTTTCATTTTTGGATTTCTGCAACACGTTTGACATGGAGGTATAATTCTGAATGTTCTGACAAACACAAGCAGCAGACCAAAAACACAGTTTCCTCTCCCTTGTTGCGCTCCCTTCATAGTTGATCTTAGATCTCGCTGCAGACAAGACCCAGCAAAAGGTTTGCTCCTCTCAATCACAGCTCTCAGTCTGAGTAAAATAACTAGAACGCTTTGCGTAAAAGCCAGCAGCAGTCCTTTTGTATGTGAAATCAGAGAAAACGTGATCCACTGAAGGCTGTTTCTGCCACAATACCCACAACAGAAAAGAAGCAAGAAGTGTTTCTTGAGGGGAGTAATTGTCACTTCATCTTTAGCCCTTGGCATCTCTGACAAAATATTTATCTCACCGTGGCACAAACAGTGTTGTGGGCTGGGTATAGACATAAATTGCATTTTTATGTTGTTCTGTCGAAAAGGGGTGGGTAGAGACTAAAATGCTATTTCAGAAAATCTTACTCTGCTACATTTACTGCTTACTTGGGATTTCTCTCCAGTTCTCCTTTTTAATATTACTCCCACATGACACCCTCCATGCAACATTCTCCTATCTGCAAGTTCATTATCATCAATAAGTCAAGTATTCTATCTTTCATCATCATATCATGCATTCCAACCGCAGCACCTTTTTTTTTGCAATGTAAACCAATTTATTTCTCCCGTCTATTGCAGATAGTATTAAACAATGCCCTAAGAGTAGAGGCTGTCTGAATGGGAATGATTTATTACAAAGAGAGAAGTCTGTGCGTCGGTTTGCAGAGCTCTGCAGTGTAAAATAACCTAATTTATATTCTATATTGCTCAGGCTGCCTCACTTAATATTCCTGTCACCACTCTTATTCCATGCCGTCTGTTGGCTTAGCCTGCAATAAAGCCACAGCCTTTGAAAAGTGTACAAACAATCTTAAACACATTTCATCAGATTAGTGCAATGCAATGGGAACACCTTTAATACAAAACAGCGGGGTCAAGTGAGCCACAGAGCTCGCGGTGTGACGATAGATTTGCATCATCGTGCTGCAGGCACCGGGATCATTAAAAAGTAAGACATGTGACAGAACGCTAGCTGCCATTGTGCTGCCTGCGTGTACATCAGAGGGTCTCAGCGCTAGTAAACAAGGTGATCACAATCACAAAGCAGTCAGATCATTAATTAACTACAGCATATTGGATCTGAAGTAGTTAACACTATATATTGCAATTACAATGTGCTTGTCTGGTGTAAGAGCATGTTTCCTGTACAGCTTCCTTCATATTGAATTGAATTCTTAATTGTGTTTTGTGGATGGTCTTGTCAGTCTAGCATGACAGTAAATCAAATACCTTTTGGGTTGTTTCTCAAACACAACAATCAATGTTTTGTTTGCAAAACAAAGACTTAACTTCTGGGAAAATGTAATTGGTATTTATCACATTTTTTACTATTATTTATGATAAAACCATTAACAGATTGATAATAGCAAAAACACTCTGCATATTAACTCCAAGTGAAAAAAACAAACAAAAAAACTAGCTGTTGCCTTAGAAGAAAATCTAGTGCCACCTTTCACTATGACTGAGTATACTTAGGAAATTGTGAGCAATCTATTTTCTGGTTGTTTCCCTTCCAAAAACAATAGTATTTTTTGCCTCCCTAAACTCCCACACAAACAATTCCGAGCCCATTGGACACTATTCTCTGAAACAGAGCATGCTGCACAACAATCTTCTTTCCCCTGCGTGTTCAGTCAAAGCGTCATGCCATGTTAAATTATTAGTGATGCTTAAACAGCAAATACATGCCATCCCAACATGCATTTCACTTGATCTTTCATCAGGATAATTAAATAGTTTTGTTGTGTTGTCTGGTTTTCAGCATGCCTCTTCTCTTCACACCATACACAATAATCCAGTGTTTTTCCTCCCTTGTCATCACTCTTCTTCTTTAATTAGCTAAGTCAAATTGGGCTAATTGCTCTTTATGAACTACAAGGCCGTCATTGAGTGCCCTCCCCCCACCCCTCCTACAACATCATCTCTCTCTTCCACACAAATGGACAATTATGACCAGAGCTAAATGGCTTTAGAATTGATTTACTATGGCTAAGAAGATGGGAAGTGGCATTACAACAAAAACACACAATCTTGACAAACATAGGTGTTGTGGGCAAAAATAATGAACACTAAATTATACTTGCTACAACACCGATAAAATCAACAAGCAGAGTAAAGGCAATGTGCAAGTGCTTTCTAGATACTAAAAAGACTGCTCCTAGGATCAAGGTCTTAGCTAAACAGAACTGACAGCTACATATTAAGTCATGCTCACCATTTTAAAAAACAATGCAAAACCTACCATGAGTGGTCAGCTCTTTTCATTTTAGTAATTAACTTAGAGAACAGGAGGCTGCACTGCATGTGGAACCCTTTTAGCCTCTTTCAGTTAAGACCTTGGGCACAGAATGTGAAAGTAGTTTGGAACTAAGAGTATTCATTAACTGTAAACTAAATGTTTTTTTTGTTTTTGTTTTACCTTGATAGGCCACAGCCATGTGATTTTCAGGATATCATTTCCAATTAGGTTTTATGGAGGCTCTACACTACTATTGAGCTTAATGGTGCAGTGGAACACATATTGCATCAAATCAAATGCCTTTTATTTAGAAATGCATATGATGGGTAACTTTGTTGTTAGTTAAAGCAGAAGTAAGCGATCCGGTCGTTTTGGCTAACTTTTTGTCAGCTGATGGAGTTAGCAGCCCCCGCCCTCGTCATGGATCTATTGGTCCTCGTCCCTACGTCACCACATTCACGCGCATCCCTTGGCTGCACACACAGCCCTTCATGCCGTTCTCTCTCCTCATTGGATAAAGGTTGTAGGATACAAGGAAGTATAGAAGAAGTTTTCTCCTCGGCTTACAGCAGAGCAGAGTGACTGACAGACCCGTGTTTCGGACCAAACACTCTATGTAAGTGATTGCCGTCGGAAGATATAACTAAGACTTATATTAACACAAATATTCCGCTTACTTCTGCTTTAATCATGTTTTATGAAATACAGTTTTGAGTGATAATGCTGTCACATGTTGTCAAATGTAAAGGCCCTACACACCCTCACATGAGTTTTTACTGTTTATACTTGAGTAGACCTCATCTTAGAAATGTGTGGATGTGTAGAGACAGGGGTTGACTGACATGTATCTGACCTCCCTGTGAGTTTTGCTGCACTTTTTAAAGGTTGACCTGGTGTTAACATGCAATCTGTAGTCTCTGGATAAGACAGATGTGTAAATGCCAGCAGAATCCATTGTCAGTAGAAAGCGTTTGGATTGGCTAGACCACATGGTCAAATTGTGATTGGATCTCAGCCAGGTGGAAATGATACTCACATACCATAACCACATACTCCAGAAAAGAACCCACCAGCAAACTGGTAGGTCACCTGGCCCTGCCTCTTCCTGCCAGTGACACCCAGGCGTGGTGTTGCTTTCCTTGACCTGGGACAAGCCATCTTTGTTGACACGTGTTCCAACCCTGCCTCACCAATTTCCATATTGACATCAGTGGTTCTATTTTACACTTAGCACAAAGCACAGTGTCAGACTGATGCATTGCCCTTTTCCCATCCAATGCACATGTTGTCTTAATCACAAATTCACTATTCAATCTGAGCACCCATGGGCGTTTTGGTCTTAAAATGAGACACATTTGTTTGGCACATTACCACTGACCAACACAAATCGTTTTTTTTAAATAATGGCGCAGCATTTCATTGTTATATTGAGGGAGCATGAAGATATGCCTACATAGGTGGGCACACAATGCACATATAGTCTTTTATGCACAAGTATCACAGTGCCACAGTGTTTCCTACTCATTATCAAGACTTTTTTTCCAAGCACAGTTTTTTGATTAACCTAAAATGTATTTAAATGTCTCATAATACAACAACACATGTTGAACATTCTGATTTGTTTCATCGCTGCTCTGTGTTGGTGGACCACTAGATCATTGTTATATGTTGCATACTATCTTTGTTATACCCTGCTAAGAGATAGTGGTGTGAGAAGAAGCCTTTAGAAATCCACCAGCAGTAAAATGAGTTCTATTAACAGCCTTTTATTTGTTAAAAAAATAATAAAAAAGAAATGTATTTGTCAAAAATGGAAGGCTGATTGCTAAGATATTGCAGCATTAGCCTGGTGACTGATGTTCATTAACTAAAGCTTTGTTAAATTACAAGCATCAACCAACAGGAGCACAAACTGAATGCTGCTCTCAAACAAAGAGGTTCCTGTAAATGAAAATAGCACTGATTTTAAATGACGTGAAATATTTTCTGAAAGACAAGAGAATCCTCTGTTGACCTGCTTGCCAGGTGATGTTTCCTACGTTTTGAGAGGCAGCTGTGCCATCAGCAGTACAATGCCACAACTTTGGGCAGCACAAGAGACTTTTATTCATCCACACACTTTACACAAGCCCCTCAAGAAGGAGAAAAAAAGAAGTATGCAGCCATTTAAAAAACAGGTCGATCCTCAGTCCCTGCCCTCTTCAGAATGTGTTCAAGATGGTCAAACCAAGCGCATGATTTTTGTTCAGGCCTTTTGGTAGGGACCTCTTATGTGAGGAAACAAAGGTGCGATACAGTAACCAGTTTGCTCCTTTTCTCCCCACCCCACCCTTTCCACAACACTCCTCAGAGTGGTCTCACAGTTAGCATCATAATAAAGCCTTTTTAATTGACATAAATAAGGATATGAAGAGAAAACCAAGTGCCCAAGGGGAAGGTTTTGTGTTTGCCTGGACCTGATGCGGTGAATGTGTTCTGTTAATCAGATGTGAACACATGGCTGATGAGTAGGGGCCCTCTGCTAATTGGCAGTGTTTGTCTGCTGGTGGTTGTGTTCCTTCAAGGACCTAGCAGCATCCCATTGGTATTCAGGGTACTGCTTTGTGCTCCCAGAAGTGACGCCACACCATTAGAGAGAGGGACCCAGGACCCTTCCATTTATTAACAAGGGGGACTTTCTCTCAGCACTGAGCAAGACTCGACCCCTCCACCCCATGCCAAACATCCCAGGAGCACACCTTTCTCAGAACAGATAGCTCAGGAAGTATTTTGTGCTGAATTTTGCTAACAGACACAATTGGTTGAGCTGTAGCAAAAAATGTAATTGACATCATTTTGTAACACTACAGCAAAAGGTTTTCATCATTGTAAATGATTTAATCTGTCTTTTATCTATAATTGGAAACTCCGGGTTCCACTGATCCTTTGAATGCTTTGAATCCATGATTAAACCTTTATGAAAAAGTAGACAAATCATCTGATTTCAGTTAATTATTGATATTAGTTGCTTTATCTTATTAGTTTAATTTGAGTGAGATGTTGTTTCCTTTAAGAAAAAAATCAAAACAGACTCAAAAGTCTCTCTGATATGGTGCTACATAAAATACTCAATAAGAATTTCAAATCTGATAGATTCAGAGATACACTGTATTAATTGCCTGAGCTGTGGGGAGCTGAGGGTGTCAAAATATAGATGGAAATGGCTAATATCTCCATCTCAGGTCCATTGAGAAGAGTATTAAAGTTATTTCTCCAGAAAATTAAACTCTCTAACATACATGTGGAAGAATTAAGGGAAAAAAAATATGGAATACATGAGTGGAGAGGTATGATTAACGCAGAGGCTTGGAAATTAAAATGATATGCTTATAGCCTTCACAGTTGCTGGAACACTCTTGAGATTATGTGATCTCTTCCACCATTCTCAGATACCAAATAAACGAATATCCAGTGAAATAATAGTCCATCTTGTTGTCCCCCAGAGATAATAAAAAATGCCTGCCAAATAGCAACAGAGCTCTTTCAGAGTTACGTCTCACAACTGAAAATATGAAGGAAAAGACTGGAGAAAAAAGTTTTTTAAAAGGTTATTCGATTAATGATAATCTGTAATGCAAAACAACTTGTGTACTGTCACTGTGTCACTGTTTGTTCACTGGTGTGTTATTGAATCCTCAGTTTTAGTGTTTGTGTCTTGCTGCTATTTAAACAGCTTTGGCTGCTTTGGAAGCTTTGAAAGCAATTTCCTGTCCATGTTCACAAATTAAGCTTGGACGACCCAACAACATGCTAATTGTATGTGAGAAATCTAGTTTGCAGTCAGTTACTCTTGTATCATTCTGTACTGTCACAGACTTTTGCATTACTGTTAAAGGGGAATTGCCGTTTTTTTTTTACAATCTGGACCTTATTTCTAGCATAAAATGCGATCATTTACTCACCCAGATAACTTTGGTGTCATTACGAGTCGTTCCGACGAAATTACATCCAGCCGAGAGCCACGTATATCCATATAATGCAAGTCTATAGGGCACCGGAATGCAGCCTCTAAATAACACATTATCTGCCGCGAAACTCGGTTCATTTCACCAATATTTTGTAATGATACACTAGTGCTATACCCCTCTGAGTCCAGGGTTAACTGTTGTCAACATCCGGGGTCTGTAGGTTGACCTACTAACCTCTGACCTGGATGATGTCATCTCTGAGCGCCGCCGTCCATGCGTCTATGGTGCATATGGTTTATGTGAGTGGTTTGTTTACTATCATCACTTCCACCCCTCCCACACACCGTGCTGATTCGCTAGGCTAGGGCACCGCCAATCAGAGTATCCAGCAGCTCTAAAGCTGCGTTCACACCGGACCTTTTGTTTTTAGAACGAGCAACGAGTTTACATGTTAAGTCAATGCAAACGAGTGATTGAGTGTTTAATCGCCCAGGCGAAAAAATGCTGGGGCTCGGAGCGACAGCGACGGAGCGTCAGAGCGTTTTTTCGCTCGAGTCGCTCCTGTCGCTCGAGATGAGAAATCCCAACTCTCCGGCCGTCAGTCGCTCGTCGCTCAGCGCTGATTGGCTGCCGTAATCCCGGTGGTGCCGGTGTAAACAGAGACACATGGCAGTGGGCATGACGTCATCGAAGCGAAAATGCGAGTCTGTGGCTCTGTGCCAAATTGACGAGCATATGCAGCTGAGCGACGGAGCGTTTTTTTCGGAGCGATACGAGCGACGGCGACAAAAATAAAAGGTCCGGTGTGAACGCACCTTAATCCGCCAACGGCCGGCGCTCCCCGACTGTGCATGCCGAATCTGGCCCGATGGCTTCCGCGCATTCCCGATGGAGCTGAATACACCGAACAGACGCGTACCCAACCTCGTCCGACGGTTGGGCCGGCACGTTCCAGCCTTTAGTTGTTTTAAGAATAATTTATGAAAGAGTAAATTACATGCAGGAGCACAAGGGCGAGATGTGCAGGAGATGCATTACTTCCTACTTCATCTGCTAGCATATGCTGCCAATTAGGCTTGTTGCTTCATTAAACCATGCTGACTCTGTGTGTTTGTTGTTGCAGGTTCTCTCAGCTTTAACATACCATGCACCCTATGAGATCCGTAGAAGTGTGATGGTTGGCAAAACCAGCCCAGTTTAATATTTGATATTCAAATTCAAGAAAGGACAACGTTCTCTAACCTTGGCCCTCCTTTAGTTAAGATCCTACACCCATGAGATTGAGTTTTACTTTTATTACTGATTATCAATTTTTGACCTCAACATTGTTATTAATATAGTTGAAATTGAATTTTAGTTTTCAACCATTAGAAAACCTCTATTCCCACTAGTGGTGATTTTATCTCCTAAATATCAGGTGCTTTGTCCAGAGAAAACTAGATTTGCCAAACATTCCATGTTTTTCCAGTATCTTCTTCTAAAGCTGCTTTGTCACCATTAAAGACTAAATGGCCTCCTATTTCAGACATCTTGCTAAAATGAGAACAGAAAAAAAAGAAATAACACGTATCATCCCAGAGGTCATACAGCAACACAGCACCCGCTCTGCTCAGCTTTTCACCTCTGCACCACCGGCTCATCAGTCTGTCATGTTGTATGGGAGCTGTCAACAGTGACACCTCCGACTAGTTGGATGTCAAGGATGGATGGTGCTGCCTCTTCATTTAACCTAGAGTTTTACTCTACAGCCACGTTGGCTTTATGGAATAACACTAGTTGCTGTACTATAGAGGGAGGCATGTTCGATCAGTCCAACAGAAGCTGTGGGTTGGATTAGCTCTGGACTTGTGACTGTGTTTCCCCCCAAAAATTGTTTCTCTGAACAACATGAATCATTGCATACGATGAGGTCTTGAAGTTCTTGATGTTTGACTACAAAGCTTACTGTAACCTATGTTAGCAATGGAATGAGAACCATGTGAACCCAGTTGCATGGTTGTTATTGCAATGTGAGTAAAATAAACTACAATGTGAGGGGTGGTGCAGCAATTACACAGTGAGGATTTAATGAATACACCAGGACAATGAGTTTGAAGAGTGCAGGTGGAGGTTTTATTGAGATGAGGGTGAGTTTTCACCAGCGCTGGTGTAGAGACTGACATTAACCCTTTCGGACATCATTGTCAGAGAGGCAGTCACTGCATTAAAAACATCATACATCAATGGATGAAGTGCGATCTGCTTTGTTTTATTATATATCTCTTGGGAAGAATCGATATAAAAACCTGGGGCTGCATCCATGGCGTAATTGAACACTTTGAAAAGGACTCTGGTATTGTGGGTAATTGCTTCAATACTGTTTGCAAAGTAGCTTTTGATTAAAGTTTTCCAATACTATAACTGGACACTGAACTTCAAAGGCCTCAAGTCTTTTGACTATAAAGGATTTCAACCTAGGTCTTGTTTTTCTGGTATTTGCTGTAATTCTTCCTAAAATTAAATCATTTTACTTCTTCGCTTCTCTACTTCTTTGCTGATTTTGGCAAGGAACACAATTAAGCACAACATCAACAGGTTGTTAAAAAGTGTCGTTTTCCTTTTAAAGGCATAAACCTTCTCATTAAACTAAAGCAAGTAGAGAGTTGGTTCATGCGTCTATGATGCAAAATCATCAAGCTTTAGGAACAAATGTTGTGGCTGTTTATTTCGCCAGCATCTGGGGAAAGTTCATGCTTTAAAGATGTAAAAGAAAAATAAGTCTTACACATTAGTATTTTTGAAGATGTAGGCTATTTAGCAAACTAAAATGTCTCTGGGATTGTGATGGTATCCATTTCTCATAATGACATGTAAAAAGTATGCATTTATGGCTGTATGTTGTGCTTATACACACACACATAAAGAAAGAGATAAATCAAGTGTGTGCTTTTTAACAAGTCATGTTTTCCTTCAAATAAAAGGCAGAGCTATAGCAAATGGGAAAGCTTGATGAGCTTCACATGTCCCTGGTCTCACAGAAAGTCAGTATATTGATGCCTAGCTGTGATTACATTTTAAATGTCACTCTCTACACACAGGCGGACACTGTTATGCAAACTCATCAAACTTGATAGTACTGGTATTGCTGTTGATTAACTTGGCTTATTGTTTGTTATGCACTGTGATTTTTGTTTATTGTTTGTTATGCGCTGTGATTTAGAGAGAGAGAGAGAGAGAACCCTGTCGTCTCGCTCTCTTTTTTCGATCCTCACTCGTCTGCACCTCGATTACAGTCGACAGAGTGGTTTTCAACACAGCTGTCATTTAACATACCCTAACCCTAATCCTGAAAGAGTAACAACAGTCTCAGAACAGATCAGTGGTCACTACTGTTGGTGAGTTTTTAAAATTAGCGGGTTTGATTCTCGTGTCGGACTCATCCGGTGACAACGCTCTGGCCAATCACTGGAAGGCAGTCGGTTGACATCACGTTTTAGTATAGATAGATAGATAGACTTTATTATTAGACTCAAGGTTCAAGACACAAACAGCACACATACAATCTTAATCGGAAATCAGTTTTTGAGAGAACAAAATTGAGATTTTATTATTGGGCAAAATCGAACAGCCCTAGTTTGCATACATGCTGCTAAAGGAAGACCATAATGTGGTCTGAGTGATCCTGGTCTCTAATGTGTCCTGAATGTGTCTTGGGGTGTCTTTAAAGTCTAGTTTTCCACCAGATACACAAAAGGTTTTCCCTCAATTTAAAGGGCCGGTTCATCTCATGAGCATGTCCTCGGCTTCAGTCTGGCCCATTTATTTTCAGTTACTCATTTGGTGTGATTCCGTCTGTCATCCTCCAGTATTGGCAGACACCCTGAAGATTTACTGTCTGTGTGCCAGAATTGGCCCAGATGTAAAAGTAGAATCTGACAATCATGGTGAATATGGGCCAGTTTTGGGCTGTGAAACCAGGCGTATACTGGACCAGAAGAAAACAAGCATGTGGCCTAAATATGGGCCCAATTTATTCTGCTGTCTGAGGCTACTAGTGAGCATTATAAAATGACAAAGTATTATTGCTAAAGATGGTGCTTTGATAAGCAAGTAACAAGTCATCATAACAGGTTCGAGGGGAACAGAATGGGCTTTATGCACAGCTCTACCACTTCCTGAAATAAGCCAGCTCCTTTATTTCCTGTCTTACATTATTGGACCAATTGATTAATCCAGGTGTGTCTGACCTCACAACAATGGTCAGACACACCTGGATTGGATCAGTTGGTCCAATAATGTAAGACAAGAAATAAAGGAGCTGGCTTATTTCAGGAAGTAGAGGAGCTGTGCATAAAGCCCAATGGGAATAGACTAATGCAGTGATTTTCAACCGCTGTGTGTGAGAGTTCGTCAGGTGTGCCGTGGAAAATTATCAAACTTAACTTAATTGATCCAAACTAGGGATACACATTTTTGAATTTTTTTCTGACCGATAACCGACCGTTAACAGGTGAGATTCAACACTCCATTGAGTGTCTGTGACAAGGCTTGTGCCAACCGGCCGGTCCTCTATTGGCGATTAAGAGGATGATCGATGATGTGTTTTTTTTTTCTTGCCGACTAAAACACACGCTGCTCCCGCTGTGCTGCGGCACATCCACGCCAGGACAGCAGAGTGCTCCTCTAGCTCGTCTGTGCAGCTGCAGGTGAGTGACGGGGGAGCCGGCTGGAGAGCGCCTCCTTTTTTATTTTAGGGGCACCATCAGGGTGAAAGTTTTGTCTGACTTTCTATCACAGGGAGTGCACGGCATAAGTGTAAGTCCTCTCATGTAATGCTTTGCTGTGAAGTATGGCTGAAGGCCATGAAGAGTGGAAGTGAGCACATGTTGACAAGCCCCCATGAGTTGATTGACAAAGAATCACAAGAAGAAGAATCAGGCAAAGTTCTTGTTATTGGTTAACAGTTTGTCGTGAGCATAAATCCAAACAAATATTACTTAGCTCCTTTTGGCATTGTTGAGCATCTGTGTCTGCAGTAGTGACTGTCTGGCAGAGTTGGCAGAAACCTGCACAATGACCTTGCCATAGCAATGTCCATTACTGAGTCAGAATGAACTAACTACACTGTAAGAGACAAAATTTGTATTTTATTTACTATATTTGGCTGCACTGTGTCATTTTGTAACATTTTTGGTTAGTGGTGTGCCGCAGGATTTTTTTAATGAACAAAATGTGCCATGGCTCAAAAAAGGTTGAAAAACACTGGACTGATGCTGTGTGTGTGTGTGTGTGTGTGTCACGATTTCGATTTGTTATTGAAATCGATCGAAATTACGTCATGGTCTCCAGCATCGAAGTCAAAGAGAGGATCGACGATCACCCCCCCCCCCCCAAAAAAAAAAAAAAAGCTACCGATACAACTGCCTGTTTTCCCCATTGCGCACCACACGTCTTTTCAGTCACTCCTCCCCTTTACTTTTTCTTTGAAGACAACACTCATTCTCTCTCTCTCTTTTTAAAAAAAAAATATATATATTTTACCGGCGGTGTCAGCTGATGTGCACGTCTGCAGCAACCCAAACACATGCACATGTTGACTGGCTCTATTCCAGCCACGTGATTGGTTCGGCGCAGCGGAACTCTCAATATCATTGGCTATTTGTATTGTCTGCCAAAACATGGATGAATGAAACCTATCGACTCGACCACGTCTCATATTTCTGTCTAGGAAAAGTTATTTCACAATTTATAGCGTTTTATCACCCAGCCCTGGTGGGCTATTGTCCCCCTCCTACCTGGGAAACAGGAGGGAGACACAGCTCTAACTACACAACACCGACAAGCACTGAGAGCTGCATGTTGCAGTGACGTTATAAGATTAGAAAAAAAAAACAACCTGCAAATAATAAGCCGACGAAAAGGTGCAACTTGCCACTTAACTTTTTGTCGATGTATTATTTGCGGGGGCTTTCTGGGGATCTGTGACGGTGGAGGATCAGGGACTGATTCACTGTGGACTAGAGGTCGACCGATTAATCGTTTTGGCCGATCAATCGGCGCCGATAGGACGTTTTACAAACTATCGGAATCAGCGGAACTTGGCTCCGATAGTGGCCGATGGCTGCAGTTTTTTCCACCATAAACTGCTTCTTCCCTGCCGCTCTCTGTCTCTCTGATCACTGAGGGGCGGGGCTGCTCTTCACACACACACAGAGCATGGGAGAGAGAGAGACGGGGCGTGTGCAGCGGCAGCAGAGAAGTGACCCAGGTGAGGGTAGGTGCGGTCCGACCGCACTAAGAGAGGCGGCAGGTGGAGGGGCTGACTGGAACGAAACTCTCTTGTTATTTAATGAGAAACACTGTAGTATTTTCTCTTAATCATATATGTACAGGGTTCCTGCATAGATGATTTGGTGGCGGCTGCCACGCTAAATATCTCACCGCCACCAGCTCACGAGTCAGTGTTTTTTTTTTTTTTTCTCCCCCTCTGACTTTTTGTGCGAATCACAATGGTTATTAACATGAAGATGCTAATAGTAGTAATGACTGATACATCTACCAAGTTTTTAGCCTGTAACCTTGAACTCTGATCTTTTAAAGATCGAAAACTTCAACTTTTGAATCATACTTAACTCATTGAGTGCCAACCACGTAATTTCTCGTTTTTCGTTCCCATGCGTTGAGTGCCAAAAACGAGATTTTTTGTTTTTTGCTTTTTTTTTAAATTATGAAAATAGACACTTTAATACACATTGGGCCAGATTTACTAAAGGTTTGCGTGTATTAAAACGTGTGCAAACGTGATTGCACGCGCAAACACATGTGGAACCTGATCTACTAACCGGAAGCACCGAGGATTGCGTCCCTCACACGGGCAGAATAGCACGTGCGATCCATTTAGCGTGTTTGCCTTGATGAATATGTAAATATGGGCGTTTCAGCCAGAACGTGCAAAATACTGGGAGGAGTAGATGTGCTTTTATTTTGAAAGGACAGCTAGAGAAAGACGGGAAGGAGGAAGAGAGAGCGCGGCTTCAGCTTCAGAGTTGGGGCAGGCGCACAATAATGGCTCTTTACACTACAAAGTTGGGCTCTATGGGCTCTACTCGACTTGGTTTAGGTCCTTTTCCATAACAGCCGAGTTCCTCCTCAGCGGGGACGGTGTCGTCATATCACGGCCGCTAGGTGCGTCTCGCTCTCTTTTTTCTCTCCTCCCTTCAGCTCCAAACTCACTCGTCCAACTCGATCACGATCATTACAGCGTGGTTTTTCTTTTTACAGTCTATGGGTTTTCCACACAGTAGGCTAATTGTAGTGAAACAGTCACCTGTTAATGTACGGCGTAACCACACCACGAGCTAACGTGTCCTGTTTAGTTACAGTCTCCTCTCCTGCAGCGTCACGTCCCCACTACAGCTGTTCAGTGTAAACAAACTCACGTGTGGAGTTCGGCTGTTCGTCACTCACAGGGTCCAGGGATGATTCAGTGTCCCACATCCTTTAGTTTTACACTAGCTAAGCTCTATATGTTATTATACCTCTGTGCTGTAAGAAAAAGAAAGAAAATCGAGAATCGAATCGAATCGTGACCCTAAAATCGAAAATCAAATCGAATCGAGGATTTGGAGAATCGTGTGTGTGTGTATAAGGTTCTTTGTACTTTCATGGTTTGCATGATACAAATGTAGACTATCCTCTGATATCTTGATAATGCAATTTTTTACTCTTATAATTGGTATTGGAATCAGCCCCAAAAATCCAGTATCAGGCAGGATTTACTCTGGATAAACCAGGGTCATACAGACAAAAAGTCGTAAAGGAACAAAGGAGATCTTATATTTAAAACATTATTATACATAATGCACATAGATCATACATTTTTAAACCTTTGCTCCCAATACATGGCTATAGAGGCTGTGTAGTGATGTGCTCCCCTTATAAAACTACTAGGTGATGCCATTAAATTTCACACTTCTCACACATTGTGTTGGCATAATAAGCAAAGATACACAAAGGGAAGAAAGAGAAAGAGATGAAGGAAAGACAATAAACAAATTGATCTCTCTGGAGTGCTACTGGGAGCGTTCTCCTTGTTGTCTTTGGTTTGCACTGCCATTTCCATCATGGCTGGGTTCAGAGAAGATTTTGACTCTGGCTGGAAAAGGGAAAATGAGATAGAGAACTCACACATCCTCAGGGTAGATGTTGATTTAAAAGAAGAAACAAAAGAATAGTACCCTTTGATGTGAAAAATAAAACCAACCGCTTCGCAGCTTTGATGGGAGAATGTCAGGAAACAGCAGTCTAATTGGTGTTTGTAATCTCCAAGGAAGTGAGGACAAAGGGAAAGATGAGCCTTCGTGGCCTGTGTTCTCTGATTGGACAGATGATGGGGTTAAAGTACCTATGAGCTTGATACCAAACATTTAGCATCACATTTTCACTGCCACACACCCACAGGCAAGGTTGAGGACGTGAGGGGATTACTGGGGTCAAATAAGACATCTGAGGTAGTGACTCAAGCACTAGAGTCTAATAACACAACTAATCACAATGGTTATTAACATGAAGATGCTAATAGTAGTAATGACTGATACATCTACCAAGTTTTTTAGCCTCTAACCTTGAACTCTGATCTTTTAAAGATCTAAAACTGAAAATCTTTAAACTTCAACTTTTGAATCATACTTAATTGGTTTTGGACTTGCCACTCTTGCCACTGTAGATGCCCCAGGCAGGCTGTTGTGGAATATGGTGGCGCTGGAAGATAGTGGTGTCCTCCTATCTTCATTTTAAGGTCTTCTCAAGTATTTTATGTTCAATTTCTGCCTTTCTTCTTGTGTGTTTTGAAACACTGTTGACTATTCACAACAGTCCTTTCAGTGTCTTGTGATCATGTATCAATAGTCAAGCTATTTCTAGTGTTCTCTTCTGTTCAATCTGAAAGAAATTTTGCATCAAACTCTTACTTTATCACAACACATCTTTTATGATCACACTCTGTTTTTTTTATTTTACTACACAGACTTTTAATATTAAACATACAAGTCATCCATGCAGCCGTTGATGCTGAAATGATTTCCAGGATTATAAACAGCAGGATAAACCAACAGCATCCCTTGGTGCCCAATGAGAGCAAACAGGATGAGCTTGCAGAACAGGCTCTCAGTAAGGAGAAAAAGAGGCTTTGCAGATTTTTCTTAGTCTGCAACAACAGAGATATCCATAGTAATTAAGTGAGTCCAATAAAAACATTGATAGTACAGTAATGAAATAAGCCATGTTACAATTGAGGCCTCAGAGTCTTGGAGAAAGCTATTGTAATTGAGGAGCAGTTGTGTTATTCCAAGCTCCATTAAAATTTCATCACCCTTGCACATTTCCATGAATGGCATTATTCAAATTATGCTAAATCATATCAGCTTGCCTTCTTGGCAATGCAACTTTGCCCATTACAATGACCGAGGCAAGATTCCCAAAGTCTAGAAAGGGGTCTGCATGTGATTTAACAGCATGCTTCGTTTTCTAAACAGATGCTGAAAAGCTGCTGTGTTGGCCTCTGGCCTCTGAATATCTAAAAGTCTGAGGAATAAGAGTACTGAAACCAGGTCATTTGGGAAAAAAAACCCTTTGCTTTATTTAAACAAATACTGCATTTGAAATAAAGATGAAAAGCGTCAACTGAATTGGCTTGGGAGGCAGCTTGGTCTCTATTATGTTCTCCATGAATATTCTATCGAAATATTTATTACAGCCATCATATTATACAGCTGTAGTGTTGGGTTGTCAAAATCTGACATGGTTATAGTGATACATTCATTACAAGTGACTGAATAACAAAGCTAGTCGGCTTAGTTTGTGAAAAATAAATGTATACAAAGAATGTGCTTCCCATTTCTTATATCACACATGGCCCAATATTTAAACCAAAAACTGCAGCATATTGTTCACACTAAATGTAGTTGGGTCCGCACTCAACTCATGCCAAAAAAAGTCCCACACAGCTTGACACTGATTTGTTATTGCATGTAACTCAGTTTGCAGTGAAATATTCATCAGGTGGAGGGAGCGCTACTCTCCCTGCCCATAATAAGTCATCTGCTAACAGAGTGAGTGTTGCCTGTCTTAACCCAGGCCATGGGAACATCATTATGATTATAGCAGTGATTTCATGATACCTGGCTGTTAATAATACATGATAAATAGCTGGATGAATGGAACAAAGCAGTGTGTAATATTAGGTGACCCTGTGTTATTAGCACTGAGAGGAACCATTAGTGAGTTGCCTTAACCTGCCTTAATGAGGTCTCCCTTCTCTGGGAGAAAAAGGGACGACTGGTGCATACAATAAAGGAGGAGCAGGGGTTTGCATCGGTGTGTGTGGTCACCATGTTTTCAGCCGCTCACTGGTGTTTCTGCTTCATCTTTTTAACCTCATTACTTATTCTCAGTAATGTACCGTATATATAAGAAATATGGCTTACATCATTCTGGAATTACAATTGAGCAGAAAAACAAATGTATCACACCAACTGAATGGTTTGTTTGTTGACAGGTATCCTGTTTTTCATGCCCTGCACCACTGAACTGTTGTACACATTTACTGCAGAGCACAAGGGCATGTCAGGATGTGCGCTCAAGATTTACCTTGCACTAAAAGTTAAAGAGCACAGCTGCCACTGTTGACTGATTTAATGAGTTTCTCCTATTTACATTACAGCAAACACTGTTGTTTAAATTGAATAGCAGTGATTCTATTAGAAATCCATTTGCATGTTTAGACTGCAGTTTGTGCTTGTGAAATAGAAAAGGAATTAAGTAGAGAAAATGAAGTGCAATACAAAACAGCTTATATTACTTAGTCATATAATTTATATACATAATAAATGGATATTAAGGACGTGCATGGAGAAAAAGCAATATCAACAGTTTTTTTTTTACATCATGAGTGTCACAATAGCTGCATTGCTAGTTTTTCCTATGCTTCTAAATATCTTCGACAAGCTAAGATGTCTCATCAATGCCTGCTTTTCACAGTGAACACTCTTGTGCATGGTTTGATACATCGACAGCAGCCCGTTTCTTACATGTAGATTCATAACGTATAGAGGTGAAGGGTAGGCCTTCTATACATCTGAGAATCAATACAGTGTGATTCACATGCATTTCATTTATGGTACACATTTAATGTACAAAGAAAACAATTTCAAGAAGTAACAAAACGGATTGCCAAGTCTCTATGTCTTTATATGACAACAATCAAAGTGACTACTTACTGTAAGCAGACTAAGTCAAAGCAGTTTACCACTTACTGTTCTCCATCAATATTTATTCATTTTAGTCTTCTAACTGCCTTGCTGGAGGTTTGGGATTCAATACAACAGTCAGTCAATACTGGTGCACTACAGTCACCTATTAACTCTGTGAAGTGTTAAATAAACGGTGCTGTAAGCAGGTTAATAATTAATGATCATAGGTCGCCCGAATTCAGCCAGCTTGGTTTAAAAGTAGCACATCTGTTTAAACACAGAGCTTCATTCGGATCCGATGTTCCCTGATCCTCCAAATGCTGTTGTTTCTGTCGGCAGGACACTGATCACAGCTCAGGTTATGTCTGGCACAGTGCAACAAAATATTCTTCTTACTGCGCCACTCAACAGTGCAGCTCTATCAGCGCATCACCATTTGCTCAAGTCTAAGACAATAATTCATGTACCTGTCAATCACACATTAAAGGCAAAATCACTGGGAGCCTGGATACAGCAGTCGTCAATATGTAGAAAGTTAGATGTGACCGAGGACAAGCTGTGGAACAAAGACAACAAAGCTGCAGGTGAAGAAATATTAGAGAAACCTTGATTATGGATTAATGATTATTCCCAAGATGATGCTAAGACCGCCAACAATAGCTAGTGGTATTTTTGCTAACTCAAATTCAATGTTTTATTTTCCTGTAGCTTTAAAATAGGATTCAGGGGAGCTTAACAAAGCAGTTCATGCAGGCTACATGACGTAATGATTTAAATACATGGAGCCATAAAGCTAATTATGCGAGTCAAATTAATTACAAGTAGTGTAGCTGCTTGTTAAAGCTCTCTTTAAGTGAAGGGAGGGGGTGTGGGAGGGACTTTTAGCATACAAAGAAGTGGGTTTAAGGATGAACCCAACACTTTCAGCCAGAGGCTAAGTACTCGACTCGTCACTAGATATGACAGATGACTGGCAGGGTGCAGGTAGATGGATTTGTGTGGATGAGGATTTGTGTGTGTGTGTGAACACATACAGTATGATTAGAAACACAATACAAGTGTGAGCAATTGTGTGAGTGAATGTGATAACCACAACAGCTACAACCGTGGTGTTTGCAGTGCGTCATGCTACACACCTGCTGGTTGTCATAGACTATTTGCTGCTAGTTTTCCATTTCCTGCAATCATTCACAATGTCTGCACTTGCACCTTTTCATTTATTTTTATTTTAAAAGACAGACTTTGCCTTGTGAAATTAACTGCTGTCTCCCATTAGAAAAAAAACTATGTGAATACGGAGACATGGATGTGACAAGTTTGCAGTGTGACCTGTAGAAGTATTATTATTTTTATTGTTGGAGGTATTATTTTCTGTACAGACTTCCATTTGTTCTCGTGGGTGTCAGGTGATTGACAGTAAGAACAGCATAAAATAATGTGCCCACTGAGATGAAAACAGACGACTCAGCCACAAAGAAAAGACAACAAAACAGACATTTAACCAAACACAAAAACACGCACTTAAATTAAGGCATCATATTTACCCTGGTGAATTATCAAGGCATGTTTGCAAGCCAGTGGAAGTTTGTTTCCATACCAAACAAAAATGAATGGCATCAAAAAAGGAATAAATACCAGAAACTGTGCCTGGATTAATTTGAAGGCCAGAGGAGTCTCTACACTCTACATTATCTTACAAAGACACAGTACTTTTCTAATTCTCCCAGTACATCTCAACAGTAATAACCGCTCTGTGGACCCTAAGATGGACGTGGTTTCTTTAGGGATCATCAAAATCAGAGAAGAAGAATAGACGGGAACATTACTTGTCAGTCATGTGACAGAGCCTCATTATACCCACACATCACCAAGTCAGACATTCTCTCAAGTGTTTATTACACAGGGCTTCAGGGGAAGATCGATCTAAAATGACAGCTGTTGGGTCCGTTCCTGTGGAGAGTGAAGTTGACATGAACACAGAGCACGCTCCAACGACTGGTCTATACCTTAACTTATTGTGTTCAGCTGTCCACGGTGTGATTCTATAATTGACTTTGTTATCTGGTGACATTATGGCTTGTGCCGGTCTTCTTTTTTTTTTACAAGAAAAGAGAGGAAGATTAAGGAGAAGGGCAGTTTTTAGACACGTGGACATTCAGAGCTTTAGAAAGGAAGAGATCTAAAACGCCTGCATGATGTATAGTGATGTATTTCTGACTTTGACTGTGTGCAGGCCTGACAGAGATGAAAAGAAAAGATGTATAGATCTAAGAGAATGCTAAAAGGTAGAGAAACAGAAAGACAGTCACATAATAAGACTGACTCTTTCAGCTAATGAAGCTGTGTGATAGGCAGCCTTTAATGACAGGAAATAAGCTATACAGTTTCAGAATAATAATTACTAGTGAAAAACAAACATCCCAGTTCGATAAGCTTTAAAAAAAAAAAAAAAAAAAAATCAGTGGATAATAGAACGAACACAGCACATTCTTAACATAACGATTCTCATCCCTCCTCTTTATTCACACTACTATATTTCAAAAGTCTTTGAGCATGCTGTAGCTCCCAGTTGGATAAAGAAATGAACAACTGCACAAAGCAACACTTCCTAGTATGTTCTACTGTTGTGGGTCTGTGGGGAACCTAGAGCATAGCACAGCTGTTAAGTACTTTTAGCAGAGCTATTGTTCAGTGAAACAAAACAGCCCATTCAGCTTGGCTGGTTTCCAGAGTACTCCTATAGCGGCCAAATGTTTACCATTGTTTTGACACTGCATAGGATAGGTCAGCATGGGGTATGCCTATACATAGAGGTGTCGAGTGTGTGTGCTGGTGTGTTAGAGAGAGAGAGAGAGACAGACAGCGAGACAGAGAGAGAGAGAGTGGCTGTAAAGTGCATTAATGCTTCTACGTTGTAACAGGCTATTTACCGTACTCTGTCGACATACATGCTTATTTTTTTCTCTGTGTAATTCCTCTCAGTGGAAGAAGGAGCTCATATAATCATGCAGTAAAATGAGGTCTTTGGAAGCTCTCAAGTGTTTTAGTATTGTAAGTGCAACAAAAACATGTTTTTTTAATAAGTTTCTGTCACTACAAAGTAATCGTTGTGCTGTCTCTAATGACTGGTATTTCCTCTGCCCTTGAAGCTTCTTTGGCCTAACAGTATAGGACAGAAATGAAAGGTGTTATATTATCTGTTTTGACTGCAGTCCGATAGCTGCTGCTTCACTAATTGTGCTTCCCCCTCTCTCCTTACCCATTTAATCTCTTCATTCTGGCAGTGTGCACAGCCAGGACAGTTCTGCTTTATTCTAATTGCATACTTTCGATTAAAAAAGCTTGTTTTCCTTGATTACTTTGATGTTGAAATGGGAGCAGGGGAGCAATTCGCATTCATTCGGCAGTATGTTTTTCCCCTCCGCTCTTTTGTGCTAACAGCAGAATTCCTATTTATATATTGGCAGTGGAACTAAATTACTGCAAACATCTCTGTGGGCCAGCCAGGCATAACAGATTGGCAGGGTCCTGTATTATGTCAGTGCCCCCTACTGGCAGCCTGCGGAAGTACACCGTTGTTTATTCCAGGCACGTATGGCATCAGGGGCTGGTAGAAACACAGTGGAATGGGCTCTTAGATTCTTTGCTTGGATGCTGGAATATTTTCTAAATGAATCCCTCATGACTGGGATTCCTCTGCCGGTGTACCTCTATGTGCACATACCAAGAATGAGTCCAATTTACCTTCACATCGAAGGCAGTTACCTTTCACAGTTTTCTAGGAGAACTTACCAAGTCCAGCAGGTTTCATCGCCAAGATCGTGAAGATTACATCCATTTGCAAGCATCAAGTGCGTTTTTTTGCAAAGCCAAAGTGCTTTTATAGTATTTCTGCGACTGAGCAAAGATCATACAGATAGGGCGAGACATGAATCAAAGCAGAGGGTCTGACATCTTTAAAGAGATGAGTATTTAAAAGAAAGTAAGTCCCCTGAGGGATATATTCCAGGGCTTGAATAAAGATAGGAAGGGGGATTTCTTATCTGTATTTTGATGCTAAATGCTAGATGCTACATGTGACAGTGTTTACCTTAGCACAGCAGAGCTCGGGGCTCAACTGTCCATCCAGCAGAAAGCCTGATCAGCTGTGTATCATGCCCTTCATAGATGTTAACTCACCAGAGAACAGGGGCAGGTTTGCAACTAAAAGCGTGGGTTGACTTTCCCGCTGGGATGCGTGCGTCTCTCTCCCTAGAGTCCCACCACACACTACTGCCACAACACTAGCAAACATCAAGGGGCTTTCGCTCTTTTCATAGTTTATTCTCTGTCTGTTTCACCTCTTGCAACAGTGGAAGACGCCAGTTGCACATGGGGTGCGCAAAGTGCAACATACGCTGTGTTGTTGGGCTATTAGCACTCAAACTCTAGGTCAATTAGGAGTGCTCAACTGCTGAGAGCTCAGCTGGAGCAAAAGCTTGGAGATTAAAGTAAAGGGTTAGTTGGAGCTTTTGCTACATATATCCCCAAAGACAAACAGATACTGACGAAGACAAAGATGGCAAAGGAGAAAGCTCTGCAAGCAAGAAGCTGTATGGGAGACATAGATAGAATCGGCGTAACAGGTTAAAATAAAATACGGCTCTCGTATCGACTCTGAATTGTATTGTATGTATAACTGGAAGCAATGTCATTTTAAGCCTTGACACTAATGAATACATAGAGATGCCATAAAAGCCTTTTAAAGTAAAAGTACAAGATAATTTAAAGCTTTACTGCGGAAAGCAAATGTCAGCTACTGAAATGTCATGAGAAGTTCATGATAGCCTGAGAACTGAATCATGTTTTCAAGTGCTGCCCTCCCTTCACACTCATAATATGAAAAATACAATAAAAAAACAACATTTTTATAAGCTGCTTGTTCACTTAAAACTTCACTGAGAATTTCACTTTTTATTTTTGAATATATGACAGGATTATTTTAAATGGGTTTAGAGCACTTGAGATTATTATTGCATTTCTTTCTCTTGGCAAAAAAAGGCAGCTCAATTTAATTTAGTAGGTCTGATGATGAGCACCTTCCTTCTCCCGTCATGTCAAAGCCGGTGCCAGCTGCACCTTGGGATGAGGTTGTTTGTCTTCATTAGCATCCAGTGTTTCTTCAGTGTTTTCATTAGCAAGGTCCCCTCCTGTATTTGTCAACCGCAGTGAAAGGCCAGAGACACAACAGAATTTGGGTCACGCTTTAATCGTTTTCATGCTATCTCTTCCACTCTCTGAGGTGTTTGTCTTCCATTAGCCGGAGAGAGACTTTCCCACAATGGGGGTTTTCTTGAGCAGCTGGTACGGCCCCAACCCCTTCCAGTGTGCAGAACGAAGGGGAATGAAGCTGCAGGTTTTGTTACCAAGCATTCCTCGGTTCCCACCTGTGTACGGCTGCAGCCTGATGGCTTTTCTTGAAAACTGGCAGCAATGAGATCCAGATGAGGTGAGGTAGTCTGCTCAGCCTATACAGAAAGTCAGGTGTCACACACAATCACACACAATCACACACGGACACACTCGCTGCCAGTAGACACACATGTACTGCGCATGCATATGGAGCTTTTAACAAAAGCAGCATGCAGTAATAACAATAAAGATGCATATACAGTATATGTATATAACTTTGAAGGCCATCATAGTGAATAACATTAAAACACTCTGACCAGTAGAAATACCATGTTTATGTAACCCGGGTGCATGAAAGCAGCCTTTCTTCGCCTTTTCTCTCTTTACTTCTGGTATCGCGGTGTTACCTGTATTCCTGCTGGGGTTCTGGGATTTTTGAGCGTTGCCGCGCCTGCACTGAATGGGCCAGATGATGATGATGATGATGATGATGATGGTGATGGCAATGGCGAGCTACCAGAAGGCCTCGACTGAAGACTGATCACAGATCCCCTCCAGTTCATTCCACTCCTGCCAGGCAGGGTAGGAGGCTCGTTGCAGCCGGACAACAAACTCATTGCACCACACACTCCCTTACACACTATTCCCCCTCTGCTTCCCCTACCACACATGCACTTCCCCCTCATAACCTGGTAACGAGGACTTGTATGGACTTGGGTTGGGACGCTGGGGTGACATTGGAAAATTAGAGTCTTGAACTGAATTGTGAAAACTGAACTGTAAGAAAACCTGGTATCAACCCATGGTGCCAGGGTACTTTGTGGGTTAGTCTTTAAATTAATTTATTTTCTCTTTTTTGCAAACTAAGTAATTGAGTTATTTATTTTTATTTATTCATATTTTCTTTAAGTTAACTTATATCAACTTTGTGTTTGTGCATTATTTGTGTTTCCTAATATTACATTCAAACTAGTCTGCCTCTGTGTGTCTGTTTCAATCCTCCATCTCCTCCCTGAGCTGAGTCTAAAATCTTCTGTCCCAACTTAATTTAATTTATTGGTTTATTTGACAGGGACAGTGCAACACTGATCAACAGAATTTAAAAGAAACTGCAAGTGAGCCAGATTTAGCCACTAAAGCTAATTTTCATCCGTTGTCCCTGGCCAGATGTTACAGGCAACCTAAGAACCAAAAAAGGATAACAATTAAAAAGGGTAACAATTAGTCTAATCATTTATCTACTACAGTCACTACACTATGTTACATTTACATCTCATGTGGCTTGCTTACATTGGGACTATCGTTTCTCTTGCTGTAAACATGTCACATATAATAGGACTTAATACTTGCTTCCAAGAAGAGGTCAGGGAGTTTAAGGGAACCAAGTGAGATAAGCACACACTCAGAAAGCCATGAACAGTGGTGAATGTATTGCCTGTAAAGTGTATGAAGTTCTATAATATTTAAACCCTTTACACACAGTCCTCTTACCCTGCCTAAGTGCTCATGTACCGTTGTCAATCTCGTCAGTGCGCTCAACACAACATTGCTGATGCATAATCATCACATGTGGTGACCTCTAATTAAACTATGAAGAGTAACTTTGCAGAAGGAACCGTCTCCCTCACCTCGTTTGCGTGTGTTGCCGGCTACGCAGAGAGAATTAAGGTACCGTCAGCAGTTTAATGAGCCTCTCACCTACTGTTTCCGGAGCTTTTCTGTAGAACCGCATCTCTGTTCCCCCGCTCTGAACAAAAATGACTGTAGATACTGCTCTCAGTGTGTAAGTTGCAGTGATTAGCAGCTGTGATTTAAGCTCTTTCTTAATTAACCTTGTTCTTTAATTCCCTCCCCCACTAATTTCCAGGAGAGACAATGGAGACGCTGCACCAACTGCTCATGGGACTGAGCCTATTCTGACGACAGGGTGATAGAGATATGGTGTATCTCACTGTGTGCACATTAACTAAGTCAATATGAGATAGATGGAGAAGATAATCTTAAATCATTAATCTCAGGGAATGTGAGTGCATTTTAGGTTTCTTCATAGCTCTGTATATACCCTGCTACTGGATTTTCTGCACATCTTCTCTCCTGTAGGGCAGTTACCACTGATACAAGCTATGTTTACATGTACACACTACTGCAGCTACAGTACATACAGAGACTGTTAGCCAGAACGCACCCATGGTGTCTAATAGATATCCCGATAAGGCTGAGTTTGTTTAAAGTCTGGCTCACCACCCTGTTTTCTAGACCAAGTCAATTGGGGCCATTGATTTTTACTGAAGCGGTATAGTAATGGCTGCTCGCTTAATATACACCAACTGGCAGCCCCTTGCTCCAAAAAAACATTTATCTCTGCGATGGCAGTTGGTTGAACAGAAAGAAAAATGGAGGGGGAGTGGCCACTTAAATACCAAGTCCATGTAGTGGCTGTTGGCTCATGAGAGAAGCTCTGTGCTCAACGATTCAGGGCTGAATAGCTGGAGGCAGAGCATCAGAATCAGGTCAGTCTGTTTACTGATCAGCCCCGAGCCTCCAGAGAGCTACTGGGCTAATGGTGCTGTGCAGCGGAGTGGGGGAGTAGGTACCCATCGCCCTGGGCCAAACTCAACAGCATAATTCCTAAATGCAATGACCATAAGTCATAAAAGTTGCTATCCGTAGGTAAAACTGGCAATGCTGTAAAGTAATAATGATGTGTATTACATAGTAAGAGTGGTGCTCACAGCTTCATTGTGTCAGTGCTTCAGGGTACTACCCATCCATCCATCCATCCATCCATCCATCCATCCATCCATCCATCCATCCATCCATCCATCCATCCATCCATCCATCTTCTTTACCCATTCTTTCTCCACTTGCAAACAAATTACAAGTACATTATTAAAAAGTTATTTGCTGTGGCTGCACAGCTTGTTTCACATGACAGACTCTAAATATAGACAAACTACAGTGGAAAAAGGTTGTAATAATTAAAGCATCCTTGTCCTGCAGGCTCTTTTGTGAAACATTGCACATACCAAAGCTCTGCTAAGTAACTTTTTTGTTATATTGTTCTTAAATATTTACTTCCTGTACATGAGATAAAGCTGTGTAAACCTACTTATATATAAGCATATAAGCTCAGCCTCTCTGCACTTCAAATAACAGGTAAATCTGTGGATACCAACAAATTTTTATATTATGGTGTGTCCCTCTTTCATCTATGGCAAACTGATTTAAAGCTATAGTGCGTAACTTCTGTCGCCCCCTACAGGATTTCTGCGTTATTACAACGATACGGCCGGCACCTATGGCCCGGTGTAACCCTCCCCTCCTCTCCCCACCGCTACCCCTGTAGCTGCATGATACCGGTAATGCACATCACACACAGTAGCCTAACAGTAACACTCGCAACACACCACATGCTGCTGGTCACGGACCACAGTTCACGGACTATAACACTCGCGACTCGCCGCACACTGCTCGTCACAGCACACAGACTCCCCGCAGTAAGTTACACACAGCAACACGGGCTACACACCTTGTAACTTACTGCTAACGATGTGGCTAACACCAGGCTGCTAACAGGTGTTGCTTCTAGCAGCACTCTCCTCCCTCCTCCCTTCTCGTTGTCAGGTAAAACCGAGTAAAACACGTCGTTTCGGTCGTTTCCTGTCCGCCAACGCGGGAAAGTCGCTCCAAGACAGTAAATACAAAAAGAGCAAATACTGAAAAATACCGCGAGGCGTTTGAGGAGCCGAACGGATTAATCAGCGTTGTATCATCTCCTCTTGTAGTGGCTTGGGTGAAACGGATATTTACAGACACGTAGAAGTTACGCACTATAGCTTTAACATGAACCACACTCTTATCTGTAAATAGCGTTGCTTCTAGTCAAAACTGTATTCTCAATAGTCAGAATGGTAATTAGAGATATCTGCTACCACGTTCCTACTAGTAGTTGTAATTCAACATATCTAAACTTGAAACATTTGTTATACTGGTTATGCACTGCAGCCAGTCACTCATAATTCAGTTCTTTCTAGTCAAATTGAACATTTCAGATATGCACAATGACATTCTTCCCAATACAAATTACATCACTTTTGCCATTCACATGTACTAGTCTTTCAGTTTCAAATAGCTCCAAGTACATACATACGGATATGGAAATCTTACATCTACAGTCTTAATAATGTAATAGCAATGTAATAACACTGAACAAGCTTTCAGTGAGATAATTTGTATAGCAGGAGAATAACAGTCCTTCAACAGAAGAAGAAATTTGATTTGAACATTTACCATCTCTGAAAAAGCAGGCAGCAGAGGAGTCCAACGTTTTGTAGGATACATCACTTCAGGTGAGCCTTTTAGATGACATTCATAACAAATACATACTTTTTTGCATGTCTGTTCAAAGAGTAACCTATCAATTAATACCACGTACTGACTAAAGCAGTGTACATAACTGAAAGATGGACTTTGTAGAGGTCTAAGAAAATCCAAGAAGCATGCATGTTGCCTTTTTTATAAGCCTGTTTCTACAGAAGTTGTTTGCTCATAACTATTGTAAGTAAATAACAGTACCTTGATATTCCCAAAGCAACGCAACTGGAGAATCAAAGAGTTAATTTCCTTTTGCTTTTTTGTATGGAAGAAGAACCAGACCAAATATTGATGTTATCAGGAAACATACTGTATTTCTGGTGAAGCAATGTCATACAATTTTAGAAGAAAAATGTCTCAAAGTACTCAGATGTTCCTAATCATTTCTATACAGGCAGTCAAAGATGATGGATGTACTTGGGTGCTGTGAGAAGTTAGCTGTCTGCAGACGATGGTGAACTGGAACAACATGTGAGGTAACTTCAGGGCCAATATCCTAATTCTGGGAATGAGGTAATTGGTGTTTGTCATCTTTTGTATCTGTTTCAGATACTGTGACTGACTGTTACATGGTCCACAACGTGTGAGATGTTGTTGAAGATAAATCCCACTGCCACTGCAAGGAGATAGAGCCTCTATGGACTCGAGCCTGATGTGACTGTGTTGGTAAAAACCTGCTTATGTCTGTATTCATGCATCTAGTTCCAAGACTTGCAACAATGAGCATTTTTTATTGACCTTGCAGTTTCCTCTGAGATTGTGAACAGACATTTTATAAGGAATAACTCCTTTTTTTACATTCATCCAGGTAGGCATGATCATTTCTTTCCGTCCACCAGTCAGTCACACATTAGCTCTGGATAGGGTACCCACCCAGCACATTCCATTCAGAGTACTTTATTATACTGTATATTATTCACCCTTATGGACTTGGCTAAGAGAGGCCTATTAGGGACTTGTGATATTAATCATCCTGCTGGGTGCATAGTATTCGCAATTCTTGAAGGGGTTAGACAGAGTAGCATTTCTTCAGTTTCACAATGAACAGTAAAAAATAAAGTGTTGTGTTTATCATTATACATTTTGCTGGGTGAACTGGCTTTTCACACAGTAGAGGAAGAAGATAATGGGGCTTAGGGCATTCCAGTAGCTGATGTGGTCTGTTGACAGGGATAAAGACATTACAGATCCACCTACAGTCAGTGGCGGACTGGCACCAAAAAGAGGCCCTGGCATTTTTGACAGAGAGGGCACACATTACACAAACATATATCAGTGATCATAATGATGATGAGAAAAGAAAATGCATTGTTCACCAAAACTGCACACTGATAGAAGGATTCAATCCCACTGGAACAAACTTCTTGTTTACAGAGAGAGCTGCTCTACCAGGTGAGCTACACTTTACTCATGATGTCAATGTTATTGTGTCTTCAGTGTTTCAGAGTTGGCCGGCTGTAAACCAGCTGACCCCAACCAACTTTGTTTTTTGTTTTTCAGCACAATGTCTTCACGCGGCTGCCTCGGTCCCTGCCTACAGTATAAGAACTGGTAAAACAACAAAGCGAAAGTGCTTTGTAATCAAATGAATGTATCTCCCTTACTTCCACATTAGGTACTGTAATATGTAGAGCCTGATTTTTGAAGCCTGTGCTATACTCGTGTCCTTGCCAACTCAAACTTGATCAAATTTGGATTCATTAGGGGATAACATTGGGCAAGTTAAATTATTTCAGTTTGCCAGTGTCCATAAAGGAGACATATTTCCCCCTTTTGCACAAATTCAAATAGTTCCCAGGTGTCTTAAAGACATGTCTGTGATATGCTTAGGTCAAAATACCCCAAGGATCAAACATCACAGCTCTTTTTTCATCTGTTCAAAACAGCCCTGTTCAGAGTGGCTGGTTTCAGTGCCTGTCCCTTTAAATGTAAATGAACCACTGCTTGCCCCACCCCACCCCTTCTAGTGGTACCAGGTAGGGGTGGTATTATGCAAATTCAAAAACTAGTTACATCATTGTCAAACAACTGAGGGAACAGCTCGTAAAACCACATGGATTTCAACCTAGGGAGCCTGCAAATTACGGATTGTTTGTCAATTCTCACATTTTGGGGGCAAATTGGCGAGCCAAACACCCAAATATATGTTAAAGAGCCTTCAAAAAGTGAGATTTCCATAATAAGTTCCCTTTAAGTCTTAAAGTTTAAGATCCATGAATCTGAATGTTAGGTCTTAAAATGTCCAAATCCAATTTTGAGAGATGCTGGATTGGATTATGAAGTAAATCTTACTTTTGAGTTTGCATCAGAGTTAATTTCATTTTTAAATACTGTATGTTTTGGGAAAACTCTCTTCTAATTAGTTTTGACAAAACTGCAAAACTAAATCAGCAGAACCAATAACTACAAGTGCAGATTATGCAGCCAAAATTAGTTGAGTAGACCCAGCTGTCTCCTGCTCATCTCCACATCGAGAGATTACCAGTGGTGAAACTGTTCCAGGTAACATTGATTTCATCTAAAGATCAGACTCAAGAACAGTGTTAACTTCAATGAATTATGTTAAAAGGACAAATTAGAAGCCTGCTGTGCAAGAAAACACACCGCCATAATATGTTTTCACCCAGTATTGCTCTGTATTCACACTGGGAGCATTATCAACCACATTCTTGTTTTAGCCACCACTGTGACATTTTGTAACTCAAGGGTCTGAGTATAATATTACACTGACCATAGTTAAATAGCTTTAAAATTAAAATTGTCATAATTGTAATGTGAAAGCAGGAATCTCATATCTTAACACACTTGCTGTTTCATGTCCAGAGTCTGTGGCCAAAATTATAAATTTTCCTTTAGGCCCCATTCAGGGATTAATTCATACTGTAACAACCCTACCTGGTAAAACAGTTAACGTCAACTGATAGGATACAAGTATAAATGGGTGTGTCTCTGCTCTGCAAAAAGGTGCTGATTATTCCTATTAGAATCGTGTTGTGTTTCAGGCACAGTTACAGCAGTGTCATCTGCCAATGTTATTTCATGCTCGGTTGGGTGTGAATCAATTTCATCCCGGGGAACAATTACAGAAGATTGCAGATTTTTTTTCCATCCTTCCAATCATAACATTTGAATCAAATCATTGTGCGCTGCTCAACATACAGTGCCAGGATCAAAACACTCAAAAAAAAAAAAAAAAATCAGCTGCTCAGTGCCGTGATCATATGATGTCTTTGACAGGCCAACTTCAAGAGAAAAGCAGCTGTTTGCAAAACCACTACGTTGGTTTCAGTCTCCGTCAATTTAAAACCCCAGCGAAATATTCCTCCCACCTCTTTCTCTTCTTTTCTCGGGGTCAGTAAATACCACACATGACCTTGGTGAACTCTGACTCACGGCGTTTACATTGTCGGGGCAGGGTTGTCAAACAATACGCGGGATGGATGGCAGATAAAGCCTCACACATTCTCCCATTACTCACATAAAGAATGTAGACCCTCGGCGATGGACAAGAGAGAGAGAGCCTGGACCGCAGGAGCCAAGTTGGGCCAACGTTGACAGTTATTTCTGGCCTTGTACTTGGAATGAGGCAGGCTGGAGGAGGGCAAGGCAAAGGGAAGTGAAGGCTGTGCGAGGATCCGTGCTTCAACAGTTAAAGAGGTTGATCTGTTTGAGGTTGTGCAGCTTTCACTAACTTGGATGTGTCATTCAAACCTGGATACCTCCTAACTGGAGCAGAGGGTCCATCCATGGATCACTAAACAACACAGACAAGCCTTCTCCAATTAGACCTGGCTGCAATGTATCCACTCTTCTTCAGTCTTCCACTGGCTTTTAGTTAGACATGGATGTGTCTAGCGGCACCAAAACTGTGGAACTCCCTACCCCCTGAATTATATTTTATTGATGACTTGGCACTTTTTAAAGCACGTCTTAAAACTCATTTGTTTAAACTGGCTTTTAATATTGATTAACTTTTACCTTTTGATATGTATTTTATTGTTGTGTTTTCTTGTTTTGTTTTTTTCCATGCCATTTGTCACCTGAAATGTTATTTCTTTTCTGTAAAGCACTTTGATCATCTGTCCGATGTTGTAAGGTGCTATATAAATAAACTTTATTATTATTATTATTATTATAATGGGTTAAGATTATGGTGAATATAATTAAACTGGCAACAGGGTCAAATTAAATGGTGCCCTTACATTGAGTTAAATGGTTGGTTGGTAAAACTTTATATTTTAGGTGTATTAAATATTGCCTCATAATCACATTCAGTCAGACAGTGTAAAGTTTTACAGTTGAGAGATAAAACGTCTGCGGTGAAATGTTTTCTGAAATCGAGTGAGGAGCCAATAATTGTCACAGCCCCTGCCAGACAGATTATCTGTTTTAGCATCATGTCTTTCCTTTTGTCACAGAGAAACACCTGGGAGAGGGTGTGCACACAGCATACACAGATTTCCTTCTTTCATGCCTTGTGAACTACTCATCCCTTTCCTGTCCATATCACACAGATACCCAGAGTGCTTTCAACAAGGCTGCAATCATCAAGCCCTGATTTTTCACTCAGGTCTCTACAATATCAAATTGACAAAAGAAGCAGCAGCTATTTCTGAAAGAGGCACAAGAGCATAAAAAGCACACAAATAGTAGAAGAACAAGAATCGATAGAGATTCTCTTTTTGCAACATTGGGGATGTGCAATGTGGTGTATTGTACGGTACATCAACCTTCCACCCACACTTTACAGATCTAAACAGACGCTATGCTTGTTGTTCGGCGTGTTGCCACAGCAATATTTCTATTTATCCTGTGAGACAGCTATACAAATAGATGAAGTGCAACAGCATGACATTTTCTGTACTTCAATTACTTTGCGGGGCTGGGCCACGTGGGTTAAAAGCCAACAAACCATAACTTTCCCTGACATTTTCTCCCCCCACAGTGACCGTTGATGGATTCTCCCTGACAAAGCATTCATTATCGCGGAGAACAGAGAGTGCACTAAAATCTCTTCTTTTTTCTTCTCCCCTCCATCCTCTGCCTCCCTGTCCAAATCAAGATGAACTCAGCTTGCAGAAGCAGAATGGACTCCACACACCGTCAGAGGGGAAAAGCATTGAATCGCTGCAGGATATTCACTGGCAATCAGAAAGTATATCCTTATTGCAGGGCAGCCATTATGGTGCAGTGGGTAGAGGGGCATATCAAATGGAACCAACTGTTCTGTGCCAGCTCAGATTTGATCCTGCTACAACAAGAGAGGCTGCTATGGAAATGAGCTATGATGGCATGCCATTGAAGATTAGCTCCCTTTTATCATTTATCTCAGAGTTCAATGCATGGAGGCTCAGTGGTCCAAGATGCATCGGGTCGCTGTACATGGCAATGCCCCAACCCCTGCTCCAGCCCCCACCCCACAAAAAGCTGTCTGGAAGAATCTCCTTAAGTGAAACAGTTTGAACAGATACATGTAAAGGTGGAACATCAGCTCTGGGTCAAAAGTAAAAAAAAAACTGTGCTCTGTTTTTCTTTACATTTGTGACTATTCAACAATCGAGGATGCATAATGGAACAATTTTCATGCCAGGGTTTAGTCTTAATCACATCTTTCTTACATGGATGCAAACACATGAACACAAATACTAACAGACACACTCACAAACGCACATGTACACATGTCTTATCCGCCCACAGGCAGGGGACTGATTGTCTGATAGCATTAGCATTCCTGTCCAACCCCAATAGAAGCAACACAGGAATCAGGCTCACTTCAAGAGGTTCACATCACAGACAGAAACACATCCATTCACCGTGGACAGGCTAATAAATAAAAGAGTAACCCTGTGGCAGTAACAAGCCTATAAAGTATAGCTATGTTTTACAAGTGAATGAGATGGACGGCCAAGAAAGATGGTTACCTCGCGAGAGCCGGGCACTCTGTACTTTACAAGGCTGAGAGGAGAGTGTGACTCTATCCAGCACTACACTCTGCTGCAGATTGACTCTGCTTCATCATGATATGAGAATCTCAGTGTCACAGCGTGAGTTATCATGTTTACACTGCAGAGAGGATACACTGTACGTCTCTTAAGCTGATGTGCATTTTTCTAAGATATGAATTGGACTGCAAATGCACTGTGGTTTAAAAACAACATTAAAACACTTGAATAAATCAGTTGCTCCTGTACAATTTATTTATTTAAGTGCACTCATGTTAAGATTTTGTATGAAAAGGGCATAGCAATGTATTGGTAAATATATTATATCATTATTATCCAACAAATTATGTTATTGGTTCCTCAGTGGATTCATCATTAATGGTATGTAACATGATTGATTGGTTGAACGATCAACAATCTGGCTTTGGGGCAGGCACTTGAGTTCCTTGCATGTCAGAAAATTTGTTTGTCTTGTAGTCTAAGAAATTCCATGTGCAGATTTCCCATGTGGCTCATGTCAAAACATACTTTACAAACTGTAGTGAGCTGGTTGTAATGTTATTGGTGTTTTACATGTTGTGTCCAAAACTGAGAGTAGTCTTGAGACTGCTGTGATATTAAACTGAACTTCACTCCACGGCTGACAGACCATATTATTGTCTGTATCTTCCAAACATCTTCAGCCTCATTGTTTTTTTCTTTTGTTTTTCAGTTTTTGTTTTAACAAACTCTATCTGAATTGTCAGTGGACAAAACAAACAGAGGGGTTATGTTTCAGGAGTAGGCAGCACATTGTGGCAGCTCAATTGATCTGTACAGTATAAGCAAGAATAAAGGTATGAATCAATAAAACACAATGTCTTTTGTATTTTTTGCCTCAAAGCTATTTAAATTATGAAAACTGAAATAAAAATTCTGTCAACTGATTAATCAAGAAATAATTACACCCACCAGTAACAAAAAATGATGTCTTTTTTTTAGAAAAACAAATAATTACCTCCTTGTTAGGTTTTGTAAGTTTATGTCAAGTCCTTGTACATATAATGCAACACAGATCCAAACAGTTTATTACCACACTAGGCACAAGTGTACTCAGAAAATAACTAAACCAGATGTGGATAAAGAATTGCTGCGAGGCTCCTGTCTGGCTGTCATGCCATATCCACGCCTGGTGGACAAAGCAGCACTGAATAAAATGACTCCATGTCGGCTCCAACATATGCATGTCAAATACTGGATCAAACACACATCTGGTGGACACAGGCTTTATATTTACACACCGTCTGTTTTACAAGAAGAACCAAAAGCCAACCAATTAGAGCAAGCTAACTCAGCGGCCTCAATTACAGGGAAAGTCTGAGCAGCCAAAACAGTGGCCTCATCATGTCAGCGTTAGCCCTTCGCCAGTCCACCGAGACTGCAATCAGCAGGCAACAACACAAATATAAACACATTAGCTTTAATTAGATTGTGGCCAGCGCTTTGACTCCATCAAATCTAATACATATTATGCTGGATGTAATTCAGCTGGTTGCTATGGTATTTTAGCCTCTGCAGAGGAGGAGGGGGAGCTGGGAGAATTTTTGCTGCTGGGGAAATAGTGATTTGTTTAACTGGAGATCGAGATGGGGGCATGCAAGTCTGCTCTGTGGGAGAGAGTGTGTGTGCGTGTATTAGGTTGGTAACAGTGTTTTTAACGTTGGTGTGCTCGCATGCCGGTATGTGTATTAATGGTTATTTTCAGGTGGTTAAGTGCGCATAATGGTGTGTGTGTCTGTGTGTGTAAGGTAGGGGGTTGCTGTTTGTATAAATGCATGGCTACGCACATGTGTGTCAGTGCATCCATGTGTCACATCCAACATATGCTCCTGTGCAGCTTTCCCTTTGGGGGGAGGCTGAGCCGTGTCACACAGCAGGACACAGCCTGAGATGATCCAGGGGGACAACATGGAGCATGGTCCCCGACTCCCCGGGGCCACAGGGCTCAGCCTGGGGCCTTGAGAAGGCTGGAGATCTCTTTGTGTCCTTACTGTCACTGTCTTGCCTGTTCACTGTCTATTGTGGGCATGATAAAGGCCACCCATTCCTCCAGATCTGCACCACACATAGGAGCTCATGCATTCATAGTTACAGTATGTAAACATATAAACACACACTACACTAAATGCACTTGGCCAGATATCCAATGGACTATTATAATGTACACTGCGTGCACAATTATTATGCAAGTGAGTATTTTGACCTGATTATCATTTTTATACATATTTTTGAACTTCAACCTATATAAATTTGAATGTTTGTTGGATTTAAGGATTATGAGGTGATGTGTATTTGTGTATGGAGGGAGGGCGTGGCCAAAGTGATCAAAACCCTATATTAAGGTGTGCATAATTACTAGGCAACTTCTTTACCTCAGACAAAATGGGCCAAAAAAGAGATTTAACAGACTCTGAAAAGTCAAAAATTGTAAAATGCCTTTCAGATGGATGCAGCACTCTTAAAAGTATAGCTAAATTATTGGGGCGTGATTACAGAAAAATCAAATGTTTTGTTACACATAGTCAACAGAGTCGCAAGAAATGTGTGGAGGAAAAAAAGACTCAAATAACGGCTAAAGACTTGAAAATAATTAAATGTGAAGCTGCCAGGAACCCATTATCCTCTAGTGCACCATATTCCAGAACAGCAACCTACCTGAAGTGTCCAGAAATACAAGGTGTTCAGCGCTCAGACACATGGCAAAGGCAATGAAGGCTAAAACACAACCACCACTGAACAAGACTCATAAGATGAAACATCAAGACAGGGCCAAGAAAAACCAGTACGCAGTACGATGTGCATAAACACACAAATTTAATAGTAAAAAGATACACAGTATAACATTAACACATGTTGAAAGCTGCACATGTACAAGCAAAGCTCCTTACCTGCACAATCTCAGCAATGATATTTAAGAATGCAATTGATTATGATTTTTTTATTTGCTATTGATCAATTAATTATTTTATTGATTTATCAGCTCATCCTTTGGTTTTTAAAAAGTCACAAATTACTATTAATCAAAGGGCTTCACTGTATACAACTATATAATCAAACATTCTGTCACAACATTTCAAATCCCTGGGCGAGGACATTCCTGTATTTCAGTGTATGGAAAAAAAACATCTGCACATGTGAAGAATCAGAGATTTCTGTTTAAAAAACAATTCACCAGTTATTAATATAGTAGTATAGTGTTTTGTCTGATGTGATGATTGAATAATTAGGTTAAGTTGCATGTGAATCAACTCAGTCAGTTTTCAAGCATTAATAATAGCAGTTGGTAGTTAAACCATTACACACTTAGACTGGCTTATAGTGACATGTAAGCTCATTGTTGACAGGGCTCCTTTACCCATATCCTGCATCTGGCCCTGTTACATGACACTGGGCAGTCAAACTGCTTCAGAGCACTGTTGACACAGACCAGTGGTTCTCCAGTCCCCATTAGAAAAGAAGAGGCCTACAGACATCTCAGTCCTCTCTGTCTACAATTTATTAAGACACCTCAGGCTGGCTCATCCACAGCTCTGACCATCCTTCTTATCCATTAGGACTAGAGAGAAGAAACTTGTGTCAGGTTTAAAGCTCCCACTCTGACTACATTATACTGCTTGCAGACCTGATTTCTCAAACCTGGTGATTTAATGCAATGAACCTTAAGTTATTTTCCCTGGGCTGGGGTATTTACTTGCATGACACAAAATTTCACAACCCCCAACAGTAGTCTCACTTGTACCTTAAAGACACTGCATAGTGCACTTAATGTTTCTTCAGTAGGGCTGTCAAACGATTAAAGAAATTAACTTGATTATCGCAATACTCTGTGATTACCCAAACCCATACAAGAGGAACACTAAAGTATGACAGAAAGACCATGAACCTGCTTTTGCTTTGATTCAAAATGGAACATGCTATTTAATCCTCAAATACAGGAAATACAGGCCGTTCACCCCAACCGCAGCGTATCATCAGAGTAAAAGAAAACAGCAAAGTAAACAATGGAGAGCAGCATGGAAGCGAGTGAGGTGGTGATCAGTGTCTTTTCCTGTTTTGAACTTTTGCGCTCACTTAAAGGGATAGTTAAACATTTTGGCAAATTGGCCCATTGCCATAATCCCTATAGTCATAGCAGTAGGTTCGTTTATTGTCGGTGCAAGCTATTTTTAGAATGGCCGAGCGGAGTGGCGAGCTGCTCAGAGCTAAGCTACCGAGGCTAATGGGATTTCTTGGTTTCCCTCATCAAACTCATCAAATACGGGTCGGACCATTATGAGTTTCGCTTTGACCGCACACTGCCGTCATGCACGCGCACTTCTCTCTCTGTGTGTGTGAACGTCAATAATGGAGAAAGAGCACTATGCGGAGATGAATGAGGAACGATATTGCGTTGGTCAAACCGAAAGGTGGTGGGCCGCCACGAATAAATGAATGTATGGGAAACACTGCGGTTAAAATGGCAACATTTCACAGGAGCTGCGAAAAACAGTGATGTGAGCACGGCCATTAATTACCAATACTTAACTTACATAGGATCACACCTCATCTGAGGAAGCAGGAGGTAGGGACAGTGTGGGAAGGGGATGTCTGAGCCTTGACCTGTATGACAGTCCGTTTTTGTCCTGTCTTCTGTGAGCAGACCCTCACCATTCCTTTCAGAACAAGTAGCAGGAGGAGTGGTTTTGGTACAACGTGGCATCACCTTGATTAAATGTGTATAGGAAAGACTTGGCAACTGTTCATTGATGATATTGCTAGGATGTCTGTGTTGGTCTTTTTCTCTTTATTATCATTTAACAAAACTCTTAGAAACAATCCAGCTGCACTGAAAGCCATTTCGAGGCCAAGCAGGGGAGAGACTTTAAGGCTTCAGATGATCTTTTTGTAGTTTGGAATGAGCCCTCAAGTAGACAACCTCAAATGTCACAGCCGCAGCCTCAGCAGATCTCTGGCCAATGGATACAATGAGTGACGTACGGCTTTTGCTGCTGTAATGTGCAAACATCACTGTTTGAGCTGTTCTGGCTTTAGCCCACTTTAGTCTCTGTGCCTCTCCAAACTTGGAGAGCAGCACCCAAAGCTGTGTGCAGTTACACATCTCTAATCCTGTAATTACTGGCCCATCAGCGCCTAGTAAAACCATAATTGGAACCAGCTGTCTATTTGTTTTGCCTTTTCCTCTCCCAATCTGCACCATGACCAATTTGACATTTGCAAACGCATCTCTGGACCTCCAGTAGAGACGATTTTTTTTAACAAGTGGGGACGAGCTTGGTCCAAATTACATTTGTCCAGAACCATGAGCCAGGAAGGGGGTGGGGGTGGGTAGTCAACTATGCCAACTCTGTCTCAAATATCCCATGATTCCATGGGACACAATGCCTGGCAAAGTGTGAGTCAGGCAAGGGGTCCAGGTGCACAGCAAACGAAACCCAGCTAAAAAAAGATTAAATCAATGATCAGACAAACAGACAAACACATGGCCGTGCTTAAAGGGAGATATAAAGGTTACTACAAACTAAACTGAGAGGGAACAAGACAAGAAAGTAAAACAGTGGCCTTGCAGGGAGAGACTGGAGTTTTATGCTGAAATTTCACACAGCCAGTTGCTCTCTGGGCAAAAAGAAGCAAATTTGTTTGCTCTCTGCTTTTATTATTTTATATTTGTCTTATTACTCAATACAGTACATGCCTGCATATGGACAGCTACTTAACCACAAACAAGTCTTTGTTGATTAATTCATTTATACTGAAGCTATGTAACCTAGTTTACTCAGTCATTTTTCACTACAAGTACATTTACTGGTCCTAGTTTTGCTGGTATATCTTCAGCACAGCTTGTGTATATTCCTTGAGTTTTATCCACTACATTGGTGTCTGTATATCATTATATGTAAATGTTTTATTGCAATTGCAGATTTTTTTTCTACATGTATGAGTTAACCCTGCAAGAAATTTTTTTTGGGGTCGGGCATCTCAGTGTGTTTATGAAAAAGTAACTTGAATCCTGAAACCTGAAAAATGTTGATTAAAGCTGCTGCATTGACATGTCAATTTCAGATTTTGGAAGAAATAACTTGTGGTAGTCTAGAAACCGCTACTAAAACAGCAGTAGTTACAGTGGCGCTTATGGTAAATGATTCACCTTTTGTGTGTACAGAGCTTAAAACAAACTCTCATCTGTTTGGTAAAGCCAATTACAACCTCTAATCCTCAATCTTAGTTGATCTATGTGAAACAAGTATATTTCCTCACAAATAATTTGACTCACACTCAAGTTAAAAACAGCAGAAATACCAGAACAACCCCATGATATTTTCATTCCCCACACTGACAAGTGTTTACTAATCCAGAAAGAATGTACCGCACAGCAATGCTAACCTTCATATTAATTCTGTTTTCCTACTGAAGGTCATTGTTTGCTTTCCTCTCTCTGTATACATTACATTTCACAGTCTATTGCTTCATTCTCATCTAATGACTCGCAGGCTCCTCTGTCTGATTTGCCAGAAATGAAAGCAGACATGACAGACTAAATTACTTCAATTCTTCTCCCCAGTAGAACTACATGTCCTCAATGAAAAACACACACACACAAAATAAATAACAAACAGAGAAGCAGGCAAAACTATCAAAAAATACAGTCATGATGCAATAAAGCCACAACAACAGAAAAGACATGATTAGGTTGTTTATGGAGTCGGTTATTGTTTTTTTCTTTTCTTTTCTTCTTTTTTAATGACATACTCAGGTCCATTTTGTTGAGTGTCATACGTGATTATAAAAACTGTGTTTCTGTTTAGGCTCTGCAAATAATGTTCAAGTGCAGCTGTTTTGGACATTACTGTAACAGACTAAATCTTCATAGTGAACTTATTTTTAAGTATTTCCTCTAAATGTTATCACTTAGATTCCCCTTTCACCTCTGCAAGGCCCAATTTGCAAACTTCACTTTTGACACAGACTGTTAATGTGACTGGAAAGTGAACAATTGTAAACATTTTAAAGTGGGTTTTTTTTCTCTCTCTCTGCTTGGCCATTTAAGTTATTTTGATTCTGCTTTACAATCATAAGGAGGGTAAATTTGACAATGAGGTATTTACCCTTTGATACAATATTAAAACATTTTAAAGCTCCCACAAAGATGGAGTGCTGTGCTCCATGAAACATTCATGTGGGATAATAGTGTTACTTTATCTCTGATTCAATAATAGCATCATATGATAGTTTGCAGACTTTCTTCACAGTGTTTGATACTGTACCTTTAGCCAGCACAGCCTCAGGGCTCATATTTGAAATGCTACAAATGCTGTAGCAACACAGGATAATTTAATAGGTTTCTGACTGCCAATCCCCAGGAGCTAACATGAGACAGGGAAAAGACAGCTATTCTAATGTGCGTTTGGCTCTATTCCTTGACTCGGCTGCAGCTAGCACTGATAGGAATGATGGTTTTTATATGTATCTCTTTCTGAGTGGCGGCAGATGTTCCGCATTCTCCAGCAGTGCTCTGTTCCGGGGGGAAATCAGGCAAAACTACGCACTATAAAATTAAACCACTGACACTTCACCGGCCCTGAAACCAAATAGCGCCCGCAGCATCAGCAAGCTGGAGTGAATCCATCATTTCTCATTTTTAGAGGGTTCCATCTGTGCTAACTTCCATTAACACTGGCTGTATCTGCAGTGAACTGCTTTATAATAGATAAACACTGGGCTACTTATTCAGCAGGTCCCTTTGTGTTTGATATCATATGAAAACATACAGAGTAACAGGATTGGGAAAATCCCATGTGGGTAAAAAGCTAACATTGTCTGATTCCATTATGAACAAAAGAGCAATTATTGACATTAGTATGTACAACAGTTAGCTAGACTGTCTAAGAAACTGTGCTCAATATATGTGTTCCAGTTTGAATCAGATATTTCTGGCTCTGAATGGTACAGATGGATGAAATGATCCTCTGGATGACTCATGCTAGTTTTATAATAAACACACATACTGAGAAAAATAATTCTGGTAGTTAACAGCATTCCACAGTTTTGTCCTCCACAACATACAAAAAATGCTACGAGTTATATGGTTTTTGAGTCATCCATATGTCCCATTTTATTGAACATGTTTGTTATGGAGAAGAGGAAACCTTCACGAACATTTCTGCTATCGGTAAAAACCTGCTGAACATCAAGTTTATAAGTTATTAAAGAAACAATGATAAGCAGTAGGGCTGTAGCCGATATCCGAGTACTCGAGTACTCGCTCGGCCTGGGCGGCATCCAAGTACCATTTCACCTACTCGGATACCCCCCAAAATGCAGTATGCAGTATGCAAACAAAAGCAAAATCTGCAGTTCCTGGATGTCGTACTGATTCGGAAAATATCTCCAGTATGCATCTGACCAGTCTACATGGCATACTGTATCCCACAATGCAATGCGCCCCTGACGTCTAACCGTAACCAAAGACAGTTTAGAGTAGTGAAGTATCTTTGCCGTGGACCGTAACCATGTAGCTTAATAAAATAAAACTTAATGCAGACTGATCGGTTCATTGTAAAACGTTTATTTATTTTTGTAAATGTGGTGATTTCTGTACAGAGCCCCGGGGTAGCGCTGCTCTTCTTTCCAATACACACAGGAAGCTTCACTTTTCATTCAAACAAACTAATGCTACTGCCACAATTGTTAGATTACATCAATGAGACTAACATTATCTCCTAAAAATAATTTAACCAGCTGGTGGTAAACCTCTAAAAACCTGCGGGTACGTTAATTAGCGATCGCTTTCTCCCCCGGGGTGACGACGAAAGTTGGCCGGCTGACCAGCTCTGCAGACCAGCAGCTGCCGCTGTGATGTTGCGGCCGTTGCGGAGCTTCACTTCTTCGAAAAACATCGGAGCAAACTTCTAAACAGCCGTCATTTGGATAAACTGGCCATATTTGGGATCTAAACAGTTACTTTCTCGCATGAAAAAATATTAAAACTTGATAAAGTTACATAATAACAGTGCTACAGCGGGAAATAAAACAGCTTTTCGCCTGTTTTACAGCTACCGCTACTGGTTGCCGCGAAATGCATTCTGGGAAACTCGTGTACTGCATACTGCGGTGTGAACGGTGTCGGTCTGCTAAAGTAGCATACTGAATCCGACATTCAGTATGCAGTATACAGTACATACTAACGCAGTATGTACTTAGGTAGTACGGTAGTATGCAGTTTCGAAAACAACCTAAGCCTTTGTGGTAGCACTCTGCCAGGTGAGCGGCTATGATGCCCTGATGAAACTGATGAAGTGAAACTGCTTTATGAGTGTTTCCATTAGTTTTTAATTCCTTGTTTTGTTTGTTACGAAGAGGAGAACAACTCTATGGATAATTTGGCTGTTGGTAAAAACCTCATAAGTTATCAAAGAGGACATCAAAACACAGGTTAGCAGCAATCACCCGTCTCATGTCCACAGAACAGCTCTGGTGAAACACTGACTTTAAATGTGAAACTGCTGTTTTTCAGTGTTTTTGATGGTTATAATTACCAGGTCTGTTTCATATCCTTAACAACTGACTCTGAGGGAATCCAAAATGCAAGAAGCCACAAACCTCATGATTCACACCTGTGAACACATGTATGTCTGGGCGGAGACAATTAGTACAGCATGTAGTTTAATGAGCATTTGTGAAATTTGATATCTTTTTTTGTTGGTCGTCCACAGTGATCAGTTAATGTCAATTATCACTAGTTAAAGGACCAATAACCGACCACTCACACACATACACTCTCCTACACACACCTCGCATATAAAGCTGCCTTAAGGCGTGATCGCATGATCTTGAGTCTGTTACCCTGTGCCCAGGTAACATGCAAAACTCAAGGGCCTTCCCCCTTTTTCTCCTTGTTAACGCCACCCGTATTTCACGGCTAGTCACCATCTTGGCTCCGGTGAGCATGTAGCACACGTCACTCTGCCGCCATCTTGGCTTCTAAAAGACACATCACTCACGTGACTCCGCTGCCATTTTCCACCTCTCTCTTCCTCACTCTCTCTCTCTCACACATAGGGATTAGGGATGTGCACGGTTACCCGAGTACCCGGGTACCCGAGTAGGCAATCTGCTATCCGGTTATTAATTTATTATCCGGTTAATCTAGGATTAAAAAAACGGCACGTTAGAGCACAGTCTAGTGTCGGATCAAACTACATTATCATGCCTTGGTTCGGCTTTTTGTAGTGTTAAACAGTTTCGGATCAAGCAACGTGATTTTCTGCTGTGTAAAAGCGTTTTTGGATCGAGCCTCGGACTTTCAAACCTTTTACAATAATCTGTGGTGGTTCCCTCGGCGTAAACCGTCGGGAGGGAGACGACAAGTGTCATCAAGTCTGTTAGAAAATATGCTTTCAGTTTACAAACATTCTGAAACCTTCCCAGTTATTTCCTGAAACGATGCGAGGCAGAGAGGACCGAAGGCACCAAAATGTAGTGTGGACTAATAAATAAGCACCGCTAATGATTTAAAAAGAAAAAAGAAAAAAAAGTTTTCTCCTCCTCCGAGGCAACCGCGGCGGGGACAGCCTTCCATTTCGAAACACCTCCATTTCGAAACACCCCCACTACGAAACACCGCTGTTCCGACCCTTCTCCAGAAACACCGCTGCTCCGAAATTGATTTTCAAGTTCAAATTACTTCAAACACTGCAGTCCGCTCACCGGCCGCACTCATGCAACTCATTGTTTTTTTTTTTTATTGCTAATAGGCTTATGTCACTATCTTCATTTAGCCTATTAGCTATGTATATTTTTGCTTGTATCAACACATTTAAACGTTTGTCAAATCTTTTTACTGGCGCTATCAGTGGTGCTGAAATCCCTGTGCTGAAATAAACTCTCGTCCATGCGTGCGATCTGCCGGGGCACATCAGTTTGGGGGGGGGGGTCTGTGCTTGGGGAAGGGAGCTGTAGCCTACTTTCAATGGAAATGTGAGAGCAGTGTAACATTAAACTAGAGTTTTCATATGTTAAATCAAAGAGGAACTATGCAAGTCCGCTCGCTTTTCCGTTGTTTTGCTTGCAGTCAGTGTGCGAACTATACTGTGGCTTTCGGGGGGGTTCACTTATATGGGGGGGGGGGACACCGACGAACCGGGCTCTACAAACACTGGTGCGCATCATGCCACGTAGCAATGGGACTCATCGCTCATTATTAATAGAATAGCCTACTGCACAACTGAAAATATAGTAGCGACCCCACAGTAATGTTCTTGTTATGATGTTTAAGTTCTGTGATTTCTGACTGACTGTGAATGTAGGCCTATGGTACGGGCAGGTTGGATGAGAAACTGAGGGGCCGGGGTGAGTGTGAGGAGGACAGAGTCCTGTGTGTGTGTGTGTGTGTGTGTGTGTGTGTGTGTGTGTGTGTGTGTGTGTGTGTGTGTGTGTGTGGAGGTGAGTGAGTGAGGAGGAGCAGATGAAGAAGTGAGAGCTGTCAGATAAGTTTGTGTTATGTTGTTGTAGTTACGTCGGGTCGGACGCTACAATATCAATAACAACGACGCAAAATAGCCGATTCCTTTTGGTGCCGTTAACCGATTGTGCCAGATGCGCCAGAGCGCGCGCCTGAGGTGCAGGGGTCCTCTGCGCCAGGCGATTTGTGTTTATTCATCTTAACAGAGCGCGCAAGAGATTAATACACACATTCACACAGGCTACACACACATACGGGATACACATTCATGTAGGCTACACATACCCACAGACACACAGCTGAGGAGCCGAGGCGCCGCACGGAGAAATGCGCATCTGGTGGCATGCCCCCAGTGTATCGGCGCCTATGAGTGACGGCACAGCGATCTCAGCTGCCTACAGCTGTTGCTGTTATTGTTTTTAACAAAGACGAAAACAGCGCTTGATTGCTGAAAGACAAAGCCCGTGTGGCGCTGGCAGCGGCCACAAATAAGGGCGCACTGGCCAGTTGTTCCGTACCGTGCTGAAGCCCGAATGACATGAAAGGTTTTCTAATTTATTGAGAAACAATGCCCAGGTCAGCAATGCATGACAAAAACATGTGGTTCATTTGTCCCCTCAAGTTACATAAACCAACACAGTGTGGACACACACAACTCCGGTGACGCCGGTGATGTGTAGAAAAGTGAAAAAAGTGTTTCCATTACACTTTTGCCATACATGATGTATCACCCCCATGCGCAAATACATTAATAGCCTAATTTGACACATGATCCATTATATTGACAATACAAAAAAACAAAACAAAGAGGAAATATATGGGAAAAGACAGCATTTTGCTATTTTAGAGACCCCCCCAAAATTTCACAAATCATGTTTTCGCACCCTACTTGCAGTCCCTGGCCATGTGCATCTGTTTACAATGAAGCCGCAAAAAATCAATACATGGCCACGTGCATCTGTTTACAAATCTCTCTCTCTCTCTCTCTCTCTCTCTCTCTCTCTCTCTCTCTCTCTCGTCTTGACCACACATGATTTAGGAACGCTGTCAGTGCCCGATCCGTACCCGGAACACGATCCGTTCCAGGACGCTTCTGCGCATGCGCACGCACATGCGCACTTCCCCCTTCTTTTAGTTTACGGCAGACACCGCGGATATGCATGAAAACAGAGACGTTCTATGAGGAAAAACACAAGCACGTCGCAACGAATTCCCCTCTGTTCTATTTCTGATTAAATTAAATGTAATGTAGACCGATCAGTTAATTGTAAAACATTTATTTATTGATGTAAATGTGGTGATCTCTGCACATACAGACAGCAGCAAGTCAGCACTGCTCCTCTGACCAGCTCCTCCTGAAGCTTCACTTTTCATTTACACAAACTAATCAATGAGACCATAAATTAATCTGCTCGCTTTCTCCCCCGGCATGACGACGTCTGGGTGACCGGTCGATCACCTCAGCCGGCCGGCTGCTGCCTCTGAGATGAGCCGAGCAGCGAGCTAACGTTAGCTCCCGGTGGCTACTCCCAGCTCTGCTCCCAGCTAGCTCTGCACTTCTCCCAAAACCGGAGCAAACTTCCAAACAGACGTCAGTTGGATAAACTGACCACAGATTAGGACTCTAAACTGTGACTTTCTCGCATGAAAAAATATTTAAAATTAATAAAGTGACGTTTTAACAACGCTACGGCGGACTTTTAGCTGCTCTACTGCTAGGCTATCAGTTAGCATAGCTTTGAAGCTAATGCCGCAAAACGGCGCATGCGCAGAAGCGCTGGAACGGATCGTGTTCCGGGTACGGATCGGGCACTGACAAACGCCTTTGTCATTGTTTGTTTATTTATTTGTTATTAATTTATTTCTACACAGAAAAAAATAAGTGAGGGCGCCAGCGGGCCTGAATCATTATTAGCATTAACCTATAGGGTGACTGCAGTACTGCAGACTCCAGCAGTAGGCGCCCTAGGCGATGTCGGCCCTGGTCCCAATCTTCATCGGTTGCACTCCAATTTATTTCACTCTGCAAACATGGCGTACCTGCAAATTGCAAATAGCCGCGGAGGGAAAGCCCTCATACTGCAAAATTTCCGCTACTTAAAAAATAAAACGTCTGCAGAAAAAATCTACTGGCGTTGTGCACACAGAGGGTGCAACGTGTACATGCAGACAAGGCATTTAAATGAAGAAGAGGACGACCCAGTGATCCACATACTGAAGCAGCCTGGTCAACATGGCCACGAGGCAGAGACAGATTTGGTCGCCACCACAGCTATAATTGAGCTGATGCTTCAGCAGGTGGCGGCCGATCCAACCCGCCCAGTGAAGCGGGTCTATGACCAGGTAATAATGGGCTATCAAATTTACCAAAGTGAAGTTAGTTTTAAGTTGGATATTTGAGAGACATTTGCTCCTTCTCAATACATTAAAAATTCATAGAGAATATAAGATGTGTTCAAATGCAATAACAACAGGTGTGTGTCATAGAGGAGGCTTAGATCTTCTGTCCTGTGTTGATTCTGAGCAAATAGGTCACATGACCTGGGAGTTATTGAATGCTCATATTTACAGTATAAAATACATTACAAATTCATTTTAAATATTAAATGTGTTTAAATGCAATAAAAAGAGGTATGTGTCATAGAGGAGGCTTAGATCTTCTGCCCTGTGTTGATTCTGAGCAAATAGGTCACATGACCTATTTGGATTGACATCTCTAAATATTTATTATTAATGTATTTCATGTAAATATGAGCATTATAGCTCAATAACTCCCAGGTCATGTGACCTGATGGCTCAAAATCAACACAGGACAGTAGATGTAGGCCTCCTCCATGACACACACCTTTTTTTTATAGCATTTACCTAATATTTTATGTGAATTTTTAATGTATTTTATACTGTAAAGTAGACTATGTGCTTGTTTTGCGGTTAAGATTATAGCCACATGATCTATTTGAACCCACAAAGGAAAAAAGGATAAATGCGCAGCCTCCGTTTCCTTTCTGATTGTGTCCGTTCGGAGTGGGGGGGGGGGGTCGGAATGGAGGGGTTTCCCCAATAGCCTTTTCGGAATAGCGGGGTCTTTAGAAAAAATAGAAAACCCCGCTATTACGATGAATGGAAGTCTATTGTCGGAAAGGCGGGGCTTCGGAAAGGCGGGGTGTAACCAGCCGCGGCATAATGCGCTGCGCTCTGAGCGCATGCAGCGCATTTATTCCCTGGCATAAAGATGCACATCTGCCCCATATGTGCATCTTAAACTCCAGTCTCTACTCTTATTATCCACCTGATATTTTGTCTGACGACGCTGTGTGTCAGTAATGCGGACTGTCTGACGGACAGAGCGCATTTATGCACCGGCTGCGCTCTGTCCATCAGACATGACGTCATTTTATTTTTTATTACAGTAATCGGTTACCCGGGTAACACCAGGTTAGGTTACTCGATTAGGAAAGTATTCGAAATGCCCATCCCTAATAGGGATGGGTACCAAATTCGATACTTTAATTGGTACCGACCGTATTCCCAGCAAAGTACGAGTATCGATTCACATGAAATCAAGTGGTACCCCATTTCGGTACCTGAACGCACCTTTGCATCGTGTGCGTCAGCGTCGCGTGGATACAGTCTATGGGAGTGTCTCTCTGATGTGAATATTCAAGCCCCCCAACCACCTTACACTTTCTCTCTCTCTCCCTCTCTCTCGTCCATCATTGGAAATGAGACGCAGTACCAGAGCAGCGGGTACTGCCAGCCCGTCGTTCTAAATCACCGACTGAAAAACAGCAATAATTTAAAGGGACAGTATGGGACTTTATTGGCTTTTTATTGACAAAAATCAAATATCGCTTTCATAAATACGTATTTCACTGAAGTGGAATCGCGCCCGCATACAAACGAGCGCTTTCTCGTACCTTAGAATGAGATGTTACAAGTCGTTACAAACATACAGGGGGGGGTTCACCGAACCTTCTCTGCCATGTTGAATCGCCATGTTTTACGTTCAGTGTCACCGTGGCTGTAAGTAACCTCAAACTCGGGCCGCCGGAGCTTCTCGGCTCGGGGAGAAAGTTTTCCAGACAGCGCCTGTTAAAACTGTCACCACCGTGTAGCTAGTGTGAGGAAGGACGGAGGCACTGGTGTTGCCTTCAGGTGCAGTCAGACACCTGAATGACGCCGTGAGTGACGCCGTCGGCAAACCAACTGGATGTTATTTTACTCGACGAGAGAAAGCCGGTAAAACGTGGGTCAGGTAAACAATACGACATCACCATGACAACATATTGTCACGCCTGTATTGTTTTGCCTCGTGCTGGCGGACCGTTTGTTTACATAGAGGCTTGTTTATCCTGATACATGCAGCGTGTGTTGTTTTTCTGACTTCTGCCCGAGTTTACGTAAACGCAACAGCAAGAATACGTGCCGACATGCAACCGCACCGCTAGATGGGGGTAAATCTCACATACTGTCCCTTTAAAAATAAAATCACGCACTGTTATGAGTAGGGATGGGTATCGTTTGCATTTTCATCGATTCCGATTCTTATTTCGATTCCGATTCTTTTCGATTACCGATTCTGATACCAATATTAAAGCAGAAGTAAGCAATATTTTTGTGTTAATATAAGTCTTAAATAGTTATATCTTCCGACAGCAATCACTTACATAGAGTGTTTGGACCGAAACACGGGTCTCTCAGTCACTCTGCTCTGCTCTGAGCCGAGGAGAAAACTTTTCTCGTATCCTACAAGTTTTATCCAATGAGGAGAGAGAACGGCATAAAGGGCTGTGTGTGCAGCCAAGGGATGCGCCTGAATGTGGTGACGTAGGGACGAGGACCAATAGATCCATGACGAGGGCGGGGGCTGCTAACTAGGCTTGGGCGATAGGACGAATGTATCGCCAATCGACCACCGGCTGAGTCCGTCACGGTTGATTTAATTTTTGGTGATTGTCTGGGCGATTTTTTTTGCATTTTATTTCGCCAAATTAATGGTCTGGCTCCACAGAATTCAACTCTAATTTACATGGAGCACAATTCAAAGCATGCGTAAATTGAATCTGGCAGCTATGTAATACGTATGTTATTCAATGGCGATTCTGGGGGGTGGCCTGGGGTGGCACTGGCCACCCCTGAAAACTCATTGGCCACCCCTGTGGCCACCCCAAATTTGATAGGTAGTTGTTGGTTAAGTTCGTCAACACAAGAAACAAGAGGAACGCTGTCACACACTCCTCTACACACAGTCACTGTAGCTGTGCCTCGCTCCGCTCTCTCTCTCTCTCTCTCTCTGTCACACACACACACATACGGGCGCATAGGTCGCGCTTGACCGCTAATAAACGGTAAATGCGCTATATCGCGCTAAATGTACAGTGTTGAAATTAACACACTTTATACAGAGTGCAGTCAAACACCAGGCTAAAGAGAGAGGAACAGCAGATCCTCTGACTGCGCAGTCAGCTGCAGGTGAGTGACAGACAGGTGACTGTGAACCAGCGACACCAGTGAGGCACAAGTTAACGTCCGTTTGTGGTCAGACCTTCCGTCACGGGGTCGGGGACGAGCTGCTGCATAACTGACACACATCAGGCTACTGTAGCCTAGGCTAAGTCCTCCTGTTAATATGTTTGCTGTGAAATAGGACTAGACTATAGCTGTGCAGTAGCTACCTATTCTTAGTAGACCGGAAAGCAGCAGATGATAGAAGCGTCATTACAACCAGAGGAGACAGGAGATTTTTATTTTTTAGAGAATTGAGACTTGACTTGGATTTGGTAAAAAAAAAAAAAAAAAAAGACTTGTGAACATCTCTGGCCCCCACTACTTAACTTTAGTTTTCATTCTTGCATTAGAGCATGGCATTTAATGTTTTAATGTCATGCTGTAATTTTCTGTCATGTTTGTACATTTACTAGCTATACATAATGAATATTGCACTGAAGCTTGATTTTAAGAAAATCGTGAATCAAATCAGAATTGTAATATCTGCCCGAACAATTGCAATTAGATCTTTTCCCAAAATCGTTCAGCCCTAGATGCACTTAAGAATATCCATGTTCTGTGTTTCTAAGAAACTTGTTCTGTAAATTGTTTACTTGTGATCAAAAATCTGAAGCTCAGTGCTGATGCTTTTCTGTAAATACTATAGTTTTCTAATAATAATAATAGCAACTTCTTCCAGTTTTAGGCTTACAATTACAGGTTAAAGTCCCACCCACTCCATAGGCTGCATACAGATAATTTTTATATGGTTGAAGAGACAATGGTGTAGCTACTTGCTCATCCCTAGCCATCTGGCCACCATCTGTGTCACCTGTATTGTTACCTACGTTTGCTTTACTAATTTAGGCAGCATCTTGTGATTAAACAAAAACACACGTGTGCTGGCAAAAAACAAACCAAAAAATCAAATTCCAGTATCTCCAACAAATTTAGATGTAAGATAAATAATAACATAAACCAAGCATGTTAAGAGCAATTTCAGTTTTTTCTTACAAGCATAGTTTATCTTTTGCTTACAGATAGGCCTACACTTTTTAATGAGGCCTATCTTTAAATATTAAGCTTTAATTTGAGTTTTTGGGTTTCTTCTGTTGCCTAGATTGCTGTGTTTATTTAATCACTAGATAGGGCTTCAATTAGTAAAGAACACACAGGTAACAATACAGGTAATACAGATAATGAGCTAATGACTGATGAATGTTATTCTATAGGATGAGTTAAGACAAAGCCCTTTTAGGCAATATTATAACGTCTCTGGTTAAGAGCAGGTGAATTTTGCTACCCTGATACAAATTGTGAAGAGGTGAGGACTTTTATCCACTACAAGGCTCTTAGAAAAGCTGTACCCTATCCTGAACAATTACTGATTAAAAACCGACATGTTAAAACAACCAGAGAGTACCAAGAACTGTGAAAAAAATACTGTTTTTTAAAAGTTTTTTTTTTTTTTTTTTTTTTTTTTAACAGTAAACCTTTCTTCTTGACATTTATGAGACAGGAAATCATGGGCGAGAGAGAGGTAATGTGACATGCAGTAAAGAACCTCCAGCCAAGATTTGAACCGCGGTCGGCTGCGTATATCACAATAGTTTTGTTATGCCATGGCCACCCCACACTAGCTTTGTGTCCCATCTTGGCCACCCCAGTAAAAATATCCTGGATACGCCACTGATGTTATTCACACTGATTTCCGACGAGTCTGAATTATTTTTAGAAGAGCGTTATGGCTGTAATGTTTTATGATATTCAGTGTGCCCTTATTTTGAAATCCTTGTACCGGGGGTTACTGTTACCAAGGATACTGAAATAAAAGTTGCGAAGCTCCGGACAGAGTTGCGGTGATTGTATCCACGTTATGATACGTTATGAAAACACATGTGTCCATCACAACAACGAATTATCAAGCTGATTATCTATACGAAAGGTAGGCTGCCGGTTCTCACGGCCCGGACTTCTGCCAATAGTTTTTTTTTTTTGTTTGAGGGTGTGTGAGTGTGTGTGTGTGTGTGTGTGTGTGTATGTGCGCCGAGCGGACCCGTCTTATAGAGACACGCGTCTATGGGACAGGCTTTTATTTAATTTAGAACAAACCTTATGCTCAGCAAAGATGGAAAATATATAGTCTAATATAATAAAATGGTTCTGTTGTTTGGATACTTTGGATCCAGAGCAGCATTCATTTACAAGTCAGCACCAACTAAACTACTTTTAAATAGCCTAAACGTAAACATTTAATAACTCGGGTCAGGTCGGAGTCGGACCACAGGCTTCTTCTTTTTTTTTCTTCCTCACAGGAGAAATAAGGTGTGCGCTGCGCTGCGCTCACCTCGCTTCTCTCTGACGCGTCGGTGCTCTGGTTGTGACTGATCTGCTGCCTTGAATCCGCCCTTTATACGTGCGCGTTCACAGATTCACAGCAATTCTGTTGAAATTATTTATCTATCACCTGCGCTCTGCACACGTGTCATAATGGCCGAATATATCAACCGCCGATTTAAAGGGGTACGGTGGCCGATTGGAATTTTTTTACCTATCGCCCAAGCCTACTGCTAACTCCATCGGCTGACAAGACGTTATGGTGCGTTCAAGCAAGGCAACCCGTAACTCGTGTTTTTCCGACCTGTGAAGTCATACCAGTTCGATCTGGTACGAGTTCACGGGAGTTACGAGTGGCCGTTATAGTGCACTTTCACAGGTAAAACAGGTCGGAAAAACCCCAAATAGTCGACCAAGCAAAAATCACTGACTGACCAAAATTTAATTGGTCGATTGGTCGCAGGAAAATAACAACAACATTTGGAGCTGTGTCTGTCAAAATTAAGTCAAAATCAATATGACTGAACAGTATATGAAAGGCTATAGGGCTTTTAATTTGAAGGGCCAGATACAGGAAGTCGTGACACTCACTCGCTGTCAGTTTTTTGTTGTTGTTGTTGTTGTGGTTACACAGCACGGCAGGTCTCTCTCTTTTTCTTTTTTTTTCAAAAGCGACTTTTTCCGACGTTGTCACAGACGTTTCTGGTTTGGAGACTCCGGCGTGAAAGCACGTGTCACTGCTGTTTTCGGGTTATTAGCAATCAGCGGGTGCTGCCGTTCCCCGGTCCCATCCCAAAGCGCTGACCGGCGGCCAGTCTCACAGTGTCACGGAGCAGAGCCATGATAGTCCCCGCTGCAGTCAGAGACCACCCCCACCCGTCTTCCTTCCGTGATTAGCGGGAGAAATTACCGATGCCCCCCCCCCCCTCCCCCCCAGTCACTATACCTTCCTCATCTACTGTGTTTATTGGTGATAAACGGGTAGGCTACTGCCTGTAATAAGAGTAAACCAGACCGGCGTGTTGGATCTCGGACCCAACACAGCCGGACTCACGAGCATTTCTCAACACGACCGCGGGCAAAAAAAAGGAAAAAGAAATCCAGCGGCAAGACTGGTTTTGAGACAGTTAAAGAGGAACTAAACCCCCAAACCACTTTTTTCTGCTGAAAACAAATATATTTGGGTATAAGGTAGTGTTGTCAGTTGATTCTGGTCCAACTTTTGACATTTTAGTCAAAATATTTCAATTAGGTGTATTTTGTAGTAAAAATGTAGAGTGACTGCCCTCTATGGGTTGAAACACGGCTATTACAATCGAATTTTTCTATTGGCTGAGATGGAGGCAGATGACGTTTTGGAGGCAGCTTTCGTCACCGGCCACCAGCTCCCCGACCAATCAGCACCGGCTGCTGCCTGCCGCTAACGGTTGCTAGGCACTCTAGCTGCTCTGCTGCGGCTAACGGCTGCTAACAGCTGCCTGAACGGGAATCGTTACGGGGTGTTCCCACCAAACGCGATGACGCTTCATCGCGCGTCAAGATTACATGTAAAGTCAATGCAAACACGCGATTAGACGCGTCATCGCGCCGGGCGATGCGATGGACGCGATAGCGCGGCGCGATGGACGCGTTGGCCGCGAAAAATCGCCTCCATCGCGTCGCCCGGCGCGATGACGCTTCATCGCTCGAGTTGAAATAATTATATAATAATTGCGGCGAATTCGCGTGAAGACGCGCCGCGACAGCCAATCAGCTTTGAGATCGTCACCGACGTGCTGACGTACGGACGTACTGGTGTTCCCTTGGCAGTTTAGTCAGAGCGAGTCTATTGACAATATTAGAAGTTTTCTGGTTTAGTTTAGGTTATTATTCAGATCCCCATGAGCTGCAGCAAAGCCACAGCTCTTCAGTGTTGCTTTTCCGGTGCTGTTACAAACGTTTTTGGTTTGGATATTCGGACCTGAAAGCACGTTATCACTGCTGTTTTCAACCAGCGGGCGCTGCGAGCCGACCGCCCCGTCCCAAAGCACTCAACAGGCGGTCAGTCACACGGGTTCACGGAGCTGTCTCCGCTGCGGCCAGAGACCCACACCGCTGTTCCTCTCCCATTTACAGGGACAGGGACAGTGCAGCGACGGTGGTTATCTCAGCCAGAGAATGAAATAGTGGGAGAAATGTTGTTGTTTGGGCGGGCTCGTCGCGCAACGCGATGCCGCGACGAGGCGTTTTTTGCATATTGAACCAGCGTCAAAACTGGAGCGTCTAGTGCGACGCGATTTCATTTGACGCGCGATTCAATCGCGTTTGGTGGGAACACCCCGTTAGTGTCGCTTGTTAGTAGCTCGTTAGCGCTAGCAGAAGTGTCGATGTGTGTTTATTACTTTTTTTTTCTCTTTTGTGTGATTTCGCGGGTGTGAATGGGGCGCAGGGGAGGGGGGAGGGGGGATCGGAGAGTGCTCCTGAGTCCCGCCCATAATCAAGGCATTTTTTGAATTTCAAGCTTAGAGCACGTCATCCAAAACTGAGGGGTTTAGTTCCCCTTTAACTGATAACATTAATCAACGTTCATAAGCTGTGTGATGTTTGTTTGTGAGTGACTGCCAGGAACCGAAATAAAGAATGGAAATGCGCATTTTTAAACGGTTGTCGAATCTTGGGATTTTGGGAACCGGTTCTCAGTACCCATCCCTAGTTATGAGACTCGGTACCGGAGAATATTGTAATGGTACCGCTTCTCATCACAGCGGCACCATTCAATTAAGTCCTCATCACATAATGATGGCATGTCTAAATGAGGACGAAGTCTCCTCTCGTCAATACGTGAATATTCTCCGGTATACCGCTTCTCATCAAAGTTCTACAGAGTTTGCGCTGCTCCTCACTTTCACTTGTGTTTTGACAGAGTTCCACACAGAACTTTCTGGTGGCTGTAGGAGTCTCTCCATAAACAAGATCTCATAAACTATTCCATTTTTTTTCATTGATCTGACTATTAGATTATTTGAAAATAATTAGGGATGCACCGATACCACTTTTTTCCAAAACGAGTAGTGTACCAGTACTTGCCTACTCACCGATACCGAGTACTTACACCATTACACGTAAAGTTACTTTGAATTTTTAATTTTTTTTCCACAGATATCCTCTGTTACTTGAACAACATTGCTCAGTATTTTTTCTTGTACATGGGTGACTGTCACAAGTTTCACTGCAGCACAAACACAAATTTAAGAAAACTGTCATATAGCCTACTGACATTTTACATTAGTGCTTTTATAAACATGGCACTGCCAAACATACTGTAAGATTTCAGTAAAACTTTGTCATACTGAGTACTGACATTTAACAAAAGTGCTTTAAACATGGCACTGCCACACATACTGTCTGAAATTTAACAAAACAACAGTGAACTCCTATTCTGTGTCGTGCTGAGTTTTCAAATATTTAATCAAAGAGGAACTATGCAAGTCCTTCGCTTTTCCGCTGTTTTGCTATAGCTGTCCGCCAGGCCATGTGCATTTGTTTACAATGAAGCCAGCGGAAAATCAATACAGGGAGCGGTGGATAACGTTGTATAACACATACAATGTTACTACATGTATGTTTGTGTAGTCTAAACTAAAGATTACAGGTTACGGAGCACGTTTGCGTTGTGGTGCACAGAGACGAGCTGGGACACCAGGGCGGCAGCCGAGTAACTACACTGATGTTGCAAGGTTGGTTTTCAGCCGTGAGACGCCAGGTGGAGGGCAGAAAGCCTCCATTCTCACTCATAACAAGTCATGTAGTTAATGATCACAATTACTCCGGAGCTTTTTAATTAGGGTAAAAATGTAGCTGCATAGCCACGGGAAAATCCTGTTACCTCTTTAGGTTGCTGTAAGCGGTAGATTTTATCGCTCCTCTTGAGAGTTTTGCTGGACATAATTTGCATTCTGCTTTGTTTTTGTCGCTCTCATTCACCTGAAAATATTTCCACACTGCTGACATGACTCCTCGCTGCCCGCCTTGCAGTCAAGTGCTGTAAACTGTAGTAAAGTGGTATCGATGTCGTGGTATCGGTGGCAATTTTATGAGTACGAGTACGAGTACTTATGCCCAGTATTGATACCGGTATCAGTGCATCCCTAAAAATAATTTCCTTAAAACATAAAATACCCTTAAAGGCTGAGGAGTTGTTTTATTTTTGAGAAATAAATATTCAAAATTCAGACTATTTATTTAATTTAGACTAGACAAAATAACTTAAATTACCACACAAGTGCAAAAAGTACCAAAGTGTCATGTTAACGTACTGAATGGCAGATGTCACAGACTGTGTGTTCAAACTGGGTGCTTAGGATAAAAGCAAATGATGATTCTGTCAGGGGAAGATTGGTTTCAGTATCATTTGAAATAAATGCCTCATTGCATGATTTAGATATAAAGACAACTGTAAAATCACTTGTAAGCTGTTCACTTTTCACTTCAGATGCATTGTTCTCCCTTCTAGTGGTGTTTTCGTTGAATTTTGTGTATTGGGTTTTTTCCCCCATTTTGATCCATTTTACATTTTTGCTTTAAGTCAATATCTTTTCTTTATCAGAGTGTATTTGATCCTTTCTTTTGAACCACGAATCCTTTACACTGTAATCTGTTAGCTCTCAAAGCTGCCTCTACCAGTAGCAGGTGACACCCAGTTGAACCTGGATAAGGGGATTAGACCTCAGGCATTATGGAAATAGTAAAGATCAGAAGAGGGCCAGCAATGGTCAGAGTGTTCACACAGGTAGACTGGTGGAACAAAGCCTTTTTAATTACCCTTTTAATTGCCCCTTTTAACAGTATGAATTAGCATTTTAATGATGGGTATGTAATTAGGGTGGAAAAGGCTACGAGAGCTGCAGGCTGCTAATAATGCCTCTCAGCTCAGAGATCACAGCAACAGGAGACCAGAGCAGCTGCACCTGAGCGCCGGCGCACACTGTACTACTCAGCCAACAATGAACAGATGCTACATATACACACACATACAGAGAAGAACTTTCTGCACACACACAAACACACAAGTATATATCTGTGGGTGCATACACACAGTGATTTAGCCACTGGGGTAAACCTTTGGTGGACATCCAGAACCAGAACGAACACACACACACACGCTGATTAAGTCATCAAACTGATCATTAAAACCATTAAAGTTATTATATCATCAGTTCTCACTGTATATTGGAACTCATACCTGATGATTTTTTCTCGTCACAATAACAACAGAAATTGAACCCCTGCTAATACATCTGCCAGCAAACACACACACACACACACACACACACACACACACACACACACACACACTAATGCTTCTATACACACAGACATGCACATTGGCATGAATGTGCATTGAAACTGACAGCTTATACATACACAAACAGTAACATGCACTCTCACACTGTTCCAAACACACAACCTATCAGTGCACCAGCCTCACAGAGGATTGCTTCGAGGACCTTTGCAATTACACCATTTACACCAGGCTCCCCTAACAGCTCCACATGTAGAGATTGAAGGATGGTAAAGGGATGAGAGTAGTTTGGCTAAAGGCTTTCCAGCTAATTAAAAGACTAACGTAGCCTCCAAATGACCATTAGGATTCATTTGGCTTGTATGCAAAAAAGGCAGAGATGTATGTCTCATCATGAAACAGGCACAGGATGAAAGCAGGCAACATCAAATATTCAATTTCTGTGTGCCAGTCATTTGTCGCAACAGAAACCTTTATCTCTGTTTACATCCTAATCATATTGTTCAACTGCAAAAGCAATATCAAAGGTGTTCTAGTAACAGGCCACTCTCAAGAGGCATGTCTTTTTTTGTGTGTAAATGGAAGTGTAATAAATTAAATAGGCCTAAAGGAGGCACAGTGTAGGGTGTAATTATGTGACACAATGGCACTATATGAAAAACAACAGCTGCACATATCTCATTATTATGCAGTAATGATAACTGCAGTGTAATAATGGAAATCTTTGCCAATGTAGCCATCTAGAAGCTCATTGCTACTGCCAAGTCTTCTTTTTGTTTTGTTCGTGATCAAATAAAAATGTTCTTCCTGTCTTTGACCCGAGTCAGTCATTCAGCAGTAGGACACTAATAGCATGGTGCAACAATGAGACATACTTTTATGAGCTGCAAAGAGATCAAACCTGACATGTAGACTTTATTTCTGTGAAACCTGTAATCAGCGTTTACATTTAGTCTGAAAGCCTTCTCCTGCCTGATCTTAGTCTTAATTGCAGCCACTCTTTTACAGGCCAAATGCTTGGTTCTATTTCGCACCCAATACGATTATTAGTTAGAGCCTATACAGAAATATGAAGGTGGAGCTAATATCTAGAACAGAGGACTGTCTTTGTGCAGTGTTGCTTCTGGGAGAGACAGAGGGGGGTTCTCAGTATGCCCTGGACGGCTGTCCTAATTATTTTTCCCAGAGATGAGGTCACATTCCTCATGGCCCAATCATGGATAGAGGAGAGCCTGTTATTAACAATCGACAGACAAACAAACATACTGGCCTAAAGGCATCCATTCACTATAGCCCTTGGAACTGTTTTGCTCTCGACATAATGCTCATTCTAAACAAGCAAATGTAGACACAAGAACGATAGACAAATAGAAAATAATATTTCGATCATGAGACAAACTGAGAACAATAGAACAGATTTCTGTCTTTTCCCATGAGGCACACACAGGACTGTGGCATGATGACACAGCAGGCAATAATGCCATTAACAGACTTTTACTGTTATTTGATGTGTGTTAAGCAACCCTTCTGCAGATGGTTTAGTAATGTTCAGGGGTATTAGGCCTGTAGTCAAGGCTCGAACAGACAGTCGGGGGAAAATGATTGTGATAATAACCCTTTCTTATCCTAATGGATTTGTTTCGAGGGATGTTAAATGTGGAATATGCCAAAGCAGAAAAACCTGGCACACATTCCGCTGTATAGGCTATCTACTGTCTTAATATCATACATGATTCCTTATGTGTCCTCAGGGAAAACTTTGGTCCTGTGTTGCCTCTCCTTCCAGGAAGGCTCAAAAGGTTCAGCTGTAGAACAACAGTCGTTGGCAATAACTCATACATTGGTTAAAGGGGCTATTTGTTTTCCCTGCTGATAACCATGGTTTCTTGTCAGAAGTGAGTGGTGGTGATTGTAGTTTGTAAAGAGCTTTGTTGCATAAGACATGTGTTTATAACACACTCAAGATCAGAGGCTACAGTGAGTCGCTATCACACAAGAAAGGCTGAAGCTAGCAGATTAGCATGCTGACTTCAGTAGAGGAGACGTGGCAGAGACAAGAGTTAACGCTGGCGTCTTGAGGAATTAAGTTTGATACTGAACTTATAACATTTCCTCTTGACTAGTAAGTAAAATGTAGCTAGCTGTTAATACTAACATTGGCTATGTAGCTGTAGAAAAGCCTCCAATTTGAGCCTTTAAAGATGTCCTAGAAGATATTGACAGGCATGAGATTCTTTATCTGCAGTTAAAGGATGAACTCCATGATCATAATAAAAATAATAATCATTGAACACTTGACGCTTTTTTTAGACTCTAGATGCTTAACACTTTACCCTGTAGCTAATGATGCTACATCTGTCAGGCTTAATGGTGGCAACGTTAAATTAGGTAGACAAAAGCAGGTGCCTCATTTCTAGTTGTAACAGTGGACTGCAGTTAGAAGATTTGATTAGCGGTAGCAAACTAACCTTTTAATGTTTCCAGCTGACTCATTTTAAAATGAGAGAACTATGAAAGGCATGATGTCTCAAGCTGAAAGTGTAGTCCTGGTATTGAAGGTATTTGTTAGCCTTAGTGTTATCGCTGAAAGTGTATGAAATATTATTTTGTACTAACATAACTGTATTGAAAAGCTTACTATAGAAATACAGCCTTATGCAACACCAAAGTTAGATTCATACTTTATTGCATTTTCAGTGTAACTGTGCATTCACACAAAACATGGTGGAGGCGATGAACGCCACAAGCTTCCATTCAAAATCAATGTAAATGACGCGATGACACGCGATGTTGCTTTGGGCGGCTCATCACGCGTGTCACTGTGCCGCGACATCCAATAAGTGTTGATATCCAACCATGTCACCGAAGCCAGATGCACATTTCGATTATTGTGGCTGTGTGCAGTTTCCCGGAGCTTTACAACACAACGTTGTACTTTCACCACGGTCGCAATAAAAATCATGAACCCAGACATGGTGGCGTTTGGGTTTCCGATCCAAATTGGATGACCGCAACAGGTGAAGTGCACCTACGGTTAACTCGGCCATGATGGACGAGAGAAAGAAAATAGCAGGAGGTGAAGAAAATAGTGGGAGATGGATTGTGTCATTGTGCGATTGAAGCGATGAAGTGATGATAAAAAATGTGATCTAGCGACGCGATAATCGCGTTATGGGTGATGACTTCGCCTCCATCGCATTTGGTGTGAACGCACAGTAAGAATAGACCATAGGTAGCCTTTACATACAGATGCAGATGTGTTCTCATGTCACACAGAGGTGAGCTGATGAAATAATATCCTGAAACACTCTTTGTAACAGAGGAGCTGAATGATTCTGTTAGGAAATGGGATCTGTCTGCAGTTCGTTTTGGAGGGGATGGGATTAATATCCATGACAGAGAGTTTGGTCAGTGACCCTCTGCCCCCAGATTCTAACCAATGATGGTTCTTGTCTTGCGAAAGAGTTTATCGATCCTGCTGGCATCTCTGACACTTACACTGCTCCACCAACAGATCACAGCACAGTAGATGGCAGTCATCACTATGGACTGGTAGAAGATCTCCCACATCTTGCTGGGTACATCAAAAGAACTGAGCCTCAAGTGTTAAAACTGACACCTATAGGTATTTCTGGTGCTCCACAACCACAACTTCTACATCACCCCTCAAGATCAGGGGCTTCATCACGGAGTGCAATTTGAACACATTAGCATGATTTAGCGCATTTGTTTATGGCGTTACAGCGCGTCCTGTCCATGTGTCCGCATGTGAGAGAGTGACGGCCGCCACAGACTCGTTAATTAATGGGAAACACTGAATGCACTGGTTGATAAGTTTCGTTTTTACCGCGCACCAAAAAAAACAACAATTTGTGGCGCTTCGTCCTGATTCTGTGGTGCTGTGCCACACATTGGTCTATGTATGGGAAAAACTGATGTTAGAAAAAAACTTGAGGTCCCTTGGACTGATAGTATCAGGGTCAGTTAGCCGTTCATGCTAACATTTGTAGCTTACATTTAGTAATAGCAGACTTACACCTTTTCTCTCAAAGGTGATTTTCAAAAGTCACCACCTTCAAACATTTGAGATAAAATATCCCTGCTAGTCCTGTCCTATGCCCAAGTTGTGCTTTTTGTTATGGCTCTCTGTTGCTGAAGTGAGTAAGCTATATTGTACAGTAGTAGAAGCTTAACTCTTTCACTGCCAAAGACGAGTTATCTCGTCTTAGCGTTTTTTTAATGGCAACGCCATGTTGAATGTCTTGCCCTATACTACTCCTCCTCTGTGAAGATCAGACTTGTATCATCAAAATAAAGTGCAGAAAAACACATTTGGATTGAGAGATATAAAAAATATAGCGTGTTTTTCCCCCCTCACAGAGCGGAGCGGGTGTCTGACTGCAGCGGCGCCGCTCCGTGACACTCTGGCCGCCGGTGAGAGCTTAGGGGGCGGCGGCGGGGCTCATGGCGGCTCGGCAGCTCGTCGAAGCTCCGTGCAGCTCCGTGATACAAAGCACAAACGTTAGTAACAACAACCCCGTTGATCGCTCGTCGTTAGTCGTCAAGAGCGTTTGGAAAGTCGCCAGATTTTGCGAGAAATCACTCGGATAGCAGCTTGAAAATCCCGCGATCTAGTGTGGATGAGGAGCGGATGGCGCCGGCGAACGTGACGAGAGCTAAAGGTGGTGGGAGTGTCTTTTTTTTTTTTTTTTTACACTTTTATTTGTATAGCACAGTTAAAAAGACCTGTGACAGTCGTCCAAAGTGCTTCACAGAGCAGAGACAGAAACAAAGACAAATGCATGTGCAAGAAACAAAATGACATGCATACTATCACACATTCTCACACACAGATGTATGTACATATACATATACGGACATATGCGCATACATACACATACGCAAATGCAAATGTGCACAGCTACAGTAGTCATAGACAACATTGCACATAGATATTTAAACAAAAAACTAGTGAGCGTACAGAGACTGTCTGTGGTTGGGAGTTCAGGGGGCACGTCAGCCAGAGCTGTAGGCTGTGTGTAGATGTGTGTGTATAGATGTGTGTGTGAGACAGAGAGAGTGAGTGAGACCGCTGCCTGCTGACCAGAGGAAGCTGGATCTGATCTAAAGCGCCGTGTTTCGGCTACAAAAACCTGTCGAACTGATCCGCGCACACGCACACACACGCACGCACACACACACGCACACGTACATGCACACGTCACGTACGCACACACACTAAAAAAAAGGAAAGAAAAAGTTGGAACTCAAAGAAAAGAAAGAAAAAAGCCTGCAGTAGTGTGTGTCAGTAGCTAAATGTTTTGTCTGTTGTCATCAAAAGTCATTTGTCAGTGTTGATTTAGTTGTTGTTTACAAGAGAACAACTGTACAGATGCTGAGGCATCACTAAAGCAAAATATAAAGGAGCCAATTGTACTGGTTCACCTGAAAATGACAGCCGACACAAAAACCTCTTTTTCTCAAGATTTTGGTGCCAAAATAGCATTTTGGGCTAAACTAACCTATATTCAACCGCCAATTTCACAAGACTGGAACAAGATAGAAACAAACAGGTTTTTTTGCTGGAAAGTAGAGACCCTCATCTTTCCTTTGATGGGTTGAATGTGTATCTAGTAACAGTACATAATATATGGTGGGTCTACGGAAATCAGTCAAAAAGCTGGAAAATGCCTGGCAAGCTGGAGGAAGCTGCTGTGAGAATGGCTGGCAGTCAAAGAGTTAACCAGCTAAATGAAACAAAAATCTATGAAGTGTATTGATTATGAGTGTATTCGCAAAGGTTATCTAATGAACAGCAGCACATATAATGCGCACTTGTGTCCGTCCATGTAGATAACATGTCTGAACCCACACTGGCCATACAGTGGCTACCATCACACGTTTGCTTTCACACAGACTTCTTTTCTTATCAAATTTGATATTTTACAGAGCCTGGTCGTCCACGTTCACAATAGGAAGAGCTGATTCTGCTGAAGGTCATCCCGACACCCGAGCTGAATGAATGACATTTGGAGTACAATTTCCTATTTTTCACCATTTTCTTTGAAAGGCATTACTCTACATGAACTCGCCATGCACACGTGCACACATTCGTGCCACACAGCCATATAGAAAAGTTGTGTGTATTTTCCTGCAGTGAGTTAGAGCTACAGTAATGACTTAGCCAGTGCTAGAGTCACTCTCCTCTCGCTGAGGAACACATCAGGTGCAGACACTCTACAAACTGGGGTGACTCCTCAAATATTTATCTATAATTTAAAGGTGAACACTGGTCACACATACTGATTTGTTCAAAATTAAAGTACATTGTTCCAATTCCAAAGACTTATACTGGGTAAGTCCACTTAATCACACTTAGACCCCAGGGATACTTTATATCTTATATCTAAGATATAGGCAGTTAAAAAATAGATATCACTTCCAGAACTTGTGTTGTAGAAATGAATCTCTTTATGTAGGAATTTATTTACTTCCATGATTTGAGCATTTAAAGCTGGAAAGCTGGAGCTTTTCCTCCTGTTATTAGAAGATGATATTTCTTCTAACCCTGTTGCAAAAGGACATGTCTCTTTGTGCTCCCATCCAGGATAATCAAGTCATCCTTGTCCACATGCCTCCCTGTATCTCTCCTCCAGCGCCCTGACCTTTATCTTCAGCTAAATCTTATTTGCCTCCAGGACTTTATAGGGTTTTCCACTCATTCATAATCTATTTGCAGTGTCCTACAGACTTTTCATTGCTATGACATTTGACAAAAAACTTAATGGTAGGATATTTCAGTCCCTGTATTCATTTGTGATCAACTTCGAGTGAATCCTTTTGGAAGCAGTGGGTAGATAGACTGTGAGCAGCTTTGCTCCAGGGACATGCCTTTTTGATGTGTGCTCCTTTAAAGTAACATTGCGGAGTTTTTCGGCCTTAAAATAATGTTTCCAGACTCATTGCAATGGTAGAAAAATGGTTAATAGGATGAATGGTGCTGCCGCTGCAGCCTGAGCGGGGTTGCGTCGGCTGAAACTGCACTATGTAACTTCCCTGCACGGGTACGAAACACCGCGTTTCTCAACCAGATGGTGGAAGCACTGAGCTGAAACTCCGCAATGTTGCTTTAAGCAGCACCTCAAATCATAAACTTAGTAGAGAATCAGAACAAACTGATGAATTACCATTAGCCTTTCTTTCTCTCTAAGTGACATGATGACTTTTGCTTTCTCAGTCAGCACTTTTTTGATTTTGGTTTCTTTATGTTGGGACACATTCATTTTTTCTCTGTTGGTCTGAATGCTGTTAATTTTCACGTATGCCATTGTATGAAAATGACAATTCTCTGATACAAGTGTCACATTTGGACCAATCCTGTTCTGATCTTTGAAATATTTGACATATTTTGATTCTTCTCCATCACACAATATCATCATGGAGGCGTCAGAGCAGTTCCCAATTCATTCAGAGTCATATGTTCAGAGATTAGCAGTATAGAGCATAGTGTAGATTGTGGAGCCAGAGATTGCATGATGAGACAGAAGAACTGGAGCAAGTTGTCCAAGATGCATATGTCACAAATGTACAGACAAGAGCTAGAGCTGCTTTAAAAGTGTGGTCAGAACAAATACTGATGAAATGCATTTATAGCCTTATCTTGAATATTTTGAAAGCATCCAAACTAGTGCCTCATATTTGTTTTAAATACAGACCTCATGACTGCTGAGCAGGACCGGGGGATCCCAAGGCAGTATGGATGAACCTGTTGAGCTAATACCACTTTAGTAAATAGCAGCTGAGATTTGTTAGACTGATGTGGACGAAAACCTCTTATTTTCCTCAACATGTTTTCTTCATTCATTCTCATTGCGCAGTCACAAGTTAGCCCACATGAACAGCAGAGTCAGAGCACTTTGAGGGTCAAACCGACATTGAAACTAGTTTTTTTCTCGTCCTGTCACATTATTATACTTCCTCAGTATGATTATTGTCATTTTGTACTAGTGACACTTCAGGCCAACTGTGTGAAGTTTTTGTGAGTGTCTAGTGATTTGTCTTTTTTTAACACGAGCCCATAAGCCTTCTCAACAACAAAAAACATGTGTTATTGCACCGCAGTGCGAATAATACGACACTCTCTGTAGCCTGCAGTTGTGTTGGTGGTGGTGGTGTTGGTGGTGGGGATGGAGGAGGAGGAGGGGGAGGAGTAGGAGGAGGGGGAGGGGGCATGGTGGTTGGAATCAGTGACATTCTTCAAGGCCAGTGTAAGATTAAAGAGTGGGGCTGTCGTGCCTCTGATCATATATTCACAAAAGATACCCTGTGAAGAACACATCTTTAAAGAGAGGCTAGCTGAAAATAAGACCACTACTTGTGAATATTTGTGGCAACCCATTATACATGTCATATAAATGGTCCATTACTGAGTAAGGAGATTACACCCCAGAGAGTTTTTTTTAGTTGCCCTTCTCATTTTCTGTTTGCCCTCTTTTTTTGGCACAATCCTGTGAACAGCTGCCTCCAGTAGCACAAAGTTTGTCCTTTGTGATGTTTTGTGTGTGGAACAGTCATGGATCCTAGGTTTGTATGGCACTGGCGCTCTCTTTCTTTTTTGATCATACAGAATCACTCTAACATTATACCATTGTGGCATTGGGCTCAAAGATAAAAAAAAACAACAAAAAAACAGCCTTGGGCATAATGCGCAACGAGGGGCATTTATGCACAAATGAAAAATGTCAATAGTGCTCCCTTCCATAATATTGCCTATTTCGCTGGTACATAACACTGGCCTGTGACTCATGAACATAAATTCAGCGCACAGTACAGTAAACCGAATAATGATTAATATAACTTTCATCCTGGGTTTGCTTCACTTGGTGTGGCCTTCGGTACTTTCATAGTCATGGCACAGTGGAAAAATTTAATAGCTTGCTATTCTGCATGTCCTTCAAATAAAATGTTTCCATAATGGATTCTCATTGGTAGATATATATGTATATGTGTGTGTGTATATATACACACACATACTGCACCATAAGCCTTGCCCTTTTTATATCTTGCACAAGAGAGTTAATAAAAAAACTGTGCTAGATCACAGGATTACAGCCCTTGCGAAGGACAGCAAATGGCTGAGCTGCTGAGAAGTATTAATATAATAATCAAGTGTTTCAGGTTGCTTTTAATTCAATTGTCTCTTTTAACATTTCCCAGCTATGTCAATCAATGTGGCTGCCTTGTCTTTAAAGCAACAGCAGAGTTATCCATTCCGGTACCATTAAAACATCAATGTCTCATTTTTGCTAAATGGCAGAGGAAAGATAATTGGCATGTGTGTATGCATATTAATTAAATGATAATGAGACGATAAGGCCCCCTCTCTATCTGCAGGTGTGGAACCACTGATCAATTGGCAGTAAAATGGGCTAAAAATGCGCTTCTTTTATCCCACTACTGAAATTAAAAACCTATTTAGTACCACGTTTTCCAACAAAGTGCTTTTCATTTATCTTCTCTAGCACATTATTCAATCACACTTTCCATTTGTATAATGGTAATATTTTCATGTAATTTCCCGCTGCCTCTGAGATGGGTATTTTTGATATACTTTGTGAAATGGCTATTCCATTCCAGCTCCATTCACTAGCTGGTAATAAACTTACAACCTATATTTCAGATTAAATGTCTTCAGCAAATGGAGCCAGCCTCAGATGTCTCCCAGCAAATGTGGGAAGATCACTTCTGCTCCCTGGTGGCAGCAGAGGGAACTGTGTGGGGAGGTTGCCAATGCCCCCTGGTGGCAAAAATTGGAAGGTGCTGGAACATTTTCATAACCCTTGGCAGCATTTCATGATTCGCTGTATAAAGCACTCACTGTCTCCGACTGTCCAAATGAACAGCAGAAACAGTCTCTGATATGCAGAGCATGCTATCTAGCTGGAGAGCTGCAAGGTACCCACAGCTGAAACATAAGCTGACTATCTTAAAGGCTTGCTGCTTTAGCCTGCAGCAGAATTGGAAGCGTTTGAAAGAGTGTGTTGTAACTATCAGCCCTGACCAGAGGTGTGCAAGCACTTCAGAGGAGGAGGAGAGGAGAATGAACACATAACTGCTGGGAAAAGCAAACAAAGGCGATGCAAAGGACGCCACAGGGGGGCTGTGCAAAGATCTAAATGAGGGCTAAAAAAAGAATATAAAGGCAACACGGGTACACTGAACACAACACAGTGTATTTATCACAAAATAGATTTTCAAATATGAACATAACAGGTGGATTTCTGTGCATTTGTGTGTGTGCGGTTGGCCCAGATGACACAGAGGTTGATGGACAGTAGTGCAGCGTCGCCTCCTCCTGCTGACAGGCCCTCCTTCACCCCGGACAGGCCAATCTGTACACACTGCGACACAGACACACAGAGCCCATCTCAGTCACCACACAGCCCATTTGTCATGTCAGATAGCCTCAGAGAGACGTAGCGGTCAAGTTATAGAGGTGATTGTATCAAAGTGACCCCAATGCGATGGTCATAAATTGCTTGCTTTATGGGGAGGTGCGATATCCTTGTTTCATAGATACAAAACTGAATGAGAGTGCAGAGTCAGGTAAGGTAAAATGGAAAAATAGTCTTCATGCACAAGTCTGTGAATAATATTTTCTCGTAAAAACAAGACAGTTCTGGTGAAATTGGTTATTTCTCTTACTTTGAGAAGAGTTTGGGATGAGGTGTTGATGGCACTCAGCTGGAATTCTCTGTTGGTTCGTCCTTGTCTTTATCTGTTGTTGCATTTGTTTCCTCTGCAGGCGCCTCCTTGGTGGAGGTGGCCGTCTTTGGCCTTTCCTCAGGCTTTTCAGAAGGATCCATTGCTGTGGTCCCCCGGCTTGTGTTACAACCCATGATTTGGCAAAATCTACAGAGTCTGCAGTGCAGTCTTCAGTTGATGGGAGCCAAGAGGGGTATAAGGTGTTAAAACACCAGTCAAAACCTTAAAAAGCGTGTGAGTGTTTTGGGCTTGGGTGCCTTTGTTCTCTATGACAACACTGAGACCGCCCTCTGAGTCAGGGCACCTGATTGTTGGTTTTATTTTACGAGCCATTGTCTGCTGGTCCTGCCACCTTTTTGTAATGACTTCCTAAGCAACACTGGTTGAGAATTAACTCAGTAGCATGCCAAAACATAGTTAATGATAAACACTGAAAGGGATTGTGTGTCAGTCACAGGGCAGCCATGGTAACCACCTTTCCCACAATGGATGTGCTGGTATTTTCTGTTCTCATTCAGTCAGAGGAATTCATTTATCATCAGTCAGCTTGAGTCAGCAGATTTTTATTTACAGGCTTAATGAGTCTTAACGTACAGGAAATGGGAAACAAAACACTAGGTCAGATACACAGCTTTGTACGAGGATGGAATCACTGAGATGTAATCAAAAAAATGTATTATTAATGTTGTGCCCTTTCCTGATTGGTCTGTACTGCTGCTCTGTTGGGTAAAAACAAGCCTATAAATAAATACTTTCATAAGGGAGAAAGTGCCCACTTCAATTTCTTTATGCTGCAGCCTTTTGGTAATTCCAGCAGTTTTGACAAATGTATTAAAAATGAAAAACTGAAATATCACATTGACATAAAACATTGTTGAAATTCAGCATTTCTCTCGATTGTCTCTGAGATGTTTCTACAACTTGACTGAAGTCCACCTGTGGTCAGTCCAGCTGATTGGACATGATGTGGAAAGACACACACAGCAGTCTCACAGTTGTCAGTGTTTTACCAGAGCAAAAACCGAACCATGAGGGGGAACAGGACTGTATCAAGGCACTGATCAAGGGAAGGCCATAAAAAACCATTCACATTCTGTCCATAATTCTTAAATGGTGAATGATTGGAATAACAATGACTCTAACCAGATCTTGGCAGGGGAGGTGACAAAGAAGTCAATGGCCCCTCCGCCTGAGCTGCTTAAACTTCAAAGTCAGTGCAAATTCAACAGACACCAAAGAACAGTCTGTGTGCTGACAGAGAATGATTCTATTAGGAATATTAGACAGGATGCAGAGACTGTATGTAACCAGGACATTTTAAGGAAATGTTCAAGATTACTGAGCTAAAGGAAAAAACACTTAGGATAATAATGAACGCACACGCACACACACTATGGGGTGAAATCGATGTCAAAACAACCGGAAAGACGCACAGCGACGTGTGTGCGCGCATGGTTACTTTGTTACACGTGCGTGCGTGCGTGCGCTGTTACGCGCAGGTTGTATTTCACGCGTGACAAAAGCTGCGTACGCATAAAGCAGCGTGTGCACGCCTGTCTGTCACTGTTTGACAAATTATGTTACGCGTTCACACACACGTGCGGTCGCAGATTTTGTTGTTGCGCAGCAGGAAGTTGATCTGCACCGTGCGCACCACTCTGCGTAACATGACGTGTAATGTAGTTGGCCTTTTCATTTTAGTCAACCAGGGGAGGCAGCAGTGAGCCAGACTTTGCCTGCCGGACCGGAAATTCAAAAGAAGAAGAAGAAGCAGAAGGAGGAGGAGGAGGAGAAGAAGAAGGAGAAAGGAAAAGACCCATGGGATAATTATATTATAGACAGGAGGAGGCTCAGTGATGTCATGTCTTTTTATGCTCCATGGTTGACACTGATTCTGCATTGATATTTCAATTTCAACCTTCCTGATGGCTCGACAGTTTTGTTACAGTACCTATATAATTATTAATAAAGTGTAAAAAAAAGTGTGTTGCAGCTATTCAGGTACACAAACCTAACGCACATCTCCAGCTGTCCCAGCAGTTGTCAATGAACTTTACAATTATTTTTTAAAAATCTTTTAAAAATATTGTGACGGGGTGGAATGGACAAAATTTAAAGATCTTAATCTTCCAAAATCATACTGATAACACAGAATAAAGTGTTTAATTTGATGCAGGGGGAGGGAAGTGTGAAAGTGATAGAGATTTAAATATTTTATACTAATTCAATATGAAGAACAGTGCCACTGATTCCCCCCCTCACTTTAGTGTGTGACGGGGTGGAAAATCTAAAGCAATATCGCCAAATTTCTGGATGTGCTAAAAGCTAACACTGCAGTTAGCATGGAATTACATCGTAAAATTAAGGATTTATACAAATGTAATTTGAAATTTTGATTTAAAAATTGTTTTCCCCACTTTTTGTGTGTGACGGGGTGGATATGCTATGCTTAACAGAGAAGGTTTTGAAAGAAAAATTTACCAAAAATGTTCTAAAAGAAAAATCAGAACTCATCATTGTTTGCACTTCCCTCCTTCAAACTCTTGAATGATGTCACTTCCTGTTTCCTTACAGGAAGTTTATTGCATTTTGGCACAAAATTACATTGGTGTGACGGGGTGGAATATGAAATTGATGGACATGGAGAAATTATGCTATTTTAATAAAAAAATATGACATTTTAATATAATTAACATATTTCCTATTAAGAAGAAAGTATTTCTAACTATAAGACCAATAAACACCGGGTGACACCTTTCACTCAAAAATGTCTTGGTAATCTTGTGATTTCATCATTCTTTTGATACATTTGCTGTCTCCAGGACCAAAAGGCAGCAAAGCAGCCGCACAGCATGATGCAGCCTACCATGTTTTACTCTAGGAGTTGTGTTCTTTTCCATTTAGGGAGAACAGCTATGGTTGTTTTTCCCACAATCCGCAGCGACCTTAACAAACATATCTCACTGACTTTCCTCTTAGTGTCATATTCTTTCTTTTTTTTATGCAAGAAAACCATCATTCATTACAAAATTCAAGCCACAAGAAGATTGCAAATTTAGCTAAACTTCTAGTTTTTATTTTGTTGAAATTCATCAAAAGGAGACCAACATTTTGTACATTTTGTTTGTATTATTTCTTGATGCAGTGTTATGCAATTAATTAGTTTGGTCTCTCAAGATATTATAGTTACTATATCACAAAGAAACACTGGTTCATTTGCATCAGTTTCTGAAGATATTGTGAATTACGGTATGCACTTTAAATTCTCAGGACTCCATTGACACTGATTGCTTTTCAAAAATTGGACGTAAAACATGCTGCATTAAACAATAATATACACTTTAATACATTTCCTCTGTAACTGTTTTGACTGACAAGCTCTGGCTGACTCCAATTATGGGATGTAAAGATATTATTCTTTTTTTTTAAACTTTTTTAGTTTCACAAACCTTTCTGAATAATTTTTAATGCTAGCAGTCTTTCTTTTCTTTCTTTTTTTCTCTTCAAACACGTAAGCAAAATAGGGCACACGTTTGTTTGTAAATTACATAAGCAAGTTATAATATAGAACAAAACTGCAAATACATGGAAATCAAAAGCATAATCATTACATTCTTCTGTGAGTTTCACTACCTCAGCATCTTTAAAATATATAAACATTAAAAAATACAGGATTACAGAATACAATCTGGAAAAACAAGCTTGCTCCACACTATCAGCTGTTTTAACTGCACCCCTCTCTCAGTTATTGTTATTGCCTTTATTTACCTGCAGAAAGTCAGTTGAGCCCTTTACAGCTACATGTCCCACTTCACATTCACACAGCACCACACACCTCCAGCTGAGAGCTGCCCTCTACTGCCACCATCTTTTACCATTGGCCAATGAGCTGGAGGTTAAGTGTCTTAGTCAAGGACACCTAGACCACATTGTTGGTGTCAAGAACAGTATAGAGCAAAAAAAGAAAAAAGCTCAATTTTAGCACAGGCTGCAGACAGCAGTTTGAGCTGACAAGGAACTTGACCCTAAGGAAGTCTGAACAGATAGGAAGACAAAGCTGCTCTGTGCTCTCCCTCTGACTCCTGACACCGTTGTTACGGTTGCAGAAACAGGAGCAGAGAGAGACTTTATGCTCCTCTCTGCTCTAGTGTAGTTTAGCCTTTGTAACTGGAGAGAACTGGTCCTGTCTCCTTGTTGTGGCACGATCGTTCGCCACGTTCCTCAGTCTTCTCTGCCAGGCCGACTGATTGTCCAGACGAGGCCTTTTGGCCGAGGGACTGTCCTCTCCCTCCTCATCCAGAGACACCACGTACCTTCGTCTGTTGGGTGACCTGCCTGTCTTGACCATGTTGTTGATCTCACGCAAACGCTGTGAAAACAGAAAGAAAATCTTCATTCTCCATGAAATGTCATTTCAAGATAACACAAACATGTCCACAGACGGACCTCCGGAGGACTTGAGTTGAAATAGTAGCACAGGCCGGTGGGCTGAGTGGGGGAGAGGTTTTCAGGTTTGTACGGTGAAATGAAGATGTTGGGGCTGCTGCTCAGCTGGTGTCTCTGAGGAGATGCTTTCCACTGTAGGGGGTATGGGGACAGAGGAGGAGTATCACCCTGCATAAAAGTGACACAAACACATGTTAGAAAATCCTGTCGTATCCAAATCAGAGATAAATAAAGTATCACAGTATATTACAGCATTTGTGACCTCAGCTTGTTACCCTCTCTCGTTCTATTTACTCAGTAAAACCCAACCAGCTGAAATGGTTCACTTACCCCACAGGTCGGGGCAAACTGCTTGACAAAGTGCTGCATCTTTGTCGTGTAGACCTGGTTGTAAAAGTAGATAAGATTGCCCCTCTGCTCCTGAGGGGATCCTGGATAATGCGTTGATGGTGAGTCGGGAGTGGGGATACTGTTACTGTGGTGTCCATTATCTGTAATATTCAACAAAATAAATCACTCCTAATCTTGAAATTACATCATATTTTCTTACATTACTGATATCATGCAGGAGATACGGTGTGAATTATTGTGGTTACTTTGTGGGTCTCATTTTGCCATTACGTAGCTCCCCAGCTACATAATTCTTGACTTATGGCCGACTATAGATTTTGCTGTGGAAGATAAGCTAAAGGTAACATGGTGGTGACACAGACATAGGAAAATTAGCATTTTTAATCTGCGTACCAATAAATATGCACACAATGCCAGTGAGGGAAGCTATTGATTTACAGCAGGCTTTGCTGATGTTTATGAGGCAATTTGTGCTTTAATCATGAGTTTAATTAATCAACTTGTTTTCCTGTGGCTGTGAAAGATGAAGTGTTTCATTTGGGCAAACAGGGCGGATCTATGTCACTGCAATAATAAAAAAAAATCACAACAAGTATAATCTGTTCACAAATTAGAATGATTTATACTCTATTAGAAATCTCAAGTAAAAAACATCTGACAGTTCAATAAACAGGCACAATTATATTATTATTAATTATATAGATGAATTAATATACTGCATGTTCTCTGTCCCATATGTATTTATTGTCTCATGAGAACCATGTTGACTGCTTTATGTCAGAGTAGTAGGTGCTGATGCCCTTCCTCATGCATTGGTCTTTTTTATTATTATTTAAAGGGAGTCTTACTGTTGTTTTCAGTGATAGAATTTTCTGCGTCTCCTGAAATCAACACATTTTTGCAGACCTGAGGACAGAAACAGTCATGTTCATACAACACAGCCTCAGGGGTTGATCCACTTGTGTACTACAGAGATTGCAGGAATAATCTTATAACAAACTTACACTTTTACCAGCATGTGGCCGTGACTTGTAGCATTTCATTATGTGCTTAAAGGGTATCTCCACCTTGGTGATCTGTAAAAGCAATGCAAATAAGCACAAGTTAGGTAATTCATTGTTTGCCTTGAAATGAATGAAACACTAGCTGCTAATTAATAGTGTTAACAAGTCTATGAGTGCTAGGAAAATGCCCATTAATACCAATAAAAAACATGATTAATAATAGTCATATTATGTCATTGATCAGCAGTGAACACTCCACTTCCAGAATAAATAGAAGAGGATGGCATTGGCATTTGGCTGCTCTCCCTATTCTGACAGTCAAGACATTAATACATCAACATTATTGAGTCATCACTGGAAAAAATATGCGTTAGGTACGTGAGAATGTGAAGTTACTGAATGATATCTTTCATCGTATAATAGCTCAAATTGACCTTTTTTTTAAACAGTTATCATCCTCAGATTAGCCTCATACACTAGCATGTTTACCAAATCAATTATTGATCATTAGAAATGCTAAGCCCTCCACAGATAAATCCAAACCCACCTTAGCAGTAATGTAGATGGCACACATGAGCATTTGGTCCAGGTGACGGTCCACCATGAGGTGGGTGCAGTGGACCAGAGAGTGCTCAAAACAGGTCCAGACTTTCAGCCGCAGCTCATCAGAAATGTCCAGTGTGGTACACAACTCTTTCAGCCGCCTGGACATCAACCTGTAAACCTGGGGCAAAAAGAAAACATCAGCACAATAAACTGATCATGATAAACACATTATTGTGACTGTATTTTGGAACAATATAACAGAATATCGGTTTATACACTAACAGACCATTTTGGTGTTGTGGATCAACAGACCTTGCGAACAAACAGATGGAAGGAGTTTCCCTTGGGCCTGTTCACAGCTGATGGGGAGCGTTGTTGGCTGGTGCTGGCAGAACGACCAGCTCTGACATCCACTGGCAAAAACAGAGGTCATTAGTCAATCAATATTCAAAATACTTTCATCAATTTATATTTAAGGAATGTAATACATCAAGAAACGTGTGTTAAAAATTAAAGAATTACAACTAATGAAAGAGGAGACTTAATTAACACAGTTTAATACCTCCTGGTTGGTTTGCGTCAGAATTCTCCAGCCATGAAGGAGACATCACCTATATGACACAAAGCCCAGGTTAAAGCCATGAATGTGTAAACTACTGCTACTACTACTGCCATTCCCTGATGGTGAGCCTTAGTTCATGCACAGTGAAACCCTTACAGAAGTTCAGAATATGATCAGCCTAAAAGCTCACATGTCTCTCTGATGCTCATTGACCTCCACTGTCTGCCGATGGCCTTACGAATCAAATTCAGCTCAGTGTTGCTTCCCCTCATAGTGACTTGTAGGTCTGCACCCATCTACATGTACTTGAACTCAACTAAATAGGCTTATACTCTTTCAAGGAATGTCACCTACTACTGACTTCCGTGAGCACAAGGCAGTCTCAGTCAGGAACAGTCCACAGGGACCACAAGCCAGAGTAGTCCAGACTGATGTCACTGCCGGTCCCCTGATAGTGGAGCAAACTACCAAATGCGATCAAAGCAGAGGTTTTCCTCTGTATCTTCACTCCGTCTCCTGAGAGTACCTCCCCTCCTACAGTAACACCTCTCAACCCTAACGTACCTGACAAGCACTTACTATGCACTTTCAGTGCACTTCTACACCAGGGCCCATATTCAAAGAATCCTAAGGCTAGAAGTAGCTCAAGAAAAACCTTAGAATTTCCCCTTAAAGTTAAAAGTAGGACGTTCTAAAGATAAAGGTTATTCACAAAGTATCTTAGCCCTTAAGATAACTCCTAAGGTGACAAACTGTTAAGAGGAGGAGGAGGACTTTTAAGAGGCCTAAAAGAAGGAAATGGCAGAAAGACAGAGACATCAGAGAAATATTCTCCAAACACTGAATGACAGCGATTCAATTAAACACTACATATTAGACTGTGCAGGGATTATGTTTGTGGTTGACCTCCCACCGTGAAATACTGCAATAACAGCAGAAATGAAGGTAATCGCACCATTATAATATTTAACTGCAAAAATACACTGATGCAGCAGTGATGACTTTCAAAACCCTCTGTCAGCACAGTGATCAATTACAGCACATAGCTACTGTAGCTGTCGGCCCACAAACGGACGACGATACATTAATTTGCTGTGCGATGTGTTCCAGTCTGCCTCTTGGCTTTTGCTGTAACTCCGGAGTTTCCCTCTCAAATCAGTATGCAAAATGACCAGGATGGCGATTAAACATAAGCAAATACATATCTTATAACTATCGGCATGTAAACACATGTCTGTATGTTCAAACAATTTGCAGCTTCTTTTAAACAATTTATTGAACTTTGTTAAGTTGTTGATGACATACAATTATTTTCTTAATAACTAAGTTCTGTGATCGGTGAATTTCACTGTCCATTCACCACTATGAGTGCATTTCGTTTGTTTTTCCCTCCTTTATTCTAACAACCAATCAGAGCTTAAAAAAGAATGAGTCATCCCTAGCAAAGGGGTCAACCACACCTCCTAACTAAGATAAAAGTTTCTGTCCCCTCCTTACTCAGAGTTGCTCTCAGAAACTTCCTAAATCACTTTTAGTCTGATTCCTTGCTAGGGGGCCCTAATCTTCTTGTACTTTGTCCTTGCTTTGGATAAACCATGTGCCAAATAAGTGAATGTGAATTTTGAAAAAATATATGTGAGCACTTGATAATGGTTGTACTGTTAGAAGGAAAGAAAAGAAGTATCATATCATATTTATAGTTCAATCTTACACAGAAAGTAGTGTCACCTTGAGAGAACATTGAGTATAATCTTAAATAACCCCCTGATGCCAGGTGTAGAGTGTTTGTGTGCTCTTGCCAACCTGTTGGCAGGTAGGCAGACAGCCCTCGTTGGCTCGGATTTCCTCCCACAGCGGTGAGTTGCTGGTCCAGGCCAAGCTCTCCAGAACGTTGTCCTCTGCTTGGGCAAGGTGTAAGACAACAGCACGATGCAGCCCCGCATCAGCACGCAGCACCAGCTCAATCACCTGGCACAGCACAGCACAGAAACTGTCAGACTAACAGGAGACATACTGTAGCTGACATTTATTTCTGTTGCTAATTCAAATCCCAGACCAGATGTTAAACTGTCTGCAAAAAGGTGTGGGACTGCCACACTTGACTCTTTGAACATGTACACAGAGGTATATGCAAACTGTATACATAAAATGTACAAGCTGTGAAACTTACCCTCCAGAAGTGGTACGGTGCCACGTTTAAGATGTGAAGGAGCAGAGGGAAATCAACATGTAGCCGGCTTGAGCATATGCTGATCTCCAGACAACAGGCCACCAGACAGCACTGGATCAGATCAGCATCCAAGATTTCCTGCAACAAACACATGCACATCACAGGTGTAACACTGAGTGACAAGTGCCAGTTGTGGAAATAAAACCTTGATGGTCAGACTGAAAAGCAGTTAAAAAATGTGACCACAGGAGGGCAGTATACTCACTGAGATGCCACTGACGCCCAGTCTGTTCCTCTCCTGACTGACCAGGTTCTCCAGAATCTTGTAATACCAGGCTGCTGCCACATAGCAACACTTCAGTGACATCTCTGTGAACAGTATTACATGGATTAGAAGTGAGGTGTGTCGGCAACAAGGGTTTAACTTCTTGGTTTTATCCCTGTTATCAGGAAGAGTGTGCCCTCTAATCATGAGGGGGTTTACGGATCTGTAGGTGGGACAGCTTTTCCCTGCCTTACTCATAGAAACATTGTTGAAGTGAATATCCTGGTCATGATGATATGATTTGTTGGCTATAAACAAATAATCCTGTGATGACCATTGTCCTAAATCCTCCAGAAATACTGAACATGAGTAACGCAGTTTTCATACACTGGAATTAAGACTTTCTTTTTAACATTTACGTGCCTTTTCCCTTCTCCCATTGATAAGCCATAGAGTTATCCTCATACTGTACCTTTCGCCTCATTTTCTCCATTTCTGCAGTAGTGGAGATAAAACATTTGTAGCATACGTTTCAGTCTCGCCTTAATTGCCTCGGTTGGATCTCTGGAGCAGGACCTGGATCAAAAGGAACCAGAGAAGGAATTGGACCACGTTTTTAAAAGAATGTACTTGAGTCGTTGTTTGGGAAAGTAAATAAAAGGCCACAATCTGCAACATAAAAAACTCAAAGAATGCAACGAAACCTCAAACCTCAGACCTCGACATTAAGTTTGCACATTATGAAACAGTCCGTTGTCTCTATCCAACCCCGCCCTTTGAACCCTTCACCAGTGACACACCAGATGTTAAAAACCGTGAGCGGCCCCTGCGAAGATAAGTGACTAAACCTAGCAGCATTATTATAAAGGGTTTTAGTAAGGGTTAGGTGGAGGGTTTATGCAGTAAGACAGAGGCAGTGCTGTCAACAAGCACAGTCTCACACGGAGCCTCTGTCTCACACAAAATGGTCAATGTATGATAATACTGTACAAAGGCTGTGGCACCAACCTTAACACATTGATCAGCCGTTCACTTGGGCCAAACCTTGAATTTGGTGCGTTGCCCTGAGGCTTGGTTGCCATGGTGACCTTCACCCTCACCCAGGATTGGAGCCAGAGTAGGAATGGGCACCTAGATAAGAAACACCAAAAGACAGTCAGGGTAAAACACTGCAGGCAAGGATGATGGGTGACCAACACAAGTCATAATACAACTATGATATGAACTGTTTTGTTTTGATTCAGTCTAATACCACTTTAGGGCCTATTGAAAACAGTCACACACTGAGAAACTGCCTCTAGAAACGGTGTCTGGCACCAAAACCACAGACTGTAAAAGACACAAACTTTGTGTCTGTGACATCGCTTACAGTTTTCTGTGCAGCCTTCCAGCTTGACATCATTTTTCTTCATTTTCCCCAGTGCTAGATACCAATCTTGCGTCTGTACTTTAAATATGAACCTACAGCCAGGACACCGTTAGCTTAGCTCGATTTAGCATTAACACTAAAAAAAGCTAGCCGGGGTGGCTCCAAAACCTTCTAAATTACTGTGAAATGTAGCTTGTTTTCATTGACACACAAAAATTAATGTACAAAACCAAATACCATCATCTAAACCACCACTACCAACTATAAGAAATAATTAGAACATGCAGTCCCCCGCACAACCACAACTTCTGTTTGTTTATTTTTTTACATGTGAGTTTGCAAACTGAACAAAGGTGTAAGTTTAAGGGTCCTAGCAGGTGTACTTTGTGACTTCATACAAAGCTACACAAGCTGCCTTCTCTCATCATCTTTATTCACATATAGAAAAGGTATTAAAATCATTAAAATATTTGTAATTTCATATGTGAAATGGGACACCCTGAGAAGCTCAAGAGCTTTTAAAAGGGGCCCAGACACAAAAATGACAGGAATACATACACAGGAAGGAGACATACAAATATACATAGACATACACATAGCCACATAATACATTTTGCGTGAAATGAACCCAAAATATATTCCAAACACTCACACTCCGATCCTCACATTCTCACGCCACAGGGTAATCTACATTTCCACTCACACACTCACATACAACCCATAACCCCCCCCCCAAAGGAAAAGAAAAGAGAAAAAAAAGAAGAACTCCTAATCCTAACAAGTACCAAGTAGCCTGGTCAACATCAGTCATCATAATTGTAAACATGAGAAAATTTCATCACTATCATGCATATTTCAGCAGCAGTTGCCTCTTCAGTCTCTTTTTGAAAACAAGTGCAGCTGAAAATGTTTGTAGGTCTTTGTCAAGATCATTCCATAACTGCGGACCTTTACAAACAATACTGAAACTAGTACATTTGAGTTTCCGTTTTTTACCCTTAATATGATCCTAGTCTGATAGGCATGTGATGGAGAGGAAATTGGAATAAGGTCACAAAGTCTGTCATTAAGCATATTGACAACAGAATACATGGTGCAGACATTATGAAACATGTTGAGTTCAGTAACTTTTAGAAGACCATATCGATGAAAGAGTGGATCAGAGGAGGCATCAAATTTGGACCAAGATATAATATGTATAATTTTCTTCTGTAAAATCAGCAATTTGCCCAGATAACTGGGAAATGTATTGCTCCAAATTATATTGCAGTAAGTAAGATGGGGTTCAAATAATGATCGATATAATGTTAGAAGTGCTTCATTAGGTAAGAAGTGCCTCAGTTTGCAAAATAGTCCAACATATTTTGATAGTTTTTTTGTTAACTCATCAATATGGCTCCCAAAATTTACGAATTCGTCCATATGAACCCCCAGGAATCTAGTGGACGGCACTCTCTCAATAGGGCTGCCATTTATTTCTATTTTGACATGCCCGATGTTACTCCGATTTCTATTTGAACGAAAAATAATAAAGTTTGTCTTTTTTATATTTAAGGATAGTTTATTGCATTTTAACCATACATCAACTTTAATTAATTCCTCATTTAAGATCCTTTCCAGGTCCTTTATATTTTTGTGGGATAAAAATAAATTTGTATCGTCTGCAAACAATACCCTGTGTAGAACATTAGAAGAAAGAATGAAATCATTTTATAAAGAGAAGCGGTCCCAATATAGATCCTTGGGGGACACCATAATCCATTGTTTGATATTTAGACTTGTATTGTTTATAACGATATATTGTTTCCTTCCATACATATAACTTCTAAACCAGTTGAGTGCAATGCCTCTAATGCCATAGTACTGTAATTTGTTTAACATAATTTCAAAATCAACAGTGTTGAACGCCTTCGACAAGTCAAGGAAGACTCCAATGCCACACTCGCCTTTTTCTATTGTATCATTGACTTTTTCTAAGAGATCAAGGATCGCCATTGCTGTGGTACTCTTTTTTCTAAAGCCATAGGGCCCTATTTTCCTGGCGCAACTCAGGGGGGCGCAGCGAGGCGAGCCCTGGCGCAGTGGCATTTTCCTCCAGTCCATCAACGTGCGCAGCGGATTCTGTAAATTGGCAGACTGCTGTGCGCCGAGATGGGAGTGGTCGCGCAGCAGGGGGAGGTGTCGACAGATTCACCGTGGCGCAGTGACAATTTGTTGCCGATAGACCGCGCGGAGAGTGCGCCGAAAGCTCGCCAGCTCCAACCTGGTCTAATCTCAGCGCAAGGCGAAGCGCAGCCAGCAATTCTAGCGATTTTTGCCATGTCGGGTACAATCCCACTGAGTAGGGAGAGGTTGATAAAGTAGACAAGCGGCTCCAAAATTTCATTTATGATTGCTATAAGAATTTTACTTGAGATGTTATCTACACCAGCAGTGTGAGATGTTTTCAATTTCATAGTGATTCTATGCACCTCATCTCCATCGGTTGGCCTTAGAAAAATTGAGTTTAGGTAATTTCCTTGGAGGTAATGTCTAAATGTGATATTATGTGGTTGTCTAATGTTTTGAGAAAGATTTTTTCCAACAGAAATAAAATGATTGTTGAATTCATTGGCGAGGTTGTCATTCTCAGTGGCCTTTTCCGTTATTCTGGAGTTTTCCTTGTTAGCATGAGGGATCACAGATTCTTTATGCTTTCGACAGAGGATTTCATTAAGTACCTGCCAGGATTTCTTCTGGTCACCCCGGTGAACTTTAATAAGTTCAGTGTAGTACCTTTGTTTACTCATGCGTATTAGTTGTGTGAACTTATTTCTGTACTTTGAATATATTTCTTTGTTCACATTAGTAGGGGTTCTGTTTTTATGCAAACCTTAACTCAAGTCAACTCTACTTTTCCATACAGTGTTGTACAAGAACATGTAAAACAAATCAATAAAAATAAGTAGGCTAAAAGTAAACCAATGGTTAGCCTATAACATTTCTACAAATTAAGATAAAATGTCTTTAACTTACTTTAAAAAAACACAGATTGAGCTTTCCATTGTACTGTAAAGCTATCCCCCTGCTAGATAGCTATATTGAGTGTAAAGAAGTAAAAAGTTTTTCAATATTCTAATTAAAACCAACAAGGAAGTGAGGTACATATTTCCCAAAATGCCCAAATGTTCCTTTCTGGTCTGGGTCTGGAGTTTGACTTCATTTTATTGTACAGTATATACTAGAAAATGTAAAAATACAGAACAAAACAAACAGGGACTACAGCTTGACCAATGAAGTTAATTATTCAGTCATTTAGTATCGACTGCAGACTGAGCTGTCATGTTGAGCATGCGAATAAAGGAATATTTCAGATGCCGAAGGAAAATGTGTTTCTGTGAGAAGCAATGAGCATAATTAAACAAAGACTAAGCCTGCCGTGACGGTGCACGTTCCAGTGAGGAGTCAGCAACCGCATTACCAGGACTTGGCAAACAAAATATCAGGACTGAACTGGATGAGTCTTTGCGTGAGCTTCCATTTTGGGAGTTTTTGTACCAGACTGTATCATGTAAAAAAAAAAAAAAAAGATTGGCCGTGATGTCGCCATGGAGGTCAAGAGTCATCTCTAAGACTCTGGCAGTGTTACCACAGGCTGTTTTTCACAGAGTTATAGGCCTGTTGTTACAGTTACTGAAGCATAAGATCTTAGCACTCCTCCCTCAACTGGTTGAGGCCCTTGCTCTACTTCAGCCATTTCAATAATACGTGTATGTGTGTGTGTATGTGTGTGTGTGTTCTCTTGCTCACTCTCCGGCCTGAATGGAAACTCTGTTCCTCTAATGATTCCCACATGTGCCGTTTATCATCTGGGTAACTGTCCTCACGGAGGCAGACAGACCTCCATCTACAGTTTCTGCAGACGCCATGTGGTGATAGGTGTGTGTGTTTGAGAGAGAGAGAAACAGACAATGTGTAGAAACGCTCTAGAGTGATTGTGTCTTTGTAGTTTTGGCCACCCTTACAGAGCTACAGAATGGTATTGTGGCAAATGATATTTCCTTTGTCATCACTTGTTCAGATTTTTAAAATTAAAACAAAATATATTTTCAAATGAAGGAATCTGCCTTTCTGTTATCCTCTGTCTTTAGGAGATGGTGGAAAAGTTACAGTCAGTCTAGCCATCTAGTTAAAGTAACTAACCTTTCTCACTGTAAACACCATGTTCCAGTCCACACACACAGGTTGGTATTCCATCTAAAAACACACTTCAGGAATTAGCATTTTAGCCCAGGGAAAACATGGCCTCAGACCTGAAACACTGATCCCCTGGCTACAACTTACGACCAGATTATTTTATGTCTGACTGCAAGTGATTTCATTATTAAATTATCTTAAATATCATTTTATTTATCATCATATTTTCTTGTTCAATCAGTTTGTCAGTTGTGTTATGAAAGAAAATGCACTGCTCAAAAAAATAAAGGGAATACTTAAACAACACATTGTAACTCCAAGTATATCACACCTGTGTGAAATCAACCTGGGATGATAATTTTGATTTGCATTGATCATTTTTATGTTATTTTGTTCTCAACATACTCTACTATATATTGAATAACGATTTTAAACTGCAATATTTCATTAATTGAGATCTAAGATGTGTTGTTTAAGTGTTCCCTTTATTTTTTTGAGCAGTGTAGAAGACATTATCTGAACAAGACCTAAATATACTCAGAATAGCTGAAAGTCCTCACAGAACAGGCAGCTGGCATAATGTTTGCTATTATTATGTCTTACTCAAGCAATTAATCAGTTATCAAAATAGTTGATATGCCCTCTAACATCTGCAAGAGAAAGGTTCAATCCTGCATCATTTGTTAAGCTTGAAACATTTCCAAGATAATAACTTTTATTTATCAATCTACATCTGTAAATGGCATTATTTGATGATCATTATTGATCATAATTGCAGCTCATTCATTTATATCCCTTTATTTTATCATTACACGTAATTTCAGCTGTTGGTCGCTTTTTTTTTCTACTACAAGATTCAAATACGTCTTTTAAAGCAGCACTGGCACATTTATAAAAGAAACCTTTAACAGACTTATCTCACTTCAAATAAGCTGCTTTTCAATCTGGAGAGGCAACAAGTGTCTGATCTGTCAACAGTCCCGGCCACGTAGAGGGAAAACTGCAGGTTCTAGAAAGACTCGCACTGTACTAATTCTCTCTTCCACAGCTGCAGACATTTCTTTATAGTCAGACACCAACTAAAACCCAGAAACAGGAACTTGAGAGTATCAGTTCAGTTTGCACACAGCTCCTCGTACACATGAATCATACTGTGGCCTGTTCTAGGCCCTACAATGCCCTGAAGTGTTTATCTTCCGTTGACACCAGATCAATCTGCCATTAGAAAGCAGGCAACAAAATACAGGACACAGAAATAAAAAAAAATGATAAAATTAACATTAACATTTCTTTGTCTAACTGGCCCAAATCTGTTACGCTTCATTAGCTATCTATCTCTATATTTTGTCTTAGATAAAACAGCTTGTCACTGCTTGCTTGTTTGGTATTGTTGTTTGACTGGAAATGTCACAAACCACATAGCCTATACATTTAAATGATGCATAATTCAGGGCAAATTTGTTTGGGTCACACCCATTTCCTGTTTCCTTCAGAGTGGCCTTTACTGACAGGAGTTAAATCAAACTAGGCCTTACTTTCACTTTCAGACACGTGGTAAGCAAGTGACCAAATAAAATGGATTTGTTTTTGATTTCAATCATCAATAAAGCTTTATTGTTCAGTGCATCAAGTCCTTGCTATACAGTCAAGTTTTTAAAACAGTCACTTACTCACAGTGGAACGTCGAGCAACAAAAGTCAGTGATGTCAGAGTTGCTTTTTTGTTTGGAGCTGTCAGCTGACATTAAATGGCTCTTGTGCTTTATCTGTCACTTCATTGATGCTAAGCTTTTTGACTTCTTGTAGCGTTAGAGGACAGAACTCATAAACAGGTCACTTACCAGTTATGGTGAGGTTTCAGAAAAAGTCCTCTGGTCTAACACTCTCCCCCCAGTGTGTTGCTGTGATGTCCGGCTGTAGCAGTGCAGAGTTGCAGCATGGTTCAGTGCAAGCAACCTGCTGCTCTGCAGACTGAGGAAGTTCAGCCCATTGGCCTCAGTCAGCAGACAAGCCCCGACTTGTCATCTGTGTCTGGTTGCTATGATAAGCACTAAGAAGCAGCGTGGTGACTTACACTAAGTGCCACCCAGAGGATGAATGGAGGACTTACAGTAGAGAGGACAGACTTGTTAACCCTTTGTTTTAACTTTTAAACTGCTCATGTACTGACACTGTATCTCTCAAGCACAAGCTCACAGTATCAAACCAGTGTCATTACAAAAAAAACAGAACGGTAAGGGTTATTTTAACAGATGCTTTATCCAGCACTGAAACAAGAAGCTGCCAAATTACTGTGCAAACAATGTGTTAACATTAACCACTGATGGGACTCTAGGCACACGGTAGAGTCAGGGGAGGACCAACATATGCCAAGAAAGAGGTTGTTCTTGTAGTTGATGTGCAGTTGCAATGGCACTAAAAGAACCTAAAGTAACTTGTGCTCTGAATATTTATGTGATATTACTGTAGTAAAGGTGTTTTGCAAGTGTATATAACTCGTAGCAAAAATAATCATATCAACTTAGAAAATTATAAAAGGAAGGAGAAAAGAATTATTGTTGTTGCCTACAATGAGGCAGATAGTTTATTTTGTGCCACTGTAAGAAGAAACGTTTGTTGCGTGACCTGAACAATGTCTCTGCGAGTGGAACAAGTGCACAGATGTGAGGAGAGCATTCAGAGAACATGTCAGACAGTTCCTGGTATTGATGGTGTACTGTACTGAATAAGGTCCCGAGACAAAGCAACAGGCAAAGGCACACTTTGTGGATAGTCAGAAGAATATGTTTAATAAAAATAATTAAACCTCAATTTCCTCTATAGAACTTCATAGAAAGTAATCCAATAAATTACAAATGACTTTTAAGACGCGTTTTCCTGCACTACATAAAGAATTATTTTTGACTACACAGACCACAACTTGCAAATATTACAACTTTTCCAATGAAAGAAAAAAAACAAGACAAAAACTGACCAGGGTGACATTTAGGATATTATCAAGCTTGAAATAAAAATACAAAACCATTGATGCTAGTTTTGTCATCTCAGTGATTACATGTATGAAAACTGAATGAAAACCTCCCTGTACAGCAGTAGTGTGTTTTGTAATTCCTCTTGCATATTGGTCATTGTTTACTTGTGTGTGTATGTATACGTGTGTTCAACGCAGGTATAACACTGCTTCTCTAGCACTGGCAGTGCTTTGGGAGTCCTTATACAGTACAACCGAGGAGAAAAGAAATAGCACTAGTAAAGCAAAAAAAAAAAAAAAACCCAATCATATGTCTACCAGTTTTGCCATTTGTGTCCTAAAGAGGCTCAGCACAGTCATCAACCCATCAACCCATCGCTGTGGGGCAACACAAAGGGGCTAAATTTGTTAGATCAGTCACCTACAGTAGAAGTAGCAATGGCTGGGTGTTTGCATAAGGGCACTACAAGTTTAAAGAGAGCAGAGGTGTAGATATACAAAATGACAGTGGCATGTTTAAGTTCATTGCTCAGACATAGAAAAATACCGCACTGTTAGTAGTAATATAATAATAATAAAAAAAAATGCATTTGCATTGCAAGCAAACCCATGACGAGGTCTATATATAACAGGCATACAAGAAAACCAATTTAAAGCAACATCAGAAGTCAGACGTGTCTTCAGTCTTTGTGTTCAGACCGTGGGGTTGTTCATGGTTTAACCCACCAAGGAACAATGCTACAGCAATAAGTAAGAACTTAACAGACTGAGTTATTTCAGTGGGTTTCTCCAGCACAAGGGGGAGCGCTCTGTTGTCCCTCCCATCCCCCACCCTCAGTCCAAACAAACCTCAGAAATTATTTTTTGTATTTTTGAAATGTCTATCTAACAGTCCACTGTGTAACAGCAGTCCTAGAGAAAAGCACTGTTGTGCTCGAGAAAAATTACAAAAGGTACTTCGGCTTGAGTGAACTCCAGTGTTACAGCTTTAAAAAAAAAATGAACATGTACAGCGATGATGAACGGAAATGCACAGGCATGGAGCAGGAATCTGAGCAGGTTGCTTCGTCAGACAGAAGTTGAATGAGAGAGTGAGGTACAGGATAAGGGCACTTCTACATCTAGCTGAAGCTCCATCCATCAGCAGAACAGAGTCAAAGACGAAGTGAAACACGCGCACACAATGCTGCAAACTTCCAGCGACACAAGCTTCTATTATTGAGCCCTTCCTGAACTAGCCCATCTGGCACTGTGTAAAAAAAAATGTAATACTCAAAGACGATGACATTTACTACAATCTTAGCCAGAACTTGAACTACTTTGTGCTTGTGCCGTGTAACTTCTACAAGACTTTGGTAGACAGGTGATCATGCAACACGGACATTTCCTCCAAATCTGCAGTGAGCGGTGTTCAAAAGGTGTAAAACACTTGTAATGTGGTTTACACTATATCATAGCTTACAAAGGCCCCTCCCCTACTCAATGCATGACATTCAGACTGGGAAGTTATGGAAGCAGTAGATACCAGGTGAGAGGAGTAGACCAGCCAAACAAAACAACACAGTGGAAGCTCTAAGTAAAAAAAAAAAAAGGAAAAAAAAGGCCTCTGACACACACATTCCAGCAGAGACTAGGACACTGTGTACATGGACAGCACAAATAACACATCCATGCACATGTACATTTGCACAGTGAAGCCAATCCATTGAGCACAGTTGAGGTAAGATGCAGTCAAATACGCCGGGGCTGTAGTAGTAGTAGTCTTAGTAATAATATCCATGTCATCAAGAATCCTGAACTTCTCTAATAAACAGAGACCACAAAACTCTGTCAGGACCTCACAGGGTCAAAGGGCAGTTTTTGGCACACAATAAAAAGGTTGGTTTCTGTTCCCACAGCTCAAGGAGTTTGTTAGACTCTGACACTGAATAAAGAAAAATACGTGCAAGTTAACATGTATGCCTACTGTGGGGAGCTAAAGTGCGCCTTGGACATGTTGGAACATGTTTTGTAAGGTGATGGTGAAAAAATGAAGATGAAACCTTAAAAACATATCACAGAATTAAATTATGATCCGATTTGAAGGATTTCAGCTTATGTTCTTGATTGAATAAAAATAATACTTATACAGATTTCCCCTCAAAACTGAAGCGATATTAGAGAAGGGGCTCTAGATAATTCTGTCTCCAGAATGGATGAGGAACAAATGTGGAACTGAACCAAGTTGACAGGTAGGTGTGAGGTGTGTGCACTAGGGTGGAACATGGCAGACAGAGAATCTACAGCTTCAGTGACATTCATTAGCTGCCCAAGTTATTGCTGACATATCCAACGTATGATCTGCAAAGCATAAGTGTCAACGAACCTGTAAAAGTACTGAATATTTACAAGAGAAACCAAAGTGTTTGTCAAGTGTCATTCCCCCATCCCCCAACAATCAAAATATATTAATAGTACAGCTCAACGAGCATGTTGATGTAGTTTCACTTTTTTAATAAAATTAAATCCTGACATAATTACAATAATGCCTTTTTGTTGCAATTGTACATAATTGTGTGGTACAAGTTCACAGATTCAGAAATCTACTAAAGTCTGACATGCAAAATGTCTCAAAACAAGACTGTACCTTGTGAACAAACACTGAAATTTTATTTCAGTTCCTTTTAAGTCAGTTTTTTCTTTTTTTTCTTCTTTTTTTGAGGTTTTTGTCGTCTTTATTACACAACATTTTAGTTAGTTCTTGTATTTACACGTAAAGAAATCGATCGCAACATAAGTGCTGGAAAATCCATATATATGTGAATATATGTATACATTTCTAGGCAATACATAAATAAATTTATAATAATATATTCATAGGATCAGTCGTCATCACTGGAGTCTGAATCATCTGAGGATGAGGAAGAGCTCCCAGACTCTGATGAAGATGACTCGCCTTTCCCCGAACCTTCAGGCCCACTGTTCTCTTTTTGTTCTGCTGACTCCTCCTCCTCTTCTTCTTCGTCCAAAGCCTCTTCTAACGCCTCGTCCTCCTCCTCTCCGTCCTTCTCTGCTGCTGGCTGCCCTGTCTCCCGTGGCAACGACTTGGAGGCGGAGGCCGTTGGAGGAAGAGGAGCAGGAGGAAGGGTGGTGTCACTGTTTGAACTCTGCGGCTGTGTGGCAGACACAGGAAGGTTAAGGCCTGGAGTGAGAAGCATCCCTGGGTAAAGCATACTGGAGAGTAACAAGGGGTTAAGAGACAGTGGGTGACTGGAGGCTGCAGAGGCAGCTGAAGCACTTGGTGGGGCGGTGGCAGAGGAAGTGGAGCTGGAAGTTGAGGAAGGAGTGGTGTTCGAGCCCTCTGTCCTTTCTCCTTTGGTGTCTGAGGTGTGAGAAGGGGCTTTAGAGGCAGATGGCTCTCCTGTTGCACCGCTGGTGGTTCCCTTTGACTTTTCCTCTGGGTTTCCTGTGCCCTCCTGAGCCGGCTTCCCGAGCAAACTGCTCATGCTGAGCAGGTTGGGCAATCCAGCCATACCGGACAGCATCATGGGAAACATGGCAGCTAGGTTGCTCGCGGCCAGGTTGCTAGCATCGGACGGCAGCCCCATCAGGCCTGCGGTGAGCTGCAGGGACTGTAAGCTCTGGAGGTTCTGCTGGAACGCCTGCAGGCTGGTGAGGTCCATCCCAGAGAGGAGGCCGTTGGCCAGCAGGGGGTTCAGGCCGAGGGCAGAGGCCGCTGTGTTGGGTGCCGCTGCTGCCGCCGCCGCCGCCGCCGCCGCTGCCTTGGCCAGGGGGTTCTTGGGTCGTCGTCCACGCCTGCTCACCTCCTCAGGGACGATGGGTCCTGTCAGGATCCTGTCAAACATACTCTCTGGGAGGTAGCCCTGGGGGAAACGCAGAACATAAACACAGCGTTAGCAGCTCTACACAACACAAACCAGAGGGAATTCTCCATTAAAAATACTGCAGTGTATATGTCAGATAAACATACACCCAAGAGCCAAAACATGATGACCAGCATGGTCACTGCTCTAACCGGTCCATGGCTTTGTAGCCACAAACAGAGGCATGTGAGCTGTGACACATTTCTCCCATAACCATCATTACTATTTACTGTAACTTGTGGTGTGTTAGCCCTCTGGTTTCTGTCAGTTCAGACCAGATGGGACCGGCCTTTGCTCCTTGGACCCATGTCAGTTGGTACTCACCTCTGATGCCCACGATCATAAACCTTCCTGTTTTGATGATGCTCCATCCCATCTGGCCACAATGTGTTGGCCCTCGTCAAAGTCTTTACACCATCCCATCCCACACATCCAACATGTTGACTACAAGTATTGATTGTTGACAAACCATCTACTCTTTCCCAGACCTTGAACTGACCAAATTATGTTGATTATTGGTACAATAATCAACAAAGGTAGAAGATTTAGTGCTGCTATTACATTACATTCATTTAGTTAAAGAGCACCTAACAACCTGTGTATATTATAGAAAATGTCCAAAATGGCCCCTCTTCTTTCACGTGATGTAGTTGGACTCATGGTTTTTGATGGTGGGTGTGTTTATTACTCACCGACTGTTTGACCACATCAGCCCATTCAGGTGGGACTCCGTACTCTGGGTTCTCCTGAAGGAACCGGCACAGATCCTTCAGAGGAGGAGCAAAGGCTCCGCCAACCTTCAGAGAGAATGCCAGGCAACATGAACCAGACTGTTACACACACAGTTGCCCAGAGCTAAAGGATGTAAGGCTGCTTTTGAAAGGATGACTCTGATATTGAATAATTATTGTGTTGCCGCAATACAAAGGATTTTAACAACACACTGAAATCCAAACCCAAACACACCTTGCGTGCATTTCTCCTGTTGATGATTTGGACCCTCTCCTCTCCTGTAAGGCTGTTGACATCTATCTTGTTGGGGTTCCTACAGCGATGCCGCTTCTGCTTTGGCCGACCGTCCTGGAAGTGGAACTGCATTTGCATCTTATTTACCCCCTGAGAATGAAATGGAAAAAATCTTATGTTAAAGGAAAATGTAACAGCAGAATATTTTATGCACAACCTAGTTACTAGTTCTGTTCACACTTTATATATATATATATATATATATATATATATATATATATATATATATATATATATATATATATATATATATATATATATATATATATATATATATATATATATATATATATATATACAGGATATTTATTCCATGACATATTATTTCAACTGAAATCTGCATTTCATTTTTTTTTTTTTTTTAGGTTAAACCTGCTGCACCTTTTTTTTTTAAATTTTTTATATTATTATTTATGATGAGAGGACAGAAAGGTAGGACTCACAGGAATGAAGGCTCCGGTATCTGCTACGAAGCCGGGGTGCTCTTTTAGCCACTGCTCTAGATCTTTCCTCCTGGGGGCGTCGTCCCCAGCAAGCCGGGTGCCATCTTTGAGGTTGATGACTGGGACTCTGCTCTCTGTGTCCGCAGGCACCTGACCTGAGCTGTGGCTGTAGCCCGGTGCAGAGGCCGCGGCCATGCCCACCTGGCCAATACCACCCCACCCTGGAGGCACCTGGGGATACACGGAATGCAACAGTGTTCTTCATTTAGAATACCATTAATACATTCATTTGAAATGTAGACATAGAGTACGCTATACAGACATATAACAGGAATACTGTGTGTAGCTGTGCTCCAATCTTTACAAAAACAAGGAACACATAAAATCTGCCTACCTGATCAGGAGCTGCAGGGACTCTGCTCCTGTTCATAAAGAGCAGATCCACCCCCTCTACGTTCTTCCTCCTTCCCCTTCGCTTCTTCATCACAGGCTGGCCCTCCACTGCTCCGTTCAGCCTCATCTGACCAGTAAGACCTGGAGGCACTGAAGAAGAACCAGCTGTTAGTCATCAACTGTGTCACTCATAAAGCCTAATTAAATTAAATGAAGCTTGAAGACACATCTGGAAAAAGTCTTAAATATCTTACAGACTTAAATGAGCCCTTTGAAGACTAAAAGCTCAATGATATAGACTGAATATGCATATTCTCTATTCCATAAAAAAGGGAAGGTGACGAATGTCTTATGCTGTTGTATGCAAATCACCAAAACCTTGCTGCCATCTAGTGGTGGCAAAGCAAAACAGGACAACCTCATCTTAAATCATCTGCTATTACTACATTTTGAATAAACACACCAGTCTGGAAGCTGCACTGAGGCTTGGTGATATCAGTCAGGCCGGTGTCCGAGGCGCTCTGCAGCTCATGAAGCCGGGCCAGGTACTGCTGCTGGGCCTGGGGGCCCTCCTCTGACTCTAGAGGCCTCTTCAGAGGAAGTCCCTGTTTTTGGAAGGTCAGCTTCAGACCTCCCTCCTGCTACAGACAGACACCAGAGAGTGAGACAAGTCTAGAAAAATACTCAAGGCAAGGCAAACACAGATTTATGAACAAGGAGAAATGTTACACTATTTAAAAAAAAAAAAATCCTTCCCAGGGTGTTGAAGATACAGGGAAGTTTTCTCTGCTTCTTTCAGTAATTAAAGAACCATGTAGTAATTTTCATTGTAGCTCACAAATTATCTAATTTCTAACAAATTCTTATAACAGCAAATATTGTTCAGGTTTGTTCTTGTTAGTAGTATTTGGGACAAATGGACACACAGTGGGTAGTGGCTAGCAGGGCGGAGGGGTAAAGTCTGTTCATAGTTTGGAGTGTACCGGGAAGCCATGCCAAAGAGATAGCTGCTGTCAGCACATGAAGTCCATATTTTGAAAAGGGAACAAGCAGCAGGTGTTTTGAGGATCTGTGATGGTAAAAACCATGAAATATAGAAAAATAGGCCGATCAAAAAGCAAGACAGAAGCGCGGAATAAACTGAAGTGAGTCTCAAGCCTGCCAAGTTAATTGCCACATTGCCTAGAAGCACATTAGAAAACACCCACAGCCTAGGTTTACATTTCAGCTAGATTATAAGCAAGACCCCTTCAGTCTAGAGAGGTTTCAAACTGAACCTTATTATATTCTCGTGACTGAGTGATTTGTCCTGATGTAATCGCAGCCTCAGAGCATAATTCAAATAGTGTGTGTGGGAAAAGAGAGAAAGGCTGCTATTAAATTAATCTCTTCTCCTGCCAGGCAGTCAAAACCACTAATCATACCCAAAAGAAAGACGGAAGAAAACCAGAGAAACATGCTGAACATGGCAGCTAACACCGGTCATGGCAGCAGAAGTGGTAGGATCCTACGATTAGGGCGAAGCAGAGGGAGGAGGGGAGGAAGGGAGAAATCAACATACATCGTTGAGTTTTACTGAGAACTCCTTGTTTTCTGCAACATGCTTGGTCACCTTTGACCCCTGTGGCGATGCAGAGGGGTCCTCGCACAGGCTGTTGGCATTGTCCAGCAGCTTGGTGGTGTAGAAGGAGGCCACCGCGCCTCCCGGCTCGTAGACCCGACGTGTTCCTGGCCACTTGCCCTTTAGCACTGCCTGGCAGATGCTGTCCAGGCGGTTGATAATCACGCGATCCTAAGCAAACGACAGGACAGATGACCAAACTCTAGCATGTCTGATTTCCCCATTGTCAACAGCCATGTTGTAAGTTTTCATGCCGATATATTTTCTCAACTTAAAATCATTAAAACTGACCGTCATTAACAAAATATGTGTTATATTTGATGATAAAATACTACTGTGTGACCAGAACAATCTCCTTTGGCACTGTCATTATACCTTACATCACCAACAGTGTCTTGATTGCACATATTTACAGTTATTCACCTTTGGCCAGTAGGATGCAGCGAGCATGTATCCTCCTCCCTGCAAAGGATGCGACGAGTTGTTGGTGATGCCGTTCTCAGCCACATGGGTGTCTTGAGTTTCATCCTGTGTAGTGCTCAGAGATGCCACACTGTCCTCGTCGAAGCCCTTTACACTTGTTGCTGCAGGCACTGTCATCATGACAGGACACAAAGATGGACATTATAACAGTTATTCAGTACTATTAAACACTGCCCAAATCTAGAGCATCGGAAAACCGGATATAGTAATTTTTGTTTGTTTGTTTGTTTTTGTAACTTATCTAAAATTTAGTTCAGTTTTGGTTCACATTTCATTACATACAAATTAGCTAATACAATTTAAAAAAAACTAACAAACAAAACTTAGCTCTACATGTTTAGTACTCACCTTTCTTCTTCCCGCCCTCTCCCTCGCTTTCGCTGTCATCAGAAGATGATGACGAGGAGGACGATGATGATGAAGAGCCAGAGGAGCAAGACGAAGATGAGGAGGAGGAGCTGGACCCGGAATGTGATGAGGAAGAAGAGGAAGATGACGAAGAGGAGGAGGACCGTGATGAAGAGCTTGAGGAGGAGCGGTCCGAGTTAGACTCTGAGCCACGTCTGGCCTCCCTGTGACCCCTCTTGCTGGCCTTCTTGGGTTTCCTCTCGGAGGAGTTGGGAGTGAGGGGTTTGGTTCGTGCTGCCGCCATCTGCCTCTCGCTGTCCTGCATCTCCAGGACAGGCTTCTGTTCCAGACCAGTGGGTGTAGCTGGTGGTTGAGGAGGGCTCCAGCTCTCGCCCTGTTTCTCCTTGCTCTCCTCCCCCTCCGAGGCCGGTTCCACTTTGGGCACAATCCCAAAGGACTCGGTGTCTCTCTGGTTCGCTGGAGGCAGGGGAGAGCCTGTCAGCACCGAGCTGGTGGCCTGGTGCTGAGGGTGTAGGAGCGGGGTGGATGTGCAGCGCGACTGCTGCTGTGCAGCTTTTGTTTGGCTGTAGTTGCGTTGGGCAGCCATGAAGCTGAGCTCAGGGTCTCTCAGGATGTGGTAATCTGTGCGACTGACGCCATGCTTGGCAGCACCAATTAGCAGGTCACGGTCATGGGTACCGGCTTCCCACCAGACGGGTAAGTCAGAGCTCATCTGGCACAGTGACAGGCGCTCGAAGAGTAACGAATGCCGAAGGACCTGTTCCCTCACCTGCCGAAGCAGCTCTACTCTGTAGAGGGTACGAGACGCTCGCTCCTCCGTGATAGGCTGGATGGTCAGAGACGGGTCAACCGCGGAGTCTGGAGCAAAGACGGAGAAGCAAGTGTGAGAGAGGAAATAAAGGCTGCTTTACCAGTGGGACTGTCAGACCTGTTTGTGCCAGGAGTTACAACATGACACTGTTTGTCTTTCCACAAATTATTAACCTTATCAACCCAACCTCAGAGTCAGGACTGCTGAGCAAGCTTGTTTACCAGGCTGCTACTGACCTCTACCCAGAGTAAAACCATTTACAGCCAGGAATACATGGATTACATGCCATGTGAACCAGTGTTAAAAGACATCTTGAGCAAAGTCTTTGTGTGACATTAGGACTTCAGGCTAAGCATAAACACCATTTCTGACAATACCATCATATCTTAACATAACAAAAAATATACAAACCAGAAAAAAACTATTAGACAAGCATCATGTCTTGTTGTGATCATGTGATACAGTGTAATGAATTATGTATTATCATGTGTTGTCATGACATAGTTAACTGTTGAACATCAAAACAACCTCTCATCATTATGTGTGAACAGGCAAAAAAGCTTCTGACCTCCTTCTTTGGGTGGCAGGCGGCACACTTGTCGGCACATGGCAGTGAAAGCACACAGGTATTTCTGCAGGCTCTCGTCGGTCTTCTTGTGCAGCCGAGCCATGGCCCTGAACTTGGTCCAGTCGAACCGGCCAAGGTTTGGATCAAAAACAACACCAAAAGTGGAGACCACCCGGTAGAAGTCGGCCTCTTCCCGTCTGGTCCATCTAAGAAATACAAAACATTTGCACTGTAATAACCACTTAAACAGACAATAATATATGTAGCAATGATACAATCTCACTTAACATTCTTTTCACAATGAGTATGAGCTTCTGTTTTTTTCACTTCCTTGATCTGCTCTGTGCTCTGACCTTTGTTGACGTTCAATCTTAGCGGCCATCTTGGGGTTGAGGGTGTCGTTGAGCGTGGGGGGCAGTGGGCAGAGCGGAGTAGACAGTAACATGGTCTGCTGGGACTGAGACTGAGCTTGGTGAATGTTTAGGATCTGCCGGCTCTTGGTGTAGCGCTGGGAGGCTGTGATCAGACGCCTCAGCCTGGCAGTCAACACTGAGGACGAGGGCCAGTAGGCAGTTTCGCCTTCCGTAACTTGAACTGCATCTGTATATACAATACACGTTCAAAAACAGATGAATGAATGTTCTTAACTTTTCTACCACTTCAACATGCTGGATTTCTGCTGATCAGTTACACAGAAACTAAAATCATTTTAATAATATCCTTCAAATTTTTAGTTTTCTCTGATGATAATCCGCTGTTGATTACAAGTGTCTAATACTCACCTCCAGCATTGTCAGTGACAACCAAGTCTCCAGGAGAAGAGGCATCATCCTGCATGAGAGGAAAGAGTGTGTTTATGGAGGAATGAGCCCTGGACGTCTTATTTGATCAAGAAATATAAGGTTGATAGACTGCAATAGATTTTATGGTAAATCACTACTACAACTAACTGAAATACACACAATTTATTCAACTTTTCAGCCTATTGAATAGTCCATGTCTCTGTAGTTTTTGTTGTCTTACCTCCATATCGTCCTTCAGCAGAGCGGGAGCAGGCTTGTACTCTGGATCATCCCCATCCCTGCACACACACGTCAAGTTGGTGTAATTTCCCAACATGGCTGAGGCAACTTTTTTATATATTCAAACTTAAGCCAATCATTTTATAACAATAGAAATAATCATGTTTATAAGGCCTAGGACTGATGTGATGTACCCACCCATCCATAAAATCATTGCTTCTCTGTTCAGCAGCAATGGCCTTTTCATCTGGTCGTCCCACACGCTCTAGGAAACACAGGGTAGGGTCTGCACGTATAGTGTTGTACTTCTCATAACCTAGGAGTGCACAGGAGGATAAGCAAACAGCAAAGTTAGCAAAGGATAGTTCATGGAAACCCTTAGATATGGACCACAAGCTGGCTGATTTCCCACAATTACTTGGCATCAATGGAAAACACTAAAAACAGTGGCACCAGAACTATCAGTTATAATATATATATATATATATATACACACACACTTTTTGCTTAAGCACTGGCTGTCACACAGCAGCTTGTTAACGTCTGATGTCAGGTGCAGACTATTCCTGTATGTAAAAGTGACCGCTCTAGAGCACTTCCTATTTGAATTACAATATTATAAACAACACACACACAGCAAGAGATGAGGCATCTTACCATGCTTGTATATGCCCAGCAGTAGACACTTGTCAGCAATGGCATCCCACCACAAGGCTGGCAGCTCTGAATGATCAGGCTCTGGCACCCAGATCTTTAATTCGCTGGAGAGGAGGAGCAGCAGATATGAATGTGGTGAGGCTTTTATTGATTTCCTTCATTTACTGACATCTAACAATCTGACCTCACTTTATGTTTAGACAGAGACAACACTGTGGAACACGAAATGACAAACATACAGCCTACACTTATGGAGGACTTTATTCTCAAACAATGATAACTGTACAACCAAAATTATGAACACATTTTTTTTTTTAAACTTTAAATGGGTATTTCTTTGCAAACAGTGGTTGTAACTACCCGACAGCATTGTACTATAGAAGACAGAAAAAAAAAATCATAACCTTCACCAGCAGGTGGAGCTCTAAAACCGTCTTATTCATTTTGCTGATCAGCTGTTTCTTCCTTCAACAGGTTGATACAGTATGCTAATGACTACACTTGCCACTCTAGGAAAAAACATTATTACACAGCTATTTTACGTTGATATGGTTACACTAACTGTTGCCGTTATACAACTCTGTCTGGGTCGATAAAGGTGTATTTAAGCTGCTAAATCCACCATCTGTGTATATCATGAATACAGCTCTTAACAGAACCTAAGCAGCTCAGTTTTACAGCCTTTACTACGCAGAATGTTAGGTACCATCTACTGTGTGTCTTATATTAATTTGAAAATAGATGCTTGTGTTTCAAGAGTCCTATGAAGTGAAAGATGACGAAAAATGCTAGCAACACTAACGCAGAGGGGAGAAGGTGTATGTAAAGTAAGGTAACATCTGAATAGGTCAAAGTTGAGCTCACCTGGAGTCCACGCCGTCTAGCACATTCTGGGCCTGGTTTCCTATCACCTCTTGTTTCAGGTAGTAGAGCATTCTGACCCTGAGCAGCACCCTGCACAGAGAAAACCCAGCGGTCACAACAAAGCCCTGACTATGCACAAATGCTGAGTGAGCAGATCCAACACACACATGCACGCACACACACGCACACAGGCAACAGCGCTTTGAACACACTCCAAATGTGTGACAATTCAGCTCTAATCCTAAGACTGTGCTATATGGTCCTTTCATTTCACGACTGTACACTACAGCATACAGTTGTAACAGTGCTGGCCAAGAGCAGTGTAACAGTTATAAATCATTACTTGTGCAGCCCGTCCACAGAGCAGGACACACACTGCATAACTCACTGATTGACAGGTATTCACACCAACTTGGTGATTTATTGTATCACAGAAGTCGACATTACTGTACGGATCTCGCGGCAAGTAATGAGCAGCTCCACAGCTAGGCTCTTAGGACTGAATGAACAGACGCAAGTCTCTCTACAGTCATCATACGGTCGTGCTCTGGCAGTAGATGAAGGCTGGGAAGGTAGAGAGGGGCTGACTCACAGGGGAGACATTAGCTCTGTGATGCATGATCACACATCACAGCCAGTAGGCTTTGAGCAGAGACGCAGTGAAGTGGTGGGAACTGTGGTGTGCTGGTGTGCCAGGCTGTAATGTCTGGTCTGCCTTGAGATTTTGCTTAATGTAGAAAGTGTTCTGTGTAATCATTTTTGTATAAACACAAAATTATTTTAAATTCCACCGTGCAATGTCTGCTGCTGGAAAAATGCGGTGCCAAGGTTTAAGGATTTCTGGCATAAAAGCCAATTCTCTACGGAGTGCTGCTTCTGCTCTGGATTCATTAGCTGGCCTACAATTATACTTTAGTGAATGGTTACATCTCCCCGGATGTGTGACATTGTCAGATGAGCATGGGAAACATCCACACTGACATATTGAGCTGAATAAAACCCCATATTAAAACATAATGACTTTTTCTAACTAAATTAATGGCAAGTAGATATGAAAAATAATTAATTTGCCAAGTACCTGTAAATTGTTAAATTAACTCATTCTTAGAACCAGAAATCAAAGAGCACAATTACCTGTTGTCAGACTACCGATGTCAGAACACCAGGTTCATACATAGAAATAATATGTACAAGTCATGTAAAACTCTCCAAGTTAACAGTGACACTGTGTACATCTTTGTAACTGCAGCCACTTACCAACAATACTATATTCATCTATCACTTGATGGATCTGTTAACTCCCCTGTCAAGGCTTCTCTACAATTCAGCTCTCCTTTAGAGAGCACTGGGGGGAAAAAAACGGACTGCTACTCTTAAATAAAGAGTACCAGGCATTCCATCTTTCTCCTGGTGTAACTAAGCTGAATATTGTTATAAATGAGCCCTGTATCCTTCCCTGATTCACTGACAGGACCTGGAAAAGCTGCAGGGCTTCTAGGTCTGTCTGTCTATCCAAGTGATGGATGTCTGTGGTGACCAGTCTGGACTTGTCGAGCTGGTAAATCACAGTCTTGAACTTCCTACCTCTCCCTCCTCCACCCTCCATCCTCCTTTGGGCCCGGACCCGCCCAGGAGCAGCTGCTGCTTCCTCTGCCTGTCAGCACAGCCCTTCATCACTCTCCCTCCAAAGCCTTTGTTTGTCAGTGTCTGTGTGTGTCTGATGTGGTTCACTTGGAGAGGCTGCAGAGGATCTCAGAGCAGTCATACACAGTCTCCGAGAAGCAAATAAGCCAAGTGCGCGTAACACGAGCGGCATGCAAAAAAACTCCCTCATGGTTTGGTCACAGAAAACAATCCGTCAAAAACCAACGTAGCAGGGAGATACTAAGCCACAGATGTCATTCTGATTCAACACACAAACACCATGTAATTCTAATGTGCCTGCTCAAAACTGTATACTGCCAGAGAATAATTACTCAATACAGTCTTGTTCCTTTACTACAGTATACAGCACAGGGACTGTCTATATTGATACTTTGAAAAGTACAGGCAAAGTGCATGTGGAGGAAGAAATTAACAACAATATGACCCATCATGATCAGAATTGGAGACCTTTTACGCTTAAAGACCTCTGGACACAACCAGAAAAATTCCATGCTACTTCCTATAGTTTCCATTGCTGTGAAGAAGCTCTGTCATACTTTTACGGTCCTGTTAAGGAGGCCAGTGAATGCCCCCGAGGCCACCCACCCTCCCCTGCCCCACCAGACACATTCCAGGTCCTCAGATTGAAAACGCACAAGTCAGCAAACCCTGCTGACTGTGTGTCCCCATTTGCCCGGCGTGTCACATATCAGACAATCCCTGGATTCAGCACTACTAGACCAGGAAACAATGGGGAACTTTCTATGGAAGCTGCAGCGCTCTGCGTCCAAAGCCCTATGGACACAAGCCATCTATTTGGTTTTATTTCTCTCCGGCCCATGTTTTGATAGTGGCCATCTTTATCCCCTCTGTCTGTAAATAAGAGAGATCTATGACGGCCATTAGCTGGGCTGAAGTCTCATTAAGATTTGTATCAGTCAGCTGGTCTCGAAGAGATGCATATCCGGTAATGATTCAGTAAACTATCAGCTCCAATAGTCATTTTAAAGTCACATGTGATTTGTGTTTTGATACACTTAAGCTGAATTCTAATAAAAAAAATAAACTGATGAAAATTTGTACCATGCGAGCACGTGCCAGCTACAGTATAGGTTTAAACACAGATACAACAACACTCTCAGTCTCACCCACAACAAACAATCAAGCCACATGCTAAAAAAGATACTCCCACTGTCAGTTTAATCTGATAACACCGTTTTAGATGGTTAAGAATAATTATCTTGTCAAGTTGTTTCATATACTTCGGGCTGCGAAAAATATTGTACATGTTGTCAATGAAATGGATGAAATCTTAAAGGTGAATCCCTAAAATGGTATGTGTAGAATGTAAACAATGCTATAAGGAAACACTCACTTGTTGCAGTGGTGTTTGAGGTGTTTCTTGTAGCCGTCGTCCTGAAGCATGTGCTCTGGGTTGTGCTTCCTGAGCCATTCAGCTTTGTGGATGTCAAAAGAGCTCGACTGCGTCTTCATCTTCTTACCCTTTCTGCCCCGAGGGACTGGGGCAGACAAACCTAGTGGAAGAAGAAGAAGAAGAAGAGGTCAAAAGTCTGGGAAGGTAGAAATGATGATAATTTCCTAAATCCCCCCCTGGCTTAATTTATCCATGTATCATCATCTGTTGAAAAAACAGGGTGGACAAATTTAAGGTCCTGAGACTCACCCAGGTGATTTTGAAGCTCCTTAGTTTGTCCATCCTCAGTAGGGGCAATCAAGTCCCACATGAAGCTTTTGATTTTGTCATCTCCACGGTAATGGACCAGGCAGTAGGACAGCAGGGCCCTGCAGATTGACTCTACATCCCGCTCTGTAAGCTGCTTCTTAAAACGCCCATGGTTGAGAATATCTTTCCAACGACCCCACCTGGATAACAAACACCAGATTTAGGAGGAATTAGTCACAACTGGCTATAATCCTGTGGAACAATGCATTTCTCTGTAATCACAGTAACAGTAATCACAGTAATCACAAACTTACAGTTTTTAAAACCATCTTACCCATATACAAGCAGGTTCTTCTCTACCCTGAAGCACTCTGTGCGTCCATAGCTGTTAAGGCGGTCATGGTTTCGCCTGAGCTTAGGTTTGGTCTCATCGTTGTCGCTCTCGCCCTCTGAAAGCTCTGCCAGCTCATCCTTAGTGGCGCTGAACGGCCTTGTTTGTTTCCTGACGCGAGGTGTGTCGATCACCAAACTGTTCTGTAGTTAGGAAATGGAGGGAAAAGTGAAGTCTAAGCATTATATCTTTGTGAAATATTATAATGTAGTATCTTTACGAGCAATGTCCAAATTTTGTGGATTGCAACATTTGGGCCAGTACTTACTCTGCCATTGACCATGTCCATATCAATGTCAGCCTTTTTAGCCCACTTGTCCCAGAAGTTGGGGTCATCCAGAGAAATGTCTGTGCGGTTTCCGGACGCCACAAAACTGGCCTAAAAGCAGACATCACAATCATATTAAACCCATAATCAGATCTGCCGTTCCCCATGTGCCTGTACCATGAGCTGCTCCTGATCAACAACAGCAGCCAATGATCGTGTTAACGGAAGAACACTAAATCAAGTATACCGGTATACTATTTCAATGTGTATTAAGCTGTCTCTGGTCACACATGGTGAGGACAACATTATATGAAGTTTTAGTTGAAGTAACTTGTGTCAGAGCAGTTAACCATTTAACTTACCTTAGCAAAGGTGGAGCCTCGTCCCTCAGACTCGATGGTGATGGTCTTTGTTCTGCGTTGAAGGATCTGATCAATGTCTTCCTCACAGAATTTGGCCCCTTCATCCTCTTCATCCATGATGGCCCCATAAGCACCACGTCGCAAGAGATCCTCTATCTCTTTCTTGGAAAGCTGCTGCTGCTGCACAGCCTGGTAGGTCAGGAGAACCAAGGACAGATGGTTACAGTCAAGAACAAGCACCCCAACAAATGAAAAATAAACGATACTGGCCAAACACGTGATGAAATAAAACAGTATAGAACACCATTACATCGTGAGTCAAACAGAGACTAATAAAACTTTAGTGTTAACATAAATAGCTTGCCAAATTCGCACACACACACACACACACACACACACAGGATTATTAAAATCATAATACCAGCAGCCATGGATATAACCCCAGCAGCTGTTTAGTATGCAAATATGTTCAACCAGACCAGATGTGGAATTCAGCTAATAGCTCAACCTCCTTATAGTTCAGATAATTCTCAGAGGACACCAACCATAGCTTAACATCAACCTACACACTTCACACACTGTTGACACACTCCCTCACAAAGAGATTAGACTCTAATAGGATTGGGTACACATCAAGTGGAAATTTTCAAAGTGAGCTCCAAGTTTTGTCTTTTTTAACCAGTCCTGTTTCTTTGCTTGGCATCCTGTTTCTGTCTACCATCTGTTCCAGTGCTCCTCTAATGTCATTCAAGAGCAAGCATGTAACAGACTATTGTCTTAAAACTTCATTCATATAACAGGAAGGTTTGAATTAGTAAGGGTGAGAAACAGGTTTGATTTGCTTTTCAGATTTTCATACTAAATGTGCCATGCAAGTTAGTACTTTAGATTACAATTTCTAGAGTTTGGGTTTTGTCACAATAAAACATTGTGAAAATTATTATCCTTAAGCCACACCATCCTGACTCCTTAATTTGATGAGGGGATAGTTGAGTGGAACAATTTCATGTCTAGTAAACGTGTGAAATGGATTAGACTCATCACAAGCACGGTCGGAAAAACAAACATCTCTTTTTGAAAATTAGCTGAGCATAATTTTAACGACTTAGTGATGCAATTCCCCATTTCTGTTCCAAATCATTTGGGCAATTCTCAAACTTACCCCTCCCCCTGTGCTTCCTCCCAGGCTGTTATCTCGACCACTCATGCTCTGCAGCACCGCTTTGTCAAGGCCCAGCTTGAGACTGGCGCGATCAAACATTTCCCGTTCGTATGAGTTCCTGGTGATCAGTCGGTACACCTTCACTGCCTTGTTCTGACCGATACGATGGCAGCGAGCCTGGGCCTGTGATGGACAGAAACACCTGAGTAAAAAAGCACTAAAAATATGTTGAGGAGCTTTTCTTTCATGCGCCCAAACGACGACTGCTTTTAAATAACTGATAAAAGTGAAATAGCAACTGTTATTCTTGAGTATCTGCACATATTCCTGATTGGGCACAGTGTGAAGCTCTTTCTGTGATGATGAGTTTGTTGGCAGGTGTTTACATGAGCAGATGTCAGAGACAGAGATTATTATCAGTGCATCGAAAATCTCTAATGGATTATTGCATAAATCACTGTACATTGCATTTACAGTTAGGCAAGAGAGAGGGTGAGTGTGTGTGTGCGCATGTGTGTGTGTCGTACCTGCAGGTCATTCTGAGGGTTCCAGTCAGAGTCAAAGATGATGCAGGTGTCTGCTGCTGTGAGGTTGATTCCCAGGCCACCAGCTCTCGTACACAGAAGGAAAACAAAGCGATCCGAGTCGGGCTTACTGAAGCGGTCAATAGCAGCCTGCCGCAGATTCCCACGGACTCGTCCATCTATCCGCTCGTACAAGTACCTACAAAACATAAATAAATAACTGAATACACACCTATTTTTATTTTAATGTATAATGTATTTTCCTGAGGAGTTTGATTGAGTAAAACAAGATTTTGATAATGGTTTGAACCTGTCATAATAAAAAAAATTCACCTAAACTCTTCTCCTTTATTTGCCATCTATACCTCGGAAGCAGCAAGATAAGATTATTCCTACAAGAAGTGGTTATGCTCTTTCATCCTTGTGTCCATTCTCACCCCCTCCCACAATCCGACCCCCTGCCCTCCCCTGGGTAATCCAGTTCCACTCAGGAGGAACCTCACAGAAACTCCGACTTGTCTAATGTGCTGGAGCCCTGAGGGCTTCTGTAACCTGCTGCTGAACCCTGTCTGAGGTCTGTGCTGTGCAGCGCCTCACATGTTTACAATAGTTAAGGGTTTGCTCCTGCTGCTGCTGGTGAGGAGCCAGAAGGAAAAGAGAGAGGGAGAGGCAGAAAAAGAGGCTTTGGAGCAACAAAAGGACAGAGAAGTGAAATGAAAAAGACAGAGGACTGACTCTGGGGAGAATTGAGAATATAAATGAAGACAAAGATGAGAACAAGAAACTTAAACTCTTTATTCCCTAAATCAGCCAATCCATTTCTAAACTGAACTAGCTGTAAACCCTTCCCCATGATTGTCTGGCTGAATGTTCCTGATGACTACATTGCAGGTTTATGAATGGGGCATTTGGGCATTGCCCAAGACATTTCTGACACAAACAGTTCCAGGCACAGTGAGGAAGGCGGGGTGAAGCATGATAATTAGATTCTCAAAGCAGGGTTGTGTTTTGGCAGAGCATCAGGTTCTACACGGTATCATCATGGCCGTGATGCAAGTTCCTTTTAGCACCGAAGCAGGAAAGAGACACTCTGTCTGTCAGAAAATCCTCTGACTTATTTGTGTGACAGCTTTTTTTAATCAGCCTTTGAACTTTAAAACTGAAACAACCCAGTGGAGCTGATATGTTATAGATTTAGAAAGCTAAAGGTTGGGTAAAAATAACCTATTTATAATCTGTAAATCTGATGGAATATATTTTTTAATATTTTGTCAAATTGATTGATTCCATGGGATCCACTTGGGTATACAAAACAATAGTGAAAGACAAGAGAAGAAAATACTACACCCAATTTCTGCACAACTGCAATTTCCAACAGTGAAAGACACAGGTTAAATGAACTGAACATTTTAAATTACCTGCAGGTATGAGTGTGAATGTTAACATGGTTTCCTGTAATCTGTATGCATGTTGCATGTGTGCACACTAACTATTGACCAGGGGGTGCTGGGATATTTCCAGCCCCCAGAGACCCACAGCAGGATAATGGATGTAGAAAATGGATGGATAGATCAATGGGTGTATGTGTTGTTCTGAGTCATTTGTTGTGATGAATCACAGGGCTCCATACCTCTACTTGCTAATGCTTCTGCCAGCTGCTCTCACTGACCACTGGCTGTCATGTATTCCAAGCTAAAACACACCACTGTAGAAACTGAAACGTACTGTTCCTTGCCATTTGCAGGCATTGAAGTTTCCAGATGATAATATATTCCTAGTAATCTGTACTGATACCTGCTTGAAATGTGATGCTCCTTTTGATTCATGAAGAATTTAATAAAGCATTAAGTAAGAGTAATGTTATATGTTTGAGCATAAGCAGCACTTAACAATGAAAAATGCAATGAGAGATATGGACATGCTGATTTTACTGTGCGCTATGACAGAAGGAAGCAGGAATTCCACTCTTCCCATTTAAAATACCACAGTTTTTCCATGACTTAAGTCATGGAAAAAACTTTGCTTTTCTACAATCCATGACATTTAAAATGTGAGACAATTTCAAAATCACTTCTCCAGACTTCTATCTCTTCAAATTGTGACCAGTAAATAACAAATCCTTCATCATTACCTTCTCTGAATGAGGTAGTCTTCCAAGATGTCCAGGCAGCGCACCATTTGGGAGAAGATGAGCACTTTGTGCCCTCCAGCCTTCATCTTAGGCAGAAGTTTGTCAATAAGGACCAGCTTTCCTGCAGACTGCACCATAGCCTGCAGGTGAAAGTCCATGGCAGTGGGGCTATATACTTCCTTGAAGTCTTCCAGGATCTTCTCTTCTGCCCCTGATAGGCAAAAGCAAAAGCATGGATACATCAGGAGTTTCTCACGCTTCTCTCTTGTTTTCCTCCCACAAGAACAAGATTCTACATTACAGATGCAACATTTATAGTATGGCATTTATTTTCAGACAATGTGTTATCTGAAGCAACCTTGCATTTGATACCGATACTGTGGTTTACTTAAAAAAGAAACAAAAGCAAAACACTAGACAGTGCTAATGCAAACACCTAAGAAATCTGATGAGATTTTCATGGCTTTTTCAGGACAATCTTATCAGTATGCAGAACCGGTTGAGGAAACAATCTCTTCCGGTATCAAATTATAGTGCACCTACATCAGCTACACAGGCTAAACTGGAAATTATGTGTGTGCAGATGTGCTGCATCTATGCATACCCAGATCACAGCAGTATATTTGAACCATGTTTAACTATGTTAACCTGTACAGTGTTTCCCACAGGTTTGCAAAGAGACTGTGGCGGGGGATGAATGGACAGAACGATACACCAAAAGCCGAAAAAGCTATTTGTGGCGGACATATGGGAAACACTGCTGTATTTAACCCTATAAAAGGAACTGTCCTACCTTTAATGAGGTAGGGGTGGTTACAGCACTTTCTTAGCTCCATCATGGTGTTGACCAGATTAGGCATGTTTGCCTGGCCAGCTCCTTTAGCTAGGAAAGAGAAGTTTTTCTCTAGGATGGCGCGGTAGTATTTCTTCTGAATGTTGGTGAGCTCAACTTCAATGATGGTTTCCTCTTTAGGAGCCAACTTTTTCTCCACGTCCTCCTTCAACCGGCGCAGCATCATGGGCTTCAGGATAGCCTGAAGCTTCTGTACCTGTGGTCCAAAGAGATAAGGACGATTACTCACACCCAGTAACTGCTGAGGCATACCATATACACATACGACACAGGCATGGGCTTACATACTGTAGCAAATCAACACTGGTACTTTTGAATGGTATACCAAAGGCTACATCATATACTCTCTAATATACAGTATATACAGAGATCAGGCATTACATTATGATCACCTGCCAAATACGCAACAGACTGCGATGCATTCTGTATTCTGACACCTTTCTATCAGAACAAGCATGAACTTCTTCAGCAATATGAGCAACAGTAGCTCACATCTGTTGGATCGGACCACACAGGCCAGCCCTCGCTCCCCACGTGTATCAATGTGCCTTGGCCGCCCATGACCCTGTTGCCAGTCCACTGCTGGTTTTTGAGATGCTCTGACCCAGTCGTCTCACCATTACAATTTGGCCCTTGTCAAACTTGTTCAAATCCTTACGCTTGCCCATTTTTCCCACTGACTGTAGAGTTAATATCTGGAATTTTTATGTATTCAGTTTTGAAACAAGAGTTCAGATTATTATTTCTCACCATAAATCAACAGTTTGTGCTGCCGTAGCACACTCTGCAAAACCCAGTTACTACTATACCCCCAGCAGTGAGCCAGCTGTCCCCTACCACTGCTCTTTTTTATTACACTTGCAGGTCCCCATCTATCATCAGTTATGTTATGTGCTGTGCTGATAAAGTACCCCTTCACAGCATCAGCAAGTTCTACTATTAAAAGGATTTCACATTCACACTGTCCCTAAGAGCTTCCACTTTAGTATCCAGAGTTGAACTGTAGCAGTTCCAAATATTTTAGCTTTCAAAACGAGCACCATACTTCAAACATGCTTTGATGGTCTTTTCCCGAGCATCCCTTATGCGCTACTGGCTAATAATGACATAGCAAACTGCACACTAAAACCTTTTATTCTTGTGGGCAATGGTGTCAATATATAGTCCAACAATTGCGCTGTATAATACCCCATTATCTGCTATCATTATCCACCATATGCTGGGTGTGTGTCAAAATGTCACTGTGCCCTAGTTGGGGAAAAGCTGTACCAAGAGGATCTTCATATCACGTGTGCTGAACAATAATTATGCAATGTTTATTTCCAACAACTGTTACCATTTAGATGTCTAAAATGACACCATGTTGTCAAACCTGATATACCAGATTCATCAGGTGTATTCATGTGTTCAAGTATTACAGCTACTACTAATGTATGTTCATTGTGATATCCATATATCTTTAACTCTGAATAGTCACAAAGATTAAAGGTAAGGACATATTCTTTACAGATCTGTAGGATTACCTGCTCCTCTGTCTTGAGGTCTCCGAACTCCTGCATGAAAGTGTTTTCGGAGGGGAAGCGTGCAGGCTCCAGGAAGTGGAGCAGGCTGAAGAGCTCCTCCACTGTGTTCTGGAGAGGCGTGCCTGTCAGCAGGACCTTGTGCTCCTAAAAGAGGACAAGAGGCATGAGGGAGGAGAGGATTATAGCAATTAAAATTAATTTCATGACATTTAATGGTAGAGATCAACAAGAAATGCACAAACACAATTATATATCTATGATTTCTTGTTTCTTATTTTAAGATGATGGTTTATGTACCAGGCTCATGAGCTTGAAGCCCTCCAGCAGCTTGCAGTTCTTGTTCTTGAGGCGGTGGGCCTCATCGATTATAACACAGCGCCAGTCTATGGCGTTAAGTTCAGGACAGCCTCCCAGGATCATCTCAAATGTGGTGATCAGAGCCTGAAACCTGTAGGCCCCCCGCATTGCACGGCCCTGGAGATAAAGGGAGAGATTTGGGAAAAGCATTTAAGGTTTTTGAAACAACTTTCATTTTTGTGACATTGCATTTGGGTCACTATATTCAAGAAATAGTATCTCAAGAGCTACATAAAAACACTTAACATTTGCATTATTAGTTTGTAGATTTGTAGAATTCAAATAATGGAGAATGTGGACTGTCATTAAAATTAAATGTTTTCTGAGTGTATTTAATGACTATGTAAGTTTTATATCGGAAAATACAGAGTGGACACATACATAATTCAGGTACAGTGATCCAGTGCACCCTTGGATGTGCTCCTCTCACTTGTTGACATCATAAACCTACTAATTTGCAGCCTTATGCTGTTGACAGTAAACACGTGGCCAACTCTATTTTTAGGTTTCACACACCTCTTGGTTGAGAGGCAAATCTACAGTACAACCAAGACATGATTGCGCACCCACTAGCGAGTCTTTATACTGTTTATTTGTTTGTTTTTCCGTCTGGGGAGGCTTTGCTTCACCACGCCTCATCATTTGTATCTATTGCCTTGACAACAGTCCTCAAGGGATACTCAGTTATCCAGTAACCTCCTCCCACAGCCAGCCAGCCAGCCAGCCTGCCTGCCTGCCAGCCAGCCAGCCAGCCAACAGACTGCTGTAGAGGAGCCTCTCTCTCTGATATGCCTGAGCAGCACTGACAGAGAGCTCCCCTTGGGGGCTGCTATGACATCACAGGCTGCCTGGGAGACAGCCTGGTGGCGGCTCCGCTCTGTTCTGCTCTCACTCGTCTTAATTCCTCCTACAGTTCGTTTGAATACTAAGAGCTCCTAAGTGCCTGTTGTAACACATCACGTGGCCTGCCAACCACAGAAAGCCTCCGCTCAAGGCTCACTAACTGCCTACTAGTCTACTTATTGTCAGGCATGTGCCCTTCTCTGAATCGTGTTATATGCTACATTAGTACTATGAACCACTTATTCATGAAAATGTTCCCATGTGCCAAGAGCTTCACGGACAGCAGAATTTGATTTCAACACTATTCTCTCATAATTTAAGAGGATGGATGACAGAATCAAGTCAGATTTCCTAAATCTTAGCAATTATGTTCCACAAACAAAATCAACATCAACCTTTTGTCAAGAGAAAACTTTTGCCTGGGTCATCGCACTGCATTCACTACAACTACTACAATTCATCTACTGCCTGCCTTCCTCTTTCTCTAGGTGAGGTTTGCTTCTGAATCATTGTGGTGAGTGAGTCTGTAGCATTGGTTACAGAGTCTTGGTGCATTTGAGCTTTTTTGTTACACATGATAATCATGTTCTCCCTGGCTTTTCAATATCCGACTGGCATTGTTGTGTGCAGGCGTCCCATGTTAAAACATATCATTAGATTACTCACAGGACTTCATGTTGTTGACACAGTGCTGCTGTTTTCTAAAAGGCACTGTGATTATTTTAATCGAAGTGAATCACTGCTATTCACTCCAAAAGGTAAGCACAGTGATGTTGCTTTTTGCTCGACTGTGTTCAAAAAAGGGGAAAGATTAGGTATCTCAGGGTGACTTAAAATGCCTCTCAATCCTCATGATTCCAGTAGTATTAGATATGTGAGACAAGATGTGTGCTCGGCTGTGAATCCACAACAGTGGCGTGCTCTAACCACATCTGTCAGCCTGCAATAAATATAACACATATTTGAACAGTATACCAGTATACCTATATAAGAAATATATACCCATCTAAATACGTACTTCTGTGTTCGAAAGATTGTCATTCTTTGAGTCTATTTTTCCTGTTGGTCTGTATTCTTTTATTCAGTAAGTGTCTAATACAAAGGGTCAGTTACAGGCCACCATAGCACGATGTCCATCTCTGGCCCGGTGAGTGCACAGCTGCTCCACTCCCATCAGCAGTAACCATAGTAACCACAGCTACAGCAGGGCCCCTTATTGATAGCAAGCGTAAGGGAGGTCTGTAAACATTCAGGGAAGAGCCATAGTGTCCCTGGGATGAATAGTATGCATCATCCTTATTAAGACAAAAGTCAAGGAAGACCCTCAACATGAATTAGGTACAACATGAGATCATGTTTAGATTTAGGTCCCCAGAAGAATTTTCACACATGTGCATGGGAGATATGGAATAGCCTTATTTGGGAATATTTTTGGCACCACCAAGAAGGATCCTGGTGGTGTATATACATCCAGTCCAAGGGACAGCTTCAGATGTGGTAAAGCATTATATTAGCTAACTTGGTAACATCTGTAATTGTCCACTGACTGTCCTCTTGGTACTTCAAGCTGAAATAACTACTTATGCCCATGATATCTGAGGTCTCCTGAAACCTCCTCCATCAGGCTCACAAGATTTCCATCACACTGGAGAGACGAACTTTTACTCTCTCTTAAATTGATATAATAAGCTCTTAATGGTCTTAATATGATACTATAAAACAGAAATTCACTTCTGTCTTAAACCTTGAGACTAAATCGTGCTAGTATAACACAGGACAGAACTAGTGTTTTTTTCAAAGAAAGGGGTATGCTAAGAATGCCATGCAATTTACTGAGTGTGTTGCACTACCCCCTGTATAGATATCCTACACTGACTTTTGCGACATCTAGCAGCTAGCTGACATACATTTACACTCAGAACTGGGGAGATGATTCTTCAAAATTAAATTTCTTGTGCTGGGAACTGAGCTTGTTGTGTGAATGTGTTTTAACCGTCACCATCACTATTTCAATTATAAAGCTTAATGCCCATTTACCTGTGCATCCCTGAAATACATCTCATACTGGTGGAGCATCTGCCTGCTGACCATGCTTCCATGGTAGACGATAACATTGAGGTGCGTCCAAGTACGGAACTCACGCTCCCAGTTGGCAATTGTGGAGAGCGGAGCTATAATGAGGTATGGCGTCTTGATGCCCACACGATGCATCTCCTCGAGGAACGTGATGGACTGGATGGTCTTTCCCAGGCCCATCTCGTCTGCCAAGATGCAGTTCCGTCTGTCAGGAGAGGAAAGAACAAGATTGAGAAAAGAAAAAAATAGGGGAGAATAAAAACAGCAGGAGAAAACTTAGGTAAAAGTATAGGTAAGTGGTGGTGTATTTAGGAGCATTTCTGCTGCATGTAACAAAGCTTGTGGTGGTTTCAAAGTACACAGGAAAATGTGTAAAGATATAGAAAATAGCCTGGTGAAGATGCAGAAATAGACAAAGAAGAAAAGGAGGGAAACAAGGAAAAAGGCACAAAAATCCCTTGATACTAAAAGACTAAACAGAAAACAACGGAGGAGAAAACGACATCATCAGCAATAATAACACAGCAAAGCGATGACATACAACATAATGGCAAATGCAACTGCCTCTGCTGCGTGGTGTACTCCGGCAAACCATTTATTCAGCTGTCCAGTGGGTGGGGGTATTATGTCTTGATGCTAATTGCAATGTGCAGATATTCCCACAGGCCTCTTAAGCAGCTCTCTACTTTTGATGAATCTTTCTGCGTGGGCATACACAAACTCCTGCATGCTCACACATAACAAAGCCAATTCCCAGGGTTAATGCAAGCACACTGACACTGTGTACTCCAGAAGTACAATGCAGAGTTACTGCACTGTTTCATGAGTAAAGAAAAGCAATTGTTGTTGCAGCAGTGTGCACTCTGACAGGAAATTCGACTCTCCTCGCAGGTCAAACCAAATAATGTGAATACAGCCAAACAACAGCATGGTCCACACACATGCACATGTGTGGACCAATAATAAATCACGTTTTCTGATGTGGGTGAGTGTGTGTGTGTGAGTTTGTGTGTGGTACATCAGAAAACGTGATTTATTATTTATTATCTGCAATCGCTGTGCACAGAGAATGTTCTTCTTGAAATACAAAATGCCAATATCAAATCCCAGAATCAGTGCACACATTGTAGTACTCTATCAGCATGAGATTACTGAAGCTTTACTGGCAAATACAGAGATACTTAATACCGATGCTGACACCATTCAGGATAGCTTATCTAGGTATAGATTTAAAAATAATAATTATGACATGTTGATTGAAATATATATTACAAATAATATTAGATCACATTTTCATATCACATTAATTCCATTTGACTACATTAGATAAAGTGGTACTTTATTAGTTGAAATTATAGAAGTACACTGTAAAAGTTTGCTTTGGTTTGGCTCAATCCATTCAATCATGTTTAACTGTGTTTTGAGTACTGGTATGAAACAGCGTTGCAGAACATTCACCAGTAGCTGCTCAACTCTGCAACTTGTGCAATGTGTCTGATTGTGTTTTGAGTCTAATGACTAAAAACATGATCCAGATCATGGTTGCAGATGGACAACCAACAGGCTGACTTGCCTCTTGGTGGGTTTTTCAGTGTGTAAGAGCAGAGCATGTGTGAAGGTATGCACTGTAAATACAATACTTATACTACTATACTAACCTGTTGTACCAGTTGAAGAGGAGCCAGTTGACTCCCTCTAACTGGTAATCCCTGAGGGTGTTGCCGTTCCTGTATTCCCTCGACTGCTCCCTTTTCTTCCACAGATTGGCTGGGGGCCGCTCCTAAGGGATGAATGTACAGGGAGAGTTTGTATTATACATTACATTTGACTCTACATTTATATTTTGTATGAACACATTCCCAAAGAATTAAAATATTATTTTCCATTCATAATGAGGATGATGATAGACAGTGAACAATATCTGGAAAAGTGAGACAGGATACTGAGTTATGTTTTTAAATAAGTAAGGAAACACATAAAGGAGATGCATGCTGTTCTTTAAGTGGCAGTATATGTTTGTGTTTCATGTGTGAGTGTGGCCTTCACAGTGGTTAATTGTTTAGCTAATGGTGTCTATTTATTTCATCACGTAGCACAGGGCCTGAAGTATTTACACATTCTCACCACATGTTCCTCTAACACACACACATGTATCATTACGGGGAACTAACTTACAGTATTAGCACTTCAAAATGCCGGCAATAAATATACATATAAAGGAGGAGAGAACAGGAGGGAAATGGAAGTACAGTGACAAGTGAGGAATGTGGGTGGGCAAGGCTTACCACCCTGCGCGAGTCTGGCTTGACTGCCTGCAGCTGCTCAAACTCTTCAATCTTGCTCTGATCTACGTCGTCCTTCAGCTCCCAGGTGCTGTCCTCGTAAGGCAGAGAGCACCACTTCACCAGGTAGTACACCACCTCCTGCAGGAGGCAGAGAAGAATTAATGCTGGAAAAGACTAGAGCGAGGTCAAGCTCTGCTTTTATAATATTAACAAAGGCTGCGAGGAAGCCCATTAGGATGGCCTTGGGCACTTCTAAGATACAAAGACATTGCTAGAGTGGAGAATATATTGAAAGGAGCAAAACGACAAAAAAAAAAAAGTGAAACGTGTTCAGGCACGCAGACACAAATAAACACGCACACTGCTCACTGCTCACAGATATGATTACCAAATGAAAGAGGATTCGCTTTACCTCTCCTGTGTCTTTGTCCTCACAGTATGACACCTCGAGCACTCTGTCTACCTCTACATAGTCAGGGTTAAAGGGGTCCTCTTCCATCTAAGAGACAGAAAGAAACACAAGAGGGAAACAGGGAGAGAAAATGAGAGAATAAACCTGAGTGCCCACTCGCCATCTGGAGAGAGACAACCATCACTACTGTATCAACAGAGTGAGTAAAGAGATTCAAATGTATGCACACAGATGTGCCAGCCCACACAAACAAAACACAAAAAGTACCTTGCATTAGACACACACATGATAGAAGGCAACGTGTTGTGAAAACACACACTTGCTTATACTGAATGCTTGAATGTGTGCAGACACAAAGACAATATACAGCATGTCCACAACCACAGTCACACAGCCTTACATCTGCAAAGAAGAGTGCCCTCTGTGCTTGTTTCATCTTGAAGCGTTTGATCTTCTGCTGAATCCTCTTGTCCTTCTCCAGGTGTTGCTCTGTGGCCCACTCACAGTGTAGGTAGGAGCTGACACACATGAGATCAAGGTGAGAAACCCTGAAAAACACCTTCTAACTAGCATTTGAAGCGACCAGCAGGTGTGATCACAGTTTGCAGATGTGGTCACACGCACTTTTACTGACAAGCTATTTGTGCCAATATGACTCCTGCTTCTAGTCATTGTGGACTAGAAAATTTCAAATGTGAAATTCATATTTCCATTCTTTTCATCATTAGGCTGAAAAAGTAATGAATGCAATCTGGCCGATGACAAATGATCTGTCATGTGAAAAGAAATTATTTCTCTGGGAGGCTGAGGTAGTAAACCGGTGGTTCATGAATCCTAATTTTCAAAACTCTCTGACTGATAATTTGCTACGGGAAGGAGAATTTTTAATAATGTCCCTGAGTACATAGTAGAGAAATTAAATCACTGTTGCACAATTTTATGATAACATACAAGGCAACACTGAAAGCTGTCCCAAGGCTGCCTGGCATGGTTGCATGCTTGTGAAATCAAGTGGTCTGTATCTTTGCAAAAAGCCTTCAGGGCATCTGTTCTGAAGGCGTCACATTCTTGTCTTAATGTAGGAAGCTAAGTGAAATATCAGGAGCATTGTCTATAAGCAGATCAAGCACCTAACTTATGTTGGGATGATTATAGGCCACGTATGACAGAGATCCTATTAATATAGTCTCATTCAGTCACGAGACATGAATCCAAATCCAAAAATAAATGCTGATCTAAAACAAAATGAAAATCTGCCTGAAATTATTTTGTGATGGTTTATGATGTAATGCAGTGATGATTTTACTTACTAGTTTTTGTATTTTACAAAAAACTCTTCCACTTCGACCATCACCCCTGGAGAAACCTACAGAGAATAAAATATCATTATAATCGAGACAGACTTTAAACTGAGTTTTTCCTTCCTAATTTCATTTTGAACTAAAGCTGCACACATGATTACTGTGTTGATAAAAGATACCAAATATCAAGTAAAGTAATGTTCTGTTGACATTATTTACAGAAAATAAATTTGCATCATAACTGTCATAACTGTGCAGAATTTACTATCATTGAAGAAATAAAAAAGAAATAGTAGTAAATCATCATTACCTCCTTCTTAGCGATACGAGAAGACATGATTTTGTCAACAACAGCAGCGTCCTCCTCACTGGGATTCTCCTACAAGTGCAGTGAACATGAAACATTTAATGTCAAGCGCGTTCATAGTCTCTCAAAGCATATGTTTGTATAATCCTAAAGATTCCTGATGCAAAGACCAGACAGCACAATGTGCGATTAAAGAAAATAGTAAATTAAATAAAAACAGAACAGTCTGAATATGACTTTGTGTGTGTTTCCTGAGGTTTTTAATGCTTTGAATGCTTTCCTATCCAAATTACTGTCTAATGTAAGAGGCTGTCATAAATTGTAGAGACTGTTGAGCCCTCTGATAAATTTGTGATGGACTGCATAAATAAAACTGACAACAAAAAAGACATGATTACACTGCTTTACACTGTTAGGAAATGTTTTTTGGCTGCCTTCACGATGCCGCCCTGCTAATTTCTCTGCCCTTGCACCTAAATGATTAAAAATGGGCACTGGATATATGTTGCTCCATTTTGTACATGCGTACTGCAGAGGCCTTGATTTGAACAGTACAATGCTACAGTGCATAGATCAGGCTTTGCTGCACTCTAATGTCGTCCTGTTGGTGTTCTTCAAAAATGTGCTGTTTCCTGTTTTTATGCACATTACTGCCATAAAAAATTCTGTGATACTCCAAATTGTAATAATAATAAATGAATTTAAACTCGACTTGTGAGGTGTGTGGGAGTTGTAGGTAGATCTCCTTACAACAAAGAGTTGAAGAGCCGGCTGCTTGGATGCTGCTGTATTGGTTTTCTTGGCTTTGACAATAACCTTGACTTCGTCATCTGACAATCTGGCCTCCAGCTCCTCAGCATACTTCTTTCTTTTCACCTGTCGATTAGATCTCCTCTTCTGCAAAGCAAAATAAGAAAGAAACAAGATCATTTACAATAACAATCAGTTGATCTGGATTACTTCATGTCTGTCTCATGACTGAAAAATAACGTCGATGACCTTCTCTAGACAAGTGTGGAAACACCCTTAGCCTCAAACTTACTATTTTACACTTGTGTCAGAGAACTTTCCAGAGTTCTGGGGTGAACAGCACTTTTAAAACCACACTAGTTCCCTCATAATAATGGCAGTTGTGTCATGATTCATGTGAGGCTTGTTTCTTTTTTATATCATGCTATATTATTTTGTAATGGATAGGGAAAAAATGAATGATAAAATAATTAAGATTCAAAATAAACATATATATGAATGATAATGCGGGTTTTTCCAATATCAAAGATGACAAACACATGAATGCCTAATTTTCAATAAACCAGGTCAGGAATTCTGAAAAACATTAGGCTCTGTGAGCCTGAAAAAAATGAGTGTTTTCAAACCCAGCTCCTCTTCCTTCCTGTCAAGCCTTTATAATTATCATATGCGTGGGCTGCTGTATCCTGCATCAATACACGAGCCCCTCCTAATGATAATATGTAGTTAATTAGGAATAAATGCCACTGAGCCAAAGTTAATTAGGTGTTGAGTATAATATCCCCATGGAGATATACCCTCACATCCCCAAACCCAAGCTGACCAGAAGCAGGGAAGTCAAACCTGCCATACGCCATGACAGGGCTGAACCCCTGAGGAGGCCATGCTTCTTTTCTAGCTGTCGGCCACGCTACTTTGACTTCTTCCACAGGATCATCCTAAATGAGTCATCAACAGACTGTTTTAATTAAGGCCAGGGGCACCGTTTAACAAGGGTAATTATATCATAAGCAGTCGTCCGGATAGGACGCAAAGAGGAGAGCGAGAGGTGGTGGGGCAAAGGAGGAGGCAAAGTCATCATTACTCAGGATTAATACATCTAATTTTTTTTACACACGTAAAAAAAAATAATAATAATAATAAACAAAAACAAAGGCAGTGGTAATGATGTTTCCTTTCAAAGGAAGATGAGTAATGCTCTACATTTGATTTAACTTGTCATTAATGCTATACAGTATATATTTAGGTGTGCGGCGTATGTGAACGTGCACAGGACGGTGCTATTGTCGATGCTTTGACCTAGATAATGCCTCTCTGCTGTCAGTAGTCTCCATTGACACAGATAAGAATATGTACTTGTGATAGCCACCCACTGAACGGCCTCTACATGAACCACAGAGTCAATCCTCCCAGGCTCAAAGTAAAGCTGTGAAGCCTTCCTCCAGGCTCAGCAGCAGTGTGAACAGTCAGGTCGAGGACACCACTTCACTCACTGCCTTGTGTCAGAAGTAGAGCCAGCCTTTCCCTTTATTATCTCTCAGCAACAGTGTGACACCACAAGTAACAACACAAACACCACATCTGAGTAATTTAGGGAGCACCTACCAAAGATCCTGTGTTATCTCACAGTTCTGGGTTCTAATAATAATAATAATTTGATGAGGTGAGATGAGATGCATTCCAAGTGCTCAGAAGCCTTAACAACTTCAGTTGCAGTAATAGCAACGTGTACTATATGTTTTATGTCTTTATTTGAAAGTGTATGTGCGGGATCTTACAGAATCGGCATCTTTGGAGGTGTGTCGAGGGGGAGGGTCATCGTCCGACTCCTCTGAAGACTCCGGCTTTCGCTTTTTCTTCTTTCCAATCTTGATGACAATTTTCCTGAAGGAGAGAAAAGAAAAGCATCATAAATATGAGATGACGCCCAGAGTAATGAAAACCTGCACTGTACACAGACTACTGTTTATTGCTCTGTTTACAGCCTTAAACATGCAACCCAGAAGAAGCCGGTGAACACATAGACAGACAGTGATAGACTTTAACCACTTGAACCTGAATGGAACCGATAGACAAATATTTTCAAAACGTAGGTATATTTGTGTATATGAATTTCACAAATTCTGTCAGTGCATACCTGACACTAGCATGAGCTGAAATGAAATCAACTCAATTATTTCAGTAATTCTGCATGACAGATCAGGTGAGGCACGGAGGCTTAGACAGGATATTGTGCACTAAACTTGCAGTAACTTGGGACGAACCTTCTTCAACTGCTTTTTTTGTGGGAGGATAAGAAACTGCTTGGGTGACAGGCTGTCTTTAATGGATTATAAAATAACCGTCGTACAGACATTATAATACTGCTCACACTGAGAGATGTAGCAGACAAACTGATAAACATTATGTCAGCAAAGCAGTCTTGCATTAAAAAAAATAGACATTCAAACCTATTTGTTAATTTGGCCGTTTGTTGACTACACTCCCAAACTGCAACCCCCTGCAGGTTTGCACCTGTATGCAAGACTGAGTAAAACAAGTGCTCATAGATTAACTCGTGCTGCACTGCAGTACGTTAACAATAGATCCCATTTGCAGCAGTAACCTAAATACTGTAGGAATGCCTCTCTGTATGGTTGTCAGCATGTGGTTTTTAACCCCAACATACAACAACAGCAGTGGAAGGATTGTAGGAAATCCTTACATGTATTAACATGCTTACAATGGGAGCTGCCTGAGTTTAATTTATAAGGAATTCAGCGCTTTGCTAAAGCTCCCAGCTAGTCTGCATATTCAAACCAACATCACTTAGTCCTATTTTGGCAAATATTTTCCTCCTTTCATTACCGTTGCTAGTTTGTGAGCACAGCATTTCTTAACAGGGCCTAATAGAACTGTAGTATCACGACAGACTGCTGGGATGTTAGGATATTAGGAGTCCAGATGGAAGCGGATTTTACAATGAACAGACACAAGCTTCTTCTTTTCACCAGTGCCTCGTACTCCGACTCCCTCTTCTCTCTTTCACACATACACATTTCACACACGCACATATTATTTCTATGACCTTTCTCCATATATTCTATCACCACATATGCACACGTTTCCTATTTTGCGCCTCTCCATGTGTATCATCTCTTGGAAGCCACAGGCGCCAAATCTCAGCCTTGGTGTGATGTTAATGGAAAAATATTTTAAAAAATAAAATCACTGTCTTAATCGGACGTACAGCAGCATGTTCCCCTACTCTCTCTCTCTCTCTCTCTCTCTCTCTCTGTGTCTCTCTCTGTCTCACTCTCTAGCACACATAATAATTCCACCCCAACCTTCCCACAAAGGCAGACATACTCTGTGCTCCAAACACACACAATCACATGCTTATTCAGACAGACTGGAGCATGAGCAGGTATGTCTCTAGTGAGTCTCTAGTGAGGAAGTTGTCCCTGTGGGCTTGTTCATATGAGATTACATTAGAGACACATACCGCAGGTTAAAAAAAAAATTCTCATGCTGGCAATACCGCCTCCTATTAGCCTCATTCTCATTCAGACACCAAGAGGGCTCACATGCCAGCAGGCCAACCTGCTGAACAACATGCAAGTAAACACATCAACCATGTAAAGCACCACATCCTTTTTTATAATAAACCTTTTCTACTTCAGATATTCATCATGGTTTATGTTCTTGATATACTGGCATATTCAGATGTTAACAGACTGGGACAAAAGCACACCTGTGACTAAGATGTCCTCTGATTTTTCTCATATTTCTTATAATGCTTCATACAATATAGAGATAAAAGGATGAATAACCACAACTTCACTAAACTGGATTTTGTGATGATGTTGAAAATAATACAAACACACATTCCTAAATGCAGCTTCAGTACAAATTTAAGACCTCTGTTCTATTCTTGTCAGCTCAGTCGATGTTGCCGTTGATTGTTGGGAGTCAATTTCTGACGGCACAAATGACGCTGAGGTGGCACAGAGACACTGTGTGTATGACAAGCAACTCATCGTACCATTTACAGACGATGACTGGTGCACAGGACAAATGACGCAGATACATAGGAAAATGAGATGCACACAAGCGCTCTAAAGGCCACCACATTTTATTGCACCACTACAGTTTCTCAGCTTCTGTAGTTAATAGAAACATAATTTAACCAGTTTGCTCTAATCCCTTGAAATTGTTAGGCATTCTCACCTCTCTAGTTAACACGTTGGAAATAACACCTGGCCAACACCAATTACTCACTACAATGTATGAAGAAAAAGGCCAAACTGAGGGAAAGAAAAATATCAAGCTGAGAAATAATCAGGACTATACCACACATCTATTGTATTATCCGACTATAAATTAGTAAACAGCAGGTTCTCCAGGCAGCACTGAGATAAAGAGTCCCTTCTATCTGGCATCCCTGCCCCCTCTGGATGATATTATATTTCACAAATCCTCTTGACAATGACACTTCATGGTTGCCATGCAACGTGTCCTGGGGAGTGTATTTGACCATGTGGGTGGTAATGTTCAGGGTGACATCACTTCCTGTGAAAAATAACACCCATGTTCACCGACGCTACGAACAGCTGAGAAATGTGCCAAGTCAGAGAGACACAATGAACGAAAAAAAAAAAAAAAAAATAACCAGCTGTGACACCCAGAAGAATAGAGGAAATATTATAAAGCAACCGAATGGGACAGAACACAATGTTCTTCCTCGACCAAACAGAAGCTGGCTGAGATGCAGGCCTTGCTGAACAACAGTGTCACATCACCAGGCAGCAGCTCAGCGGCTAACAGGAAGTAACAGGGCTAAAGCATCCCTCTGATCCGCATATGGGAAAACCTGAACTGTGAAACGAGATACTTGAGGGCTGTGAAATCATCAATTGAGCCAGTACAGACAGAATATTGATGGTGAGGTTGCTGTTTGATACTACCAACTACTGCTACTGGAGTGTACTGGAACAACGTGGCATAGTTAAGGCTTTATAGTGAAAATATCTCCTCTATACACACACATACACACACACACACACAAAGAAACACACAAAACCTAAACCACATCTTAGAGATGGTTACAGCCTGTTCCACCCTGCTGTGGCTGATACACAGGACCACCCAGGGGTTTAGTAACACCACTGCTAACGCACACACACGACCAACGACTGGATGGCCTCCCCACAAGTTGAAATATATTAGCTCAAATGACAGGGAGGAAACACAGAGTTTCAAATCAACCTCTTCCTAAGAAAAAGAGTTATGAAAGCAACCAGTTTCACTCTGAAACCGTGGCCTCTGATTTGAACAACCCAGAGCCAGGTTTTTGTAGAGACTTGCCACAGAAATGTGCTGTGAATTAAGCCTTTGAAGAGTGGTATACAGTCTTGCGTGGCTGACAGGCAGATCTTCCCCAAATTAAATGTGTTGTGAAAAATTTGGACAAAAAAGACAAAAATGTTTGCTCAACAGTGTTTGCTTTATGTCACAGGAAGAATGCATATACTTTATAACAAGCTGAAAACAAAATTAAACAAGCTTGAGTCTGCGTCATTTATTTCACAGTTCACTTGTAAAGTTGTTGACTCCTAGTCTTATCCTCTGGGGAGCACAACACCTGCACCATGTGCAGTATTTAGAAATGACTGCATGTGAAAGCAGCACATGAAATGTAAGAAAATATCTTTACTATATTTTAAGTACCTCAGTAGAGTATACACAGAGTCCAGCCTGGGCTAACTTCAACATATTCAGGACCTTGTGTGTCTTCCAATACGTCTTCCAGTATATTCTGACAAAGACATACACACACTACATTTGTTACTCAACATTTTACCTCACACAGTTCCCACTCATAACATACCCCATGCTGTTCGATTTACGCTCCTCATCAGGCCAGTTATTTTATCCATGCCCGCTTTAAAACTGGTTTGGGGAACATGTGTGTCAAAACACATTAGTAAATGCCAAAGCATTTGGCAGGGAGCATTGTAAACAACTGCCATGTATTTTCTGTAGAACCAAAAGAATACAAGAAGCACAGAGCTGTAATCAGTAAATCCATAGTAATTAGAGAGCAATGCAGAAAAAAGAAAAATTGATTGCCATATTTTATGGACTGTCCAAGTACTAAGAAGCAACTAGTTAGTAGCAAACGACTACTATGACCCCACAAGAGATAAGGGCTTTCTTCACACCACTGGTACATGTTAGGTGTCATTTAAATGAAATCACTCATGATTCAAAACTTGTTTTTTTCTGACTTTACAAAGCAACAAAAACGATTGCTTTCTATAATAAATGACATAATACAATTGGAGTGTTGACAGTATTAAGTGGTGCTTCATTTTGGATTTATTAGTATTTATTAATACCTGTTTGATTGTTGTTAAAAATGTGTTTCATTTAATTTTCTGTTATTTTTTTCATCCAATTATTAAAATTATTTGAGAGTGAGTTAAGTGTCATAATGCAGAATCAAAATAAATGTCTTATTGTGTCGATAATATCTCTGTCGTAACAGATATCACCATAAATACCGTCTTTCAGCTCTCACTTCCCCTGATACCAGCTTCTCTAGTTTCACAACTGTGTCTTCTTCTGCTCCATATTGTTTCAATGCATTTTCATGTTAATGTTACAGGCTGAAAAAGCAGGGTGGTTGTGCGCACATCCAATGCCTATTTTAGGCCAGGTGCCGGACAGTCAGGATAATTGCAAAGAAAAAAGGGAATATCTGCACACTGATTTAAGCTCCCATTTATTGGATAGCCTACTTGCTTACGACGTTTCGACCGATGTGGTCTTCCTCAGGCAAATGGTGTGACAAGTGGCAGGCAATGTTACAGGCTGTACATAATGTTTGTTGCCGATGGAGGATAAAGTGATTTATTTGCCTGCCCACCATGATTTAAGGAGGCCATCCTCCAGCCATAATCTTGCATCTCTAATTAGACTACAGCTGCCCCTGATCTGACATTACAGATCAATCCCTGATGATAGGCCACCACAAGTATTTTCCTTAGAGTGATAGGCTTACTTGGCTTCCATCCTCCTATTGTGCCAAATAACCTCCATCTTTTGTCCCCCCAGTGTTGTCCTGCCCTACTTGGCATCCCACCACTGGGAGAGAATGTGTGAGGCTTTGATTTTAATAGAATCAAGATATGACAGTGCTTTGGAGGCCAAGGCTGTAGTGTGGTGCTTTAGCATCTCAGAGGGGCCTTCATCACCTTTAAGTTGGACCACCTTAGGAATTCTGATTATGTGTGACTGAGTCATCCTCAAAACTGGTGTTGAGCGTGAAGGGTGTGTGTCTGTGTATGTTTCTCCTCCTGAGGGGCTTATTAAGACGGCGGTGCCGGTCCTTGTCAGAAAATCCCAGTTCTTATGAATGGAGGTCTATAATCTCAGTGCCACACGGCATACAACTGAAAACGGTAGTAGCAGCACTATCAAGACCCCTCTCACTGAGTTGTGCTGCGGAGTGCACATGGCCACACTGGGGATTTCTGCTTCTTTCAGCAAGCACTTTAAAAATGGGCAACACGCACAAATTTCAACAAAGACATGCAAACAGCACAACATGTTTATATATCACACGTAAGCACACATGTGAACATGCGCATATACACACTGCAAGGGATTAACTAGAAAAACACTCAATTAAAAAACAGCTTTAGCTCTTCTTAATGAAAAAGTGAAGGAAAAGAGATTAGGCAAGCACAGAAATATGAACAGCTATATGCTGCAGCATATACAGTTGACTTAAACCTCCATTTTCTATCATGTAATTGATCTCACGAGCACCATTTTGTTTGATATTTTCATGTTACCCCGCTGCTTTGTACCATCAGCATATTTAGAACATGCCTCTTTGCAGGAAACATCGGATGCACAGCTTTGAGCGAGCTGGAAGAACCAAATTTATATTAGGGGGAAAAAAATGTAAAGAGAGGAGGGGGGAGGAGAAACAAAAAAAAAAAAAAAAAGAGGGAATGAGCGGCACAGCGCTTTCATCTGGTGATTATATGAGGTTATTTTTCAGCAGGTAGGCTGCCCAGAAAAGCTAATTCCAGCCTGCAGAGAGCTGTGATCAGCCAAGCCTGACCTGTAAAATAACCCTCGCCTCAGCCAAGGATAGGTTTTGTTCGTAAATATTTGGAGACACAATAACCTCAAATCTGCCGCTGCCTTTGTTTCATTTAATGAAAGAGGAGTCGTAACACCTGTGCTTTTCCTACTATGCCAATCTGTCTGCTATGAAAAAGACCCGTACTACAGCACAGATCTTCACATACAGTTTCCAAACCATCATATAATAATCTGCTATGTAAAAAATCTGAATAAATGTTCTTTTTCACCTATGATTATGATTTTTGTGCTGGTATTAAAATTACATTAACAACTGGAAATGAGCGAATTTGAAGGTGTAGAGAGACATTTGCATCATTTTTTTAACAGATAATGTTGAGTGATAGCAGCAGGTATGAACAGCAGCTTGTTCATGTTCATGTGATCTGATGTGTGTGATCAGTATTGGATCTTACAGTCTATATTGAGCTTTGATGAAATATAAATTAGAGACAATTCAATGATAAAGCATGTTGTCAACCAAATGTAAGTTTTCTATAATTCCAGCCAGTTTGAACTAATAGTAATAATTCTTAAGTGGATGTCTTTTCCTAAAAAGGGATTATATTAAAACACTTAAATAGCCAAGAAAAAGATCAGTGATTAATACATAATATTTTCACATATCTTGGATATGTGTCATGTTGCTAGTCCACCTGTCATAGTGCCTGGTGTATCCATATTTAAATCAGCTGCTTTCATGCATGTTTCTCATCAGTCAGACAGATTCCATATGATGGATATGACCCCTCACTTATTTGCCAAGTGGCTAGTAGAATAAACCAGCAGAGTAAGAAGGCACTCGCCTGCAGTTCCATTGAGTTGTTTGATAGAAACCTTGGTAGTAATGACACTATAGTAGTCTCAGAGATACATGCACAAAGACAATTAGCTTAATAGTCTTATCCCGTGCCATACTCTACTTATTGTAAGAACTGTGAGCTCCAATGGGAGTGTGAACATACACTGAACACCAAATACACACATAACCTCAGGCTTTCTGAACAAAAGCCTGCACACACCCTCGACAGAGCGGAGGCTGAAGTAATGACTTTAGTGGAAGGTTAGTACCTCTGCAGCCGAGAAGCATTAATATTTTATGGGGAGATCCTGGGTGGCGCATGCTTATGAACAGGACTCTCCTGTATGAATCTCTCACTGGAGCTTCGTGACATCATGTGCTTCTCCATCACCCTACATTACTGTGGCGGTGTGAATCAAATTTCTGCTTCATGTGCAGACTAACAAACACTCGATCTTACTGCATCTGGTGGTTTAAGCCAAATATGGTGAGGTTTAAGGTTTTGTCAACCACTTCCAGATGCAAGTACAGTACTGCCATTAGCTACATTAGTAACCTACAGTAGCCTAAAGAAAACTTGGAGGTGCAGTCCGAGAACGAGTTTGAAACAAATCTTTCTCAAAGGCCTTGACACAAGTACATTGGCTCAAATCTTTGTTGACTCATTACAAATTATCAGTAAAATTATTACAAATTCACAACAGCAGCTCCTCTCTAGCCACCACCAGACTTGTTACAACCATTTACAAACAGGTCAGTGTTGTATTACAGTTAGCATGTTCATTCTGATGTCTGCGTGCTTCCCCTGACTGTCTTAAGTCCACACGTATTCACTGCCACAGCGAGATGTCATACTGATAAATGGTGTGTACTCAACTGTCTAATCAGCCCAGTTTTACCTAGTAGAGCTGTGTGCTTTTATACTGGTACTGTATTTTTTTATCTTGAAAGTGAAAATACAAGTAAACGTTATTTAAAAAAAATAAAAAGTGGTGCCTGTCCTACTTTGTTTTATTAAATTTGAGCTCTATAATCTTAGCTGTATTCAAAGGTGGGAGTATGATCAGGTCACCTGATGTTCAGGCTAGTATGGGAGTGTTTATGCTTTTAGTTTTTCTGTTTACATTACAGTGCCATGAGCCTGTGACTGATCATGGTCTGACTTGACACGATTCGCGGCCCAGACCTGCCTGACTGCCTTCTGTTAGTTCACACTAGACAATTTTAACGTTGATTTTAGACACTGGCAATTTTTGGAGAAAAGCCAAAGTTCAGTTCAGATAGTTCAGATACTTGAACACTATTCATGTGGATATTGATCTGAGAAACTCACCAATGCAATGAATGCAGAAGCCTGAAAGATACCTAGCAGGCTGAATGTGGTGAGTCCAAATTCAGTGTGGTGTGGTGTGAAAAGTATTGTGACCCAGTTGTGACTGGCAATGAGTGCAGCAATGAACTACAGCTAATGAGAGCGCAAGACACAAGGAGAGGGGAAACCCGGGGGAGGAGCTGTACCACATCAATCCCTGCAGCCCATTTATCCTAATCCATTTCCTCGCCCGTATTCTTTTATTTTTCTTTCTTATTTGTTTCCTACGAATCAGGGCACAAACAGCTTGGATCGACTGTGTTTTGCAGACATCCATTTAAAAAAAAAGAAGAAGAAAATCCTGTCTGATTCATGGTGTAATTTCCCATGTCACCTGTGTTTCCATGACCTGTCATAGTTAGACCAAACAGACTTGTGGGGGATTCCTCCTGGTCTTGTGGTGGGCAAGCCACAACAATTTCAAGAAATTACAAGACAACAAGCCGTGTAGTGTGAACAGTAAGACTGGGACTTTTAAGTACTGTATGTAGCATTCGGGAAACTGAACTTGCCATCCTTAAAATGTATGGGGTTGTTTGTAATTGGATTATAAAAGGGAAATGGATATTCCAGTCCTATAAAAATATGTTTTCCACATCATCGTGGTCATTAAGCGTCAAATCGATGTTGCTTATTGAGATCACATCTCTTTAGAAAATCTACTCAAAATGGTCTCTTCTTCATTGCACAGTTTCTAATCAGCAGAAAAGTAAAAGCCCTATTAACGTGCCAGCTATGATGCTTCACACCTCAGATTATATATTCACACACTCCTACAAGCCTCTTGTCATATACAGACAAAACTATACGTCATTGGCACATTGAGGGTCTATGTATCTGAACCTTTTTTCACAATTAAAACAAAGGCAGAGGAGGACAGAGTAGAAGCTACAGCTGTAAATGATGACTGTGGACACATCCTGAGGGACTGTGAGAGATTATCATCATACAGTGAAAATTAGAATTGCACCATTCAGACACAACAAACTACAGGGTGATATTTAGATTTTTCCTGATTTCCTTTGACAAAAACCAAATACATCTGGTATAACAGCCAATTCTGAATAGTCTGAGACTCACTCGAGATAATGTGGACGGAAGGTCTATGGTAGCATGCCCTTTATTTCCCAGGCCAGCACAGACTCCTTAAAGATCTTGAAATAATAGCCATGGCAAAATTGTGACGAGTAATTGAGCTCTAAAAATCTAGAGCAAACAAAAAAGTTTTTTTTTTTTTTTTTAAACAAAGCTTTCAATCAAGTAAAAAGGGCTTAGCTCTGTATATAATTCAGTATCTATCATCTGACCTGACATTTTAAAATGGCTGGAGTGCATGATGCAATGAGTGTTATGAAAGGATGACTGAAACAATATTAGGCTACATAAGCGGGCTATGCTGCATGCATCCTGATCTGATGCTTTTTTTGCAAGTAGGCCAAGTATGGTTACTGAATAAAAATAGGTTACACAGCTCATTACCTCATAACAACAAATACTGTTATCAGTGACACATTTGAATGACGGACTGCAGACAACTCGTCAACTGCCCTTCATGATTAACAAGTCTTGCGCTGCATTTGATTAAATACTAATGGTTTCATCAAGTGTCTCCACAGACACAAGGCAGTTGGGAGGATAAGGGATCTGGGTCTGCACGGAATAACCGCGTTAAGTTTCTTGATCTCAAACATATTCAGCTACAAAGTTAAATTACATGATCAAACGGATATTTAATTTCATCATCACAACTGGGCCTGTTCACGGATACCACCGGATCAACAATCCGTTAGTTTCCCAAGCAGCTGAGAGGACCGACTTACCAAAAGCATCACCAGGCAAGCACATCCAGCTAAAGCCGGAAAAGCTGCTGGGACTCCATCACCATGACTGATGCCTCCAACATCTCACTATTCTCCCAAACATCAGGACTGCCACAACTTTCTCATTATCTCACACATACACGCGCACGCACACTCACACACACACAGCAAAATCCATTATCTGCCACAGTTTTTCTCCCTCAGCCTAGCCCATCTAATTATTAATCAACGCATCTGCCAGTCAGATATTATTGTTGACCATTGTCAGTCAATCTTAAACTGCGGCTCAAAAATACAAGCTTTCCGAATGATGGTTTGACACTGATTCCATAAGTGGGTTGTTTTCCCCATTGCACCATCCGACATTTCCATATTTAAACATTCCTCTTCTCCTTCAGCTCCCTGCCTCAGCCCCTCACATCTGCACCAGCTGATATTTCAATAGCTTGTGTTGGGTGTGGCTTATAGCTACACACTGCATATAGCAGTTAAACAGGGGGATGGGAGGCGGATTATGGTATCTATACATCAGCACTACTTCCCTGAATATACTCGGCAGTACTGTCTCACATGTAAATGCAGCCTTTGTTTGCTCCTCCCATGTCTATGCTGATGACTGAGCCTGGTTTATTGTTATGGCATGCAGTAAATTCTGTTGAACTTTGAGCTTCCATCTTGGCAACGACAGGCAGAAAATGCACGCAAGTAAAAATGCACCAGCAAAATTCACACAACACACAAGCAGGCCTTGTTACTCAGATAGACTATATAGTAACACATACAAGGAAAAGCTCTAACACTATATATTACTAAATACAGCCATTTATAATTTAATGGTATGTCCACGGCAAGTACAGAGGTGTTAGTGTCCAATCCAAACTGCTACTGCTTAAATATATGCACTGTTTAATATGAGCATCTACGTATATAATAATATTATCTTCATCACAAAGTAATCTCAAACTCAATGGGCTCTAATTCGGACTCTTAACGTGATCAATTTTTCTTAATGAGATGGTTCCTTTTTCTTCTATTTCTTCTTCTTAAACAGTGATCTCAATAGGTCATTTTGGATAGGAACCCAAGTGATTCAGCAGCTTGGTAGACATAAAAGAGCAGCAACAACATTTTGTCCTTTTGTCACAAAAAAACTCAACCATTCTTTCACACCCCTGAGGCTCAATGAGATAGGGTTTCAACTCATTTGTTAAGTTCACCCCCCCCCCCCCCCCCCCCCCCCCCCTAAATCAGAGCAAGTGAAACAGACCACTGTGTTAAGACATCTGCCTATCTTGATCTTCCAGTGCTTTGTGACATTTATCAGTTTCCTCTAGGTTATGCACTACAACAAGTCAAGATCAAAACCAAGTACATGACTGAACCATGTGCGGCAGAATTGAGGACGTGTTACGAAATTGTGGAAATACTGTTAACAACTACTTTTAGTCAAAGAAGCTAAAGCCTGCTAGAATAATTGTTAAATGTGATGAGGTGGCGTAACATGCTAATTATTAATTTTGTTGCATTTGCCTTGTGTCAGCCGATAGCACTTTATCAGTTTGCTTCTGTCCGACTCTCTGTGTTCACATATAGTATTTTAATACAGCCAAATTTCCAACAGACCTCTCAGAGACTGTTTTTCTGCGTCTGTTGTCAGACAATGGATCATGTATAAAATAGTGACTGGCAGACGGTCCGTAGAGACTACACATTAACCAACAGTACCATCCAAGGAATGTCTAAGCTGCTGAAATCCACAGTTAGAAGCAACAGCCTGTCTCAACTATTTGGTCTTTCACACAGCACACATCCTTCATCTGGGTAACGAACTGCTGCTCCTCTGCTGCCCCTCTGCCACTCACTAAACACAATAGAGACAGAATGAGGTGCGTCCCTCACTTGTGGTACTGTACTGGTACCTCTCTTCTTTGGAAATCAGCTAAGATTAATTCGAAGTTGCTCGAGCTGTCGGCAGTCTGAAGATGAGAAACACTGAACCGTTTTTCCCAGTACAGTCAAAACTGCAGTGAATAATGCCAAAGCGATGATTTGATCTGCACAAAGAAACTACACTGATTTTGACGACCTCTAAACCAATTTGGTCATTTGCTGTGATATGGATTTAATTTTCCACTGAATATTTTGTATTTTTCTCCCTTTCAGGCATTAAGATATCACATTGGTCTCCAGGCACCTGTAATGTGCATTTGTGCTGCAGGGGTTTATACTCTGCCTAATGAAAAGTAATGAGATCAAAGTTCTATTAAATGGACTGTTTTTTAACAGCTGATTTCAGTGGTACAGTAGTAATGGTTGTTAGTACATACCCAATCTTGGCCTTCTGCTTGGGCTTGGTGGAGGGTACAATGCAGGCTTTCCGACAAGTCTTCTCTTTCGTCCGTGCCTTGCCGTTTCCTTTGTGCCCGCGGTCTCGGTGGGCCCTGTACTGTGAGGAAGAGCTGGGGAAGCTCTCGGGGCTCATGACCCGGGGGATGTTCTTCTCCCCACGTTGCCGGGCCTTTGCAATAGCCTCTGATATTATCCTATTGGCCTTCTCCTGCTTTTCCTGTGGAGTTGAATCCATCGGATGATGCGTCCTCCGTGGCGTCCTCTTCTCCGATGGGGAGCTTGATGAGGACGAAGACGATGAGGAAGAGGAGGAGGACGATGAGCTGCTCTTCACTGGGGGACTGAGGACCCGCACCTGACTACCAGGACCATTAGCGTTCTTTCGTGGCTGAGGGGAGAGAGAGAAAATGTATTCATAATTAAACCCCTTTTGGGCAATTAAAAACTAAAGGAGAATATCAGACAGAACTCGGTGCAATCAATCAGGTGCCACGTGTGTAGGAACAAATCATGAAACGCCAAGCTACTTTCAGCCCAGTTTCACTGTTTACCTGTAATATTGTATAACATGTAAAACATAATTATAGTTAAAACATTAATAACAAGGATTACTATTTATGGCTGCATCTGAAGCCATTACAATGTCATACAGCTCAGATAACAGGTGACAAAACAAGCAAGTCTTTTGTTCTTTCTGTTTCACTTCCATTTCTCTAAACAATAAGCAGAGCAGGAATACGTCTGAATGTGGGCTTAAAACTGAAATAAGAAATTAAAACCATCCCCTTTATGAAAACAAAACACACCGATACTGCGATGTGACAACCATGACTATCACTGGCCCATTCAGAAAAAACATAACCTTGTGGAGGCCATGTGAACCACTTAGACAGCAGAGCCTCTTGATGTCCCCATCTGAGATGCCAGGAGTGGGGAGAGGACTCGCTTCACTCTGCATGGTGCTCACTTCAACTCTCAGCCTACTCGCCAACTCTACCAGGAGACCCCCAGCATGAGAAAGGTCAGCGTTTCCTCCAAGAACTCATTTGGATCAGGTGGAGAGAGGACTCTGCAACTCTGAAACCACGTCACATGAAAACTCTGAGTCTGATCTAAATGGAATTCTTTTAGGTGGAGCAGGGCTATTCAAAGGTAGTGTAAACACTGGCTCAGTGTAGCAGGTTACAGTGAGCCTTGCAGACATAAATAATCCAGCCTGCCTGATACATGATAATATGTGAATAATAGATGGCGTGACTGCGGTTATGCCTACACAAGCGCCTTGTGGTGGGCCTTGAGCCCAGCGGAGAGGGAACCCATAAATGGATGACCTAATCTAAAAATGTGTTGCGTATGCCGACATGGCCCAGGCGCGGCCAGTTGCTTTTTTCCACACTGCTAGCTAAATAAAGAGAATTAGCTTGAACCTCACCAACAAAGTGGGGGCAGGGAGTTGAATAATCAGCGATTCATTTGGAAGGAAGGGGAGAAAATACACACACACACACACACACACACACACACACACACACACACTCACACACACACACACACACACACAAGAGCTGCATTATGATTTTCACGTGTGCAACACTGCTGAGGCTATTAGGAAGAAATTTACTGGATCATGCTAGAATGTTCTCATTCACATTAATGGTAAACAATTAAAAAAAAAGAGGGGGAGGGGTCGAAAGTAATGCTTAAGTGCGGAAGAACATGAGAGCACATGAAAAAGGTAACAAGAGGAAGAAAAAATTAAAACAGGCATCTATCAGAGAGGGAGGGAGGGGGAGAGAAAAGATAAAATGCACCAAAAGTGAGAGCGCTGCAGCTGTGTAATACATCTATAAATAACTGAAATTACAGCCTGCCAACACTGCAGTGATTTCAATCTCTCTAGCAGCACGTAGTCCCATGAAAACGGTGGGGACCATTACAGCCCATGAAAAGGTAGAGTAAGCTCCATTTGGGCCAGCCAGCTTTCCCTCGCTCTCACCCCCTCATTTCCACATGTAGTGAGCTCTCGGATGACTGACAGCCTCAACTCATGGAGGACACACACACACACACACACACACTCACATCATATACTGTACATAAACTACAGCGCGGGGCAGCTCGCGGACAGTTTCACAGCAGGATGGTAAAGCGTTTTATGGAAAGAATGGAGGGAGGGGGTGGGGGGATGAAAATACTGTAAATCTAGTGTGCCTCAGTGAGGTCTAATACAGCAAAGCAAATGAGTACGGAGGGTAGGAAAAAAAAAAAAGCAGCAATGAGTTCAAGATGGCGGCAGTGCAGCATGAGCCAGTAGCAGAAGAGGTTGTTCAGTTCCTGCCGGCCCCTCCTCCTCCCCCTCGTCCCTCCTCCCTCCCAGCTCTCAGAGCAGCTCACTTACCCTTCCTCTTGGCCTCTTCACTGTAGACATGGTGTTTTTTTTTCCTTCCTCTTTCCTCCCCCTCTCCAACCGGCTAACAAAAGCCTTGCCCTTTCGCCGGGTTTTTTCTCTCTCCGTTGCTCACTCACTCTCTCTTACAAACACACTCACTCTTTCCCTTTCAACAGTCGTTTTCTCTCACTCTTCCTTGAGCCGTGTGTCCCCCCCTCCCCTCCCTCTCTCTCTCCTCGTTTTGCCTCCCCTCCTCCTCCCCGGTCAGCTCTTCTCCTCAGGCAGTGTGAGAGTGCTGGAGCTGTTCCGTCTCCTCCTCCCCCAGCGGGCAGGGCTCAAGAGGAGCGCATGGGAGCTCTCTCTCTCACCCTCGTTTGTCTCTTCACAGGGTGATGAGGGAGCAGCGTTGTGGGCGGTAGAGGAGGTGCGTGGCAGTCCAGGAAGCTCTCATTCTGCTGCTGCGTGCTGCTTTGCTGTCGTCCGGCTTCACCCAAGTCTCCCTCACTATGTGTGTGTGTGTGTCAGAGTTGCCTTCCGCTGCCTCCTCTCTCCTCCCCTCTCATTGATTCCTCTTTCCGCCTGCCTTTCGTGTGCGCTCTCTATGACTTTCTGAGCCTTCTCCCTCTTATTTCTTGTTCTTTCTTGATCTTTACGCTTTGCCGTTTCCCTTCTTGCACTCCTCTTCGTCTTCTTCACCAGCCAGGATAAGGTAGGTTACTCCTTTTATTACACACAAAAAAAAAATGTTTTTGTGTAAGCTTGCCCGTTTGTTTGGCCGGTTGTTTTTTCCTCCTTTTTCCCACTTGTCTTTTTCCTTGTTCTCCCTCGCTGCCCTCCCCTTTCCCTGGCTGGGGCGTGTATGGCGAGCTCGAGATTCTGGCAGGCAGAGCGGTGGAAAATGAAAGCACAAAGCAGCAAAATGCATCAGCATGAATATTAGAGATGTCGTTAAAACCCAGACTCGTTTTTCTCTCTCTCTCCCTTGCTCACTCACTCGCTCTCTCACTCTCTCTCTCTTTGTAAGGAAGTAGGCCAGCAGATGGTGCTAGCAGTTATTACATTAACTTTCACAACTTAACCCCCAAAGTACTGGATTTCTCACACACACCAAAGATTGTCAACATCGCAGCTTGTTTTTTTCTGTCCTCATTTAGGTTACTGCCAGTAACGTGCGGATTTATTTATGGAACAGCGTCGCCCAAGAGAGCTAGATGTACAAACAGATAAACAAAATCCCCAAAGCTAAAAATGTACTCCTGATATAAACAGCGCACAAAGTTGAAGACATTAAGAAATCAACACCAGAGTACAGCAGACCTTCTGATCCCTGACCCCTCTAAACACATGCAGCCTGTGGCGAATTCAAGCACTCGTGAGGTCAAGTCCTGGTCACTCAGCCATGACTTGTGGAAAATTCATTCCAAGAGGGGAAACTGGGATGCCTCCAACATGCAGCTCTTCCCGTGCACTAAAACAGAACTTGGAGGAACGAAACAGCCTTTCAGGGGACTCCTGTCAGCAGGATACAGGGGCCATGTGCATTGGCTGACACATGGTATCGGGAATTATGCTGAGATACACGGCTGGCCCTGAGCCAGGTACAGTGCACTGCACTATCGGGCCAGGTCGGAGTTACTGACAGACACCCCGTCGGCTTTTAAATCTTTATTTACTGTGCACAGCTGAACTGCCGTCTTTCCCAAACACCCTGTACACTTTTCATACAGCTGCAGACACACAGGCTGGTGTGAATCGTCCACTTTGAACAAGACTAAGATCCAGTTTGTTTTTTCACACCATTGTCACCGTCACCGGAGAGAGGAACTGATAGCTGGACCCTACACAAATAACAAATCCAATTTTGGAAATAGCTATAAGCGTTGATTCAACCACATCAGATGATCTGGTGATTAATATAGGACTGATATATATGTAGTAGGGATGGATGACAATCACATGTAGTTGAAAAGACTTTTACAATACACTGTCATTGTGTCTCCTAACAGGTAAAGCTGACCACAGGCTGTTTATTTAAAGAGATTAGCAAATACAACCCAACACACACAGCAAGACAACGTCTGGGATCTGATGCAATTTCTTACGAAGCAAAACAAAAATCTTAACAAGTAAATATCTCCAAGGCACCCTGTCATTGGGTAAATATAAAATGTTGTGTTTGTGCTTCAATGAGAGGAGCCTGGCTGCCAGACAGGACTGAGTGTAAGGGCCATACGTGAGCCCTAAAATGTTATTTTGTATTGCTTTTTTTGTATAAAGCTTATGATAATGAACCCTTAAAATAATCTACCCTATTTGTTATGAGTTTATTCAAGCATGGGCTTCACCACAATATGGCTTTACATTGTATGTTGTAAAAATTACCTAAATAAAACTTCTACTCATCTGACCATCTGGAATGCTGTGGACAGCCTTACTTAATATGTGTACTGTATGTGTTTGTGTGCGTGTGTGTGCAGAGAGGGACATGGGTTTTAAGGTCAGAGAAATGAGCACTGCCTTTATATAGGAATGAAAGCGGCGCTGGGAATTGTCTCTTTTTATAAATGTGGTTCGTGTAGTTTAACATTTAACAGCTTTATATCGCCCACAAAAACACTCATGACTGCTATGTGGGCATAACAATGGCTGTCCTTTCCAAGTGAGTACAGCAGCAGGCATCAAATCCACCTGCCAGGACAGGCCTTGGAGTTTGGACTTTAAAGCAGACCACATGCTTACTGGGAGCTGAGCAACAGCGTCCTCTCCAAGCTAAACAAATCCGCTGTCAGATAATGCCCACCAGGGTACAGCAGCGTGGGGGTGAGCTTTGACTACTCACACATTCATAGTGCAATGGATGTTAAAATTCACAAATTACACCTTAAAAAAAAAAAGATCTAAACTAGTCTCAACATAGTCCCTACTTATCAGTCATAAACAGCCAAAACTAACACAAAATGGTGTCTTTCATCACTGCATCTGCTGTAGATATAGGCTAATGATTCAATGTCTATCATTTACACCAACACAGGATGACCTTTACGCTACTGGGTTGAAAAAATGATTTTGCCTAGAAAGAATGTCATTGTATAAGTTATTTGATGCAAGAAAAGGCAAGAGAAAGACAAGCAAGGTCAGAATAATATGTTATTGAAAGCACAAACACTATGTTGCCATATATGATTGTTGGTAATAAAAACATTTTTTTCTACATGAAAACATTTATTTTGATTGAAAGACGAGAAGCAAAGAGAGAAAAACACTCGACAATAACAGTCAATAACATGCACATGCTTCAACGGTCACATGGCATGAAGCCACAGCTCCTTGGCAACTAAACAGTTAATATGCAAACAAGCCTGGCAGCTCTGTATGAGGGGGAGTGGCTTCCTTTAAGGACAGATGAGGGAGGGGATAGGCAGAGGAGGGGAAGGGAAGGGAAGGGAGGGGAGCGGAGGGGAGGAAGGGGAGGGAAGCAGCAGAGCTGGTGAAAGGAAGCAAGTGAAAAAAAATGTGTGTGTGTGTGGGGGGGGGGGGGGGGGTGGGGGGGGGTGGCGTGTGCAGAGGCACAGGTGTCTGTCTCTGAACACTCCATTACTTCCTCATCAAAGGGCCTGTATTAGCGCGCCACTGCTCTCATTTCTTGCCTGTACCACCGTGAGAGTCTCTGCTAACTCACCATTAGGGAAATGAGAGCTGAAAACTAGCAATGCATTGACTGAAAATGAAAAGATGACTAGCACCATGGTGCTTCACAGTTTCATACAGAGATGAACTCCATTGCTAACTGGAGTCTAATGTCACCTCGTGTTCATAACAACATTATATGAAAAAAAAAAGAGTAATACAATACTACATCTAGATTATCAAAGCAACCATAGTTGTGAGGAACACCAGGTAAGTTTTAGCACATTAGCACACACACGAGCCTGCTGTATATTCCTGAGCAACCTGTTGAATACACATCAATTAATGGTAATCTACAATGGACTGACAACATTATAGTTTCAGACACAAATAACTCACTTTTAAAATATAGTTCAATCAGTAACCAATGATCTAAATCACTGACAGTGATCAAATACAAAAAATGCAAACCTTCATAATTGATTATCAAATTTGTCAAGACATTTTTGGTCATCTAAACTAATAAAATGAATTCATCAAGATCTCCTAAAATGACTCCATTCCCTTCAAAATATCAGCAGTAGCAGAATAAGAACAGTCTGCTTGTCTGATTGTCTGTGAAAGAGCAACCAGAGTTTTCCTCAAGATCAGAATTGATTCGCTCTGATTTGACATCCACAGCTTGAGCTGATTTGCAAGTAATGGATTGAAAGAAAGAAAAGAAAGAAATCAAAGCAAAACATTTGTGAGCAAGTGTTAACAACAAGCTGCTCTTTTCTACAGTCCAACTACAGAGCCAACAAACAAAAACGCTGCTTGATAAACACAGTTGTCATTTTCACCTCTAACCTCAGCTGAATCTTTACCACAATTTCCACACTTCCTTCTTTCTTTGTGATTACTGAAATTACCCCATGGTCTACGGCGTTTCAACAAACACACCACGGATCTCATACCTATGTCTTCATTAATGAAACAGACTGTTAAGTTTAGTAGCAAAAAAATGTTTGACTCTAATTAGGTCTACAGCTACAGGCCAGTTTGCTGCCACGTTGGAGTGTGTGAGGCAGCAGCAGGGTTGATAAATGAAAGGAGACATGATGCACAGCAATGCTTCCTCAACCGGTTAAATACAGCACCATGCATTTAATGATCTTTTATTCAGGGCCGAGAGTAACAGTATCTGGGCTGAGCATGGTGCCCTCTAGAGGAGCTGCTGGAAGTCTAACAGAGCATTATTACTACAATCTGGCCTGCTCCACTGTGACCAGACAGGCATATTGAGCCAGACAGAGGCAGGGGGAAGCAGGGAAGCACAAGCTGAGTGAGCACTACAGATGCAATGTCATTGTAAGAAAACAACAAAAATACATTTTTATATTTTCTTCACATTTATTTACCAGGGCAGATATACATTCACTCCAGAGTGCTACCCTCCATCCTCTATTGTTGCCCACTAACACAAGCAAGGATTTACTGCCGTGCTGCCATGCTCGCGTTGCCTTGTCAGCAGTTCGCACAAAGTTTAGTCAAGTCCGATAACTGTTGTGGACCCAGCCGATACAACATTGCTTGCAGTTTACAATTTCTTTTGTGTGGGGGTCTGTGTAGGCAAACATACACACACACACTAATCTTTAGACCAGGTGAGTTCAATACAACAAATAAATAAACTGGATACAATCAACTCTCTGGTCCAGCTACTGCAGGGCCACGTGTTGCTACTGTGGTCACTGTTACTTTGCCAAGCATCTCCTTTCCAACAGGCTTTAACAAAGACAGCCCATTAGCTCACCATTATGCAGTCAGCTAATTGATTTGAGCTGAAGTTGAGCACAGACAGTCATTCCAGTATGAAGGTAGTTTTGTCTATATATTTTTTTGTACGGACAGACTGACAATCTGTGGGCAAATGTGCAGTCTGGAAACATAAACACCCTCCATATACAAAAAATTAATTTGTTAACTTACTAATATAACTGGCAAAAAATAAATGGATATGTAAATGTTTTCAAATACAGACACTTCTTAAATATGTTCAATTAATTTGCAGTTGGATATAAATCATTTTTGGACATTTATAACATTTTTGATAACAGTCAAATGATAATGTTGACTTAAAGCAGAAGTAAGCGATCCGGTCGTTTTGGCTAATGCTGCGTTCCAGGCAGGCTTTTGAAATCGTAAATTACAGCTTCAAGTCACAACTTACGACTTTTGTAGCGTTCCAGGCAACCCACTCGTGTTTTTCCGACCTGTTTTACCTGTGAAAGTCACTATAACGGCCACTCGTAACTTCCGACCCGTGAACTCGGACCAGATCAAACTGATATGACTTCACAGGTCAGAAAAACACGAGTTACGAGTTGCCTTGAACGCACCATAACAGTCCTCGTCCCTACGTCACCACATTCACGGCGTCCCTTGGCTGCACGTACAGCCCTGCATGCCGTTCTCTCTCCTCATTGGATAAAAACTGTAGGATACGAGAAAAGTTTTCTCCTCGGCTCAGAGCAGAGCAGATTGACTGACAGACCCTTGTTTCGGTCCAAACACTCTATGTAAGTGATTGCCGTCGGAAGATATAACTATTTAAGACTTATATTAACACAAATATATCACTTACTTCTGCTTTAATGGATGTCAGATATGAACTGACATGTCCTGGTATTTGATAGTATGTCTGTTGGTGTCTGTTTCTGTTATGAAATGACAAATCTCAATATAATTGTTATTTGCTGATAATGTAGATTACATTATCATTACCAAACAGGCACCTGTTGCTATGGCAGCAGTAAGACTGAGTGAATGAAAGCAGATGAATGGATTTTACTATGTGATGATGATGAAAATAAAACAAATAGATCGCAACTCTCCAACCTTTAAAGAGATAGCAGGTGTCATCTTTTTAATTTCACGTGGATTATCAGTATGTTTGCACAAATATTATTGAGACAAATCTACCTGCATATTCTTGCTACTGATAAGAAGATTTGAGTGCAAACAGTCCATGTGAAGTGTCACAGAGACAGCATGTTGGACCTGGTCCTAATCTGGTTTGGACAGAAATGAACACTAGGGGGTGACTGTGAGGACAGAGAGCAAAAATGCAAGGGAAAGAGAAAAGCAATCATCATTCTGTGATCTGATTGTCATATGTGGATCAGTTTATTCTAGTTTTAAAACTAGAAACAGTTTCCTCAATTTCACTGAACACACACTAGAAAAATATCCACAGTGTCCAGCAGTGATATTTATATTAACCAGTATTCAGTTATTTCACCTTGTCAAGAATGTCAACAGCACAAAACCTGTATTCTAATAAATTTCCAAATGTTCATATCTCCAGATGCTGCAAACAAGTTAACAACTGAGAAGCATTTTTACTAGTATGACTTACAGTTTGACATTATTCCCTCTCCTCAACTGTCTGTATTGCCACTGGTTATTACCAGTCATCACAACTGCCAAATCTGTAGGTGCTTCCACTTAGTGTTTCTGAAAGCAATGAGCTCAAGTGCAATAGAAGTGTATTTTGCAAAATATCCAATATGTGTACAACATTCACTATGGAGTAGGGATGTCACGATTACGTTTTCACAGTGGTAAAGTTTGGCAGACAGTAACTGGGTTAAATTACGTTAATGTCCATTTACCTAACTGAATTGGTAGGAATTGAAATGTTAGCCTGTCATTTGTTAGAGAAAAAAAAAAAGATTAAAAAAAACTTTAAACATTTGAATACTTAAAACATTTCCCCTGAAGGATTAATAATTGCTCCTATATTCATAGATACTTTAAATATTTTGTTTATATAATTAGTAATGCAATTATATTTTGACAATATTTGATTTTACACATTCATAGTGTTGTAAAAATTATTGAATATAATAATCCTAATAATAGTGATAATCGTGATTATTTCTCTGACAATAATCTTACCAAGAAAATCTATAATCGTGACATCCCTGCTATGGAGGCCTTTTAATTCTTGTTTTGTTGAAGGCCTGATAATAAACACCACACAGCTTTCATGGTGCTCATTTTCCCACTGACCACTGAGAAACAAACTGTTGAGTCTTGGGTTTGAGAGTTGTGCAGAATACAGCGTATAATCTAAGCTTGGCTCCGTGTCAATCGGGCCCAATAACTGATTCTAACTAGGGCATCTGCCCTTCTTGCATCTTTAAGTGTCAGCTCAGAGGGCAGTCACTAAGCAAGATTTAAGGTGATATTTTAAGGGCTAGCACTGTGTGCATGCACTGGCGAGCATGAGCCAAAGTGAGAGCAAGAGGCCATCCATCCACAGAGGGACACCCTTCACAGTTTAAAGCCAATTCCCATGTTCTACATGCAGTATCAGCAGTGCCAATGTGGATCCTTTCCTATTCAAACACACTTTACCACTCAAAAATACCAGGTCTCTTTTGGGTGAAATGAAAATACTAGCACACCTTCAATCTGTACAGCTATCACACAGTGAAAAATAATGCTCAACGAGGATATGTAAATTGTGATGATTCTGTCTCCGAATCAGAAATTACTCTGATGAGTAGGCTGCAATATGATCATAACTAATAGAGAAGATAGTCTACAGAAATGAGAGCCACATTATAACAGGCTTGTAATATGTATTGTCTCTATTTTAAATAAATAAACTTAAATTGTAATATACTGAAATTATCCTTTAAAGTATGGGGTCTCCTCAACCAGACATACAAGATAACATAAAGTATTTGTTTATTCCTTTGACATGAGCCTCAGGTAACTTGGACTTAAAGGCAGCACAGGTGGCTCCCAAAATTTTTTTGCATATTAGACTGCACATGGTTCATATATTTTACATGATGTGTCATCAACAAAATTGTAAAGCTTCTTTGTTAAGCCTGTTTTTTTTTTGTTTTTTTTACCAGTGGTTGTTTTGAGCTGCTCTCTAAATCAGAGATGGCACAGCAAGTCAGGCACCAGGCAGTGAAGTGAAGCTGAACTGTGCAAAACAAGCCGGATGATGCCATTCATTAATGGGAACATCGGTGCAAACTGAAGAGTGGAGCTGAGAGGAGGTCCCTCAGGATGTGAAAGAGAGAGAGAGAGAGCTGGACAGAGACAGAGAGGGAGGGATGAGGAAGAGGGGAATTCAGCAAGGGGCTTACTGCCAGACCTTTACAACTCCTTCATTATTGAAGCAGTGCAAAGGGAGAGCAGGGCCAATGCCTGTGTAAAGAGAACACACACAGAGACAGCTACGTACAATCGCACACAAGAGATACAGAGCAGGTGTGTAGTCAACCTGCAGCCTTCAGGAATTGATGAAGTATAAGGATCTTTTTTTCCCCCCCGTGCTCTGAATTCTACCTCCTGCTTAGTTTAAAGTAGATGTCTGTGGAGTCAATCTGCACTGGAATGGTAGAGGCCAGAAACAGACTTCCAACACAAAAGAGAAGATAATTAGTTGGATCACCTCAACTCTGTATAAAGGCAATTTTGCGAAAGAATAAGAAAATTACTGATCTAGAAATGTGAGTTGGAAGGCTTGTGTTAGGAATGTTGCATTCAATCACACACATTTAGATAATAGACATTTATCCTAAAACAGGGGGATAGGTGATAAGATACATGCACAAATTTCACAAGGATTGGGTTATGTGACTATCCAAAGCTGCATTGAGGAACAAAAGTATAGACTTACTAGACCAATTTGCTTGCTGAAAAATACTGGCAAAACAAACAAGGAGTCTGATTATTATGAAAAGTTAAGTGTCAGTGTTTGATCATTTCACTGACACAAGCAGAGACAGACACTGTACTCTGCAACAGTTTGGTGTTAAGACAGCCAGCTGTCAGAGGCTGGCTGGATTGTTTCAGGATTCTTAAATTGCTGCATTTCATCCAATTGATGCTGTAAATATGATACAATAAATGAAAAGTAGAGCAAATCATCATGACAGTCAGAGTGGCTGCTGGTCTGTGAGACACAGCAGACCAAGATCAGCAAGTGATGACAATGATATATCTTGATGAAAAATATATAAATATTGTTTATCAAAAAAAGCAACTTTGTTTGGAAGCAGGACCATAAAAAATCCTTCAAATTTCTGTCAATACAATAAAAATCTGTGGATGAGGACAAAAAGAGGCTGTATTAAACCCCAGATATGCAGTATGTGGTACTTTGGAAACTTACTTTTCTACCATTTTTATCATTACTTCATAGTTTCAGTTCTTCAGGAAATAGCCATTTAAGTCATTAACATTATCATGATGGCTGATTGCAGGAGAGGGAAGACGGAACTGTTGAAACACATGCAGACAGTAAAACGTTTTTTCAACCATTTTTTAAAAAATCTTTTTTTTAGATTCTTGTTTATTTTTATACAATTCAAAACTGAAAGGGACAACGAGGAGTTTCTATTTGATTATAAAAAAGTCTCACGTTAATGTGGATGAATCTACGCTACCCACACTTGTTAATGGGCCCATTTTCGATAAATATATTGTTTTGTCTCTATCGTTATTTTGTTATTATTAGTGGTGGCGGAGATGCTGGGCGAGCCGACCAGCGTTTCCTTACTTTCGGTTTCGTGGCGAGTCATGGGAATAACGCAGCCGAATCACCGTTTATGGTCGGAACTACGACGGTATGTGATCGTCTTTGAACCTCTGATTTTAATTATTGATGAATGAAAACATGAGTCCGTCTTGCGCCGGTCAAAGAATTTCACGGTGCACGCGGAGGCTCATAAATGTAGTGTGAAAACGCTTCGCTTTTCCAAAACTCCTCATTGTCCCTTTAACTACTTCACCACGGCACCTACAATTTGGTCCCATGCTGTGCAATGGAAACATTAATTCCAATCATATCTTTTAATGAAAACTGATCGATGATGATCAGAGGGCTTGTAATCATGGCATCACTAGTTATAAAACAGAGGGTGACTGATAAACTCCTAAAGTCAGAAAATAACCTTTTTGGGATGATATCCTACAATGGAAAATATCAAATGGGAGTACTTCATAAGCACTGGGGGAATTGAAATAAGAGAGACCAATACACACACATCACTTTTCGTCAAATTTTAACAGGCCCCAATGAGTTCATCTTTCTCAGATTTATGCTGCAACAACAATGGCATTACAATTAAATTGGAGGGAATGCATTCCTCAGACAAGGGAGGGTATTCTAAATGACTGATTTCCTCGTAACCTTAGGTTACACCAGTTTGACCTTGTCCGTCATGCTTCTCCTTTCACATTGTTATCAATAATTGGAAGTATATGTGTGGGTATCAACTACTCCACATACCTAAAGACATGATGCGTAATGTGAATGTGTAGCCTATGTGTGGTGGTTGTTTTTATTTGATTGACTGGTTGATTCAGATTATTTTAAGCATTAAAGCAGAAGTAAGCGATCCGGTCGTTTTGGCTAATGCTGCGTTCCAGGTAGGCTTTTGAAACCGTAAATTACAGCTTCAAGTCACAACTTACGACTTTGTAGCGTTGTAGCTTTGTAGCGGCAACACACTTGTGTTTTTCCGACCTGTTTTACCTGTGAAAGTCACTATAACGGCCACTCGTAACTTCCGACCCGTGAACTCGTACCAGATTGAACTGGTACGACTTCACAGGTCGGAAAAACACGAGTTACGAGTTTCCTTGAACGCACCATAACAGTCCTCGTCCCTACGTCACCACATTCACGGCGTCCCTTGGCTGCACACACAGCCCTGCATGCCGTTCTCTCTCCTCATTGGATAAAAACTGTAGGATACGATAAATGTTTTCTCCTCGGCTCAGAGCAGAGCAGAGTGACTGACAGACCCGTGTTTCGGTCCAAACACTCTATGTAAGTGATTGCTGTCGGAAGATATAACTATTTAAGACTTATATTAACACAAATATATCACTTACTTCTGCTTTAAGAATAGAATAGGAAAAAAATAACTTAATGGTTGGATAGTTGACCATTTGTTTTTAGTACATACCCATCATGTCCTCTCATTGGTGCATTACAGAGTATTGCTTCATTACTCATTTCTGACCCCCTTTCCTCTCATTTGGCAATGGAGGGACTTCAGGTAAGAATAATGCACTCTCACTGGATGTGAGGATGGTCTATCAGTATTGACAATCTCATTGGCACTCAAAATTTGATGCAAAGTGGTGTGTATAGCTCTCTGTAGTATATCTCTGCAGCCCCTCCTTCCCAAGAAATTTTGTCAAACACAAAGTTTTTGTGAACCTGTTTGACAGTTCCATAGCATGTCTCACTACACAATGAGTAACATACAATAACAAAGTCTCGTCTTACAACGCTGGAGTCCATGGCAACTAGCTAATGACTTCCTAATGACACAAACCTGTTTGCTGAACCTACAAATCAGTAACCAGTCAGCCAATCGTCATCTCTGTGAACAGCATGACCAACATTAGGTTCTGTCAAAGTCAAACTGTGGCACAGACCACCGTGAGTAAACGGAAACAGAAAGACAGATTTAAGGTTCCCCTAACTTTAACTACAGCTAGATTTATTAAAGCTTTACTTAATATTAAGATGTTTTACTTCAAGATTCTCACCGACAGTCTCTTGCTCCTACCAGAAAACAGCAACCACCGTGTCAGTTATAAACACAAGGGCAAAGAGGTCATTACCCTTTAATGTCTTTTCTAATTTCCCCTGTTGCACCCTTCATTAAGCCTCATTTTTAGTTTTCGTGTGGTCTTCATCAAACGCAGGTCTTTGTCTGCTCAGAGACACAGAGGTTGTCTCAGCTCCCGGCTTCCCCCTCTGCGCCAGTCAAAGGTTAACACAAGTTCAAGGAGGCTGCCAAAAGTCACAACCAAAAAGCCTCACATTCCAGTCACAAACACAAATGAAAACCTCCACATTTGACCACTGAGCAAGCACTCACCCATCCATCACTCCTGAAAAATACTCAAGGCCATTTAATCCATAGAGAAGAAAGCAAGAGAAAGAAAAGACAAACTGAATAAAAGAGCATACTTTAAATTCAGACCTACTGTGCAGTTTGGGCTGGCAGCGTTCCCACATGCTCCTGACACAGTCAATCCAAGTACAACTCCCTCCTCCCTGTCCTCTCCTCTCTTAGCTCCTCCCCCCGCCTCCTCCTCCTTCTCCGCAGACCCCTCCCCTTCCGCCCACAGCAAACACCGCCTGACTTCCTGTTTACCCCTGACCCTTAGTTACTCTTTGTCCCGCCTCATCTGGCAGGCCTCCAAAACAGACAGGCAAATGAGGCCGGATGCAAACACATAGAACACTTGACAGAGCGAGCAAGAGAGGGCGGGGGCAAGGCTTGGGGTGGTGCGTGTGTGTGTGTGTGTGTGGGGTGGGGGGTGTATAGATGTTGAGGGAGGCAATCAGGGAAAGTGTGTGAATGAGACAGCCTATCACCATGTGACCACAGAAGCAGCAGGTTTCCCAGGGATATGTGTGTGTGCTCAGAATGTGCGTGTGGCACATAGTGGGTGGTGGGGTGAGTGCTGGGGTGATGCATGGTGTCAGGTTTCAGGGCTGATTATGGCACTGCCTGCCCTGTCTGGTCGGCTGGTTGGCTTGGAGTTATATAAACTTCCCAGAGGTCAGTAACCAACAAAGCTAGCATGTCACCCTGACGCAGCAAGCACACACATATACCCGAAGTTGCTCACTGGCAACACAGCTCTGGAGCCGCGGCAGGGTAGAGAGGGGTGAGCAGTGACACCCCGTCAGATAATAAATCTAAGCCAGGGAGGCAGGCCGGCATGGAGGAGGCACCTGGTCAGTGTCACTGCCAGAGGGCCTGTAGTGGCCACAGTAGCCCATCAGCCTTTTCTTTGATGAGAATTACCAACAGCACTGTAGGAACAGGGCAAAAATGTGGTAATCCTTAAGTATCCGAGCAGCAAGGCAATGAACCAAGGGCTGCAGATATACCATAATATATTAAAGTGACATGGCATCACATGGCAAAAAAAAAAAAACACTAACTAGAAACACAAGAAAGAAAGCAACTTAAAAAACTAAAAACTGATTTTTTTTTTTCTTTTTTTTCCTCCCGGTCTAGTCTGTAGTCAAATCATTAATACACTCTCTTGTTTCGAAGAGTGCTGAAGACATATCAGTGTAGACCAGCTGCACAATACAGATTTTACCGTAACCAGTTTTTGAAGTTCAGTTATGAGTATGCACACGAAGGTGATGGACCATGTCACTATTGAATTGATGATGCCTCATCTGCTGCGAAAGGGTGGGACAAAAATCAGGCTGGTAGACACCCTCTTTCAGTTTGAGTGTACCGAGGAAAGGGCGTTTTGAATATGCTGTTGTTGCCCCACACATATCTGAAACCAGTTTCCTGTTTGACTTTGGGGCATGGTTTAATTTGTATCAATATGTAGGTCTATCAAATGAAAATTCACACACATTTAAATGAAAAAAAAAAAAAATTAAAAAGAGGCAAAAAGCAACGCTCCCATTGAAAAGAAACTACGACTAGATTTCCAAAGATGAAATTCCTGGAACATTTACGTATCCAAAATCAACCAACAAATCAAGTCTGCACTTTTGAAAGACTCCTATTCTGTGCAACTTTTTCCAATCTATCCTTAAACCTTAGGAATGGATCATTAAAAAAAAAAATTGCAACATATAATTTAATACATTTTCTGGAGAACCAATTGAATGACTTTTTACTGTCAAGATAAAATGACCAGATGGAAAAATCTGTTTTTGGCTGATCCATATCGCACAACCATTTCGTCTGCCACTTTAACATGCACAGATATTTTAAAGATATCAGTCTTGAGTTCATAACTAGTCACAGCAAAAAGACTGACTGCTGACTCACTTGAGTACACGCAAGGATTTCAGAGTGGCATGCAGCTCAGATGGGTCTCACTGGAGTGCTTGATGCCTGCAAGCTTAAACTACTTCCTCACAGAAGACACTTCACAGTGAAATAAAATGATTCATGTGACAGAGGAGAGTTCCTCACAATCTGTTCATTTAAATTTAGATCCATTGCAACAGGGCCCAAGACATTATTTTTACTCAATTTAACCTCTGAATACAGCAACCAAATTCTTGAACCACGGGTGCTCAGCACAGCTGCAGCTGACCATTACAACCATTGGAAATCCTAATTAGCCACATTCACTGTGGGGGAGTGAAGAGTGGGCAGCTATCCCCTGATGCCTTGCCTGTTCAGCAAACACACTATCAGCAGGCTCTTCACACATCAGTGCACATGAATAGCACAGTCAGCCTGTAAGCATCAACACAGGGCTGGATGTTGACACAGACAGGGAGAGGCTCATGCGTATGGCTGTGGTTCACGGCCCAATTCAATCAAGGACCTTTGCAGATGGGCAAATAGCCTGTGTGGATGAGGTCTGGTTTAGGCAGACTACCAGTTTTGTAGTCGCCTGCTGCCCATTGGAAGATTGTTGTGGCAGTAGTCAACAAACAGGTTGTGTTTTGGCTCGTGGGCATAAGTTTGGTTGAAACCGATTACTGTAACATAGTTGATCAAGCCTTTGTCACACTAGGATAGGTGCAGATACAGAGAGGGTTTGGTCGTGAAGAGTTAAGACAATGTCAAACAACACTTGTGTCAGTTCCAGTGAGCCATGAAAAACAGAAGTACACATGAAAAACAAGTGTGAATTATTGACATCAACATGTGCTAGGGTTTCAGATAATCAGTTTCTGCTAGCTTCAAAACAAATGTGTTCACACAGTTTCTGAAATAACGTTGCTGAAGTCTAACACAAAATGTTACCAAAAAGGAACACACACAAACGTGAATGTGCAGAGTGCAGACCACGATGAAACGTCTGCTGCTTTGGCTGCTGGTCATGTGTCACTTGTGGGCCAGGAGGCTGTGTAGATGCTGCTAAGTTACCAGCCAACTGAGGTCCAGGAACCGCCTGAGGCCTGTTACAGCCAGCTAATGCATTCTCACAGCCTCCCCCTTCGCTTTTTTTTTTCTCACTCTCGAGCTCTTCCTCTCCTGTCTCTTTCCCTCCTTTTTCCATGAACTACTGCTTTCTCCATCTCCCAAACCCCCTCCCCCTCCCTCGGGTGCTTACGACTCTCCTTCACCACGCTCTTTTCCACCCGCCCACTCTCTCACACGTGCACATGCACTCATACACACACACACACACACACACACACACACACACACACACACACACACACACACACACACACACAGACACAGACACACAGAAGACTGTGGCAGCTACCACAACAGCATGCAACCTCCCCCACACTCTATCGAGGCAGTGTGCAAGTGCCTCTGGCTTACCCTGACCCACATCTTGATATAGCCCTAAGTATGCTTACAGCTAAGTCCTGAAGACACTCCTGCCACTCTTAGCCTAATCAGGCCTGACCTGCTGTCAGCGCACTTAGCAGACCAGGCTGGACGGACCATTATCATTTTCAGAGGGCTTTCAAATGGCTCTAGGTACCGCCTCTCCACCTTCCCCCACTCCACCATTGATCGCAGGTCTCCTACTAGACAAGCACATGTTCTATCTGGGGTAGTTGGTTAAACATTACATGAGTGACTGAATTCTGCGCCATTATATAGTGATACTAATTCTCTTAAATTTCAGCAAAGAAATGTTCCCCATTAGTATTGCAAATATTAAGTGTGTGTGTATTAACCGTCACTATCATCTCTTCTCCTGGGTAATCAAAGCTGAGAGGAAATGGGGCCCAGAGTGCCCATATAAATCAGAGTGGAACAGAGAGAATATCACTGGCTGAAACATTCAGCCATGCTTATGTAATACTAAAAACCAAAAGGAGTGATGAATGAAGTTTATAGCTTTGTATTACCTTCTCTTCCTTGTACTCAACAGGTGGTGGTTTCCTGTGCTCATGTCCCCCCTCCACAGTGGAATTGGCCCAGGAACAGTTGGAGTCATCCTGTTGGCTGAGAGCAGCCTCCAGCTGGGGCAGTAGGTCAGGCAGGAGGTCAGGAGGCTCCAGTCCCTCCAAGTCTTCTTCCTGAGCGTCTGATGTCAGGAGGCTATCACCCAAAGCTTGGTATCCATTAGTGTCGATAGCCCCGCAGCTCTGGGGCTGCTCAGAGGGCAGCTGGCTGGTCATGCTGGGGTAGCAGCTCATAGACTCACCAAACATCTCAGATGACCTGCAGTTTCCCTGGGTTTCCCTGGAACAACGTAGGGCCCGGAAAGGACATTCTTCTGCTGCTGCCTGGCTGACTGGGACCCTTGTGTGCTGCTGACTCATAGCTCCTGTGGATGGAAACTGACATACTGTCCCCGACAGCTCAGGCACTGTAGACGTGAGGGGTGCAGTGGTGGTGGTGGGCCCAGATACTGAGGCTGCGGACATAGACTGCTGATTGAGACTGGGTATTTCTGGCTCTCCGGGGTAAGCGGGGTACTGAGCCGGTTGGTATGCAGTAGCAGAACTGACCGAGCACGTGGGTAGAGAGTGAACCATAGATGATGAGTGCATCGCGAAGGGCAGGTTAGGGTCTTCTGGCCCCGATCCAGTGAAGGCTTGGCCCCCCCTGGTCAACTGGTACCTACCATGCTGCTGCTGGTGTTGTTGTAAGCAAGGCCCACTCAGAGATGCATTTTGACTATCTAAATAAGACTTACTTGGCAAAGCCCTTGATTGGAACCTTGGTCCCCCTACATTTAGTTGGTGCTGAACCCGCTGCTGACCGTGATGAACTTGTTGTTGGCTCTGACCTCCTTGGTGAAAGGGAAAATTGTGATGCTGCTGTTGCTGCAGGGGCATAGTCTGTGTGTTAATTTGTTGGTGCTGGTGCTGGTTTAACAGCTGTTGCTGATGACTTTGCTGTTGTTGTTGTAGCTGCTGCTGCTGCCTTATTCTGTGCTGCTGCTCTTGTTGTTGACGGTGACAGGGGTGGTGTTGTTGCTGTTGTATTTGTTGTTGTCTGACATGAAGTTGCTGGTTGTGCAGAGGCGGCTGCTGGGGCTGCTGCTGATGACAAAGCTGTTGTTGCTGATGCTGCTGCTGCTGCTGCTGCTGCTGAGATATGGGGTGGTACATGTTCCCATTCTGGTCTTGGTTGCCCCACATTGGACTGCTACTGTTACAGAACAGCCCATTGGATTGGGGTACTTGGCTCATGGCGGCGCTGTGGTACTGGCCATGTTGCTCTGGCATCATACCACCACCTACAACACTGGTGCCCCCAGGACCAGAAAATGCCTGCCCTGTGGGATTCTGTGCTTTAATACCGATGTAGTGACCCATCTGTTGACTGTAGTTGGGCAGGACTGGTTGGGCAGAAACTGGTGGCATTATTTCTTGGTGCTTCCCTGAACCTAACGGCTCCACTTGGAGGGGTTCAAAGTCAGCACTGAGGTTTAGCTCATCCACAAGTGATGGTGCTGAAGGAAACCCATCCTCATCCAGCCCATCCAAACCTCCAACAAAGAGACTAGGGTCATCAAAGAAATCCATGGCAGAGCCCCAGGGGTAACTGGAACCTTTGGAACACCACTGGATCCAAGCTGGTCCCAATGAGCCTCACTTTCTACAGTTACAGCATGTCCAAAATGTTGAGTCCCTGTCCAAAAAGAAAAAAACAACAACGTAAATATCAGATGATAAAGACTGCATACTGTATGATCTAAATAAAGAGCAGATCAGTTTGCAAACACACTTCAAGATAATCATTAAATGATTCCAGTGGAAACTCCACCACAAAAACGGGCAAATGAATTATTTTTAGACTAGTCTATCAAGTTCTTTTTTCCACACACCATGTCTTTTTTTGTTGTTGTTAATCATCAGTTTCTTCTTAATAGAACTACAAGAAAATTCCATCCAGTGTAAGAAAAAAAAAGCTTTCAAAAGGCAGGTAAGGGCTAGGTCTGAAGGGTCTGGGAGAAATTTGGTTCTGTCAATTATACATCAGTACTGGGCTGGCTTTCATGTGTGCAGCAAAGCAGCTGGTGCAAACCAACCGCCAGCCACCAGCAGGTGCTTCTTCCTGTACCCCCTTCCCTTTAACACACACACACACACAAACGCACACACAAACGCACACACAAATGCACCTCAACCCCACCCCCCACACCCACAACCAATGAAGCTGCCTGCCCTGCCGCTGCAGAATGTGTGGGAGGTGCAGACAGCTGATAGAATTTCAACAGCTAGGGACAGAGGCAGATGAGGCCCTTTGAGAGTGTGCGTGCGTGCGTGTGTGCGCGCGTGCGAGATAGTGTGTGTGTGTGGGTGTGTGTGTTCTGCAACCACAGACCAGCGGAAGATGACAGAAGCTAACCCAGGTCAGTCATTATATGCTGACTTGCTATGCACCCAGGCACACAGAGGCATGAATAGACACAGACATTTCTCCAGTGCCTCGGTCTAACTTGCATGGGATACTAAAGTGGTTCTCATTTATTTTAAATACAAATCATTAGGCTAATACGTGGTTTAAAAAAAAACTGTTGTTTGTACTACTTTCCAAATTACAGTAGGTTTTGCTTGTGGTGTTTCTCTCCAAAACTACAGCACATGTGATTTTGAGTCACAAGCCAAATAAATTATTAACAATGACAAACACTGAGCGCAAGTAAGTGGTTAAACACCCTCAACTCACAATTTGAGGATGAACAATTTTGTAGCCTATTTTTTTTACAATCTGAGTGAATTTGAAAACTCAAATATTGTCTTAACAAGCATCAGCAACATGCCCATGCTGTTACACTAAAATGTGATTCAGGAGTTAGGGCAGGTTACTGATGATCCCATTTGCCATCTTTTCAATATCTAGACTGAAGCAGTAAATCTGGCCATGTGGCCTGCTTGGCCCATATCAACCAGTGCATGCTATTTGTATCACTGTTGATTCCATTGTTTTGGTTTACAATCACTCATTATATGGCAACCTTTCCAGTCCCTGATAGGTTGCCAGTCACTAGAGCTGACAGTCATTCATACTCACATTCACAACTATGGGCAATTTTTCGCTGCTAACCTGTATGTGTGTGGATGGTGAGAAGAAACCAAAACACCTGCAGAAAATCCACACAGCCTACGGGAGAACATTCAACCCCCTCACAGAAAGGCCCCAGCAGGTGTCGGCAGGTTTGATCCCAGAAACTTCTGTTCTGAAACTTCTCTGAGTCAGCATGTTGTCCTGTTTTCATATCTATCATACTGTGGTTGAGTCAGTTCATGCAGCGTATGTGAACTAATTCATGCATTTCAGGAGCTAAAATTGAATTAGACTAATTAGACCAGACATATGATTTAGTTTAGTACAATATTTTAAAGTAAATATTTTTTAGTGTTGACCAGAAATGATCTCTTCAAAACAAGGGACCAAGCACTGCACTTGACAGTGCTACAAATCAAATTAATTTCTGTCAGGTGTGAATTAGCCTAAGTTTTATTTTCAGTACTTCATCCCAAATGTTGTAATTTCAGTTAAACAAAGCCTTATCCAAACTCAAAACATTAACTGAGCAAAGGAGCAAAGAGAAGTTAGGCCTATAAAATTACTCAGCTTTACTGGAATATCACTACACACAGTTCCTGCTAAAGCTCAGCCTCATGCGAACAGGTATGTAGCCTACCATGCATATTATCACTATCCCCACCAATCACCATCAACGGCTTCCAATATAAATGTGTCCACACAGGCATGAAGCCATTCCTGTTTTCAGTTCAGGCTGTACTTCCAGTTTCACATTCACCCCAGTGCTTTGTTAACTGTCCTGTTGATTGGGGAGTCATGCGACTGCCCTACAATGAGGCATTCCCACTTGCCTATATTCACGGACAACATAACGATGATTTCTTTCATATTGTCAACAAGCTAAATGGGAGGCATGTGAAAACATACAATACTGCTCGGGCAAGAATTGGGAGAGTAAATGTGCATAATAGCCACATTGGAGATATTTAAGAACAATTGAAAAAAAAAAAACTACCAATCATAAGAAAGTGATATTGCACAATCTCTTACTCTAGTAAATGGCTTTTAGAGTAAATAACCGGTTGTTTTTTTGTTTCTGTACTTAGTTATCTTCGGGATAATTATCCTGAGCTTGGACTGACACTTTTTTGGGTTTTTTGTCAAACTGCTGACAATGTAAAAGTCTGAATCACAGCTGCCCTCAACTTGAAGGCTGAGGGAAAAGAAACAGTCCACCAAAGCTGGATTTACAACAGTTGGAAGTGATGGTAGATCCCATAACTGCAATGTGTTGTGAAAAATAATACACGATTAAATCACGTTTGCCATGTGCCCTGAATCAATACAGCATGTTCCTGAGCCTGCTAATCAAGCCACTGCTAACAAACGCCCCCGGCCTAAAAGTCCAAAAGCACACCACCCCCACCTCTCCTGTCTCTGCCGACTTCCAGCTGTTTCCTTCATTATCGTGACGTTGTAAGCACCATCCAAGCACGTGCAACTCGGGTCCCATATCAACATGAACTATGTACAAGCAAGTGTCCGGAGGTCGCCATTGAAGCCAGCTGGATCTGCTGTCACACAAATGGCCACTTCACGCAGCACAACACCAAGCAGTAGCCTAGAAGCTAAGTAAATATAGAATATGCCTTATTATTTCCTGGGGTAAAAAGTTAACCATGTTGCACAAGTAACTAAGTAGGTGTTGCTGTGACTGAAAGCGCATTTCATTTAGTAGAAAGAAAGAATTATAAAATGTTTAAGGGTTACAACATGGCTACAGTTGTGCCATGTAAAAGTAAGAAAAACATCGTCGCCGCGTTATATTTTATCAAGAAGTGATTACTACGATGAAATAGACTCGGGGCTCACCACAGAAGTCGGCAGCATCCTTTTCATCTTCACCCAGTAGCTAATGGCTTCAACTCAACTCCTGCGAGCACGCTGTTTGAGAAGCCGACGAGGCGGCAATGTGTTGCGCCACTTGAAGCACAAGTGCTCGCCAACAACAACAACAAAAAGAATGCACCTGGACATCTGCTTTTAGATGTAAAGCGTTAGACCCGGGGTCATTGAGATAAGTCACATGCGCCCCGGGCCAAACCTCCACTTTGGAAGTCACTGGATTCAAAAGGTGTCGTCACTACCGTGACGTTTCCTCAGTGAAGAAGAAGAAGAAGAGGACGGTGTGGAGGAGGGGGAAGAGGCCGGAGATGGATGGAGAGGTCGACAGTGATGGTGTCCATGATAATACGACGACGGTGTTTTCGACCGACTTTCGTCCGCGTATTTGATAAATTGGTGGCCGGAGCCTATGACTCTGCCAACAGTTACCGCGTCCACATTAAAGTACGGTGCTGAGAGAGTGAACCCGGCCGGTCGCTGTCAGTTCAGGACCACCATGGCCGAGAACCACGGTGGACTACTTAGAAGTAGCGCACGTTTTCATTGAGCCCGCAAACTGTTAGAAAGTATAGCTTTTGTTGTTTAAAAAGCCAAATGACGGAAAACACACGCGGACAAGTATGGCAGGACAAGTCATAGCATATCTACCGGGAAGATACACACTCAGCAAGGCGGTGTGTCATCAGACAGCTGAGGCGAGCCTCACTAACTGACTGTCAGAAATTTGACAGCTCCTACCCTGAATGAAACAGAACCCCTCTAGTCTAAATCGTCTCTCAAAATAATCTAAAGACGTGCTGTTCCTTACCTGAAACGACCCCTAAAGCGCAACTCCGGGCGTCAATGTAGGTTGAGTGTTATCGGCGAAGTTGTGACTGTGTTGTTAGTTGTACTCCTGCTGGCGACCACGGCACAGCGGCTCTACCGCTGGTGCTGACGTGACTGTGATAACACCACATTTGCATATTAGTGACCTGCTCTGTGATTGGACCACCCACAAATTGCCACAATGTCGTAGTTTAATGCGAGATTAAACACCGGTTCACTCTCTGTTAGTACTTTTGTTGCGGTGCCGGCCCAAGTGAGGACCGCGGACCTGCTGGTTAAATCATTTATTCAGCCGCAAAATCCCTATGTTGACAGAGTGCATAAGATGGCCGCGTTCAGGCCAGAGCCAATCCGGAGAGGTTTTACTTTAGCACATGGAGCGGAGTCTCTACTCAATGCAAACGTGACAGGAGTGGGAGTGCCCCTCCCCACTGTGGTTACATACCGACCTCTGGTGGCAGATCCAGTGACACACTGCCTTTAAATTCGCTTATACCACTTTGGAGTAGCCTATCCTAAATACAGCTTTCATACCAAGAAGATTTATGACATTTAATCTCTTGAAGCACACATGTTACATATTGCTAATTTGATTGAATAGCTTTTTTGATTTAATCCAAAATTGTTTAAAAGTGAGGGACTATAATACCAATAGGCCTATGAATTAGGCTACTTTATTAATCCCGAACCATGCAAGTCCCTGTCCCTGGCTCTATTGTGTAATAAATGTATATTCCCATAACAGAAAATAATGCCACAATTGTCCTTCTTCAATATGTGTAGGACAATGTGTTATCTAGTTGAGCTAGGCTACTACCAGTAGTATGCATTGTTGGCCTATTGGTCAAACATGATGTGATGAGGTTGTCTATCTTCCCCGGGCCTTTGCTTGTGGTTTGTTTTGCTTTACACCGACGACATGCACCACATATTTAATATGGCACATAAGCACCCTCACGCACCACTGACATTCATTTCCACACCCCATTGTGTATATTTACTTTTTATTTCTTTCAATAAACTTTATTGCCTTTATTCACGTAATGTGTGCTTTTCCGTGGTTTGTTGCGGCCTCAGAGCCAGTTTTAACAACCTTAAGATAATTTGTGCTCTGCTTTAGGGGTTTAAATTCAGTATTAATTATGACATACAAGTTATACACAAGAAAACAAAGTATGATTTGACTGAGCATTTTATTGATTTCAGAAAAAAAGCAAATATATCCCACATGATCTATGCAGCAATGTCTTTCATAAAGTGGAGCAGGAATTGTTCCATATTGAACACATTAAAACTCATGTTTGAAGATGCCAAAGGCCTGAAAGACAGTGTGTACAAGTACATTGCACATTTTGTCACATCTTTGCCTTTTGCAGCTATAAATAGATCTAATATGTTTCAGCACCATATGAGCTATCATAAAATAGATAGGTAGAGGTTCTCACACCTTTTTAGAATGTCACACCTCATCCACATCCTTAGTTAGATAATATTGAAAGTAGCCGGATAGTGTGGTAAGTTACTTTGGTCTGGCAAAACAGAAAAGGGGTATTCTTGTAGTGGACTTGATCTCTATTTTGTGCTGCTCAGAAACTCGATAATAACTAAACCTTATGAAAATACATTTCTTTAGACCTATATTGGAGTCCCACAGTAACTTCTTTGACATGTAAAGTAAAGATCTATAAGGATGCTTAAATAACATTTGGAGAGAAAATGAACCAAAACATTCACTTAGAAAATCCAAGCAGTCATGTCTCCCTAAGTCAAACCTTACCACAGCAACCATTATTTACACATCAAACCTTTAATAACCAATAGCCAAAGGTACATAAAAACATTCAAATGATTTAAAATCAGACAAAGTAAATGAACTCATTTAGCATCTCATTTAAAACCATACATGGCTGCTCTGCTTTATATATATATATATATATTAGGGACTATGTAAGACAAGAGAGGACAGACAGTAGAATTAAAAAGAAATAATCTTCCAATAAGAAACAAATATAAAAGCATGTCAGCCTAATTGGGTGTTGGGAGAGGTGGTATTTAGGATGTTTCCTTCACACAGCTTTTGCTGTGACATTCCACGTCTGACAAATAAACAGTCCTGAGCCAGTTTCAGCAAGTGGTACAGATCATGTAGTTCCACTATACTCACTGTATGAAGGCAAATTGCTTTGCTCATACTTTTCCGCTCCGTTTGGGACATTATGTTATCATCTAGCCCAACATGTGCATGGATCCAAAAATCTAAATGAGAAAGCTCTTTGTTTGCATCACAGCCTAAATGATGTTGCAGAGACATCCATATGTCATCGTTGATTTACACATGATAACGTTTTTCCTTATTCTAAAGCTGTTTGAGGAGATGCCTACAAAGCTTTTAAAGCCGAGCAATAACGTGGAGATTTAATATTAAGTTCTCCCAACTGTTTCAAGGATCCAGTTCACAGAAACAGCTGAGGCTTGCCAGTGGCCTGGCATCCAATGCTTGTGCCTCCCTCTAGTGGCCACTGCAGCCGCAGTGCAGGTTCAGCTCTGGGGAGGACTGTCATCTTTGCTGAATGGCTGCGTCGATCCAGGCTTCACCCAAGACAGCCCCGAAACCTGCGTTCCCTTGTGGTGATCGTCAGGCCGTCTCTAGGGCAACAAGGCAAATTAGCAGTTACATAACAGGAACAGCTCAACCAATCAAGGTGCTCATAGCCCACACTTTCTTAACCAAATCCTTTGGGTTTTAATCTTAGAGAACTGCAACAGACTTGACTTTTACTCATTTACAACCTGAGACAGTTAACCTCACTACTTCTGTAAAACTTACTTTGTATGTGAACATCCGCTCTTTTGCTTCCTCGTGAACAGCTGGGTTCCATGGAGAGAAACTGTAACCAATAAAAACAGTGGCACAGTGAGTGTTGCAAACATACATTTTTACCCTTCACAGTTTCATCCTGAATGCACATGAAATAACAAGTTGATGGACCTGTAGTGGTCAGAGTTGTGGAATTTAAAAATGGAGACAGTGTACCAACCTTATTGCGTAGGGATCCTCTATCTTGGGCTGGTCAAAGAGATGACTGTTGCATAGTCTCACACTGTCCACCACCTTGCTTTTGAACAACTGCACATCCTTTTCATATCTGAAAAAGAAAAGAAATAGTAATGTTTCTACGGCAATTCAAATCACAGAAGACACTTAAGACTTGTAGCAAGAAAAGCACAGCCATAACTGACAACAGCTAGAGTTAATTCAAAACACTAGGACCAGTTCTAGGGTCCTCTTATTATGAATGGTCATTGACACATTAAATGGAGTCAAGAGATCGTTCGCATTAACTACACCTGTGCAGTTCATGCTCCAAGTTAAAGGGACAACGAGGAGTTTTGGAAAAGCCTCCGCGTGCGCACCGTAGAATTCTTCGACCGGCACAAGACGGACTCATGTTTTCATTCATCAAGAATTAAAGTCAGAGGTTTAAAGAGGTTCAGTTACCGTCGTAGTCCCGACCATAAACGGCAATACGGCGGCATTATTCTCATGAGCGTCCGCGAAACCGAAAGTAAGGAAACGCTGGTCGGCTCGCCCAGCATTTCCACCATTAATTAAAATAACAAAATAACGATAGAGACAAAACAATATATTTATCGAAAATGGAGCCATTAACAAGTGTGGGTAGCGTAGATTCATCCACATTAACGTGAGACTTTTTTATAACCAAATAGAAACTCCTCGTTGTCCCTTTAAGTGTCCTGTTTAAAGCCAAATTCATAGAAATACAAATATTCTGATTTATGATTTGTTCAACATGACACAGTAGGTGTTGGTCATTTGTAACAGTATTTACCAGCACAATATAGCCAGAAGCTTATTTCATACAATTCTGTCAGTCACATTAGCAGAAAAAAAGACCAATTTATCATGTCCGACTTGCATTTAAATTGTCTCTAGCTTTAAAATCATATGCAAATATGTAAAAGATAAAATACCTGGCCTGGAAATGAAGAACATTTTCAGTAAGCTTCTTTGGCAATATTTCAGAACAGAATAAGTTACTTGTCGCTAAAATGTGTCCTCTTATGCATTTGAATAAAAACAAGTCAGACACTTACAGAACTGCAGCCTCTGGGTTGAGTGGTTCTGTGGTATTGATCTTGTAGAAAATTGTTCGTGCATACATCAGGACTTGCCAGATGTGGTTGTGATTTCGTCTAGAAGAGCACAAGGAGATGACAATATTATCAAACCTTTTTGCAAGGAACATGGTGTGTTTGACCAATATTAAAATCAAACACCAGATCAGGTTTATTTTCAAAGATACTTTCACACCATATCATACTGCTTATTTTTTCATTGTTCTTAAATAGTCCTTCGGGCAAATTCTGTTAAGTACAACTTTGCATACCATGCCCTGCTAAGTTAACAGTCGACTTTCTAAGGATGAACAAAAATAAATTATTTAGCTTTCACTAAAGTTTGCATTTTTTTCAACTGAAAAACCACAGTTTGAAGAACATGGGAGAGTAAATGACACAAGCGTGGGAATAGGGACCAGACCTCCATTTGGTGAAAGCTCTTCTCACATCAAGCTCTCCAGACACAGGGTCAACAAGAGGATGGAAGACTGGGATGTCAAATACCAATTTCTAAAATGAAGCACAATAAAGAAATAGTTGAAGGTTTTCCCACTTCTCTCCCCTCTCAATAATATTTCATGAATGTTAGGTTTTATTATTATAGTTTGATTTACACTCAGTACGTTTACATGACGCTTGAGAAAACCGAATTATTTCCTTAATCCGACTATAGCTGGACAACTGAGCGCATGTAAACGCGTTAGTCCGACTCTGATTAATATAATAATGCGATTGGAATTCGACTTTCTCCAGCATGTATATGCCTTAATCTGAGTTTAACTAGACAACGCATGTGCTATTGTTGTAGCGTTACGGCATTCTTGTCTGCCTCTCGAAATCACTATGACCACGAGGGATGGCGTGCACCTTATCTGCACAATAAGTAACACGCACATTACATACGAGATGAACAAAACTGTACGATTAACCATCTTGCTGTGAAAATGCCGGTCTGCCGCCTGGTTAATAGGTCAACCGGAAAAGGGGCCGTATTAACCTGCTGAAACGACGCATTACCGCCACCTAGTGTTGAGGAGGAGGACACGTTCCCATCAAGTTATTAGATTTTCTCAGTTGCATGTAAACTGGGACAAGGACAGAAGTCCGATTAGACGCCAAAATCAAATTTTGAGCATAGCTTGATTAAGCTGTGCATGTAAACATACTGACTTTTAGATAGATCTGAAGTGTTTCAGTGTGATGTTCCACGGGGAAAATATGACTGAACACATGTCCCTGCGTAACAGTTCCAAAATCTTTAAGACGTGCATCATTTCTTTAGAATTTGCGGCCTTGTAAAAAAAAAAAAGTCAATATTTCATTACTCACAGGGCACTCTCCATCCGGATAGTTGTCTGGAATATACACAGTGAATTTGAAGACTCCATCCTGGTACAAGCCATGTCTGATGAATATGACCCCAAACCACACTAAACAGAGGGACACATGATATTTCAAAATCTTCACTTGTTTGCAAAAAATCTGAACTGAAACAAATTGAAGCATTTCAAATTAAGTAGGTCTTACATGAATGCAAATATAAAACATTAAGTGCTTTAGTGTGAGAGAGTCCTTACTTAGTGCCGACTTGTAGGATGGTTGGACATAAATTCCTGGGAGTTTCTGCTTAATCACTAGTGTGCTGCAAGTCACATGGCAATATGTTAAATCAATACAAAAAAGGGAGGAAAACATGCATGCAACATGTTTCATTATTGGGTTAATTAAAATAACATAACAAATACCAATGGAGTAAAGACGAATCAATTGAACTTTTAATTTCTCGTACTGGACTAGTACTTACAACTCAGCCAACAAAGAGTACTCCAGGTAAAAAGGACCGTAGGAGGCATGTGTGCCATTGGCTGACTGGGCTGGAGCGCCCAATGATGCAGGCTTGGTAATGGGGGTTGCATTCTTAGGAATGGGTGGAAGCTGCTTTTTGCTAAAGGTCAGCCGGGCTGGACTGGCTCTCTGCTCCCCGTGTCCGCCCTGTTCCTCGTTGTCAGGTCTCTGCTGCTTAGAAGGAGAAATATAACAGAAATGATTGGCCAAGGGAAGGACCATGTGCCGTCATCAACATCTCAGGTTATGACCCAACTGGTTTGCAGCCAGCAGAAAACAGTGTCTAGACAATAGCATGCTCTCAAGTAGAGCTGTGATGGATAGATCTTACTGATGCTTCTGGGTAGCTGTGGTAGTGTCACTGTATACTGTATTGAACACACACCATGATGCCAGGAATGTGTCAGGAAGCCACAACGAATGTTGCTGATTAATTCTGCAAGTATGCCAGGAATGCTTGCAGTGAATAGTGCGTTAATACAACAGACCTAGTTGGTACATTCACTGATGTCAGACTTGCCCCCAGTATGTTTTCAAAAATGTTCCTGTGAATAGGCAGGTAGAGGAATAAACTCACACAAATGCACAAAGTAATACAGTTTGCCCCCACCCTACCTCACCAGGATTGCACCAAGATGCTACAATGCATGCTCCCCCTTCTAAAAGTGACTAGTAGACCACCCCCAACTTGAGTATAATGTTGTTGTTATAGTGCAAACCATCCCTGCAAATTCTGAGAAAATTTACAAAAATACAAAGCTGTGGAGAAGAAGTCTAGGCACAACAAGCTCATTTTTGCTGATAGATCTGATTCTTGAATCTAAGTTACAGCTCTCAGTTAAAAGTTCCCAAATTCCAATCTTCCACCATCTTAAGACCTTTGAAGAATCCTTTCCTTTGCCAATATTGTCAGCCCACATGTGATCTTACCCAACCTCAACCATACAATTTGTGTTTATATTTAGTGGACAACTAGTCCAGTCGTGCCCACCATAGTGGGCACAACTATCATGTTATTAAATGACGCATATTTAACATGTTAAACACCAATATCTCATATCCCTTGCTGAGAAGAACATTACTGCCATTTGCATCCGATTTCAGGTGAAGTCTTTCACAGACTTTCATATATTTGGGTACAATCTAAAGTTCTATATAATATGCCTTCCACGCCCAGGATTTAACTTACTGGCCACTGACCAACTTTTCAGATCCACTGTAGCCAGCACGTTGCAATTCAATGCGTTTACCTTACGACTTGTGTTGGCAGACATGCTCCAGAAGGGGTTTAAGTTCATTACTCATCCAGAGGTTCAGGTTGGTGTTCCTCCGTTTATGAAGGTCCCACGACAACTGCTGTCCAGGCCATCAACTGCTGTGATGGAAAGAAACACACGTGAAACAAATGTCCGCCCATACAAACAGTTTGTAAACACAATGCACAGTCAAGCATCCGATCCAATGTTTAGCTAATGTCATCCACCAAACACGTATGGTTTCAACTTGGCGTTCATTGTTAAAATATCTTAACAGCACATTGACAGAACACAAAGTGAGAAAAGTTAACTGCTAGTTCGCTCCTAACGAGGGAGTGTTTGGGACAGCCTAATGCTAACCTAGCTAGGTACTGGAATATGCTAACGTAGGCTATTTTGTTGTTGTCGACACTCAAAGTCTTTCGTATAGCTACTGCTAAGTTTTGTAAAGTGGTTGTCGGGAGCCGTGTTTTCATTTCAGTAAAATTAGCTCATATTGTCGGGGTATTTCTGGCAGGATATCGAGTTATCGTGTCATTCGCCAAAGCCTGAGGTTACAGTGCTAACTTAGCAAACGTTAACGTTAGGGAGCTACGGTAGGTGGGCAAAACCAATGTGATTGTAGCTGACCGCTGAAAATATGACCAATTAATTCTCCAACGTATGCAAAAAGTCAATGATAACACACTGACGCTGTGTCAGCTGCTTCTTTTCATCCACTTTTTATGACATCTTGAGCATTAGCTGAATAAGCTACCTTTGGTGTTGCTAACAACTTGATTATCCCTTTAAATTTAGCCTTTGCACGCAAACAACCTCAGTGGCGTGACTCACCGTATTTGCTCGAGATCTTATAAATGTTCCTTTAACAGATGCGTTGACGCGTGTCTCGGTATAATTTTCAGGGAAACTAGTCTCTGTTGCTCGCCATTCCGTTGGGTGGCATTCCTGCTAAGTTGCTAACGTTAGCTAGCTAAATAATTTGACAGACACAGAAACCGGAGTTCAATCTAACAAAATGAGGGGGCGTTTCGGTGTGTGAGCTCGGATTCTCATTGGTCTACAGGATGAACGTTCTCACAGCTGATTTGTTGGTGCTTCCGTCACGTTAAACCTGACGGGACAGTGGTTTCTCTGTCAGACAAAGATCAATAGTGCCACTTTGCTATGTCACATATAAAATAATATTTTTTACTCCTGATAAGATGCTATATTGTTCACTTTTATTAATTCACTCGCTGTACTCGGGGGGGGGGGACATAATAAGTGAGCGCACCAGCATGCAAAATGCACTAATTGAAAGAGAGTAGGCCTACAGGTAGCCTAATAATCTTCCATTGATTACAGCTGTGGGTGTGGTTATTGACGATCATTCTGGCATGTTGACAATGTTTTCATGAATTTGGCTTTAAAAAGTTAAGTTGCAATTCAAAATGTGAAGGTCTATCTGTTTGTATCTGTTTAAATTCTGCCGAAACTGACAAACATAGGCTATAACTAGCCTATTTGATTACCGTAATGAAATGTTTTAGGTTAAACATACTGCTTGTTAAACCTGGTGGCCCAAAGAATCAAATCTTAATTTTCGTGTTATAGAAAGTTTAGGAATTGTCACTAAATTCATTCTGTAGCTAATATCAATATCTTGAACCACATTTCTTTCTTCAAATGAAATCAATTGAGAATAATGTTTTACTTTACTGATGTTAAATAATATAGCAATTTTTCTCCAGGATTATGTGGTCTTTCAATGGTTGTAAAGAAAAGCTTTCTCACGGGCTCAGTTAAGACAGGCTGTAAAACAATTTTATATTATCTGTTAGGTTTTGACATAGGTTAGATATAGTCCCCTTAAAAGTGTTTGACGGCACACTCTTTTGTTGCCTTCATTTCAATGTTTCAGTGTACTGCACAGCAAAAGTCCCTTGAGGGTAAGGCTCATCCAAGCCATCTGTGTGACACATTTCTTTAGTTTTGACCACGCTTCATTGGCAGTTCATTCTGTTTGATTGATTGATTTCCAAACAATTACACCTACCGGTAATTATTTTTCTGGGTGAGAAAAAAAAAACTCATTTAATGCATGGGTGATTGCATTAATTGGGAGAAATGACTTTGTCCAAGTTTCAGAGTAAATACAAATTATTGACTCCATTATTGTTATCTGATTGTATATTGTCCCAAGTACACTTCACTGACAAAGGTAATTAGTGTCCTGCTTCTGTATTGGGGCAGCGAACAAGGCAAGGTCATCATCTTTCTTTTGACTTCTACAAATCAAAGACCACCTCAAAACAAATAAGTTGATGCCTGCTTTACCTTCATTGACATTGAGATAAACTGTCTGACACAAACAAGGGTGCAAATATCCACACCATTGCTTTCATAATGAGTTTTTTGTCTTTGCCATTGATTCTTTATCTAGTCAACTATTGTGACCTTGTTTGGTCAAACAAATATAATAATGAATGTAATTAAAGTGAGGAGATTGGATTAACTAATTGAATATGTGACCGTGAGAGCTGAATTTCCTTTTAAATGTATAAGAATTGAAAATTAAAATTTTATAGCAATATTTATTAACAACTTGATGAACATTATGTGTCTAAGATATACATTTATTATAATTTAAATTAAAACATGTGAAATTCATTCAGTTCAGTTCATGAAATCCAGCTGTTCCGACAATTTTTTCAGTGACCGCATGTGAAGCTGAGAGTCATGCCATAGCAACTCCAATGCATGTTTTTTATTTTTGCTATGTAGATTAATTATGTAGTGATATTATATTTTGTGATTTTTACTTTCTTAAAGATTCATATATTGTGGGTTTTCAGTAGTACTTTACAGCAACATATTCGACTGACGGATTAAAATTTACAGTGAAATATGTTCCTGTCTGTCAGTCCATTCCTTCAGAGAATTTTAGGTGCACAGATACAGATCTACAATTTGGTTTAAATGACAGTTAAGCATTACAATTGACAGCCCCTGGTGAAACCTGTCTTGACAGCACAGGCATAAAAAAGTGAAAACAGATGACTCCATGTCCAGATAATATGTAATAACAATGTTAGTTTGAATAAAGAAAGCCAAATCGAGATTCAAATGTAATATTCATTTTAGAAATATGAACAACCGGGGAGTAAAGGTTAAAAAAACATCAGCCAAATCTTTCATATAGCAATAGTCTTTCCTTATCCCTGAGGCGATGGCCTGGCCAAAACCTCAATGCAGCAATTATTTGCTGTAATGACTGCAGTTCAAATAAGCCTGGAGATTTTATTAAACCAAATGAGAGAATCATCTGTGTATTATCACCTTGTGATTGACAGTGACAAGTGTTGGGCAGGCTCGGATGTGAGCATGATGAAGAAGCTCTCGGCAAAGCTCTCGATAATGTTACCCCTGATAAAGTTGCCTGGAAAACCTCAGCCAACAAATGGAGAGGGAAAGCTCCACGCATATTAATTCCAATTGTCAGATCCCTCCAGTGGGGGAGCCGGGGGGAGTAATCTGGCAAGCAGCCCCGACTGCCCCTCTATTCACTGACTGGCATTTTACACAACTAATGAAAAAGAAATCCATTGTGCTGATCATATGCATGGATTTCACTCTATAATAATGATGAAATAGAAATATTCATAATAAAAGTAAAGGTCACTCACAGCAGCAGCTAAGCTTGCTAAGCTGCAACCTTTGCAAGAGCAGTTGTCAGGTTCCAGCGATAAAATAAGAAAAAGGGAGAGGCGTCAAGTTTTAACCCTGCAGAGGCCAAGAGGTGAGACACTCCAACCAATCTACCACTATTTACTGTAGCTCCTTGGTCATTTGTTCATCTTTCTCCTATACACCAAACAGCACAGATGTCTGTTCAAAGATGGATCTAGCAGAACAGTCTCCTTCTGTGTCCAACAGACAGGTTAAAGGTCAGTCACACAGTCGTGATTTACATAGTCTTCTCTGTGACGTACAGTATCAAAGCCAGTATATGCATTCTTCAGGGATTTGTTGCTCTTGTTAATAACATTCAGGGAAATATGAACAGCCGCCTCTCCTCTGTTCAGCACTTCCATCCTGCCTCTGTATGTAGGTCACCTGGGCTTCTTCTGGCATATGAGCAGTGGAGTCCAAGTGTGGAGAGTGTCATGTCTCACCTCTGAAGGACATTCACAGCATTATTATTGCCCACCGCGACTTCCACGCTGAGCCCCATCTTTATATGCATCATACATTGGCATTTATTAGTACCATGCACTAAGTACAGGCCATGTTATTGAATTTGAATATCAGCTCCTAGCCACATTCATAGGTTCTGGATATATATTATATTAAGATGAAGCAATCTCATTTAATAACACCCAAACTAATAAAAGGAGAGCAGATTGGAAATTAAATTTATGAATATTGCTTGGCACCAGGAGTGATCCAAAAAAGCTCAGCTTGGTCTGTCATATGCAGATATTTCTCTAGCTGTAAGCTCAGGTGTTGGAGAATTTCCAACTGTCTTCCCATGAGTATTGTGGTGAGAAGGCAGCAGGTATGTTTCAGTTATTTCGTGTTTGTCTTTGTTCAAAAGTAGAAAGTCATGCCGCTGGCTACTTTAGCCTAAATGGACAGAAGTATTTTGATGAAATAATGTGATTATCATTCTCAAAGTGACAACAGATTACAATCATGAGGCCATTGTAGGATGAAGCTGTGATGATTAACAGTGAAACTTTTTGATGTTCTTATTGAATGAGTTCAGCCTTTGATTAGCATTTAGCACAATGCTGCTCAGTTTTTATGATCATTTTCATATTTTCCTGAGGGTGTACAACTGGTGCAGACAGTAAAAAAGCACCAGTACCACAAATGTTATTTTAAGTCAGTGACAAAATGTAAAGAATGCATGGTCAGAAAATTGAAAAGCTTTTCTTGCCCTGCTCCCCCCCCCCCCTAAAATCTTAAAACACTGGCTCTCTGAAGTGGCGCTCATCCAACAGCAGTCATATCAGTCTCCGCCAGAGCTTAGCAGCTCAAATTATGGAATGCCACTTCTTCACTTTATTGACTCTGCTTCACACAAGCCCGTAATTTTCCCTCTTGTGTCGTTGATGGACAACATTCTGTCGGCCAGTGTTTCACTGTTTTGTGTGTGTGTGTCTGTGTGTTTGTGTGTTCAACATCCTTTTGCCAAGACATCCAACGGGCCCGGTCCATCTGTGTGTAAATGTTGACTCCCTGTGGAGCTGTGACTGTCACTCATTGCCCAGCCAGCCTAGTGCCAGGCATTGATCGCAACATATATCTTGCTCTGTACTTCCCAAACCTTCATCAACAGATGTGGCTGCAGAATTGATTAGCAGCAAGTCAATGACCAAATCTCTTTGGAAACATTTTTATTTATGTGTGTGTTTATGTGGATAGCTTAGAGGGCCATTAGCGGGATTACCTTTGAGGCTTGGCTGAACAACAGATGTTCAAGGACGACTCAATCAATTTGACTTACAAGAGGCTGCAGTTGCAGGAAACAAGTGATAAGTCTGTGGAGGAAGGGGGGCAAGGAGGTGGAGGGGGGGGGGGGGGGGGGGTCAATAAAACAGCTCAGTCTGGTACTACACAGGTACAGCAGAATTAGACTTACAGTAGGTCCATTATTTAGAGTGAGATCATTGACTAGAACACAGTTAATGAATGAAGTCCTGACGTTTACAAAATGATCCTATTTGATGGTGCCGTTTTAACTATTTGCTGCTTTAGCCCCCTTGATACTCAAAACTCACCTTGTATTTGTCATATATAAATATACAGACAATATTATTCAAGTACAGAACCAGATTCTGAGGAACTACCTGAATGAGCTTTGGTCTAAAATCTGTGGCCATTTAGCTGAGTCGCACACAAACAAACTTATTTGGCTATTCAATATCACAAATCTATATTCAGTGCAAAATGTATTTATTAAATAGGTTTCAGCCCTGCAGAATTGCATGGGTATGGTACGTAAAACATTTTTTAATATAAGCAGCACCAGCTTCCAGAAAGGCCCATTTTAATTTGTGCAGAGTAGTGCATTCAATTATACAAGCATCTATATTGAATTCAAATTAATGTTTGATATGGATATTTGTATTATATTTAAATAATCTCGATTCAGCACAAAATGTATTATTTCTCAGAGAAGATCATGTTCTTTCATTCTTTTCAATTTCCTCTCATGAACCAAATAGTGAATAAATGTGTTGCAGAGACTCACGATCTGCCTTTGAAGTCCATGCTTATGCTTCCTTATCTGCAAACTTATTAAAATTAAGTCAGAACACAAAATGGTATTTAAAAAGTTTAAGTGAAACAATTTGCATTGGGAGTGTGTGAAAATGCTAATGCATTCTTTCACTAAGCCTCACAATCACTGTCATCCATTTTGAGCGCTGATTGTTTTCCACATGGATGCCTTCATTCATTATTGCAAAATTATAAACATAAAGAATATCTCTGTATTAATATTTCAGCTTTTTGTAAAAGCTCAATCAACCATAATGTCCTAATTTTTTCTCTGTGAACCTCATTTTATATTATCTCACTACTCAAGGAATGGATGTCCCAAAAGGGATTTATTTCATTTATCAGGATTATTGAATTAAATTAAACTAGACACTTACCGCAAGCTGAACAGAGGCACCTTATCCACTTAAAAGGTAGGCCTGCTCTTCACTGCTATTTAGGCAAACACTTTAGGCAGCAAATGCCTTTTGTTGGCTGAGCCTAGGGTTACTGCATAATTCATTTGTTCATTAAGGAAGAGCGTTGAAAGTGCTCGAGGTAAGTGGAAAAGGTCACGTATTGAATGGATCTTTAATTAAGCTACTTTACAACTACAGTTACACGGCTGATGACATATACATCATGTTTGTTTACATGCAGCGTTACTATGTGGAAAGGGAATAAGTAAAAGAAAAGAAATGAGTAAAGAAATCGTGAAGTTGATTTGACCCAATTCTTTGAAATTTTATATAAAAACCACCAAAAGAATTTAACTATAAAATATGTTATTGTTTGTTATTGGATTTGGGTTTAGTATGATTTTAGGTGCTAGGATTTCTTTAACATGCACATTTAGAAGTCTGTCATAAAACAATGTCTTCGAAGCGCAGACATGTAAAAACACAAGAGCCCTCTGCTGTTCTTACATTCAGCAGCAGATGGCAGGCTGTTTCCACTGATGAATCTCCAGACAAGCACATGCTGAACTTCTGTACCCCGTGGCTGTGATGTTGGCTTCCCAGATCTCCCTGTTCTTGCCTGTGAAATGCATTCCCATTAAAAAGGCATTTTTAAAGCCAACACCAGTGCTATAACAATCATCTCCCTGAAGCCAAGCCTCCACACCCGGGAGCTCGGCACTGCCACACAGGCAGACATGTGGCGGCTGCCACAAACAAAGGCCCCGTACTCTCCACCCCATTCCTCTTCCCTAAGTCTCCACATGGTTACAGGCCGGTCTGCCAGGGGCAATTACACCCACAACCCAGTGTGTGAGGTCCCACGGAGACCCCAATCACCACTAACAAGATCAAGGCTAACTCCCTATCACATACACAATATAGAAACACACGTGTGTACAAACAGTATGTCCCCTCTCTCTTCATCCAACCCCTCTCTCTCTCTCTCTCTCTCTGGCTCCCACACACACTCTGGCATGCTCTGAAATTATAACACATTTTGAGAGACTGTGGAAAGTATAGCTTTTTTAAGAGCAACAAAAATAACAGGCTGACAGTCACGCTGTCAGACATGGTTGTCTCATTGCACTGTATGTCACCAAGTGCAAGAGTTTTTCTCGGTGACACTGCAGCATAAACACATCAACATGCTTTATTGTTGTACATTACAGGTATATGACTATGTGAAACTAAAAAAGACAGTTACCTCAAGTATAAGTTGCACATGCTTATGAATAAGTACTTCAATATATTGTATCATGCACTGGTGCCGCCCCATGTCTTGTAACAGGTCTGTGTATTTATTTAAACCCTGAGCAATGAGATGATTTGCAGTTGGTGTCATTTTCAAACATGGTAGGTATCTGATTTTGGAAGGACACTCTTCATTTGTTGCATTTGAATGATTCAGTGTTGGTAACAAAGGTTTACATTTTACCCTCCTTATCAGGCTCGGCCTATGCGGACAGGCTAGCTGGGTGATCGGTAAGGGAAACCGTACTCTTGTACCCTGATATAGCCATCAATACCCATGAGGCTGTGTGTCAGGCAGCAAGCAGCCTGAGCAGAGGTTCACATGCTTCCTATGATACCTCAGTGAGAGCCCACGCTTCATGTCCTCACACCAAGCACTGATGTGGCAGCTTACTAAATAATTTGTGCTTCTTTAACGGGGTCATTGGATAGAGAATCTGGTCCTTGAATAATTAATTGAGACACAGTCTAAGCAGCCGACTTCTGTTACTTTCTCGTTTGAGCCAGATTGTCTGCCGCTGTCCTGTGCATTCATACTGACTTGCTGTCTAATTCATCTGGATTGGAACCTCCATCACAAATAATGGCAGGCAGACTGGTGTTAGGAGGATTGTGTCCTGAGCATGACCTACAATAGCTCAAAAAAGAAAAACCACACAACCACAGAATCTATTTTCATTTTGTGGATAAAAATAAAACAAAAGTCTATTAGCGCCATGGCTTTGTTTAGCTACATAATTGCTTTTCATTATTCAGTGCACAATTGATACCTACAGTGTAGGTTGAAAGAGGCGCAGTTGTTCAAGTGAGACTGGAAATGAGATCTTTATTGATACAGCTGTATCTCTGATCTGATTCTAACAAATGCTTAGTGATAAAATGATGAAGCCTATTTTTCCATCTGTCTCTCTTCAGGCAGGAGATGCACGATGGTCATTGGTGGATTCCCCATTCAGGGAGGGTACCAGTCTAGCTGCAAATTTGGGTGAAGCAAATTAAGAAGTTATGCAAATTGTAAATTTCATTTTTTGAATAGTTCAACATTTTGGGGAAAGGTTTACGGCTCATTAATTAATCCAAAGTATATTGTTTGTTTATGCTGTACAAAAAGTATAAAAACTCCATATGAACCGTTTAATGAAAATACATTGAAAAACTACAACTCACCATTTATGCAGGGAGCAGTTGCTGGGCAACAAGAGACTCCAGGAAGTTACCCACTCTTTTCTAACTTTTATACAGCTTAAAGAGGCATAACTTCTTGTCAGGAGCAGTGGTGGAGTTTGTCGCTTGGCAAGAGCTTTGGCCAAAGTCAGGGCTGGCTCTAGCCATTTTGGTGCCCTAGGCGCGATTACTTTGTTTTGTTTCTTTTGGTTCAATTTATGCACTTCACTACTTGGAGAGAATTAAACGTCCCCACCAAGGGGGCAGTTGTCGGTCTGAGAAGTGAAGCTCACTTCCGCGTTCAAAAAACTGCAATCCCCTCGGCCTCCTTCTGGGGGCTGGCTCCAGAAGGGAGCAACTCCAATCGAGCCCCATGTTAAAATAGCCGACTTTACAGCTTAAAAAAACATATTTACAGCCGGGTACATTTTATTTTTTTGGTCTCAACTGATAGTCTCCACCCCCGCACACACTCTGAGGGGGGTGCATTTTTTTTTAAAACTCTACCGTTTTACTATTATTAGGTTTAAAATTCTGGCCAATTAGGGCGCGGAAACGTTGAGTGACAGGTCCGGAGACCGCTGCTTCGAGGCCAGTGGGCGGGTTCTCGGCCGGCTAACCGCCGCACCTCTCCAAATATGGCAAGTCAAATCCAACATGGCGCTGTTCAAACCCCCGTAGTAGCGGCACAAAACAGACTCCCCCAAACCAATGGGTGACGTCACGGGTGCTATGTCCATTCTTTTTACAGTCTATGGTCCCCACCAAGGGGGCAGTTGTTGGTCTGAGAAGTGAAGCTCACTTCCACGTTCAAAAAACTGCAATCCTCTCGGCTGCCACTGGGGGCTAATGCCAGGAAGCAGCATTCTCCATAGACCCTCATGTTAAAATCGCAGACTTTACATCCTCAATAAACATGATCAAAGCCTGGTGCCATCATGTTTTTTGGTCTGAACCCCCACACACACTCTGAGGGTTTTTTTTTTTAACTCTACCGTTTTACTATTATTAGGTTTAAAATTCTCGCCAATTAGGGCGCGGAAACGTTGAGTGACAGGTCCGGAGCGGTCCAGAGACAGCTGCTTCGAGGCCGGTAAATCCAACATGGCTCTGTTCAGGCCGCCATATTTGAGTCACAAAAACGACTCCCCAAAACCAATGGGTGACGTCATGGATGCTACGTCCATATTTTTTTTTACAGTCTATGGTTCCCACTCTGCAGAACAGAACATGAAGAGAGGACATCAATGGACATCGCAAATTATTGTTTTTTTGTTGTTGTTGTTGTTGTTTTTTTCTGGGACTGGTAGCACGCTAACTTGTTCGGGGAAAAAAGTTAATATTTGCGTTGTTTTCCAACCCTGGAGACAGCATAGGTACCTATGGTTTAACATGCCTTATGCTGCGTTCGATTGCACTCGGAACTCAGAAAGATCCAGGTTGGAAATTCCGACTTCCAAGGTAAATGTGTTTCATTGCACAACCGCGGAAAACATGGCCGGCCACAGTAAGCTGATGTCTTTGTAGCATAAAAAAGTACACGCCACTTCTGCAACACAGTCCTGAACGCACCAGCGAGGGGGATCCTGCATGCATCATAGCGAGCTGTGCAGGTGTCAACTTTTGCTGCATTGTACGTGTGGAACTATATTCCCTTTTCCATAACTCCCCCCTTGCTTAAACATCTAGGTTGGAAAATAAATAACCTAAATAAATAAACACCTCTCACGGTGTGCAAGGGCATTTTGCTTTGACGTAATTCCGACCAACTCGGGATGCTTGGATCCTACCTGAATTCCAGAGTCGGAGCCCGAGTGCAATCTAACACAGCAATGATAAAACGAAAGGAGTGGTTAGTGTTAATATCTGTCACAGTATTATTTATGCAAGTTAACGTTAGCCTCAATAACTCGTTAGCATTTGTCGGCAAGACTAGCTGTTCTTGGATTGACCTTATCATCCAGATTTTAAATCCAAATGGAGCGTAGTCTGAGCTGAGGCAGCTTTTAGTGGATTCAACAGACTGAGCCAGGCTAGCTGTTTCCAGTCGTTCTGCGAAGCTAAAATAACCAGCTGTTGCCTGTGTATTACCACACAGTGATAATCATATAGTGAATGCTCTATCACTATGGGTTTCTTAGGGAAGGCACTTATGTTTGCAGTAGGTTTACAATGATTGTGTGATTGCATACAGTAGGCTTTATAATAAAATAATATATTAATACCTACAGTATAGGCTATTCTGAGGATTGATTTTAACTGGCCCTGCTGGGAATCACAAGTCTAAACTTTAGAATTGTTTTAGTGGCATGCAAGTGGTGTTAGTCATTGAGGAATCAGACACCAACAGCCATGGGTGTCAGTGAAGTTAAGCTACATTATTTTGGCCCACAGAACCAGCACTCTGTTTCTTGTATGTGCATTCCAGAAATACTTTCCCATCACTGCACTGTTTACACTTAGCTGTCCATGTGCATCACTGATAGTGTTCCAGATATTTAAATCCTCATACTGATGATTTACTATATCACTCATATTTTGTCCTTCTTCAGTTATTATGAAGGGGAACTGGTGTATGGCCAGGGCCAGTACTTCAGGATAGTAGGTACCCCAGCATGGTTGTCAGGGTCTGTGTCCCTTCAGAGCAAGCATGAAGCGCTATAAGTCTGAAGCGCATGGTAAAAAGGACAGTAAAAGATAGAGCTCTTTAAAAAAAAAAAAAACGCCAAGACAGGAAGAATGACACTTAGCCCTTAATCATCTCTGTGTCTGCAGGGATCCCCTGTACTTTTGTGTCTATTGCAGATAATGGTCTTTCCTTACTTGACAGCATGTCTTTGCCGAGCCGCGAGCTCTGTAACCAATGCTTAAGTGTATCAGGGTGACAAAGCGTTGCTAGATTCGGTGGTGTCACGGCTCATCATGTAGTGACATTGCTGACAGCTGTGGTGTTAAGACAGGGAGGCTGTTGAATGGAGTTAGAATAGATTCTAGTGCAGCAGACCCAACTTCCATAACAATGCCTTCCCTAAGGATCATACTGCAATATGCAATCCAACAACACCAGCTGGAACCACTGGAAGACTGGGAGGGGAAGTAATGGAAATCTTGGAGCGCAAACCAAAATGCTGCTTCAGTTATTGGAACGCATGGGTGCTTGTGTTTCAGGAGAAAAACCAGAGGCAAAAAGAGTACAAGAATGGCAATGTTTTTTGTGGGATAGATCTCTCACGCGCTATAAAGGCTGGCAGGCTGTCCAAGTGTACTGGCTCATTGCTCAGAAAAACTGGGAAGGAAAAGTCCCAGCCGTCAGATATAACCACACCATCTTGAATCTGTCCAATCCCATCAGTCCTCTTCTATGAGCATGACGGAGGAAACACTTCCTTGCCAGGCCCCTCTGCTAGTTTTAAGGGACTTCCTGTTTGTCGAAAACAGTACCGACAAATTGTATAATGACAAATGGTGGCTCAAACATCGTGGGAGCATGCTGTCTTGGGACCTCAAACTCAGTTGCAACTAATTTTGCCGCAACCCCAAAACAAGCAGAACAACATGACAATGACCAGGCTTTGTCTGTTTCCACGCAAAAATGGTCTCTGAGGTTTGGCGAGATGTGAAGAGAGCTATACTTGTAGTTATCCACTCTCTGCTGGGAGAGGTTTGTTTTTTTTTAGGTTTTTTTTTTTTTTTTTTGAATAATTACATTTAACATGACCAAGAAATGCACATTTTATTCTACATTTTTTGCATTTGGGCAATTTATTCAAACTGAAACTGAGGGCAGAGCACTCAGTCTGGCGTCATGGCATGTTTGAGAGACCTCATTACTAACTGGATTCCAGTGTCTATGAGGCTGATCGGAACCCTGGATTAGATCACTGTCATCCTCTATTAGTGGTTACAATGGAAAGAAATGTTAATGGTAAAGAGTGATGCCCTGAGTCATCTTTCCATCAAGCTATAGCAAATGATCCAGTCTGTGTACTATGTTAATGACATCTTGAAATGTATTCATATTTAAATTACATGGCTTTTCCATTGCCTGTCACCTACTCAAACTATAAGAAATTGATGGCAGCATGAATGGTCAAAATTATTTTTCCTTTAGCATAATATTAATTAAAAAAAAATTCAAAATGGTAAAATTTTCAGATATGCAAAAATTGTTAAACTTTTACTGAATTGTTACATTTTGAAGAAAATTGGTGCTTGTGAGTCGTGCCATCCATCATTCTCAAATCGTGAGCTTAGAATTATAGGATTCTATCTCTGTTTTGGGTAGTTCCGAGATATTGAGCATCAAAGTTCCAACTCGACTTGTGTTTTGGTTGATAGAACCTTTTTATTTTATGAATAACTAATTAAAAAAATGTTGAAAATTTAAAAATAACACCACACAGGCATTAACAGACCACTAATGGATGATATTATGCAAAAAAACTCAATTTTGAAAAAAATGGAGATAGAACCTTAATTCTAAGCTCACGAAATGTAACTAACTAATGGGCGGTTCGAAAGTAGGCTAATAGTTTGGTTGGTAGCACTCTGTGTGAAGCTAGTGCCAGGAGGCAATTAGCCGAGTTTAGCATAAATATACTAAGTAGAGAAATAACCTGGCTCCCTCGCAAATTAGATTCATTGAAAGATACAGATAAATGTTAATGACTGAGCTTTAGTGGTGTACGTCTGAGCCTCAGAGCAGGCTACCTGTTTACCCCTGTGTCATCTTTATCTTCAAATCTTCATTGCACACTGGAGCCAGCTCACATGAACTAGTACTGGACAGAAATGCATTACTTTGAAAAGCATTACAGTGATCCAACTACATTTTTTAGTAACTCCTGTCTAACAAGTGCTTTAATTAAGGGTTGATGACGAGTTTGAATGTTTCATTTATTATATCTTCTCATTCATTATTACAACTAATACATTTGTTTCTATGGACACTTTTCAATAAGTTACATGTAGGGATGGATGTTGTCCATTACTGTGCTTGGGTAAATAAGAATGGTTTTTATCTAACACTCAGAAAAAAAGGGAATTGCCCATCATTTTCTGTACCAAATGATTAAAATGCACAAGCTCTTAATGTCTGAATTCTTAAATCCTCCCTATTTGGATTAACTTGTATATCAATTCCAATTCTAGCTTCTGATATTGCAACAATATAGCTCTGTCATTTTCTCCTTAGCCCAGCACATCCGGACTTCCATACCACAATGTTATTCAAAAGCCTCACATGTTTAAACAGGCCTCTGTAATGATGGTGCTGACCGTGTGCTTACATTTGGCTGCTCAACTTTGTCGTTGAACTGTAATGAATGTTGTGGTAATCTATTTCATCCCCCGACCATTAGCAGGCTGTGAATGCTTTCTAATACCAGTCTGGCCTTCATTTTCCAGGCCTCTGATCACACAGAGCGGTGGGCACCTAATTCGCTCAATGAAATGGGGCTCACGATTACTGGGGCAGAGATTTAATATATCACGGAAAATTAGGTCGATTTTAATAAATTACCCATCCCACTGAATAGTCCACATATGCTTAGAGTGGAGGAGGGGCTGTTTTGCCGGTGTGAAGTTGTTTAATACATGTATTAGAGGATGGGAATGAGTGGCACAAGAAGAGGTGGGTGGGTTGGCTGTGTAAGGGAGGGGGACGCCCTCATCAAAATAAGGGATGTCAGCACTTCCTTGTTGCATAGTGACATTAGAGTCCTTGTAAACAGGAGTAATTAAAGCTTTGGATATCTTCAGTCATCTTAATGGACTATACAGGCTGGTGACTCCTCATCTAAATAATCTATATTCATAGCTTCCTGGACCTCCCAAAAAGCCACCGGCCCTTCCATTGGCACACTGCAGCTTGTCACACAATGCCTGAGTAAATAAAATATGAGTTAGTACATTTTCACCATGTTGCACAGGGTGTATTTTACTTTTACGGCAGCATATTTTGCTCATGATGGAGGGCGAGAGCAAGAGAAGTCGAAATGCCTCCATAAATCATTCCTTGCGTTCTACCTCAAAAATAGTGCTCACATGATAAATGTGAGTTTACTGGAAGCATTTTAACTCTGAACAATGAGTCTGTGTGTATGTGTGTCTGTGTGTGACAAATCTGGAAGCATTTTATGGTCAGCCACAGAGGCCTCTGTGATTGGACAAGCTATGTCACTCCTGGTCTTAAAAGGATTTGCACAACAGCGAGGGCATCCGCGAGTCATCCCGTCATTTGTGGGATGAGAAATTCCACAGGATTCACCACAGTTCATTTCTATCCAAACTGCTTATTCTATCTGCAGGCTTTTGCAGACACATGATTCAGCTCGGTAATTTGTGATTGTGGTCCATAATCAATACCCAGGGCTTTCTGGATCTTTGCACTGACTAATCTGTAAATGGATTTGTCAGTATTATAGGAAGATAGCGCTGAATCACATCACCAATGCTCTGATGTGTGAGTCAGATACTCAGGGAAGTACAGTGTGTGAACTGTGAACTACTTCATTTTTGTCTGAATAACTTGGACAGGACAGTGTACTCCCATGTCATAGGTTGCACATGCACTAGTTTTGCCTAACCCCACAGTCTCATTATCTACTGTCTCCAGGATTTTACCTCTACCGGCCACTATCATTTGGCTCACTGCCTAACTTCCTCTTTGCTCTCTCCTCTCTGTTTGACTTTCTGTCTTTCTTGTTGCCCATTTTTCAGCATGAGGGAAGAAAACTCATTACCATTCCATTAATCAATTAATAATTCAGATTATCACATCTAATATTTCCACAACAATTACTCTCTGCATTCTGCAACTGCATTCATTGTTTTGTTTGTTTGTTTGGATAGTAGTGGTACAACAAGTTACAAACACATATAAGTTGTTATATAGCAACATATTAGCAAGCAGTCACTAACACCAGCAGACACAGAACAACATGAGCATTCATTTGATGTTGACTTTCAGGCCACCTATGGCCCAATATTCACCTACTTTAGTTGGGTCTCCACCATCTCCAGGGGGATATAAATGGCTCTTAAACTGCTGGATGTTCCACTGTGTTCACCAGCTAATGGCTAGCTTTGTAGTTGTAGTGGAATACTTAAAGCTTTCTGCTGAAATTAGCTTCCTGCCGCACCCAGAAAAAAAGGTCGATGGGTGCAGTGAAACTGAACCAAAATAGTCATTTGTGGACCAAAAAACCATAACAATGAGTGTATGGATGCTGTGAAGCTCCACAGGGGGACACAGAGGTGGGTGATACACCTTTAACAATGCGTGAACATAGATCACTGTAGCTTTATTTAATAACAGTTATTAGTTGTTGTTTTCATTTACTAATAGCTAGTTTTTATTAGTTATTAGCTTAATGAATATTATTGGTGTAATTAATTTAAATATTAAAACACAATTAATTATGTGTGTACTTAAATTTGCATGGGATTATGCAAAAATACAAATCATGCCATTGTACAGTAAGTGAAGCTATTCAATAATTGTGGACAGTTACTAATCACTGTGGAATGCAGTGCATAAGAAATCGTGCAGGCAATTGTTCTGTTTAGTTCATAGACCAAACTGTATAATATAATAGTGTGTAATAGTGTTTACCGTAATAGTGTTCCCCCTCAACTGTCGCCAATGTAAAAGAAAAACAAAAACAAAAAAAAAAACATTATATGTAGTATGTAATTATTATAATTGGGTGAGAGAAAAGAAGTGTTAGAAAGAAATAAAGAAAGGTAAATAAAGGCAGGTTTTAATATGAAACTATTTTTCGATAGATACAACCTTGAAATGAAAAATCACTGTAGTAGTATGTTTACATATTTCCTTTTGCTATGTTTGAATGTTTGTTATGAGCTCTGTGAAAGGCATGCAGGGCTTCCAGAATTCTTCATATCCCCACATTGCTCCCTCTGTATTTCACAAACCCACTCCAAACACCCACCCCCTTTCCATTCAAGATAAATATGAAACCAAAAGGAGAAATTCATGCTTGAAGCAAGGGAACTAATCTCCCTCCTGCCTGTTTCACTCCTCTGTGTTTAATTGATAGAAATTGCATGCATCAAAGAAAACGCACACTGAGATTTAATGGGCATAAAATGGACATTAGCATTTTAAAGAGTTGGATTAACACATTAATCCGGGCAATTTTCATCCAGCACTTCCAATGAGATTGTCACAGCACGCAGGCTCCTAATGGGGCTTAACTGGCTTTCTGCTTTAGTGCTGCTCTCAGGGATAACACCAAAACTTTTAGTTTTTGGAGAGGGGGAAACGAAGGGGCTTAATTTGTGTGACGGCTCTTTCAGAAGTGAGCTTTTACTTCCAAGTGAACAGACGTTTTCATGACACATTACACAAGTTGCAACAGTGCCATGGGTGTACTCTGTGTCTGTGTGGAAGAGAGACTCTGAAGAGACGTGGCTTTTAGATGGTGAAATTGCCCGTGCTTTAAAAGCAGTAATCAAAGGGGCTGTTGTTGAATGAACATCATGGAGTTGACTTTGCATCCATGCTGAACATGTGCGGTTTTGCTGGAAGAGGCGCGCTTGGTTGCTGAGCACAATCACTGTACATACAACAGAGGTTTGAGTACATGATTTTACCATGATGTGGGGAGCTGCAGGGCCTGCACACTGCTGGGCCATCACTTTACAATCAAAGCACGTCCAATATGCTCACCATCCAGCCAGATGAAACTCATTTGTGCTGATTTTCTAAGAAGAGATCTAAAGATACACATCGGTTTGGGACTTCCACACCCAACCCCATGAGTAGAAGATGCGCTGCTGTGGATCATTTTAACATACAACTTGTCAAACCGAAGGAAGGAAGTGGCTGCCACTTGGTCCCAAAGGAGCATCAGCTGTGTTTCATGTGTGAGGGACGAACTCATGATGAGCACGTCCTGTACTTTATGTATGTATTCACACACATGCACATAAAACATGTTCACACACACACGTCGAACCAGCACAAGCCATCATCAGTGACACAAACCTTCAGTGGTGGTGTTTAGACTACACTGAGCTCTCTTGATGCAATGTGTCCCCTACAATGGTACGCACTTTCATTTCCATCCCCATACGGCTGCTCCTCCCTTTTGTTCGAGTCATTTACACCACAGTTTATGCACACACAACATGTAAGCCCGCTGTACCTCCATGCAAAGAGAATGTAATGTAGGTCATCAAACAGAGCCGACTGGGAGAGTACTGTTGTTTGTGAGCGGCGAGGCAGCCTCCAGAGTAAAGGACTGATGTGAAAGGAGGGGTGTAAAAAAAACAACAGAGAGGGGAAAACACAATGGAACAAACAAAAGCTTCTTAGACAAACTGTTAAAACGTCTGTCTGTTTTGGGTGTTGTCACCGGTGAGTAGAGGTATGGAAATACAGAAACACTGCTTTCTCTCACTCACTCTCCTCCTATCTCATGCCCTCTGGTGAATAGTTTATGCTACGTACCTTCTATTCACCTCTCCTGTACTTTCCGTCCCATTATCACTCCGACATGAGATTGCACTCAAGACAAGGTTGGAATTTTTGATAACACGGATTGTGAAACTGAAACACTGTTTTGAATTAATAAACAACATAGTCTGGAGCTCTTAGAGCGAACCCACCCTTTTCCTTCCACTCACTGTATTATTAGTAATATTACTTTTTCATCCTCTGCCTGTTGTCCTGTACCATCTGAGTAATATTAGAGAAAGCTCTTAGCTTCCTGGACGGGAATTGTAGGATGGGTGTTTCCTGAAACATGCTCTGGCAGGGTGCTGTGATTTGAGTAGCCCGTTGAATCTGCAACACATATGACATCTGAATAGACAGGCTACACTCAAAGCATGGTTCCCCTCTTCCCTCTGCTACCTTTGTCTAAAAGCTTGTGACATCTCCATACACAGTTTCTGTGCTGTAAGTGTCTGAGCTTTGGCCTAAATCAGGAGCTGAGTGGAATCACGGCATTGTCACCCAGTCAGAAATTGTTCACTGCACTGGACACATATGGCAGCTTCATAAGGCTCTTGTCCCTCTCCCATAACCTCACCCTTCCCCAGTAAATTCAGTAACTCAATCATCCTTCTATTTCCAACACTTTCACCAGATCAAGACAGAGACAGATACCCCCTCAACCTCTTCTTCGAGATACTGTATAATGTGCACATTCCTATGGCAACTGCTCCATTATGGTCAGTGGTTTCCTGCCAGACAATGAAACACACTAACATCCAGAATGTCAATAACAACAAAAGCCCCAACTGTCATCTCCCAAAGTACAAATCCAACCTCACTGATCATGGTCTGCTTTTGTCATCACCTTTCCCATGAAGTTCTCATCAAGGACTCCCTTTATGAAAACACTAGTTAATTAATGTTTAAACCTCAAAATGGAAATGTTTCAAATTTAGGAGAAAGTCTGGTTTTGATCACAGAGAGAGAAAACACATATACAGGAAAATGTTCACCCAGGGGCTAACTATGGCCGGTATTTGAAACACTATCAAAGACCTCGTCTTCTCTATATCCTTTGAGAATAATTACACTTACTGTATCTGCTGCTCAGTCTGATTCGTGTTAGCAGCTTGAGCGACAGCCAAGGCACTTGGACGAAAAGGACAGAAATTTATAGCACAGTGCTTGTCTTTTCATTTGCCTTGGCCAGGCTTTCGACAGCCTCAAAAAGCTGGTAAGCTCAAATACTTTGAACCGCATGATAAGGATCAGCTCAAGTCAGACAGACGCTAGGCTAAGAAGAATCCAATTTTACATAAGGGCTTTCAAAGAAGTGCGACATCCGTAATTGAATATAGAGTACCCTGATAAAGTGATCAAAGCAGGGAGCTTGCAAAGTTAATGAAAATAAATAAAGCTAGAAAGTGCATTTCTCTTTTGTGACAGAAGGGTTTATCAGGATGCTGTTTTATCCTGAGTGCTCAGACCTGTCTTTTAATAAGGATCATAATGAGGGGTTTCCTTTTTTTTTTTTTTGAAAAAAAGAAAAAAAGCACAACCCTGCGAACAGGACAGAATTTGATTAGGACAGCCGGCTCCGTTCGATGTGTATGTGTGCATGTGTACGGATGTGAGTGTGTGGAATAGATCCATCCATTCCTGATGTGACTCGCAGCAGTCGACAGCTCTGCCAACCGTTGTCATTTTCTGGCAGCCAGATTACTCTTGGGGTGGCATTTTCACAGTTGTCAAGTGAGGATTTAATGGCCAATTATCCTCAGATAAATATATCTCTGCTGAGGAGAGGGAGCCATTGTAGGAGTGGGAGACTATCACTTCTAATTGTGGGCTAAAGAAAGAGGAAAACATGTCTGGTCAAAGCCTCCAGAGACTGGCCGACTTCCTATATCCCAGCTCTGCCACTTCATCATCACCCAAGAAGGGAGTTGGATCCCTTAAAATAAAATCCACTGTACTGTAAATCACGTGTTATGCTTACAGCACAAAGTACATGCCGTCGTTAAACAGGGTGTCGCCATTTTCACTTTGACCAGAGCTGTGCTGTCGATTGTTTTTTCTCCTCCACTGGTGTTCATGACAGGAAAGGAAATTGCTCACCGAGGAGACTGGTGAGGCCAGTGGGATGACTAGAACTCAGGAGTGATGGGATTATGGAACGAAAACATGGAGAACTAAATTTAGCACCTCACTGCTGGGCTACAGACATGATGTCAAGTAAGATTTTCCTAAAATGTTACAGGGATATTCACTGCAATAGCCAAGTTACTTTTTACTCAGTGTATAATCATTTAGGATTGAAAGATCTCAAATCGTCACCCCCCTACCAGCACTTTTTCTGAGTGGACAGGTGCATCATTTGGAAACTCTGAATTTGATTTGAGTACACTTACATTTTATTTGGCATGCATTTGATTTCAATGCATTTAGCTGTCCCTTTACCTGTGGGACAACAATTTCACTTCAAAAATACTGCAAACTCTTTGCAATTTCCCCTTCTTCACTGAAATCATCGGCAGTAGTGTGGCTAGTATGAGGACCAGAGTTAAGTTTTGCTCTAGAGCAGTAGAGTTAGAAACGGGCTGGTTGCAGGCTTGGGCATTATACAGACATACGTCTCTGTTGCTGGCAGGTTAGTGGTGTGTAGATGTCAATGGGGATCGAGGCTAACAGGCTGAGTGGCCTACACCGACGTCACCTCAGGTTAATGACAGTGACAGTCTCAATCGCTGCAGTGGAGGAGAGGATTTAATGCTTCCCCTTTGGCACCAGGAAGTGCTGATAATGATGCTGGGTGGCATGGAGCGTGTCCCTTCTGACATCAGGAATGATTTAAACTCCCGCAATGGTGAGCAAGTTCATATAAGCACTCACAGGCAGACAGGAATGCACACACAACTATGTCCAAATGACGCCTCACATAACCTATTGTCTTCTTTATGGTTTTTTATGAGGATAGCACGCATTAATCAACACATCAGCCAGGGCCAACCGATATGCTGGTTTTCAACTGTAAACCTGGGTCACTATTGTAAATTAAAACACCAAGCCATTAAAAACCCTTACTGGAGAGATTTGTCTCCACCTATCAAATATCCACAAGATTGTATGTAGACCCAGTATTGTTCATATGGTGAACAGCATACACACAAACACAAAGCAACTCACAAATAGCCTACATGGGCTACCTACGGTGGATATTATTGAATAGACACATATTAACCTTCTAGGAAGAGTGGTGAACAGACATAACTGCCCCCAGAGGTTATAGTTGCAGAGCTGCATTATGGAGTCTGGCAGACGACAGATGGCCAATGCCACTGGACAGAACGGTAAAAACAAACCAACGGTCCGACGGGATGGCACGACGGCACAACGCGCCATTATGTTGCTATGGCGATGTCGACATACTCAACTCATATGATATACATCCGGTTGAGGATACCGTCGTGGTGGATGGCAAAAGTTAAAATATTTGAACTCTGGATGGTATTGCTGTTTGCTGTTGCCGTCAACGCTATTCTTTGCTGGCCTCCCCCAAGTTTTACCGTTGATCTCTCGTCCACTTAAATGACATCCGGTTTGCCGTCTGCCATCTGCCGGACTCCATGTGAACGCAGCATTAGACACCCCTACGGAAATACCACGAGTAACCAGTTTTTAGAAATGCATAAATATGTTGAACATGTTTTGCGGCTAAATTGTGCAAAAAAAGTTTTTGCAGCCTGACTTTGTCATATGCCTCAACAACTGCACTTTTCCTAATGCTAACCTAGCTCTGACATACTGCAACTTACCATCAGCACAAATATTGAAGGCGTGAATGTGATGGCTCTTTTGTGTGGATTTCAATAGGAGTAGTTGGCTAAGTGACAGCAATGTTCAATTTTGGTGCAGCAGTGTTGCGCTAACAAGCTACCTTGCTAACCAGCTCTCAGATACAACCATGTGAAATGACCTGTGCTATACGTGTCACAGTCGAGCATGTCAAGCCAGGAGCCAGATGTATTTCATGCACATAGCTCATTATTTCAGATTGTTACATACAATTGAGAGGTGTATAAAAGTCTACATTAGGCTGTCACAGTGCACATCAATGAGCTGTCAATATATTTGTCTTATTAAACTACATTTTCTGTCAATTACTGAACATTGTCTGGTACCGTTAAGCTAATATTAGATAAACAATACTATTGCAAAAGTAATACATTCAATTAATGAAATCTGAATGATATGGCCATGATGGCAATGCCAAATATGACTTGTGTACAAAGAGAGTGGTAAAGCACAGTTGAGAGATGAACTTATCTGTTATGTTGCTAACAGCCATTAGTTGATGCTGGTCAGGTTTGCAAAAAGATTGCACCTAAAATGTTACATAATCTTCTTTCTGGAACAGATGTGGTGTGTGCTATTCCTCCAACTTGAAGTAACCTCAGTGTAACTGATCAAAATGTAATGAACACTTTTTCTGCCCCTTTCTATATCGTTCATGCTCACAATCAATATTCTGTTCTCCAAGTTGAAGCTTTGCCCGTCACTTCCCTTCTCTTCCGCTTCTTTCCTGCCTCCAGTCTTTATATTTACATTATCATCATTGACACTGTAATGATTGGTGTGATTATGCATGCGGACGGGGCTGTGAACAGGTGTGTTGACACGGTGTTGACAGGCTGGCACGGTCACATCTCTCCCAGTGTCTCAGGTGGGAGCTCTGGTTATGCACAGCCTTCATTTAGATTCGATTACAGTGATGCACGCCTTATGGGTGTCACTTCTCTTCCGCTTCACAATTTAGGGAGAAAGGATGGGCAGTAATTGTGCTACCTGGGTGCCGAAACCCTGGTGGCAAATCAAGCAGCGGGTGCGTAGTGGCACATCGTCTGGCTGCCTCTACCCAGCTCATTTATTTGCCTCCACTTGTCAACGCGGGAATATCACTGTGTGCAAATTAACTAGCTGGGCCTGCAAGGAGCCACACTGCCTCTTCCCGCCCACCCCGCCCGAGTGACGCCTGTTATGTCCAATTACACACCCAGTGGTTGTGATCAGCATGTATAACTAGAAGCTCCAGCATGAGCACCCATATGCATGTGCATATGCATACTACACACAACACAAACGCAGCACCGCACAACCTCATCAGCACCTGCTTCATTACCCACAATCCCCCTCACTGCAGGTGCAGAACTCTGTCTCCTCTTGGTTTTCATCTCCGTCTTTAAGATTCCAAGGGGTCTTCACAACAAGGTGAGAGAGGAGATCACCTTGATGACAAGCTGTATATATTACACATATATATTTTACATAACATCTTAAATGCATCATGCTGTCTCAAAGGCGGGTGAGCACAGATATCACATTTACAAACAATACTAATGTATGACACATGCCACTGTGACACATATTCCCAAAGTAAAAGAATGTGCCGGGAACTGGAAGATCACAGTTTCTTCTCTAGTCAACAGAGCAAATTCTCATCTTACCAGCTGCAAAGCCTTTGGGTATTGCATATTGCAAATAGCCTACAGCAGTGCAGTTATGTGGAACAGAATAGAAAAGCATGCTGGTTTTGGTTGGTTAAAAATGAAATGTTAGATCTGTAGCGTTTACTGTCATACAGTTGTTGTTATTTCAGTCTGTGGATATTTGTGGCACGTCTCTTGACATGGCTCGACCGAAGAAACAGCATTACTCAGGCTCTGGCCACATGTGAGCCGCACATTACGAAGAGCTGTGCTGGCCTCTGACCACTCCAGCTCTTAAACTGCAGCGAAAACAAAAGGAGACAGAGAGTTCAAAGCGGTGTCTGTTTTGTGTGTAGTCATGGTGGCCTGCCGTTGGATGCTTTCATCATATCTTTCAGTGATGCCACAGTGCCCAGAGGGGGTGATGTCACAGCAAGGTCAATGTCAAATATGAAAGAGGGAGAAGTGGCTGCCAAGATGTTGTGGGGAGAGACAAATTTAACTAGAAATGTCCTGAGATGGGACGCAAGAAAGGCACCATGTGGCACATTCGCCTACACGCCTGCACATCAGGCCTGTGCGCTGTCAGCCAACTGTGGGCCACGAGGGCTGGGGACGCAGATAGTCAACCACATGCTTCTGTTTATGTCTCTGTCACTCTTTGTCTCTTCTCTCAGTCTATCTGGAACGCAGTCAAATGGACAAAGTGCTCCGTGAACAAAGGGAGCATTGGTATCCTCAGTACGACGCTTACTGCTCGGAGCAGCTGTGGAAATGTCAAACAGGGATGAGATGAGAGAAGTGTTGCGAGTGGGATGAAACTGCTGACACCTCATTTCCTTTCATTCCCAGTTCTAACGCTACTTTTGTCACAGAATGTTTTATATATGTGTAGGCCTTATCTCTCGTCACTTGCGCTTTTCACCCGACATCAACTGTAGAAACACAACACATGCTATCACGCAAACTGCTCCTTGTGAGCCATTTGTTCTGCCATGGTGGCGTGCTCTTTGTTTGAACCTATGTTGTCTGTTTCTCCCCAAATCTACTTTTAGAGGGAGTACAGAGGGAGACACTGTTATTCAGACTGGCTGAAGGTTTTTCTACGTGAGTGTGTTGTGATTGCTGTCTCTACTATCACTATTCTTTTCTTCCCGGAATGTAAATCTCATGTTTTAAAGATTCCTTTAATGGGAATCAAAGTCTAAATATTTCAATACAGCTATTTTATTATTCAGTAGACTCACAGGCATTTCCAGCCATCTGACTGCGAGAAATCCATGTGTCTCACGTCTTAGCGGTGCAGGTACATGGCTTCAGCTGGCAATATTACAAGGATTAGCATGGCATATGAAATATTTAGTGGATTTCTTCTCCCCTCCCTCTAAAACCTAATAAATCAAATGACTGCCAAATGTCATTAAAGTGATGGTCTTTGACTGGGTAAGAGAGAGTCCCGTTTCATATTCAAATTTGGGGTGGAAGAAATAAAAGAGCGGAAAGGTTACTTGGTTTAGCTGACAACCCCCAGTGCCCCAATGCTGGTGGGTGAAGACTTGAGGAGGGGCAGATGGAAGGAGGAAGAAGAGGAGTAGTGGGCCGCTGTGACAGAGAAGGCATTGTCAAACGTGCCAGCCGGGCATCCTCGTGGCACTGGTCTCCTGTTGGCGCAGGCAGGGCGTCTGGCCTGCTGTTTTGATTAGACAAAGATGTTTTTTTTTTTGTTTTTTTTCCAATTTCCTTCTCTTTTTTTCAGGCAAAGTGTCACCTCACACTGGATCACAGGCAGGGGCTAGTGGGACAACCAGCTGTCTCTGTCACCAACTGTCACCGGCATTGTCTCTCCTCCCTCACTGGCTGAACAGATGACGGACAATTGAATGGCAGGCACCATTCTGCCCCCCCACCCCCACCCACCCACCCTTCCCCAAACCCAGCATACAAGAAGAATCATCGATATTCATCCCCTCGCCCACCTCCAGCCTCCCTTTCTGAGTCATTCATATGTAAACGCAGAGATAAAACATATGGTGCTAATTTGCAACAAATCAACAGTGACCCAGGCTGACTTTCTACTCCAGATATTCACAGTGAGAGTAAGTAGACGCCCAGCACCTGTCTGTGTTTGAAGCCTTGCCTTATTCATTACTAAAGTGTGTTGGCAAAGAGTGTCAACAAAGGCACAGCAGGCCTATAATTTGCATTTTTCCTACAAGGTGACATAATGATGTAAATTATCAAAGAAAACTGATTTTGTGTAAGACACTGAGGTTGTTGTAATGCCATTGGCATTGGTCTCATGAGACTATTTGAAAAGGAAATTATAATAGATACACAAGGCACTGTTTGTTACCTTAACTCCAAAGGGAAATCAGGCTCAAAAAATCATCTGAATGTGAACTCATTGAATGACAGCTGTCCTCGTGTCGACACCTCATCAAAAATGACAACATTGATCTAAGAGGGATACAATGAGCCAAACAAACTTTGATTTCACTTCACTTACATCATTAGAACCACTCATAAGGTCACAGCATAAGTAATCAGACTGAGGAACATCACAAAAAACATAGCTGTATTAAAAGGAAACAACGTTGACAAAGTTAATATCCATTATACATCAAATTGATAATGTTAATTTTGAATAAGTCAAAGGTGTGAAAGATTCATGTGGAGCTGTCCAAAGTTTTTTTTTATTCCCTTTCTCTTTTCCTTCTTCTTCTCTTCATGTTGACTTGACTTTCTTCTCCATTAATTATCATGCCCAGGAGGTTTTTCAGGAGAGGAGCAGCCATCAGGCTGAATCATCTTGACAAGGCGGCATGGCCCAATTACACCAGTGCTCCGCCGGGCTTTGATGTGGCGGAAAAGCAGAGAGATAGGGGCAAATTGCACAGCCATATTATGGTAATGATCTGATTTAATCCTGCCACTAAACTTTATGTAGCTTGTTTAAAGAAGATGCTAACGCTAATTACAGAGGTGCACAGAGGTGTTGGGTGGGATCGGGTGGAGAGGGCTGAGCCTAGCAGCTTGTGGTGGCAGTGCTGTCACCATTGCTGCTGGGAGTTTCAAGTCTACAAAGTGCAGCTCATAAATGTTGTAAATGAAAATGAGACAAAGTGGACTTATTTCGGTTTAATTATACATCCAGCACAGGTGAGAAGGTCAGGGGTATAGGAGGGCATGTGCACAAGCTCAAAACCTGTTGGGCTTCCATTGATAATTAACACATCTGAGGACTGGAGGTAGAGCAGGTCCGAGAGAACGTGAAAGAGACTGAGACAGGAGGAAAGGGAGAAGTGGGGAGGGGGTTCGAGAGGGGTGTTACAAGGAACGAACGATAATATCAGCCTGTAATTAACTTGTCACTTCAATTACAGCCTCTCAGATTGGAATTGTCTTGGGTTATGGTGCCAGGCCCTGTCTGTATGGTTAATTAGTCTGACGAATAGCCACCAAGCTCCTCTCCACTCTCCATGCCGTCACGCCTGCAGCTACGTGGTTTATTGTTCCTGATGATTGACTAGCATGGAGCCGAGAGCCGATCCAACTCAAGAGAAGGAGCACGACTGATCAGCTGTCAGAGGTAAAGCGACTTCATACTGTCCTCTATTAAATTTTAATGGCTATTATGACTTTAACCTTTTTGCTTGCTTTTCTTTGTCAAATTATAATGTCTGTGTAAAATGTATGATGACACGGAATGTACTTGAAATGAGCTGAAGTTAATTTTTATCTTCAAAGGATAGGAGCAGCTACACCACTGATGGCTGGTTACACCTGAGAGCTGAGCACGTTAAGAGTTAATGGATCAATCACTCTTAGCTTTGAGTTCACTAAAGGAGAGGGGGCTGTAGCTAACCTGGACGTGAACCCACCTGTAGACCATTTCCAACTATTAGACCAAGACTATACGAGAAAATAAATAAATAAATAGGGACAATGAGAAAACCAATGAATAGCGAATCCAATAGATGAATTCATATTGGAGTTTTCTCTCTTGTTTATCAGACCACAAGCCATTAGTGCCAGTGGAGATATGAAAGCGAATATGAATATCACGCTGACAAATTGCAGACTAGAGAGCAGTCACAAAGCTTCCATGTAGGAACAGGCTTGTCTTTGATACTGTCTGTTATATTCATAAGGAAAACTGTGTATATATCAATAGGGAGAAAAAAGTAAACATAATTATCCGTTTGCATTACACTCAGAAGCAGATCAAAGCTATTTAGCATTCTAAGATAGGTTTTTAAACTTTTTAAATGCAAGTGAAGTGCTATAAATATACATTAGAGAGATAGTTCCAGTATCTGGTATGGTTTGTCCTCTGTGTTACCTTTCTCCGTGAAGATGAGGATATCTCCTGGGACGCTGAAGGTCTCTTTGTAAAGATTCCTCACTTACACAGGCAGTCGTGTGTACTATCACAGCTCATGGTGTAACTCTTTGAAATATCACTGTCATGCAGAACTTGCACTTGTTAAGGACTTGTGAAGATGTGTCGAGCATTTTGACACAGGTATAATCCGCATTGGGCCGGACTGGATCGCTCAGTTTTCTCAGAGTCTCTGCAGGTACTTGTGCTCTGTGCATTTATTTCAAGAAGGGAATGTGTTGAACTGTAGAAATCTGCAGAGCAAATTAACAGTTTTACCTAACAATTCAAAGCTTGAATTTTAAAAGTTGGTCCATCTAGCAGCTGTTGGAATATAATGTCATTATGGGTCACTGGACCACAGTGGTGGACCAAATGATAGTCACTTCTTTAGGGTAATTACGCTACCTTAGTGAACAACAAGGAAATTACAAAACTCATGGTGGAAGTGCCCTTTAAAACTTATCATACACAAAGAACCATGGTTAGTCTGTGTTTGCTTCTGCTACATTAGCTATACATTAGATCCTTATAAAAATCTAATAATCACTTAATCAGATATTCAAGGATCAAACTTTAAATCTGTACACTACTTTAAATAATATTCTGTAGCTGTGTCTGGCACAGATATATGTGTTGAAGTCATGGTAACAAGACTTAAATAACCATTGAAAGCTCAACATTATGCTTTATATTCAATTCACCCAGGAGACACAAGATTATACATTCGCCCATGTCTGAACTCACAGCTAAGAGTTAAAGATTGATTGATTCGAGTCACTGTGGAGTTGCTGTTGTTAAAAAATAGCAGTTACACCCTCGTATAAAAACATTGTTTGCCTGAGAGCGTCTGCCATCGGGATATGTCATCCGCTTGAGGTTATGCTATCCCGGTCACTGAAGAAGTCTTGGCCATGAGGGGCTGGGGTGGTGGTTGCACAAATGCATGATGAGGCTTCCTCTCTGCCTTGTTCTCTTACATGTATCTGTCAGCCTGTGGCCGTCAGAACTCAAGCCCAGAGGGCCCTCTGGGGCTCGTTCTGTCTGACATTGTCATTACTGGACAACATACAAATGTTGTGGTTTACAAGATTGAAGACAAAGAGAAATCGTGTTTCTTTTTCTCATTTCAGAGAGGCAGCGTGATTGTGCACATATTTAGTGGAGGTGAAATGATCCATGAAAAATGGCAACAGCAAGTAAATGAAAAAAAGGTTTGTTGATTAGTCTCAAACCCAAGAAAGAATTTATGAGTCTTCTGCCTGCCATTGCACACACTCTCTTTCTGGTTTCAGTTTTTTCTCTCTCTTATGATTTTATTTTTCCTTTCCTTAACTATTTGGTGCCTTTCACCTCAAAGAAAGCACAAGCCCTCAGTTTGAAGAAGTGATAATTGCTCATCAACTGGTCTGGTTCTGATATAGTGGCAGTCATCCATATGAAATCCATCTCAGCAGCAATGACAGCAGAAATGGGGAATGCACACCTCATGAATAAGCTGGCATGCAAAACCTTTGTAGCAAAAAGACTAAATTCAAATGAGTTCTGTTATCAAGCTCCGGCATGATGGCTTGCCAATGGCTGGACTGCTAACATGGCCATTATCCAATAGCACAAACGCTTTGATCAGTAATAATCAATACTGTAACAGCGTCATGAGCTGAACTGAAGCTTGTACTATTCTTTTCCATTTTGCAACTTGTTTACAAGTTATTAAGGAGCCTCCTCCTTCTTTGTAGCTGTCAGTATGAATAATTATCATTGACAGCACAGTTTGGCCCACGACACTTGGGACATGCCTAGAAAATGTGATAAAGACAAGGCTTTGGAAAATTCTGAATCTGCAGGGGAATTGGGTTAAAAAGCAAAATTACTGACAATTACTTTGTGATGGTGCTGTTAAGTCCATGCAGAAAACAAAAGGCATTGAACTGATTAGTGTTACGCTTTTTTTCTACTCCCTGGGAGGATCAAACATGGAAGTTCAGCCAGCTTCTTTTAGTGCTGCCATAAAAGTGTCCCTTCCATTGCAGACATGATGTGAGCAGTAGAGAAGTTCAATGCCTCATATTGTTTGAAGATTACAGTATTTTTTATGTGTATGTATGAAACATGCATGTGGACTAATGCAGCCTTCATATTGAAATGGCCAAATGACTTTTGACCCTGTCTCCTGTGCATTCTAATCCAACACATCCACTGTTGGTACTGTTTTAAAAGTACATCTTTGTAAATCATGACAATATGTACACACTATAGTTGAAGAACAAAAGGCTATTTTAGTCTTGTCTAAAGTCCAGAGTATTCTAATTTCTTTCACATGTGATGTGATAGTGTATTATGCTCATATAGAAAAGTTCCCCTAAAGAGAAAAAAAAAATACAATCATAAACTTGTCACAGTTCACAAACTGTGCAGAGCTGCTTTATGAGATGACGCCACAAATACCAAATCTGTCTGTTATTGCAAGTGACATTGTCATTATGCACTGACACAGCATCCCTGCTCTAGTGGGGCATAAAAATGTCCTACTAAACCGGCAACATAAACACGCTGATAAATTACATTTATATGCCATCAAGCTGCGACATTTGCTGACACCAAAAATGTTTCTCCCGATCTGCCGAGGCAATGGTTCTCATTATCCAGCTGAGGAGTGAGCAGCACTAGGTTGTTAATGAAAAATACACAGACGGTGACCTTTGTAAAGTCTCCCTGCAAATGACGGAGTTAACAAACTCCAGTCAGGGTTGAAAACTGGAACAGAGGGAGAGGACTTTGTCGTGCAGGATACAGTGGAAGAACTCAACATTTTATCCGTTTGAATCCTCAAGTTAATGTGTTGGATGGACAGTGATAGGGTCAGGGAGGTCACAGTGGTCAGTAACTCCTGTCTCTGCCCCAGAAATCACAGCTGCTGAAGGGGAAAACCTCAGGCCTACGCTCTGCCTAGGCACCGAAGGAGCTGGAACCAGTCGAAAGGAGACGGTTTAACTCCACAAAGAGAGTGTAGGAATTTCTATAATGGCTAATGTCTTAATTAGCCTGTAAGAAATAATAGAGCCCAGGACTGAAGCGCAGCCCGCCAAATAATGACAAAATAGCAGTAACGGTTCACTTGGCTTCCTCAAAAACATGCGATACATTAAGCATCAGGGTAACCAGCTAATTTCCTATTTTTCAGACAAGGTTTATTGGGCAAAATCAAATGCAAAAAGAAAAAAATGTATTAAACATAGGTGTGTCCAGCAGACAGCTCGTAAAATATGATATTTTGTTTCCTTTTATGTATCCAGATATGCAAGCTAGTATTCTTGTGGTATTATTGTACAACTGTAAAGGCGCATTGAAAAACAATTAGAGGATTTACTGCCAAGTATCAAATTAAACCGCCTGTGACCTCTGGGTTCACTCAGTCATTTTCATAAATCCTTGCTTGGACTGATTTATTGAAAGACCTTAAGACGGGTTACCAGACGAACTGTGAATTTGCTGAGTTGATGATGGCACCATGTTTTTATACCACAGCCTATTAGGCTCCTTTGGAGCTTAGCTGAACACTCCTCATGAAAGGGTCAACACAATGACAGTTGCTATATGAGATGCAATCAGCCCTGGGACCATTAATGCAGGGGTAATCATCCTTTATAGTGGTATCGGTTTATAAAAGATGTACACAGCAGTAATAGCAGACTGTGCAAAAGGATTTCTGTGAATTCAATCAACTTTGACAAGCCACGGGTGGAGCTCACCACATCAGGATAATTTAGATAGTGTCAGATGAGTCGTCAATCCCATCCAGTATCCTAAATTTATTTTTACATCATCTTTGTGCTTTCCAGTTTCATCAAATAAATCCATGTGGAGCACAAACGAGTCTCAAACAAACTCAAAGAATAATGCCAGCTGACTGGGCCTGCACACTTCAGAAGTTTTTTGGGGAAATGTTTCAGCATTTTGTTGAGTTGTTCTTTGCCCCATGGCAGGTGCCCTTTCTCACGCTCTCACTGAGACCATATGGGCCCGTCCAGCCTCAGTCTCAGCCTGCACCAGGCTCTCTGTCTGCCAAAGCCCTGTCACACCTGAGTACAGAAGATCAAAGAGTCCTGCAGTGCCTACAACCACACAGCTGTTGCACGTGCCAAGCTTCCTTCTCTGCTCCACTTCCTTTGCTTTCAGCACATGTGTTTCCAAGGTTGACCACTAATCCTCCATTTATGTGCATTACTGGGTCTCTAGAACTCAGTGGAGTGACAGCTCTGGAAACTCTCAGCCATGTCGTTGTGTCTTTGGCGATGTTATCCCCTCTGGTTTGTTCAGCTTTTGGTCTCTTTGTCTGTTTGTTTGTTTTTGTTTGTTTGTTTCGCCTTTAACTGTGGAGCATGAGGAGAAGGCTTCTGCAATTTCACTCGGCCAAACCGTAAGCAGTAAGGCATAATTGTCGTTGGGGTTTCCACTTGTAAAACAATGGCTTTGGCCAGAGATGGAGGCAGCTTTTCATACCAGCCAGCTGAGGCGAAGAGTGTTTTCTGTTCACTGCTGAATTAAAGCTCCAAATCGGGACTGTCATTAGAGAATTCCACAAGGACTGCTAACACAAAATGCTGACTCAAATCAAAGCAGGAGAAACCTCTGGGGGAAATAAATATTCTAGATAAAGCCATGTATCTGAGCAACAAACAAACAAACATATTAAAAATATTGCCAGCTGATTAAACAGGAGAGAGAAAGCTATTGATTAACACTTGGCTTGAAGAAGTTTTTTTAATTGTGTTTACCACTTAACGGAACAGACACTGGCGCGAGGGGGGAAAACTTAAGATAAAGTTGATGTCTTCTGCAGCTCAGTCCTCATCTAACAAAACAGTGTTTAAGTGATCTTATTGACTTTTGCAGATGCAGTCAATCTAAGTTTACTTTTTTTGTAGCCAGAATTGATTTGGAAAAAATCACCAGGGGTCCCTTTAATGTTCTAAGCCCCATTAATTTCCTCAGGGAAATTCATCTTTGTCCTTTTACATCAAGTGAAATAGGGATTTATTTGTACTTTGCTATCCCCTTAATGAAACCAAGGCCAAATAATATTATCAAATGTGTATGATACATGCAGTAAAGCTGGATTAAGAATGGTTTATTAAAGTTTATGTATCAATTCTGTGTGAGTATGTATCCAAGAATAAAGAACTGGTGGTTTGTGTCCCAGAGCAGTTTCGGTTTTGTTGCATAAATCAGTTCCCTTTGAATCTTGGGTCTACGACCGAAAAAGCAGACATACGTTATTGACCCGAGGTATGATATCACAGTATGCTAGTATTATACACCTCACTAGTTAATGTATACATACTAATAATGCAGATTTTCACACCAGCTTCCTGGTATGTCCTTGTACTTTCTCATTTTGGGAGGTGACTTAAATTGCTGGCTTAATTTGATGTTCCATGAAGGTCAGTGTGCCGTCAAGATGTGACAAGAGAATTAACAAAGTATTTGTACTGTACATTTTTGCTATAGCTGGAGAGCTAGTGTTGAGTAGTGTAGCATTTAAACACTTTGAAAGCCCTCGTGAATAAGATTAAAATCCCAGATGTCATTTTTTTAAATATCCCATCCAAGGCTTTTGTCCAACATGTGTTTACTTTCAGACGAAAACTTTGTAGAATTGGTTTCCAGCCAAATTGGTGTGTTTATAAGACACCTGACATCTCTGCATCTGCATTGTGGGAGACATTTAAAGTTTATATTGGAGGGCAGATAATCAGTTATGTAAGTCATGAGAGAAAACAAAAAGGGGGTAAAATTAACTGATCTAACAATGAGGCTCAGCTGGATAGCCCATATGCCACTTTACCAACCCCAGATGTGTTTGGAAAAGGCATCTCTACAGTGACAAAGCTGTCAGATTATTGGCCCACCAAGTACATCACACCATTTCTTGTTACCAAACCATCCAAATTTCCACATATTCAGATATTACAATGGAGCTCAGAAGACTGAATGGTAACTTCAAAGACTACCATGCTTTGCTCTACACATCTGAAACCAACTTGTACATTCAATACGTTGACAACTTTCAGCGATGTCTGAAGTCCGTGTGGTTCAACCTGACATGGCTGAAGAGTTGCAGAAACCGACTACTACTGAAATGTCAGTTGTGATTACGTCTATACAAGGTGGCAAATGTGTAGGAAGTTTTACAGAACATTTCCACACAAATTAGTACCTGTTTCATTGATATGTTTGGTTAATAGTCAGCACTCAACTTGAGATGATTCTTTAATATTATCTGCCATCACCCTTACTGCCTCTGAACCAGAAACATTGATGTCCCTACACAGAAAAACCCCTTATTAGATGGTGCTAGTAGTAAGTGTTAGTTGTAGATTCCCTAAGTTCCCTAATGTGCCCATTGATTGAACTGGACACAATCCTCAAGCCAGTTCCCACTCTGAAAGGAATGATGTTATACATCCATCCTCAGATTCAGCATTCATACCTCTTGAATCCAATGTGATTAATGAACTGATCAGTGTTGTTGCTCTACTAGCCAGATGCTTCGTGCTGCTCATAGACGAAGGCCAGAGTCTCATATATACACATACACTGTGGGACCCCTTTTTTCAAGCATATACAAGAGCTGCACTCCACAGGTGTCCCTGGATAACTGTTATTTTGGCGACATTAAAACTGTGACACAAACATATTGAGCATCACTCTATGTTTTAGTATTTTATGTTTTTATTACAGTAATAGTATTATCTTAGTCTTGAGTCCTGTGGTTTGAAATATCTGTCTTGTCTTAGTTTTATATTGTTCCTATCATGGTTACTATTGTACTTTGGCTTTAGCACTTCTGTGTTGACAATACGTCATTGTATTCTGTTCAATTTGGAAAATATCAATAAACAGATTGTGGAATAAAACAAAAAAATATATAGTCATTGCTAATCTAAAAAATGGCAATAGTGTTTATAGGACTGTGTAACAGAGAAATACTGTAATTATACTGATAATTTACTAATCATCCCTTGTTAAATGTGGAAACCATGACAGAGCTCACTCAATCTGTGCCCAGTATTTTGTATCAGATGCAGATGTATGCTTTGAATAAACTATAATTCAGTGAAAAAAAAGTTTTTGCTCGCATTACTGATATTCACTGTACCATTACTGAGACGCAAGCAAGGCCACGCTTTTATTTTATGATGCAGATGTTTATCAGAAATGAGTCACCGTTTCTTGGCACTAAAAAGCTTCACTGTGATGTACCGGCATTATTGTCTGACTGCCAGATGCAGCGGTCTCAATTTAATGTTTTCATGACAATTGTTAAATCTCCGCAAAGCCACAGCGTAAGCATATCCCCAAGGTCAGATGTGCACCACCGCTCCAGAGTTTTCCATGCAGAGTCACATTCAAGATGTTGCAGTTTTATCCTGAAATGAGATATTTGAATGAAATGATGCCCAACCTTGATCTTCTGCCCACAGCTCTGACAATAGGATGGTTGGCTGGATGGATGGATGGATGGATGGATGGATGGATGGATGGATGGATGGATGGATGGATGGATGAGAACTGACTGATTACAAAGAAAACACAAAGATGTTGAGGTGTGATACGAGGCAATTATTTGGATAGATTTATTTTTGAGCTATTGCCTCTCTTTTTCTTCATAATATAACATGATGGACTGACATTGAATGGAATAAATGTTGTTCATGGCCTGGTTTTGACTTTATTTCTTAAATATGTAATATTCCCCTTCTCTGAGCCTGCTTTCAAATGTAATAAATCCCAGGTTAAGACTGTGTATTTCTTGCTGATTTACAACTTATCACTTCAAGACTTCAAAGGGTATATCTTCAACAATTTTGAAAATAACTGAAAAACAGCATGATCACTTTTCCAGGCCACTGCTGGCAAACTGTACCAGCCCTGCTGATTCAAATGATGTACTATAAATCTGCTGGGCGTAGAGTTTCCAGATAGCATATCAATTCAAATACCACAAACCTGGCTGACAGGCAGTATTCATAAAATTGTTTAGAGAGAAGTCCTGATACATCAATTTCAGCAAGCTTGACATTACTTATAAAAAGTGGAGATGAAGGGAAATGGGCAGAATAGATGTTTCTGTAGTGTCTTAATTAAACATTCTTAAACATCTTCCATTCTATAAATTTAGAGTCACACAGTCCACCTTTTTAATAGTGTAGGTGACCAGCAGGGGGTCGTACCTGTTTTATTGCTTGTTCCTGGTGCCCCGGAAACGGTATAGAGGTTATTGGTGTTGTCACACGCTCCTTTTTTCTTTGTTACACACACACACACCAAGCTTTGCCAGGTAGCCACTGGGGTTGGGGAAATCAGTGAAATAAAAGAAGACAGTATGTAACCTAAGTATGTTAGTCATGATGCGATTGTGTATGGAAACTAGACTTTGACTGTGGTGTTTTGTTTACTGCCAGAGAGATATGAGACGGAGCTGATTGGCCGTGTCGGAGCACAGAGTTTACGCTCTTGGTTGGCGAAGTGAGGTAAATGTTTGTGTTTTTCTGTGTTGTTGGCTACAATGAATTGTTGGTATGAATGAAGTGTTGGTAAACTGTATGAATATGGACGAGGAGCGGGAGTGTGTAATTTAATTTATTGTGTATGATGTTTTTAATATTTGCAATTTTGTAATGGAATCTTTTCATGTGTTTTAGTTTCATGGTGCCAAAGATGAAATAAAAGGTTGTGCACCAGTCGAGCTCCAGCCTACTGTATGTGTTTTGAATGACGAGGGACCATAAAAATAGTGTGTTTGAAAGTGTTAAAGACACAAAAGTATTAATGTTTTAAGCCAGCTATTATGACCAATACTGTCATGATTCTGAGAAAAGGCACAACTCTGGGGGCAGATGTGAAAGTATTTGGTTTGAACAAAAGAAGACAAAGAAAAGTCCAAATATGCAGACAAAGTACAAAAGGTCTGTCTGAGGTAATAATAATCATTTTAAAAACAGCCATAATCCAAACTCAATCAAACTCAAAACAAACAAATACAGAACAGGGAACTGGAACAATAAAGCATATGACTGTGGAGGTGGAAATGGACCAGTATGGCAAGGAGCTGATGAGTGAATAGGGAACAGGTGAGTGTATAGGATGAGTAGGCCAGGTGTTTCTACTAGTGGGAAAAGCAGGCAGTGACACTGAAATGAGAGTAGAATCACAACAGTATGCACCAACAACTGCAATGAATGAACAAGCTGAATGAAAGTCAAAACCTTGACAGATGATAATATACAAACAAGGTTTGCATATATTGCAAAATTCAAACCGCAAACAATTTTTTTGGAAGGAGTGAAAGCATGTTGCCATGGAACAGTTGGAACCTAAAACACTTATACAATTGTTTTCCAACGAAAACCACAGCAAATATTGCAAGGTACAAGGAAGTGCAAACCCCCAAAAAAGCACTGACTGTGCTGTTGGGAATATTTGCCAATATGAATATTTATTGTGTCTGTTTTGTCAAAGCCTGTGTTCCTAGAAGATGTGGTTGTCAGCTAAGCTGTGAAGGGGAGGGATGAGATGTACCAATAAGAACCAGAAGGCTTAGGGGTCATTTAGGGAGTAGTGACAACATGCCACTCACCAAATCATCCCTAGTCTCTCTAATGTAAAAATTAACCATCCCCTTCATGCCGACCACAGCGGATTTGAGAGTGGCTGGGCTACACGGTTGTGCAATGCTTTCTTCATAATTCAATAAGGATCAGTTTCACTACAGAGAGTGCTGGCGTCAGGGAAGGGAAATCTTTAGAGCAACACAACACAGAATGAAGTGCAAATGCTGAAGCTCACCGAAAGGTTTCGATTTTTGTTGTCATGCGCTCCGTGTTAGACTGGGGTTGAGAGCATTTGGTCCATCGCCTAATGTGTTCATGTTGGCACTCGCCTTCCAACCAGAATGGATGCCAGATGTCTTGTCTTTTTTTTTTTTTAGAGCTGAGGACCTGAAGCATGGTGACTTGGAGAGCCCTCGTGCTGCTCCAGAAACCACCAGCAATGTACACGCAAACTGGCACCATTTAATGAGTCACACAATTGCTTCAAAGTGAAATTACATCCATTTAAACCTGTCTTACACATCACCCAAAGAGGCACAGAAAAAAGTGTCTACCTTCAATTTATAGCCGAATGAAAACCGCAAAGACAAAAGTGGGACATGTGCAAGTTATTATGGATACACTCCATTCTCAGTGATGAGAGCAGCATGTATAAAATGGAGCAGGGGGGGCATAATCTCTGCCCGGCATATTTGTATGATACCAGACTTTGAAATGGAGAAATCAAAGGAAAGCTTTTTAGAACAAAATGTGAACTTTCTTGCTGTCTCTTTATGACCAGGCATGGTATGTAATCATCATTTCAGCTGTTGGTTCAGGCCATCAAAGGATCTGTGCTCGATTACTATATCACAGGTGATCACAGGAAAGTCAGCAGACATGCTCTGTGAATAAAAGCAGCCCAGGAAAAAGTCGAGTCTGAGCTGCTGACAGAGTACAAAGAGGGCAGATTGTTTTGGCATGTAAAGCCTACGCTCACATATATGTGAATATAGGGCTATAAAGCCTTAATACAACACTTGGGAGTTATGGAAAAAGTCGTTGCATGGCCTATAGTTAGAGACAGAGGGCCACCATGTCCTAACAGCTGTCCACAGCTGTGTGGGTGGCTGAAACAGTGGCGACAGCAGCCACACTGACATTGGATTTATCCGACGTGCTTGTCAGAGCCACAGCACAGAAATATACAGCAATGGTGCTGTCAATAGCCAACATGCTTGGGTGTGTATGTGGTGACGGACCTTGTAACCAGTGTCAAAGACATTTCCCAGAGGCAGACAACACGCTACGTGAATTTCTATTATTATCGGCGGCAGAGCTAACATGTGAGAACACCAGCTGGTACATCGGACCCAATAAAACCATTTATTAAACACTAAAATGTACCAAAAATAAAACAGAAAGAACTAAAGGTGACAGAATTGGAAGAGTGCCATTTGTTGCCACAATTTTTGTCGCCCTTCCTGATAAAGTACAGCAACCTTGACGCAAACAACTCAGACTGGAATAGTGCAATAAATGAGCTGCTTTGCTTTTGAGGTGACTTTTGGTTCTCAAAGCCTTGTGGGTTCCCACGTCGAGCAGCTGAGCAAATCGGTTGACTCTAAAGCTGGAGCTGACCCTTAATGCTTTCCATCCCTGCCGGTCAACAGTGCAGCCTTCGTGGTCCTGGAGAAGAGGAGAAAGAACTAAAGGAAGTAACGCCCGGTTCCCTGGAGCCAATGTTAACGCATCTGGATAGAAAGAGCCTGTGCAGTGCCATTCTGAGGGCCCAGGCTCAGCTGCAGCATGAGGGATGTTGAAGAGTGTTACCAGAACAACCAGCTGAGCAGCTGATCTAAGGCAAGAGGCACTTAACAATGACATTCAAACACCTAGGTGAGACGTGGATCAACTGGGGGAAATGCGTGTGAGTCTCTGTGTGCGTACTTGTGTGTGTGTGTGTGAGTGACTGAAGGAATGTGTTTTGATTGTGTGTCAGTACTAGCAGGGTGAAATCAGGTTACCTGTCACTAATAAATCTTTGTGTCCCTAGCATATGTTTTACAGACAGCCCATCTTTCTCTGGCTGTTGCTGTAAAACTAAAGTCCAAGAAGAAAAGTCCAGCCAACACGTTCTCTGAAACACGCACATATGACATGCAAGTTGAAATATTTGATCATGAAGTTGGTACCCCTGCACATACTCACACGCACACGCACACATGCAAACACACCCAAGCACACTCGGGTCTTGGCGCATCAACTTCACAGGACATGTTCCTCTCCCACTGCGTTTAAAGTGGAACCACACAGTGTTGCGGCCCCCGTCTGCACATCTGGAGGCGCTGCTGCAGAAGGCCGCAGTCCCCTCCTCCACACTTCTCATCATCCTCATACCCCACTATAAATCCAATCTCACTGTGTCCGTAATTATTCCACACATGCTTTATGCAACAAAGCAGTAGCCAAGCCAAATGACAAACAGACCAGAGCTATAAATTAAGACTTATTTCTTACTTTAATGGCTTGCACTCTCATAATGTTTGCCACTAATTCTGTGCTGCAAAAAAGTTACAACAGTGCACTTTTCCTCCCTGTGCATCGCTTTTATTAACGCTAAACAACAAAGCAAATATGGAGTGTGTCAAAAAAACAAAACAAACAAAAAAACATATTTCCCCCTAGTAAATCATTTTCTGTGAGCCGATTAAATGAAAGCCACAGTTACTCATGCAATATCGTTATAATTAATGCCGTGAATCCTCATACGCAAAGAGCCAAAATCAGTCATCTCATTTAAGATCAGCATTTCGAAAACCCAGCCAACAGAGAAACATTTCTTTGGGTAAGTGGCACTATAAATCCATATCAAGTGTCAAGCACAACAATTATATTCAATTACATAAATCCTCCAAATCTCCCTGTTATACCAGCTGTGCTCATGTCATGATGTAAACGCACTGCTGTAAAAGAGAGGGTTCACTCTTCTGATTGGCTAACAGAGTGAGTTTTGACCTATAGTTGGGTGGAGAAGTTTGGACACTTCTAGGCCATTCAGTTCTTTGTGACTGCACTTTAGCAGATATCACAGCTTTGTACATCCAGCTAAGAGACTTTCTATTCTTGATTTGGGAGTTTTCACCCACTCTTTCTGCAGATTTTAGAGATATTTTTAGGCCGTGTTGCACGCACAATGTGTTCAAGATCTAGCCACAGATTTTCAGTGATGTTCAGGTCAGTTTGTGTGTCTTCAAGTAGTTCATTGTGGATATTGAAATCTGGTTTGGATCACTGTCGCGTTTTAGACGCCAGCCTCTTTTCATTTTTCTAATTCTCGACTGACTGTAGGACATTTGAATCCGGAATTTGCTGATATTTTGAGGAATCCATTCTTCTCTCTATCTGTGCATTGTTTCCTGTGCCCCTGGCTGCAACACAAGCCCCTGATGCTTCACAGTTGGCAAGGTGCTCTTTTCATCAAAGAGCTCAATTTTAACTTCATCTGTCCACAACACTTGTTCGCAGGATGACTCTGACTCATCCAGATGTTGATTCCCTGACTTCAGATTTTAATTTTTGTGATGAGGTCACAAGGTAAGGTTTCAATTCATTGACCTTGTTTGTGCATCAACACTGGACGGTGAAAATTGAGCACCACAAGTTCCTGCTGCTCCTATTCTTTTTACTTTTTACTTTTTTTTTATTTATTTTTTTACATGGCAGAAAAAAAAAGTTTTTTTTCCCATATCCCGTCATGACTTCGACTCTAATTTCCTTTTCTTGGTGACACTTTGGACAGTGGAAATTTCAGGCTGGAAGTGCTTTGATATCTTTTTTGACCACGTAGACATCAATTAGCTTCATTTCAGATCTTCTGTCAGTTTCTTAGAAGTGCCCATGGTTGTTGAGCTGATTCAGAGTTATCATCACCAAGTGACAATTGTTGACAGGTCCCATTAGGTGAATTAACATCTAACGAAATAATGAGACTTTACAAGTAACTTTTACACATGCCACAATTGCTGTTTGATTTTTTTCTCCCTTATTTTTTTAAGTTCATGAAACAGTAGTAACAGTGCATTAACATTTGAAGAAATGTTCATACTTAATGACAGTTTGCCGCAGGGGTTGTATTTACTTCTTTTCACTTCAAACAAAATATATAATTTACCCAGGAGCGTGCATGACCCTGATAGTCTCTCTTCTCAAGAAAAAATCTGTCAGACCACTTGACAATCAGACCTGCTTCACCTCTTTATTACAAGAACCTGACATGTGAGAGAAAAGAAGGAGTGGGACATGGAGGAGAGGAGCGAGTCCTTCCCCTGCCCGAGGCTTGTCACTCAGCCGTACCCAGCACTCACTTAATCAAGCAGGCATGTGGCATGGTGTGGCAGCTGCCTGGGTGCATAAGTACATGTCTTGTGGTTTATGCTGGTTTAAGACAGGACGGATGTGGCACTAGTGGCAGCCTGTCTCAACTTGTTCCTGGTATGTTCGTTTTGACAGTCAGCTAAGACCCCATGGGCAGGCCCTCCTCACCCCGGCTGATCCAAAAACATAATACATTTGGTTTTCGGAGACAGAAATAGAAGCCACATTATCCTTCAAATATGGAAAGCTGTTGCCCAGAGAAACAACAGAAAAAAAGTCCTTTTAATTTTTCCCCTCTGCCTTCTGGCTTTTAAGAATAGAATAAAGATACTCATACACAGGCAGTTCGGCCCAGCACACCATATGTATGAGCATTAATCAAATGATGCTGGGCCTTGCCTTAGTACCCAATTCACAATATGGCTAATGTTCCTCCAGGCAGCACATCTGTAGAGGATGTCAATAAAGGACTTTGAAATGTACACCAATACCAACATTCGGTAGACAAGAAAAGAGGGCTTTGAAATAGCTCCCATTGGAGGTGATCACTGAAAGGAAGACCAGCGGGGTATTGAAAAGATGTCCGTTTCCCCAACTTTTTCTGTATGTAAATCCACGTTCCCCACGGGTTCTCTTTCTCAGCGAGGTATCTATATATGGAGCCACTTTATTACGGACAAATCCTCTTTAATGTTCTTGTCGGTGGAAGAACAGCTGGAGCAGAGATAAAAATGAGGAAGCAATCTGCACCAGCTGTTGAAGTATTAATACAAAAATTAACTACTGTGTGTTGGTTAATTGCTTTCTGCCTAATGTGCTTTCAAAAGCCTTGATTCCTCTTTTCTGTTACACAATCGCAACTGCGGCGGGATATCAAGAGGCCTGTGAAATTAAAGATTCCATTTAAAGGAGGAACCCTCCTTCCCCCCCATTCTTCTCACGGCTCAGCGGTCATAATGGACTCATGTGTTGAATAACCAGAATGGTCACATTAGACACCTGCTACTGTGGTCTTGGTAGACGCAGATAGGAAACTCTTTTTAGGCTGCAGCAAACACAAGTGCCGCTCATCCGTCAAGAGCTCATACAAACATTTCCATAAGTGAGACTATAAGTTTATCACACTGCGCTCTGTCCCATTCCAGCAATCACACGCCTACACAGCCGGCTGAGTGACGACGAGCGATTCCAAACAGCACAGCTGGTATATTTGCTTTAACTGCCATGCGTTTTATTTGCATTATTATCTGTTGCCACCTCACTCCTCAGATCCACATTGACTGAGGCCACATGGAAGCAGTTAAGAACTACGTGTCCCTTTACAGAAAACAAAGGGATTTTTTTCCCCCCACTCTTAAGGACTCACAGCTCTGTTCCTCTGGGGCCCATACATGCATGGGTCGTCTCTCCAGCACATTTAATTCCATGCTGTAAAAACATTAATCAGAGCCAGATGAAGTGGGAAGAATTCTAAGACATTATGTTTTTATGGATAATTTGAGGTTATTTATGCAGGATAAATAAGAAAATAACGAGCCCCAGACAGCAGCACGGAGGACACTGGTTGCTGTTTGGACGTTCATTCACTGCAATTACTCCACTCTAGAGTACTAATCTTTATAAATCCTATAAACTATAGTTAGATAGATAGATAGATAGATAGATAGATAGATAGATAGATAGATAGATAGATAGATAGATAGATAGATAGATAGATAGATAGATAGATAGATAGATAGATAGATAGATAGATAGATAGATAGATAGATAGATAGATAGATAGATAGATAGGCAAGCTTCGAACCAAAATTGTTTCCATTGTTGTCCATTAGATGGCTTACTTGTACTACAAACTCCCTGGATGTCTGTGAGGTTGGGGGCTCATAGTTCACGATCAGGCCATGGTCGACATCTTCCAGGAAAACAATGCTGGATAAGAGTGCTGTGTGACATATGAGAGGTCAGAGAGAGGGCTGCCACCACAGAGCAGGAGCCAAAAGACAAGGAAGGGGGCAAGCCAATTTGACACACATTATTGCTCTCTCTCTCTCTCTCTCTCTCTCTCTCTCTCTCTCTCTCTCTCTCTCTCTCTCTCTCTCTCTCTCTCTCTCTCTCTCTCTCTCTCTCCCTCTCTCTCGCTCTTTCTCTGTCACACACATACACAGACACACACTTTTCCACTCACATGTTTGGCACCATGCAGCAAATAAACACAACTATTATGATCAGTAACTACTACTGACAAACTTTTCTGATGTGTATTTGTACAACAATAAGTTATACAACAATAAATTGAAAACATCGGAAAAGGCTATATTTATTTGCCAAACACAGAAAAGGAGCAAGTGAGTAATTTTAAACATATTTTAAAAAGATAAATGAAAAAATATGAGAAATGTCATTTTAAAAAGTGCATTAATAAAAATGAAGAATGTGTGTTTACTGTAAGCTCTGGACAATGCAAGAGGAAGCTTGCAGGGTATAAGTAGAAAAGTAAGGCTTGGCTGATCAGGTGGGAAACATTCAAAACAACATTAAAAAACATTCAATTTTCTATGTTCATCCCAGTGTGATGATTAAAACAAGGATAAGACAGAAGGGAATCAAAACCTTATGATACAGCACAAGTTTTATATACAGTGTATAACTCCCCTCCTCCCCTCTGCTTTGATATTGCATGCGTTGTGAACATGGAGTCTGTATCTCTGTTCCAGCGGCACCACCTCAAACTGTCATTAAAGCGCATGTCCTCAGGTGGAAAATGACTTCTGTGGGGGAGCTTCTCCAATGATAACATGGATTTGCTCTAAAATACGCTGCTTTTCTCAGAGCATCATGAATAAGTAAACGGTGACGAAAACCCTTTGCATTTTCACTATCGTTCCTAATGCTTTTGCTTTTAAGATGCATATTGAAGCATGCATAAAACATCCTCTTCCCCCCTTCTCCACCGACGCAATGAATGATGGAAGAAACTTGTGCACAAAAAAACCTCTTCGTGGCAAAAAGAAAACAGATGAGCAAAACAAAACAAGTGAGTCTAAATGTGTCCGAGGTGCAGTGCCGAGGCCTTCCCAATTGATCTCGGCCTTTCTGTATGAATTGTGCCGGCGTCAGTGGAGTTTACTTAATTCATCCAATTGTCGCAGCTGCCCTGGAAAACAGAGCTGTAATTTTGGCCCCAGCATTGATAAGTTTTTCACTTAGCATTGAGAGGATTAAATCAATTATGTTGATTCTGTATTTACTGCTTGCATGCCCACAGTCGTTTGTAATTAGCTTATTGCTTTTGATCTGATGTAATGTGATGAAATGCCTGGAAGCAGCTCTGGGAGCCTGCTTGGCTGGAGCGACTGGGGTGGGCGCCCCATCTATGGCCCCCCAGTGAAGCCCATCCGATTGTCCAAGCACAAGGGTTGGGGGTGGGTGGGGGGGGGGGGTAGGATGCGCGTGAGCAACCGCAGACAGAGGGGCAGTGGGATCGGTGTCGCAATGGAGGGTGGGACCACCCGCTGAGATGGCAGCATCCTCCAAACCTCATTACCCTCAGAGGCCTTTCCTTCACATGCATGTGTAATTACACCCCACCTCGCTCCACCCCCCTCGCCCCCCAAACGAAAGCTCACCTGATACCCGCAGGTAGAGAACCACAGGGGGGAGGGGGGCTTTTGCAATGATAGGGCTTCAAGGCCCAAGAGCCCGCTTAGAGTAACCAGCATTCAACTCTGGCCACCCACATCAATCAAAGACCCCATAACACAGAGATGATCATCTGTTTTGGAAAGAAAGAGCTGTTTATTCGTGAAAAGCTAATTGTTCTACCTAGCCACTGTTCTGCGTCCAAGACTGTAATACAAAGCACAAAAGGATGCAGGGCTGGATTTGAAATAGTCCAACATATTTGGACTTGCCTGAAGGATTGGATTTTGCCTTAAGGACAGGGAATCTTTTTCAAGTTAATTCTGACAACCTTCTGGTGAACAGACGGATGAAGTCTTTAGCTCAACTAATACAAGAATGACTTGGACCTCAGATAGATGTGGAGTTTCAAGTGCTGCCCATCTTTCCTCAAAGGGGAATGGCTCCAGCATGACTTCCATTCAAACTACCCCAACAGAAAGCAGCGCACCCCTTCACCACCGCCCACCCCCTTTTCTTCCTTTCCCAAACGGGTGAAACAGACCCGTGGTGCACTGCAGACTGTTCTGTTTATGAAAGAGGTCAGGGTGCCACATATGGCCAGCGCGTTAAAATACACACGGCTCCTGCCGTGGCTGCTAAAAATGTATTGCGGCTGTCTGTACATGCAGGAATAAAATAAACTCTGAATGTTTCAGCAAGCAGTGCTGAGAATTTAATGATTGAGTATTTGAAACGATGGTCAGATTTGTACATGAAAAAGCAGAAAAAGCGCACGTCTTGAAAAGTCCAAAGATATTGGGTTAGACGTCAGCAATATACACAGAGTTGTTTGACTTGGCAGGAGGGTATGCGCAGATTTGCCTAGGATAAGTGTGTGTCACACGCCATCTGAGAGGATAGCAGGGCCACAGTAAGCCATAGGAAACTAGCGGTGAAACTAAACACATGCAATGACAGCCACAGGCAGTTGATGTGAGCCAAGGAGTCTTAGCTCCCAAAAGACTGACCCAAGGGGAGAGAGAGCAATGCTACTGATAAGTGGAATAAAGAGCAGAAAATATGAATACCTTCCCCTTCAAAGAAAACCATTATACGCCACTAAATTCTGATTATTTTCAGTGCGAATCTGGTGCTTATTTCTCTTGGCTGCACAGAGCTCGTCTCTGGCTCTGTAACAGATTTGTCGCTCTGTGTTTCACCTCACTGGCAAAAAGACGTTGTGCTTAATAGGACAGAGGCTGGAGATTATAACTGTAGATTGTGTGGGCATTAGGAGCAATGCCTCTTCTGGGTTTTATGATCATCACGCCATCAATAAAGCCTCCACCGACACCGGAGATAAAATCTCCAACACTGTGCGCTTTTGCAGGCGCCAGTAAATGTGAGGAGAAGGTCAAGAAGGGATCGTGGCATGTCGCTGGGTGTTGTTCTTGTTTTTATGACTATCACGCCTCACGTCTGGCGCAGAATACTAATACTGTAAAGTTGCAAGTTTGATTCCAGCAACAGCCAGTTCATCCATCACTGCGGAGATTTAGCGAACACCTACTTGCTCCAGCTGGCTGCCGCCTCCAGCCACTGTGGTGAAAAATATCAAATTCATATTCCTAATTATATTCTGTGATTAAAGTGCCTCTTATTTCATTAAAAAAAATTGTATCAGTGAAACTCCCCAGACAGCGACAAACACAGGCTCCGATAGTACGAGGCGCCAGTAAGTGTGACTAGAAGTTCAAGAGGGCATCGCTGGGTGCAGCGCTGGGTGTTGCTCTTCGACGCCCTGTCTTTATGAGATCCGGCCTGGTTTTGGGTAATCTGCTGTGACCTATGGCAGGAAAACTGAGTCCACCTCTCAGCTCTGTGATGCGTCCTTACACTTAGCAGTTGTGGGTAATAATCAACCATAATTCCATCTCCTGCTGGGCAATGAAAAACCTCCCCCGCTGCTCTTTGTTTTTTTTTTTTTTTTCCAGTTGCAGGGTCATGCTAGCAAAGCATTGTGGGTAGAGAAGGGTGACTGGGATGGAGGAGGAGGAGGAGGAAAAGATTAGGGGTGTGGGTTGGGGGTGGTGGGGGTTGCTCATAAAAAAAAGAAAGAATAAAAACATGTGTAATGAGAAAACATGTGGTGTGTAACTATTGGAAGTCATCAGCAACAGAAAATAATAATTAAAGTGCAGGATGAAGCAAAAAAAAAAGAAAAACTGAAGCTGTCTTTTCGTGGCTGGGAGACCACTGTCATCATGTCTCAGGAATTAGGCAAACATATGCTGGTCTGCTGCTGTTGAAACCAAGGCGCCTCGCTCAGGCTGCGGTTTGGGAACATGAAAGGCTTTGTGGGATGAGCAGGAGGACTGGCCCTAATTCAGGGCCTCATTGCCAGGGAAGCTGGCAGCAAACTCCGATTGTGGGACAGGGAAAGGAATTTGGTTACATATTCCAGCGAGGACCGCAGCTCCAAACAAACCAAAGCAACAGGCTGCTGAGCAAACCATTCTGTCCACATTCAACCCACCCCCCAACCCCCCCACCCCTTGCTGCTGTTGTTGTAGAGGCGAGGGACTTGCTCCCACCTGACTGAACCCCAGAGGGACTAAGGAGGGCGGACATGGCGAACAGGAATGTTAGCAAGTCAGGCCAAAAGTTGAACTTGTAGTCGTGCTTCCCTGCTGAGATCTGGTCCCATGCAGGGTTCAGGATGCTGGCAGCAGCCTTGCTTATTTGGATGGAGCATTTGGAAAACAAAGCATGCCTTGTGTTTTTTTATTTTATTTTTTTTATTGCAGCCAATTAAACTCTTAAACTCAATATCTATTTTTCAGAGGATGCACACAGGTCAATCTGAGATGTGCAAGCCAAACATAGAAGGGGTAGCAGTTAACAAGTCTCAGTAATCCCCAGGCTGCAGCTTTCACTGGGTCAAACACAGCATGCCTTCACTGTAACCCGATCAACTCAGCAAATTGGATAAAACTCTTTTGCTTCTATCTTTTCACAGGCGTTGCAATGTATATCCACAGGGCGAGCCTGTCTTGATTGCTTTCCAATAGAGAGACGTTTTCTGGCATTTTCAGACAGGCAGGGATTAGATTAATCATGTCTTCGTTTAGGGTACATATGATTATGGTTGACTGTTTACAAGGTTTCTCAGATGTGCTCCCCATGCCAGGACATGGTGGTAGAGCTCAGAGCCTGAAACTCATTCACGCATGTGGTGGTCTTGTTTTAGCCTGAGCTGCAGTGAAAAATCATTCATTTTTTGACAGTGGAAAATACAGATGTGAGGCAACACTGGATTTGCACCTTCTTGTAAGCACTTATTTAATTTCTTGGACTTCGAGCTGGTTTAGAGTCAGTATGTGAAGTATGTAAAAGTGATTTATTACAGTTCATAGTTCGTCTGAGTCGTGCTGATGCCGTTAACTCCGAGCAGGTTCACATGGATGCAAAATGGATTACTCACATTATTGCTTAAGTTTAGTTGTCTCCCTCCGGAGAGGCTGCAGTCTGAGGAGACACAAGTGTCACTGTGTCAGTATCATGCTCAGCCAGTGGGAGGCACCACAGACTGGAGGATAATAGGGTTGCAGAGTACACGTGCACACTTCCATGCGTTTACACACAGAGGGTTAGGCACTTCAGCGGTTGAAGGTGACCATATCACACATCTGGGGTGCAGACACAAATGGCCGGTGGCAAAAGAGAGGACCAAGGATGGAGTGGCCAGAGGAGTGGCGACATGTGGCACGCAGAGGGGAGAGCAGAGCAGACCGCATTCAATTTCAGTGTGTAATCCTCCGCCTGAGAGAAATGTTTGGTTAGGGTTAAAGGCACTGTTGCCCCACATTTTCATCCACTTCTAATTACAACATAGCTGAGGCTCAGTGGCAGCCAGCGTGACTGTTGTTGTTGTTGTTGTTGCTGTTTGTTGACATTACAAAGTCCTTCCCCGCAACACACTTGTCACACGCACACATTCAGACACAAAATATCAGGACTAAGTCATTTACACCCATGTTGCAACACCACTGCACAGAAACACACACACGCACACAGGACTCACACACACATGTGAGAGGCAGGTTTTTACACACATCCGTCCACAATGTGATCAACATAGTCGAGCGGTAACCATTGCCGAGCCCAATATAGAGACACAAATCTGTTTGGTGCCACTGGGAGATTAGCAGAACCACACCGAGAACCAGAAAACACTATGTAGACATTTTGGTGGACCAGATATCACAACTTACATATGTGAGAGAAATGCTGTGTGCTGGAAGGAATGGGTGAGTCAGTAACACGACAACTGTGCAATACAAATGATTTACCACTAACTAATAGGCGCCAGATACAAAGTAACCCTAAACAGTTTAGTGTGATAATTGAACAATATTACAGCTACGAATGAAACAACAGCCAGCAGATTGTAGAGGCTCAGGAAAGCACACATACAGTATATTTACCTGGGTAATATCTGCACAAGGAAAAAATGTTAGATAAACACTGTTTCTGAGTCATTTCAAAAGGTTGCATTTATGCATCAAGATACAACTCACATGTTTTGATGATACAGACACTTATCAGGACCAAAGTTACAACTGCATGTCTGCCTAAATACATACTGTACTATACACACCACAGTTTCTCAGTCTGTAATTTAATGTTTGCAATTAAAAACTCCTGCGCTGTCTCTCAGAGCACGCAATTTACTGAATAAACGCCTTTAAATCAAGCGTTTCCGTCTGTGACAGACTCGTGTCTCCGGGAACAATTTGCCATTCCAAACCACAGTCTGCGATCCCCACGTTGTTTTCACTCCCAATCACACACTTTATCTCCAATTGCTGACTAATTACCAAGAGCAAAGGGTTATGGGGAGGGCCCCAAAAATGACAGTCTGATGTTTTTGTGGTTGAGCATTTTGGATTGCTGCTTCTTCTGCTTTTTTTTTTTTTTTTTTTGATTGTCTGCTGATTTACAGTGTGTGAAACTGAGGTCAGATGGGAGATAGGTCAAATTAGGGTCAGCTTGTTTTTTTTTTAAGAATCTTAAATCCACACAAAAACTAAATTTATATAAAGAAATAAAATAAGTATAAATATACATTACATTGAAGAAATGCACGTCTCATATATATATTGTTTTTTTTTTTTTACTTTTTTATACTGTACCAGTACTGAACAACTGACTCACAAGAGATGCTACCACCAGCAAATGGAGCCTGTTATCAGTTGAGGCAGTACTATAATTAAATCATTTACATGGTGAAGTAATTACAGATGAACTCACTGAAACTTGGTCTGATAGCAAACTATTTTAGTGTGTACTTGAGCACTTGGGACTCAGATTGTTCCTTTAGCATGACATTAGTAGATATTATGTGAGTGTATGAATGTGGGAATGTAGTGTACATCTGTGGAGCAGTTTTTCCGAGAGTTTTTTTTTTAAATTCTTGGCAGGGAGGGAAGGCTTCTGTTTTAGCAATGAAACAAAGAAACACTAAAACTCTCTACTGAATTCAAGAAACTGACATTGTGTAGCACAGGTGAGAAGATCGTCAAGGCACGGCACCCTATACACCATTTTAGTGGTGGGAGGAAACTTTATGACAAAGTGAAGAATCATTGATTGGCATTATCAATCATATCTTCTTCTTTTTTTTTTTTTTACCTCTGTGATCTCAGATGCTGTGGATGAAGTAATCTGACAACATGCCATGCCTTGGTTGATGTGCATGCGAAACACCTGAGGTGACTCATTCATATAGAGGCACTGTGCGGTGTGACATGTACGATTCTCCGGAGAGAAAAAAAAGGAGGGTGGGGGGTGGGGGTGGGGGGCGCTTAATGCCTCTGTTCATGATGAAGCAGCGAATTATGGAGACAGGGTGTGTCATCTCATTCTCTGCTCCTTTCATCATAATCTCCCCCACTACGTTCAGAGAAAAGCTCACTGGAGGCCATCAGCCCCGAACTGCAGCCTTGAACATCACACAGAGATCTACCTATGGCCTATTTGAACAGTTCACTACACAGACAGCTTATGGATTAACAGCCACCATTTTAAGATTGGAGAAGTGGAGAGAAAGTCAGATGTACAGTAGTGGATGTGCATGTGTTAACGAACCAGTCTGAGTTTCGGACCGCTTGAACAGAAGTGTCACCTCTGTCGTGCAGCTGTTATTTTCTGCACCGGCTGACGACTGACAGGCTGCATACAGGACCATACACGCACACCCCAGTGCCAAAACCACACACACAAAAAGCTGAAGTTGTTGCATTACTTAATATATTTTGTTGGCGTGCGGCTTTTAGCAAATGAAACCGGTCAGATGGTGATGGCAAACAGAAACAACAACAGCACATCCAGCTAAATTTACTGCTGACTATGATTACAAAAACATCTAAATATGTATTTCATGTGAAGTCTGACTGATGGGAGTTTAAGCACTGTCTGCTCTATCTTTCAACATGGTAGTGTTACACTTTGATCCTGAACTACAAATTCATAAGATATTGTCAACTCCTATTTGAATTATATTGTTCATTATTATGATTTTAATATTAACATGTTATGTTTTAATGTGGTATAATTTTAACTTTTATACACTTGAAAACATATTTAAAAAAAATAACCATATGTCACATGTAAAATTTAGTGTATTTTAATTATTATTATTATTATTTTTTTTTTTACAGATCATAGTTGTTGTAATAGTTGTTATAATTGTTGTAGAATACAAAATACAATATTTTATATTATTCAAGTATACAGTAGTAGTACGATGGGAAAACTGACATAATACAGTATGGGTCCCACAGAATTGTACTTGAGTACAATACTTGAGTAAATGTAGTCACAGTGTGGCAGTGCTGATACTGTATCAGTGAGTTCACCCTGAAATCTGGCCACCATCCATTACAACAAAATTGTTGCCTGCTTTTAACATAATTATATTTCTGTTGCTTTGATTCCAGTCCGATGTAATAAAACACTTCTAACCCAAACCCCAAAATCTATCCACAACTACAATTAAAGTTAAAAGTGCAGTTGTTTTATGATAAGAGCTGCAGGGTCTGTAGCCACCAAGCCCTACCACCTGCTTCTGATTGGCTAGTGGCATGTTATTTTCCCCTCACACATACCCCAGCATGCACTGGGGTTTATTTATTAGGAATAAAAAAAAGGAGTCACTAATCTGTGTTCGGTTCAGACAGCGGGCTCCCCCTACACACCCGTGCACACATACACACACACATCTGCGTACCAGCTGAGCAGGGAGCAGTCCCACTGTTAGGCTTTCACATATCAAAGAGCCTGGGGTGCTTTGGCACTGCTGGGGTAGTTGTCCTTTTTTACAAAAGACAAACAAGCAAAGAGCTCGGGATGCGGTCCAGAGCCGCCTTTGACACAGCGTTGAAATGGGGACTTGGCTCCGTGACATATATGATCTACATGTGTAAAAAAGCTGTGGAGTTTTTTTTTTTCTCTTCAGTTGCTTTTCCTCAGCCTATAGTGAGGCAGCCCACATTCCCCATTAATCTGCCTTAACCATATACCACAAAACAATATAATTTTCAGAATTGTTCAATGGCTTCAAAAAATTATGGCTGTAGGCTGCTTTTGTGTCAGAGGTGCATGACAAGTATTACCTCTAGGTGTGTGGTATTTCTGTGATGAATGTTATACAGATTTACAGAGGTCATGATGTTACTCTGACACTCTGACATCACCAAAAGGAATTACCCAAACAGAATGCGGTGAGACGATGAGAGATTATCAATAGACAATCCGTATAAATTATCCTACAATTGTCAGAAAACACCTAGGAGAGTAACGTTCCCCAACAGCTAATCATTGTTTCTTGTATTTCAGCAGAGGAATCAGTGACTGATGATGTAATAATGAAAATGAGAACAAGGAGGAGGATGATGAAGATGATAGAAATCCTGTGCATCTTAAAATGATCTTGCAAGACATCATATTTAGCACGTAGAAACAAATCACAGAGGTCCAATCCATGTACCGCAGCTCAAATACAGAACACTATTTTCAGCAAATGGAAACAAGGCCCATTTGGGATCAAAGCATCTAATGGGTTCTGGATAACCAGAAGCTGCTGTCAGTTTCTGGCCAAATCAAACAGACATGCAAACACATGTGGCACTGAGTCCAAAAGATTTTCAATACTGCTCAGACAATTATAGCTACATTACATCTAATCTGAGTCTTCCCCTCCTTTCATAGTCCTATGGTGGCGGCAGAGAACGTCTGACTCACGACAGTTGACTGAATGGAAAAACAGCAGTATTGAAAAATGACCTGACTTGTTCAGCGTTTCTATTGCTGAATGAAAACAGTTAATCTACTTCGTGGCGATGAGGGCTGCTTTTCTTTTCTCAACCCCCCCCCCCAGTATATATATATATATATATATATATATATATATATATATATATATATATATATATATATATATATATATATATATATATATATATATATATATATATATATATACTGTATATGTACTTTCTTGCACTCATGTCCTCCTCGCTCTGCATTGAACTGCAGCTCCATTCTTCTCAGGAAGGAGGGAAGAAAAGAAGAGGAACACCAAAACTAAATGAGAAGCAAACCGAAAAAGGCATAACACCAAATTCTTCATATAATCTCTCAGGGTGGGCTGGGGAGAGGAACGTAAAGGGCCTACGTTCTACAATAAACCAACCTGTCATTCACTTCACTGTACAGTAATTAGACATGAAGGCAGCCTCAAAGAGAATGTAAGAAGCTCTGTATATAGGAAGCTGGGTGTGACTTAAACTTTTCAGCCAGTGTTAAATGTACCTGTCACCATCAGCACGCTCCATAATGTCAACTAATTAGGAAATGAGGAGAAACGTGCATGGATAAATAAACATATTTCAACGTTCATGTCAGTGGTCAGACTGGTGGGTTTGGGTACAGTTTGGGTTGTCTGATGGATTCTTGAGCACTTGCCAAACTTATATTAGTTTCACATTCATCAGTCGCACTTTTATTAGTAACAAATGGGCAGATTAATCCAAAAGATGTTTGAGTATGTGTAGCTTCACTGCACCAGTGAAAATGAAATACAATAGAGCACATTTTTATTAACCCATTGGGATTTTGATTTGCGCACAAACAGACCCCAAACTCTTGTTTTCCCAAAGTCCCACCAATGTATGTCCTATGTGTGTGTGTGTGTGTGTGTGTGTGTGTGTGTGTGTGTGTGTGTGTGTGTGTGTGTGTGTGTGTGTGTGTGCATGTGCATGTGTGCGTGGACTAAGAATTACAATCATATGTGCGCTGTATGTCTGTCTTCTACTGAATTCAGTGACCGGTCACACGATAAGACCTAAACCTGGTAACACTGACTCAAGGGGAAAACATGCACATTAAAGACCAGAAAAGCCCTAATAAAAAGCCTCTAATATAAAACAGTCCCCATCAAAGAGATCCCTCCCAATATTTGTTGAACTCTTACATATCATATTAATGCCATTTCAGCCATTGTTCGCTCAGGCTTTGTTTGATCTGCAGGGCTGCTATAACTCTGGGTAATAGGAGCGCTAATGAGAGGAGTTGGCACTTTATAAACACTGTCAAGAGCAGGTGGTGCAAAGGGGTCACACTGGGCCATTGTGTCCACCTCAGCTGGTCCCATTCACGGCGACTTATTTTCTTAGATTATGGAGTATTTTGACAAATCAGCATATTTCATGCAGATGTCTTTGTTAAAAAGTTAAATCTGCAGTGGGCGATTTTATCATGCTGAACAAATGTGCGATTAATCTGCGGCAGGGTGCTGAGCAATCGGGCACAGGCTTCTCCAGGAAAAGAAACGGGACATCTCTGCCTCTACAAAAGATATTCCGTCCGGATAGTGCGCTATGCAAGGACACACACAGAGGATGTATGCTTCCGTATAGAGTTTTATAACGCCTTTCAGCCTGACATTGTGCGTGAGATTTAAACACGGGCTCTTTTGTATGTCAGAACCTCACTTTTAATGGGCTTCTTATAAAAGTGCTCAGTGATCATGGTATTCAAATCACAGCAACAGCAAAGCGCTTCCTCATTTCGGTGTCTGGAAGTGATCCCAGGCTAGGAGGTGTACCACATCTTAGACTAAGGCTGCACGCTCTTTCTGTTCGCTAACCAAAGGGCTCTTTCCTGCGGTGCTATATGATCATTTATTGAGGCTTAATCAACATGTATTGAATAGTGTGTGTACTTTTTAAACCATTTTCAAGGGCCCCATTTAAACCTTGGTCATGGGGTTGCAGGGGTTTTAATGATATTCCAGCTCAGGGCTCATGGCAAAAAAAAAAAAGGAAAAAGCTCCTGTCTGCACAACTATCATTGTTTCTTTAAGAATCTTTCTTTTTCCAGGAAAACTGAAAATAAGTGTATTAGGTTGACAGCAAGTGATTCTAAGTCCAGGCCTTTCTCTAGCTGTACAGCTTCGCAAGTCTAAGCTAACTTGCACTGATCCAGTCTGGGCCTCTCTGATACAGTTTTAGCCTAGTGATTATTTCCAAAAAATAAAAGAAAACAATTGTGAATAAAACTGAATGACATAAGACAAACATAGAATTAATAAATAAGATAAGTAGTCTTAAGTAGCCTCTGTCTTACCTCCTCAAATTTGCCAGTTTTTCCAGCGTCTCTCACATCTTCATGAGATGAGATGATTTACTGTAAATGCAAAGCATATGTATATTATTTTTTATTAAAACTTTGCTTATTGCATTAACATTTGTAAATAAAACCAGTGCTAGACCATTTAGACATTGTTTTAAAAGACCCAATAGTAAATAGTTCTTCCAATCAGCGATTTTCTTTAACAATTTTAATTATTCAAAAAATAATTTATCACATCACTTGGTTCAGTCTGAATGCTGCATTTTGTTGCTTAAAAAGACCATGGCATAGAAGTCATATGTGGGTTCACAATTAGACAACAGACTGTTGTGAAGTCATAAAGGCAACTCTCCCGTAACACTGGGAATAATTTCCTTTTCAATATAATGCAACTAACAGGACCATCGGTGCATAAATGATATGTGTTTCCAGCGAAATAAAATGAAATGAACAGTTACATTTGGGAGAATTTGCAAAATATGCTAGAATCTACCCACTTACAGCTACACAGGACTTTTAATCTCCTTCATCGCTATTGTAGCACTGTTTTTAATGCCCCATAACTAATAGGCCACCATGTGTGAGCCACACAGGTACCCTGGTGCTACAAAGAGACTGTGCACGAGTAATGTGACGGTGCTTCAAAGAGTCGACGGTGAAGGCGGTGGAATATATGGAATGGAAAAAGTCAGCAAGGAAAGAAAACCCTTGTCTGAACGAGAACATAATCGTTCGGAGGACTCCAGCACACAACCTAAATAATACATTTCAGGTTTTGATATAACTATTACTGCCTGCGAAGAGCTCTTTGATGTTAATTGAAACCACTGGGCAGCAATCTGCTTTATAGCACTGACAAATAACAGTTTCCTAAGGCTAAGCATTGAAGGTTAGCAAGCAAAGAAGGCACATACTTGCTCCATATGCTCATTCGATATAAATAAAAATCAAGAAAGAGCTTGTCTTCACTTAGGCAGCACAATGTGCTGGCCGGAGTTGTGGTGGAGAAAAAAATGCTGTTTACAATTCTTAACATTACCTTCACCAGAGGTCCCATGTGGTGCAGGACAAAGCTTGACTGTATTGTTTTCAGTTTTCCCAGTAGTTTGCTTCCTCTCTTTCAAACAGACACCACAGCTTAACTTGATAACGCAATAATAAAATCTAGGTGGCCCAATAGAAACTCCTGCATTGGAAAGATATCATTATTCACAAAGAGGTCTGTCTCTTGTATTTTTGATTTTTCAGGCCATACAATGGTTTGAAGAATGGGGAGAGATGATTGCAGGGCTGCAGGCTCTGGTTTTAATACACGCACAACACAATGGTCTCTGTCTTCCTTTACTTTGCTTTAGTATGTTCTGGCACCATGCTCTCCTCATCTTTTATTCCCCCCCAAGTTTTTTTTTTAGTCGCCCATTATATCACAAAAAGAAGCCTTGTCAAGGGGTCATCCGGAGCTGATGCAATGCATAATAACAGAAAACATACCCCATCGTGAGCACAAACACATTGGCCAGATCAGTAGACAGGGCTATATGATGAAGTTAGGAGAAGTTCAAAGTGATTTTTCACCCCACCCCCCTTCTCAGTCCCATATGATACCACATCAGAGTGTGCACAGGTGACCTTTCCTTATGCTGAACCCCACAGAATGGACATGAGAGGAGAGGTGCCTGCTTAAGAGCCATGATTCACTGTAGTACAAACGACAGGCATTGTTTGAGAAAGGTAATTGGCTGGTCTCCATGTAAAGAGCCTGTATGCTGTGATTGTTAGCAGTGCCTCAGATCTGACCATCAAACAAAAACCATCTAGAGAACTTTCTCCCTTCTGACATGTTCCCCATCACAATGAGTGACAGTGAAAAGATGTGAATGATAGTTTGACACATCCCCTAAAGTGATGGTGATAGATTGGGTTTATGGATTGAATGGACTGATGTGGATGAAAATCACCAGCACAAGGAGAAAGCATTTTTAGTATTACAGGCATTGTGCTCTAAATATGAATGCATAATAATGGCAGTTTTCTCAACATAACTTTACAATACTGTGGGACACATTTTCAACACAACCATTTACTGACTGGTTCTAGCCTTACTGTTTATTGCAGAGTGATATTGATCTTCTCATTCAACCCCCAGCAAAACATTTAATTAGCATGTTTCCTCAAATATCTAAATATTCATTTAAAGTATAGTAAAGACATAATGTCTCTGGGATTGCATTGCAGTTTTTTAATAAAGTAAGTACAATACATTTGTTAAGAACCTAATTATAACCCTGGCTCTGAAATATTTCCTCAAACCTCCAGTACTGAGAACTAGACTACACTACATGTTATGAACGGTTTATATACATTGTGAATAATTTAATAGGGCCCACTGTGCACATACAGTATATTGTGACTCCATCCCACCGACATGCCACCAGCAGTGGCATTAAAAACCAAACCCCTGCAAGAGCTGTTGGACAAGTGCCTATACATTATGATCACCCAAAGAGCCCCAAAGCTGCCAGACCTAGCCAAAGAAAGTAAGAAAGCGAAGCCTCTGTTCCCTGAAATGCTATACCATAAAGATGATTGACAGTAGGAATATGTGAATGATATTTGACGCATAAAAGGAACATAGTGTAATGATGGATTGGGGTGGATAAAGGCAGATTTTGACATTATGAGATAAAAAAAAAGAAATTATTTACAACAAGCTCTAAAAATGGACTATAGGCTGACATATGTTCATGTGAAAAACTTACACCGATGCACATGGATCTAGTTTCCACAAAACGACTCCAAGGATATTTTTCAAATGTATTCTTGCGATGGAAGACCGGGACAGAGGAGAGGAAATGTAGGTTATTAACAAGAATCAAAAGAACCCGCTCCGTTTATTAGTATGGGATGCCAGAGACACCGACATCTTTGAAAGTAGTAGAGCTTTTGAGCATTTTACAAGACAGGTGAAAGAAACATGTGTGTTAAATCACTGTAACCGGCTCACTTGGGTCAGCTCTACCATAAAAGAAAAGAGATTACAAAGGAAACTAATGAAGACACTGATCAAAGTCTGTAATGGTAATATGTAGCAGGTGTTTCAGACTCCTGCAATCCGCCCAGGCTGCACCAACCTCCCACCACTGCTGCTCCATCCGTGAAACTCTCTCATGTATTTCACATGTGCTTTGATAGGAACAATGGACAGAACACATTTCAGCACTATTCAAAACACGTTATGAGCAATCTGGATGAACCGTCAGAGGGGTGCTTTAACTGCGGGTGATACACAAAGGGCAGCCACATAGACACTGTGCATTTACGGTGCTCTTTCATGCAGTGGAGTGAGTTGAAAAGGGCTGACGTGGTTGAAGCCCACACCGGCAGAAAAGCACCTGGATTTGAGATGCATGCAAGAGTTGAAAGAAGGTTGGCGGGACCGGAGCTGGAGCACGTTCAAAGCATGATTGCTATTTTTACACATAGTCTGAGATGAAAGTGGCACTGCTTTTGATTTACAGAAAGGGGAAAGCATATGGAATATCCATGTTGAAGACCAGGATATTTTGAAGAGAGGATTTTTCTTTTTTAAACTTTTCAACATAAAACTTCAAAATATTCCTGTACTTAGGCTATTACAATTATGCCCACTAGCTACTGCCATTATTATAATAATATAGCTAATGATCATTCTGATTATTATTCTGATTGTTGTTGTTATTATTATTAGCCTATTATTTAGTAGTAGTAGCAGCAGCAGTAGCAGTGTTCTTCTTACAATTAGTATTGCTATTCTGAGTTGTATACTTTTTCTCTGTTATGTCAGAGCCATTTTAAATGGGCTGTGAAACTTCACAGATTTAAAACTATGTTGACGCGCATATCTGCATTTGTAGATCCGTACCTGCGCGGCATCTGCGCAGTGCAACATTTGGAACGTGCCTAAGCTACTTCCGCCTCGAGGACACGGTCGCGCTGGGACTTGTAGTTCTCGTAGCCACGCTTGAAGCATCTGCGTCAATAATGTGCACACAAAAACGAATTTCACGCTGAAAATATCATCAATTGAGCTCTGACTAATATAAAACGATCGCTCGCTCCCGCCTGTGCCGTTTCTAATACGGAAACCAGATTAGCCACCGTTTATTCGAGCACTACAAGAACCAACGTCGCCCTCAATGAAAGCGAGGCAGTGTAAACACAACTCCAGGAACATGAAAAGATCGGGTGACAGTGAGGGGGAGAAGAGAAGAAAGGTATTGATAGCGTTTTTCTCCGTTAGGTCTGGCATATTTCTAAGCCCTGTCGCTCATTGAATATCTAATGCTCCTTATGTGATGCTGCTGGCTGCATTACGAAGGCTAGAAAGACGCCAGTGTCAGCGCATACCTCACCTTGCCTCTTTCCTTTATTGTGTTTTCCATTTTCCCCCCTCAGTCTACCACAATGAAGAATTACAGTTACATTAAAACGTTGTTTTTATCACGTAAATACACTGCTGGTACGAAGATGTAGGTCGCAGAGAAACGTGTTGGCAGCATCCCACATCCATAGGAAATACGACATGAACTAGAGCTATTTGTGAGAAAACAGTTAAAGTCATGACATTTACATTGCTTAGTTATTGACAGTTGATGAAAAAACAAACAAGTGAACAAACAAACAAACAAATAGGCAACGTCAGAGCTTAATTTGGGTGTCATTGTGGTGTAAAGAGTGAACAAGGAATCAAGTGTTAATTGTGTAGTATCAGCTGAAGAGCTCAGTGTAAACAGTGAAAACAAATGGTAAAGTTCGTGTGCAGTGCATCTGGCAACATGCCAGACCAGCAGTCTACAGCTGCTTGTGGCTTTACTGTAAATACAGTGGATGGTGGTGCGTTCGTGTCTACACTAAATAACTGATCACTTATTGGCTGATATTGTGATTAGCTACTAATCGATCAGAGGCTATCCTCTGTTACTGTAGGCCAGCTGTAGAACCCTAAAAGTGATATGTTTGCAGGGTTATTTTTCACATAATGTGAACAGAGGTGGGTGTGTTCAGTCTATAACATGTGAGGACCAACTGTTTTGTGTGCTTGTGCATTAAGCTGTGTTCCGTGCTGACCTGGGCTTAATCAGGCTTTCATGTGCTCTATAACCCCCGACTTTTTGGGGTTTGTTGAGATTCTAGGGCAAAGGAAGGAAAGGACTCAGCTGTGCCTGAGGCATCCTAAGCTGTGTTTCGCCTATAGTCATAGTGTCTGTCTGTCTACCTCTCTGTCTGTTTCTCCTCTTATCTCCTGACTTGGATGTCGTCTGCTGTGGCACATGTGTTTGGATCATGTTAGACAGCAGTGAAACTATGTAGGACGCAGTTCCTCCTGTTTATGAAAGCAGCCATGGCGGCCAGATGAGTGGCTCAGAGAGAGAACTCATTCCAGCTGGCCCTCAGGCAGTCAAGCAGCACGGCACAGACCTAATGGCTTAGCTTCTTTTCTCTTTAGATAAATAAAAGGATGAGCAAGAGGAATTGTAATTGCAAAACGACTATATGACTGTAGAGCAGCCAAGCAAGGAGTTGCATGCGTTTTGGCCAGCTTTTTATTTTATCAGTAGTTCTTATAATAATACAGTTACTATAATAACTAATAACTTGGTTTGCCTCATCCAGCAAGTGAGTGTGAGAAATATGCTATGATGGGTCCACTGTCAGTCTGAGTTAGAGAATGCAGGCACCAACTGATTAGTACCAAATGAATACACAATCGCCTTAGAAAATCCCACTGCAGCAAGTCAGTATAACACACTGACAGGTGAGATGCCATATACTGTAGGTGAAATATAATAGGACATTGGCCTAACTGCCCGGGGGGTGTAAACACACCCCAACCACAGTAATTTACATCTATTTCTTTTAAAAACCTGAAATGATCGAAGTTTTTATTCTTTTTTTTTTTTTTCTTTTTTTTTTTTACATTACTATGTACTGTATGATACATTGTTTGACACATTAACTGTTTTCTTTGCTGCTTTAATTGAGACATTGCAGACTCTTTGTATGTTTAGGAATGGCCTCATGTTTTCAAGTAGCCACATTTTCATGAGTTTCCTCCACATGGCAACATTCAGCTCGCCTTGTACCCTAATGAATTGAAAACATTTCATTATGTTTTATCAGTGTTGTCATCACAGGATGAATTTCCACTCATGCCTCAGCAAGTGTGAAAACAGCACTGACCCTGTCCCTTAACCCGATGTTCTAATGCTGTCTTTGATGCAAGTTCGCCATTTGGACAGCGATGACAAGTATAAAGCGCTGTGTCGAAACAGGAAGTGTGTGTGTGTGTGTGTGAGCAGCAGGCTAAGTAATGATCACACAGGGTCACCAGATGTTGTGAGGTCCTGGGCTCAGCCCAGCCCAGCCCATTGCTTAGATCAGCCTCATTGGTTTGCTCTGGTTGTGTCACCCAGTGCAAGCTGTTTAAGGTATTTAATTTCTGAACACTCATTAAAATGGTTTGTGCTTCCCTTGGCAATTCTGTTAAATTAACAACTAGCGAGGTAAAAGCTGATTATGTGGCCACACATCCAGACATGGTTAATCAATCTCCCCCACAAAATGTTAGCTGGTGAATTAGTGTAAAGGAAACGATTTATGGTGACTAATGCCGACGTCCTGTCATGTCAGGCCTGGTGTTTTAGCAAGAGGGGGGTGTCAGATTCAGCAGATTCAGCAGCTTTGTGCTGTGCCGGCCATAGTTTTCTCCATCTTAACCCAAGCTACATGCTGCTTGCTCTATTAATGAGACAATAATGGAGAAATAGTGTTGGGTGCTGACATAAAACATGGGTATGGATACCTTAGGCAGAGTACCACATAAGCTCCAACAGAGCTAGATTTACACCTAGACTCTCTGTAGAATGGTAGAAAGGGGAACGCTTCATGGGGGCTCTCACAGCTTCATCAGACCCCCGCCAGTCGAGCTGTGGAAAAGCCAGGCCTCAGAAAAATATGGCTGTGGCAGATAATGATACCATTACACTAATGGAGCTGGCAAATGAAGGAGAACCCAGATGCCCTGCTTTATTACCGGAGGGGGTCATTTCCTCGCTGCATTCCTAATGGCCTGAGCACACAGTATTGATCAGGCTATCATGCTGCTAATCCTCTACAGAATTACTTATCGCAGGCTAGGTGTCGATCTACCGCATGCCCTGCTCTGGCCTTGACGCTGGGCGGCCGCTGTGTGTCCAGCAGGGACCCACTGGGCCGTTTACGCTGTCATGATTTAGGGCCAAGCAGGGATGGCGTCTGGGAGGTCTTCAACGGTGGGCTGGCCAGTTCAATGTGTAAAAAAAGAAGGCAAATGAACCTAACAGCTTTCATTTAATTAAGGAGCAGGCAATGATGTGGTTCCTCCCTCTTTATGGCCCCATTGGCCACTGTTGAGCAGGGGAAGCTGTGAGGTTGGGTGTTGTTCCCAGTAATTGTGCTGTGCCGTAAATAAGTACAGGAGGCTCCTGGTCCATCAGCAACAGCAGGATGAAAGGTTTTCACCAGGCCATTGGTCTGATGTGGTTACACAGTGCTTTACATATTTTTATTGAACTCTTCTTAATGTGGATGAAAACTGAGGAACTCCACATGCTAATGTATTTCCTTGGGCCTCAATGTAGTGGACCTCCCACTTCCAGTTCTGATTAATACAATTAGTACAGCAGCTCTACATGAAATATTGATAGAAAATATGAGAACAGAGATTTATAAATTATTAATGGTATGCCTCATTTGAACATGACTGAGAATAGTGTAGCCTGGACCCATTATCATTACAAATGAATAAGAGGGTCAGGTAGCACAGAGCACTTTGCCCAGGGCTTGTGACCTGTCATGTCCTTGGCCCCTTTACTGGGCCCCTGTGTGCATTAGCATGGTCAGGCCATTGGACGCGTGGCATCCTTACATCAGCAGACCTCTCTTGTCACCTATGGCCTTGGCTAATCAAAGAGTTTACCTTAAGGGGGACATTTAGCCCTGTTCGTTAGGGCCACTCCAGCCGCCATAAAGAAGTATTTATATATTTCCATCTGGAACAACCTGTCGTGGCTATGGAAACTAGCTATTGATCCAGATATTTAGTCATTTCTTTCTGCGTGCGCTATCAATATTGTGCAAACATCCGTCCACACGAGGGTTGACCTCAGCCCCAGCCTACATTTTTCGCTCCCATTGGGGTTCAGTGATATACTATTCTGAAAAGTAAAATCAATGAATGAATATGAAGTTTTGGTGGGTAATATAGTGCAGGCCCAAGGCCCCAGGTCTTTCATTGATCTGCTATTTGAGTGTTAGAGGGGGCTGATTAGTCTGCCACTGAGCTTTTCCTCTACATGTCTTTACCTTGTCTTGCCTATTTGATCTTTGGCTCATGTATTTGGACTGAGCTGTTTATAGATCAGCATGGTTAGCCAAGCCTGTCTATACACTAATTCAGCCAGTTTGGGGCATTACTATCACAACTTATGCTCGAGTGACACTGAGATATGACATACGAGTTGAAATACATTTACATATAGTATTACAATCACTGTATTGAATTGTTTAGTTTTCGAAGAATAGAATTTAGATTTTTTGATTATAGATAGGCCTAATAGATTTTTATGTACAGTGTAGGAGATTCCCTAGTTTCACATAAATCATCTTAAATTTGTGTATGTAGGCCCTAGAAATGTCTGTGATCAAAGGTTCGAGTTGATTGTTGTGATGTTATTGTCATACAATTTACTAATTATATTACTAATTATTTGTTTGTTATAGTGATTTCAAGCACAAGTGAGTTGTTTCCCAAAGTTAAAATCAAGCACTCATGAGTTACTGTCTATAACTCATAGGAGGGTCTTCTCTGTAGATGACATTCTGATATCATTTAAGGGTTGGGGTTAGCATCTGATGATCAATGTGAGAAACCCTGCACATCATTCTCTCAATTACTACCACCTTTTTATTGCAGTCTGTATTGAATGCATGACATTCTGAATATGTGCACAATGTCTACATTTGGTCTGCATCTGGAAGGATATCAGTTTTTACGGCCCTGCCTGCATTATCTCAGAGTACATGGCTAAAATGACCTGCCATGGAATCCCATATGTGGTTGTGGACCTTACTATACATTAAGTGCAATAACAGGATGGCTTTATGCTAGGCATTTCGCTGTGGCTGTGGGATTGAACGCCATGGAGAGTCTAACTGTAACTGAGAGGATCACGTGTACTGCAGAGACTACGCCGCTGGCTGCCTTCTATTATCAGTTGAAGTTTGTGTAACCCCCACCCCCCCACCCTCTCACCCTCCCCACAAAAAAAGAAAGAAACCTGATTGTTAAACAAAAGCATGGAGAAATATTCTTCCATTGAATTACAGCTGCCAATGCCGTTGGTTTTCTCCTATGGAAGCAGTCACTGGGATCGTCCAAACAGCCCCTGACAGCCCATGTGTCTGACAGCCCCGACCGAGCACCTCATATTAGTGTTGAGGCATTAGCCACAGATGTCAGTGTTGTGGATCATGCAAACTGGCCGACCAGATCAGCCGTCAGATTCAATGAGATTACACCGAATGTGACCTGCCCAAGTAGGGTTCATCTGTCATGCACGTGTCCCGTCACAAGAGAGACACAGAATAATCAGTTCAATCAATAGATGGTGGTGGCTCATTGGACTGGTGCTGAATAAACATGGGAATGACCCTCTCACCTCATGCACAGAGGCTAGCGCCTCCAGGGAGTTCATTATCCACTCCAGGCTATGATCCGGATGAGTCGTTATTTTCCATTTCTGTTTGTTTGGAATTCTGGTGGTGTGTGTGCACTCGGTGTAGGGTATTGTATAGGTTGGATTTGTGTTTGTCTTGAATGCATGGTTGTGAGCACACACTTTTCTGTGTGTGTTGAGGCTGCTGTTGAGAGAATATAACATTATAAGTCTTCAAAAAGTTTGTTTAGCACCACAGATATTTGAGAAATGATCAGTTACCGTGGTAATGCTGCATCAGACTTTCGCAGCTCCAGCCTCCAAACCAAAAATATCAGCAATAATCAACGCTAACCAGAATTGTATCCTTGCTGCCCTGGTTGTTGCTAATTTTAGCCAACTCCAATAAAAGTGATTTCACTGCGCAAAGCCACCTGCGTAGGACAGAGCCGTCTTCATGCTGTTTATTTGTGAATTTATTTTCCTTTGTAATGACTCACCTTTCCAATAAAAGTGCCTACTGCTACGGTGCTGCCCAACATCTGGTTTCAATGGAAAGTCCAAAACCCTTCATTCACAAAAGCTGCAGGATACCAGGTTCACAAGGTGCTGTAAATAGTAACTGTTAATTTGTACATTATAAGTTCTTTTCCATAAACGTGAGCAATGAAAATGTGCTAAAATACCTGGCCTTCAGCTTAGAGCTAGAGGCTGAGTACATGAGGCCAACTCTCTGAGCTGGAGATACATTTGGCCTCCTTTGCCTGCCATGCTGAACACCATGAGATATAGGCTACAGTATAAACTGTATGATCTCAGGCTTGGGGTCACATTTGTCTATGCTGTTCAATTAGCAGAGGTCAGTTTGGGAGGCAGGTTGCCAATGTTACAAATGCAAAAAAGGAGAAAAAAAAGACAAATATTAGAACACAAACATACCAGCTATTATGAAATGTCACATTTCATAATAGCTGGTATGTTTGTGTTCTAAGTGTAATATTTGTCTTTTTTTTCTCCTTTTTTGCATTACCATTGGCAACCTGACTCCCAAAACAAGACTAACATTGTGATTGTTAGTCCTGGTGTTGAGGTGTTTAAGGTAACTGCTTCTTCCATCCCTAGGATTTTAATCTTAATCTTTCCTTTATTTTTCAGTAACCACATCAACTTGCAGTGTGAAGTAGGTGTCCTGGTTGTATTGGATTTGCTTTCATGGAGCTTTTCATATTGCTCGTTCCAGCATTTACTCAGCATCAAGTCTCTGAGAAGTGTCTGCTCACTTCAGGTAGTCTGTTCATGTCTCAGTGATTCTTCCTCTGGGCACCTGTGTGTTTTTTCTTCATCAGCCTAACTTTTCCTTGCATATGCGAAGGAGCCAACGACAGCTTGACTGGCATGCTGTCAGACGGGCGATGCCTTTTCAATGGTGGAGCATCAGCCCTTTCCTGAGAGCTTGTATGTGTGTATATCCTTGTGTGTGAGTGTGTGTGTGTGTGTTGATCTGTGTGTCTGTGTAGAAAAGTGGGGGTATTGTCAGGACGTGACCGGCACACTTTGCATGTTCTTCTCGAGACAGGTGCTCCTGGGTGAGCACTGGTGCATGACAGTTGCCTTTCATCGCTGTCTTCTCCACACTTAACCCCTGACCAGCCCTCCCTTCTTCCTCTTCCTCCTCATCCTCTTCTCCTCTCTCCTCCCTCCCTCTTTCCTCCATGTCTGACCTCTTCTCATGGCGCTTCCCTCGGCCGAGTGATGGACTGCGAAGGCTGGTGGGCGAGTTGCGCCTTTGTATGTGGTGGAGGTGTGGTGCGGCAGGCTTGTCACAAGCCTATACTGTCAATGCCATGGAAACCCACCTGTCCAGACTGAAGTACACACACACTCACTCACACTTATACCCACACCACAACTCTTTGTTCAACAGTCCGTAATTCCATCCGCTGGTGCTGTCAAGCACTTGATCAAACGTGCATAAAGAAAGGAGCCCCTTGGCTGAATCCCATCTTCTCTCATCCTATCATAATGTAGGCAGATTTCCCTTCCTCTGCCTGTTTCTTCAACTCTGTTTATTCAGATGAGCCTGACTGGGGGGCAGTGGGTCACATCCACTTGCCTTGCTAAAACGGTCCTGAATTGAGGGTTGTCTCCAGTGAGATGGAGAGAGAAAAAACACAAGGAGGGGTTAGGAAGGGCTGCCGAGCGGTCATGTCAGGGCTGTTTTCAGGGCTGCGTGTGTGTGTGCGTATGCCTGTGCCATGGTAGGGGTAAGGGTTAGGGAGTTTGAGGGTTCAGTTGTCAACCCCTGTGTCATGCTTGCCCTGGCCTTGTTATGTAGAGGGCATCCACTGTCATTTGTTGCAGGACTGTTTGAAGTGGAGTGAGCCACAGAAGCATAAAAACAGTCAGCACATGGTGAGCTCTCAGGTACCTTCAAGTACCACACATTCATTTTAAAGTACAAACTCCTACTTTGTAGAAACTAATCCCTTATTAATTTGACAGTCAAAAGTTTGGGTCTTATCTAGTTTGGCTTTTTAGAGATATTTTTCAGGGTTGGCCCTTTAATCTCTGCCATTACTGTGTGTATTGAAGATGCAGACTGATCCAGATGTTTTGTATAGCACATACTTAGTTTTTTATGTTGCGCTGTCTTTTGTTCTTTGAGCTTCATCATGTTAAGTGAAGTAGGTGGATTAAAGTCATGCTTAAAGCCAACTTTGGGAAGACATACACTAGGTAAGCTTTTTTTTTTAAACAGTCGTTCTGTATTTCCAAGTTATTTGAAGTTTATCCCACTGTGTGTATGTGTCTCCCTGTTTGTCATTGTAGGTGTATGTGTGAGTTTCATCTGACATACATCTCCCACATTCTCTCCACTATAGAAAAACAGCAATGGTTAAGACTCCTTAAACTTGTTGTCGGAGTGTCAGCGAAGACATGAGCACAGCACATGCCATGAGCTTAATCCAACAACGGCCCGTCTGCCATACTGTACACCCGCTATCTGCCAGCAAGTGGACCCCTTCCCCACAGCCATTGTCATATATAGGGGGCATTGTCACATAGGAGATGGACTCATGTAAATGCGATGACAGGCTAGTGTCTCAACTGACTGACAGCACAGAGGGATTGGGCTAATCTGAGTGACTGATTCAAGGCGCACAGCGGCTCGGCTGTCCCCATAACTCCTGAGAAATAGACAGCTTCAGCAGAGTTATCTGTGTTTGTAAGTCCTTCTGCTGCGCTGGGATGACAATAGGGATTAGTGCCAAGGTTCTTTAAACTGTTTTTTTTATTTTATTTTTGGGAGGGGGGAAGGGGGGCGCTTATCAGAGTCTCGGCAGGATGCTGCCGCAGCCAGTTTTCCTTGACTGTCAATTAAAGAGGGGATCATTAACTTCAAGGGTATAAATGTTCTAACACTGGTATTACGTTGGGAAGCTAAGTCGCTGACAGATGTTCCAACTTTAATTCTCCACTTGTTTTTTTGTCCTTTAATTAATTTATGTATCACTATTCGGGTTTTAAATATTTTTTCCCCCTGTCTGCTCTTTGTTAGCCTGTAATCTCAGTTACCATGGTAGTCGCAAAGACGATTGGGCCTTGTCACTCGTCTGTGTTTCTTATGAGGTTCAATTGGCTAATGTATTCAATATCACCCAAACTGAAAGGTAAACAGTATCTAATGTTGTGTGTGTTCCTGCACTGCCTCTGTGCAGCCTGGAAGCACTGAGCGGGAGAAGAACAGCATGTCTGCCTCTGGCTCTCTGGGCCTTTCAGAAAGACCCAACTACTTAGACTGGTACCTGATAAAAACAAAACGAGCACAGCTTGTATCGCTGTACATGTGTGGATTTTGGGGAGGTAAACAAAAGTAGTGTACTACTTTGTGTGTATGTGTGTGATTTTTTGGATGCTTTGTTTGGTGGTTGTGAGTATGACAACTGTGGTTGAGATTTTCCAGCACAGAGCTGCGATGGGAGTTGTATAGTGAAGGTAGCCACATAGAGATAGACAGAGAACTGGAGGAGGAGCAACGTAGAGGGGAGTGGGAGAGAGATGGGCGACAGAGACTGCTAATGGGCAAACTCTCTTCATTCACCGCTTCTGCCATCTCCACCACCACCACCCTGTTCTCTCATGACAGCTCTTTTCCTTTGTTCTCCCCCTCGGCCCACTCTCTGCTGGGGATTCGTGACAAGTTTTCACGGGCTGATCAAACGCTGTGGTGACACCTGATTAGGATATAGCGCGTGTTTACAGTCGTGCATGGCGAGGACCCCCCTTCTCAGACAACAAGGGAGACTTCACCTTGACTAATTAAATTTGCACCTGCAATGCCAGCTGTGACAGCCACTGGAGGGCTGCATTTATTTATGTCATTCCATACATACTTCCTGTGACGTTCATGGAGGCTGAGTTTGCGCTAGATCATCTGTTTACCCGCAGTGTGGGTTTCTTCAATAGCTGTTTTGATTGTGTTTCTCTCTCTGCCATTATGTTGAGGGGGGGGTGGACGGGCAGGCGAGGGGGTTGGTCTGCTCCTCCACCATGGAGGCAGGTGATTGTATCTGCAGCTGGAGCCACTGCAGAGGGCACTGTTGAAAAGAAAAGAGGGGTGGAAGATGGACTCACACTGTCACAATATGTCTGAATTTCTGGGTGATATGTCTTGGCTTTCAAAGTTGCATTAGTAGCAAAGTTTACATATTTTTTACTTTGTTGTGTAAATCATCCACTATTTGTTAAATGTTTTGAATATTGAAACGTTCAAGTCTTATTTTGGTAAAGCATTAACATATTATCATGTAGTTTTTAGCAGTAGCCAGTGGATGGTCTAATTCTATTAGGAGCCAGTTCTGCAAGCTAACTACAACAAATTAAATTCAGTATTATCTCTTGTGAGTCCGTAAGAGCCGTTGTTTAAAATAATGTGATTTGTGTGTTCCTCGGTCAGAGTGTGTGTGTGTGAGTGGGTGTATTTAATCATGCATTAATGTGCGTACATATGTGTGCTTGTACATGATCTGCCTCTCAGAGTGTGTCTGTGTGTGTATCTATCTAAATCAGTGTTGAGAGTGTAAAAGGCCACAGCTGAAGTGAGCAGGACATCAGTCACCCAGTAGCAGGAGACAGGGCCTAGTAATTTGTGGCTGCCTCCCCTCCCTCCCTCCCTTTCTCTCTGTTGGTCTCTTCACACACACCCCTCCACCCCTACCATCCACCCATCCTGCCTCCCCAGCCTCAAATTGACCAGGCTCGACTGCTGGTCATGCTGTATTACATGGGTTAGATGAAGTAATTATTTCTAGGCCACTGACTACAAGCAAGATTAATAGTTTTTGAAACGGCCATAATGGAGGGCTGACCCACCGTGACATAGGCATTATTTCAAGCTCACCTCAACTCTCATCCTTCTCACCTCTGGGCACCGCCAGAGTGTGATTTATACCTGGGCTAATGAGGGGAGGGGACCTAGGAGCCCAGGGCCACCAGCCTACCAGTGCAGTGTTACAGATTTACTCCCCCAACTGAACAGACAGTGGGGTCACATGAGGAAGCCTGGCGGAGAGTTTTCTTGATTGGGATTTGGAAGCAAGATGTAAAAGTCATTAAAAATCTACATCATTTTGGAACATCAAGAGTTTTACTGTAGGTTGTGACTTGACTTGAAACATGAATGGTTTGGGCTGTTCTTTGGGGGAAAAAATGATTTATGACATTTCCCTGTGATGTCTTGATTGAAAGAACAGAACAATATGCTACTGATATTGAATCCCTCTGTCCTGGGTCACTTCATCTGTTCACCCGCACCCCCCCACCCCCTACACCCCAGATGCGCTGGTGCCTTACGGGGTAGAGAAGCTAGAAAGTTGTCACTAGGTGGCACTTGGACATCACGCTATCAGATGCTTTCTCCCCTCCACCCCCCCCACCGCCAGCTTCTTCCCCTCCTTCTCTTCCTCCCTCCTTCTTTGCCTCCCTCACTTCCTCCCACCCCTCTGTGCTAAGTACACCTCAGATGTCAGGGTGTTTTATTTTTATTGGATGAGGGCAGTGTGTAATGCATTCACCTCCGTTCCTGCCAGCTGTTAAATGCCCCAGAACATGGTCTGGCCAGGCTCCGCCCCGTTAACCCCTCTGATTGGCTGTAATAATTAGCAAAAGTGAACAGTAACTATGGCGTCTAGCAAGGGTTTGGGACAGCTTGCGACTCCCTTATATGTACGTGACTGAATGGTATGTCCTGCTTGTCCTGGTTTTCAGGGACATGGGTCTGGCCACATCCCTCCTGACTTCAGTGCATGTGTGTATTTTGAGCTTTAATATTAACTCTCAACTTAAAGACATGCATGCGGTGTGGCGCCAGCAATTACATTTTCAAATGGCTGGGTTTGTAAACCTCCAGGATGTTAATCTGTCACCATTCAAGCTACTGGGAAGAGTGAAAAGAGGATTAAGCTATTCAATTCCTGGTAGAATATTTTCCTTTGTTCAGAATGAGTGAAGGAAAAATAAATAAAGAAATGAGGTGGCTTCTCAAGCAAGACAAGTGCCGTCTGCTATACTTCAGGATTTGGCTAATGCCATTACAGCAAACTTATCTGCTTCCGGCTTCCAGGAAGACAGGCTGACGGTCATGTAAACAGCCACAAATGATATTCAGTCCTTAATTCAATATTAATCTGAGGTCACATCATAATGCCAGTTTATTTGGGTCAAAGACTACATGGTAGAGAATTGGACCTGTCCTAGATGTTCAGTACTCATTTGTTTTGCACCATATGTTTTCCTGGTGGCTTAGGTGATTGTCGGTATTTGAACCAAGGCTCTAGCCTGTTAATTATACCATGTTCAAAAATACATCTCCACAAATAATTCAAGAGCTTGTCCTTGTTGTCGTCGTCAGAAAAACACACGATCGAGTTGATTGCAGGAAAGTAAAACCACTTGTCACATTTTGATGGACGGCAATTTAGGCCAGTGCTTGGGAAAATTGAAACGGACAGGAGCCTTCAAATTTTTGATATGCTGTGTGATCCTCTGATGTTTTTCCCCCCTCCCAAATGGCTCATTTTATGCTGTGGTGAATGTGACATACAGTCGAGTTGATGGTGAAATATCCTTGAAGTGTTTTGTCAAGCAACATACGGTATCAAATCTTATGTTTAGCATAAGGTTATAATATAGCGAACGGTAATTGTCACAGCTGTCAGCCAGTTCGGCACAGTACCCCTGCCTTAGCCCCTCGTTTACCCTTGACTCCCAACCCCTCGGGTCGGATTGCACATCATCTTTATCCCAGATGAAGTACCAGACTCGGTGGTGTCAGAAGATGATCTAATGTGGAGCTGAAAGGACACAGAGCTGGGAAATCATCGTCATTTGAAGAGGTTGCTTGTCACATGATGGGTTTGATCAGGCTGTGCTGCGGTACACAGAGCCGGGTCTTTGCACTGTCTAACAGTGGTACTGGATTAGAGACACAAGCCACTTCTACTGTGATCAGTCACTCACGCACAGAGACACGCGGCAGGACTGAAATCCTCCTTGCACACTTCATCCACATCATGTACAGGCGTCTTCGTCAAGCCTACTGTATGGAAATGAGGAACACCACTGTTGACAATGATAGTACATGCTGTATTTTTTACTTTTTCTCAAATCCATTTTTGATACTTTATTCCGTAACTAACAGTACATCGTAGCTGCAGTTGCACAGGTACTGCCTTTGAGTTATATCACCAGGGTGTGTTGGTCTGCACTGTCTGACCTGCTTGAATGCTACTGATCTGTGACATGTTGAGACAATGGCAGTGTGTGTGAAGAGTCTGGCTCTACACCCCTCAGACACTGTGTATGGCTAAGTGCTATTGAATTGTTTATTGTCACAAATCACAAACCTTTCAATGACCAGGTGCGACCACCGTACACCCACGCGTCCATTCATTCAGCTGCTCTAGACCCTGAGCGATGTGTTGGTCTGCTGGGCCCTGAGGAGCGTAACGTCAGCCTCTGGAGCTGGGGATTTTAAACGCTCCACCTGCTTATCGATTTCTTCTGCCCCGCTGAGCCAGCCAAGCCAGGGCTACAAAGAGGGAGAGAGACAGGGAGAGAGAGAAGGCGTGATGCAGAGGGGAAGGGCACTGTGGTGGCCTCAGTCCTCTGGTCCTCAGGTCTGTCCTTGACACCGCCTGTGGGATAGGCCTGGAGGACACCTCTTGTCTTCACTGTAAGCCCCGCATCTAGCTGCCTTACAACTACCCGGCCCTCCCCCTCTGGGCCAAGCTGCACTTTGCACAGCCATATTGATTTTTTGGAGGGGCAGGAGAAGTGTGGCTGGGTGGTGAGAGCGAATGAAGGAGGCGAGGGGGGTGGGTGGAGAGATCGAGGGAGCTTTCTAAAGCACTGACTTCTCCTTGACTGCACCTCGAGACGCGACAACCCTGTTAGAACAACTCAATGGCCCTCGTGCCCTGCTGAAAACTGCTAATCACAGTCTTTCAATCAACGCTCTCCTCCCTCTCCTCCCTCCATCTCTCTCTCTCCCTTCCTCGTTTTCTCACTCTTTCCCCTGACCCCCCCCCCCCTCGCTGAAGTGGACCGTGCCTGAATACCAAGGGACTGCGTCTGCATTAAAACTGGCCATTCCACATGGAAAACAGCTGACCTCATGAAAGCATGTTGTAATTTGAAGGAGAAAAAGCTTTTCTCGATCGACGGCGTCTTAATGGAAACATTACGGCGTGGCTGCAAGCTAACAATTAAGGCAAAATGGCAAATGGCCCATCCATGTTCGTGGTGGTAGCCAGGAGTTCACATAAATGGTGCATTGTCTCTTCTGATGACAAGGCTGCGAGTTTGAATCCTGCACCGGGTGGATAAAACTGAAGATACCCTTGAAGAAGATGTTCAACCCTCAGAGAAACTTTTTATTGTGTAGCAGAAATCTTCAGATGTACTCGGCAGCTCCTGTGTGTGAAATTTTGTAGGTATGTGGGTGTGAAGCAGCCAGTGTGTTTCTGATAAAGAGCATGCTCAGTCAATACCTCCCGGATAAATAAAAAGGTTATGTAAGGCATACATCGACAGATCTCTAAAATCGCCCTCCTCTCTTTCTCTTCTTTCCCTCTCTTTTTCTCTCCAGATTTGACACTTGCTAAAGGTCACAGAAACATCTTTTTTTCCCCTTTGAGGTGTAGATAAGTGTGAAATAGAAGTTGACACCACAGACACATTGAAAAGCACTTAAACAGAGTGGCCATGTGCCAACCTGTCTGTGTCTGGCTTTGTGCATTTGTAAATACTTTTGAATGATTGATCTGGAAACCTGGGTCTCTCTGTAAGCCTGTCAGGTGCAGTGAGAGGGATGGAGAGTGGGAGAGTTCAAAAAACAGATGAGGTCCAATACTTTTTTTTTTTTTGCCCCTCTTCATCTCTCTCTCTCTCTTTCTCTCACATGCACACATACTCTCTATCTGACAGAATTACATGTACCCTGGGAGGACTGGAAGAGTAGCTTTAAATAAGTATGTGTGTGAGACAGTGTACACACAAAGAGAGAATAGGACAGGCCTTTTGATGTTTATTAAACTGGCACACCAGGTGTGTGTTAGTTTTCCTTATCTCGCATATGTGACATTTTTCAAATGTGAATGGGGCCCAATAAAGGTGGTCACATTGTGTGTGTGTATGTGCATGTGTTTGGATGTGTGAATCTAATTAATGACTGGCAGCGGTCCCCCACGGCTCTAGTAATGTGCTTAGATCAGTGTTATAAACAGGGCGTGAAAGGTCTGCCCAGCGCCAGCCCTTTAAATGACTGGCCGCTTGTTCAGGTAGATGGATGGAAATGTTCTAATATTAATGATCACGTCCCCCGCCGACCTGTCGCGAGGTGAAATGAACAACGCAGCCTTCAGCCTCCAACAACAATTAATGGGCCAGAGCCAACCTGTCTGCCATTTGTCATCACTTACCCCACCTGTGGACCCCCCTCTGAACACATGCTGAACGTGTCTGTCGATACATACACAATGTTCACTTCACAGATTTTGAAAAAATATGCAGTGGTTAATGAAGTAGCATTCATCCTCAGTCATTAAGGGGGGAAATGAAGTTTTATTAATGTACAATTTGCAACAAAAGTAAAACAAAAAACAAAACAACAAAAAAAACCTTCTGATCGTGTCATGTATGATGTGAAACAGCATGATCCATTGTATTGTTCCATGAGCTCGAACGACCAACCTTGCATTAAACATGGCATGGACTTAGATGTCAAACTGAATCTGTAGGTACATGTCTGGTTAATACACATAGAAAAGTAGCTGAAAGCCCATGTTTTAGATGTTTCTAGCAACATCCTCCCGACTGACCTCTGCCTCACACAGTCCAATTCATATTCATGGGCTGGTCCTTAGCAGGAGTGTGTGCAGACATGGGGTTTACACATTACCAATTCTCCCGCTCTGAGGTCAACTCCCACACATTCCAGTCAGCCATTCACCAGTCGGCCCAGTTAGCCATCACACTGAGTCACAACTCCTAGCCAGTGTTCTTAAAATAAATGAATGCCACAAGTGGCTGTAAACAAAATGTCAGAAGTGAGAGAAATGGTTAATTTTTGTCCCTGGGTGTTATTTTAGTGTGGCATGCATGAAATGAAGAAGCATAATCAGCGAAAATAGTTGACAAGTGTAACTACTACTGGAGCTACTGTTTTGCAGTTTGTGAGTTAAGAAGAACAGAACACGTTGTAGACATGTTTGAGGAAAATGTGGTATAAATGATCCAGCTCAGCAGCAGCCTCTTCCTGTATGTGTGGTTCTGTGTGTGTGTCTGGTATTTGTGTGATGGCACCTAGGTGCTGTGTTATCTCACTGTGGTACTCTGAAGATGAGGTAGACCTTGACCTATATAGACCTTTACGGAGCAAAGGAGAATATCATTTGCTGAAGGTGTCCTGGGATTTTCTTTTTCCCAGATTGTCCCCCTTTTGTATGCCTTTTCCTCAGTTCACGTTCAAAACTGAACTCAAGACCTCTACAAACTTTCTATGTGTCAAACATCTGAACACAACTGTTGTGGTGGAGCGGGCACTCCCTGCCCTTCTCTGCACCCTCTGTCGCTTCGCACAAGCTCCCTACATTCTTCGATCCGGTGCCAAATGGAGCACGGCGGAAGCGTCTTTGATGTACACGGGTAGTCTGTCTGTTTGAGCCCGACATTTTACAGCCAGCTTGTCAAAACTGTTGATTCACCATCACTTTTGCAGAAGAAGATCTGTTCTGAAATGGGTGTCACACAAGTACCAATGGCTTGCTGTTTAAACAAAACGCTCTGTTACACAGCTATCTCTTCCCCTCACAGTTGAGTTGACCCGTTTGAGAGCTGAGGTTTTCTGTCTGTCTGCGCTCTGAGGCACCTGTATTGATGGAGGTGCTGCCCCTTGAATAAAATATGGTGTACCTGTTGTCTCACATTGAGTAAAGAGAACAAGACGAGGTACATAACTTCATCTTTTCAGACAAAAAGACCAAATATGCTTTGGAAAATGTGAGAAGTGCCACTACTGTACATAGGGTGAGAATTTTACTTATAAAGCCCTCCGCAGGGCTTACTCAACATTGTAGCTTTTATCCGCAGTTATGATGCATTAACAAAATCTAGACAAGCCTACGAACATTCATGTGTCCTCCCTCAGCAGTCGTACCATTTCCAGTACATTCCAGTAGAACCTCTGGGGCAGACACAAGTGAGACTGGAAGTGCTTTTATCCCCGCAGCAGCGGCGTTATCTGGCTATTTTGAGCTATTGATGCTTAGCACTGGACATTAATCTACTCTGCAAAGAACGCTTTGAAGAAAGTGTCCGTTGAAGTGTCACAGATGGGGAATAAATGAAATTAATAAATATATGGTACACAGTTTGATATCTCTTATAGGCCAAGATCAAAGCAAACCAATTGAGTTCTATTCTACCTAATATGTTTTTCTCTGATAAACAGTCCGGCTGAGGGAATAATCCCATCAAGGAAGAGAGAGATTAAAAAAAGCATCAGATATATCACTCAGCGCAGACGGTTGGCACGGCTACCGTGAAGTATCTGCGTTATTATGGGATTGGTAATCTCGTTTCTTGGGTCTGAGTGGAAAGGCAGACCTTTTTTTTTTTCTTTCTTTTTTTTTGCGCCTCATGGTTTTCATGCGCAGACAGAGACAGGAAGACAGACACGGCAGTTCTCTGACACTGCAAGAGTCCATCTGCTTCAGAGGGCTCCGGTAACTTCTTGTCTTTCTTTTTTTCTGTGGAATTTCTGAGTAGCTTGATGTATTTGACAGGTGTGTGACAGCCCTGGTTGTGTGCATTTGGGGTTGAGGCATCATGCTCGCTACCCCGGCTGTGTGTTTTTCAGGCAGGACATGCGTGTGTGTGTGTGTGTGTGTGTGTGTGTGTGTGTATGGCAGCCTTACACACACACACACGCTCACACAGTATGTAGGCACACTTTTTGTGCTTGTGTACAGACTAGTGCTTTGCCCACTCTGAATAAAGCCAACTGTAATGATCTCGCTGAAGTTGTGTGTACACATGCACACATCTACGGGAGCTGGATGCCAGGATCCAGACTCACAGCGGGACACAGATAAACACACACTCAAATACACACAGGCACATACACATACAACACTAGCCCAGAGCCTCACCTTGATATCTTGAGTTTCTGTCATGAGTTAGAATTTGACACCAATGAATGTGTGTCAGGTTGTCAATTTCTTCCAACAGGCTTTGAATGCAGTCTGGCCATGAATAGTGCATGTTGTTTTGTTTTTTAGATTCCAACTGTCTGCAAGTCTGTTTTTTTTTTTTTTTTAGAATAACTTGGAAGGCCTGTACACTCATGTGCATCCTTTAAGAAAACTTTCAGCAGGTGTGTTGTTTAGCCTAAGGTAAAGATTCAGACCTGAAGGTAAATTCACCATACTGCCTCAGATCTGATGGACTCCCATCTCTTCTGCCTCTGATCCTGGGATCTGTTTCCCTCTCTCCTAATGCACATCGTTTCACCGTTTGCCCTCTTTTTGATCCGGTCCCCCCTTTTGAGTCAGGGCACACATCTTTGTTTTGTTTTTTTTATACTTGCACTTCACATGTTATTAACGGAACATTTTATTTCACTCTTAAAGTCAGGTTATATTTTGGCAGCCGGTTGCCATATTCACTGTGTTGGCATTATTAGAGGTAAAAGAAATGTGAGATATTTGCTGTAAATGTCTTAGGAATATATGCAGGCTTTGGTCTCCCTTAAACTGTCACAAGCACTCCACGGCAGTTAATCCATAGGCCATTTGCCCAAAACTTTAAGAGATGTAAAAAGACAGTGGCATGTCAGTGACATTCTCCCCAGCCTGCTGCTGAGACACCATGTGGAGGCCTGTGCGTGTGTGCACCCGGTGGGGAATGAATATGAGGTCATGAGCCCACAGACAGAAGGTACAGGAGGGGAAAGAAGAAGCAGGGCGGGGAAACAGTTGTGAAATTTATTTGGGCATATAGTTTTTATGCCAGTTGCCATTGGATTTACAGGTCAGAATGGAATGTGGCCTAGTGAAAGGTGCTTTGATCCCTACACCAGGTTGACAGGTTTATTGGAGGAGCTCCGCATGGCACAGGGCATCTTTTATAAGGTTGTGAGGAACCCCACCGCAGCCTTCACAATATCATAAAAATGTGAGACGTCAATGAAAGTGACTTGTTACCAAGTTTCTGTGATACTGCGGCCAGTTTTGAATGCATCGTTTGTTCGACCTTCTTCATTAATAGAAGCCTCAAATACAGAGTGTTTCAATTGTGCGATTTGATTTAGATATACAGTATGTTCAGGTCAGGATGGCAGTCTTGTGCTCAAACTTTTTCAGTCAGTGTTCCCTGATAATAGATCCATCAATCAGTAATGTTTATGCAGATATGTTTTGATGAATTACACATGTAGCATGATCATTTTCTAAATGTGGGGCTCAGGTAAATGCGGGCATTTTGGTATTATTTTGGTTCTTAGCAGGCTGTTAGGAAACTTGGTCTTATTTTAATCTCAGCACTTGAGCTCTAGAAGGTCAAGGTCTTGAGTTCTCTGTAGTTTGTCTCACTTTATGCATTTTGCACCTCACACCACTTTCTACTCCTCCCCAAAAGCTCTTATACTGAATGCATTAGATCAGAAAATCAAGGTTAAGGCCAATGTCAACTCAGACAGGTAAGTATGTAAAACAAGGTGTGCAAGGTGTCATCAAAACACCAAATAGCAGTACCAAAAATTCTCTCAGCAGTTAAAAGTAGAAAATAGTTCAAACTCAATTCATTTGAAATTCAAAATATATAAATAAAATATCAAATGTATTTGCTGGAAAACAAAAAAAACTATGTAGTTCAGTAATAAAAAAAGAGAGAATAAAAACACTAAAAAAAACACTGCATATTTTCTGAGTAAAGGTGGTCCTATGTACAAATGGTGCACTCAGGAATATAGCTGCAGTTGCTCATCAGCCAATTTAATTGTGTCTTGCTCCACAGAGGCGGAAGTTATTGCAGGAGTTGGGAGACCAGAAGATCCCCTTTCTGGGACCTTCAGACCGGGGCTTTCAGCAACTGGTGAGACATCCACAGATAAAGATAATGCTCATTTATCTCTGAACCCCCTCGTCAGTAATATTTGTAATTTATGTCAGTATTATTATGATAGAAATGACTTCTGTTTTTCCAGTGGGACTCCAGTTACTCTGGCCTGGCTCTGAGGAGATCCTGCTCGCTTCCTGCCGAGCTCCATGGCCAGGTGCAGGCAGCTCTCCTCACCCTAAGAAGCAAGGGCTGCCTCCTGAGGGATTTGGTTCGTGTGCGTGACCGAGATGTCTTCACTGCCGTGTCACGGGCTCTGCTGGGGGAACCGGGCCACACCTATCGTTATCTTGACACACGGCTCTTTGCCATCCCCTGGCACAATGAGGACACTGAGGTCAAAGGACAAAACTGTTGCGAGCCTGACTTGAGATCTGCTTGCAAGGCATTGTGGGAGCTTAACACCTTCTTCTGTTCTGATGTGCACCAGCTGAAGGAGGGAGACAGGCTTACACAATGCGCAAAGGGAGAGGTGGAGACGAAACAGGTAAAAGAGGGGGACACAGAGTCTAAACACAGTGAGGACTCCAAGAACAGTGAAGGAGGGGACTCAGAGTCCAGACAAAGTGAAGAGGGGGACACAGAGTCCAAGCACAGTGAGGAGTGGGACATTGAGTCAAAACACAGTGAAGAAGGCTGCTCTGGGTCAAAACCAGAAGGGGGGTGGGAGACGGAGTCCAAACACAGCAGTGAGGAGGGAGAGTCCTCCCAGGTCAAACCGAGTGAAACCAGTGTAGAAGCAGGGTCAGAACACAGTGAAGGGAAATGTCCTGGGTGGGCGCCTAAGGCCATCAGTGACACACCAACTGAACCAGTGGGGTTAGAGGCCCATGGGAAACCTGTGACCCAGCTAAAGCACAGCCTGTCAGATTCCCACACTGAGGACAAGGAGGAAAAGGCAAGCGGGCAGGGTTGTTCCCAGCCCAGTCCACCACAGGCATGCACTGGTCCGGTCAAGTTCAATGTCACCTTACTCAACTACATGGACCCAGCAGCTATGAGCCAGCTGAAAGAGGAGCCATACTACGGCATGGGAAAAATGGCAGTAGGGTGGCACCACGACGAGAACCTGGTCACCCATTCGCCAGTTGCTGTTTACAGCTACAGTTGTTGTGATGACAAAGGTAAGGGACAACACTGAAATCTTAGGCTTTTCTCCAGTGTACTTGTCTTGTTTAACACTTTGACACTAATCTTTTATTGACTTTAACACTTTTAATTCAAAGTACGTCATGCTAGTTCCTCGCATTTTGTTTCTAAAATTAAGACCCCTTTTTTTCTCTTTCACTTCAATAGCCCATCAACTTATCTCAGTTGCTTTATGGTGGATCAGATGCAACTAACCTTGTGTATTATGGCCCTACAGCAGCGCTGTAGCAGCTGTAGACATGGCCTCTGGTGAGCCAACCATCAGATCCATCTATGTGATAGTGTCAGGGCATTATCAAATGTCATCACCGGCTTGCTGCTGACAGCCTTATCGCCGACTGTGCGTTGGGAGATCACAGACATTTGGATCTGAGCTCTTAACACGCGCTCAATGGTGCAGTCTAAGAAACGGGCCTTATCACACACACTGCATCTCATCTAAATCATTTCCCCAAGAAATGATCGATGTGTAATTATCTGATATGGAATAATGAGCCCTGCTTTGAAAAGTGCTCCTGACTGTACTGTATGGATGATACGATGTCTCCTAATTATGGAATGCGCTCTCTTCCAAGAGCTGATCGTATTTGCTGATTGAGTTGATAGAGGATCTCGGTTGCTTTCTAGAGCACATGCAAAACAGCTCAAGAAGACAGTATTATGATATGAAGAATGTTTTACTTAATAGTGTAAAATCTAAAATCTAACCTAATTGAACATAAAAGTAGAACATTGCTACTTTAATTTGCATGGTGCTACCATTAAACCAAAGCTGTTGGTTTCAAAATAAAAGCCCTAAATCACTTAGTGGAGGTTGGATGAAGAACAAAATGTGATTTCCTGCTGTGGGTGGAGGTAAAGTATTTCAGCAAACATACTGATGTCACTGTTAGAGGTGAGAGCACAACACAGTCTGCATGTGTGTCTTGAAACTGTAGTTTTACAGTGTCACACAGGTGTAGTGGCAACTGCCCTGACATCCCAGCGCACTTTACAGCTGGGCTTTCTTCATTGGGCTTTCTTAACCAGAAACACCTGCTCCATAGGTCTGCTTCGATGATTTGTTTTAAGCCATTTCAACTCTGACCCTGTGAACACGGGCTTCAAACACTATGCCGTAACACTTTGCCGTGCTCAGCAGCTGTGCCTTTTCTAGTTGTGGGTGACCCCACAGCTCTCACAGACTTTAGAGAGGAAAGTCTGAGCTGAGCGCCACAGAGATATATTCCAGTTGCTGGTTCTGAGGGCTCCCAGCACCATCTAATGAAATTGTTACTTTGAGGAATGTTGCACTTTTAGAGAAGAAAGAAACACAGCACCTCAGACATCTCAGATTTTCAGAGACTAGATGTTTTGCATGGCACCTGCTTCCTTTGAGAGGCTTTTTTCCTCTTTGATCAGCCTCACCTTGTTTTCTTTTTTTTGTATTTTTGCTTCAGCCTGTGCAAAGTGTTCTGAGCCGTGTTTTTCCCAGCTGCACTGATCCAAAGGAATCTGCCACGACTGAGTGTTTTCCAGCAAGGAGGATGATCTTCCACCATTCCTGAGGCCGTGGGGAGTGCTGTCATTAGCTGGCTCTCAGAGCACAATGGCTGGAAATTAAGTTACTATTTATCCGTGCTGAGCAAAGGAAAAGGCAGCTGTGGGGCAGAGAGGCCCAGAAAGACTTTAGTATTGATTTTGCTGAAGGGTGTTGGCCAGCCAGGCCAAATCTTGTTTTCTTAGTATGCCATGTAAGAATGGAAGGAGAGAGAAGAACAGGGGAGGTGGTTACAGTGAATGGGTTCAAAAACAGGAATATCATAGGCTACCTGCCATCTAATAACACACTCTCACACACACTAAACAACATCAAGGGCTTGTATTCAACTATTTCCTCTTGCACAGCATAATGGTAGCATAAAGATCCTGTGCTAACAGCCAATATGATCATAGCAACACATATCATCTTTGCTCTGTGAAGTGATTCTTATTTTACGGAGGCAAGCACCTTACATCTATTGTTGTGGTGGTCGTGGATTTAATCATTGCAGTCCACGGTTTTTTAAGTGGCAATCCTATATTTTTGATTTTATTTCATTTTTTAAATGTTGGCTATTTTTAGGCTGCATCTTTGCTGATGAATGGTCAAAGGATGCTGAGTTACACATATTTCACATGGTGCTATCACTGTATTTTCCTTATATTATACTTTCAGTTGCAAGTTGCAAGTAAATAGTTAAATGTATTGACAATATTAAGATTGTATTCAATCAGTGGGTTTCTAAAGTGATAAAACGTGGCTTTCCATAACAGTGTGAGAAATATAAAGTCATACTGTTTTAAACTTTACACTCAGTGCCTGGAATGTCAATATGAATGTAAAATACACATGTTACAGCAACTTTGTATGACTGACAGGTGAGAGCAGTGAGGGAGGCAGTGGTGAGAAGGCATGCTGGAGGATTGGGCTGAAGGTAGCCTGGGACATCCACACACCTGGCCTGATGCTGCCACTGGAGTCTGGAGATTGCTATTACATGAGAGGTACTAAATCTTGCTCTCTAAACACACAAACACACACACAAATGCACGCACGTGGACATGTAAACACGTTGCTCACACAGCTCAGCCACATTCAGCCATGTCTGACTTTAAGGAAGGAGCACTTTTATTACTCTGTGTTTTAGTGTTTCTTGTACTTTGTCCCAAATGACCCATGCCAGCAGGATGCACTTGGCGATCACCCCCATTCTCTTCTTCTAACCCTCCCTGCAGGAGGAACAGAGCTGAGGCGCATGTGTGTGTGTGTGTGTGTGTGTGAGCAGGGTTACTTGGCCTGAACACTTAGCTTTAAGGTTCCATGAAATTGTGTGCATTAGAGAGGTTAGGAAAACCAAATGTTATTTTTTGAAGTACTGTGACCCAGTGCTGACTATGTCTCAATGGAGAGGACAGACAGCGAGCCACAGGGGTGTAAATCATAGCTTAATGCTTTTGGCTACAGCAGACTCCTCCACCCTCCTCTTTTTGGCCTCGTGGGCCCTTCCAAGCTTTCTCATATTTTCTGAGTGTGAGGACATTTATCCACATCACAGCAGAAGCCTGTGTTCAGCTGTACAAGAAGTTAGGACCCCTGGTTGGATGAATGGGGGATTTATTATTTTTTCAAGGCATTCTGCCTCCATGAGTATAAAGCGATAGACATAGAGTAAAATCTTGAGTCACTCCTCCCTTTGTCTGCTTAGTCGATTTACTGCATTTAGGTTTTTTTCCCCCCAAAATAAAACTACAAAAAACTCATGTTGGCAAAGCACTTCACCACTTTTATTATCCGATCTTATTGTCCTGTAATGCAGCCATTGTCACTGCTAACTTTTGTGGACAGACTGTTGTCTCCTCCAATTAACACTCTGTCCCAAAAGCATCTTTCCACACATAGCACCCAATATTTACATACAAATCAATACACAAGATCTTTCATTTACTTATGTTCTTATCTTGCTATCTAATCTTTTACCCAACAACATATGTGATAATATATTGCATATGTATTTGACCTAGTGATTAAAGAGGCTTTCGTGTGATTAAAAGATCACTGTTCTGATCCTTTCAACATCATGTATGTATATCCATCTGGTCCACAGTCACATATGCTGTCAGTGTTTTTTATGATGCGACTGAACCCCTACCTGTGCTCTCTGCGTAAATGTCATAAATAAACTGCGAAGATTTACAGCAGCTTAGCTTTCAGAAGTTTTTAAACGATGTTAGGGGTTTAGACTCAGGACAATGTAACTGACATAATAGCAAATACATTTCTGGAGGCAATGTGCTCCATATTAACTTTGTTTTTTGTTGAGTTTGATTTTATTTTATAGCAGTAGAGCCCATTCTAACCTAAGGTAATATTTTTTACAACAAAATATAAAGATCCCAACAATTGTACGTGAAGTACTAAGGAAACATCAACTCAGTCACACAGGACGCTGCTTTAATTATAAAATCTAGGCTTTGCTATGCAGAACAGCTCACACTGAGTTTTTGCAAGGTTGTTACTAGTCATTAATTGTGTGAGGAAAGGAGTTGTTATTGTCATAAGTAAGAGACAGGAAATCCACCTTATATATATATATATATATATATATATATATATATATATATATATATATATATATATATATATATATATATATATATATATATATATATATATATATATAAACTCTTTGAACAGAACTTCAAGTGATAAGACTGGCAAATATCAGGCACCTTGGTGAAGCATAGAGGTATTATCATACTGATGGTGGTTCCTTAGCAGCCAAATATAGAGAGGTCCTTGAAGAAAACCTGCTTCAGAGTGCACACCACTGAGCATGGAGCAATGGTTCACCTTTCAGCAAGACAATGACCTCAAGCACACGGACAAGGCAACAATGGAGTGGCTTCCCAGACTGTCCCTGAGTCGCATTGCCAAAGTCCAGACTTAAATCACATAGAAGAAACCTGAAATATTAGTTCACAATCTGATGATGCTAAACTGACCAAATTTGTCTTAAAAATGAAATAAATCATTTTTGATTTTTGATAATCAATCAATCAATTTACAATTAAATCTACAGCAAAATAAAGTGCGGAAAAAAGATACCACTTCTACACTTATAATTTGATCATGTCAATTATATCTACATTATGTTAGAGTAGCTTTCAAATATGCCACCAGAAAGTATTTTCCAATCTGAATCATTTCCTTTGCAAGTAAGGAATAGGAAGGTTTTAATGAATTCCTGAAGTTGACTCTTTGAAGCTGCTATGTTTTCATCTGAGAGCAGTGATGTCTGTACCCAATATTCAGCTTGAAAGGGCTTGAAGCCGACCTCCTTTAGCTGGATAAGATTTACAATAGAACAGTCAGTTTCAGGCCAGCCATGATAATAGAGTGATGGGCTGTTGTGCAGACCATTCTAATGGGACTTGACTGTCGCGGATCAGTGGGGATTTATGCTCCACTTGGTGAGTACGCCCTTGAGAGGCCAACTGCTGCACAACGATAGCGGCTCACACAGTCCTTGGCCGTCTGTTGCTTTGTTGGTCTACCTGCATTAAAGACTTGGCACGGTGCGCAAACATGTGCACGCACCTATAAATTTGCACAACCCACATGCACAAAAATGAATGCTCACACATGCAAAGAATACGATTCCCCCGCTCATTGGAAGGAGGGCATGCCTCTCCTTCGATTTCAAACACGCAACCAACACACACACTCACACACCAACAGAGCGATCACCGCTAAACCAAGTGTTAAAATATATTGTACCAGTGTTTCAGTGACATACACCATATGATAAGTAGTTTTGTGGTATTAAAAGAAAACGACAGTGGTGTATGACCACAGACACCATAATGTCTTTTCAGCACCATTTGTCGCCGGCTGGCCCTTTTGAACTGCTAATGTCTGAGCTGCTGGAGGCAAATTGAATCACCATCATTTCCACCCAAATGGAATTTCAGTGGTTAAAAAAGAACAATGCAAGTCTTGACACTGGGCCTGTTCAATAATCAGATTTCCAGCTCCCAATGCACAGGGGGACTGGAGAAAAGAGTTGACCCAATATATTTAAAAGCCTGCTTCCTGGAAAAGGAGGACAAGTGGCAGCAGGCGCAGGGGTTGAAAGAAAGATAAATATTTATTACAGTTATCGAGTTTGCCTCTACTCCCTCCTGATCCCACTGACGCATCAGACGCGCCAAGAAAAGAACAGATTGATGGAGATAATTTGTTATTGGATATAAACAGTTTTAAAGACGCAGAGTAATTCTGCCCAGAGACCTAATCCTTCACAATCTCATCAGGGTGAAGAAAACACCGGCAAGTTGTTTTGTTTGTCACCATCTTTTTTTTCTCCCACCAAACAATAATATCTTTCTCCCAAAGCATTTGGCTGTTTGACTTTCAAATCACAGGCATTAGCCGGTGTACTCTTGCTCAAGGCGGGTGTAAATATGCACATGTGCTGTGAATGACAGCTCTGTCATGGCTAAATTAATTATTGGTATGAGGCAAATAATGGCAGAGCTGAGAAACATCTATACACACAAAGAAACACATGGAGGGATACACAAGAAACAGCAGTAAGGCCTCTTTGTAAAGCTCCTGTGATATTGGACAAATGTTTGTTGGTATGGCTCTTCCATCTTGACAGATTGAGTGCGATCTGGTTTTGTTTGGTAATTAAAATTATAGTACAATGCTGCTCATTCTATTTGATTGGGTGCTGGACCAAGTGCAATCTGTCTGAGAGAACAAGATGATTTAGTTGTCATGTTCCTTCATGCTCTGCTTTTCATCTGTTTTTCTGCTGTAATCAATTCTTCAGCTTTTTATGGTCTCCTCTATTCTTTATTACGATTAATTAATAGCAGATCAAAATATGAAACACTCTTTCTTACACTCTCATTCTATTTTTGTTACTGCTCTCTTTTGTTTTGCTGCTCTTTTTTGTTTTACTGTTTTCAATTTCAATTTCATTTTAAATTAAACTCATCTTTGGACTTTTCTCCTGGATATAAACAGTCCAAGCAGTGTTCTCTGCTGCTTTTGCCAGTGATTACTTGGTGGTACTCGTAGAGTGCTCTTATAGTTTCCTCTTTCCTTTACCAGATGACCTGAACAGCTCCCACCAGCACTGTGTCTTGGCTGGAGAAACTGCACGCTTCAGCTCCACACACAGAGTGGCCGAGGTGAGAAGCAAACAGGCCAAAAAAAGGGATAAACACAGGGTTTGAAATTTGTTTTGAAAAATGCTGTGGAAACGTGCACACCCTCTCGTTTGCTTTCAATAAAGAATGACACCAGTGCTTAGATGCTGTTTTAGGCAAAGACTGCATAGAATGCAAACCTTCATAAATTCAGTGTTATCTTTTGCATATATATGTCATATGAAGTCAGTTAACTTGTCATTTTAAAATCCACTGAGAAATACAAACGTTGCACGTGTGATCAATTAAATAAGACCTGTACATTATTATGTCTACAATGTATTTAGATGTACTGTACACTGATGCTGACAAGAGCATAATGTTGAGCCAAGTAAAATATAAAGAATATTCATCATGAAATCCCCTACCTGGGAGATGTTTTTGCATGTTACACAGGTTCAAGGCTTTAGGTAAACCCTGCCTGGCAGTTATTTGTATAACACTGTCCCTTCCCTACCAGTGTTCCAGTGGGACCCTGACCTACATCCAGTCGCGCTGCCAAGAGGCCCTGTCCAACCTGCACACTGACCCAGAGACAGGCTCCCACAGCTTGCTGGCCATGCTGCCGACAACGCTACAGCACTGTGAGGAGATTCACAATGAGGTGGGGACACGGTGGTGTGTTTTCACATGCTTGTCTTCATGTGTGTTTGTATATGTGTGTTTGTTTTGCATGACTGAGGCTGGGTCTGTGGTTTTTGCATGATTTAATTTGTGAGTGTGTAGAACTCTTAACATTTACGGGTAATTTGACTTGCGAAAACCTGCCGTCTCCATGACTCACCCTGACCTAACACTGTTTTGGCCTCGCGCATAACCAGATGAGTTGCGTTTGCCACAGTGGACAACAGGAATAGTATGTGCCAAAGAAAGTTTCTCCAATATTATGCCAGTCTTTGAAAGTTTTCATATATTTTTCTGTGATCATGAACTTGCCTGACACTATCTGAATTGTCCTGATGCTTTAATCCTCAACCATCTGGTACTCCAGGGAGGTTAAAATGTCTGAGAACCATCTGCAAATATGCCAGGATTTCATCAGGACAGGATCACAGACATTGTCGTGAAATGAAGAAATCATTCTCAGAGCTGCAGAGAACTCTGGTATTCTCATGAATAATATGGATAGAAATCCAATTAAGGAAATTATTTTTTTTGAACAAACTTGCATTTGTGCTGTGCATCAAGTCCACAGGAATCTTGGTCAGTTCACTAATGAGAAATTGTCAGTATCCTGAGTAATTCAATTTAAATTACAATACAGGAATTAAATGGTCAGCCTCTCAAATCTTAAGTGTGCTTACTATACAGGATGGTGTGATGTGCCTTTTTCATTTCCTTTTCATCATGGGAGCTCCTGGCCGTGCTGGTGGTCCTCTGATAACAGGTTAAAGCTTTGTAAACAACAGAATGGGAGCTTGCCAGCTTTCCACCTTCTACTTACCTTGTTGTTTCTACTCAGGGAAATGCCTCCAATATGAAATCCAGGTTGTTCTCATTTGTCCTGGCCTGTGATGGATTGTAAGGCAATAGCCTCTCCATATGTTATCTAAAGATGGAGTCATGCCCCGCTCCCCTCCCTAACCTCTTTCCACACAAAACAATGAGTGATGCTGGCTTGGGGTATTGAGGGATGGAGTGAGGTCAAAAAAGGAAGAACGTGAGGGGCCGTCTGTGGAGCCACCATCCTCCTGTGTAAGCTTGCCGCAGGCCAACAGTTAATATAGCACTTCACCTCTCCCCCTCTTACACCCCTGGGCTCAAAGCACACATCCGAGCCAACGCTAGCACCCAGGCCCCTCAGCGGGGCGCCATGACAGATGAGTCTGACGTAAGGTTGTTTAAAGGTTGTAGACAATATTAATTATTCAGCACCGCCAAACAATAGGGCTGTCTGTGTCAGGAGTGCTGCGCTAGTTAAACTAGCTGCACCTGCTAGTTTGCCGCATAGCGCCACAGGATTACTAAGCATAGGCCCCCACCTGGAGGGCAAGGCAGGTTTATTTAGGAAAACAGAGTGCTATTTATGAAATAGCAGGTGTATGTGTATGTATGTGTACTGTATGTTGTATGTTCGGGGAGGGGGGGGGCTCAAACCTCCCCTATGTGGCATCCGCAATGATCGATGTGGCCATTTGTTAGAGTTGCCCGTGAGAGCAGAACACCCACTTAAATGATGTATTGTTGGTGGAGTTATTTATGATGGCAGCACACTTTGGCGCTTGGCGGGTGCATATTGCGCAGGTCGTGTTTGACATGCACGGCCAAGGAGCGAACAAGCCTGAGATGTGCAGGCAGCCCAACCTGTGCAGTGCCTTATGGGCCTTTCCTTAAAAAGTGCTAAACAGCAAGCTACCACCGGCTGACGTGTCAGGGTTAACTGTGCAATGTGATGCAGCGGGAGGGGGAGTGGAGGTTGACACTTGTCAGAGGCCGTGGGCGGGTCTGACGATGATGAAGCAGAGCGTCTGCCATCTGAGTATGAGTATTTTGGGATGGGGTGGGATGTCGAGTTGTTGTAAGGGTTGATGGGAGACAGACACAGAAATGAGGAAAACTGAAGTTCCCACCTGTTTGTTAAGCACGGTCCTTTTCACTGTCTCTTTTTAATCTTACCTCCTGTCTGAGGTGGAGGGGGGTAGTCTAACATAGCATCGCCACACGGCCCCCGTGTGCATGTTTGGCTTTGAAATGCTAATCCAAGACACAAACGTCTTGTCTCATTTAAAGCCACTGTGTCACTTCCCAGGTGGGTGTGTGACAGAGTGCCCTGAGGGACCCCCTCTAATGATGCTAGTCCCCCCACAGTAAATATTGAAGGGTGGGACAAGGTTTCAGCACATGTTCTGGCAGAAAGTAAACTGTAAACTGGAAGCAGGAGTGTGTGACCTTCCCACGTCCTCGTCCAGGGTAGACTATGTCCCCAGACTCTCAGGTCTTTGCTTGGCTGTGGAGCTCCTCAGCTGAGGGGCTTATAGCAGTATCACTGTAATCTGATAAATCACTTCTCAATAGTTTTGCCAGCAGTTTACAGACTATGTTTGTTATTCCTCTTGTATTTACCAGTTTTATTACCCTTTAACACTGTTTTTAATTCATGTGATACATTTTTATTGTTCACCGTGCAGGTTTATTGGGTTTTTAAATGTCTTTGTACTTTGTAAGTTTGTTTTGAAAGTGCTATGTAAATAAAGATCTACCCACACCTACCTCTGCTGTGAGTTCTGCAATATCACAGTTAAACAAGAGATTTCCTTTTGTTTTTCTGTTTTTTTTTTAAGGTTTGATGAACTGATTCAATTCGAATTGAATGATATTAGTCACACTGTTTCGAAGCAACTAAGACAGCAGGACCACTTCTACCTCCGTCACCTAGATAGCAATGAAAATGTATACAGCCTCATGTGGGTGTACAGTATAACCTAGCTTCTGTATGACCACTGTGGCAAGTTTGTGATTAGAGTAAATTGTGTTCCTAGTCGCTCACAGAGACCTGGGTGGACCAGTTCTCCTGGCTGATGTGTGAGGAGGCCGGGAGAGGTAAACAGAGGACGCAGAGTGGGATCGATCCCACTCTCATCAGCTCCAACCTTAGGGCCCTGGCCTGGAAATTGATTTGGACCCACTCAGGGAATACCGTGAAGGTGTGGAAAAAATTGCGCCTCATTAAATGGGTAAAAAAGGTGGCTGGTTGGTTTTAACTCCAGAGTTGCCATGGTGGGCGGTCGGTTGGCTAATGTGAGGCTAATATGTAGTTAGTGTGTTCAGCACCTGGGGAGATGACAGCTACAGCCGCAGGGGAGCCACTAGCTCCCCTCTCGCTCCCCTGCGCCTTCTCAGAGAAAAACTAGCCCTAACAACCACACTCTCTTTTGCACACACTTTCGATCTGTCTGCCTGGATAGGTGGCATTTAGTCAGAGTTCCCCTCTTGGTAACTCTCAGCTGGGTGGCCGGACTCCAAATGCCACATTGGGCAGCACTCCTCAGTTGCTTTAGATGGCTTTCTTTGTGGCTGCCACTGGCCTGCGCAGTGGGGGACAGGCAGCCATGTCAGCTCAAAGTGTAGACACAGGTTGGTTTCTTCTCACTAAAGGACAGGCAGACAATCAGAGAGATGGAAGGAGGGACAGACAGAGAGAAAAGGACGTCCGATATCAGTGTTCAGAGGCTTTGTTGTGTGTTTGAGCTGTACTGATCGAAGGGGAGTGGATTTGGAGGGTGTTGAAGGGACCATAAAGGATGACATTTCTTTGAAGGGTGGGTTGTATGGAGTGACTGAGAGGCTGCTGAGCAGTGCCACTGGCTGTGTATTCTCCCTGACATGCCTCAGTCCTTGCATGTCATCCCTGCTGTGATCAGAGCCTTTTGGAAGCAAATGGCAGGATGATTCTGTGAGCAGCTTCTACACAGGGCAGGCCTTACTCAAGTTGTTTGTGCAGAAATTTCTTAGTCTTTGTTTAAACTTGCTCGGGGGCCTGGATGCTAGGTGACCTGCTTCTCAATACAGAGCAGTGACCACTATTTCATATTTATTTTATTAACATGGACCAGGCTATTTGGGACTTGGTTTGAGTTCAAGAGTATACTGTAGCTGTAGTTATAGTTGCTTTTTATACCACAGCACTGGAGGAAAACATATTTGAAAAGTGACCCCCACACATCTGTACCTTTAACCTGTCTTAATATTTCATTAGAACACATTTGTGGAGTGTTTTACTTCAGGTGCTGTTGAGGAATGAAATATCCAATACATTCGGAAATTTCAAAACAGTGCACTGTGGTGTGTAATCTTTAGAAAAATGATTTGACAACTCTGGAATATCATCAGTTGCCACTATTCTGTCTTTGAGATGAGTATGAGGTAAACAGCAGACATACAACAGTCACATTACAAAGTCATCCACCTGGGATGTGACTGCAGCTTGTCTGACCTTAACCACCTCTATCTGCACCCCTATTTGCAATGGACAGGCCTCATCGGAATGAATGAGAGGACTTTGTTTTAATGCAGAGCTAAAATTGATCTGAACTCATTAGCCAGTACAAATTAGTTGTATATGAACATAATTTGTAGGAGACAGGGTCAGATGAGAGTTGATGACTGGCTCATCCAAAAATCTGTGCTACATGAATAGAATGATAGGTGCAAGATGCATCACTGAAACCAAAAGGAACCAACAGGAACGTATTTATATTGACCCTTTGAGTCCCGATAGATTTTGGGGAGTAAAACACTCACAGCTTGCAATGACTATTTGTGAGCTTGCAGCTCTAAAGCCTGTATGTTATACACTGGTTAATGCATTGTTAGAGGAACACTAAGCAGAACCATTTCAGAAAAAAAGGAGAATAGCTCTCTCAGTCCCATCTGATATGCAAGCCCTTTGTATGCAACTACATTTTGTGTTGTACAGTTGTCTGCTTCAACATGTAATAGAGCATGAATTGTTTTGGGTGGATGATGCTTTGTAGGACGTTTTGGGGGGCAGGGCACCTCGCATCTCATGTTTACCTTGGCAGCAATGGGGCAATCTTTGACATAAACACTCACATTGGCAATTGTATGCATAGACGTTAACAAAGCCGCTAACACACCTATGTAGACAGATGCAAGCAAGGGCGCAAACACACTGATCCTCATGCAGGTACAAACACACAAACATGCACACCGAAAGACATACTTAGAATAGATAGGCTACACCTGGCTACATGAAGTATCCTTGCGAGGATTAAATCAGCACTTCAAAAGAGCAGGAAAGAAAAACACTCCCAGCGGAGGAGAGGGGAGCAGTTCGGCAGCCGAGACTGTCATCTCCAGACGGAGCGAGGGAGTGGGAGAGGAGGGGAAGGAGGGAGGAGAATGAGGAGAGGAGGAAGAGGGTGGAGTTTTCAGGTGTACTGACTGGAAGGTGTGTGCGTATGTGCATTTGCGTTTGTGTGACTAGATATATGTATGTGACTTTTATGTGTGTGTTTTCCATGTGTCTGCTTGATAAAGGTGTGATTGTATTCACAAACATGACCACTGTTTGTCCTATTGTGGTTGTAGCATTTGTCATGCACATTAACTGTTAATTCCTATGAGACCTCATAAAAAGCACTGAATGCACAAAAATATAAAAAAGTAATAAATAGGTTTCACACAGTGCAGGGACATTTTTAGGTATTAGGGTTAGGATTAATTTACAATTTTTAAATTACAAATATGAATGTTATTTGGTTGGAAAAAGGCCAATGTGTGTTTAAGAGTGTCTTTCAAAAAATATTTATTTATTTACTTTAAATGAAAGACTCCAACATCTCACAATGTATAATTTTAGTTTTTACTGGAGGTTGTGTAATTTGTGTGCTTGTACAGCTTCCATTTTTTTTACTTGGTAATGTTCTATGTTGACAGATCATTTTGGAATTAAATTATCAAATAAGACTAGATGTATATTCTCAATGTATTTCTTACAAACATTTCTGACTTATTAAAAATTCACATTATTTTTGCTTTTTTTGGATGAGATGAAGCTATTCAGAAATTGTCTGTTTGAAGCAGAATTTTTATTCTTTGTCCGTGTGTGTGTGTTAATGCTCGCAGGTGGAGTTTGAGTGGCTGCGGCAGTACTGGTTCCAGGGCCAGCGTTACACCCGTTTCTGCAGCTGGTGGACCAGACCGATGGAGCAGCTGGAGAAAGACTGGAGGCTCATGGAGACCATGGTAAGGCCGCTCAGACGTACTGTCAGGTGTGTCAGCCCGCGTATAGTTTACAGAGTGTGTCGTCAAGTCAGTGTCACTCAGTTTGCCTTACTAATCCCTCAGTGTTTTAATGAAATGTGTTTCCATTGCAATTTACAGGCCAGTTTCCGGAGCACATAACTTGTTTTTTTCCCTCCTGTTTGACTTTACAGACACCATCCTCAGTCCTCGGCTTCACATTTATGTTTTTCCTATTTTAGAAAATACATGCAGAAATAGTTTTCTACTACTGTAATATACAAAACATCTTTCATACAGGAAAAAAGATAACCATGTTTAATTAACCTAATTTTGATTATACACCTGAAGGCTGTAAATAATATATTGTAAATAAAAATGCCAGATATCAAAATATTCTTAAAAATAAATGGTAGTAAAAATTAAGAAGCATTTTTATCAGTTCCGAAAAAAAAAGAAAAAAAAAACTAAGAACAGATTCAATACTGGTTTAGTCGAATTATGTCTCTTTTCTATGTGTTTTTTTAATTTTAATTTTATTTTTACAAATTTATTAAGTGATCTGCTCCACACAAAGGAGGGTGTGTTTAAAAATGAGATGATGAATTGTTTGACTTGACTTGTTTGATCATCACAGTGCGTTATTAGGGATGGGTCATGTTTGTCATAACCAGAAATTAGACAGGAATGTGGGCACACAGCTATTAGTTATTAGAAAGGAATCATTTAGTAATGTCAGACTCATAATTCAGTCAACTTACTCACAGTTCTGTACTCTTTATGCATAGACACACACACACACACACACACACACACACACACACACACACACTGCTGATATAAAGCACACAAAAACACATGCTTGGTCTTGCCTTTTCTCTCCCCACAGGTTCTACGTAGTTCTTCTTTCAAAGGTAGATTTCAAAGAGCGTGCGTGTGTTCTTATGTGTATGTGTGTGTATTTAACACCCAGACACCAGAAGCAGCAGGGGGCACTCTTGTATCACTGTAGCAGGAGCAGAGGGAATGAAAGAGCTGTGCTCCTTTTATTCGCTGCTTTCTCTCTCCTTCTCCCTCTCTCTCTCCCTCTGTCTCTTTATGTCTCTCACCCACTCCCTCTGTCTCTGGGAGCTCTCTGTCTCTGTCAGTGTCGAGTGCTGAGCAGTAATCACATCTAATGCTCAGGCGGGGATAAAGACAGGGGCTGGAGGAGAACAGCACTGCTGCTGCTGCTGACGCTCTCAGTCTCTCTCTCTCTCTCTCTCTCTCTCTCTCTCTCTCTCTCTCCCTCTCTCTCTCTCTCTCTCCCTTTCCCTCTCTCTCACAGTCAAACAACCTGGCAGAGGGTGGGTGGGTGTGGGTGTGGGGGAGTTAGTAGACAGGGTCTAAACTCATCTAGAGCTCCACCTCCGGGCCCCGATGAAGTGTGTGATTTGGACCTGTATTTAGAAAAGGGCATCAGTGAAATGTGAGGTCTTTCTCGCTCTCTGTTGCTGTGTCTCTGTCTTTCTAATGGACAAGCAAACCATATCCACTGTGTGTATTTGTGTGTGTGTGTGTGTGTGTGTGTGTGTGTGTGTGTCTGTGTTCACATGTCCATTCCTGCAGTAGAAACTTAGTATCACACTTAATACAATAAATAAGAAAAAAAAGTTAAATAAATTAAATATGATTAGAAGTTAAATGTACTGTATGAATATGTGAACATTTATGTACATACACACATGTATCTGAAAATAAAATTGCACGTTCTAGTTTTTTATATTTTCTAAAATGACTCTGACATTTACAATCTAAATTCTAAATTGTTTTCTAAATTATTAATTACCTAGTATCAAATCAAACAAAAGCAAAATATGCCCTCTGCAGAATTGCGTATTGAACCTATGCAAAAATAATACAGTGGTGAGCGCATAAATATAGTGATTCACTATTGTGATGAAAGACAACGTTATTGCTCTGGCAAGCAATATTTACATACGTGCATCGACCTGTGATATGCTGATGAAAAGCACTTTATAGATGTGACTTATAGATTTTGCTTTCGGAGGTTTTGATAGCTGTGGCTTTTCTGCAGTTAGATTAAAACACATTTCTCTAAATTACTCAGAGTTATTTAAATGATGTGGGTTCCCCTGTACATTCCTTTATTGCATATATTTTACATTATGAAGCTGGCAATTGACAGCATGTTGTAATTCAGTGAAATGCAAGTGACCTACTGTGTGCAAACACTGTTTGCCATTTATTTATTTCAGGTTTCTGCACTTGCCTGCAGAGTATATTTTAATGCAGCATTATTTTTGTCAAATTTGATATCACCATGGGTTTTTTAAAATAACAAATATATGTCTCCTTAAATAGGGTTTATAAAATGACAATGTGTTGTTTTATACACTGTGCTGTTGCAATAAAACAGCCTATTGTTTTATCCTGCTAAAATAGCAATACAAACAGCCAGTCCTCCTCTCTTTATTGTCATATTTAGCACACGGTGTTGTGGGATGTGCAGGGCTATGTATGCGTTTGTTAGTCTGTATGAAGAATATTGCAATGTGGGGGGACTAGCTCCTGTTTATGGATACCGTCTCTCCCTGGGGCTCTCTCTCTGCTCCTCAGCCTGTTGTCATGCAAATGCTTATCCTTCCATTTGAATGACATTCTGATAAAATACATAAATAAATATATAAAGAATCGAAAAAAATAAGTCCACTTGCTTGCTTGCCTTTTTTGGTAGCTCATGAATTCATATGGTTCCCTGATAGAAACAAAGACGAGTCCCTGAATAAACTTCAAGTGTAGGTAAAGGTGAATGTAAAGCAAGCATATAATGTGTGTGTGATTAAGAGTGTGTATTTAATGTCAAGGTTGTGTCTGGAGGTTGGAAAAATGACATTAACTTAAAGGTTTTACATTCCCCTGTGATGCAGGGTGCTGAAGTCCGTTTAGACCTGCCTGGCTGCCAGGCTTATGTTCCCTCAGGACTCTGCTATCATGGCTATCATACAATAGTGACATTTCCTTAAACTAGTAACAATGAATAGGCTCTGTCTGACTGACAATAGACAGAGAGTCTTGGCTTTATGCAGAATATTTTAAATACCGGTGTGGTATTTTTTTTTTTTTAATCTTTCCTCTTTTCACTGTGGGGGAGAAGCAACAGCGACGAACCCATGAGCACATCTCCCTTTTATTTATTTATTTTTTCCCTGTCCTGTGTGTGTGTGTGTGTGTGTGTGTTTGTGTCAGTGTGTGTATGTGTGCGCCATTGATGTTAATGTATTCACTCGGCATGACTTTAATTGATTTAGCAGCTCTGCTTGCACAGTACAGCTTTTTCCCTAATTTGTCACTTTCCTGACTTCTGTGGCTGCTCATCTCGCAACTTCAAAAGCCACCACGGATGCAAAGAGATTTCAGTTCACTCCGTCTCTCTCTCTCACACTCTCTCTCTATGTTCTTTCTTTCTCTTGTTCTCTCCCTCTCTCGCTCCCACTATCTCGCCATATCTCTGTCTCTTTCTCACACTCTCCCCGTTATTTGACAGGAGAACGAGCCTTGTAGATGGAAATCTTTTCAACACATATCAAGGAAATTAATCTACTTTCATAATAAATGGGATCCACAGAGTTGAATACATTTGTATACTTCAAGATGTACAAAACAGGAAGTGGTATCGGGGCCATGTCTTCCTCTACTCCGTTCACCCAGCCTGTCACTCCCTGTTTTCCACTGGTTTGGTCACATACACACACACACATATGTATGCAGCACGCACTCTCTTTTTTTTCCTCATTTTGTGACAAAATTATCCTCTTCTGATTCATAACAGAGGCTGGCTTTTTCATGCAAACCTGCATGTGTGTGTGTGAGTGTGCAGGGAGGCGCTCAGTGACCATTTCATCTTCTCCCCTCACTTTAATAACAGTCTTCGGAAACAATCTGGGCTGCTGAGGAGGGTCACACTGCAATCGTACACAGCCTGGCCCGGTCGCCATTGATAGCTGATTAGGTTATTGACCTAGTGTGTGGAGGGAATGAGTGCTCAGGAGGCGGTCGAGGAGGGAGGGACGGTGGGTTGTGAGCTGTGGGGAGAGTCTGTAGAGGCAGACAGAGGCAGAGGGGTGAGCAGGAAAAAAAAGACAGAGAGGGAGAGAGGTTGTGTGTTTTGGGGGAGGGAGGGTGGGGGGTCAATGTAAATGTTATTGCTGTGTGAGCTCATTTGATCAAAGTCCTGGAAAGGTTAAGCGAATCCAATCTGGTTTTGTATGGCAGAGTGGAGACACAGGCGCTAGGGAAGAAACCCCCAGGACGGAGAATGGATTATCATATTGGCGCTGGAGTAGCAGGGGCCTCCGACGGACAGTTTACCCTGCCCGTAATGCGTTTAGACATCAATTGGCCTTAATAACCTTTATTGACTTCAGCGGGTCAGTGCCAAGAATCTAATTATCAAAGTGTATCAATTTCATTGGAGTTTAGAGTTGCACCGCTCAAAATAATTATTTTAAGGTCGGGCCGGGGCAATTAATCCCCTCTCCACTTATTTGATGGCTTTGTAAAACATTATAAATGTTATGGTTTCTGTTGTGCGTTTCACCGTAAATAATTTCAGGGAGCAATTTTTTGTAATGTATTATTTGGAGAGCTTGCTGTGCCGGTCCGGCTGAGGGAAAAAGACAGCATATTTGGAAAGGCAGGCCGGAGCTGAACCATGTTGCAGATGTTTACCACTAGTCATTTTTCTCTCTTGGTTGCCGTTTTACTTGCACAGTCGGGCAGAGTTTTATACCCACTTTATATGCACACTTGGAACGCAGATTAATTATAAGTGTGAACTAAGCAGTAAACTGTTTAAAGACCATTTTTATTGCTCATTATGAAGCCATTTATTATCTCTTACATTAAATCGCACTACGTTTATGCAACATATTGTTTTGCATTTCAAGCTCTATTCTGCACAAATAGGCTTATATATTTATTATATCCCAATTCTTTGCGGTTCTTATGCATATGTATTGTGTGTGTATGTTTGTGTTTGGCTGCCTGTATCTAGGTTTGTTTGTGTCCATTCATCTTTGTGTGAGTGTGTGTCTGCACAGTGAGTCCACAGTGTGACTGAAGGAAGTAAATGTGCAGCTGCACAGTAGTTTATCCTTCATTGACAGTCAATACGTGCTGTTACCTGGATAGTAGCAGCTGTTTTTCCTTATCACACAACATAGACTAGAGGCCTAATCCACACGTTCATTATTGCATGGCCTTGTTTACCTGCGGCTCTATATTAGCTTGCTTGCTTTGCCCTATTTAGACGGAGCTGTATAAAAAAGAAATTACTCAAAGATTATTGTTATTATTCATTTAAAGAGGAAATATATGGCTGATAATACATTTTACATCACGCAGCAGCTTGTGTTTGGAAATATAAAATGAAAAGAAGCAGGAAGAGACGGGGAGAGAGAGGGAACGCGGGAGAAGGGAGAAAATGTAGCAGTGCAAAGGTATTTGCAATTCTCTTTGAAGTCCCTATTCAACAGGGTAAGCTGAATTTTCGGCACTGCCTGATAGTGTTCTGCGTAAATGCTTAAAGCCCTTTAGAGAATTTTCATGGGCAGATACGCGGTGGCTTGAAGGGAGCGTTTATGTTACCTGGAGCCAATGCAGCCCGCAGCTTTGTACCTAAAGATGTACACTAGTAGTGAATAGAATCCCACAGAGGTTTGTCTATGACAGAATCTCACTGCAACATCGCTGTAAGCCAGAGTGGAGAAAAAAAAGAGCTAAGAACAGGTTTAACCCTGTCACTCTTATGGTGGCGTCTCATGCATGCATATATACGAACAAATACAGCTAAGGACAATGACGCTGCAAGAGACACTAATAAAAACACATACAATGGAAAGTTTAAAAGAAACTTTGTGGTGTACACGGTGAACACATGGAAGTAACAGTTTGAGAGAGTTTGACAGCAATTGAACAGTTGATCCCTCTGGTCTGATTTCTTAAAAGTTAATTTGAATCTACAGTATATAGCATCAGTTATCTGTATATGTTAGTAGAATAAAATATAAATAAATAATAGTAAAATAAATGTAGGCACACACACACAGGCATGCACGCTGGGCTGCCAATCATAATTACTCATCGTGTCATAGTTCATAGTGTGTCAGTTAATTTCTATTTATGAGTAATATTCTGTGTGGAGTGATTTCTCATTTAAAATGATTAAGATGACTAGAAATATGTAATTATTTCTCAATAACAGGATGCCGCTCATTGTCATCAAAGCTTAGGTGTGGAGAACTGTTGCAATTTCATTCCTACAATAAACTCAGACCTGAGTAAGCTTTTCTTAGGGCTGATGACTGAATTTGGAATGTATCAGAGAAACTCAGCCATTATTGACTGTATGACACAATATGAAAGTGTGCCATTGTCATACTGGCATTTATGACAGAAAAAAATTGCTCATCAAATCCCTCTTCTTTTTTTGTGTTTTTCTACCCCTGATCGGAGTACTCCTCATCTTCACAGTGAAGGTGTGGGGAGTTTTATTGACAGTGGTTTGGATAATTTATTTTGTTTGTCTGTGAATTGTGATGTTGACAGCATTTTTACTGTATCAGCAGGCTTTGCAGGCGGATTGTCTCGTCTTCTTAGAAAACAAATGAGCACTTTACAGAGACTGATCTGCCTTATCCGCTTAGCAGCTCCCTCAATCCCTGCATTTATTTATTTACTTACTTATTTACTTACTCATTCATTTACTTTCCTCTGTATGGATTTTGTTTGATTTCTTTCCCCCGTACTCACGACCACCCCCTCTTCTTCCTCTCCCTGTCTTCATCCTTGGCCCCGATCAGCAAGATAAGCCTTCAGAGGAGGGGAGATAACATCCATTAAAGTGGTAAAGAGGAATTATGGGGCAGCCCAGATTAATCACTGCTCAGCTTAATCGCATTCAGTGCGGACGGCGGGGTTGGCTGCAGGGCCCAGCTTCTTCCTGTGTCATACCAAGAGAGGGAGATGCAAGGAAGGAGTGTGTGTATGTGTTTGCATGTATGTTTGTGTGTGTGTCGAAAAGTGCCTTGATGGGGGAGAAAGTATAAAAAGATGAAAGAGAGTTTTCAGAGCATCTCATAGCAAAGCCCGCCCCTCTTGAGGCTGACTAGAGACATTACTACTAACCAGAGCTTGACATATAATTATTCCAGTACTTTGATCCAGGTGTAATTGTTTACTTTTGCAGGCAATCATGTCAAAGTGGTGGAGTAAAAGGAATAACCACAGACACCAAAAAACACAAATTTATGTTGTGTTTTAGTGCAGTATTAATCTTATAGAATATTGGGTACATGGCCACAGCTTGTCTGTTACTGGTTCAATATGTCTCATGTTCAGAAATAGTAATATACACATTGAGATGTGCTGAGCTCTGTAAACCAGAGTGAAGAAAAACACAGCCCTCATACCCTGAGCCCTGTATACGCATTTTTTAATGAAAATCATTTGAATCTGGATCTGGATCCTCATCAGGACCTGGTTGAGATCCTTATTATTGTTTATCTGCATATCAACGGAAATTCATTTCACATTTATTTGTACAGCCACTAATCACAGCCACAGTCTCTGAGGGCTTCATATCGCCCACACATAGTGAAACAATAAATGAAACTGATTAATGAAAATGAAAACAGCCCACCCTAACTACAGATCCTCAAAGTGAACAATAAAAAAAATCCCACCCTAAACCTAATTAGTGACAAAAATAGAGCATATCTTCTTAAGGTTGTAACAGAGAAAAAAGGCAACCAGTTTTTAGAAAATATTGCACGCAGGTGTGGTCAAAGACTGCAGCATAATAATGACATACAGTAATACCGTACATACAACATAAAAAACAATACAAAAACAGGATTCAAAGCTGCAAATTCATGTATCACTGACACCAAATTGTCTTGGAAAAAGGCTCAGGTGTAATGTCTCTAATATTTGGAAGATTTTATCAATAATCAGCTTTTTGTTCAACTGTTGCAACTAGCGCAGAAAAAAAGCCAGCTCGCCCCAGTAGCTCTCTAATGCTTGAAAATCACTGGAGCAGCCATCATGTTGGGATTTTGAAGTACATAAAGCCTTCTTCAAACACAATGAGTGGGGAAGAATGGGGAGATACTGATGGGAAGACAGTGTAAAATTGTTTGATTCGCTTGAAGAGACGCAAAGAAAAGGGAGATATATGGGAAAAGATTGTTGATGATAATTGTATTACCTCTTTGGGGAGGCGGAGGAGGTGGAACGGGGAAAATAAATTTGGTGGGGTGGAGTTGGGGAGCAGAGGAGGGGGAGGGGGAGGAGGGGGACATAATTTTCAGAGGAGAGGGAATAAAGAGATAACAGTAAAGATTTAAGTTCAGAACGTGCGAGGGAAAGTAAACCAGAAGGAAATAAAAAGATGAAGCTGTAGACACGTGCAAGTACAGTCAGGAGGAAGTACAAGTCCTAGGAGCATTCTGGGAAGTTCCATGCCCTGTTTCTTTTTTGTTTCTTGGTCTGTGCACCTTTCAAAACGAGGCATGTACAGTAAAGAGGATAACCCAATAGAGATCAAACCTGATATGTGTGTTTTCTGGTAAAGAACATTTTTCCCATGTGAAGCCTGAAAGGAGATCCCTTCTTTTTTTTTTACAACTTGTGTCTGCTTCTGTAATTTCGACCATCACTGGTTTACTTACACAGTTCACTCATCAGTGCCCCGTCAAAGATCCCAACACTGGTAATTGACTCCTATAGGATGATAAACATCACTGTTCACACAGAGGAATTATTTTCGTCCACCAGAAGTGCACACACCCAAATTGACTGTGATAATGCTCCACTGCATTGTTAAACTGTGTTCACATAACTCCAGCAATTATGGTAACTCAAAGAAACCAAGAAGTTATTGTCTGAGATCTAATTGACTTTTACAGCTGGCTATTTGGGTAATAATCTTAATTTTCACCTTTGTTTTCACTGGATTTACTAAAAAAAACCTGTCTGGCCACTCACACAAATGCTGCTTTGTTTACTCTTGTTTCAAAGCCATGGCTACCCGTGTTTCCATGCCCTTACATCGATCAGTTAAGTTAGTTTCTCATAACCACCAGGAATGAGGTCTTCACAAGAAAACAAAATACCACACATCTCTAATGTTCATTTCTGGCAAATCAACCATTTCACTCATGGTCAGGTGATGTCAGTGTAAGTTGCAGACAGAAAGACAGAATGAGCTTTACATGTAAACATTGTCCATCCCTCCAGGTAGTTCAATGCTTATACCATCCAATCCTTCCCATGGTGATAGAGCAGTCTGATGGGTGGTGTTAAATGGGTGAGATGTAGGACAGTGTGATTAACGCTAGTCCTTTAGCGGGCCCCGCCTCGCTCCGCTGGGAGTGCCCGATATAGCGCTCATTAATTCCTATTTGTGTGTAATGAGAGGGTCATGTTGGATGTAATAAATGGCTCTTTTATTTGGGTGAGAGCTGCAGGGCGGCATCCTCTCCTGGCTAACAGTCTCATAAACACCCTTTAGCCGCTCTCATCAGCCCACATGGGGGGGCGGAGAGCGGTGGAAAATCATGTGTGTTTAGACACACTCACAGTCTTGAGTAACTTCATTATATATTTTACTAACAAACAGTCAGTAATAACACAATAACACCACATGAACACCATGGAATATTTAACATTGTCCTTACCAGTGCTTGTATAGGGCTTCCCCCATTTACCATAATGAATCTACACTGTACATTACCACTTTATACTCAAATTGGGCGCTACTTTGTTGAAAGATTAAACCTAGAATACAAACATCAAGTTTATAAAGAAAAATTGAACTAGATTATTTTTTTTAAAGATACAAACCAATGTAGGTGTGATCCAGTACAATTATCAGGTACACGATGTAACTCGATCTATTCACTTTTAATTCCTTGTAATTAGTTGGATTATATCATTGTACTCCGCAGCGGATTCTTCTTAGAGCATCTATCTGCTAGTGTCTGTGACGTCTTTGCTAGATTGAAGTAGACAGCATTTTATGTGAATCCATAATCCACTTATATGTCACTGCTTCATGATGTGGGCCATTGTCTACCACTGTTTAGCCATGTAGTGTGGAGGGAATTTTAGGTGAAGGGCTGCCAGTAGGGAAGGAGCAGATTAAACACACTCTATATGTGTATGACTTTGAATTATCAGGACGAGGACTTAAGGTAGAATGATATAACAGCAAACATATTGATCATCTTCATACCTTGGTGTTACATTAGCAAACAAGGGAGATCACGTAATTGAAATCTGAAATCTCATAAAAAGAAAACTAATGTAAAGTCGTTACAACCCAGCGATGCTGCATAATACGCCGTATGTCCTTCACCAAAGTATAGAGTGCTTTTATGGTAGGGAACCTGCCATTTTGGAGATCTTAATCTGTCCTGCTTTAGTCACAGTCTTCCACTGTAGGTAATTCACATTTGATGTCAGACCAGACACACAACAGGGCTTGTTTAGTTTCACCACAGCAGCCTTCAGCCAGATGCAAAGACTGAGAGAATCACTACACTTCAGAGTTTTTGTAGTCAATCAAAACATTGTTAGCAGCGTATTTCAACCCCTGCAGGCATAAATCCCCCCTCCCTCTCCCTCTAAAACAAAACTGCTCTATGTGAGCGTGTCTAGATGGATGGATGGAAACCCTTTTTATTGGTTTAGCATTTTTGAAGACCTGAAGTATGGTGCAGTGTGTGTAACACTTTAACTCCGGGGCTTAGAAAGGCTGGCTTTGGCCCCAATCAGCAAAAAGCTTTTTACTGGCAGGAAAGTGAGGTGCTGATCACAATCTGCTATCTAGCAAGAATCTAGACTCAGTTTTCATATACTGAAAGAGAGAAAGGGAGTTTTAACAGAGCAGAAGGTGCTTTAGTGTCACGCTCATCGCAAACATCTCTGTCCAGCTCTGTCTTCATTGTCCTGAATTAGTCAAAGCGCCTCTCAAAGCTTTCTTGTGATGGATGGATGTTGCATTCTTGCCAGGCCAGTGAGGAGTTTGTACAAGTGTGTGTTTGTGTGCGTGTGTTTGTGTTGTGACCCACCCTGCTGCAGAGCTCATTCAAACTCAGAACTATGTGGTTTAGCCATTAAGGCCACTCTGGATTCACACTCCTTATCATGAGACAGAGACAAAAGCTTCGCAAGAAACAGGCCGGTGAATTTTTATGTGATATTCTTGGGCCCACTGGACTACGACCCAACAACAGATTTTCCTTTTCTTTTAACCACCAAAAGGGAGCACCACAAAAGCCTGCGAGTTCTGCTTCATTTGACCCTGTGCAAAGCATATGTCCTTCCATGCAGCTTGTATTCTGTCCAGAAGATGGACTGCCGTAGGGGCCATTCCTAGGAAAGCATCCCTGCCCACTTGAGTGTGTTACAATGCCTTCAAACAAAATCACTTGTCAGGGGTCTTCCCTTTTTGGGAGGTTCCCCTCCACCCCCAAACCTTTTGTCACTTCAAACATGTTACTCTGATGTTTCAGACACATTTTTCTAATGTTTTACACTCCATATAATCTGCTGTGCGTAGCGAAGCCTATTTTACTGGCTGACATAATTGATGGTGCCCGCAACCTTGCAAAGGTCAATCTGGCAGAAAGGCCTTAGTTTCTATCACCACGGAGATCGCTAGAGCACATTAACACACTCACACGCGAATGCACGCACATATACACAGAGAGTAAACTTAGGAATCTCTAGATGTCCTTTTAAGAAACATGAATTAACTTCTGTTACATCTAGATAAACCTTGACCAGAACCTACTTGTTAAATTTACAGGGCTGAGTTTCAGTACTCATCACTAATAGCACTATTTAGTATGTAGAAGGGAACATTAAAATAGACCTGGTTAAATTATTTGAAAATGTCTTTATTATTTCTTTATATTATTTATTATGAATAAAAGGATGTTTTGGAGCACCTGCAAAGAAGTGTTGCAACAAACCTCTTTGAAAGGTCCTTTGGAGTCACTGCTCTGTAAAGTTTCAGATGTAAGACCTGTTCCAAGTTGCAAAGATAATTCAAAAGAAACATATGAAAACACACGTGCAAATATAAAAGAAGACTCCCTTGAATAATCTCTGAGAGATTTTTATTTTTTTATTTTAATAGATCTTGCTTTTTGCAATTTTTCCACCATTTCCTCTTTGATTATATCAAAGCTATTCAAAGTCTGAAAGACAACTCTGACTAGCAGTGTTGACACCCTTCACTCTTCCCCTACACACATACACATACACACACACATACACATACACACATACACACACACACACACACACACACACACACACACACACACACACACACACACACACACACACACACACACACACACACACAAACACACACTTTATCAACCCATCTTACGTAATGGAAACTGAGCAAATTTAATTTCAGATATGCCTCAATTTTGAGCCATCTGTAATCATGTGACAGCAGGCAGACGGCAGGAAACACACACACACACACACACACACACACACACACACACACACACACACACACACACACACACACACACACACACACACACACACACACACACTCTCTCTCTTACTTTATGGCTCAAAGTGTGATGTCACAGAAAAGTGAATGTGGTCTAGTCTGATTTCTTCCTGGGCTAATATAATTTTTCCACCAGTGGAGTGCCTCCCCCACCCACGTCCCTCCCACCCCCTCAAGAGCAAAGTAACTCAGCGGTGGCATACAGCAAACACACACAGATCCCTTGTCCAGACTGGAACTGGCCCTGGCAGGATCACAGCTCCCCAGTTGTTTATATCAGTGAGCAGAAGCTATCCATTACCCCGAGCAAGGTGCCTGATGCCTTTTTCCACCAGCGGTCAAAGTGATATTGGTTTCTCGTATTAGAGGGGAGAGGGGGATGGAGACAGCTAAGAGTCTGCCAAACTCCCACTCCTACGGCCTATGAAATCAGATGTCAGAGCAGCTGGGCTTAAGCTATGGTGAACATCAGTGGAGTGTGTGGAAATGTGGAGAACCCTAAAGGTTCAACCTTAAAGCATATCTTGCTAATGTGCTAGTCATGTAGGTGGCAAAGTGGAACTCAAGTTAGGAAGGGAGTTGTCAGACAAGATATGCATCACTCGTTTTACAAATCCTATGTAATTGCTGTTGTCTGAAAAAGTGGCTCTGTCCAGGATATTAGGGGATTTTCTGAAATCATTCATCTGTTATTCTGAGGTGTTAATATGTGGTGTAGCCGATGGCTAAAATAAAAACCAGCAGAAGGTCTAGGTCATTGTCCAAATTCAATTGAAATCTTGAAGAGCCACTATCTTGTAATTACCAGTGTTAATCAAACAGGAACATTTTCCTTTTTTTATCACATGAATTATTAAATCTCCAATTGCTCCACAGAAAATATATTTGGCATAATGGAGATTATAGAAAAGGTTGTCAATTGAGGATATTTTTTAGGTGCTTTTTAGGTGTCTATCTCTAACTGCAAAGCAAAGTCCTTAAGAGTTCCATATCACACACCTGGTCCATGGCCAGAAGGTTGCACCGTCTCTTATTCTGCTGAAAGGTGTTTTTTCTCTTTCACTGTAGAGTAGGCCAGGCTTGATTAGATTGGCTTCTTACAGTAATGCTGTTGATGTAATGTTTTATATTGGACTAGTTTTCGTGGAGGTTTTAAGTTCCTGAGTGCTATAACTATGAGTTAAAGGCCCCCATGGTAACTCAACGGTCACAAACAGTAGAATGGATTACGAGGTAGGGCCACACCTGCCTCCATATGGCCACACAGACGTGTTGGCACACAGAAAGACAGGGGAGTCTGCTGGCCTGTTGCTGGGGCCTGTTACATGTGCTGGTGGCAGGGAGACAGTCGTGGAGGTTGCCAGTCTGACAGGCAGAGGTGCACTTACTGTAGCAGGGGAGGCATCATGGTGCCAAATTAGTGTAACATCATCCATCCGCACAAAACCTGGGGAATGTTTGGTGTTACTGTTGAGTTTGTTTACCACCCTACTTTTTTGGAACCATCCATCATTCGGTCTATTCTGATCCAGAAATCACCCCTGTCAGTTGAAGTAGTTAATAAGGGAGGTACATTTGTAAGCGTTTGTGGCCTGCTGATGTAAAAGGTTTCCTATATAAGCGAGTGCCAGTGTCTGGGTCCCTTGAAAATACTGGTCTAAAGTCAGCTAAGACATTTCATGGGGTGTTAACAGTTTCTCAGACGCTCTGGTGGTCAGCTAGTAGCTCTGTTTTATGGAGTGTAAACCTTCAGTTCTGCATGCATCTTTTTTTAACCTTCCTCCCCTTGAGCACTTGCTTCTTAGCTATTATGTGACCTTTGACGGCTATTATGTGAAGTTTTAACACCATGTTGCACTGTTTGCTGCAATGATCTTCCCATTCTATCATTCAGTGTTGAATGAGTGACATGTTGTTATCTGATAGTATAGACAGATGCTTGTTGGTTTTAAGATACAGTCCCGGCTTGAGGTGTTAGTGAGCTGCCCCAGGCTGCCCTCCAGCCAGCCTTCGTTTGGAACGCTATCATCACTCCAGCTCTCCACCAACCAAACATCACCTAAGCCTCGCTGTGTGTTTGTTTACCCACCCTGCTTCTGCACAGGGCCGGAAATGTTTATGCCCATCTGTGGTAAAATAGACAGAGTTGAGTTTGGGGTCTAGCGACCAGGGATGGGGGTACCCATGTCCTCCTTGTCCTCTCATTCACCTCAGAGTGTGGCCTGGGTCAGGGGGACATCTGTGGTCAGCATCAGGCTGAGAGAGGTGGAAACTGAGGACAGCTACTGTCACCAAGGGGTAAATAGGAGGAATGAGTGGGCTGATTAGTGCTAACACACCCCTAAAGACAAAGGGCTGTGGTGTGGCTGTAGCTGACTGAGGCCAGGCTTGACCAGTAAACAACCAGTGGGGTGTCTGAATGGCCAGGGGATCAGCCTGAGGCTAAACCTGAAGGCCTCTCTCAGCACCGGCTCTTCTAAACACAAGATCATAAGCACACACACACACACACACACTCACAAACACTGGCATGCAAACCTACGTGCACACATTCATAGGAGGTTTGGTAGCACACATTCACTACACACACACATTCATTATCAGAGGCACACCTATCCCTACCAGAATGATCCGAGAACAAACATAAGAAGAGGCTTTTGCGTACACATCTTAAAATGTACACACGCACGCTCCAAAGCACAAGCTGTCACCTGTGTTTTAAATGGAAGAGGAGGTGAACAGACGTGAGTGTGTTGGCAGGCGTCAGGATCTATTTTGCTGACTTCCGTCATCATCACTTAGTTGGGACAAAAACCTCATCAATGATTTTGGTCATTGGTTTATCGGCTCAAACATAAAACAAGATGATGATGTTAGAACATGATTGAATTATTGTTTTTCTGGCGGCATTTGTATTTTGTTTTAGCAGAGATAAGGGCTCATTAGATGGCACTCTGTCCTCGCCACTTGTTCTGTTTCAGGGCTTTGGGAACAAGCTGAAGCAAACGCACATCAGAGCAGGTTTCAGATCAACTACAACTCACTTGCTCTCCAGCTCTGTGATTGAACCGGTGACAATGTGCTACATGGCCGGCATGGCAATATGATGTGTACCAGCTGAGATGGTGATACAGTCTGAATGCACTTTCTATCACTTTCTTAGCCTGTCACTCATCCCTGGAGGACAGAGTTTGATCCAAACCAAAATGTACAGTTTCCATAGGCAGTACAGCCGGCCCCTGCTTCCTCCTGGTCAACGTAATCTTTGGTGTCTCCTCAGAGTCAGGTGTAATCAGTCACACACTGCCACGTGTTTTGACACCTGTCCTGTGTGGTGTTGAGGAAGTAAGCATAATATTCTGTTGCCAAATCACACACCTCTCCTTTGGAAACACGCAGACAATCAAACCTATCTTCACATGAATTAAGACAGACAGGTGGATTGTCAACGAGGGATTAAAAAAGTGGGAGAGGAGAAGGAATGAAGGTTCCTTTACATTGTGGGTTTTTTTTTTTTTTTTTTTAAAAGGGGGTTGGATGACAGGGGAGGCGAGTGACTGTTAATAGGAAGAAATGAACACGCTTGACTGGTGGATGTGACAGGAAGAGACTGTTCTTAACAAGACGTCAGAGTCAGTCAGAGTTACAGATCCATCACATCTCAGAGGCTAGGAGAAGGAGGGGGGGGGGACATGTAGAGAGGGAGAGAGTTTGTGAAGGGTAGAAAAGAGGAGGGAGACGGTAAGGGGAAAGAGGGATTTGAGTGTGGCTGACAGCATTGCATTTAATTTGGGCTGCCAGATCCTTTTTCATTTGACTCCCTCTCAACCAGCTTAGAGGCTGCAGAGGACTTGGAGGCGAAGGTTTGCCAGGATGTCTCAGATTAGCACTGATGTGCCACGTCACATTTTAAGCCGGCCTGTAATTCATGTTCAACAGGGGGATACTCACACATTACACTGTGCTGTGCAGGACGTGATTAATTGACTCACACTCTAATATTGGGTGTAATTTGCCCATCCTCTGATGTGAAACTGACTTTATACTAGACTTACTGTATGTCGCCGTCCCAGGGATGTTATAATGGAGTCTTGGCTCAGAGCTGTGTAATTTCTAAACTGAGTATAGAAGCTCAAGGATGGCGGGAATTGCCTCAGGTTGTCTTTTCCCTCAGTTCTACTTAGTTCAATATTTAGGGAAAGACTTCATAAAGCTAAGTATGTATGTAGTGGAACATAGAACCACACATTTCATTTTAGCTGCTGGTTTTAAAGGGGCCTTTGGTATTTTGTTGCAAATGAAAGTTAAAGTAAATGAAGACAAGGTTGAGTTGTCCTGAGGTCCAGTGTGTAGTCATTTACACATGTTCTTATTTGGTTCACCATGATGCATCTATTTTCCCCTTCTCTTTTCCAGACCATGCTCTTCCTGGCTACAGTGGAGGAGGAGGGCGGAGCAGAGGAGGGACGGAGGGAGATGGCAGAAACCCTGCTGTCTGCCTTGACAGACAGACACCAGCAAAGACAGACATGGAGAGACAGGTAACACAATGAACCCTCAACTTTGTTCCCTGTATTGGACTTCGAAAAATACAATTATGACAAGTAAGTCACTCTGAAGCACAAGCGCAGTCTGATATTCAAGATGAAAACAACATCACACACAAAGTTTCTCTCCAGTTGGGTTACTCTCATTTTTTACACAAAAATGTGTATTTACACATTTTGTTGTGGGCTGCTCAGAAAATTCAATGTCTCTACTTTACTTCTTGTTTTACCTACCATCAACCATGGTGATTATTAACCCCTTAGACAATAAAACTGACACATGTTATGGCTTCACAACAGATGCCAACAAGTAACTACAGTAACACAGACAGAAAATGATCTTGTACACCAACATTTACTCCAAGTAAATTTGACTAAGATTTAATTTTATATCTTTCTCAACAACCAATAAACAATAGATGCAAATATTAAGTGAACTCTTTACAGCCTCACAACCAAACTTTGATGCACACGTTCCATTGCCAGAACGGGAGAGGCTACTGCGTTAAGCTGAGTAAATCTTATTGGTTCATGTGCAAGCTTTACTGAAACAGTGATGGGACTGAGTGATGAGGAATCGTCACATTAGTCCCACTTTCAGTCTCTGTGCTTTGACGATGATTCCCTCTGAAGAGCAGATGTGATTTCCACAGATATACATTTGGTGTAGCTGGTGTTTGTTTGTGGTCCTTAGGCCTGGCAGCTATCACAGCTATCACAACGACACGTGTGTCTTGGATAAGCTCAGTCACTTCCTTCCTTCCAGATAAGAGCAGAGAGCGCAGGGATTAGAACACTGACCATTCATTCAGATAAAGACGGGCCTCACACACACAACGCAGTGTTATTTTAGCTGTTCAGTCTCTTAGTCGCTCTCCCCTTCAGCACCAGCAAACACACACACAAATACTGACATGCATGTAAACACTAGACTTGCATATGTTTCACTGCTTATTGTCTCTATCGACAGATTTGACCTCAGCGTCGCGCATGCACACACCAACACACTGAGGACCAGATATGATCCAGAGCCAAGAAAAAGCAGAAGTGCCAGAGGCAGAATTGAACGACAAGAAATTCCTAAAAGCAACTTTTTCTTTTGAGAAATACTTTGTTAACTTCCTGCCGTGTTCCACCCTCATCCTCCCTCGGCGCCCCTGAGTTGTCCCCTCTAGTTGACCCTTAGCTATGCCCCGTCCAGATGAGCCTTGTAAACAGGCTGTTTCCACACACCTTGCTTTGCTGTGTTGACGACCACCGCCTCACAACTCTGATGTAGGGCCTGTGCTGATAGTACATTCCAGCTGCAGGTGCTGAAAGCTAGAAACCATCTCACCACACACACATCCCCCAGCCGAACATCAGCACCGTCCCCCCTCTGTTCCCCCACCACCCACAGGGCGATGTTACCACCTACTAACCATGTCTAACCCTAGAATTTGCTCAGCCCACCCCAAAGGTCCTGACAACTAGTATCACCAGGACAGGAAATGCTCAGTCCTTGTCGGTGGGGCAGACAGACGTTTACTCTATCAGCAGTGAAAGACTGATTAGATTAGTGTTGGTAAAGGGTAAGCATCCCACACAATATGTTTGAACTCCAGCTGCTCCTGATACCTACCCTCACATTTGGACACATGGGTTACACACATTAAATGTCTGCCCCTAACCTCCACCGCTCCCACTTGCAGAAAAGCCAGAGGTCACCCTGTCAAGTGGCTGTCAACAGATAGCATTTACACAAACCTAAACACAAGGCTGTGTGCAATGTTAAGTGGGACGTACTGGTGGAGATTCGAGATTTGTGTCAGATGAGTGTAAAGGGTTTCTTTGCTCATTCTTTGTGAAGAAAGAAAAACTTTGTATTTCTCTTGTCATACTGCTTAGAGGCAAAGTCATTGTTTTGAATTAAAGATACAGTATATTACAGAATCAGACACACAGAGAGAGTGAATTTAATTCACTTCAGTCAGACGCATTCAAACCTTTGTTTATTTTCCATAAAAGCACAAAACCAAAATAGGACTTCTGAAATTAATTTGCTGATTTATTTTGCTGCTTTTTTTTAATCAGGCTTCCTAATTAGGTTTCCACACAATATGCAACAGGCAAGCTTTTATCATAATACTGCCTTTTGTTTCAATGGTTTCCTTTCAGCACATAATGCTTGCAAATGTGTAGAGAAAAGGAAAAAAAAGAAAGAAAAAAGAAATGATTGATGACATTTGCGAGAGGCACATAAACATAAACAACGAGCATTGATTGATTAAGTTTCTCGCTGACTTTTGTTTCTCAAACACCAGTTAAAGCAGCACTCTGTGCGGAAACATGGGCCTGCTAGCTGCCATTTTCTGCCTCCAGGGCATTTTTACCACTAGGTAGAGTGAAGAAAAGAGGAATTGGACCCGGTGACCAGTGGTTCTTCACAAGTGACTTATGGGCACTCAGAGTGAGTGATGCCGCTGCTCGCCCGCTAGCAGATGCAGTCCATTCATTCACTCTGAGCCAACAAAGTTATGAGAGCTTTTTTATTCTTATGAGCTTTTCTGGTAACTGGGTTTTCCCGATGCACATGGTGAAATCTTTGATAGATGCTGCCCTCCGTGTCCCTTTGGAAAATGTCCCATGAGTACGCTGGAAATAGATGGATTGTTATGTGGGTGGGTGACTGTACCATTGTAGAGAAGCATAATATATGCCACACAGGAAGTGCAGATTGAAGAGCAAGGCACAAACTCCAGGGAGCAGCCCTGTTAGGATAGGAAATGACACATCCTGCTAGAACTATAGAGATTTAAAACACTTTCTTCAGGAATTTTAGGTTTTGGAAATGCAAATATATTCTCTCACATTTTTAGAATTATATTCCATAGTTTTGTTTTCAAAATATTAATCAAATATTTTGTAATTGGGGGATGCTATCGTGAATCTCCATGCTTACAGTATGACTACCTTTGAACCCTATGGATCCTAGATGAGTTGACCTCATGCTAACCTCCTGGAGCCTAGAGGTCACTGCTCTGACCAATGACAACAACAAAAAAAAAGCTTTGTCACAGCCAGCGAGCAAACTCTGAATTGAACAGCTGCGAGTTTTGTACTGACCATGCAAACTGCTGTAGGCTTTGTAAGGTCATTATATGATAATGAAAATCATTACAGAATTACATGGGGGTTTAGGACATGAGAGCAGCGGGGAGGGGAGGGGAGGGCCACATTGGGTTTGATAAATGGACTGTGAAGGTGCCCATCTGGCCCTCTCTATGGCTTTTTCTTCCTGCTCTTTTATCCACTCTTGTCCTTTACTACCCCTCTTTCATTCCCCTCCTCTGTTCTCCAGCGGGTCAGTGTAAAAGCGAGCAGGCCCTTAGTGAAAGATTAACAGAGTGAAAACCCAACTCACCTCTGTGGAGGAGAAAAAGGAGGAGAGACAGGCGGAGGTGTTTATGACCCAAAGCAGGGTTTGCGCCTGACTTGGCAAACCCCATCCTCCCATTTCTCAGTGTGGGCCGGTAGAAGTTGGAGTAGGCAGCCATTGACCTTTGGCATCAGAAACAGTTGGACACCTCAGGATGTGTTGAACGCTGTAGTTTGGAGGCACTTTTGTGTTTATTTTTAATAGGCTGTGTGGCAATACAAAACAAGGTTTAAAATATTCCTCCTCCTCACAGTTGAAACAAGTTGTTACTGAAGAAAGTGAAACTGATGCAGTTTTTTGCATCATTTTGGATTTATACCAAGCAACAATCAAGACCCAATAAACTCTGGCAGCAGTTGGCTGATACTGATAAAGTTGTGTTAAGCCTTTTTCTCTTTAGAACAATGACATATTTTCACATTGTTTTCAGAGTAATTACTGCAAGGGGAGCATCTAATACCTTTTATTGCCATGTAGTTTTAACAGTTTTAACATTTGTTTATATTTTTGTTGAATTTTTCTATCAAACAACAAGCATTTCAGAATTAGTCTTTTCATTATCTTATTCAGTTCCAGTCAGCCTATGAAAAGGTTAGTAGTTGACCCTCATTGCACAAGTTATATGGAGTCAGTATAATTGCTGTACACTCAGAATCTGTGACGCAGTACTACATCTGTTGCCTGTGTTTATTACTTTTCTCCAACTTGTTCAAAGTTCGTGAGGTCTTTATCCCAAGACAAAGGCAACATCAGCTGACATGGCAAGCCGAGCCAAAGGACAGAGAAGGAGGTCCACGTGTCCACAGCTGCAGTCATCACTCAGCTGTCCAGCCTGACCCTTGACCCCGTAGGTCCGTCTCCCAGCCTCCATCAGCTTTATGTTTCCTGCCATTGTCATCCTCTCTTGTCTTCACCTGGACAGAACTCTACAACACAAAAGGCCCAGTCTGTCATCAAAACCGAGGGTCACCAGGGGCCAGAAGGGGCCGCAGAGTCGAGTTTGGAACTGTGCCCAGTCAAGGATGACCCCAGCAGTGTTGTCAGCTACCAGTTGCACCCCCGTGGAGACGCATAGTGACACAGATTAAGGAGGAGAGAGACCTCTGTTGGCTGGCACTTCATTCCAGGAGTCGTGACATTTCTTTTGTGTTGTCTCTGACAGACCCCGCCCCAGTTTCTGCACTGGGGTGTGGCAGGGAGTTTGGAGACAATGGAGGTCCCCTGTCCCAGATGGGAGTAGGAAAGATTGTCAGTGTCGCACCCATAATAAAGATGGACAGACAGCTTTGTCTAATGGGCTACTTCAAGTGTTGGAAATAGAGGCACCATACTGCTAGGGTTGTTCTCATGCCATTGACAACTCACTCTCTTCTATAGGTTTGCTGTACAAGTTCTCACAGCAAAGCCATCATCTGTTTAACTGTCATTGCACAAGTAACTGGGAGGAGTCTCTGAAATTTCACAGTGTGGGTGTTATCTCATGACTTTAGTTCACTACTGTGGAATCTGGCTGGCTATCATGTAGACATGTTTTGGAAACAGGGTGTGTGGAGTACAGTAAAGAGAAAGTGGCATCAAGCTGTTAGGAAGTAGGTTTAATTAGTAAGGGTGAGCTGACATCAAAAACCAGCGTTCTGGTTGGCGGCAGGTCGGTCTGGGCATGTTGTCAACCAGGCCTGTGTGATGTAAGTTGCAACTGGAGGTGACAGGTTAATCAGATCTCCCAGACAGCAGCTCCACATTTGCCTCAACACCACGCCCCCACAACAGCAGTCTTGTTTTGCAAGCAGATCAGACAGGGCTATAGCTCAGTCTGTTTTCCTTGGCATAAGTTGCCAGCCAAAAAGTTTTGCTGGCTGTGCCCTTGTTTCTTTTCTACCTCAGGGGCATGTTCACTGTGATGGTGGGCGAACACCTGTGTGTGGAACTCTCAACCCGCAACCATGCTCTGCATCTCTGTTGTCTGTATTTCCTTTTCTTTGTACCATCTACTTTTGCCGTCATGCATCGCTGTGTTTACTTGGTTCGGGGCACTGGAGGAGAAAACAAATAAGGACATGTCATCTGTCTCTTTCATCGGCGGCCAGCCTGTAATTAGCGCAAGCGCAGTGGTTAGCCTGAGACGCTGTCGTCTAATTTGTCTGTCTTTATCTAAAACATGTCTGTGTGGTCCCTCAGACTGGTTACATGCGTGCAGCGAGATCGCCTGTGGCCTGTGTGTTTGTGAGGTGTATGTTTGTGTGTGCTCGATTGTAAATTATGAATTCCTCTCTCATGCACTCGCCCCTGTTTAGCAATCCCTCAGTTATGCATGACATGTCCTGACCTCAGCAGAACCTCACAGCTGCTGTTGACGTAGTAATCATCCTCTCCTCCTCTGCAACTCCCAGACCAAGAAGGACATCAAGAGTGTGTCTTATTGTAACAGGAATATGCTGTGAGCAAGATGATTGATGAGGTTATTTCTTTACTTTTTACTCAGTGTACAAACACATTCTACCTGTTTAAATATGCACGTATGCCTCCCTTGCCTGGCTCAGTAATTAGCTCTTGAGGTACATGCTTGCTCTTGGTTTGTGGTTGGGTGTGGGAGAGGAATGCTCGCAACTGGCAGGGATCTGTTTTGCACTCTTTGTTAAAATTTCTTCGCCTATCCTTGATTGAGTCAACAGCATTAAATTGCTTACAGATTCTAATGGAAACAGTCATTTCATAATTAGGCATTTCACAGTAAGAGCTTGGCAATGAAGTGTGGCACAGAAAGGGAGAAGGAGAGAGTTAGAGATGTCATTAAAAGTCCCACAGACATTTAAACACACTTGTTGCAGAGACAGTTGCCCATTAAATGCTGCCTTTTTTAATATGGAAACAAGATTTGTGTTTGGAAAAGACAATGTGGTAAGGAGAAGGGGGCTGGGAATGGGTTCGAGCCTGTTTTACTGGTAGTCAGGAAAACCAGGACATTTTTTCTGGTCAAACCAAACATCCCAGAGAGCTGATAGAGCATGATTGGGTGAGGATGTGTGGCAGGCATGTGAAACAAACAGCGAGAACATAGCATTATGGGGTGATAGAGGTTGTTCTCACCAAAAAAACACTGTCAATACAGTTTTCTCATCCAATTCCTGTTTGTTTTGGGATGGCAGTTTTCCTTAAAACATTACTGTTTTGAGCTAATGAGCACAAGTGGAACCTCCGCAGAGAATTATGGGATGTGGAGACACACACGTTTCTGTGCTGTGCTCCGGGAGGGCGTCTTTGCAGACACACCACATGCTCCATCCTTTGCCTTTTTCTTCATCTCCCACAACCGCCCCACCTGGACAGCGCCCTCCACCCCCCACCCTCCCCACCCCACACACACACACACACACACATCTTTCTCTGTTAATTATAACCTACACCACTGGAGCACTTCATTTCATAGCAAGCATATTGTCTCTTCAAGGCTGGCAGGCAGGTCATAAATTACCCTGAAGGTGAGGATGGAAGTTGGAGGAGATAGTTATGAAAATTTCATCTGTCTGCCGTAGTGGCCGCAGCTGCTCCTGTCACCCGCCATGTGCTGGAGGAACTACACCGGGTCAGCTTGTGTGTGTGTGTGTGTGTGTGTGTGGGTGTATTCTTCAGCATGTGCATATGTGTAGGTACATAAACACGTGTGAACAGTTACAATGTGCAAATGTACTGTAAACAGCGCTCATGCACTTCTTTGTGTTCAAATTGTTCCCCATGTGCATGTGTGCATCTGTGTGTGTGTGTGTGTGTGTGTGTGTATGTGCCTGGGCCAGTGTGTACAGTGGGTTGGCCAGGTAAGACCTGCCTGTCAGAATGGGGAACATCTCTGGCGTCTGTGTCACCCCAGGGCCCCCAGCTCTGCCCCGAAGCAGAGAGACTGGGAGGGGAGGGGGACAAGCTCACAGGGCGGTCCCCAAGCTGTCTCTGTTCATTACCGCTACAGAGACGGGACGTGGCCAGCAGGTGGCCAGACCTTTAGTCCTTACCTACTGTGATCATCTGCTGCTCCACTCTGTGTGTGTGTTGGTGGGTGGGTGTGCAAGTGAGCTAGAGAATGGGAAAGAGTCAGAGGAGAACCATAACTTATGATTTCGAGCAGGGATGCACATATTTCATGTTAGTACGTTTGGGTTTATGACAGATTATTGCAATGGACCATCTTCAAATGACTAATCTTACATATTTACAAGCTGGAGAAACTATGTTCTTTATTGACAGAACACAGAGCAAATCTTCATGACAGACACTCACTCCAAGTGGCAATTAGTAAGAGAAGAAAAACACAGAAAGGCTCCCCCATTGCCCCCTCTACTCCGACGTCAATCCGCAGTTTCCTGCAAAAATTCTATTAGGGCCAAAGTCCATAGCTGTTAATTACAATTCTAACTAGCTTGCCTCCTGACGAATGGATGGCTTCATCAGTGATCTAGGATAAAAGGGATATCAGCGATTTCACTTCCCCGTACAAAGGCTGCCTTTGAAATGGGTCATCAATCCCATAGTGATAAATGTCTGGTGGAGTAATGACTCTCTTATCGGCGCTGGATTACTGCAGATATTTGTAATTAGTGTAGCCACACAAGTCCCGACAGATGTTTTTGAGGCGGCACAATATTGAAGCCTTGGTTTAGTGCTAAATGGGAACTTTCTGAAAATAATAGGGATAGTTAGAGCTATTGTATTGTGGCAGACATAGGTGAATGTGAGGAACTGAGTTGCTGTTTTGTCAGTGGGAATGCCTGTATGGAGCCACATTTACACACACACACACACACACACACAAAAGCTCACAGCCTGATAGCTAAATACACAGCCTGAGGTCCATCCTTCAGATATTGAGCTCAGTGGTCACATGACTGTGAGAGCCAGGGGGCTTCTCTTTTCCTCCCATTCCTACTCCTTCTCTTCCTCCTCCTCCTACTCCAACCCTAAAGGTAGCCAATGCTACGCCAGGGGGAGTGAACGATTCACTTTTAACTTCCATTTCTCCTGTTTTGGGTTGAGATTCACCAGCCGCCCTGAAGTTTTTTTTCATCTTTCACCTCTTCCAGCTCTCATGAAATCACAATGTGATGTATTCAGCCTGAGGTGTAGCTCTATTCACAATGCAGTCTGACACTATGAGGCCCTGCTTCCCTCTGTTTTCACAATGCATCTGTACAGATGGACTGTTGACAAGTCTCTACCACTAATACAATTGTCCTGGCTGTAGTCAGTTTTAATATACACTTCAAAATGTATAGGTATTACAGAAAACTGGTGCCAGTGAATCCTTTGTGTCTAGATTTTGCGTTGGTTGGTTGAGGCCTGTGTTCTGTTGCCAAAATATGCACTGACTATCCAACACACCCACAACCCTATACACACATACACAGCCTGCCCGGCACTGACAGACGTGTAAGCAGATGCAGCCAGAACTGGTAATGGCAGGTGATTATAAGTGGCACACGTGCCAAACTAATTAAACCCCTGGGCTGACAGCAGCATTTGGTAGCACTGGCATTCTGGCATGCTGGCATTAGAATAATTGTAGCAGCAGCACATTTCACCTGCGAGACTGCAGCTAACAACGTCATTTATTTTACAGCAGGCTGCACTGGATGTCGCTACAGAGGCACGAGTTAGCTTGCTTTAGGTTTGACATGTATGGCAACCTCTGTCAAAGATGGGACAGATTTTCAGTGTCTGCTTGAGCCACACTTTGTTGGGCAGTGCTTTGCTGGGGGATATATTGTCTTCATACTGAGTTATTTATCATAATTTATATCTACTCTAGCAGATATAAACATAATAAAATAAAGAATAATTGAACAAGTCATCAAAACAATAACAGTGAAAAAGTGAAGATAAAAAATCAAGACTAGAAATACTGAATTCGATGCATGTCCCCCCAATCAGGATACACTGCAGTAGGCAGGCAGGAAGGAGACAAGGACATGAGGACTCTTAGTTTGTTCAGTTCTTAGGTCATCACTTCTCCAGCTGGAGGATTGGAGCTGTAAGTCCTCTTCACAGAGGTCAGAGCTATGTCAAGAGGCTAGAAACTGCACCAGGAGGCCCACACACACACACACACACACTCACACACACACACACTCACACGTACACTTAACACCTACACTCCCCCCCCCCTCTCTCTCACACACACACACACCTGGACGGTTGAGAAAGAATTCTAACATGCCTGCAGTTCTGTAGAAACTAGACTGGTTGTAACTGACTTGACTGATTCATGTGATTGCCTTGTGCTATGCAGCAGGTGTGGCAGGGCCAGGTGCACACTGCGCTGCATCACTCAGGGCAATAGTATCGGTTAGGAATCACTTGGCTTATGCAAGGTATGTAAGGTCATTACATGTGCTGCTATTTTTCATATTCTTCCCAGTGATTTCCAGTGAAGATCTTAGACACCGGTTCTCTAGTATTTGCATGCTGTAAATCACAGCGGAGACAAATAGGGTGTGTATTCAGCCTCCACACATTTTCCCATAGACTGCACTGTCTTGTCCACTTGCACGTAATTGCTTCCTTGCTTTTACTGCATATATCACTTACTAAAACCTAATTTGCTTTTTTCAGGTTTTATTGCCCATGCCAGACTGTGTTCAGTCTCGATAGCTACTGTATTAGAAGTGAAAAATCAGCTCTTTGAAGGCACAAGGAAGTGGCCGATGGCAGCTGATAGCTGGGGCTTAGTGAATCCTCATTATGTGCTGTAGCAAGCTGATTAAAACATTTGATTTGTTCCCAGTGTGTGTGTGTGAGCGTACAGTCAAGTGCCTGTGTGTGTCCCGTGCGTGTGAAAGCGTACACGTGCATGTGCATGTGTGAAAGAGTAGACCTTCGGGCTGCCGCGGTGTGTTATCTGTTTTTTCAACCTTGTCATACTAATTACGGTCCATATTTACTTACATTCTCTTTTTGTTTTCTGCCCTCGATAGGCATCTGTGAGTGCCTCTGCTTTGGCTGTTCTCATTAACAGACCGATGATGTGTGATAGGTCTATCAAGTGATGATACAGGGAGCTTTTCCAAAGAAAGAGGTCATGATACAAATGTTGTCAGCTTTTTGCAACCACAAAGAATTATGTTCTTGTTATCAGCGACGCTGGGATTGTAAATTTGCCAGTGAGTGTTGGTGGGGAAATGCCCTATGTTCACATCAAAGCCAAATGAAGGTATCACCATTAGCTTGTATCAGAATTTGATTAAATTCTAGTATTACCCCATGATAAACCAAGGGACAAGCTCCCAACATGAGGTAGGGATGGTAGATGATTTGCAAGATAAAATAGATGAAAAAATGTACATAAAATTAATTTCTAATCTTTACTTTTTTCATTTGAAAAACAATAGCTCTACTCTTTGAACATGTAGAAAAAAAACTGAGACTGTAATATCACTCCGCAGACGTTGCGGACCACTAATCAAGGACCACTAACCCATATCAGCAGCATTTCCAGCTAACAGCAAGATAAGCTTGACAACACAACTGTAGTGCTAAGCCAGCAGATATACAGTACTGAAATATTTAAAGCAGAAGTAAGCGATATATTTGTGTTAATATAAGTCTTAAATAGTTATATCTTCCGACAGCAATCACTTACATAGAGTGTTTGGACCGAAACACGGGTCTGTCAGTCACTCTGCTCTGCTCTGAGCCGAGGAGAAAACTTTTCTCGTATCCTACAGTTTTTATCCAATGAGGAGAGAGAACGGCATGCAGGGCTGTGTGTGCAGCCAAGGTATGCGCCTGAATGACCGGGTCGCTTACTTCTGCTTCAAGTTAAATAATCTAGATGTAAAATAATTGACTGACTAACTTTCCATTTTACCCGTGGCGACCTTTTGCAAGGTTACTGAGAATGTTCACTGAGTGGGTCGCTCACATGCCACCAAAGAAAAAAGATGGATCTGACCACACCGTAGCACTGGTGCATGCTTTTTGGAAACACTGTTTCTGATTAACCAGACCTCCTTAGTTAACTAAACTGGTTACAGCACAAGCAGCAACATCATTATGCGGGTCAGTGTGTGTTAGAGATGCACAGGCAAACTTACAATATGATTTGTAAATGGTTAAACCGATCAGGAAGCTGTGTGAGGATACATGGTGCGGTGAGCAGGGTAAATCACAGACAGCTGAGGTTTATATGGCAGAGGTGGGTGGTAGGGTGTTTTTGGGGGTGCGTGAATGGTTTTATATGAGTGTGAGTGACTGATTCCCAGACACAGTAGACAGTGCATCCTGAATGGGTAAATGGCATTTATTCAGCTGGTTAGTCTGGGAAAACATATGGTGCCATTTGGAGGCCCAGGCTGGTGCACGCTGTTCTCCTGTAATTAGACTGGCCCAGCAGAGCAGCTACATGACTGCTTCATGATAACTGCCCTACTGTAGCCTACAGTGCTGCTGCCACCCAGCCCTGGCTGCAGCAGAGGACCAGCACACCGCATTACACATCCTGTTAACACACTGTTCAACACCAGTGAACACCAGTGACGCCAAAGCTTTGGCAGCTGTACACATGTACCATGCTTCCAAGTATATTGTATATGCATGTGATGGCAGAATAAAAAATATCCAATGCAACTTTTATTTTGTTTGTGCTTAAATCTCGTTGGGATTTGCGAAAGTAACAACTCTGTGGCATTGCCTATTCTTAGAATGAAGGGTAACTAAACAATGTGCAGCTCTGTGGTGGGGTTTCGTAACAGAAATTCAACTACAGTGATGTATGTTAATAAAATTGTAGTAATTGTTTTCATTTATAAAGGTTGAAGAAGGAGTCATCAAATAAACTTCGAAGAGAATGGAAAAAAAGATTACATGGATTCACATGAAAACAAGAGAAATTAAAGCCGCAAGCGGCGATGGCGGCCCTCGCTGCCCATGCCACCGCGGGGCCTGAGGCACGCTGTGGCGCGGAGCAGAAATGGAGAAAAAACCTGGAAGGAGGCCAAAAATGCAATGTTTCGTTCATCCACCAGGGGGCAGTCACCGCATGTGGTCTGGTGCGTTCAGGGGCCGCCCCTCATCACTCGTGTGAAGTTTGGAGTGAATCGGACAAAGCATGAGGGAGTTATGAGCTGTTAAAGGTTCGTCCACTAGGGGGCAGTAATGGGATGCGTGCAGGTGTGTTCAGGGTCAGCCCCTCATCACACATGTGAAGTTTGGAGTGAATCGGACAAAGCATGAGGGAGTTATGAGCTGTTAAAGGTTCGTCCACTAGGGGGCAGTAATGGGATGCATGCAGGTGTGTTCAGGGTCAGCCCCTCATCACACATGTGAAGTTTCGTGGAAATCGGACAATGTTGATGCAAAAAATGGCACTTCCGGTTTCCACTAGGGGGCCACATGAGCGACACCCCTATCAGATGGAAGAGGTCTCCACCCTGGACCTGTGTATCAATTTTCATGATGATACGAGTTCATTAAAGCCATCAAAAAGCCAAACGTATTTTCATGGCGAGGAATTGATGGTAGCCACGCCCCCACAGGGACGCCATTACTCGTAGCTTCACAGTCTTCATAATGTAGCTTCACCAACTGGTTCTGCATGTTTTAGAAGTGGAATGAAGTTGATGGGGTCAACTATGTATTTTTAATGAATTTTAGTTCACTTCCTGTTACCACCGGGGGGCGCTATGAGTTACGTGGGAAGTTAATATATCGGGACGTTCAGGGCGAAGCCATCATCATGTCCAGCAAGTTTGAAGTTGATTGGATGAAGTATGTGGGCGTGAGAGCCAATCGTATTACATGGCGAGCACGCCAAAGTTAATTGAGCGCTGGAAGCCACGCCCTTTGACCTACGGACTCACGGAGCACAAGATAAGCTCAGCTAGGTCTGACGATGTTGTGTACCTAATTTCAACTTGATCGGGCGAACGCTGTGGGAGGAGTTAGTTTTAGGCGGGAAAAATCAAAACCAAAATGGCCGACTTCCTGTTGACATTTCACCATGACATTAAGAGGCTTTTTTGTATATCTGGGTATGGTACATATGTGTACCGAATTTTGTTGGTCTACGCCAAAGTAAGCAAAATTGTCTATGGGACTTTTTAAAATTTGTAGGGGGCGCTATTTCGCCATGTCGCGTCGGACATGTGCGACCGCCACATATATCGAATTTCGGATCAGGCCGGACGTCCGGGCAAAAGTTCACGCATTTTCGAAGTCGGGAAAGGGGCCAAATTGGGGCATTTAGGTGACGGAATAATAAGAATAATAATAAAAAACAACGCGATTTCAATAGTCCCTCCGGCGAGTGCTACTCGCCGCTCGGGCCTAAATATTGCTTATAAAAACACGAGCAGCCTTAATATAAATGTCAAATCAAAGCATATGCACAGCACATTAGCAGCTCAGTGAATGTCAAGTTCAAGTTTAATGACTACACAGCTGCAGCTCCCCATCCACTCTTTGTTTGGTCAGATATTGCATTATTTTGTATGTTATAAAACATCTGATTATTGCATTCTTTTATTAGTAGTTCCCTTATTTCTTGCTCTAATTGGTTACATTCTGTACTACCTTTGTGATTTGGTTTGCTATACATTTTTTGTTTGTAGTCAGGGATGTTCCTATTATATCCTGTTTGATTAAAATGCCTGCCCTATTCATAAACATACATAACATTAGTACAATATACTGAGGAATATTTGAACCTCGGTGGCGTGATGACTTAGAGGATTGCCCAATTGCTGGTATTGAATTTGCATGCTGTCCCTGCAGGTTTGTGGGAGAAGAGAACTGAAAACTTATGAATGTGATTGTGGTTGTCTTTGCTTAACATGCTGTGCATATATTAAGTATTCAGACCTGCTCACGTTTTGCCCTGACCAGTCTCTGCAACTGAAAAACACACCCACAGAATGATGCTTCCACTGTTCTTCACCGTTGGGATGGTATCGTGCGATGATGAGCACTGCACGTTTTGATGCCAAAAGATTTAGCAAAAAGTCTCTTAGTTGCTACTTTGCAAATTCCAAGCAGTTATCATGTGTCCCTCACTGAGGAGAGACATCCACCTGGCCTGATGCAGTGATGGTTGTTCTTCTGGCAGTGTCTCCCATCTCTGAACTGGATTTCTGGGCATTCAGCTCTTGGTAGATTTCTGGTTGTTCCACATTTCTTCTATTAGAATGATGGAGGCCACTGTGCTCTTGGAAACCTTCAACTCAGCAGAATTTTTTTTTAGGCTTCCCCCATATCACAGCCTCGACACAATCCTGTCTCTGTGCTCTGCAGGCAGTTCCTTCCTCCACATGGCTTGGTTTTTGCTCTGATATGCATTGTCAGCTGTTAGACAGTTGTGTGCCTTTCAATATCATGTCCAATAATTTGGAATTTACCACACCGAAACAACAACACAGTTATTTTATTGTATCCTTACCCAAAATATGTGTGTATATACCACAAAAGAATGCTTGACTAAAATGTATCCTTTGGAAATTACATACACACCCGTTGGCCTGCAATTTATGTGCTGTGTGTGTAAAAATACATTTTCTTTCTTTTTCTCTTTATTGTGTTTGCTCTCATCTTCTTTTTAATCACTTCCCACCCTCCCTTCATCAGGATCAGTGGAGCAGATTGTGGGTCGAAGGCGTGGGTTGTGTTGGCAGGGCTGCCGGGGCGTCAGCTGGGCTGTTGTCCCGTCAGGGGGGAACAGCCTGGCAGCCCGGCGGGAAGGCCCTGTTAAAGATACACTGCTGGGAATCGGACTGAGCCAGTGCCTGGCCCGAATCATGCACACACACATCAACACACACACACACACACACTGGGAGGGATTGGTAAGGAAAGTGGTGGGGGTGTCCAAACCTGGGATAAAGACATTTCCTCCCTCATTTATAAAATCTGACACCACCAGTCTGCCCTCTCCTCCTCCCTCATCAACATCCCCTCACAAAAATCACATACACACATGCACGCAAACACATGCTGGTGCACATACAGTGAAAATCCATGCTGCAGTCTGGAGTCAAAAGCTGCACTTTCTCTGCTGCCCACTAGATGCTGGATTGGAAGAAATCATTGCCCTCACAGTCTTGAGTAGATATTTATTTCTTAAGAGTGTCCTTTTAGATTATTTTACAAGTAACGCGATGGTGACTTCAACAGTCATTGTTGCATTGTAGTGATATGTAAGTAAGCATACTTGTGAAGTTGTGGCAACAGTAAACACAACGTTACCTAAAAGTGGTAAGGCTACACTTGCGTCAGAATAACCTTTCGAAACCTTGAGAGACCTATGTGCAGTTTCACAGATGCTACATCTTTGTTTTTCCACATAAGTGTGTCAGTCCTTACACATGATTTAAATACTGCAGTGAGGTTGAAGGAGAGTTAAGAGCAGAGCAAGCATTGTCGCTTCTCTCTACACATCCAAGACCTACAGTTAACACCCCCACAACACGCACACATACAGTTACATTCTGTACTACATACTGTCTATGTCCAGAAGGGGCTGTCTGCGTGGCATGCTATTCTCTTGTTGTCTGTTTAGTGAGTACAGCATGTGAGAGCACTGCCAAATTTGCATATGCCGCCATGTATATTTCAGCAGCGTTTAAGACACACATCACCGGCAGTGAATTATGCATGGTGCTGGTACAGTGGAGGTGCTTGTTTTATGCACTCGTGAAGGGAAATTGAACTGTGTTTTCTTCTGCTCATGACGCTCAAGGCCCAAGGCCCATTAAAGTACACGGAGCAGGCAGTCTCTAAATGGACTGGTGGTGTACATCGTATTCCCCCCTAACAAAGGGGGCTTGGCATAGGGAGACGCGTCCGACAGGTTCTGACGTCTAGGTAATAGGATTCCCACCTCTCCAAAGGGACTGACTGAGGTGCTGTTGTAGTATCCTTGTAGACCACTCTGTCTTTTTATATGTGAATGTGCATATGTGTTTGTTAAATGAGGTGCTGTGGAAGAGATGAGTGACTGAATAATTCAAAACTGGCATGTCTCACAAAATGATGCAAACCCGTGCATGGATTGTCAGTGGGAGGAATTGAGTGTTGCAGTAAACACAGCCTAAAAGGCTCTTATGCATTATAGACAAGCCTTTTGAAACTGTTTTCTCATATGCAAAGTGAACACACACAGTTGCAAAGGCTTAATATGAATCTCTCCCATTCACTGCAAATCCAAATGAGGCATAGGGCTGTTTATGTTTATATTGTGCATGTGTCTGCTGGAAGAGAATGGATGGGTGTTGGTCGAATCACATGAAAGATACAATGAAAGACACAATTGTGTTGCTATCAGTGTTTACTTTAAAGAGCAAGCATTTAGAGCTGTGGCTTTGCTAGCAGCCGGCAGTCGGGTTCTCATATTCCCTCAGTCCTCTACTGGACTGAGGGAATAGACTGCAGAGGATGAGCATCATTAGATATGTCATTTAAGACACCTATGCTCTCCCACTGCTCTATATTTATCCACTTGAAGGTCTCTAACAGGCTCTCGGGTCAACACATTGTGTCCCTACCTGTCAGCTCGGCAGTAGACGGGACATATGTGGTGGATAGAGACAATATGAAGCCACCTGCTAGTCACCCTGCCCTCTCCTCTCCTCTCAGCTCTCCCCCTCTCTTCCGCTACTCCTCACATTGCCTCACCTTGCCACTGGATGCATTTGTGACAATTCATATATCCCTGTTATAGCAGCCCTGTTTAGCTTGGCTTAGTACCAGTGAATCTGCTATTTATAGAGTTCGTTTTTAGCCACCTCTGCGTGGTAAATGATGATAAGCCTAGCCTGTAATAAACAATCTCGTAAACAGTTCTGCAGCTCAGCCCTTAATGGCCTTAGGGGCTTGTAACAGCTTTATAACACATTTATTACCTCTTTAATGGCCGAGAAGCTGTGAGCCATAACATAAGCTAACACTAATTTAATTTCCTGACATATATTGGCTTCATGTTATCTTTAGGTTTTGGTTATTTCGCCAACTTGATTGATTTCATACCTAGTCCTATCTCAAGCCTTGCTTAATGCATTGTGACACCAAAGAGAACTATATTCAGCACTTGCCTCAATTATTTTGCCACTTGGTATTCAGAGTCTGGTGAGAGAAGAGGAGGAATCATTACTTTGTTAGCCAAAAGCACACATCCACTCACAACAGACGAAAGGGCCAGCATGGGGAATAGAGGCATTTGATGTTGAATCTCCCCCTATTTACAGTAGGATGCCTGAATAAACGTGTTCAGAAGCTGGAAAGCAGCATTATGACCCATAACCCTGAGGTATTTGAAATGGAACAGCAGAACTTACTTTGAAAAAGAATAGGCGATGTGCTCTGGGCTCACTGTTTATACCTTGATGTGATTTGGACTGAAATGTAAAAAGAGGCTGTTTATCTGTTCTTTCCCTCTTGTCCATGTCTGAAAATTGCAGGGCTAAGGCAAGGGAGACTATTCAGATGCAGTGCACTGCTGGCAGGGGTTGAAGAAAAGGAAATATCGGTTTTTGTTTCAGTGTCCAAAGCTGGGATAAAATTATTCAACAAGTATTGTTGTAAAGATTTACGTGACATTTGACGTGCTCCATATACATTTTTAATGTCATCACTCATGAGTACTCAGACCTGATTTTTGTAGTTCTGTCTTGCACAAGTGCCATTGCATAGGATTTCATTTGAAGGATCTAAGGTAAGAATGGGCTTTTTACAAGGTACATATTTTTCATCACACGAGTGCCCTTTCTGCAGCATTTTCCCATTATGGTTTATTAAACTACCTCTGGGGCCTGAGTATCTACTTTTGGTTTCAGTGCTTCTTTCTCCAAATACCAATTTCAACCCTTCCTCAATTATTCTTTTGTCTGAAAAGAAGCAAGGTATAAATCTTTTATGTTTTGGAAAAATCTGATGAGTGCTATTTGCTGGACCTCCTGCTCAACAGAAATTGTGAGGCTGGCATGAGGAGAGAAACGCGAAATTGCGGAGTAAATCAATACTGGGCCAGTAATGTTAGGGGGGGATCCCCTTTCAAAGAGCTGAGCTGAATTTGTATGCCTTATGTTTTTGATCCCTTACTGTACTCATTTCATTCCAGACGCAGTTGTTATCATAGTTGCTGTTGTTTGTATGTTATTTTAGCTTCTTTCCCAAGTAGCTATTTTGCAATTTGGACAAAAATACAATTAAAGGCCCATCTGTTTCCAATGGTCCTAACGTCAGACAGATGGGGTCTGTCTATTGAAGCCATACCGGGACCCTGGCAGGTTAGAAGCTTCAGTAATGAACATGCTAAGCATGCAACTAGGCTGATTTCATCATAACAAGGCATGTATGGGATGACTATTCTTTTCATGAAGTTAAGCTGTCGCACTTTAGTTTGGTGATAGACCAAGAGAAATACAGGGCTCATGTTTTAGGTATTTGTCTATAGCGGTGTGAGTTTCAGTTGCCTTTTGGACTCATCTGACTCACGCATGTTTACATTTTCTGAGACTGCTGCTGTTACAGTTTTTTTGTTGATAAACCAAGATTTGTACTGTATTGACCAAAGAAATTAGTCAAAGAAAGTTTTTCAAAATATGTAGACACAAAGTGATGAAGCTGATCTTCAGGTTTTTTTTTTAGCACAACACCTTATAGTACTTTGAAGGCAGATGTTTACTGCATGGAAAGCCCCAATCCTAATCGGGCCTGTAACCACTAAACTTGACAATGTTAGTTAGTATTTTGAGGGACATGCAGTCCTGATTCTAGTTGAGTTATGCAGTGCCACTGTAAAGGCAACAGAACATTACAGAGACCACTGCAACTTTTGAGGAGTCATGGGATTTGTCACATGCTTTCACTTTCAAATTCTACACATTAAGCTTCAAACCACTGACCCTACGCTTGCCCAATTATAAATGTCAAAGAAAATCTCACAAAACACATCACACTGATCCCTTATACTTAGTGCATGTGTGTGTTGGCCACAATCCTGTATGCTGTTATGGGGTAGTCTTCTTACTTCCTGTCTGATCATGTTCCTTCCTGAGTTGCTACAATGCAGCAGGAACAAAGAGAGTGCTTTTTTGGGGCTTGCTAACTCCTGTTTTAGATTTGATGGCTCCAGGAATGGCTATCAAGGCTGCATAAAAGTAAAGTTAGTAAGTAAAGTACACAGGGATAATAACATCCCCTACTGACAGTGATCCCAAAGTGTTAAGGTTAATTATAACAAATCCACCACCTCACACTGTTCAGTCTGGGGTTGATGCTCATGTGAAAATGAGGTAGTTGGATCAGGTCTTCTTGGGACAGAACTGGGGTCTGCGAGTGATTGATCACACTGTGTTGAGCTTGATGGACTCAGGCCTTCACTTAAGTACACGTACCCGCCCACTACTCTTCCAAGCATGCAAGCACAAACATTTCTTACACAGTTCTTCTACCTAGAAACAAGCCTGGGGGCTGTGACCAAAACACTTCTAATATAGGAAAATTGAGCTGCTTTGAACTTTGGTGTTTTTGATAACTACTTGGTATGCTTCCTGGAGGATAACCTGTGGGCTTGGCTTCCCAAGCTTTAATCCCTTTGATTAAGTGCCAGGGCAAGATAGCTCAGCACTCAATAGGCCCTTTACCTTCCTAATATCCACACTGTCCTCGGCTTGAAAGCACCAGTGCTCTCAACTTTCAGTAGGTGAATTTTGAGCCCTCCTTAGACTCCTCTGCAGATAGTTGTTTTCAAAGTTTGGGCCAATAACCTCCTTCCTGTCTGTGCCCTTTCCCTTGTCCCTCATCCTGTTTTAGGTCAAGATGTCCTCTGTTCTTTTGCTCTGTTTATGCATAATGATTCATAGTAGCAGGGGTGTACGTGATACAGTACTGTGTCTCCTTCCCCACCTACCCTCCCTGTCAGTGACCGAGTGGCAGCCATAGCCTCCACAGATTAGTAAGTCTCAAAGGAGGAGCACAGTTGCTGGGGTAATTATGCTGAGACTTTTGGGTTTCCAAATGCAGGATGAGGCTGGGGCCTTGGTTCCATACTGGTGGATCAACCTTGGATAGATGCAGCTAATTGTGGGGAACATACATGGTATTAGCCCACCCCAAGGCCCCCATTATCACTCCCATCTATCAGATGATATTCTGGATATTTTAGGTGCTGTATGCAAAGGTTTCATGAAGCCATCCTACGTCTGAATAAATGATAAATGTTTTATGGTCATTCTTTACTGGCAAAGTAGCCAAAAACTTTATTTAACTGTAAAGTCATTTGGACAGAACAGGTCAAGAATGTTGATAGCTTCATTTCACACATCAGTGTCGCTCACAGTCATAAACTGATCGCAGTAAAACTCCTCCGTATGCATTTCTACTTTGCCTTGCTTCATCTGTTTAAGTTTTTGTTCGTATGTTTGTGTTTCATACATATTTGAAATGTATCATGATCTGGGTCCAAAACCCAAACAATTGTTTTGTGCAACTATTTTTCTGCTCTTTTATGGGAAATTGTCATAAACCTTGAAGCTTGAAAAGTAAATGAGCTTGTTTGGTAGGAGAAAACCTCAAACTTCAAATAACTGGCTCATATTTACTGCATCAAGCTCCTGATTCCTGCTTTGATTGGCTCTGTGTTTCTCAAGAAGAGCTTTTGTTATGTATTTCGCTGCAGCTGCCCAAAGACAACCACTGGATTTAGATGCAGATAGAAAACAAGACACTTTAAAATTGGCTGATTCTTCCCAGCACTCTGTAGCCTCTCTGCCCCCACCACACAGATATCAGGGCACTCTGACATACTTTCACTTTTCACACACATAGATTACACATGGGACCACATTTGGATCTGTGCTCACATTCATAATCCAAAAGAGTAGTGTCCAACAACAGGCTATAATGGATATTCACCTACCTCTAATTATTTTTGCTTTCATTATCTCTCAGTGCATCCGTCTTTTAAATGATTTACATGTATTGTAAAGACGGCAGAGCTGGGTTATTGTGATCTGCATAAGACAGAAAATGATCCACCCACTGGCATGGGGTAATTACACATGCTCATGAGGAGCCACGTCATATATAGTGAGTTACCGTGTATAACATGTACTTTATCAGACGTGGTTAATCAATAGTTTAGATAGGAGAGTGAGTAGCCCACCTACGCGGATGATCTTACAGACAGGTTCCTTCTGGCTTTTCATTTATGTCCACTAGTTTTTCAACAGCTTTATTAGTTGCTAACGTTGATACAGACAGACTTTGATGGTCTCTCAGTAGTCTCTCCTTTGGTACTTATCCTGTGCCATGCCATCACTCCCAAACTCCAAACCAATGTCCTATGGCATCTGAATAATGTGGAGGGTTGAGTCATCCACCATGGCAGACAGCGGCTTGACTGCATGCATGTGTGTGTGAGTTCTCGTTTGCGTACATGCCTGTGCAACATCAGTATGTGCAATACTCAAGATGGGCTCCATTACTTCTGCAGCAGGGTATCTCTTAACTCCTATCTTTTTAATTATTTATTTCATGAACAGTATATATATTTTGTTGGGGGTTATTGGGGCATGAATAAGCGTGTGTCACGGCCTTTTCACAATCCCTTATGAGGAAATCCCACCCCCAGCCATGCCTTGCCCCCAGCAGGCCCAGCTCAGAGTTCTTCTGATAGCCATGAAGGGATTTGGGCTGGATGGGCAGACCCTGACTGGGCTGATTGCTTTGAATGGCACTGGCTAAAGCTGCCTTTGAAAGCAGGGGCGTTGATGAGCGCCTTCTCAGAAGAGCCTGTGTAGTCACTGCCTCTGGGAGGGACCCTCACTAATACCCCAGCATAAGATATACAGCAAGAGGCAGGGATCACCAGTCACCCCCAGCCATACACACACACATACATGCACATAGACATGCACACACCCACTTACTTAGACAACAACAGAAAAGTACTTTCAGTAAACTTTTTGACTTTTACTTGTGTTGCCTCCTAGATGATGGATCTGTAATGCTAGATTGTGCAATAACTATGTTCCTCTCCCAAAATACTGTATGTTGGAATTATACATATTATTGAAGTCCTCACTCAGTTTGATGAACAGCATGCCACACGTCTTTCTATTTGTGCCGAAGCTTATTTAAGAATATGCTCAGAGCAGCTTGCAGACGCGGGGAGGAGGATTTCCGGAGGAGTACTTGGGCTTGCTTGTTTTGCTCGCTGTTTCACCTTGTCCTTTTGCTCTCATAAAACACCTTGAACATGTGAGAAGACAAATTACAGCTTCAGACGCAGGTGTCCCGGTGCGTTTTTATCTCTCAGCAGGCCCCCAGGGTGCATTACCTGTGTTCCACAGGGCTGGCTGTGACATGGGAGCTGTCACTGGTGGGGCCCCTGAGGCCCGAGCTGTTGCTCAGAACAGGGTGGCCTTCCCTGTTTGATGGACTGTCCCCTAGAGCATGGTGCTCTGAACTTAAACTGGGTCTGCATCCAGCACCCCTGTCGTGAAACCCACTTACCCCTTGACTTTTCTATTACTTTAGTCATGGGAACAGGCATGTCCACCATAAGCATGATTGGTGATTAACATTAAAACACAGGTCATACAGCTTCATGCTCATTATGTTGATTGTTGCAAGTCGAGGCAAGATCACTTCGGTGTGTTTGACTCTTCATCAGCGCTGCGTTCATATGTATGGAAAATTCCTAGGTTGCGGCTTCAGGCGAAACAAGCTCATTTAGTGTGAAAGAGAGAGAGAAAGACGGGGGGAAAGAAGTAGCAGTAAATTACTGATAAGTGACAGAGACAGCAGCTTATCATGTGACAGCATCAGTGTGGAATGAAGGTGTGTGTGTGTGTGTGTGAGAGAGAGAGAGAGAGAGAGAGAGAGAGAGAGAGAGAGAGAGAGAGAGAGAAAGAGCGCACGAGAAAAAGAGTTAACCCTTTGACATGTCTCATGGTGAGGGTGAAGGTGAGTGAAACACAACCATGGAAAGCAGAGAGGCGGAGAGGGAAATGGGAAAGATGGCAGGAGGCGAGTGGGTGGTGCATACAGCACGCCTGGCTTTATTTTCAATTGCAGTTTACGATTTTTCATGGTCATGTCTCCCCTACCTCCTTTTCAAAATAATCGGCTGTCGGTTTTTGCTAGTCTGGCCGCCTTTCATTTCAGAGGTTTGTTTTTGAAAAGGTTGCTATTATAGCCAAATGGATTCTGTGCTTCTCTAAACACGGCAAGGCATTAGGCCGGGCTCCGGTTTCAGGGCCTGGCTCCTAATGAGAGACCCAATCACACAGAGGGAAAAGACGGATCAGTCCTGCTACACCAGACCCAACCTGCGGTTTACCTCTTGAAACATAACCACACTCCTTTGCTCTCTCTTTTTTCCCCTTTCTTTTTCTTCCACTCTGTCGTTCCCTCCACCTCCTGTCATGAATCTTCTCTTTTATAACCAGACTTGACCAAAGTTGATTGTGCAGCTGCACTGTTCCACACAGATCTGTAAATAAATACATTAACACCAGGGCTGAAGTCTGGCCTGACAGGGCACATGATGTACATGTACAGTGTATGCTGCTGGAGTGCTTGGTTTCATCAAATATGGACAGACAACATTTTCTCCTCAGTGACAATCAGTGGATGTTGAGTAGTAACATGCCCTGTACAGTAGATAGAGGTAGCATAATGTATATATAGAATGTACTGTATACACAGTCTACTTAACAGCTGTTTACTTATGAGTCTAGAAGAAATGCTCAGCATCAAACTTCCCTTCTTTACTCGCCAAGAGCTGTCTCCAGTGGTGGAGTACAGCGCCAATGTTAACATGTGTTCTGCTTCTGTTTCTATCACTTTTTTCTCTTGCTAAGCATGCTAACCAACAGACCCCAGTCCAAGCAGACTGTTGAGAGTCACTGTGGCATCCAGATTGCCCTGAAGAGGTAGCACTTCTCAGAAAGCATATTGTAACCTCTTGTATGGTACAATGGCTGGAGCTCTTAGCGAGCGGCCACCACCATCCACTCCCAGCACATTCAGTAGCAGATATAACTTACAAATAGCTCATTGAACCAGAGAGGCCGCAATGTCAAGATATATGTACGCTAATGTCTTGAGCTAACTTGCAGTGAATAAGCTCCACTTTGAGGTCTCTGACAAAACATAGTATATAAACTGTAGTATGCTTTTAGTATGATTCTAAATGTGACTATTATGTGTGTCTGTGTTCATAATACTGTATATGCTACAGTCCTGATTGAACAGATTGTAAACTCACAGTTTTCTTCTTGTTGATGTCAATGTCATGAAGACACTTTCACGGCCGTTTCCAATTTTGCTTAAATTGAAACATTCTTAACTTGATTGGACATGTTTTTAGACTGTTTTCACACTAACACACCACCCACAGCTGTGCATGTTTCTATCTGCTTTAATTTGTCACAAAAATTCATGCAGTCATTAATTTTGGCAAAACCAGTTCTCATCATGAATGCATTTGCTGCAGTCCCAACTTCTGCTAACCCCATGGCTCTCCACAGTTCTCCCTCCAGTGTACATAGAACTCTACTGTATTTGTTCTGTGGAGGTTGTCTGTTCTGCAGCACTGAGTCACAAGACCCTGTCAGTAAGACGGTGGCTTTGACTCCTGTAAAGTTGTAGCAGAAGAGAGGATGGAGAAGAAGAGGAAGAAGAGACAGAGAGCAGTATGCACAGAGAGCCTTCTGTCACTGCTAGACACTCTTCAGTCTTCTTGCAGTGGGGACTATGATTTATGGAGGAGTCTCCATGTTGTAAGAACCTGAGCAGGATCACTCGTTTCTGCAGGAAGAAAGAGGGGGAGAGAGACTCCTCTGTCCCCAGTGCTTCTCTTACACACCTATCTTCGCTCTTCTTATTTCAATTTCTGTTTATAGTTTTGACGGATTATAAAAAAGCAATGCTGAATGGATACCTTCTCTTTTTTCCCCTTTCTGTTCTTTTCTCTCTTTTTTTTTCAAAGCGAGTGATTGTTAAACAGTTTATGTATTCTCTTTCTGCCTGTGTGTTTATTGGAGGTAGTGAATTAGGTTTGAAACCATCACCAGAGGTTGTGTTTGAAACTTGAAAGGAAGCCCCCATAGCACAGCCCCCTCCATTTCTCTCATCCTGCCACCCTCCCGCTCTCTCTCTCTCTCTTTTTCCCTTTCTTTCGCTCTCTCGCTCACTCACTCACTCAAACACAACCTCACACTCTCTCAGCACAGTTGTCACACAGTGGCGCCGCTATCTGCACATTATTAGTTATTACTTTATCGGCTCCCAAAGCTGTCAGAAGACACCCTCCTGGAATATACAGCAGGCATAAGCCATCAGTCCTCATTACACCAGACCCGTGTGCAATTTACACCCAGCTGCCGCTCACACACCCATGACGACATGCTAATTTGTATGTGTTTTTTGTGTGTGCGCTCCTATGCAGATGACAGGCCTGCACACATATGATATGAGCGCACCTTTGAGGTAATGCACTCACATGTATGAATGGGGCAGGGCTAATAGGCAACATGATAAAAGCATCCACCAAGGCCTTTATGTGTGTGTTTGAAGAGAGCTGAGGCTTATGTTTTTTCATGCTGAGTGCTGCTGCTCCAAGCCACCAGGAGGCAGGGACAACACTGAAAACTGCTGCTCAGGACGGCTCAAGTCCTGTTCAACACACAGGTGTGCGGTAAAACCCCTGGAGGCACGTGGTACAGAACATGGCCCAGCAAGTCAGGCTGGGTGAGTTACTGTGTATCTCAGAGATAGAGATCATCACAAATGTCACATCACCTGAAAAAATTAAGTGTGTATGTGTGTGTCTGTGTGCGTGTGCGTAGACAGTGTACGTGGAGGAGGTTGTAAAAAAAACAGCATCATATCAACATAATGAATTATGTTTTGATTCAGCCCTTGCATATTTCGCCTGAGGTGGCTGTCATGAACAGATGTACAAGTCAGGTTCTCATCATTACTGCTAGTGTTGGAGTATGAAGATTGTGCAAATCAGACCTCCTGCACCGACATGCCGTTGGATGCTTATTACCCAGTCCTGTTGCCAGTGACTAACCTCTCCACTGTTTGATCTAGCAAAGTGGCCACATTAGCACTGACTAATTCCCTTGGCTGTGGGTTTGGAAACAGCACACGTTCCGAAGGTCTGCTGTCACACTGCAATTGTAGGAGTTGAGCGAAGTCTTTGAATCCTCCCACTCTTTCCCACATGGTTTTCTTAAGAGGCATCAGTCGGGCACATGCCCTCACCATACTGTCAGTCATAGGACCGGCATCCATGTTTGGAATGCAAGTGGGTGCGCACGTCTCTGTTGCTATTGTGGATGTCTGTTTAAACTTTTTGGAAAAAACTGCTGTCAAACATTCACAGTAGAGAGCAGTCACTAGTGGCCAAATGATAAAAATGACTCATATGTGATGGTTTTTTGTTTACTTCTGGAGTAATTTCAGTTTCAGCTGATGTTTATACAGCACTGTCAGGCTCCTTCCTTGAAAATGTGCTGTACGTCATGAAAAGAACAGTTTTCTGTGCAGCTATTATAATATTTTTTTTGGAGGACACCTTTTTAAGAAGGTCATGAATACTAACATTGCAGCATGCATGCCTTTGAAGCAGTGGTGTCTCCAATTCGGTTATTGCGAGAGAGACATGTCCCTATTTGTCTACTCTTGCATTATCAAGAGACTGCAGGAGTATGGATGGCCAGCAGCAACAGGAAGGATTTGCTAAGTTGCTCTTGGATAGCTGAGCCTCCATCCCGCATAATGCTAAACACAATTATGCAAACTTTTTTTTCTCTGAGAACAACGCAAAAATAATGGCTTTAATATATACCCTTACCTCCAGCAAGTGTTTTGTATGCAAATTAGGTGTGATTTCAGGGACGGAGAGGCAGAGTGTCTCTTGCATCCATCTTTTGTTGCCAGGCGGATTAAGGGAGATCTGTTATGGTTTGTTAACATGAGAGCTTTTGATTCGGATTGAAACGAAACCATGTGTAGAATTAGATTAAAGACAATGTGTGGTGAGTGGCGGCTCAGGCATGTGCCGGACTTCACCCACCCGTACGCCAGCGCTCACTACTGTGGTCCCATTGTTTGGCCCAGCTTCTGTTGTGAAGTGGGTTTTTGTCCTGTTTTTTGTTCTGTAATGGGCTATAATAACTTATATAAATCACAGTGACTGAGCTGGAGCTCCACGGTTTGGGCTTGGCATTGATGGAAGGCCTGGTTCTCCAGAGGAATGGTGAGCAGAAAGTCTTGTGTATGCTGAGGGAAAGTTTGAAAGTCAGCGGGCTTTACGTTTGACAGTGTTGTTTTGTTGCAAAGGGAATAAGCCTGAGGTTTTCTTTTGGGGAGGAAGGTCAAATAAAGAGAAAGGAAAGCTTTGATAGTGATCTACAAACTGTGTGTAAGACCAGGACAGGTGAAGATATAAAAAAAAATATAAAAGGGAGCTGCATTTGTGTGAATTTCTTCCCTGCCTACCTTGCCTGAAGGGCTTTATTTTGATATCAAAAAGAAAATGAGAAAAATAATGCTGGATTACAAAATCAGGCTTCTCTCATTAAAAAGCGCACAGATACATCAACAAAGGAAGAGAACATAAATAATGTCTTCTTGAAAGCTGTGTTCAAAGTGGAAGTGAGTGTGTTTTCTCTATTGTCAGATGATCTTACATGCAGTGTGTGTTTTGAGATAATACGTAGGGATGACAAATTAAGGAATCAAGAATTAGCTAGAGCCCTCACTGTGTTCATTACTAGTCAGTGATGTTTTGTCAATAGTGGGACTCACATTGTCTTGTAATCTTTGGCGGTGCATTTAGTTACACTGCTGGGAATTGTCCATAACCCTGTTTTACACTCAAAATAGCCCAGAGGAAAAGGGGTAAGAAGTGTGAGAGGGGGGGTTGCAACGAGTAACCACTGATTAATTATGCACATCCCTGATTGTGACATGCTATCTGCTGCTATTAATGGGCAAGGATAATCAGTCTGGATTGTAATTGAAGCCTCTGACTTAAGAAGTGTACTCTGTCCTGCATAAATCTTCATACGAAACCCTGCAATGTGGAGAAGAACTTCATTTGCCACTGTTGGAGGAGTCTTCAAGTCGACTCATTTCTAAGAAGAGAAGTGAAGTGTTAAAAAGGTGATGGGGCAGGAAAAGTAGATGGCTGCTTTAAATGGTGTCAGCCTTAGACTAGCAAGTTAGAACAGGAAGCCGTGATATTACTGTACACTGCTTGAGGTTATGAAAAATAATTAGAGATCTGTGTGGAAGGAAAAAAAATGTGTTTTTGAGGTGGCATATGAAAGTTTTCGCAGCTTTCATTGTTTGAACTTTTAATTCAGCTCTAAATGAGTGTCATTATTCTCACTCACATATGATATTATTGTGGAGTAAAATATATGAGAGCTTGGGAAAAATAGCGCATTAAAATGTTAAATATGAGTTAATGAGAAAATAGCACTCAGCGACTGATTTTTAAGCATCATCCAAACTTCCACAGAGCCGTTTCAGGTGCCGTGTTTGCTATGAAATATATTTCTGTAAATGCAAATGTCTGTTTTATGTCATGTGCGTAATAACTCTGCCTATTAGAGGGAAAATATAAAGAAGATAAATGGACAGTTTATTTCCCATTTTAACCAATTTCAGCACGTTTTTTTCATTACAAACTCAAACCTTATAAAAAATAACAAAGTGAAATTGAGCCCAGCTTCACTTTTTTTTGCCTGCTCCTAAAGCTTCCCTGGCAGTTTGTCTAAAAGCTGAAATGAAACGAAGAATGTAATTAGAGGGAAGGGAAACTTTTAAGGGGAATTTCAGAATGCCGAGCAATCAGAGCCTTAAAAGTAGCTTTTGGTCCCCCCATCAGAGAGTCTCCTGCCCAGCCACAGACACTGTCAGTACACTGTGTAACGGGCCCCCTTTCCACAGAGACACACATCTTACTGTTTTTATTCTACCTTCAATGGGTGTGCTTTGCTGCTGTCACACCTCCCTCACATTAACCTCGCTATGTGGCGAGGGAACTTAGTCTTGGGGAGTTGGGGGTGGTGGGTAAAGGAAAAAAAAACGAAGAGATAGAAAAAGCAGACGAGGGAAGACCAGGTGAGAGAAAGGGAGAGTCTGGGCGAGTGAAATGCATGAAAAATAGCATGAAAAGACTGTCCTTTGGTTCTTTCAGGCCCATTGGCGAGGCTAAACAAACAGCGAATGCTTTGGAGAGACACATTAACTGTAACTGCCCTTGATCTGGCAGTGTTTAGAGTGCTGTCGGCACGGCTAATAAACACTTCATTTAGTTTTAATGGTGCCGGCGCCTCTCCGCAGCCTTCAAAAGTACCCTTTATTTGGGTCATTTACGGCTCTTCCTCGAGGAGCACCCGAGGGACGGCAGATCCAGTCCACATCTCTGTCTACTGGAGCACTCCAGGCCTGGGGAAAATTAATAGGGCTATCTGGGAAAAATAAATAAGTGATGGGCTTTACCCCTGCCAAACAGCCCTGAGAGCTTATTAAGCCAAAGTGAAGGGAGATGGGGCACCAGAAAAAGAGATTTTAATATGCATTTTGCACCTTTTAATGTAGGGCCAGGCTACTTCTTTTCTCACTTTCATCCTCTCTCTTTTATTTCATTTCCTTGTGCACGCTCCTCTGTCTTTCTATTGCTTTGCCTCTGTGTTCCTCTTCTACAGTAATTGTAAACACAGCAATTATGGATTGTGTGAGACTTAATTATAGCTTGTGCAGAGCCCTGGGGGAGCTCTGGCGGAATGCTGCGGCTGATAAAAACGCCAGCTCATCAGCACCCCTCCAATGGTGGCGAACCCCAGCGAGAGTGGACCAAAGGGAACTGTTCCCCCAGGGCCCTCCCAGCCAAAGGACCAATTAGTATTAGGCAGGAATTAATCTTAACGGGGCACAGCCACTCAAACAGGTCCTCCCAAGGTGAGGAGGAATTAATGTGGCTGCCTGTCTATTGGTTTTTGCTGCTGTTGTCTTTTAGGTCGCTCCTCACTCAGCGCCTGAGCTTAGGAGTCTCAATAGACCAGATCGGCCTGTAGCTGACATGTGTTCTTCTGCAAGCGCCGTGTTGAGACATAAGTTGGAGGAAGCTCCTGGATTGGAGAAAAGAGAAAATCGAATAAGAGGAGGAAATGTGCTATCTATTTTTTTTTTGCTTTCCATATGTTATGCAGTTCCATTTATCCTTTTCTGGAATGGTTTCACCAAGTCGGTTAGAGAAGGAAAAAATTTAAGGCGACAGCCTATAAATTTTAGTAACTGCTTCTTGTATTTAGACAAAGCTTAGCCCTGTTGTCAGATCCCATCAGGAGGGGGCTCATACAGTGATCCATGGCCAGTTTGAGTATTGATTTCTAGGGAGCATGGCTCCATTAAGGTCCTGCCCGGGGGTGTGGAGGGGTCACCAGGGGAAGTTGTGGGCTTCCGTGACCCCAGCTGCAGTTTGCAATCGATTAACTCTGACTGGAAAGGGAGAAAGTCCTGGAGAAGTAAGCGCAGGGCCCCACACGCGATTATGCTACATTAGCCCTCTGGTCAGAGCTGTTCCAGAGGTTTCAGTAAGTTAATTAGCACTTTCTTATGATATCAGCGATGACAGGGGTAAAGCAGCTAGCATTGATTTGGCCTTACTCCATTTCAGCCTTGGAGACCAACCACCAAAGCACCGGATACTCCCAAACTCACTGCTAATCGAGCACAACATACACGTCACTACCTGGAAATGATTAGTAAGCACTAACCTGTTATGTCCACTGATATGCAGGCAAACTGAAAGTGGTCCAGATATTTAAAGATCTGATTGAGCTAATTTCACACTTAGTGGTGAAGATCTTCCCCTCTTTTTTTTGTAGCTTTTTCTTCCCATCCAAAGGATGATGAACTTTAGAGGAATCATGGATTTGTGTTTACGGCATTTGAGAGTTTGTAAGCATTTGACAAAGAGGAGGTTGCCCCCTTACAATACTGATAGACTGTGTGTATGACACATAAGGCTTAAGATAGAGGCTTCCACTATGACACCCCTCACCGCTCATTGCCTGCCCCCTCTTCCTCAAGAGAAAATACAAAGAGCCAGCACTAATTTCTTATTTTGGCAATTAAAGTGTAAAGGTGTCAGAAGATGATCGTCTTTGTCTCCCCCGCTTACTGCATAACGAACATCTCCTCGTTTCGTCATGTCTCTCCCCTAATCCCTTTGTTGTTTGCCTGCCATTTTCCTTATTTTGCCTGCTGCTCTGTTCTTGTCATTCTTCTTTACCACTCCATCTTTCTGTTTCTGTTACGCTCTATCATTCTCTCTCTGCTGTTCTCACACTACTCCCTTTGTTAAATGAAAGGATTGCCAATAGATCACTCATGCTCTTTGTTCTTATGCCTTTACAGTACGCTGCTCTCAATATTGTTTGTTTTACCAGAAGCTAAACTGCATTACACCGTCTTTTTCTCTCTGTCTGTATCGCTCCATCTCCGCCTGTCTGTTTTTGCTCGGGGCCCAGCCAAGCAAGTGAACAGCGACAGATGAAGCACCTTGTCTGTCAGCAGTGTTGGATGGAATTAATCACGATTCAGTAAGTGCTGTGATGAGGATTCAGAGATGCTTGTTAGCGATAGAGCCATCAGGTGTGTCTGATCCGTCATGCACCGACAGCAGCCTCAGGCGGGACACTGAGCCAGGTATTAAGGCCTGTTTAGGGCCCAGTCCTGCCCTCAGGTGCTACCGTAGTCATGAGTGCACTGGACTTAAAATTAACATCCGCCAAGCCACTAAATGCGGGCTGAAATTAATTATGGCAGGTAGTGTTGTCAAGTTACTGGCTAACCTAACAGAGGCTGAATCTAATTGCAATGTCCAGAACAAAGTGCCAAATCATTTGCTCAAGCAGTGTCCAAGCACAGATGTATTGTTTGAGAAACTTGTAGTGGATGAATTTCAAGGTATAAAACTTACTATTTTTACTCATCACAGTGATTATAAGCTTTTAATAAAATGTGTATTTATGGGTTGTGTTGTTTTTGTATGTTATGTTATAACACTAGCTAGTAGTAACTTTAAAACCTAAATATGTTAATTTTAAATAAATATTAATATTTCATTTAATTAACTTATCAATCTATTAATATAAAATTGTAATTGATAAACACTGTTACATATGGAGAGTTCATATACAGTTTACAGAGCTGTATTAATGAGACTATGTCATTAAGAGACAGACAGACACTAAACAGTAACAATGTGGCCATGTCTTCACATGCTGAGGAGGTGCCTCTGCTTCTCTGGAAAGCTGAGGTGTGTGTTATGGCTTTGTGACAAATCTCTGACATGACACACTAATCTGATAAGAGCTACACCCCGAGGCCAGAAAGGGCCACTGGGACAAAAGAACAGGTTAAAGAATAATAAATATCTCTAAAATGTTACAAATTATAAGTGTTCTGCCATTGTGGCAGTCTATGTAATGTTCTCTTTGTGTCTGCACACAGTTGCACATTCCTCAAGGTGATTTACAACATGACTACATGCAGCTTGCTTAATTTCAGAGGCCAAATTAAAGCGTTTGTGGGGTATTGGCATATTTTCCTTGTTAAGCAATGTTTAAGGTAGAGATATACATGACAGTAATTGCAAGTTTGACTGATTATAAGAGTTGAGTTAGCAGACACCAGCACACCCTCTTCATTGGAAAAGAAACTATGAAAAGAAAAGATAAGGCTGCAGATAAATCATGAGAGAGGTATGCCATCCACTTAACTGTTCCACTGTTGAGGGAGGGAACTCACATGGATCTTGCTGAAGATGCACCGTAGATTCAAAGTAAACATTTGAGCAGAAGATAAACAAGAAAGCAAAAAAAGAGTAACTGGGACAGAAATTAAAAATGAGGACACATCAGCCTGTAATAGCGGTAGCATAACAAACACAAGCCAAAATTAGTCTCTTACAATAAACTGACAGGGGTATAAAAACAAGCCTGTGTACATGATGTGAGATTATAATGAGGCAATGATTGTTTGTCCTCAATTTCCATTTCAGTTCCCTCTCAAATTGAAGGCAGACACTTGTAAACAGCCATACCTATGTCTTTGCTGTTCTCATTAGTTTTTCTTTTTTATTTCCTCCCACACGTTATTGAGCGAGGAGATCTAGATGAGCGGGCCCGTGTCACTTCCTGTTTGTGGCAGTGCTTCCTGTTTTCCTGACCATGTTCTGGTCGTCTGTTCCCGGGCTGGTGTTTATCGCCTGGTTTGCAACCATCTGAATGTTGCAGCCGGGGTCCTCTGGGATGTTTGTTTGTGCTGTCTTTTATTATGCCATTTTTTAACTGCCATTGTGGCAAGACAGGAATGTGCCATTGCTTGTTGTTGGCTGCTGGAGTGAGAAAGCCCAATTACCATGGGTCCCAGTGCCTGGTTTGCAGTTGTAGTTGTAGTTGTGGCTGTGCGTGTGTATGTGTGTGTGTGTTGAGTGTGTTTTGGGGTTGTTCTGGTGAGCAGCTGTCCTAGGCCCCATTGGCAGTGATGGCAGGAGATAGTTACGGTTGCAGCGGTGACAGCAAGGAGGAGGAAGAAGCAGACAGGCTTATAAGGGACTCCTCATGTGTTGTGTGCTGCCACCTTGGTCCTGCTCAGCAGCTCGCTCTCCCTGTCTGTCTCCTCACCACTTTTAACTGCTGTCTGATGTTGTAAAACCTTGTATGAAACGCTGCCATTGAAGTCGTGTGCGTTCCTCCCAGTTTACACAGTATGTGTGGCCAATTAGAGCTGGGGTTACGAGGCTGATGTATGGATTATAGTCTATTATTCCTTCTTCCCCTGATTGTTGACCATTAACTGCTGTGTCATTAGTTACTTTACCAAATGTGGTAGCGGCACAGGAAGGCACACAGTCTGTCATGCACATTTCTCTGTGGGCACATGGCATGGGACACGGGAATGTGCCTGCAAAACGGTGACAGTGCTCAGGAGAATTTTAGTAGAGTAAACCAGAAACCACATTATTAGGCTGCCATCTAATTAGAAGAAAATAGCATGTACATCAGTTTTACTCTGAGATTGGCTTCTCAAATTAAAAAGCTATGGATTGCCAAAGATTAGTAGTAGAGTCATGAACTTTGCTCCAAATTATACAAACCTTCCATTTAACAAGAGAAACAAACATATGAATTGTCAGATTTTTAGTGTTAAAGCTGCAGTTAATACAATAGTATCCTGTGCTGTGTTTTTCCACTGTGGGCAGTGTTGTGTGTGACACAGCATTGACTTGCTGTCTGTCTGTCTCATATCCAGTGTGGCAGTGTAGTGAGCGGTGTCTAATGGAGCCTGTGATGAATAATGAGTCCATACACTGGTAATGTTCTGTGCCGAGTAACGGCTGCATTGGTTTCTGTCCTGTTAACTCCGCTGCTGTAAGATTGATTGTGGTGTGTTACACAGTCATACAAAGACACTTCATTGCTTGGCAATGAAAATAAAGCTTCTCCCACTGAAATGAAGAGCAATTGCACTAGGCCAACAGTGGCAGACCAGCGCCAGGCCTGGAGACAACCACAGCCCGGTGTCACCAGCATGAGTGAGTGACGCACCATGAAATAGGTACTGCTCCAAAAAGACTTCTTTGTTTACACATTGCTTTCCCCTAATTGAGGTTTGGCAGAGTTTGTTATTTTTGCCTCAGCTGAGATGAACCTTACTAGCCCCGATTAGGCCCTTCACTGTACTCAGAGATCCTCCACCAAGACTGTCCTTCAAATTACACTTGACACTGTGAAGAAACATCTAATAGAAGTGTGTAATGGGCTCTGATGACAAACTACACGGTTGGAAGACCATGTAATCTCCCTGCAATTAATTAAAGTGCATCCTGTGTGTGTGTGTCTGTGCGTGTGTGCATGCATGCGTGTATGTGTGTGAAAGCAGTTTTTTTTTCTTACTCCCTTTCTCTCACACCCAGCCTAACCAGATGCCACCAAATAACTGAAATAACATTGCCTGTCAACAGTAAAAAATGAAGACCCACACCCTAACAAAGAAAGGTACTTAGAGCTGGCAGAGGGAGGCAGATGCAGGGTTATTTGTGCTTCAGTGCTTCTCAGTGTCCCAGTAAGGGTCCTCCACAGCTCAACATCTGTACCTCCACCCGCCTAATTACCCACAACACCCCTGCCCAACCGCTTCCTAGTCTGTCACCACCTCAAAGCTCGCTGGAGAGAAGAGGGAAACGGAGGAGGTGAGAAGACTGTTACCCCTTGCCAGTCTTTATCATATAATATGATTTATTTTTCCCTGGTTTAAAATTTTCCAGCTTCAGAGATGATTAGACTCAATGTTCAGTTGTACTACACTGTGCTAAGTGAACAGTTTTGTATGTTCTAATTGTTTTACATGGCGGCTCTATTACTTTTACCTGAAACATTATATCTTACTGCTCAGAAAACATTTTATATCGAAGCAGAAGCTTGTTCACTCTCTCTCTCTCCTGCTCATCCCTCTTCCCACATTGTTCTAACACTTAACTTTTGTTATTTGTCTGTTATTTATTTATATCCCATCACAGTATTGATTTTAAGGGAGAGAAAAATTAGGCCCATTTTGAGTATAATTCCCCTGTCTTCACTTATTTTTATAAGTAAATGAGAAATTAGCCATGCTTTATGTAAGTTTTGATGGGAGCTATCAGTTTGGAGTTGCTTGTGCCATTGATTCGATTAAAGGCATTACGCATTGTCTAATGAGTTTTACACATGGCTGAGTGGTGAATAATCACCCAGTGATTTCTGACCCAGAACTCTTCTTCACACCCCCTCCTTCTCTCATTTTTCTCACTTTCTCCCTTTCTCACTCTCTTGGAGCAGAGGACCAGACACTTGGTAGTTCACAGAAGAGGTAACGGAAATCAATTGAGACTGTGATTTGAAGAGTTTTTTTTTCCCCTCTTCTTTTTCACCCCTCTCAAGTCAAATTGATTCCTTTGCTTGTTTTGCTTTAATATTCATTTTAGGTAAGTGTTCAGTAAATGTGCAGAGAATGAATATGAATATTAGGTCCCAGGCCTCTATGCATGAGATCAGTTCTGAAAAGTATAAATTTTACCCGGCTGCAAATTGTCTGGCAATTAAAGCGTATTGTGTATAATAAGCGTTGTCTCTATTGGGTGTTTAGCTTTATCGAGCCTGTCTGGAGATAGAACTCATACCTGCTGCTCTGTGAATTGCAGCACATAAAAGATGGACTGAATATGTTCCCAGGGAATATTGCCCTCTCCAAAAGACCAATCCGTCTTGCTTAGGGAGGCAATCTTAGGTGCGGTAGATAAACTAATATTTGTGTATAACCTCAGTCAGACAATACAAATGATCGGATGATTTTTCATCTCCTTATGCATACAGGGAAATATGAAAAATTGAGGTTTAGGAATATTTGCAGGGTCTGCGAGGCGGCTGGCTGGGCCGCTGAGTGCCCTGGGCCACGCTCCTCACCAACAACTGCCGAGTGAAGAGTGATGAGAATATTATACCCGTCTGTTTCCCGTCACTCCCCATCCTCCCCTCCCACCTTCTTCATTCTCTCCTCTCACCACACTAATTCATATGGCCACAAGATAGAGAGAGAAGGTGTGAGCAAGGTAAAATGAGAGACAGAGAAGTACGCTGGCTGCTTGCTGTCTTTTCACACTAACACAATTCCCCTCTGGTCCCTCTCGCCCCTCTTTATTGTCCCTCCCACTCTAAACCAACACCCAATACCACTACCAACTCCTACTATTGACACACACACACACACACACAGTTCATCCTCTGGACCTCAGCTCTCACACTGCTAAAAACCTCTAATTGGGTTAATCTGCTGGTGTTACAGAACCAAACTATTCATCATATCGGAGCAGTTGTGGGCGGATGGGGGCACAGTGTCATCGGTAGTGCTGAATTTCGGCCATATTGAAATTCATCGGGGCTATAATGTTAATACTCCATCTGTGTTTTTGTGATATGACATCCATCCCAACTCCCAAATGCTGAACATCATCTCCATCACCTCTCACAACAAAGTTTTTTTCTTTCTAATGAGCAGGCCCTGAGAGGATGGTATAGTGTGTGTTTTACCAGCATCCGTCAAGAAAAGGGCATGTTTTCCTGTAAGACGGAGTGTATCTGGTTCCTTTGAAATATATCAGCTTGGTGTCCCTCTCTATCCCTTTCCCTGCCTTGAAAAATAAAAAACTGCTGAATCCCACAGAATCCAGCCGTCAAGTGCAATTCCCCTCACCACCAAGCCCTGACATGGAGATGGTGACATTTACCCTCACGCTCCCCTCTCCTCCTCCTCAGGTTTGGGAGTTTTTATTTTTAGTTTATTGCGTCGCCTCACGCCAAAGCCTCCCTGTTTTCCCTTGAAAACCTTTCTGTTTGCTCTCTATATTTCTGCATTATCTGCCTTTGCCCTCTGCTTTTCAATATGTCTTTTTTCCTCCCCCTTTTTATTTCATTTTCTCCCTCCCTTCCTCCCTCCCTCCCCTGTCTTTGCATCTCCCGCTGTATCCCTCTCCCCTTCTATTTTAGCTTTACTGCGGTGAGGAACTTCTCCCCTCCCCTGCATGCTCATGATAAATCAGGGGTCTGAGCAGCGGCACTCGGTCGGAGGCATCAGACGCGAGCCTGATGAGATAAGCGGCGCTCATCTCTTGGCCCTGTATGGAGATTTATTGGGCTGGGATAAGCAACAAGCTAGCCATCACTCTCAGCCAAATAGACTCCCCGCCTGCATGTGTTTATTCTTATTGCACTGCCACGACCACTGCCGCTGTCAGGGGTGGAGTAGCCCCCGGAGGCCTGCTCTGTGGCAGAGGAAGCCTAGCCCTACTCTCTGGATCATTACCTTCTATTAGATCAAGAAAACAAGCCTCCACACTGGGGCACTGAGTGACACTGATGGTCCAATTTCTCTCTATCCCCGAGGACCACATAGGCATATATAAAATAAGGTTATTGTATATATTGGCTCCTCACATCCAAGTGTTAACTGTGTTGTCTTCCTTTTTTGAATTTGCAAGCCCTTCTGTTGGTGAATTGTACCTACTGTAGAAAGAAATTATTAATTATTCGGACAAGAATGTATGGCACTGATGAGGTCAGAGGTCAGAGGGCACCCAGGGGCAGGTGAAGTTTGGATTAATGTACACACTGGCTTTGTGGAGGATCAATCTGTGATCCTTAATATTTCCAGATGGACTACAAGTCCTCTTTGTTCCCAGTCTTTCTCCCGATCAGGCTGCATGACTTTTGAAAGAAGAAAAAACACAATCTGTCCTCTTAAATGAAATGTTGGATTCAGGAGCAAATACATGTACATATGCAGAATTAAAACACTGAAGACCTTTGCTGGTACTGCCTCACTTGGTCTGGCATGACCAGTAGCTCATGGTGGCTAACGGTGGCTAACATTTGTCAGTAAACAAAAGCTAGATATGATGTGCAACAGTGAGTCACATCACGCTTGTTTCCTTGGTGGTTCTGTCTGTGTGTGTGTTTATTGATTTGGATAAATTGGATTTGTAAACTGATATTTTCCAAAATTATTATGTCATCTGCCTGTTGCGGGTGGTCAGTCAAATGAACAGTTTAAAGTTTAGACCGTGCTTAACATGTCTCGTAAAAGCAATTTGTGAGAAATGTTTACATATTGATTGCAAATGGTAGTGGTGGTGTCAAATTTTACAAATGACTGTCACTCACAAATTGCATATACATCTATGCAGGGCACTTGTGTGCTCATGGACTGGTGGTGAGTATAGAGTTTGTTTTGGTTAATGAAACGTCAAAATGAACAGGAGAGGAAATGATCTAAAATAGGTCGCAACTTGCATGTTGCTAATTTGTTGAAGTGGGCCTCAAGTTACCTAATGATGCCTTTGAAGCAACTGACTGAAGAGAGTCTTGCATATGAAGGGTAATTGAATGCCATTTATCTGTAATGGCCACATATGGCCGCAGTGGCCGCTGTACAGCAAAAGTAACACTCTTTCACTTAAACTCTTCTTCTCCAGCTGCAGGATGACAGCATTAATTTCGGGGGACCAGCCGTCTAACACATTAACTGTTGGCCGGCTGGTGTCAGAGAGCTGCAGGCCAGGATGTGCACATCCAGCACCCACTCTTCCCCCTCTCCACTCTTGGTGCCACAAAAACATACACTCCACTCACCCAACAAGTTCTCCACAAATTGCTTTTACCCTCCTCACCCCATGAGTGTACCCTCGCACACACAAGCACACACAAACTTAGGCCTGGGTGGGGTAGGGGGGGTTAGTTTTTCAGCACTCAGGTTATATTTAATCATGGCTGGTGGATGAGGAGGCTTTTCTCTTTATGAAAGGTATTAGAGCAGCACTGTGTTTTCACTCAGCTTTACACTCTGCCCCCATGCTTTTCTTCCTCTGACCTCTGTTACCATGTGCCAGGGAGGAATTTGATAAAGTGACATTGGCCCCCACTATCTCTTCCTCTCTCCATCTCCCATCTCTGTCTCAGATTCTAATAGTGCGTCTGGCAGGTCTGAACTGCCTCTCATCTCATCAGTGGGGTCACACCTTTGGGCTGCCCTCACTCTCTCTCCCCCAGCACTTGCCTTGTCATTTATTTTGCTGCTGGAATGGCCAGCGAACCCACAGGTCTGATTCAATCTCCTACATCCTGAGGCTGATGTACTGGACAGAGCCAGTGCCGCCTGTGATGGCGCTCGCAGGCATGGAGAGGGGGCAGGGTTTTACAGCAGGAACATCAGGCCCTCGTGTCTTGCAGCCTCCTGCTCTCTGAACCTGAACCTTCAGGGAGGATTTTCTTGCGCCATACATTGTTAAAACACACTTTCGTTAGCAGAGGAGTTGCACTCTGACAGAATACGCTATCATTCAACTTCCCTGTGCATCCTTATGTGACTTACCCCAACCCTGGTTGATCTGTACTACTTCTACTTAAGGGCCCTATTCTCTTTGATCTAACTAAAGTTACAGAGGAAAGTGAGAAGCATTGGGAAGGCTCCAGCAGGGGGGTTTACATGCCCTTTCAACACTTTATAAAGCAGGGGATGCTCTCCATTCTGCTTCATGTTGTACCCGGGGACTCTCTCCACTTCACTAGCATGCATCAGCAGACACTTGGTCATTAGGTAGATTGACAGTGATTGTCTGGCCTGCAGAGCAGAGGCAGCCTCTGCTCGGCTCAGATGCCTGCTTTGAAATGCACACATATAGATTTTGTGTGGGTGAACAGAATTAACAGAAAACGTTACAAGCGAAGGTAATCGATAATGGTGTGAAAGATGCAGCTAACAGTGTGGAAATCACATTTTGGACAGGTTGCTACTTTGTAATTGATTGGGTGTAGCTTTAAGCAGCTGCAGTTTATTTATTTATTTATTTATTTGAACTCAAAGGCTGACAGTCAGTGTCTCACTGCAGCTCACCTCTAACACTAAAGATGCAAAAGGTGAACAGTGGTGTTAAGCCAAACGCTTCCAGAGTGTGATTTTCTGTTTTACAGAAATGGCCCAATTGTTGTTTTTTGTTTCAGTGATCAGACGTTGTGTTTCCCTTATTTTGAGATCAGGCAGTCTAATGTGTTTTCATGGGACATGTGGGCATGCATAATACTCCAACATTTTGCTTGTGCTAATTCACAATAGCAGTTGTCCTCGACTAAAAGAGATTAAACTGGTCTCATATTCCTGCTGGAGTTCTCTCTACAGTATGTTTGGTTTAATGTGGGCCTCTGTATGTGTGCACATTCAGAGAGGACAAGAATCTTGAGGAGCTTGATGCCTGTCTATTATTTATCAGTCCTAATGAATGAGAGGAGCCAGCAGCATCTGTGGACTTATTGATCCTATCCTCTGGTTTCGTGCCTCACCTCCAGTGGGGGAGGAGAAAAGGCCACCTGGCACCGAGACATTACTGTCCCATTGTTTTGGATTAGAGTGCCCTGTTTAGCTTTGATTTAGAAACAAGCTAAAGCGTTATAACATCTTTGAGAACAAAAGATCTGTCCTCTGCTGCTGTTGTTGATTGAAAAATATCAGTTGAGCTGATTCTCATGTTTTTTCCATGTGGTAAAGTCCATAAACTGTCACTGTCACTGTGAAAGGTGTGGTAGATCGAGATGCAGATGCGGTCATGTCTTGCCCTGCATTTGTTATTTTATATTTATATGAATGAAGGGAGTTTTGGAAACTGCCACACCAATAAAATGTTGCTGTGTAAAATGTTGACTTTTATTAAGGATGTGAAAAGACCATTAGGCAATAACCCTCAGCTAGCCTGTTGACCATACAGTATATCTGAGCCTTGCAGAGGCCTCCCTCACACTTTCAGTGCCTATGTATCTCCCCCACCCCACCCATTTTACTGCCTTAGTGCACAAACGCAAGCATGGTAAATTAGGCCGGCCCCCTTTTAATACCGCAGAGAGGGAAGAAGCAGCCATTATGAATTATCCTTAATTACAGCCATTTCCTAAACTAATAAAGCTGCTAAATCTTTACTGCAAAGGTTAGTTTACCCAGCATGCATGAAAACCACTGCATGTGTGTGTGTGTGTGTGTGCGCCTCTGTTTGTGTGTGTGTGCATGCACATGTAGGTGTGCAAGCTCATGCATTCAAGCGTATATGCTGGTGATTGGTGTGTGTAAAAAATGTGTGTGTGTGTGTGTGTGCGTGTGTGTGTGTGTGCGTGTGCGTGTGCGTGGGCGCAGGAGAGCTGGCTGGCTGGCAGCACCCATAGTCCCATTAATTTCACGTGGGCTCCCTATCACCAGTCACAGATGCCTATAGACACGTAAATGAGTCTCCAGCGAGTGGTGGGCCGCCTCAGCCAGCCAGCTCGGGCCTAATGGGCTGGAAAGCCAGCGTATGTGACGGCAGGAGATGAGGGCCTTATTTACACTGGCAGACATTAGTGGATGGACGCTGATTCACTGATTAACACGTCAGCCCCCCCCCCCCCCCCCCCCCACTCCTCCACCATGCCTCTAGCAGTTCTCCTCAACCCCTCGCTCTCCTCCTTCAAACCTCTACACTCGTAGCTACACGCGTAAATATGAAAACAAATCCATACACACACACATCCCCTTCCTCTTGTTTCCTAACCTTTCTTCTCTTTGTTCCCTGAACTTCCTACACCATTCACCTGCCCTTAACAACACACATACACACTGGAAAACACACACAGTTTCACAATACCCAGTGTTGGAAATGCATGGTGGCAGGTTGCTGAGAACGGGGAAGCCATCTGTGAATGATAGCTCCTGTGGAAAGATAATGTTTCTCATGCAGCGCAGAGTGAGGCGCTGATGGAAGAAGATGACTTTTTGAATGGTTAAGTGGGTAAACGTTAGATCACGGCCGCAGAGCTCCCATTCGCCTCACCCACCATCAATCCCTCCCTCTCCCCTTTCCCTCTTGCTCCCTTGCTCTGATTTTCTCTTTCGGTCTACTAGATTGTTTATTGAAAAGGCACGAGGAGGCCGCTGATAAGAGAGGCAAGGCTAATGCCATGATTTGTGTCAGTCACGGCGTACAATTTGTTACAATCGCGACACTTATCACAATATAATATGTTTATTCTGGTCAATTAAGTGGCACAGGAAGGCTCCTGCATTTGAAGTGTCACATGCGAGATGGGACAGGGAGAGGGTGATCAAAGGAAATGGAACTAATCAAATTGTACAGCATATCACGCTGCTGCCACCTCCATAGCCATTCTCATTGCCAGTCAGAACATCAACTCGTGCGAAGGGACAGGGAAGGTTTACAGGTACAGAGATAGCCAGGCTGTGTCTGGCACATGTGTATACATCAAGATATATAGAGATTGCTTACTTATGACATTTAGGCCTTCATAGTTCCTACATACACACTGTTGAAGGGGCTATTGTACTATTGTTCTGATTACTTAACAGTCTTCCTAAGAGCTTCAGCCATCATTGCATTCGTAGTATGAGGATATTGTCTTTTAACAATGCCACTTCTTTAGGGCAGCAGGGGCAGTTGGTTAGCATGCCACCTTCAGAAGAAGACAAGAAGTAGAAATAGATAGTGCCTTTACAGGAAGGGGACAGCTCTGGGCAAGTACAGTAAAAGAATGAGGTTTGATGCTGAGCTTGCAATGTTTCCGTTTGACTGGTAAGAAAACAGATGCCAATGTTCATGTTGGCTATGTGAGCAATAGTAAAACTTAAAAAGAGCTCTTCACTTATAGAAAGAACACACGCACATATGCACATAGTAATAGAAAGTAATATGCCTGAGATGCAAACAAATAACTGTGAAATGTTACAAAGGCCTCCATAGCCATGCAAATTCTCATACTGTACAAGCCTTTGACAGAGTTCAGAATTGACACATTTTCTTTTGTAAATGCAAAGATACACAGAATATATGGGCACATCAGCAGCCTTTTTTCCAAGGTCTGTACAGCTGCATGCACACATGAACACACGCACCTGGTCACATTGTGGCCTGGCCCAGCATGGATCCCAAAAGAGTCTGAGACATAAAAGCAGCAAAGGCAGGCTGTGTAGCGGACCAGTGCTTCCATCGATCTGAGAGGGTTCATTAGGTAAGTGCTGACATCACAGATTGATGTCTCTTTAAACCAGTGCCTGCCGAGGAGCTGACAAGGAAAATCAGCACTATTGACTTCCTTAGCGGTATGTGTGTAAGTGTGTGTGTATGTGTGTACCTTTGCAACATATCACTGTGTGAACATACATGCTCATGCTCATACGCGCCAATAAAATGTACACGTGTGCTAGCATTGGCACACAGGTGTGTCTTGTGTGTGTCTGTGTGTGCTTCTTTAGGCGTTCACTGATGTTGCTAGTTATACACTCGGCCATGCGTTTAAATAGCCAGTCAGCCTGTTTCTGCGTTCACGCCACCATCCATCCACCATCAGAGAGTAGGGAAGATGGATGAAGAGTAAAGTAGAAAAAACATAGGGTGGCAAAGTCAGAGTGGGACTGTATAATCTCTCTACATCTATATTTCAGTAGTACATTTACGAACTCTGTTGTGCACGTTTCTGACTAATATGAAATCCAGAGAGAGACTTGGCATGGGTCTTCCGGCGTTTTGAATGAAGCCTTAAAAGCTGTTTAGTTCATATTTTCAATGTAGGATTTAGATGTTTTTCTAATTCATGTTTTGGAAAAAGAGACTGAAACATGTCTCAGTATGCGGCCCCAGTCGCCTCACCCTGTACTTGTCGATTGATTTGAGATGTCATTTGTATCTGATGTGTTTCTCTAATTAAGATCAGGGGAGAATCATTGGCATTGAGTGGCTCCACACGCCCATCGATTGGAGCAGGGAGTGAGTTGGTGTTTGTGAGGGTAGTGTGGACAGGAGTGACAGGAATCAAACTGGTGGGCCAAAGTGATGCTAGACAAAGTAAGACGGGCCAGAAAACCTCCAATGTGGATCATTACCTTTTTTATGTTATTTTGCACACAGTGTTTTGTGTTTCTTATCTTATCATGGAGCAGGTGACTCACAGATACTGTAGCTGCATTTAGTTTTGTAAATGCAGCACATATGACCCTCTAATTGGCTGTTACCATTGCCATCTCCATGCTTTTATGTTGCAGCTGTAACATTTTTTGCGGATGCTTAGCTGTCGTAATCAATAACAAAGCATTCAGTGCTATGTAATACATTTTAACAGTGAACCCTGACAACTTGAGATCTACGGTGTACATTGAACAGTCTTAATCTCTGATGGTAATGCAATAAGCATTACCTCCTCTAAATACCTTGGCACCATATCCTGCTGCTTTAAATGAGCCATTGATCAACTCCTTTGGAATGTGAACAAGGTGTCTTCATGTCCAGTTCAAATGTCTTTACACAATCCATAGTCTAGGAGAGACAAAGACCAACTGACTTACCTGGCTTTAAATATATCAATACTCAAGACAGTGTATTTTCACAAATACGAAGAAGTGAAACACTTCAGAAAGTTTGGCTCTACTTTATTTTAGCCTGAGCTGAGCATAATGCAAAGTAAGTGTTTGGTTTGTGGAATGTGCAGAACTGAAGGCAAGAATCCCTTCCAGGCCACCATCACCGGAGGCATATCCCCATTGGCTGCCTCCAGGAGATTAAAGAGAATAATTGCCAGCTGATTGGCTGTTTAATTTTTCATGGACCTTTGATGCGCAGGGTGTTTGTATTACCTTTATCAGCAGGCATAATAATGGGATAAAGTTTGACACACTTAAGTAAAACACGGTTTTTCACAGAGGAGAGGGGTCGCTGCTCTTTGTCTCAGTATAAAGGAACCTCAGTGGGCTGTTGGTATGTTTTCACTGATGCACAAACTGATGCACATCAGTGTGAAATATTCATCTGTCCTGCAAATAATGACGACTCAATTATTACTTATTTACTTATTTAATTATTATTAATATTTTTATGTGTAGGGACCACGGTCAGATTGACCATTTGTCACTGAATATTTTTATTCTAAATTAGGAAGAACTGAATATGTATATATTCCTCACCCTCATACACTGTAACACTATCATCACAGCTCTTGCCATGAATGAACACACAAGCTATAAAATACAACATTTTTTGTATTATATTCAATTGCATTACATTACAATATATTACATTACAGGTGCTTAATTTCACCGGTGACTCATTGAACGTAAATGGTTGTCTTTTTAAAGTGGAGGTGAAGCAGCCAGCCAATTTAACATAATTCATTAAATGGATTTCCAGTGTGCTTAAACTTAGACAAACTAACACATGAAACACAAGCATTTAGGAGAAAATGCGAGTTGAAAATGGCATTTTTTAGCTAGTGCGCCGCCATCTTGTCGTTCGACTGTCCGTGACGTCACGGTGTTGGTTGCCTCCGCTGGCTGACAGCGACAGACAGTGAAAGTGAAGGACATAGCTACAGACAGAGACGGTAAAACATGAAACTGTGGAGGCACTGGATTAGAACAGACACAGAGGAGACCTCTACTGTGTTGCTCCTTCTGTGAACTAGTTTTACAGTGTTAAAAACTAGAAAAAAACCCCTCTTTTTTTCATTAACTGCCGCTAATAAGGAGCCGCCGCAGCAGCGGAGCTGTTAAGACTCCTCTGCTGATCTGGTGTGATCATTTCTTACAGCATGTTTACATCCAGTCTGGATGTGGTCCAGAGGAAAATTCTGATCAACCCTGAAAGTTGATCATTCATCGGATCAACCGACAACAACCTGACTTTACTCAGTTTAGCTGCCTCAGCCCGTCCTCCCCCGACCGGCCCACGTATTCACACCGTGATAAGCATCAGTCACCACGGGGAGACGGGCTGGACCCTCCGCTACCGCTAGTCCGCTCACACACACACACACACACACACACACACACACACACACACACACACACACACACACACACACACACACACACACACACACACACACACACACACACACACACACACACACACACACAGCAGCGATCTGATGACATCGGTATTAACTGTAATAGCGCCCATCAATAAATAAGAAGGGAAAAATCTCTGATCTCATCCTCCACACACCCAGCCCTCAGCAGAAGACTATTCAAACAATAAATATGTCTTACCTTTACAACAGGTGTCCAAAACAGTCAGCAGCAGCAGTCATCCAGCTCCAACAGTTTAATAATCCACCGATATTCCCGTTTACATCGCGTTCCTCGCAGCCAGCGCGGTGTTTCATTCATTTGCATTGTGTGAAAAAAAAAGTTTTAGCTAACGTTAGCTTTAGCGTTAGCTTTAGCTTCAGCTCCTGACAGGAGAGGCTCTGAGGAGAGGCTGACAGAAGAGACAGTGAAGCCTCTCTGCTGCTGGTACCGAGTCCAGACAGTCCGACACACCGCGTCCGAGCCGCACGGACCGTGTCCGTGTGGGAGTAACGTTGCACCGGGAGTAAACAACGCGGTGGAACCGGACAACACAGACCCGGTTGATCAGAAACACGGCTGTTGCCGCCGCTAATTTTTTTTTTTTTTTTTCACAATGCAAATGAATGAAACACCGCGCTGGCTGCGAGGAGTATTATGTAAACGGGAATATCGGTGGATTATTAAACTGTTGGAGCTGGATGACTGCTGCTGCTGACTGTTTTGGACACCTGTTGTAAAGGTAAGACATATTTATTGTTTGAATAGTCTTCTGCTGAGGGCTGGGTGTGTGGAGGATGAGATCAGAGATTTTTCCCTTCTTATTTATTGATGGGCGCTATTACAGTTAATACCGATGTCATCAGATCGCTGCTGTGTGTGTGTGTGTGTGTGTGTGTGTGTGTGTGTGTGTGTGTGTGTGTGTGTGTGTGTGAGCGGACTAGCGGTAGCGGAGGGTCCAGCCCGTCTCCCCGTGGTGACTGATGCTTATCACGGTGTGAATACGTGGGCCGGTCGGGGGAGGACGGGCTGAGGCAGCTAAACTGAGTAAAGTCAGGTTGTTGTCGGTTGATCCGATGAATGATCAACTTTCAGGGTTGATCAGAATTTTCCTCTGGACCACATCCAGACTGGATGTAAACATGCTGTAAGAAATGATCACACCAGATCAGCAGAGGAGTCTTGATAACAGCTCCGCTGCTGCGGCGGCTCCTTATTAGCGGCAGTTAATGAAAAAAAGAGGGTTTTTTTTTCTAGTTTTTAACACTGTAAAACTAGTTCACAGAAGGAGCAACACAGTAGAGGTCTCCTCTGTGTCTGTTCTAATCCAGTGCCTCCACAGTTTCATGTTTTACCGTCTCTGTCTGTAGCTATGTCCTTCACTTTCACTGTCTGTCGCTGTCAGCCAGCGGAGGCAACCAACACCGTGACGTCACGGACAGTCGAACGACAAGATGGCGGCGCACTAGCTAAAAAATGCCATTTTCAACTCGCATTTTCTCCTAAATGCTTGTGTTTCATGTGTTAGTTTGTCTAAGTTTAAGCACACTGGAAATCCATTTAATGAATTATGTTAAATTGGCTGGCTGCTTCACCTCCACTTTAAAATTAAGCAATTATCCTTGTTCCCTGTTCCCTATTTCATTTCTAATAATGGGAATCCTTTGGTCTTAACTCCAGCATAAACTACGTTTTACCACCTCTCTGAGAGCAGTGTGAAAGTACATGAGAGCTAGTTGTGCCAGCTCCTTCCAGATTAGGGACAGCTGCAGTTGACAGTCCCATGTTCATACCTCTGCCTGGTGACACTAATCTCTTCCTGTAGGTGACCTACCTCCACATTCCCAATCTGCCTGTGTGTAGGTGTGTGTGTGTGTTCTGTGATGGTTGCGGCGTATGTCTCCTTTGCGGTTACGCTTTGGAGGTCCAGGAATGGTGAGCTTCTCATGGTTGTCACTTTGAGGTGGGAGAGCAATCATTTCCTTGGACAACAGTCCCATCCTCATCCCTGCTTCCCGCCCGCTCGGATTAGTTCCTCTCTCAGAGAAAATTTGCATCCAAAATATTTTTTCCTTATTTATTTTTCTCTATTTTTCCTGCTTTCTTTTCTGTACATCGTCTACCATCTGTCTCTCTTCCTCTGCCCTTCTCTGTTTCCCCTCCTCTTCGTTTTCCCCCGGACGCTGTAGAGCATTTTATTACAATTGTCAGAAAGAGTAACAATTCTATTGTGGGGTGATTACGACAGGGTGTTTTACCCACAGATCACCAGAGCAATTAAAATCTGTAAATAAGGCTACCCATGATGCCTCAGTCCAAACAATGGGGTCCCATAGGTAGTGTTTGTTTGAAGGAGAACTGTGGAAGAGAGAGTTTCTCTTTCTTTGACTCTCTCCCTCAGTCTCTCTCTCTCTCTCATTAATTAGGAGACGTTCCTTCAACCCGACACGGCTGTGTCGATGGGCAGCTTTGCACTGTTGCAGTGACACATATTTCAGACACAAGATGAAGTTGTTTACTTTTGTTTAAGACCTTGCATTACACCACTGCACTTTGTTTTGCAGCATGGCAAAGATAATGCAGTCTTAATTGTGCTTGCTACAACTGTTATGAAGAGGAAAGTGAGAGCCCCGTACCAGATACTGTGAAGAGGTAGACTAGTGGCCACACTTGCACATAGGCATGACACACACACACGAACAATATGTGACATTGGAATTTTACTACGGACTAGATTTGCATGTACTGGCATGATAGTGGAATTTTGGTGGGAACATCTGTATTGTGGAATAGTAGGTTATCCTGTTTGACCTAATTAAGTAATTTGCAGAGATGTGGTCCTGTATTATCTTTCTCCGAGTGCACTGATTGTGCTCCTATGGTCAGGGTCCCTTAATGCCGGCTTGGCTTTTGGCCTTTTTTTCTTCTAGTCACTTGGCACTGTATCACATCTGTGCTCTGGCATAATCAGGAGACAATGCTGCCAGATAATGTCATATTCCTTGAATGAACAGATTAATTAGGGTTTACACTAACCCTTAGCACAGAAAGCTGCTTAGCCATGGTTTCCATTAACTACCTGGTTCCCAGTAGTTCACAACGTGCAAGCATCCTGAACGCCTCAACTACTTTTTAATGTTTCGTCTTCTTTGTAGAGACAAAAGGCCTCTTTGTAGTTTCGTGGGAAGACACATGGAACATGTCGTGTATTTGGTGTCAGGATGTGCGCGTACCGCTTCCGCAACCACCCCCACCCGCTTCATAAATTACTCACGAGTGGAGTTTGGGCAGGTTGGAGCAAAGGAACCAGACAGATAGAAGGAGGGACCGTGGGAGTATTGCAGCTCGACACTGCACTGCGATGATGCCAGGCTCCATAGGCTTCACCAGAGGCTATATGCCTTACCAAGATCCTGTTTACAGTCAGCCAAAGAGGCTGCCAGCCACCCATTTCCATAACGTTGCCTGCAGTCCTCTGCGGAAACTAATTTCGCTCTGCCGGAGATCCTCCACGATGCTGCCTGCTCTGTACCTCTCTCACTTTGCATTCTGTGTCTTCTGTTTCTCTCTTTTGTTTCCATCTGCTGTCCTCCCATCTCATCTTTCCATCACTCCTCATTTGCTTCGTCTTTATTTTTTCTCCATCTCCCACTTCACTCATCTTTTCTTGGCCTTCTTCCAGCTCCAACTGAATTCTGTTCTTTTCCTGTTAATTCTCATCAGTAATTGTTGCCAGTTTCAGGAACATATTGTCACTCAAGGGGAAGCAAGCTGAAATAGGTCGTGGGCATATTAACAAGGTATCCCATGGTAGTGTTTACAAGGTGCAGTAAGTTGCATATAGGTTGATTTATGTGTTTATATATTTAATGCGTGTGGAGGCTGGGGCACCTTGTACTGTTCCTATCCATTGGGAATCTGTTTCTTCTGCTCTGTATCTTTTGTATTACTTGTGTCTTTTATAACACAAGAGTCTTATGTGTAACTCTTGTATGGAGGTGAGTTTCATTGAGTCTGTGTGTGTGTGTGTGTGTGTGTGTGTGTGTGTGTGTGTGTGTGTGTGTGTGTGTGTGTGTGTGTGTGTGTGTGTGTGTGTGTGTGTGTGTGTGTGTGTGTGTGTGTGTGTGTGTGTGTGTGAGTGTGTACATCACAAATGTAAATGTAGTTTCCATGTACCTTTCTCTTGCTTGTTAATCTGCAATCATGTATCTGTTATTTTCATTAAGATACCTCTGATTAGACCATTTTATTTGGTTTGCATTGGTGCCTTCCTCCCTCTCCGTGTATGTCAGTGTGCCATGTCCACTCTGCTGTGTATTTGTCTTTGTGGTATTTGTTTCTACACTCAAACGCATCTCTGCATGAGCCTGTCATCTTCGCCTTTTTCCCCTTGTTCTTTTCTGTCATATGTTTGTGCAGATTTTTTTTCTGCTTCAGCCACTTGTGTAGTTGCCATGTTCCTGTGCCTGTACATCAGTGAGCATCTGCTCTTTCAACAAGGTCCCCATGGCCTCAAATGTCAGAGCAAGCAGCTGCCAGACAAGTGCATTGTGCAGCAGGCTTGTGTTTCGCCTCCTCCCATTCCTCCACTTCTTGTTCTGTGATGTTAACTGTGGTTGAAAGTAAGAAGGCAGCAGCATGTGAAGAAGTGCTGATGGGAAGGGTCTCTGCTTTTTAGAGAAGTGGATTCCTGCAGTTTGGAAGAGTACTACTTTTTATGTTGCTCAGGGCCACACATTTCTCCAGGGCTTTTGGGTCAGGTGGGGGCAGGTTTTCTGTTGTGCATTAGGTATGGCCTCCTCTGCCCTCCTTTGTGAAAGACCACAACAATGGGAAGCCATTTGTACCTTGTCCATACTGTGGTCCATGTACTATTGGGTGTCAGGGGACAAAAAGTGTGTGCACTTGTATCAATATGTATCTCACCGTGTGTGTGTGTGTGTGTGTGTGTGTGCGTGTGCATGCACATGTTTGAGTTGCATGTATATGCTTTTATATACCTTTCACAAGTCTGCACCTGCCCTGTAAGATTTAAGACATTATGGATCCCTTGTTGCACTTCATAGAAAAGACGGTGCTACAAGATGTTACAGCATGCCCCCATGTGTGTGTGTGTGTGTGTGTGTGTGAGCAAGTAGTTGCAGGATGGGAGCACTGATGCAGAAGAGATGGAGGGCGAAGAGACAGGCAGGTACCACCCAGGAGGGGCCCGGGGGGCAGTAGGCCAGGGGTAGCCCCTCCAGCTCCCCCCCCAGCACATTCTGTTCTGCTCTCAGACACTGCTATTGATTTGTCCAGCAGATAACACCACAGGTTAGGTACTCTGCTAAGTCCTGCTCTTTTCACCTCCCTTTGCCTGCAAACAAAGGCAGGACACAGGCTTCATTTGATGTCAGGTGACGTTGTTTCCTTGGCATTACTTATTCCAGCCACACCACTGGCCCCACTGATGCCTTCCCTCCCTGGCACAAAGCATGTATGAACCATCAGGGGGCACTGTTAGACTCACTCTTACACCTTATGAATCACCCAACCTGAACCTAGCCTAGTTCTTTATCGTCTTCTCCTGAGGCTGCAGTAGGCCAGGAGTTCACAGCTGTGGCAGGTCTACAAGCTGTGAGAAAAGGCACTTTAGGTGTCAATCAATCCTCCACTTTCATCTCAGGATCCCAAAAAGTGGAAATCCTGTGTTAATTCAACCCTAAAGTGGATTAGTCCAAGCAGCAGCTATACTTTGCTATATGTGATCAACATGTGTAGTGAAGTGTAAAGTTTGAACCTGACAGATGTAGATGGAAGCCAAGGCAACTCTTGATCAGCTTAAGACAGGCAGTTCATCTCATTGCCAAGCTCTTATGTGATCGGAAGTCAGCAGTACCTCTGTGCTCGTTGACAGACGGATGAATCGTGTCTTCAAAAGGCCTCATCGGTGACACATTAACATGAGCCAAGCTTCCTGGAGGACCATGAATTCTTAGCTGTCACAGGTGGCAGATGAGATAAAGCTACTATGCAGCTTTGCTTGTTTCGTAACATAACCCAACCTATGTTGAGAAAAAAATTGGCACCTGCATGACACCTATTAAAAAGCAGTTTCTTAGATGTGAGGGAGGGTTGTTGTAACATGTCTTGTATTTTTAATTAAAACAAGCTCCTCTGAGTCATCATCTGCTTTTCATGTGTCCGAAATCAGAACAGGTGTGCAGGTAAAACAATGAACAGTGAAAGACGGTACACCACAAGGGCGTGTATCTAATTCAACTTCTCACGCTTTAATTGCAAGCCTGTACGTCTTTACAAGACATTGCAACATACTTGATCATTGTTAATTAGAAAACTGCAGTGTTGGATGACATAGCACCAGCTCATCATATTGTTTGTTTTCCTTCTTGCACTTAGTTGCATGTCATTTATCATGGCAGAGAGCCAGACTTGTTAGTATATGTTAAACTGGTCCTTCCTCAGATGAGAAATGGATGCCATTACCAGTTATGTAAGCCATAACGAATGCTTTCAAATTGCTTCCAATGCTGAGAGCTGCCTGCAAAGTTTGAATGAAACAGGCACCTTCAAAGATATCAAAAGGTCTGAATGGTCAGGGTCCAAGTTTTGTTTTGTTGCTTTGACAAGAGGTAGTATTTTAAACTTTCTGATTGCAATGCACTGTTTAGAAAAGTTTTAAAGATTTGAAGGTTGTCAAAGTTGCTAAAAAAAAACTGTAAACATAAATATCAATTGATGTCACCAAACCTCTGACTCTTCTTCCAAAACCAAGCACACCTCAAAACAGTTCAAAGGTCAGAACACCACTGAGAATAGATTGCAATTTGCACCCTTTATTGAACCTGGCTAAATTGCTACCTTTTCATAGAAAAGGGGTATTTGATCTTTTCTAAAAAGAAAAAAAAACAAAACAAAAAAAAAAACGGTGTAGGATAATGCAGCACAGCTAGACCACATAATTCAAACATTTCATAGAGACTCTGAAGTAGGTTCATAGATACAAGCACAACTTCTAATGTCAGCCGTGGAGGTTGAATGTTGTTAATATTTTTAACATGTCAGTGGTTCACTAATTGATGTGAACCAATAATTGTGGTACTAATTGATAACAAAACAAAATGACACAGACAAACTGAATGAAACAAGTTGCTGCCAGCTGAAACATAACCATCAATGCAGTAATTATGCAATTGGAGACTCTTACCTATTAGCTTAGTTAAATCCAAGTGGTGACTTATTTTTGGACAGGCAATGTATAACCCAGTGTTTTTCAACCTTGGGGTCGGGACCCCACGTGGGGTCGCCTGGAATTCAAATGGGGTCGCCTGAAATGTCTAGTAATTGATTACTGATTACTGATAAAAATATTTGTTTAACTAATAATTCATTATTATTCTTTTTAAAATGATGATTAAAAACACCACACACAATCTTAAACAATTGTATTATTTTCATTTCCTGAATATAAATCGAGTTCAAATAAAATGCAGCATATACAAATATCTGAGCTGGTGCATCTTGATTGATGGCCGTGATCACGTGACTGCGGGGTTGCCAGAAACTTGTGATGTCAAAAGCCAAGCCAAAAAAGGTTGGGAACCACTGGTATAATCCTTTTGTGTCACCCAGCCTCATGCCACCTGACCTGACATGTGGCCTTTTGTGACGCATGAAGTGTTAATTTTATGATGTCAACTGCCTGTACAGAAACTGATTGATTGATTGTGTGGTAAATCAGTTGTTGCCAGCATTATGATTAAGTTCAAACGATGCCTTCTACTGTACTGGCACACAACTCAAATATCTGTCTCCTATGCACCCATAGCTGCAGCTGTTTCTCTAGCTACCAATACATTACCTGCAACATGAACAAGAAAGACAGGGACTAATTGCAGGGACAAATGTTCCCGACTGCAGGGTTTGCAGTTGTCTGGGACTGGTCCAGGCCCTGTTTATCTCAACCTCTGTTGGCACTCATACACACACTATACACGCTATGCTCTGATTTAACCAGAGGCAAAGCCCCCATCAACCCCCACTCTCTCTCATCAAAGATTCATAAAGGCAAGGTTCTCAATGATTTTCTGTCTCTTCCCGTATTCACAGCTTGTTGTCCTCACCCTCCCTGTCTCCTGCCAGTCAGACAGCGGAAGTCAGGCAGAATTATGGCTGAAGTGGCCACTGGCTCCCATAGTGTGTATTTGTATGTTAGTGTCTGTGTATTTGTTGAGTGTGTGCACTTGTACTGGTAGGCGGAGACACGGGGGTAGGACATGGGCAATGGGGCAAGGGGACAAATGGACAGTGACATGTTGATGTTGTACAAAAAATATTTGGAGCCCCCATTCGGGGGAAAGGAGTTAGACCCCGTCTGCTCCTCTCTTTCCCTCATGTGCTTCTTCCGCTGTTCTTTGTCTTCCGCCTCAACCCCTGAGCCCTGTGCATCGTGGCAGCCTCCACACTGGATCTAAAACTAGCTCATTCAGAGCCCCAGTCACCAGGCCCAGGGCACACCATCTGTAGCCCTCGGAGTCCTTCCGTGAGTGTGTGTGTGTATATATGTGTGTGACTATATAAGTGCGTGTTTACTTCTATACTTGTGTGTGTACAGTTGCGTGCAAGCTTACAAGCATGGATGTGTGTGTGTGTAAGTGTGTCTATGAATCCAAACCACCGTGCCTCAGCCTGTTAGTCTTGCTACTTACCAGGCTTAGCCAGATGAGGGCCACTCAGCCCGGATCTAATTCCCTCAACTCTGGCAGCACTTCACTCCTGGCTCTTTTTGCCTCTCAAGTGTGCATCTGTGACCTTGGCTGACATCGGAGGGGGTTAAACTGTGGACTTGGAGATGTGGCCAAAGTGATTGAGTTGTAAGCTAGTTTTTGGATCAGAGCTTCCACACAGCCATCTGGGGTTCTTGGGGCTCAGAAAGAGGTTATCCCTCTCTTACTCCCCACAGCTGACCCTGGATCAGCAAAAACGGCAGAGAATTTAGTACGAGGCAACCTCGCTGGAATAGGTGGTGCAGAGAGGGGATGTTTGTGGAGTTGAGAAATCATTAAGAGGGGGAGCTAATGCAGAGGGATGATCTCTGCTACCATTTCAACTGTAATCCCTTAGTTTTTTATTGTAGTGAGTTGTGCGTGTGGCTTTTATTGCCCATGTGGCAAACAAGCTAAGTCTGCGTCACCTTTTACTTTATTTTACTTAACTAAATAATGAACACCACCCTGTACTTTATTGACATCAGTACTCGTATGAACAATGCCGGTGGCACTATAGACAAAGGGTTGGTCCTTAGTGATGCTGGTATTACAGTTATTACATCAAGTCCGATGTTGTCATCATAAACTGAACATCATGAAGTACCTGTTAGACCACAAGTATTTTTTTGTCAAAACATCCGGAACAACTTTTAATTAATGACTTACACACGCACACCTATACAAACACACACCAGCTTTACACAGGTAGATCCTTCCCGTATGTACTCCTATACAAACACGCACCATTATATTGTGTTCCCTGGCTTACCATGCGGACTCTTTCCATCCTGTTCAGTAAAGCGCCTCAGGGCCTTGCCTGGCTGTTCTTCCAAACAAATTGCTGGCTGTTCACAGCACTTTAAATGGCGAGGCCCTTTAATTACACTATTTACTTAATAGGGTGAAACAAAACTCGTGTTCACGCAGCAGGAGCACCAGGTGATGCAGAAGTTCAAACACCTGGCGGAAAGCGCTCCTCTGGCATGGACACACAGAGTACACATGTGAAACTTGAATGCACGCATGCTCATATGCTGGATCACAAATGCTTAGATTCACATTATTGAATAAGAGACTTTTAATTTTGCCATATTTTCTTTACTGAAAAAAAGAATATATCTGGGAAAGTACAACTAATCTAAACAGAATGAATAATAGTTGTCTCTCCTGTTGTGTGGACTCTGGTTATTATGTGCCACTCCTTTGATTGTCTATTCAGAGACTGACAAAACAAGAAACATTAAATAATAATAATAATCTATATGTCAGAGTTTATGATCTGATATTTCCTGTCTGAAGGTGTTAAGATCCAGTTTTAGGCGTTTGAACTTTTTCATCTTATGTTTAGCATGTACTTGGGTTCTTCTTTTTTTCTTCTTCTTTGAGTCACATATTGATGTTAATCTTTTATTGATGTAAGCACCTTAGTCATACCTTAATATGAACAACTGTTATTTTTTTAGTATTTGTTTTAACAGGAATGTTTCTTTGTTGATGATCATATTAGCCTACGCCTGGAACAGTCCAGTTTATGGGGTTTAAAATTTATGACTGCTTCGGGGAGGTATGTGTCACCAGTTTGCTTAGCCTGTTATGTGATCTCATTGTGACAAGCACTGTCAACAATGAGGTGGCTGTTTGTATGCAGTTTGAAGTTTCATATTTAGTCAAAGAAAAGCAGACTGCTGCTGTCTCCCGCTTTTGAAGAATTACTTGTTTGTTTCTGTGCTTTGTGTGAAGGGAACAGCGGAGTCAGTGTAAAGCAGTTTAATGTACACGTTTCTGAAACCCAATACCTGTTGTGCAACAGTTTAAAGCTTCTCTCACAGTTTAACTTTACACAAAAGCTTCAGAACCCAACACCATGTCCCCTGGAGCTAGAAGGGTGACTTGTAACCAGGCAATTGAAGCTACAATAGGCTATAATTAGCTGGCCCAGCTTGACCCAGCCATTGTCACCTGAAGACAGGTGGGAATTGTGCCCACGTTGGATCGACCTTATCATGTGACTGGGGTCAGGTGTCGTCCAATGGCTTGGCTGTATCACTGTCGAGGCAAGCCTCATCCATCACCAGCTTTATTACACCATTCAGATGATGCCCACAAGGCAATGACGCTTGGCCAGGAGGGAGGGGGTATATGATGGAGGGGAAGAATGGGGGTTAAAAATGATCGTTTTACAAGAACACTCTCAGAACAACAAGTTTTCACAGCGACGACGTGCCACTGCCCTGGAAAACTAAGAGTTAGTGCTCCCAATGCCACAGTAACCCTCTTCCTGATTCCCTAACAGCAGATTTACAGCCTTCAAACGGCGTGCTGTAAAGAAGTGCAATCACTCGCAGCCTCGTAACCTCTTTCCCCTCGCCATCAAGTTCTCTTATTGCTCAATTTTCTCTCCTGGGCTTTATAAATAAACAGCGTCATCAGGAAAAACTTCAGTGTCTCTTCAGAACCAACTCTAATTAGTTTTGCCTGTATATATCAAAATGTCTCACTCTGGTATTCGGCCACGTGTGGATCGTTTGAGACGATGATGGAGAGGGTTGTTGTGTTGAGCTAGGCATCCATCCCTGCTTAGGGTTGTCCTTTGGGTGTTAGTGGCGTGGTCCAGAGTAAACGTTTGTGTTTTTGTTTGTTTTTATTAACTTTGCCTTCAAGCCAGCTGCTTCTATTGAACTAGCCTGTAGCCTGGCACAGGTGGCTAGTAGGCCAAAAGCCTCAGCCACCCTCATTCATCCCTAATCAGCCTAGAGCATGCACACACAAACTGTTTCTCTCTCAACTGCACACACGTGGCTTCTCACTCTCCCTCAGACTCCAACACACAGAGATCCGGAGCCTTAGGGGGTGATCTGTCTCTACACCCCTTGTGGGAAGAGTAAATGGCCAGGAGGGCCCTATCTGTTTGTCCTTTTCCTGCCTCTTTTTTATTTTTTTATTTTTTTTATTACAACTTGATTGCAATTGAACAGTAGTTGTCTGCTTGTAAATTTTGTGCCCGTGTTGACATTAGGCCACATTCCATCCCCTAGCCTGAGGAAGAGAAGTAGCAGGCCAGGGTGTTTGGTAATTTGTTACGCTGTTAAGCACCTAATGGACGTCCACCTGGTTTTTGAGAGCAGTAGCTGTAGTTCAGGGGCTTGCCTCCTTTGCACTTCCAGACTGCAGTAGTGTTTTACTGCCTCCAATTATGAAGGCTATTTAGAGGCTACCTAGCTTTGTGTGTGTTTTTCTGTTACAACTGGTTCACCCTGCTCTAGACGCGGCAGCCGGCCAGGCCACATCAAGCACTCAGGGTGTGAAGTAGGCAGGGCCTGTTCAGGTGCAGGGCACCAACTACCTCTCTGGACCCGATGTGAACTCAGAGTTCTGCATTCCCAACCGATGCCAATAAAGAGCCTTATTTGTTTCATGTGGTTTAATGAACAGCCCAGACTGCAGCTGGTGAAAGGGAGACCTCACAGAGTCTGAGGAAGGGGCTGCCCCACCCAAAGGTACCCATGCTCCTTTGCAAAATTATTGTTCCCAGAAGGAGCAGCTACATGGTGGCACGTGGGGGAGTGTTGAAAGCACCAAGCAGCACCCACCTCGCCCCCGCCCCCCTTTGCTAATGCATTTTTGCGTGGTTTCCACAACCATTAATTAAAGGGGAAAAGAGTGCATCAGATGTTAGTTTTATTAGCCCAGGCTCCTTAGAGGGAATCAAAATGAAAGGAACATATGTCATGCATTTGATGACGCCCCCCCCCCCCCCCCCCCCCTCTCCTCCACCTCCCTCCATTCTCTCTCTGTTTCTTTCTCCACAATTGCCCACCTCACACACTCACAAAGTGTACAGTCAGCAGCTGTCTGCAGACACAATAGCATTTGATTGATCCTAAGGAAACGGTTAATTCTCGGCCCTGCCCACGCTTTCTGGCTGGCTGGCTCACATTCTGCACCACTTTACATTTATCGCTGAATGTGGCAGTGATTGGGATAATGGGAGCTGGGTATGGTGGGTGGGGATCTGAGGGGTTTCTCAGGCTGTAACAAGGACAGCCCCGAGTGTTCACAGGACCTCTGGAGTCTTGGGCGGTGTATAGGTTGAAATCCAAAGGCTTGACACTTCACAGGTTGGGCCTTGTTCTGAATATCTCTCTGTTACACTGCCCTCTGCATGACAGCACTAATATCTTGCACAACATGTTAGCAAGATAAGTATGTAGATAAATGCTATCTATCTGTCTCGCTCAACTATTATACAACTGCATGATATATAAAGACAGATGTGCTCAATCGCTCATTTCTTACACAACACTGCGTAAATACAGAATGTACATGGATAATATACTTCTTTCTTTCTTTCCTTCTCCCTGGGACGTGATTGCATGTCTTACCTCCAGGGTCAGGCTGATTTATGAGACACATGCCACTTTTTTCATGACTTGTTTGATTGCATTCTGAGTAACAGGTACTCAGCTGCCAAAACCATAAAAATTCACACCTGCACAGGATTGCTAGAGAGTCAAATGAGGCACAGTCAGAGCATGAGCGAGCAGGTGATCTAAGGTATTTTTTTTACTTCCCTTGATCAGCACAGGCACATAATACATCTCGCAATTAAGACGGATGATTGATTGATGGTGTGAGTCATTGGACCTTAACAACATCTTATTTTTTTGGTGTAACTTAGCTAATGTGTCGGGCACGGCACATATTTTGCCGATGATTCTCCCAAACCACATTCTTACTGTAAACACGAACTGTCTCTAATGAGATCTGTTATCAATGGTTTAATCTGCTGTCTGTTTTAATAGCAAAGACCAAAACACCCAGGTTGTCATAGCCACAAATATTAGAAATTAGGTGAAAGCTTGTCTTTGACTTTTTCATTATGTTGCTCATTAGTGTTATTACTCAGAAACCTCTGAAATGCAGTTTACAAGGTAAACGTTTATGGTAGATCTGTATGGAGTTTGTGCTTGGGTGTAGTTGATTTTAAAAAAAACAAAAAAACAATTTGTTTAAGGCATTGTGGTGGCCTTTATAGCCTACAGAAAATTTAAAAGACACACATAAAGGTCATGTGCATAGCTGTCACATAAAACAAATAATCCACATAGAGTCATCCCAAAAACCTCTGTCAGCATAGTGTGACTCCACCCTTGTCCTAAGATGATGTCTTGAGTCAAGCTGTCCACATGGACTAGTCCCATGTGGTTACAAATGACCTCCTGTAGCAATAATGCAATAAGTGTTGTCTCCTATCTACGTTCTCTGGGTTCTTTTTCACTTGGTCTGACACAATTGTGCATTTATCAGTGTAATTGCATGAGTCGGAAGCACTGATGTTGTCTATTAGGCGGATTTCCATCCTGTTAAGAGCAGAGGGCCTTTTAATGTATGGTCCTGCTTGAGTGTACTGCTACACAATTACACACCAGCCTGAGATTGAGTGGGCTGATGATGCTGATGATTGTGATGGTTGGGATGGTGGTGATGGCAGTGATATTGGACCATCAGGCACTCCTCTGACAAGCCTTTCAGAGAGAGAGTAAGAGTGAAACAACAAAGTGAAACCGAGGTTAATCATTTCATTTACTCGTTTTTCTCTCCCTCTCTCCTTTCCTACCTCCCTCTCCCTCTCCCTCTCCTTTCTTTAACCAAGTGATGGAGCTCGGACCATGGAGCAGGGGGGAAGAAATCGATGGGGAGCGCATTACAGTAAAACGTATTGATTAGGAGACCTGCGAGCAGTGTGTTGGTCGCGGAGATGGTGGAATGATGCAATGCTTAAAGGAATTTATCCTTTGACTTTTACATTAACCTTTTATTGACTGCTTTGCCTGTCCATAATTAACACTCACTTTAGCTAAAGTGGTTAGTTTGAGCGCAAAGGGAGCTTCGGCCCTTATTGCAGCAAGGGCCGTGAAGCTCCCACCCCAGCCGCAGTTCAAGTGCACTGTGCTGCATGGAGGGAAAGGCCTCTGTGGAATAGAGGCGATAGAATCCTAGATACCTTTCACATTAGCATACCATTTGAGTGGGGGCCTGCCAGGCTATAAGGTTTCAGGGCAAATTGAAATGAGTGATTGTATTGCCAATCTCTCTTGACCGAGCGCCAGATGGGATAGTTAGGCCCATATCTGTCTGGGGTTAATCCATTGGAACAGCCAGGACTCACAAACATATTCTCTCCCTCCTCAGCCTCCCACACACACCTCTTTGTCTTTGACCTTAACTTTAAGGTGGCCTGTTCTGCCATAGGAAAGTCTTTTGGTGAGCCTTGTTTGTACGCCATTGTGGCTTACACTGAATTTCTAGCAAGAGCCCCGGAGAGCTTAAGGCACCTCGCTTGATATTGACTTTTTGTTTGGTTCCATTTTAGCAGTCAAGGGACGTTACTCTGTAAACAGGAGTAGATTGTGTAAAAGTGTGTGCTGAATTACCTACACTATATTATCTTTGATAGTCTTCCAATCTCGATATCTTTTATATCTCTGGTAAACCAGGAGCCTTCTATTTGCAAGCTAATGTTCCAGGATCCCTTGTCAGATAAATGTGTGTTGAAGGTGGCTGGTCAGGTTTTTACAGTATGTAGCCTTTCATTATGAGTCAGGGCAGCAGAAAAGAGGCAAGTGTTTTCTCTCATAACCCTCCTGCATGAATACTTAATCAGACCAAATCAAAGACCTTAGTTCCCTTGGCCTATGGTGACCTCAAGCTGATGTCAGCAGAACCACACACTGTGTGAGAGTGTGCTGTCTGGGTCGGTTTGCACTCCCTATCTCTCTCACACACTCTGTATATATGTATGCGAGCCAGGTCCTCCTCCTTCTCCTCCTTCTCTGTAGTGGCGCTTCCTTTAATTCGCACCCTAAATAAATGATGAGAACATTTAAACACACGGCTCGTCGCAAAGCCCCAAGGTCGCCTAATCGTATTATTTATGAAGTGATGTGCTACATAATGGTACTTAGTGCATGTTAACAGATGCTATTATCAGGCCCTGATCCAGAGCGCAGAAGATATATTGGAACAGTGGATGTTAATGCTGGTCCTCACTACCGTAATGCAGCAGCTCTTTAAAGGGCTAACCGCACCAAAATGCAGCACTTAGGCTGAGAGCCAGTCGAACATTAAGTGGCTCCGGTGAAAATATATAACCACAAATTGTGGCAGCCCCTGTCTGTCCCCTGACAACTTTAACATCCCCTCATCTCATCCATAACCGACCCCCATATCCTTCTCCACAGCTCCCTATGTCCTCTCCATCCTTTCCTTTAGTTGCTGGCCACATGGTGGTGACCGTGTGTGTGTGTGTGCGTGTGTGTGTAAGGGGGGGGTTGAGGTTTTTTTGTTGGTGGATGGGCCAAAGAGATATGACAGGACAGACCCTGGCATAATGACTGAGTGGGGAATGTAACTGGCCTCATGGCTCTTGAAGGAAATTCTTGGGCCACTGCTCACAAGTACACACACTACACACATGACATACAAATACCGTCTTCCACCTCTCCCTCTTGCACCTCCAGGTCAAGGGTCACTCTCGTCTGTCAAGAGGCAGAGGGAGGGCAGATTTACAATGACAGCAGAGAGTAACACCGAGCCTCTGCAGTAAATATTTACACTGGTCTGACAAAAGATGTGGCTATGGTCCGTGGGGATTCCAAACACTGTAGAAATTACAACTAACCCCGGATTATTAATCACATAAAACCATGCAGTGATATGAAACGGCTGAATTTCTCACTGCCCTGTCATGATTGCAGAGAATGATGTTCTCGTGAAAACATCCTGCTGTGTGTGTGTGTGTGCATGTGCATAAGATGAATGGGGCATTAATCATGATACATGATATCATGGTTTCTCATCAGCTTGGTGCTGTGGCAGCCATTTATGGCTTTAGAAACACTTTCCTGACACATCATTTTGTATCACTCATCTGCCATCTCAGCTCCATTCAGCTTAATCAGCTTTACTGGCTTAAAAGTTTCAAAACATTATTGCCAAAATAAGGAAGTACAAGGTGCTTAAATATCAATAATTTACATATCTTGAACTACATGTGCAGGACAAAAAATGTTTTTTTTTTTTAAAGAAGTCCTTTGTACACACAGACACACTTATTCTCTCATACCCTGCAGGTTCTAATAGGTCTACTATTATTAGGGGTCATAAAAAGGAGAGGAAACACACACGTCAACTGCCTCCTGGTCAAACACACGACACCCACTGTGTGTTTAGGGATGAGTTAACACACACACACACACACACACACACACACACACACACACACACACACACACACACACACACACACACACACATCAATGATTTGTAACTACAATTCATCTTTTGCCTGCCAACCCTATTTACTGTGTATGGGCATCAGAGAGATTATTCTGAAGACTTGGTAATTGTTAAGGTCAGAGGGGTCAACATCTCAAAAACTAAAAGCAGAAAGGTTTGCGGAGATTTGACACGTGTTCTGATGATGACGAGTGTCTACCAGTTGGTTTTGATGGGAGGGAGGAGTTAATGGGTGCATTTGTTTCCTGTCTCCTGTCGCCTCAGGTGCCACTCAAGTTTGGCCCAGACATTACCCCCTGAGGAGGCCCCAGTGGACCGACCCTTCTGGGGTGTGGATGACCCCGGCATGCCGCTGCCCTTTGATCTGGCAGACATCATCAACAGAGTGGAATCGCTTCTTTGGAGGTGGGCCCAAGATGTTGAACTGTAGAATTTTGCTTATGTACACAAGCCACGTAGCATATTTACATTCACACATGGTTAACTTGCTTATTCATTACTCAGCCATTATTTGATGTCATTTGATTAATTTCATATGAACACAGAACAAATTCAGACAGCCTCTCCTACTGTTGCATTTTGATGTTAACATGAAAAGTAAGAAAGAACACGGCTGGGCAATCGGTGAACAAAGCAGGTGTGATGCTATCCAGCTATCCATAAGTATAAGGGCATCTTAAAGTACATACAAGATCTCCTTATGCTAATGTCAATGGCAGATTAATTGTACTGTGTATTGGGCTTATTGCGATTATAAGGGATTTTTATGGGCCTTGCACCAAACAAGCTCATTGCTTTAGGTCTGAAGAATGTGATTTGTAGGCCAAGGCATGAGTGGACCTTGATCTTTTTTTTGGGTCTATTTCTATTATATCTTGAACAGGATGTGAAGGATGGATGAATTGAGAAAGAAAGACAAGAAAAAACCCACCAGCTTTTCTGAATGGCCCCCACGTTATCTAAGGGGACAGACCACTGACGACAGCTCCATTGTGATCACATCCAGATTGATTTTCTTTTGATTGGAGCATCTACATTCCACCTACTCCACCCTCTACTACACCAGATGACCCTGGCATCTCAACCACCCTCGGTTGGATTTGGCTGGAAGAAAACCAGACCACCACAGTAGAACCAGTATAGCGCTTCGGTAACATGCTAACAACGCAAGCTTAGCCACAAGCTACTAGTGTCACAACGGTCTAACGAAACATAAGTGGAACCTACATTTCAGTGTTAGCATACATTGTGCAAGTATTTATTATTTCTGTGTACTCTGTTACTTAATCTCATGTAACCCAGTCATGCTTTTATCAATGGATTGACTCATTCTCAGTAGTCCAGTACAGTACATACATATATGCTTTCTATTTGTCACACAGTGTTATTATTATGGTATACAATGGTTAGAAAAAGTCACCTTGCTCACATGGTATTGCATCTTTCACTTGTGTATAGTGTAATCCCCCTTATTGTGTTCAGAAGTGGAACGAAGCCTGAAGAGACCAAAGAAAGATTATGATAAAAAAGTTATGAATGTCACCCAATGGAGAACATGAAGAATGTGTTGTTTTGTGTCGACAGCCCAATGGTGTGTTTGTGCCATATTAATGTGTGACAGGGTGTGTGTGTGTGTTTGTATGTGTACATTTAGCCACGTGACTATGCTTGCGATCACTCATAGGCCTGTGTGTTTGTGCATGTGCTCGTTCACTCTCCCACATGTCTACATGAAGACGCGTATGTATGAATGTGATAGTGTGTGTGAGCCTGTAGGCAGCCTGCCAGTTGTTTGTTCTTGAAGATGTGCATATGGAGAAACGAAGACTAGCAGCAGGGCCCCTCTGCTCTGATGAAAGGCAGCGCTGATAGAATGACCTGGAACACAACCGCCGTTTCTCATAATTACAGCTGTTCAATCGCTTTTAATTACTCTTAAAGTGTGTAGAGCACCACATTCCCCTGTAATGCTGCAGGCCATCCGAGAAAGCTAGAGAAAGATCCGGCACTTCTGACAAAATCCACTTTCAAAAAAGCTAAAAAGGGTGGAAAAGGGGGCCGACGTCAAAGCAGTGTAGCAGCCCTCCTTGTTTGATTTCTTTCTCTATCTAGTTCATGATGAAGTAGAGATGCTGTTTACTATTAAAAATGCAGAATGCACTCCTTTTTTTACTTCTTAAGTTTTTTCCAAGATGTTAATGGTTGCCAAACACTGTTCTTCTTGCTTCTTCTTTTGCTGCGCCTCTGTTGTTTGTTGTTGTCAGAAAGATTTGTTTGTAGATCGGCAGTAGCGTTGACTTGTTTGAATCACTCTGTGCTCCCTGCGCCACAGCTTGTCTGTCTGAAGCAATAGAAATGGCAGTAATTAAAAAAAACAGTGTTTTATCCAATGACCTCATCTGTCCTCTGTTCTATGACTGCTTTGGTGCATTTTTGTTAATGTCTGGTGGGTAACAGAAATATGACAGGTAGAAAGGTTTCTTCGTATTTGTCTGAGTGTGTATGTGTGTGTATTCGACTATTCGTGTGTGTGTTTCAGTTTTAATGCTGATTGATTATATTTCTCCTGATTATTTTTGACCTGACCTTAAACGGAGTCATCCCAAGGAAACATGTGTATCCTTCCTCTCCCACTGTGGTGGAGGGGAATTACTTTGCTTTGAAGCTCCTGAACCTCTTCCTCAAATCTTTGCCTCACTCAAGATAAACAGGGAAGCAATGAACAAAGATCCCTTATTTAGTGACGTAGCATCCTCACCAGGCCAAGGCCAGATAGCATGCACAGTAAGCCAAAAAAATAATTCAAAATATTTGAATGAGGTTGCCAGATGGGTCAGGTTCACTGTATCATGACAATTTACAGTAGCACTGTCAACCATAAGAGTGTATAATATAAACACTTTTTGGGGTAATTTCCCATGAGGAAAACAAGGATGTTAAAACAAAAGCAAATAAATGTTAGAAGTACTCATTTAAACACAAATACTGTAGCATGACTGTGCTTTATTCGCACAACTTGTCAATTTCTTACAAATACATGCTGTTTCCCTCAAACCATTCTCACCTAATTCAAATCTAGTTTGAATACAACTATATCTACTTCAGTATTCAATATTGTATTTATAAGCTTTTCATCACTGGTTCCATGAGATGGGGCATTATTGTGTAAGTTCAGCTACATAGAACTTCTAACATGCCTTCAGACTCTTTGTCTTATTCCATCTAGACATAAAGCTGATAAATGCATGGAAACAAAAAAGCATTTTTAAAGAATTATAGATTTGGACAAGACAATGACATGTCTGTTTAGTAGATCTGCTCTACATTCATCAAAGAAGTCTTTGTGTCAAGTAGTCTTTGTTTTTCAGCAGCTTCTTTCTATCTGTTTTCTTTAAACTTCAAAGGGACTGGCTGGATTAGCAACGCAAACAGCTTCTCTGACAAATTGATTGATGGATTGATTGACTGAGTGATGTCACTACCAGTGATGAGGTGATGGCTAATGTTGTGTGTGCCTCTCTCCAAAACACTGACTGCACACACCCCCCGCCAACAGTGGACCGCCATCCCAGAGGTCGACCATGTTAACTACTTCCTGTAGTGGCGGAGTGACTGAGTGATGGATAAGTGTGGAACGTTCTCCCCTCAGGGGCCGACTGGAAAAGGGTCCCACTTGAAGAGACAATTACACAGCGCTGGTGAGAGCCACAGGTATGCATTGTTCTGACCGGGGTCAGCCGCCAGCTAACCAGCCAAGCCAGCCTCAATTAGGCCAACAATAGGTGCAAGGAGAGATAAAATAACCAGGTGTGTGATGGGGAGGGTACTGGTTTGGGGTCATGCTCCAGTCAAATGTTTCGGCGTGTGGCTATTAGGCTGGGGGTGATTGTGGTGCAGTTCAATGAAATAAGGAAATGGATCTGAATCCAAATTTTAAAATGATTTGATAATATCAAAAGATTATCAAGAACTATTACATTACTGTGAATAATGATTCTATCTGTCAGTGAACGACAAATGTATAAATCTGACCTTAACCCCTGATATTGTATAGTGTAGACTGTACAAACTGTGCCTGTTTTTAGACGAGTCTTTATGCTTTCCTCTGCGTAAATGCAATGAACACTACAGCATTCGTGTTGTGTGTCTTCAAGAATGAATGCATGTGTAAAATTGTCTTTGAGGCGGTTGTACAAATGAATAGTTTTGTGTAAAGTATCTGACTGTTTGTGTGTGTCTCAGGATCCAGAGTGCAGGCTGGTGTTAGAAGCCCCGGGGCCTGAGGCCTCTCAGTAGTAATTGTAGAAGCCGGGTGAAGAGCTGAAGATAGCATCGTGGCTCTGGGGCGGCTGTCAGCAGTGGGAAGGGCCGCGCTCATTTGTCACTAACACAGACAAACACCACTCATCACTGACACAACACTGACTTGATTGAACACATGTGAAGCAACACCAGCCCTAATGTTTTGCAACTGTTAATTGCGCTAAAGGTCATAAAAAGGCAAACTGCAGAAGTTTGACATCGTAAATACAAGCCAGCAGACTGTAACTGCTCCTTATATTGCACTAAAAGTCATAGAGACATTAAGCAAAATTAAGATTTTTTTTAAAAAGAGCACTTTTATTTAACACAAAAAATAAGACTACTACACTAAATACCATCTGAATCCCTTCATTTGGTGCTGATTTAGATTAATCAGTGAAAGCAGATTAATGAGATGTTACCAAAATGGTTAAAAGTTTTGTATAGCGAGGAGCAAGTGGCAGTGACTTACTTGACAAGGGCTTCAGCCACGGTTGGTTTTATAATACAAAAGGTTATAGTGCCCACACAGCAGCCTTATGTCTTTAGGGTAGATTGGAAGCTTCAGTGAGTTGCAATTGGAAGGTGATGAGAGACAGACATGCATTACCTGGTTTAACTAGCTTTGTGTTCCTTTACTCCAGTAGTCGACAATTGCGGAGTAAATTAGTTAATTTTGTTGCTGAACGCTCCACTATTCCTCTTGACTGGTAAGTAAAGAGCTTTTAATGCTAATATTTTTGATAAAGCACTAGCAAAAGTTATTAAACTCCTTCAAACTAAAAATGGATTCAGCTAGGGGTGTTTGCACAGTTGCTTAACTGCCTAAGTGGTAGGCCTACTGTTTTCTTTAGGATTTGTTTTATTACTGCGTTTTATGATAGCTCAAGACATAACTGTGCAGTATATACAATTATTTTGTACTTAATTAGTTGCACGTGTTGATCAGATTATCAACTAAATCATAAATCCAAAATGCTAAAATGGATATATCCTTCCGATGAATCTCCGTCCCTCTCCTCCTCTCATCATTGGGGCTACTCACTATAGCTCTAAAATTTCAAGAATCTCTTCCTAGCAGCTACCCTGTCTGTTAGTAGGGTGATCACCACTGACATGCTCACTGCCCCCAGTTCGCTTAGTATTAGAACAAGAGTGAAAGCAAAGTGATGGTGAAGTCTTGATGCTGATGTTGATGCTGTCAAGATCTTGGCAGCTTAGCAGCTCTGATGAGTGGAGGGCATGGCATGATGTGTGTGTGTCTATGTGTAGGGCTATATGTGTGTGTATGAAAGGAGAATGTAGAGTGGGTCTTGAGGGAGAGAAGCCTTGCAGATCAAACAGCAGTCTGATCAAATGTAGAGCATGCTTGTGGGTCATTGCTGTGGCCCTGGCTCTAGCGACCAGCAGCCCTGATATCATCTGTCCTGTAGGACCTCACTCTCTTTATCTCTAGCTCTCTCATTTCCAATCTGAAGTGGCTGACCTATTTCTCCCATTCACTACTAATCTTCACTTGATGCTTTTTGTACACCTTTGTCCACTCCATTTTCATTTACAGTCCAAACAAAAAGAAGTCATTTGCATCCTATTTGTAAACAACAGAAGGACAAACCTTTAGGCATCCAGTTGTTCCACTGTTTGATTTGATCAAAACACAAACCAGTTGTAGCTATTGTCATTTACTTATCAGTTTATAACTACAGATTCACAATAACATAGCTGTTATCAATGACAAAAAGTGACAAAAAACAGTCTTAGTAACATGGTTTCAATTTGGTAAAATCAAAACATGGATGTTGTATCTTTAAGTCCTCCTTGACTCTTATCTGCTACCAAGGCCTCACCCTCCCTCCTCACTTTCCCACCCTTCAGATGCACTGAGGCCTCTTCTTCTAGAGTGACGCTGATGCATCTCCGCTCATACCTGTCTCGCTCTCTTACCATTGCAAGCCCTGTTAGCGCCCTGCCATTCATATCAGTGGGATTAAATGGATCGTTTTCCAGTGTTAGCAGCTTCTCCGCCAAGTGGTCTTGATGTCAGGCCAAGCATAATTGAGTCATCTGCATCTCATCTAAAATGGATGAAAGGACTTTTTGATATCACCAGCCTCTCACCCCCCCCCCCCCCCCCAGCCCCCCCTCACCCTTCCTTACCCAGCAGGAGAGAGGAAAAGGCTTAGTCTAGCATCACTTCTTTTTAAAAAGGTAGCCATCATTATCAATTACAACACATTTAAGAGTACTTAGTCAAGTAAAACAAGAACACTGTGCTCATTCAATTTCCCTACAATTTCCCAACTTCCCTAATTTCATTTTCTAATACTTACAGTAACTACAAAAACCATCACATTATTTGTTTAAGGTGTTTTTAACTGTTGCGGAATGAGCAGAGAAACCAGTGGTTAATAAAGTTATGTCAATATTAGGCGAAAACAAAGCAGAAGGGGTAATGGACGGATAAAAGGAGGTTTAAAATGGCAAAAAAGAGAAGGAAGGTGTGATGTATTCTCCTTCACCTCATGATCTGCTTCAACTTTGAGGATGAATTGCAGGCCAGCTTTCTCAAACACACAAATAAACACTCAGTGGTGCATACACACACGCACGCACGCACACACACACATAGACTTGTCCCCATCACCAACACTGCTGCCCTTTGATTGACAGCTCTTCAAATGAGTGTCTGAGTAGCGCTGGGCTCTGGGCCTCCAAGTAAGTGGGCCGTCAAATTACATCCAGGGGAATGGCTGGACCCCTCTCCCCTGGCAGAGGAGATCTATTTATTTGTCTGTTTATTTGCTTGGTTTAAATATTTGGTGGGGGAAAAATATTGAATTTTTGTCCCCCGGTCAAAGTCCCCTCATATTTAGTTAATAAAGAGTAGAGGAGGTTGTTTGCCCAGAAAAGTGCAGTATAGGGGACTTTATTTAAGGGAGTCCTCAGAGAGAGCCGGTGACCTTCTTCTCATGGAGGAGAGGGCTGTGTACACTGTGCCGAGATTCACTCTCCCTGCCTCCACCAGCCGCTGCCATTCTTCAGTCTGTCTGTATACACAGACATGTTTCCTTCCTGTTTTCTCCCATCAGTTTCCACCCACCTCTTCTCTTCTCTTCTCTTCTCTTCTCTTCTCTTCTCTTCTCTTCTCTTCTCTTCTCTTCTCTTCTCTTCTCTTCTCTTCTCTTCTCTTCTCTTCTCTTCTCTTCCGTCTCTCGCCTGACTTTTTCTCTTCCTTCTGCCTGCCTGTATTCCTGCAGAGCCATGCACTATTTGACTGGAGTCTCTCTCTGGATTCCCCGGGCTGCATCCAGGTTAAACTCTTAATTGCCTCAGCAGTGGGTGGTTTAAGGCGCTGGCTCACTGCAGCTCAGCTCGTCCCTGTGCAGGGGGCTGCAGGGTTATTGGGGGGGTGGGGGGTGGTAGGAGGTGTTCAGTGTTGGGTTGAGGCTGCAGTGTGTTGGCAGACAGTGCTGGGAGATGATAAAGACTTATTAATATAGATGATGGAGATGACCTCTGACAGCAGCTCTGCAGTGAGCCTCGACTGCATGTTGGAGACGAGACATGATGCATGCTCCGCACCTCTATCTATCTATCTATCTATCTATCTATCTATCTATCTATCTATCTATCTATCTATCTATCTATCTATCTATCTATCTATCTATCTATCTATCTATCTATCTATCTATCTATCTATCTATCTATCTATCTATCTATCTATCTATCTATCCATCTATGTTGCTAAAGCACTCTCCCATCTTGTCACATACAACCACAACACATGCCAACTTCGATCTGAGATGCAAGCTACAGCTCGGCCATGGCTCACTACATGCTAATGCTTTCCTGTCACTAAAAAGAAGCCTGCAACACAACTGCTTTGGCAAATCAATGAGATCAATGGTGTATTCCATCTGGTTGTAAGTCATAAAGTTGTCATTTTGCCCTGCCGTGATAAACAAAGTAAAGAAGACATTTGCAGGCTTAGAAAACCCAGAAAGGTTCAGAAGCCACAATGCAACCCTGGCTCATTTCATAAGGTTATATTAGCAAGTTAATGCCCCCGTCTCAGCGCTCCACCCCTGCTATTGATTCCTGTTTAAAAGGCTATGGGTAGTCGATATCACCTCCTCATCGCCATCTGTCTCTATTTACTAATAAATAAAGTGGAGAGCATTGACTGGTGTGGCCTGGCCTGTAAAAGCATGCATGCTAATGAGCACTGGTCCTCTGTGGCCAATGGAGGAGAAAGAAGGTGGGGATACTCTACCTCTCTACGAACCCTCTCTCTCTGTCTCAATGGCTCTTGCAACTCCACTCCAATAATGGTAATTGCCCGCCGGTCCAGTTGTTGTTTAACATCGCTCATCAGACGAAATGCAGTTTCACTTCAGCTGCATAGATTTTTCTCCTAGGCTTGCTTGTATGTTCCTTCTGTTTTTCCCCTCCACTCTCCAAGTTGTGTGTAGGTCAGCTTTTAAGGTCTTGTCTAGTCGTTTGTCAGATGTAGCCCACAAGCGCTGTTGCACCACACTCTGTCACGCTGATCAATTACAGATCATACAGATGGACTCGTTTGGAATGGCCCCCATGACACATTTCTTCTAAAAGGTGCTCAATCTTTTCAATCCACCTCCCTCCTTCCATCTCTCTTAGATTTGCAATATCTACATAGGGAGACATTAATGTTTGTATTATTAATAAAGATATGTGTAGGAAAAAATGTATTTGGAAAAAAGGAAATTTCTCATGTGAAAGCAATGCAGGCTCGATATTCACCACTAGACACATTGAGTGATTACTCAAATGGATGATAACTATTTGTGTTCTTTGACGAGGATTATGCAAAGAAGATTTAGCAGAAGAAAAAGAAACGTCTTCACACACTCAAACGCATTTACACACAGCCGTAGAGTCCATTTGGTTTGACACTGATTTCCTGAGTGAAGGGCAGTGCTGACGTGTGGAGGCTCTCAGAGCTCAGCATAACACAGTACTGCTGTGTCAACTGTGACCCCAGCGACCCTGCAGGAGCCAGAGAATGGGCTGCGGGGTTGCTCTGCGACTCAGGTGAAATGAGAGGTCAAAGGTCAGCTGTCCAGTGTGTCAGGCTTGCTGATCAGGAAGTGTAGCCTCTCGCTTCAGGGAGTACACAGGGAGTGTCATGTTTTGGACACATACTCACACTCTGACATAAATCTTCCGTGCTTACATTCAGTGAAGCTCCCTGCTAAGAAGGAAAGTGGTAGGAAGATGCTAGTAACAACCACTCAAAGTAGCAATACAAGAACTGGCTGTGCTACTGACTGTTTGCAGCTCATCATAACTGCTCATGATAATTAGTGCAAGGATTAGGACAACTTCAATACTTGTATTAACTACTACACTATATAAAAAGGCTGAAATTTGAAGAAAAAAACGTGTGTATTAAGAGCAACAGTTTACCTACTTTAACTACTTGAAATTATCTAAAATTGAAAATAATTATTAGCATTTTATCAAGTTTTTGTCCAATTTAATGATATTTTTAGTTCCTCAGGCAAAAGAATCTCACTCAAACTTGAGAAACTCTTTCTAAAATAAAAGCATTTCAACTTAAAAGTATTCCAGTACTTTTCCTCCCATCTGTGGCGGTCTCATACAGAGTTAAGCAGTGCAAAGGTTCGTGTTTGTTTGTCCCAACCCTTGCTCTCTATCTGCGGCTCACTCCCACTGTAGACACATCCAAACGGACCCCCTACCTCTGCTGCACTGAGGCAGTCCTTCCTTCCATCCTTAATCCAGAGTCTTGTGTTAGAGATCTCACTGTTGTTCTGAGCCACTCCAGCATCCTGGTAGTTCTATGAAGGGAAAACAGCAGCACCGCAGTGGAGTTTCCTTCCCCTGTCTCATCTGAAGCAGGCTCTGCTGGCTGTCCGGATCAAACTGGCCCACAGTGTGAAGCCGAGTCCTGTCTGCAAACAAGAGGAGGCCCATGCATTAAAGACTCGCCACAGGGGCACTCGTCCTAGAAATATTGCTCTCCAAGAGCCCTGGAGAGGGTAATATTACAAGGAGAGTTCCTGTGTGTATGCACCTGAGTGTGTGTTCACATATATTTTCAGGCTTTTCTAATGTCATTCTCAGAAAAGCTTTTTTTTCCTCTCTTTTTTTCTGTTTTTTAGATTGTTTTAAATACTGTATTTGTCCAGTTTTTTAATTCTTTGTCCTCAAATGATGTATGTGCAAACCAACACAAAAACACATCTCTCTCATCACACTGGGCGACAGGAAGGTGTTTCCTTGAAGAAATCCCCTAACACGCATGAAATGGTGCTCTTGTTTCCACCAGGAGCAAATAAGGAGCTGCCCCGGGAATAGAAACCTGAAGAAAAAAAGATGTCACCTGACAAAGGTAAGAACAACATGATGAAAAAATAACAAAGAAAAAGTTCAAAAATTAATTTACACTTTTTTTTTTAACTTGAAGATGATGAACACATTGTCTGAGAGGAAACCTTTTCCCACAGCGTTTTGTATTTTTATTTTATTTGTTTTTTGGCAAAGGTCATAAACAGGAGCAATTTTGAATTCATTAACACTGCTGTCTGCACTTTGATATTCTAAGCACTTCAGTGTGACATAACTAACACACTTTATTCTTTATTCAGAGAACAGCTAAAGTTTGAAAGTCTCACATACGCTTCCTTCATCTTTGTTCATCCTTGCTTCTGACAAAAAAAAGAAGACAGGCACTCTTCACTCTCCTATCTCTTTCTCTTCTTGCTCTTTTTTCTCCTCCACTCCCCTCGTCTTCTTCTTCCCCTCACTCTGTCCAGGGAGTCATTATTGCTTTGGTAAATATTTCATAGGCCTCAATACCTTTGCACACAGCCACCTGCCAGCCGCCTCTCCTCTCACACACACAGACCATGGATAGACAGATCAAAATGAAAGAGAGCAAAGTGATGGTGGAGGAGGAGGAGGTGGAAAAAGAAGTGAGAGATAGGGAGAAGGAGTCTGCTCTGCCTGCCTAGTGTGCATTTACATTTTCAGTGAGCTGGGGCTCTCTGCTCTGTATCCTGGCTTCATAACAGACTGAGTCCTTTCAAAAGACTGAAAGATTCCCTGGATGTTGTCAAATATGTGCCCAACAACGTTTTGCTTTCTGAGGCCCCCTTTTTTTTTTTGCCCGAAGCATTTTTTTTTTCACTCAGCACATAAAAGGTGCTGGTTTAGTTTCCAAGATGGTTGTGCTGGGAAAGGAGGGCGACAGAGACAGCGTAAGAGACAAAACAATGAGCTGGCGCAAGCTCAAGACAAGACACAGAGAGAGAGAGTGAATACTAAGCTTCTCCTTCGTCTGACCTTGAAGAGGCCTGTGAGCAGCACCCCTCTCCCTCCATTCTCTTCCTCCCCCTTCTTGCTTTCTCAGTCCCACCTGTTTACTTTAGGTTAGAGAGGGGTCTTGCCTCACCTGCAGTGTCCTCTGTCCTCTGTCTTTCTATTTTCTGGTTTTCACTGTGTCGATTTCTTCACTTACCTTGGAAAAAAAAAAAGAACTCAAAAGCAGTAGCGATCCAGAGATGAAATATTCAGCCTGGATATAAGCGCATTAAGTTGTTTCAGAGTGGCTAGCTTGTTGCCACAGAGCTTTGACTTCATAAATAAATGGTCAACAGGGGCCTCTCCAACTGCCGCCTCCTGTATATATATGGCTGAGTTGTTCGTGTGCCCGGGGCTAAGCCCTGCCAGTAAGTTCCAGGCCTTAAATATGGATACGCTGTGAAACTCCTCTGGACACACTCCTTTGTAGTCGGTATAATGTAGAATCAAACTCACACGGTATATATGGTACAAGACCTAAAATAGAAAAATGTAAAAATCTTTATGCCATCTTGGGAAATGCAAGGCTGATAGTTGAAAGGTGGGTTTAGATGTGCTTTACATTGACAGGCACCGTTAAGCTTCCGTCATTTCCACAGCAGAAATGGTTGTGGATGGGCACTCCGATTCAGGTGAACTGATGCCTAACCACTGGTTAATTGTGTCACTATGATTGGCTTTTCTCTGCATTCCAATAATGTCAGCTGACCCTTTACCCCTCCCCTCATCATTTTGACCCCCTAGACCTCCATCCTTTCTCCCCCTAGAAGCTCCAAAGCTGCTCTTGTTTCTGTTGAGGGAAAAGCTTGACGCTTGGTTTCCTTTGAGCTTTCCTATGTAAACGCTTGTTCTCACATTTGCCTTGCAGTGTTGGACATTTCTACCAGGAAATGAAATGAGTCTGCAACAAATGTTTTGGCTTCTGTTGAACTCTTTAGCGAACAGCGGCTTGCCAACTGCAGCAGTGTGTTTGCGTTCCCAGAAACCCCCTGGGATGGTGACTCCCTGAGCTTCCGGATGGAGGGGCGAACACTTTTTCTCTTTGATTGAAAAAAGAAAAGAAAAAAGGACAAAGGAAATGTCTTACAGAGTTGCATAGGCATTAGGATAAGAGGGATTGAAATAAAGATTTTCTTTTGTAGATATATTTAGTCCATTTGTATTTCATTTGTGTGAATGGAGATATGGTCCTGGTCTAGCCAGGCCATTTAGCCTTGTGCGCTAATCTGCAGGTGAAAAGGGGACTGTGAGTGTGATAAAGGTGCCCTTGAAGACAGGTTTGGCTACCTCTGGCGCAGCAGTGTCGAGCTCAGGTCATGAACAATTTGTGCCTCGTTGATTTTCTGTGTGGCCCGAGTGTGTGTGTCTGTGTGTGTGTGTGTGTCACGGTGAGAATATGCAGTATTCTAACACCCATGAGCCTTGTAGCCATAAATCAGCAATAGGAAGTGTGTGACACAGGCTGCAGGGCCCTGCTGATATGGACTGGAGCTATAATGGGCCCTGTTTCAGGTGGAGGAAGACATCAGCTGCACTGATCTTTACTAACCTGCAAGGCTCAGGAGATTACTCCTGTACAAGAAGAAACACTATTCAGGTCACTCAGATGGTAAAAAACTTTTCCTTCAGCATGCCTCTACCACACACACACTCACTTCTGTACAGTGCGCTTATAGTCGAAGCCTTGACAGTACTGTATTGCTGCATGAATGATGAGCTGTATTCACTTGTTTGTTGAATGTGCGCACACAGAAAACAGCGTTTGTTATTCTGTCTGTTTGTTGCAGATAGGGCCTGGGCCTTGTTAGCTGTCAGGCCAAGCATCCACAAAGCTATTCTCTCACTTATTGATGGGGATCCACTAAATTACAGGCTCAAACAAGAGAGACGCCGGCAAAAAAACAATCCCTGTAAAAGTTTCTTAAGAGGCCTGTATTTCAGCATTGTGTGTGTGTGTACATGAAGAAAAAACAGAATGAATGTCAAGAAGATCCCAAATGCATTTTTCTTTATTTCACTTTCTCTTTTCTTTTGGCTGTCTTTCTTTGGTCAGACCCTGTCTAGTCTTGCTATTATCCTGGGGCGTTATCAGTGTGTAGCTGCCTCTTCAGATCACGCCTGTGATAAGGGCTAAATAAATGGAATGCTTGGCTAGTGGACATAGGTCAAGCCTTGTTTTGCCCCTGTTTTTTTCATGTGTTGTTGTGTTTGTCTGCAGGGGAAGTGGAGGGAGCAGCACGAACAGGCTCTGCAGTCTAATGAACTTATTGATTTCAATTTCAGGGCTGTTCTCTCCCCGCCTGACGCTTCTGAAGCTTTCATCCATTGCTGGACATAAATTAGTAACTCTGTCTCTTGTTCGGGGACTTTTTTTCCTGCTTTTTCTTCTCGCTCATCTCTTGCTGGCTGGGTTTGTCTCTTTGAGACAGGTCACTATCTTGGAAATGCTGTTTTTAAATGTGTTAAAAGCTTCTGTGGTTAGATGGATGCTGTGTCTGTGTGGGCATTTTCTGTGTGGCTTAGCATACACCTGTCCCTGACAGAGATGGAGCTAACAAAATGACAGGCTCTGCATGTGTGTGAGAGTGTGTTTGTGTGTGCATGCGCATATGTGCGCCATCGGTTATTGGGGGCCATCGAAGATGTTGAGTGACCTCTCCCCAAGGGGGTCAGGGAGCAGCTGACGACTGTTTGTGTATGTCAGTATGTGTGTGTATGTGTGTGTGTCTGTGACTACATGAGCATCCGCTACTAATCCATATCATGTATCACATGCACAACATGTTTTCCCTACAAATTTGTGCACACATTCAAATACGGAGGCTCATGCCAGCAGAAGTGAACGCAGCACATTCCCTAAAGAAGCCCAGCTCATGGAAAATGAGAGGCCACCGGCGCTGGGACAGGAAGCCTTCTCGGCCTGGCCCTAACGAGCACTGTGGGAGCCTCCTCTCTGGACCCAGTACATCTGATACCCCCAATGATGTCCAAAGGCTAAACAGTTAAAAGGTTCCGTTGCTATATGTAGATACGCAGGACCCCCCTTTTCTGAATCCGATACTCTGGGAATCACAATAACAAGGCTGTGAGCCCTGGTCAGTTCTCTGGAGCTACCAGTCGGCCTCCCACCAACAGGCACTGGCTGCGCAGAACCACAGAGAGAAAGACAGAGAGAGAGAGCATGAAAGGGAATTGATGCTGAGTAGCACAGGTTTTAATAGGGCTGTCAGAGTCATATTGTTTATGTCGTGTTCCAGATTAATCCATTCTTCCTTTATGAGCCTCTGCAGCCACCGTAAATTGCAAGCACGAAGCCAGTCCACTGTTGAGTTACGCCTCGGGGATCAGTGCCACACATGGGTGGAAAATAAATCATTTCCCCCGGATTTAACGCCAGGCAATACCTGGGCCCTTTGTAAATAAAGCCATAGATGTTTTTACACCCCCCTGTTTTCTCTCTCCTGCCTCCAGGGCTCTTATTGAATCTCAAAAGGAGAGGGAGGGAGAGGGAAGGAGAGACAGAGAGAGAAACATGAGAGAATAAGAGAGAGCAGAGTTGAAGGGGGACCGGGAGAGAAAGAGGGAGGCGAGAGAGAGAGACAGTGAAAGGAAAGGGATTCCAAGTGGGGAAGGATGAAGAGACACAAACCAAGATAGCTTCGCAAAACAGACAAGCGGAGAGAGAGGATGTAGATGTTGGCTGGGGGTGATGTATGCATGGAGTGCTGATTCTCAGGGTTCTCAAGGTGTTCAGCTTGAGATCTGTCAGACTGTCTAAACACAGGGCCCACTGTAAGGCAATGCTCTGCAGCAGTGGGCACTGAGCACACAGCCAGCTTCACTAGCACAACCAGCAGGGCGGCCCCAGCTTGGCTCCAGCGCTTGGCCATGGCTGCGGCCCTGTCTTCACTTCCAGCCCCCCCCCCCCCCCCCCCAGCCCCCATTTCCATCATTGTAACCTCTAGCCTGGGGGAGAAGTGCCAGAGCCCGAAGAGACAGAAAGAGGGAAAGAGAAAGAAGGACAGAGAGAAAGACCGGAACAACTTGTTCATCCTGGCTTGTGCAGACTGCCAGCCAGAGACAGCCAAAGGGAATGTGGAATGTGTGCGCTGCTCTGTCAGGACTTCATGAGTTATACATGACGTGCTATGTGAAAATGCTTCCTGTGTACTGTGTGTATCATGCTCTTTTCTATTTTTCCCTTTTTCTTCTTTAACCCCCTTCTTCCCTCCCTCTTTCTCACTGTCTTTCCTTCTACTGTTGCTTTCAAGACCTCAAAGTTTGCTATTCTCTTCAGTGACAAAGTATTCCCTGGTTGTTAAATGTTAATCAATGGCAGGCAGCAGGGTGACACGAGAGGCTCCAGCTTCTGCTGGGACACTGGGATCTGGCCTGGGATGATACTGAGCTGCAGCAGATGTACACGGACCACAGTGAGATCAGTGCTAACTAGAGTATGTACTGCATCTAAACACGAAACTGTCTAGCTGCTCCCTTTGTAGAGTCCAAATCAAACAATTACATAAATACAGCTACTGAACAGACTTTATACTAATTTGTTCTTACCACAAGCATTTAACCTATCCATTATTCATATCTCCAACAATGCCAGGGGGCAAAAATCAGTGCTCCCCTCACCCATATATCTGTCCGGCTACAGCTACAGCTATGGGTGATACATTATTCAGGGCGTGCCAAGCTAAAGACTGTTCTCCCTGTTCTCATCTGCTGGAAGCAACAATCATCACGCTAGGACATTGTTCTCTGTCTGTAAGCTCTTCTTTCCCCATCTGGGAGCATATCTATGTTCCCCTCTTACCCCTGCAAAAAAGGTTCGATGTTCCCCCGGTTCTATGTTCCCCGCTCACCCGAGAGTTCTATATTCCCTGCTTATCCAAAAAAGGCAGGAAACAGCAGTAATTAACTAACACTCACCCTAACCCCAAACAACACGTTCATGCAACTGCTATGTTTCATGCCCTTTTTGGATAAGCGGGGAACATAGAACCTTTTTTTAAACAGGGAACATAACCCTTTTTTGGGTGAGCGGGGAACATAGGGATGACCCCCCACCACCATCTACCCTCTCTTTCTGTCTCTTCCTCTCCTAACCCCTGTTACATCATGATAATTTTTCACCACTGGTGTTTATCCAAATTCCTGGTGGAATTGTTCCCTGTCCCCGCTACGCTGTTGTTGTTTTGTAAAGGGAGTTATTATTTTGTGACACTATAATTGTTTTGAAAAGTTTGTATCATTTTACTGTTCCTTGTTGTGTCACTCTACCTCTCCACACACACATCTCTTAAACTCAAACCACTATCCTATAATTTAGCCTCTTTGCTTTTGTTTCTTGTTGATGTGAACTGTCACTGGAATGGAGGAAGAGATCCAAATATATTTTCTTGTATCCCGGGTCTGTTATCTTTGTCACTCTCTTTTCTGTGTTCCCCTCGCTTCTACTCAGAGAAGAACATTAAAATTTGAGCAGAGAGGGGAGATGGAGAGCCAGGGCCAGCCTTGGGGTCCTGGTGTACTGCTGCACACTTTTGTCCCAGAAAACAGAGCATGGGTTGATAAGTTGTGAGGACTCTGGGTTGCTTGTTTGTTTAGGCTACGCCGAGACTCTTTCTCTGGGCTTAGAACATTATGAGTTAGAGTAGTTATTGCTGTAGCTTTCAACTCAAAACTTCATCTCAGTGTAGTTTTAAGTGCATTCAACAATTTACAAAGCAGAACAAGGAAAAGAGGTAGAGAATGTCCACATGTGCGTAATTGTTCATGCAAACTGCTGCATTTGTTAGCATTAAACTTCTAGATCTGAGGTCACACTGCTCAAAATAGGAGGTGTTAAATTTCTGCAAAATGCACACTACTGACTTTTCTCGGAGACTCAAAATGCTAAAGTCGGAAATCAAAATAAAGCAGATTTACTTTGTGGGTAAAGGGACGGGTTGGTCTCATTTCTTATTTAAAATCAGCTCCATAATTTGATCTTTATAAAACTTAAGTTGCTGCAGGTGTTCGGCAAGAGGAATGGTAGCCTTAGGGCTTTTAGCTACTGTGAGGCCCCACCGAGATTTCCCATCATCCCTACAGTCTGGCAGCAGCTTTTCAAACAGCGCCCCTTCTGAAGTTGCCCTTGGTTCTACATGTGTAGCAGTAATTATGAATGAGGGGGACTAAGATCTGTACAAAACCATCAAACATTTTACAGCTTGCTGCTATTGTAATAAAGATCAATAGACACGGTATCAGTCGTGGTTTTGAAGGAGAGGTGGTGCTGTACATTTTCCCTCACATATTTCCTCCCTTTCTTTCATTCTTTCTTTCTGTCTCCCTCACTCATGTCCCCTCTCATTTCTCGTTTCTTTCTCCCTGTGCTCTCTCTCCCCATACAGAGCCAGTGTAGCACATCCGTTTTAATTGCCGTTTGTAGGCTCTGTGATGTGAGCTGCTAAAAGACACCCATCCTGCAAAAGAGGAGGAGACGGAGACAGAGTGAGGCAGTGAAATATATTCTCTTCAGCACAGACTGGTTGTATAGTGATGGCCAATGCCAAACTTCAAGCGCAAGTGTGTGCATACAATATATTGTGAGTGTATGTTAGCATATATGTGCAGTTCATGTATATGTACATACATGCTTTGAACACTAGGGTGTGTGTGTGTGTGTGTGTGTGTGTGTGTGTGTGTGTTTGCGTTTGCGTTTGTGTGAACAAAATACATGCCAGCACCAGCCTAAGAAACTGTATGAAACTGGGAGTGGTGGGACTGTTAAAACAGCCTCTGCTAGTGGGCTGAGGTCATTTGACCAGAGATAGCAGACATGGAGGAGCTGCAGATCAAACAGTATTCTGTCTGACAGGAGGAGATAAAGAGACTGTCAGCGCTGCCTCAGAACAAAGCAGCCCCTCACCTCTCTGGCCCTCAGCAGCTCCCTGACGGCCAGTGATGCAGTGGTAAATCAAAAGGTGGGTAAACTAAGATGAACGTCAAAAGATGATCACAATTCCAACATCCAGCATTATAAAAAATGTATGGTTATATGAAGGGTCTTGTTCCAAACTGCTGTAAATCTGCTTGGAGAAAGGTTGGTATCCAGTGCTGATCAGAAAATATACCCCATTCTTTGAAATAATGTCTGTTTTATTAAACAGTAGCAATGTTTCTTTTTTTAATATGTATGTTTTTATTTCACAATGATTCAACAAAAACACCTGCCCTGACATAGTATCAGTGAGTGAATATCATCTTGTGCCCACACCCCATAGTTCCCATGAAAAACCAAACAAGAAAGAGAGGAAGACACATTGTACATACGGTGTACCTTTTAAGGTACGGTCTACCTAACTACTAAGCGTTTATGTTTTGTTTTTTTTTCTTGGAAGAATTCCAAACAGTAGGGAATGCCATTTTCAGTATAATAGTTAATGTCTTTCTGTTGTTAACACTGCATCTGTTTTCTACTTGTAGCCTATGTAGTGCGTATAACCAGCCACTTGATGCAACAAGCCTATACAAGTTTTCTGGGGGCTGTCCAAAGATATCAAATTAAGGAGACAGGTGTTGATGTTATGTGTACCCAGTGACTTTCAAATCACGTAGTATGTGGCAAATAGGTGTTGAGAAAACACCTGGTAAGCATCTTTTCTTAAGAATAAATCCCAGTAATGATATAACTGACATTTATTTTCTTTGCGGTAATAAGTATTAGGCTTTGTGATCAAAATCAGAGCCAATAATTAAATCTCTTTTAAAAACAATTAGTGAGCACAGAAACAAATTTGTGTGACTAAAACCTACTACATGTCTAACGTGAGTCACAGACTTATGTTAATCCACAGACGCTGCTCTCAGCAGTTCTCATTGAAACTACTTTCTCCAAAAGAAATAGTTCCAATTAAACATGATTAGTGGCGATCTTTTTTTCTTTGGGCCTCATCGGATCTACTAAATGTTTGCGTGTATAAAAACGTGTGCACACGCAAACACATGTTGAAACTGATCTACTAACTGGGTGCACCGAGGATTGCGTCTCCCAAACGGGCAAAATAACACGCGCAATTAAATCCATTTATCGTGTTTGACTTAGGAACAAAGCCTATTTTCTTTTTTTTTAAAGTATATTTTTAGGCTTTTTTGCCTGTATTTGATAGCACAGTGAGATAGACAGGAAAGGGGGAGGCAGAGAGAGGGGGAATGACATGCAGGAAAGGTCTGCCCGACGTGGGATTCAAACCGGGGACGCCTGCATTGAGGACTATAGCCTCTACATGGGGCGGCCGCTTTAACCACTGCGCCACGCACCGCCCCACAAAGCCTATTTTCTAGGCCTTTTCTCGAAAATTGCATATCCATAATAAAATTAGTATATACAGTATCTGCAACCACAAGGTCTATTTGAATACTTTTGGTGTCACAGTAAAAGGAAAAAAAAGAGAAATTGCTGAGATGTGTAATTTTTTTAATATGTGTTACTGGTGAAGAGTAAATGAAGATGGCACACAGCAAAAATTAAATAAATGTAATATTCGCTCCCCCCAAAAAATCACATTTTGGATGAGTGCCCTTCAGAATGATGTTGCTAAAGCTCAAAACCTCTATCAAATGTATGAACATTATCTCTGCAGTGGTTGATTCTGATAAAGTGAAGCAGGACAAAATGATTGAGATTTTACTAAAATATTCAGGCGAGCTTTCCAAAATGTCCATTTTTGGCACAGCTTGGAGTCACCTGCCACTAAAAACCATTGTTTAATCTTTATTTTCACTAGACTAAACAACAACTACTTCCTAGGCCCTCTGTGTCCCTCTGAAAAGCTGCACTGACCTGCTTATTTGGGTGCAGTTACTCTATCTCTGCAGCGGATTGGTTGATTCGAGTGATTGACAGCTCATTCGAACCGTTAGAGCCAATAGAATGAGGCTACACTGGCGGTGATGTGATTGACAGTACTGGCAGCCAATCAGAATAAGCAGCATCCTGAAATGTGTGACGTGCGGGCTGTTGTGTGCTCACAAAGTTCCCCCCGGTCAGGGTCGCGATATTTTTTTCCTACTATGGCCACGCCAAGACCCGCCTTACTCCGCCTCTGATTGGCTGCCTCTGCAAGGCTAAGCCTATACCTGCATCTTACCCTAACCTTAACCACTCCCTTCACACGCCTAAACCAACCGTCTTTGCCTAAACCTAACCGTCAGAGTAGAGGGCATCGTGATAAGCCAATCAGAGGCCTAGTAAGGCGGGTTTTGGCGTGGCCATAGTAGGAAAAAAGATTTTGCGTCCGGGTCGCACCGACCGATTTAGATGTAACACTGGTCAAAGTTCAAACAGGAAATATTGTGGATTGACCCATAAAACAAACTTTTCACGGCAAAACAGCAAAGGTAAGAGGAAATGTACAACCATGTTTTGGCCAAGCAGTGCCTGTGTTTGCTCGACTTTGCTCGTTTTTGGCTTCTCTCTCTGCCGTGCTTCTGTGTAGCCGCAGGTGCTATCGTTCCAATCTTTGTTGGCTCTTTCATATGAGCGGTAGCTGGTGTGTTTTGCATAATGTAGCTACAGTAGTATACAAGCCAGAAATGTGGCGACGGGTCCACACAGAGGTATTTCATGAAGTTTGATGTTTAGTTGTTTATTTGAGTGTAGTGTTTTGCTCCCTTTTGGGCTGTGTTTGGGTCATATAAACATGGTTTTTACACGTTGTAGGCCAGCTTCTGCTGTTTAATTTGATGTAAAATATGACTATATTCTTTCATAATTAGTGCAGTAGAGGCTCTGTGGTTGTTCTGTGTGTCTTCCAGTCAGATACTTGGGGTTTAATGAATATGCAAATATGGGCGTTTCTGCGTCTTTATTTGTTTGAAAGGCAGGTCTTAACTGGCACAGCTTTAGCTACCACAAATGGCGGTTATTGAATTAATACCTGCAGGGTAAACGTATATATCTCTGCATTTCCTCGCGTCTGGGTCATTCCAGCGAACTGTAGCAGTTTTTCAGGAGTGTTAAAAGTCCTTTAAGCGCCGTTACGCATGCCGCACATTTGTCCTCTGGTGCGCTCTTCTCTTCTCCTTTCCTCTCCTCTCCTCTCCTCTCCAGTACCTGGCTGCGGGACTGAGAGACATCGCCTCAGCCTTCACCCGGTCTTTGATCCCTCTGGTCAGGGCGTTAAGACCCGAGTGTCCCACCTTAGCTCTGTGCCATAGCGCGCACCTCCAGCCCAGTGAATGGCAGCAGGTATAGCAGTTACCTGCTCGGCTAGTGAGCTGTACCTGCTGCTCAACACTGGTCAGAGCATCTCTTCCTTGCGTTTGCTGAGGTTTTATTATCATAAAACCACATTTTCTTTTGTTCTTCACCTTATATCTCCTCATCTTCTCTTCACTTCATCTGTTCTCTTCTTGTTTTACCAACCACATTTACTTTCTCATAGATAATCTCCCACGTTTCTTCTGCTGCAGCTCAACAATATGTTTATTTGCCCCTCTCTATTAATCCATCAAGATCAATTTTTTTATTCTGCCTTTGTGGCCATCCAGCTCTCTGTCCACGCTCTCCATGGCGGAAACGATTACCACGCGCAAATCACTCATTTAAATGCTGCTGTTTGTGCATGTTGTCATTTAGCGGGTTACTCTGAGATCACCTGTTTTGCGTGCCCTAACCAAACACGCAAAACTCTGTATAGGAGCACGCAATTTAGCGCCCCTTATCTGGGATCTGAGTGGATCCGGCCCAAAGATCTAAACATTTAAACAAAAGTTAAATTTAATACTAGCAGTGTGAAATGTTACTACAAGTTGTAAATGAGAAAATATGCCTTTGTTGTGTTTGGGGCAAACTGACCTTTTTCAGACTTCTTACTTCTGGTAAGGTGCCAACAGTGTTTATTGTTTCCAGTTGCAAATGTACTATGAGCTGAGGGTCTGTTGTGTATTGGGGTTTCTGCAGTTGCTTATTGTTAGAATCACAAGTTACACATGTCTATATTTAAGTATTGGAATTTACTGGAGTCCATTAAAGAGATATAACAGAGTGACAGGCCTGGTCAGCGGTGGCATGGAGGAAAGACTGGTTGTCCTTTCCTGCCCTTGAATGTTTTATAGCTGTGGCATTTGAGTAGCAACACTGTAGGGTGATAACAGGAGCACCATGTGTCCAACAATGTCTGTTTTACTTTTTTTAGTAAAATAACTGTCACCAACCTACTGCACAGTACCAGCCAACCCTCTGTTCAGGATCACAGCTGGAAAACACACTCCCATTAGTGAGCCTGTTTTCCCCTAATACAAGCTGTGGGGTCACTGCGAAACTGAGCAGAACGATCCGATCTGACTGTAGTCTCCCACTTAACACTCAGGATTTTTTTCCTTCCCAGAATGAAAGCATTGCACGAAGTGGGATGCTGATTTCCACAACACATTACAGAAGCTGGTCATGCATCGAACTGTGAGTGTGATGTTTTCCAACTGTGATCATCTGTCATACAGCAAAAAGTCTGACTGATGAGACTTTATCTGTGATACGTCTTTTCACAGTGGAGTTACATTCACTGCCTTGTCAGTAAGTGATTAATTGACTAAAAAGGACATGATGGCTAGGATATCAAACTGTATACTGTACAGAGAAAATAGATTTTCTGTTGAGCCCGAGTGTGTCTGTTTGTGTTGATAAAGACAAACACATAATCTGCTTCTTATTATATGGTTATTTTACTTCCTTGAAGTGGGCTATGGATGATATTTTTTGTTTATTTTGTTTTACTCATTCAAATAATCTGGTCGACAATTGTCCTTGATGCAGCTTTGAGCAACCAATGCATAATACAAACGGGGGGGGGGGGAAGAAAACACACAAACAAATGTTAAACACGCTCCTCAGTCAGTTTTCATTTCGCATACAGAATATGTTGAGCCTCCACAGTGGCAATCGATGAGGATTGGCATTTAACTGTAAACTTTATAAGACATCCATAATCTGCTGCATTGTTTTTAATGGCCACATCAACTACTTTGGGGGATAATCATTTTATCTGATAAATGAGGATTTCAAACAGTCTTATCAGCCCTGCACTTGCAGTTGTTCTTTTTTTTTAATCCTTCCATTCTGTCTCGTTGTTTTTAATTGATTCTGCCACACAGAGGCTTTCTTCCAGAGATAATGCACTTGTGAGAACAGGTCATGATCCCTAAATGAGGGAATTTCACTCCAGTGTATTTGTCACAGCGTATTTACCGTCCTTCAGAAGCATTTCCAAGCTGCTGGAAAGTACAGATTGACTTTGTTTTTATACATTTCTGCAGCTCCCTCTCTTAGCACACATTTCCAGTGATTCAGCCATGCTCTGCAGCAAATGGCCTCAGCTAAGAGCTGGTGGTGCTGATGCTGTTTGGAAATGCTTCCACGTATGTCCTACCTCAAGGCTTGAACCAAATCTCTGTGTATTAGGATCAAAAACAGTGTCTACTTCTTTCCCTATGTCTTTACATAATTTTGTAATGTGAGCTCCGCCAGGCATGGAAAGTAGACCACTCTGATCATCCAATAATGTTGCAACAGAGGACATGAAAAAATAATATAAATAAATAAAAACAAGAAGTGTTCCAGCATCTGTGCTGTGTTGGACTGTGATAACAGCTCATCCAATAAGTCCTCCACTCACCTCTCCCATCGTCTCATGAATCCACCACTGGTTCCACTCGCAGGTCCTCTGAGGAAAGCTGTTTATTCCGCACACTGCCTAAGTAGAGGTCTTGGGGTTGGAGTGGCTGTGTAGTGCCTGGTGAGGACAAACACGGGCCTATTTAGTCTGGTGGGGAAAACCATGGTAAACAGCACAGAATGGAAGCAGCTGGGGATTTTTGTTTTCAGGGTTTTTTTTTTCTTTTTATTTAAATGCTCCCGTTTCTGCACAATCACTTTGGGTTGGGTAAATATCGTGGATTCTTGTGTTGAACAAGCTTCGATAGACCATGCTCTTTGTACTCTATGTGATGGAGAATATTACTGTCAAAGCACTTTTTTTTTTACAGGCTGCTATTGTGTAATGACAGAACTGCAGTTTGATCTTGAGCTTTACCACATGTGTAAACTCTTTGTGGGATCACAGTTAGTGTGCACAAATTTACAAGCACAATGATTTCAATAAGATCTATATTTTTTTCCACAATATTTGAACATAAATATATCATCAACAAAATATATCACACTGGTTGGAGAACATTTCTTAGAATTATAATCCGGCCCAGATTAGTGCTGCTGTGCTCATCATAACATAATGTACATATTAGTGTGAAGTTTAATTGTACATATAAAATTTTAGTATCCTACATGAAGTAAAACAACAATAATATTTATCTCAAGATTATGATTTTTCATGCAATTGTTTCACCAAAAATACACACTAGTTTGTAACATATACGTGTTTTTTAAAGGTTCGATTTGATTGGGAATTATAAAAAGACTAATCAGGTTATGTGATTCCAGTGCATGCAATACATTGAGTATTTAGAGAATGTCTGTGCTTGCATGTCTGATTACAAAGTGGGAATGTCCTCTGGAATGGCATGAGGGAACCACTGTCATCCTCTGGGCCTGTGAATCCTACTTGGTATCGTGACACGAACACTCTCCCATCCTGCTGGCACCTGTCTGGAGGTCAGGGGTCATCCTGTTAGGGGTAATCCCCACGGTAACCTGACCAGGCCAGGGGATAGTGGCAACTGAACGTGTAATAGCGGACCAAGCTGTCCCCCTAATACTCTCACTAATCACATTTTAATTGAATTCCACTGAACATGTAAAAACCTGGTTCAGTTTTGTTATTCCATTTTCCTAACAGATGTCCCTATGATCCCTGTAAAGTGATCTGTGGTGGTGACGTCTTCTGTTTGGAAACACATACATGAATTGGCTGATCTAGATGGGAGAAAGTAGAACCATGTGCTTGTCCTCAGGATGGATGCCATTAGGACTGCGGGGTGGGGGTGTGGTGCCGGGAGGGTGGAGTTGGGATGGTTGAGCCCAAAGGATATAAGAAATCTCACTGGGAACTCATAAAGACATTGTGGAGTGGGTGAGGGGGTGGGAGGGGTTGAAAGAGTATTTTGGGTAATACTATAATTCCCCCCCCCCCCCCCAAAAAAAAAAAAAAAAAAAAACCTCAAAGCATCATTAGCTCATGAATATTTGCTGGTTGGAGCAGAGGTACTTAAACTTACATATTAGTACCAGGCTTAACTGCAGGACACGTCTTCAGGACTCAGCATGGTCTACTAGACAACCCACACACCCTCTCCTTGACAACCATCTACATCTGCACCCTGTGTGTAACCATTAATCTGTGCATTTGTGTGCTGCAGTTAGTATTGTACTTTTGAACTCGGGTTTGTGCTGTGGACAAATGTGTAGCAAGAAGACTGACAAGCTGATCACCATGCCAATGTAAAACTGGGGATAATCATGAATTCCTTTATACAATGTTGATCATGTGGTGGTATTTGATTAAAGAAATCATTTTTCCCCCAGACAAAAGAACACTGTTTTTGTGACCACCAGCTGCTAGGCTTACAAAGCAGAGGCCAATCATCAAAAAGGAGCAGCACGGTATTGGCACAGCCAGGGACCCTAATGTTTCAAATTTCAAGAGGCACGCGCCGAGTCTGCACACCAGCCACAATTACATAAATGCAGAGGCTTGCGGGTGTGCGTGTGAGCGTGCAGAGACCAACACAAGATCCATGCAGAGGTTCTTGCTTTTCTTTACCGGCTACATTTTAGCAAAAATACATAGGCTAAAAACTACAATCAAGGGTTTCTCCTGTGAAGGTGTAGTTCATCCCTTCCACTTTCACTGTTTTATCCTGTTTCACCTCCCATCTTTTCTTTTCTGCTTTCAAGACACTCCAGTATGTTGCTGCATCGCTTGTAGGACTCGGTCATAGCATTTGAAAGTCAGGAGTGGAACTGATGGTGAATTTGTGGGGGACCTGGAGCGGCGGGAGAAGGTCCTGTTGGATGAGTTGTTATCAGAGCCCAGCATATTGTTGACACAGGATGGATTTTTATTTATCAAACATAATGCCTATGGATAATCAAAGTAACAAATTATGTACAAGGAAAGAAGTAGACTGTTCAGTGTTTTTGATGCTAATGCACAGAGATTTGGTTCAAGCCTTTAACATAGGACACGTGTTTTTTTTTTTTTTTTTATCCCTGCCCTTCTTTGCGCTTTTACTGCAGGAGGTGCCATCGGCAGCGACACTGGATTCTGGGAATTTGCCTTAACCATCTGCATTTAACCCTACTGCAGTGGCAGATGAGTGACTGTTTTGTACCACCAGTTCAGCCCAGTTCTGCTTTATGTCTCACAGTCACAAGCTGAGCAATGTCTAGGGTCTCAGCTGGGGTCAGTAACCATAAAAGTGAGCAGTTTCAGGGATCAAGGTGATCTGTCTACCAGCTTCTACCCACCTCACACCAGCCAGCAGCCTCAAGCCACGTAGGGCGATCCACCCACATGCCTCCAACTCTCTGATTATCCACCACAACCAGCAGAAAGTTTTGTGTCTGTAGCCCACTTGTCTGTTACTGAGAGCTAAATCAAAGGCCCGCTCTGTTATTAGAGCCAATGTGCTTTTGAGGAAAACAAAATCCAACTGTGAGCTTAAAAAGGAGTTGTCTCATTTGATCATTTATTACACATTTTAAGTGGTTTGGAAATAACTGAGGCTAGCGTGGTCTACATCTCTAATTGGTGCTCTTTTTCTCCCATTAGTACATCCAGACTTGTGATCCCACTAAAACAGGCCAGAGAAGAAAAAAATCTTTTCCCCAAACAAAGCGTATGTCATCAGTTTGCAGTTGCTCTGTTCACGAGCATGGTTCAGATTTGCTTATATGTGCAGCTGTCACTGAGCCTGTTGGACGTCCTGGACCCCAAACACACAAACCAGAAGAGATTAGTGTGCCATGTCAACCCACTGCTTCCGCAGATGGCACGGATGCTTTTAGCCTACTCCCTGTAGACAGCCACTCATTGATCTTTCATACTAAACTCTCCACAGCAGGACTCTTGATACTGTTTTATTTATCATTCTGGCATTTACTATTAAGGCCAATAAAGTTTGACATGTGTGGGTTTTAACTGTAGGGGGCACTGTGGTTTCTGTGCGACATGCTGGGGCTGAGGGGGTGGGGGGTGGATTTATATCCTGGCAGTCAGAACTGTCACATGCAGTAATACCTCCCCCATCTTTCTTTCAGTTTGCCCCTAGCCCCAATTCCCCAGGTCCAAATCTAAACCATAATTCACTAGTGTTGTCTCTCACCTTGACGTACACCTAGTAAACGTGTAAAACATTCCAGTGGGATTTTCTCCCATTTTAATAACAGAACACTTCAGGCCGTGTGTGTGTGTGTGTTTTGGGGGGGCAGATATCAGTTACTAGTTTTTAAGGATCCTGGCACCGGCTCCAGGAACCCCTAAGCCCTGGCCTGGAGACCTCATCCAAAACCAACACAGGGGACAAGCAGGCAATTTTGAAAATGCAGTTTTCAGTTTCTGCACATATTTTCCAAGGGTGCTGCAGTCGTGGCTGACCATGATGAAATTTGGTTTTGGCCCCGGTCCAGGACATTACCTGTGTGAGTGTCAGGTGATAGCCTTCCTAATTACCTTGGAAGGCAAACAGAGAATCTTTTTCGTTGAGATTTCACAGAGCCCTCCACACCAGTAAACGTGTTGCTCCTGTGGTAAAATGTGATCTTTCGGCTAATGAAGGACACGCTTCGTTTCCTTAACTGAATCACCCTCTAGTTTCAGCCTCTAGGGGGAGCTTAGCCTACATTTTTCTTGTTTTTACTACAGTGGGCACTGGCAAGAGTGTAGGTGAACCTTTGTGAGTAAGTATTGATTTATGGCCAGGGTTTGAGGTGTGCATCTCTCCTGGGGCATGCAGCCTGCCCGGACACAAGCGTGTGTGAACAGTGGCTCTCAGACATCACTGACACTCTGTCGAACCACTGGACCAAGAACCACTGATTGGAGTCTGCGGTTTGCGGTGTATGTGTGTGTCTCATGCACACACCACAGCAGACCAAAAGCCCTCAATCACTGGGTCTTGGTCCAGTCCATGCCCCCATGTTCCAGAGTTGAGTGACGCGCTGCCTGCAGAGCACTCATTAGAATCTATGTTTCACAAGCAGAGCAGGGATAGTAAATCGTTCAGGCCTCGATGTTGTTATAGCTGGCCCTAACAAGCCACTCTCTGTCTACTTTATTGGAGTTTAAAAGTGGATTTCATGTAGTTTTTGGCAACTTTGAAAAAATATGACAAACAATGGAAACTATTGATGTAAGAGACAAGACCGCAACATGATGAAAACTTGTTCAGTCTTTCAAAGAGGCCCTCTAGGTTTTCAAGCCCTCTGCTACTTAGAGACTGACAGAAACATCATTAGACAACAAAAACATCCCATTTATGTTTTCAGTAACATCAGAAAAAGGAGTGTGCTTTGGGAATACTGTGTAGTTTTAGGGGGGTGCTATGTGATCCCTCATCACATGGTCAAGGCCCTTGCTCAGGGTACTGAGTTAACAGATTTTCTCCCTCTGGCCCCACTCCTAAATCAGATCAGCTTTTTAAAAATGCAACATCTAAAGGCCCCATCCCACGTCTAACTACCTAGTCTTTTGTTTGCTCATGTTTTCCTTTTCCTCTGTGGATCGGCTGGCTCTGACCGTGTAATAGAGCGCGTATTGGCCAAGCGAGGCAGCCTGCTGTGACCAGATCAGATGTGTGCTCCTGATTATGAAACTCCCTTTTAGTCACTGACAGACATGGTAATAAATGTGTCCATAAATTGAATTTGGGGCTTTTGAAAAGGAGCAGGAATATCTAAGGAGCATTTCAGCTGATTGTCTCCAGCCGACATGGCAGCGCTTCAGTGGGATTCTGGGGGGAAAACTGATCCTGCTGTGGTGCGGTTGGAGGGCTGGGAGTATTGGGGGTGGGGGTGGGGGGTGCAGGGGTTTTTCGGGATGTGTGCCCAGCAAAGCAAAATAAAGACTGCTTTATTGCTATTCAGAAAATCATTTCATTGAGTTTGCACAAATAAGAAGACGGAGAGCAGTAGGAGTGCATATGTATGTTTGTGTGGTTGTATGTCTGAATGTAATTGTGTTTGCATGTGCATTACTGGTGCATGTGTGTAAGCTTTCAAGTCCCTTTGCCCTCTCTTAGTGTTATACTGCACAGGAGCAAGTTTCTGAGTCATTCCACTAACTTTGAGGGGATGTACGGTGCACTTACAGTTACTTAACTGCTCCCTCTCACAATAACTGCTGAATTTTGGTGAAGTGGTGTTGACAGCAGAGCTGGGATATTATAGGCCAAAGCTTTATACTTCAGCCCTCTTTGGATTAGGCCTGGGATACTCTTTCACAAAGGGCAAAATATGAAAAATGATTTTGTCTCCATCTTGTAGAAATTCTGGCCACAGATTGATTTGTCATATATCTGATTGTACCTAAAGTGGATCGGTTTCCATGTTTAGTAAATAAATGTCTAGTGGCATCATACAGACGAAATAGGATTACTGTAGACAGCAGAAACTTTTGAGTGTAACATGTCCCATAATGTGTTTTATTAAACTGTATAAAAAAAATCTAAATTATAAATAGAAATCCAAATGGTATCTTATGGAAAGCAACACAAAGTGCAAGTGTACTTATTAGCAAGGCATGGTCTGTGACACAAACTGATACTGTGTAACCATGTGATGCTGTCACGTATCAAACCACACTGTGAATGGCCAGGAGTCTCACCCTCCTATATGATGCTAAGGCTAAGCTGAGCTACACCATGAGCAAACTACAAAGCGCTCACCATTACCTCACAATCCAGAAACATTAAGTTAATGCACGCCAAGAAAAGAAACTGTGTGTGAGTGCTTACTGAAGTGTGTATATTTAGCCTGGTCAGTCATGAGGGAGGGACACAACTTCTCAGAGGAGTGTGACACACGTAACTCAGCCACCAAGAGTCACACATCCCCATGTGTTTGCCAGGCCTATCCTTTGGGCTTGATTTTTACGTGGAGACGTGAAGTGACGGGTCTGGAAGGTTCCCCTGGGGCAGAGGGCAGCCTGAGTCATAGTCAGAGAACAGTCAGGAGCAGTCAGAGCCCCAGTTTAGAACTGGCAATCTAACATGATGTTGTGAAACTGTTACCCTTCATTATTTATTCACTATAGACATCTGTGTTGGCAAAGAGAATGGGATTCAGTGTGTGATTTTTATCTCGGCCCTCTCACCTTCCCCTTTCTGCTGTCTCTCCATCTAATTTGCCTTTATCTCTCCGTCATTCACTCCATCTGTCCCATTCTGTCTCTTTCCATCTCCTTCTGTCTTTCTTCATCTGCCTTTCTTTGAAATGTTATGATTCACTGACTGTGATCTCTGTGAGCTGTCTCCTTGAAGTCTGTGTGTCTCCTGAGTGCAACCACAGAATGGTACATCACTTCTATTACATGTAATTTCCTGGGTTTTATAAGGTGCATTTACTCACTCTACAATGGTGAAGACTGTTCTTTTCTACAGCCGAGTTCAGAGTATCTGTCTCTTGCACCACGGCCCTGTTCATGGAAACCATTATCTGGTGTGGGAATGTGCCAAGATTAGGCTACAAAGTTTGTCTCTGGGTAACATTTTGCAACTTGGATTAATGTGAAAGTCAAAAATGTTCCCACGGTTGTTTGATTTATATGATCATGATAAGACAAAAAAAAATCATACTTTAAGGAGATATTGTAACTCCAGCATGACTGAGAAATCTGTCATGAACTGACATGCTCATGCATAATAAATGGCTTATAGGTGGTTAAATGAATGCATGACAACTGAGCAAATAACTCTATGAGAGAAATTAAAGGATATGTTTTGATAAACTACAGAAAATCCTGTTCCAAAACAAAAGTCCTTTCCTCAAATCACCATAAAACCTAAACCTATTAAAAAGCCTCCACCTGTGTTACCTTTGTGCTGCGCAACACTGCAGACAGGCTCAATTACACTGTTATTCTTACTTATGTTTCTCCCTCATTCTCTCTCTCACCCTCTCAATAAAAAGAGGCCAATAAATCACTTAGCTGTCTCTGTGGGTTTGGGGTATTGGTGTTGGAGCGAGCTGTCCCACCATCCCAGCTGAGCAGACATGACTGTCAAAGAACCAAAAAAAGAAAAAGAAAAAAAGAAAAAACCTTCTCTATTCCCTTCAGTCTCAAAAAACCAACATGGTGAAAATTACATTTTGGTTGAAGAGTCTAATAAATCTTGGCTGAATGTGGCTGGAGAAGTGGAAAAAGGCCCTCCATGGCGGCTGCAGTCTCAGTGATGTGGATCCTGCGCTGGGGGAAAGGGGAAGCCACATAAGAGGAGGTTTGTGTTAGCACGAGGTAGATGAGGTGCAAGGGGAGTCGGTGGGAGGATACAAGGCCTAAAAGTGCTGGTGGATTATAGGGAGTGATAACTGTAATGTTGAATGTCTGTGTCTCTCGTGTGCGTGTGTGTGTGTGTGTAAGGCAAGCAGCTCTTGAGATTTGTGTTATGATCTATAATTTCAAAAGGCGTGTAGAGATGGTGTGCCCTCATTGGAGGGAAGTTCCAAAACACTTTAATGAAGAAAGGTAAAAAGTAAAAAAAGAAAAAAAGTTGAGCATTTGATCCAGTAACTTATGAAAAATATTTAACAACTGTTGCTTTTAGATCGACTTTTACTTTTATTCTCAAGAACTGTGTATAGTTTCAAGCAGAACGTCTACGTATTACCTCATTAACAACACTTTTGGGCAGCTGCTCGGATGTGTGATCATTCATATATAGGTGTTGGTTGTTAGCACTAACTTGGGTCTTATTCAGAATCACTGCAGCGTGTCCACATGGTTGATCTCTGTTGGTTTGCCATCTCTGGGGCCTGGTTGACGGGAACAACTTGTGTAACGCCATCAGCAGCCTGTCGAGGCTAATTAAAACACACATCTACAAATCTGCCAGCAATTACTACTCCCAAGAACATTTGGTGCTACTCACAAATTTTCGACAAAAAAGGGGCTGTTTACTGTGCTAGCTTTTCATTTCTTCGATTGTTCCCACAAAACAAATACTGGTTAGAGCCTTGTTTGATACAGCAACATTCATATTTATTTTACCGTTAAAATGTTACAAAAATGTAGGCATTGGGAGACATGATAATGGAATCCAGATTTTGGCTTTATTTAATTTGTAGCTCTGCATGGAGTCATCTCAGTCTAGATTATAGCCCTGTGTAAACTGTGCTACTCACGTCTCTCAGGGTTATATTGTGTAACAGCGTTGTGTCCATATTCATCTGGATGTGCTTTGCCGTCCTCAACAGCGTACACTCCTTATCTGTATCACTCCCAACCTACAATCTCACGATCATGTGGTTCATGTATTTTGCCCAGTGACAAAAACAGCTAAGTGGGCCATTTGCATGCAAATGCAGAGATGTAGATTTGAAGTTCCCCCTTCTTTTGCATACAATTGATAGCACAGGTGGAAGTATATCCATGCAAAGCTGTGTGACATGTCAGATTACTTTGTCACTTGTTAACCTGTAATCAAAGCATGCACCACGACCATGAGTCAAGATTAACAGAGTATACATGAACACTGACATTATAGGTTGAAATCATGGCTTATTTGTTTTCTGTGTTTACTTCTACAGGTCTTGAAATAAGATGCTCACTAAATGTTGTTCAGTTTGACTGATTTGATTTCACTTAACTGTAGTGGCAGATGTAGTTTAGCTCTGCACTTGCTGAAGACACTGGATGGACAAACTGCTGTGTTAAACACTCCTGTCATATCACAGTTCATGTTACATGCCAGATTTTACCAGCCATTTTTGCCATTTTACCAGCCAGCAAGATTGTTAGTACTAAGTAGCTCCTCCATGTGATAGCTGGTTACCTGCCAGTGGCTGTAAGGTTGCCAGTCTCAGCCAAATTTTGTGGCATTTGGCTCTGGTGGTGATTTCCAAACCTGGACGCTTGGAAACCTGCTGCAGGTTGTATAATGTGTGAACATATTTGCACAATGGAAACAGTGAGACTTTAGACAGCCTGGCTCTGTTCACTTGGATGTTGCCGACCATCTGAGTGTCTGTTCCTGTGATTCTCAAATGCAACTTAGCACTGCAGAACTTGGGAAGCGGCCCATGTTTATTGCATAATAACAATTGTAGCTTCTCTTTTACAGAGTTTACTGCACCTATTGCTTCACTTTTAAACTCTCATGAAGGGAAGACAAAGTTTCCAATATCCAACTTATCTCAGGGCAATCATTTTGCAACGTACATGTGTACAAGGAAACTGTGCATATGTTTTCTTTCTCACTTAAAGGGACAACGAGGAGTTTCTATTCGGTTATAAAAAAGTCTCACGTTAATGTGGATGAATCTCCGCTACCCACACTTGTTAATGGGCCCATTTTCGATAAATATATCGCTCTGTCTCTATCGTTATTTTGTTATTATTAGTGGTGGCGGAAGTGCTGGTCGAGCCGACCAGCGTTTCCTTCGTTGCGAATCATGAGAATAACGCAGCCGCATCGCCGTTTATGGTCGGAACTACGGTGGTATGTGAACCTCTTTGAACCTCTGACTTTAATTATTGATGAATGAAAACATGAGTCCGTCTTGCGCCCGGTCAAAGAAATGTACGGTGCGCGCGGAGGCTCATAAATGTAGTGTGAAAACGCTTCGCTTTTCCAAAACTCCTCGTTGTCCCTTTAAAGCCATATGAGGACTGTTGTTAAATTGATAAATATTATATTCCTGTTGGTACCTATGCGTTTTTATCTGTTCATCAATGGATGTTGTTCACTTGTGGCATCATCTAGCGAAGTTTTCTAATGCAAAAGGCACCACTTCCTTTAAACCAAAGGGTGTGTATCAGCCCAACCTTCACCGGGTGTTGACAAAGTGCCTTGATGATTTAACCATCAAATAAATTGTCAATACAGAGTTTTAAAAAAACATGCAGTATAATTAATGTATGATGTATTTGTAATGTGTCATTAATCATTTATTGGACGATGGCAAGCACAAGCTCGTTGCCACGTGTTAAAGGGACAACGAGGAGTTTTGGAAAAGCGAAGCGTTTTCACACTACATTTATGAGCCTCCGCGCGCACCGTAAAATTATTTTGACCGGCGCAAGACGGACTCATGTTTTCATTCATCAAGAATTAAAGTCAGAGGTTCAAAGAGGTTCACATACCGTCGTAGTTCCGACCATAAACGGCGATTCAGCTGCGTTATTCTCATGACTCGTTGCGAAACCGAAAGTAAAAAACGCTGGTCGGCTCGACCAGCATCTCCGCCACCACTAATAATAACAAAATAACGATAGAGACAGAACGATATATTTATCGAAAATGGGCCCATTAACAAGTGTGGGTAGCGTAGATTCATCCACATTAACGTGAGACTTTTTTATAACCGAATAGAAACTCCTCGTTGTCCCTTTAAGATAAAATTACCTGCTCTGGTCTGTGTGAGTTTGACTCATCTGCCAAATGTCATCGTGGATTACATCAAAATGTGTGGTCATAACTCATCTAAACTCATTTTGGATTACTGTCTGCTTTCTTTGTTCTTAATGTGGAAAAAAGAAAAGAAGAATTTATTGACTCCATAGCTTCTCCAAATCCCCTTATTTCGTCCTCACAATATATTAAGATATACCAAGACTCTGAGAGGGTACAGAAAGGATTGCTGCCATATCAGGGAGAGCATGGAAATGGTCCCTGTGGGCCACAGAGCAGAGGGGCTGGATGGGGATTAGCGTGGCTGCTGAGGAACACCTGTCTGTGACTGATGGATCCCCTCCTGCCAAGCCCCAGATGGATCTAGGGAGCTGTGGGCCCCATCATAACTTCCTCCTCCCCATTAACACTAATGTTTTTTTGTTTTTTTTTCTGTCTTATCCCTCTTCCCCGGTATTCCCTTACCCTGCATGTCTGGCATTCTGTAGGGGGGTTGGGTGGAGCTAGAGAAGGAGGGTGCAGAGGGGGAAAAAGAGGCCGGGACAGTTTAGTTGAATGGCCAGCTGTGTGCCAGCTGTGTGCCAGCAGAACGCTGAGTGGCGTGGAGAAAGGCCTATTATCTCCCACACGCACACACTCTCCCTCGCCTTTCACACCCCAAACCCTGGCCCTGTGAAATCAGGCAGACAGATTCTGCTAAAACCATCACTCCTCCTTATACATGCATGTGGTCTCCTGCACACACCCTCTCATACACACACACACGCACACACACATTTACCCTAACTGCTGTGTGGGGAGTTCTTTTCCCTTCTCTGCCCATGTCTTTGCACACTGACACACAGATGCACACAAGGCCCAAGAGCTTCTATGCCATCCTCTATGTGTCACTGCTTCTGACACACAGGACTAAACAAGTCATTAGAGCATGGGTTGAATCATCCATACACAAAGTCTTATCTGTCTGCTCTCAGTCAGCCAGGCTATTGCACAGCGGCTGGACGCCTCTCACTGCTGGTACGATATGAGCAATTAGCAAAAAAGACCTTTTAGCTCTGCCAGCTGATTTGTGGCCAGCTTCTGCATATGCCTGTAATTCACTCTGACATTTCATCTCCTCACTTGTCACAGTCTTTATTGTGTATTACCACAATATAAACAATAATGATGAAGTAATAATCAAATCGGAGGCAATATAATCATTTTGTTTTCCCCTGCGCCAATGTCCACTGGTTGAACCTGTGGGAGACAGCTGATAAGTGAGCTTTCTTGTGTGGAGTGGAGGTCTCTGGAGAGCGTGTGGAGGCAGCCGGGGGGAGTCTTCCCAAGTCAGCCCAGGGGAAATGGATGACAGTTACACTACCCTCCGGCCAATTAACTGTCATTCTAGCTGTTGGTTTAACTTGCTGACCTTACCTCTTCTCTGCTGTTTGTGTTATCATTTCCGGAATAGAGGACCTCATCTGTGTATGTAAAATGGACCGGTGACCTTCAGGGAAGGAGAACAAAGGTCACAGTTCATTTGCAGTATATTTCTTTCATGCGACAGCAAATATGCTGCAGAGTCTTCTGGGAATTTGGATGCGTAGGAGGAGAGAAGTCCTGTGGGATTGAAAGAGAGCTATCTGTTATTACTTCCAATTACTCCCCAATCTCCCGCTCTATCTACCTGTAAAATGACATTAGATATGCCTGTTCTCATGGTCTCTTACAGATGAAGGCTGTGCTTTTCCGTGATGAGGCCCATGGGAGCTCCAGGTCCATACCCCTTCCCCTTAAGTCATCAGCTCACTGAGCGTATTCACAGATCTGAAGGAGAAAAGTTAATTTTTTTCAAGAATTGCATGGGTTTTGTCTCTGAGAGGAATTGCGGACATAAGTGAGTGGAAACTGGATGCGGTGCAATGTTTGTCCCTGGGTGTGCAGATGTGCATAGGCTTGAGGTGGGAGTGTGAATAAAGGGTACAGTTCCCAGTGAGCGCTGCTGTCTTAGCATGACAACAGAAGCGGGTGGGTTGTACTGGCCCTTCTGCAAGGGGAGACAGTGAAACGGTGCCCACCCCTCTCTGTTTGTGTTATCACCACTTTATTGTGCCCAGGCTGAGGGACAAAACCTCAAGAGTCTACACAGCAGGAGATGGCAGGGAGCATTCATTCTGCATGCTTGGCTTGGTTAGACACTTTTCTGTCCTGTGTTTCACAAGAATCCACTTCCCACTTCCTGTGCTGACAATGACAAGAGATGGGGTGACAGTTTTACATTATACTGTCTAGATTAAGTCCTCTGGATGCTAAAGGAGATCTTGTGATCTGTAATTATTACCTCCTTGTTTCTGCCCTAAGCACATGCCACCGACTTGTCTGTCTTCCCCTGTGAAAACACTTGCTATAATTAGGCTGTAATTGGTGTACTTTAAATTGGCCTTACTTTTTCAGTGTGTGTGTGTGTGTGTGTAGGCCTGTTGTTTTACAAAGGTGTGACTTATCTTGTTTGACTCTTGCAGTCACATTAGGGTGTATTGTCACACAATAAATTCTACTTGGCAATTAAAGCAATTCCGTTTTATGACTAACTGTCATCTTTAATTGTTCTCTGTAATATCTTAAGGCAACTTGTCATGACGGCAACTTTCCAGAAAAAGATGAGAGAGAGCCGACTTTGGCTGAACAATCCTGCTTCAGCATGCATTTAGTTTGCTTATAATAGACAAGGCACCGATCTATCCTCATGCCACCGCTGAATCAATCTGTCGCCTACCCTTTCATTCTCTCATAAACACCAACAAAACAGATGTATGCATGAATGCACACACATGCACATACACACACACTGGTGGTATACCTCTCAGCATCTCTCATTTGCATGGCAATGCCATTATCTGGCTGTGAGGTGTCACGCTGGAGTGGCTGACAATGTGCCTGACAACAAGTTTATCTAAGCACAAAGAAAAGTTGAGAAGAATGGAGTACTTTCTCTCACTCCTCTTTCCACTGGTTTCACCATACATACTTTTCAACTCCCCATGGAGTACGAGGAAGCATGTCACCCAGTCTCATCCTGCATGATAGAGTGGCAAATCCATTATTTATACCCCCCTGGTAAAACCCCACGGTTAACACTTTCTAAAAACATACATTTACTGTTTTAGCACTGGGCCTTTCTTAGTCTGTGCTCTATTTGTGTTTCTCTATCATGTTCCCCCACTTTCTATTTTCTTTTTTCTTAATATAAAATGTGTTTATTTTTATTAAATTTACTGTAAATTACTATAACCAAATGTGCTATTGCGGTCTTGGCCGGGTCTTCCTTGGAAACAGGATCTGTGCTCTCAGTGGGACTAACTTGGTTAAATCAAAATAAAAAATACAAAGGTTGAGCTGCTTGTCAGTATTCATTAATAGTGGCGGATATTGGATTCTATGCAGACACATTACTGCAGACTTTCAGGCATGGAGTACTGTGGAGACTATTGGCTGAACTGAAGAGAATCAATAGCATGGTTTACAACTTAGACACTGGTAGGCATCATCATTACACAGCAAAGCCCTCTCACCTGCTGCTATCGACCACCCTCTCAGGTTTACAGCGGCAGTGAGCAACACTTGGCTTGTCTGGTGATGTCATATATGGTTGTGTGTATGTGTGTGTCTGGTTTTGTAACAGCAAAGCAAACAGAACCTGTCTGGGTCATGCAGTAATGTGCTGGGACATGAATAGCCCTATCTGTGGTATCCATGTTTGAATAAATCACTTGCGGTTGTGTGTTGCTACATCCAGCATGATGATAAGTTGGAGCATTCGTGTCCAGTGGTAGCAGAGTCGTGGTTGTTCCTGTGTTGTGCTGATAAGCGGGCTCAGCTCTGGGTGGCTAAACAATTTCCTGTACATGCTTTACCCCTACCTAAGACCACACTAGTTTCAGGAACAATGATTAGCTAGTGAGCTGTTTGGATATGCATACCTCACATACCCAAACACACAGGGACGTGTATTCACTGGATATTTTCTGTGTATATGATGCATTTATATTGAAATATCATATATCCACAATCCACAAAACTGGAATCCCTCAAACTAAAAAACAAACAAACCGGAAAGCAATTAAGCACAAGGAGGTGAATGGTCATGGTACCCCTGCACTTTAGACTGATTATGTAAGATGGAGTCAGTGTGAAGTGTTTCTGGGAAAATAGGAGCCACCATGTTTTTTTAATTCCCTTGAACATAAAAAATATCTACAAGCAGAGAGACATAATGTAAGGAACAGATAGCATATTCTCACATACAATGCTTGATTACAGTGCAATCACGAAATGCAGAGTTATCCAGTCATCACTTGGTTTTCTGATGTAAAGTCTATTAAAGACATTTCATGGATACTGAGTCAATTTCATTTAGCTGTAAACTGTGAGTGGGAATCCAAATCAATTCTGGTTCTCATATTACCCAGGAGAGTTTTTTTTTTGTTTCATATTGGCAGTGCGCAGGCACAAAAGTGAAAACAGTATATAAAAGAAACCTCATATCTGCGGTGTGTGGCACTGATAGGGAGGTGATGGATATAACCAGTTGGAGGTTGTGAAAATGAACTCAGACTAAAGAGGATGTGGATCAAAGAGAGGGACAGCACCAGTGATCATCGTTAGACTTCCTGCGTACCCCGCCACCCCCATCACGCCTTCCTTTACATTACCATTATTAAAAAGGAGAGGACTCTCTTAATAAAGTCTATTAATCACACCGGGGGAGTCGGTTCATCGGTTCACCCTCTCGGGAGGGTCTCTAATCAATCAAGCCGGCTGGTAATGTATTCATGGGAGATGTAAGAAAGGACTTGTTTGACAGTGTTCCAAGGAGGAAGAATTTATTAAGTTCCCTTCACCAAGTCAGCCAATCCTAAGGAGTCATGAATACACCCCCAACCTTACCCCACCCTTGTCCTCCCCGCCTGGTACTGTGAATAAAAGGGCCTTCATAATGTATGAAGTCTGTACAAATATTAGAAACCTCCAAAATATGTCCTCTCATTAACAGTGATGAGTGAAAGCCGGAGTATTGGCATTTGTCAGATATGCTCGGAGTGTAAAGGCACTGTTGTACAAGGCCTCTGCTGTGTCGGGTGATGTAGAGACATCACTCTCTTGCAATCCTCTCAAAAGCTGGAGAAAATGTGTCTTATTAGTTCACACGAGGTGGCGAAATTCTGTGCTACACCGCTGACTAATGTACAAAGCTGAGAAAGCGCAGGGCTGATGGTTTACTGGGCCTCTGTTAGTGACGTGTGAGTGGAGAGGGTGAGGAGAGGGGACATCAGGCTGGTAAAATCGTGCAGCTGTTGGAAGCAGCTCTGAGGCCAGGCCAGGCACTCTTTATAAACCCTCCCCTCTGTTTATCTCTCCGGTAAATGCTTTATAGGCAGATTGACACGGTAGAGAGATGAGGGAATGCAGCTTTTCCCCAGAAACTTGTTAAAACATTCCTATAATATTTCCATTAAAAAAGCAATGATCTTTAATTTTCTTTTACACTCATTTTTAAAAGAATATTCAGAAATGTCAACACTGCCAACAATATTGTGTGAACTATAAGAAAAGTTAGAAACATACACACATTGGAGCTGAAACATGTTTTATAGAAGAGTGTGCATAAAAAGTCCTTATTGCCTTTGCTTTGTCCTGAGGAAGAACTGGAAGGAGGCTATGCTTGGCTTCAAAGCTGCATTTCCATAATTGCCCTGTAACTCGGGCCTGTCTGCAGGATCTGAAGGGGGCTGAGAAAAGCACAATCTTTCAGCTGGGTGAACGGCAAAAGCCCCAACGCCTCTCCCTCTGGCCTGTCGGCCTGTCGTGCCCCCCCCCCCCTTCCCCACTTGTTGCCTTTCAGATTCACTGACAGAATTCCCCCTCTCTAACCTCCATCAACAAAAGGCATGAAATCAGTGCCCTCCCTCTCTCCCGCTTCAGCCCCAGAGAATGTCACTCCTTCGGGGCCTTTTGTCCTTTGCTCAGCCCAGGGAAACACAACAACCCCTCTCTCCCTGCTCCCTGGCTATTCTTTAACATGTTGCTGCTGCACTTTCACTTACACTCTCAATAATGAATGTGCCATAAAACATGCAGGAGACACAGAAGTCGCATATCTTTGGCAGGGGTAAAATTGAGCTTTTCCTCCTTCTCTTCTTTCAGCTCTGGAGTGGGGCCGCTGTAACAAGTTGCCGTGGAGTGCCGCGGCCTGTAAGCCCTTATGTATGAAGCTATGTGGTGCGTGGGGCATGTGTTCCCGAGAGCAGATCTCCTCCTGCGGTCAGCTAACACACAGGCCCACTGCTTGCAAAAAGGGCAACCCCTCTCTTGGCCTGGGCAAGCATTGGGTGGGGTGAGTGGGGGTGGGCGGCGTGGTCGACACTGGCTCATAAAAGGATTAGTCCGCCGCACAAAGACAGTGGGCCGCTTCTAAGTCTGACTGAGTCCACAAAGGGGATGACATTTGTCTGTCTTGGTGGCAGGAGGGGGTGTGGCACAGTGGTCCAGGCTGGGGATAGGATGAGGAGGTGGAGGAGGAGGTGGCACTGGTGGTGGGGCAACAATGACAGAAGAGGTGGATGAGGTGAATAAAACAAGCCTGACCCTCTTTATTTGCCGCGGCCTCTTCTTTCACTGGGCACCTCTGGCCCCCTCCATTGGGCCACTCTAGTGTTTATTTACTCCATGGTTTCTCCCCATTCACACATGGTCCTCTGATGGCTCCATTGGCCAGAGCCTAGGGCTGGGCGATATAACGATCTCGATACGGGATCGCGATAAATCTTTGATCGATTTCGATAATAAGCTATGGCCCTATTCCTCGATATCACATGAAAGTAAATATGCGCGACAGCAGCCGGTCACACTTCCGTCTGATACTCCGCCTCCTGTCCTGAGCATGCAGAGTTTGTTTGAGCTGCTGCAGCTAAAGGGAGGAAGGATAAGATGGATAGATAGATATACTTTATTGATCCCAAGCTGTGATAAAGTGAAAGTTGTAAAAGAGGGAGGAAACGAGTGGAAGTGGAGCCGATGGCAACTGAAGCGATTGTGAACGTGTGGAGCATCAGTTAGTCTGTCCCGGCTAAAGAAGCCTGGCAGTGTGGAGTCAGAGCAACCTGATGACACCACGGCCACAAAGTGGAGGAAACACGGAGCTGCTTGTGACGTTTATTCTGCGGTAACATGTCTGTTTGCTCATGTACAGTGTGAAGAACATGCGCGAGGCTCAGGCCCCCACATACTCCGGCGTATTTGACTCCGCGGACATCCGCGCGCACTCGAGGCAGACGAGGACCCAAAGCGGGTGTCCGCCAGTCCCTTCCGCGCAAAGCTCAATTTTTATGACCGCGCGGACTCGATCTGTTTCAAATGTGACACTGTATGCTTGCCTATGAAACCGCAAAAGTCCGCGGACAGTGCGCGCGGAGTCAACGCCACTCACAGTATGCGCCGACAGTCTGTCTCTCTCCCTCCCTCCCTCTCTCTCTGTCAGCGCCGCGCGCACACATACACACACACACACACACACACGGAGCGTCGCGTCGGAGCGGTGAAGTGAAACAACAACCTGCAGATCACCTGAGTTTACGTGAACTGCGCTCGTGGTTACCGAGTCAGATCAATAAATAAGCTTTATGCACAGCTCCACTACTTCCTGAGCTCAAACAGGCTCCTTTCCTTCCTGTCTTACATTATTGGACAAACTGATGAATCCAGGTGTCTGACCATTGTTGTGACTACTGAGGTCAGAGTCAGACACACCTGGATTCATCAGAGCCTGTAAGTAGTAGTGGGGCTCGGCATAAAGCCTGTTGTCAGAGTAGCTAAATAGCTAAATATTTGTCTACAACCTGTTCAAATAACTAGAAAGACTCAAGCCTCATGATTGAAACATTATAGAGCTGATGTATGGTAGAAAAAAGACAACAGAAAACAACAACAATGTAAATCAAATCAAACTGGATTATTGAACTGTTCCACCCTTAATGAACATTAAAGTGAACTCATGTCATCCTCCCAAACTGAACACATTCTCTGGTTTCTTCAGGATTCAGTCAGGATGCTGCTTGAACTGGCAGCGTCAGCAAAAAATACATATCGAGACGATATCGAGAATCGATCAATATGGAAAAACATATCGTGATAACGTTTTTTGCCATATCGCCCAGCCCTACCAGAGCCTTTCAGCCGCCTGGCACTGCCGCCCACCCTCTCCCAGATCAATTAACACTCCGAAAGACAGATTCAATTTCCTTTTAATGATTTCATCTTTCTCAGATTTTTGCCCTTCTAAATGGCTCTTTAACAGTGCATTCCTCTTTCTCCCACATAGCTGTGTATAGTCTGGTCTCAGGGTACTGTGGGCAAAAAAGGACAACATGTGATTAGATGGGAAATGAAGTACAATTTATGTGCATTGTCAAATACATCTGTGTTTCCCACACTCTTAATACTGCAGAACTATCCATTAATTAGTAAATAATTACAAGACAGCGAGTATAATTGAGAATCTATTGCTTTATAATGTGGTACATCTGAATCTGAGAAATCCATGATGTCACATTGTGATTATTTTGTAGCTGTTTTAAAGCCTGCAGCATGTACATGCCTAATCTTTTTAATTCTATCTTTACTTTCTTGCAACCCTGTGTGCAGTGGATGGCCCTGTGCTTTCTCAGGCAGTTGAGTAGCACAGCGCTTCAGTGTGCCCCACAGACACTGAGCGTTTAACACAGCATGGACCTCAGAAATAAGAAGAGGAGTCAGTGTTGATTATTGCTCATTAGCCAGGAGAACATCCACTTAACGTGCGGGGAAAGAAGTGACACACCATGCCCCACTGGAAATGGTCCCTGTGTAGCTGAGAGCAAAATGTTAGCTAATGCATTCCATTTGCTCTTTGTAACAGGGAGCAGGTTGGACACGTATGGCAACATAAGCAGGCATGATTACTTTGTTTCTGCCGAGGCATTTTAATCCCTAATTTCATGGACTGATCAGAGGAGAGGCCCTGAGCTCTAGACACGATCACTGGCCCTTCAGTAGCATTTCAATTGAATCCTCATGATCAAGAGGGGGCTTGTTGCGGGCCTCTCAGGAGCAAACATCCTGTGAACAGTCAGGAAATACACATCCTTATTTATGACAAGGTTCGGGACACTCACATGCAGCCAGCCCACTTTTTACTCACATTATTTCATCCATTTTTGGCTGACATAAATCTTTATAACATGAATTTCACAATAAAAGTCATGCTCAGAATCAAAGTGGTGTGTTTTATGACTGATATTTGGTTTTATAGTTTGTTTTTTAATTTACGATTTACATTTATTAAAAAGGCATTTAAAAAAAAAATACTTTAACATTTTAAATTTGTTATAACATCCCATAAGAACACCTCATTCCCCCTGTGTAGTTTTATCGTGTAATTGTAAAAGTGTTAGTGTAACGTTGGTCATTCAAAGCTACTTCCTTCAAGGAAGTGGGCATGAAGCTACAAAAAGGAAGGAGAAAAAAAAAAAGCTATTACATCAATCAGCTGGCTGATGCCACTTATGAATATGCATCGCGCGGTTAGATGTGGCTCTCACTGAAGATAATTGATTAGACAGGAAGGCAACATGGTGAGAGGAGCTGCAAAAGGCTCCGCAGTCTCTCCCTCGGCTGAGTTGGGGTTTGTTTAAAGCAGATCCTAAACCTGGAGAGGATACGGCTCGAGCGAATCAGCGCTTTTCATCTGCCTCTTGCTGCCCTGGATCGCAGACATTAAAAGCTTTTGTCCTCGTTGACCATCTGAGTCTAGTCGAGGAATGTGTGACAGCCCGAGTCTCTGCGCGCACGGCTTTAAATATAAACACAAGCACAAAATCCAAGTCCTTTCAAAATTGAACCTACGAGAAGAAATAAAATATGATTTTAATAAATAATGATGAAAACATTACAATATCAACAAAAAGGGAATGCTTTTCGTTCAGAGTAGAATGAGTTAGGAATCAAAGTTTGTCAGCCATGATACTTTTGAGAATGTTTTAAACATTAAATATATTTTGACTGCTTTTAAATAAGACGGATAAAAAAAAGAAAGAAATGTGCATGAGTGAGACTTTCATGTCTTTCAAGGCTGGAGATGTTTTATCATCTCTGCGAAATTTGAATAATAAGAATATTGACAGCGTTTTTCAACTGCTGATTTTTTTCTCTTTCCCCCTTTATTTTATTTTTCTTACATTTCATTGTGTCTGATTAAAAGGAAAAAAAGGAAAAATAGTGAAACAACAGAACGCGCTTTCAAGGATTGTTGAGAAGTCCCAGTTTCAAACGATTTTTCAAAATCTTTCACTTGCTGCAAGGGTTAAAAAAAATACTCATTTTTTCTATTTAGTGTATGTTCCTCGTTATGTTTTATTGCGCTTTTTGGTGAATATTTGCATAATGTTTATGCCAAACGGTTTGTTGCTTGTGACCTTTTTTTTTTTTTTTTTTTTTTTTAATTTTTCCTTTTTATTAAATATTCCTAAACTTCTCAACCCAACTTAAGATTTTTTTTTTGTTTTTTACATCAACAAAATCTTTTCTCTGTCTTTTTTTAAGCTTTTCAAATAAATCCACTGCTTCCTGATCACAGCTGTCCTGCGTGTGCATCATGAAATCACAACACTGGGGCTCAAAAACACGTTAAAAAGATATGATACTGTGACAGATTTATAAGAGCAAAATGTTTCTATCGAATTTCACATCACAACTGATAGATAAATTAGAAATGGGACTGGAAAAAAACTGAGACTGCATGAGCTGAATCTGTGCAGCAGAACATGGACGACTGCGAGAGACTGTAGAGGGAGCTCCAACACTAAGTTTACATAAACTTCCTGTGATAAGGGCTCACACATGCAAATGATCACATCACGGGCAAACAAAATAAATGATGTTATTATTAGTTATACAGCAACGATATATTACAATTATATCAAAAGAGCGGCCGTGGTTGAGGGGGGTGTGTATGATATATGTAAGGTGCACAGGCTTTACAAATTGAGCATGATGAGATGTGGGAGTTGCTTTGCAGAGCCAGAATCCATCTTTAGGATCAACTGAACCACTATTGACCAAACAGGCTACCAATGATCCTCTAGCAATTATTCATTACCAAAAGTTTCGTTGCACACCAAACAGTTTCACACCAAAAATTAATGGAAGTATTATTCATTTTAATACGTCCGCTACGCCTCTATAAGGATAATCCCAAAACATGAATATCCAAATGTATACGCCGCAACGCTGGCTAATTAGCCTTAAGTCCCTCCACTATAAAAGTGTGATAAATCCCTCTCGAATATTTACTTATCACTGCCACGGAGGATGAAGTCTGTGCCTCAGGCTGTCCACTACTATCACACACACACACACACACACACACACACACACACACACACACACACACACACACACACACACACACACACACACACACACACACACACAAAGAAAAAAAAAGAAAAAGCAAAGCAGTGCAATTCAAGCTGCAATGCACAGTAACAGCCACCATCAAAAGCAGTTGTCAAAATAGCCCGATCAAAAAGCAACAATTCCTTAAAGTTGCAGCAGTTCATTTATTAGCCAAAATATAGACTTTCTTGTACAATTTGGTTCACAAGTATGTACATATTCTTAACTTTATATACAAAAACATTTGAACATCAAATCCTCACAGAACTTACAAAAAGAAAAAGAAAAACTCACAGACTACAGGTTCATACATTATTACATTAGCAGTTTTACACAGGACATGCTTACAACGTAAGTATACAGAGATGTATTATTCTTATTTTACATTCCATATTCAAATTAAAATAAAATAAAATAGAAACAGCGGATGGGTGAAGGTTTATGGAGAGAGAGAAAGATAGAGAGAGAGGGAGCGAGAGAGAGAGAGAGCCGAGAGAACCATCGCTGCTTAGTTGGTTCTAAGGCCTGGAATATACAGGGGTAAAAAAAGGTGATCTAAAAATCACTAATAATAGCCTCATGAAGAGCTAAAACACAAAGAGACATAAAAGTGACAATTGCCTTTCAAAAACCAGCCTGTAGTGAATTTGCATTGAGCTCATTTGCATGACCAAACTAGTAAGTGTAACAGGCCTTGGCGAAATAACACAAGCGCACACACAGGGATAAAGAAAAAAAAGCTTAGAATAAAAGCAAATACGGGTAAATATGGCGTTTAAAAAAAGGAAAATGTGATATGGCATCTAAAAGAAAAAATCCCAAATGTCATTAACTGACAGCCTTACTATCGTTTGAACAGGGTGGAAAGCTGTTTTTAACAACTTTTCTGCATCCAAGGCACTAAAGAGCTCTCTGAAACTGTGGAAATTAAAATGTGAAGTGAACTCCCTGTGATCAGAGCCCATCTTGAGTTTCAGTAAATTTAGTGTTAAAGACTAGTTGAGTTGAATGGGTTTGGGGTGGATGGTGGTGGTGGTGTGGTATGTAAACCACTAATACAAGCACATGGGCATAATTATCACATGGATGTAACAATAACCAAATAAAAGAGGGGAAGGGGCACAGAAATTAAAGAACAGTTTTCACCCAATTCCACATTTTCTTAAATGCTCTCTGATGAGGTTTCCACCTCTCGGACTCTTTCGCACACACACACACACACACACACACACACACACACACACACACACACACACACACACACACACACACACACACACACACACACACACACACACATTACTCTGTAAGTTATAACATTGTAACACTGTTCATCTGTGTGTGGCCTAGAGAGGAAAGAAAATCCAAGAAGGCAAAAAGCGAGGTCTAAAATAATAGAAATGAATGACGGGCAATGGACTAGTGTCTTTGTTTTGTTGTTAGGACTATTTATACATGCGCGTCTCAGTGTCGGGGACATGTACCTGTGACTGGAGTCTCTGAACTATGACTCTTGTCCTCCGTTTGCCTGCTGCTGTAGAGGGCCAGGCCGGTGGCAGTGGCCTGGTTTGCCAGTCCCAGGTAGTGATTAGAGTTCAGTAAAGCCAGTTGATGCGCCGAGAAGGTTCGGTTCGTCCAGTTCTGGACTTTCCCAACGGGACAAGAAGAGATGAGTCTGTGAGGAGCGATTATGGTCTGGGCGGCCGGCCCTGCGGAGTTGCTGCCGTTCATTTGTGGCGATTTGCGCGGATTGTCAGGGGCCGTGGCTGTCTCTGCCAAAGACCAGATCTTTGGCTTTTGGGCTGGGGCAGGGTTGTTTTCTGAAGGCGGCGAGCTAACGGAGACCGGGTTCAATTTGAGCTGTTCCCCGTTTGTTTGGGACGCTTTGATGTCCAAAGGAGAGTGGTGATGGTGGTGGTGGCTGTGGAAGTGCTCTCCTCCTCTCTCCACGTCTTTGCCATCTTTCCCCACAGCCTTTAGAAACCTCTGGTCGGGCCCTTGTAAATCCTCATAGCCGTCAGAAATCTCAGAGTCACTCCTCCCGTCTAGCTTAATATCTGAATGCAGGTCGTCCTGGTCGTCCAAGTCGTCCTTGTTCTCAATATTTTCCGTGTCGATGTTCTCCAAATCGATCTCCTCCTCGTCCTCCCTCTTGTCCCCCTCCTCCCCCTCGTGATCGCTGCTGTAAACATTTCCCTCTTCGTCGGTGCGGTTCCGGGGGGTCCAGGTCATCTTGTTCTCCTTCTTTAGCCTCCTCCTGGCGTTGGCGAACCAGGTGGACACCTGGGTGAGGGTCATTTTGGTGATGATGGCCAGCATGATCTTCTCGCCCTTGGTTGGGTAGGGGTTTTTGCGGTGCTCACTGAGCCAGGCCTTCAGGGTGCTGGTGCTCTCCCTGGTGGCGTTTTTGGGTCTGGACGGGTCACCGAACTGATACTGGCCATATGGGTAAAAAGCAGGGTGAGGGTGGGCGAACCCTGGGTGCTGGACACCGGGACTGTCTTTCAGTTCATACTGAGCACCCTGCAAAGATCAGAGTAGGGAAAAGAATCAGAGTCAGGGGGATTATTAGACTAAAAATATTAATGTCATAGGATAACCTACTTATTAATCTTCATGATAAATAAAACCATGCCCCACAGTGTGACATGTGGAATTTACGGAAGTAAAACAACTCGGTTATAATCAAAGTGTAAACAAACTAAACCATTAACGTTTTTGTTTTTTTGTTGTTTTTTTTTACTCCCAACTTAAATCGTAATTTATGCCCCTAGAGCCTCAAAATCGAATTAAAAAAATCTAACTCTAATATGTTTTAACCTATTTACATCGATCAAGAATACTTTTCTACACTTTCTACACCACCTATATACTCTACCTGTAAACGTCCCACAGCACGTTGCATCATTTCATTAACTCTTCTGTCATCAGTTTCAGGAAGGTGCGAACAGTGTGTTAATGTGTCACTTTTTAACCACTTTTAACTCAATTTCTGAAAAGATCCAACGACAAAGTTCAGCCTGACGCTCGAAAAGTTTGGACGATTTTTTTTTTTTTTTTTTTTTAAAGTGGCAATGAACAGCCCTATATCTTCGTCGTTTCATCGTTTAGAGCGTAACAGGAGTTATGGATGACTTAATAGAGAAAAGTGACTCACCAATTGATTGAAAATGGATATATCGTTTGAGTAGGGGAGAAACGCTCCATAGCCTTGCGCTGCCGCGGCGAAAGGAGATCCATACATAGTGGAGAGGACGTTGGAGAGTGCGCCGGACGGACTGAGCTCTGTCCCGGCCCGGGCATTGCTGGCGATCCCCTGGCGCTCCGGCGGGTATATCGGTCGGATGTACTGATATCCCAGCTGAGGGAAAGACATGGTGGTAGGAAAAAGGGGGAGAAAAGTCTTCTGCAATCTCACAAAGCAAGGGAATTGCCTCGATATCCACTTTTACAGTGTGAGCATGTGAGCAACAAAAGGTGCAAGCAAGGGAAGTCTATATTTCCTCGGGAACAGCCAGTGTAAACGATCCGGTTGCGCCCCTTATTTCTTCCTCTTCTTCTTCTTTCCACCCTCACTTCCCTATTGATCTGGATGGACTAAGGTCAGGTCCTTACAGATTGCTTTAGATTATTGGGACTCCCTTGCTCAGATTGACATTTCTAGTCGTTTAGAAGCCCCTCCTATTTCTCAAATCTCACCCCTCTCATACACGCCACACACCAGCCTCTCTCTCTCTCTCTCTCTCTCTCTCTCTCTCTCTCTCTCTCTCTCTCTCTCTCTCTCTCTCTCTCTCTCTCTCTCTCTCTCCCTCCCACTCTCTCTCTTCCTCTCTCCCGCTCTCTCTCTCTCGGATAAGTGCGCTGACGTCGCGAGCTCTTATTTGAATGGGATTTCAAATCTCATTTTATGGCTCGCCAATCTATTTCATTTGTTATTCGCTCGCGTCTGTCCTTCCACATTTTTTTGTGTGTTAATTCACAAATTTTGTCCATTTTCACAACAGTAAGCATTTTCGGTGTCAGTGACTGATTAACTTTTTTCTTTCTTTCTTTCTTTTTTATCTCCAGTCGTCTTTTAATACACAAATGCAGAGGAAAGTTTGTCCAACTAAATCTGAAGAATCGTCTACAAGAGGCCCTCTGTTTTGTTTTGTTTTTAACTAAATTCTGAAAATAAAGGTTAAGTTTAAACCCACTTAAAGTCAGTTTCCTTTCCTCCCCTTTTTTTTCCAGTGAGAAGGAGTTTACACACACACTTTTTGAACTGACACGTCCCAAAAAAGCTCAACAGACAGCATCAAATAGGGAGATCACGAGCAAAACAACAAAAAAACAACATTGCGTGGTCAAGCCTTGTAATGACCATGATCACAGGCTATATATACTTTTTTATTTTAATTTTTTTTTTTAAATCTGTCACTGGGTGCAAGCTGTGTTTTCTTACACCGGCTCTGAGGTGTTGTGGGCTCCTGGTGGCCGGCGAATCGGAGTCAGTTCATTCTTTATTTTGAGACATCAAACGGGGTCGCATGTTGCCACTTGACATCACAGAGAGAGCTGCTGATTGGCGCATTAAACTGTTAATGAAGACTAAGTGTAAAGCACCAACAGTGATAAGTAATAAGCATTTTAGTGGATTGGGCTGAGAAGATGTTGATTCTGGGAAACAACACTGAATGCATGATAAGAGTTAAAAAAAAAAAAAATCAAATGAATATATATGATCAATAATAATAACATTGATAATAATAATAATAATAATAATAATAATAATAATAATAATAATAATAATAATAATAATAATAAACAGATTGATGCGTCTACAAATAACTTGGTTTAAATAAATGCTCCTAATCCACTGAAAACAAAACGATCATCCTAACAGTCTGCACCTTCAGAAATCCATTTGATAATTTTGATGCAACCTGATGTTTCTTGTAAATAATGCGGATTAAAATAAAACAAGGGAGTCAGAATTGAAATTCCATGAATCAATATATCAAAGTGTGTAAGGGGACAACCCATAATCGCATTTCAACCCGACTTTGTACCAGCATCTGTTTTGTTAATCGTTTGCAAAACAACCACAGAGGTTGAATTATTGCTCCACGTACTTTATTTGAATATGGTGTAAGTCTTACTGTATTATTGACAGCGAGATGAAATCTCATCAATCTCAGTTTAGTTTTGATAAGGCGATCCCGGTTTCCAAGAACTCTAAACTTGTATAAACCTTTAATCTTCTTTTGAAGCAGATAGTTATCATTGTCTGGGAGGGATAATAGCAGCTGTAATTTCTTATATGGAGCTACCCATACGGATACGCCTTGTTTCTGTAAAACTGTCCTGAATCTGTGTGTGTTCTTCGCCGACATCCACCCAACCCGGATTATGGGGTTATTAATTACAGCGGCTTGCTGGTGCCATCCGACCGGAATGGTAATCACTACATAGCAGTCAATAGTACGCTCACACTTCCTTACGCACACACTAATGGGCACACACACACTCACGAGGGTGTGTGTGGTGTGTGTGGTGGGAGAAGGGGGGGTGAAGATGCGTGTAGTAGTGGGGGTGGGAAGGGGGGGGGGAGTGTAAGTGAAGTGAAGGGTAGTTAAAGAAAAGTGGATGGTATCTGACAATTAGATACGTTGCACCATAATAAATGTGAAGAAAACAGTGAAGTGTAAGAGGCAAAAAACAAAAACAAAAAACAAACGTCACAAGAAATAGAAGAGAGCAAGAGAGAGAGAGGGAGAGAGAGAGAGAGAGAGAGAGAGAGAGAGACACAGAGAGAGAGAGAGAGAGACACAGAGAGAGAGACAGAGAGCGTGGCTGGGCCGTAGATAAACGCTAGAAGTGTGAGTATAAATCTGAGAGTCCGGCGCGGTGTCTGCCTGCTGGTGTCCGCTAAGCAGCGCTCCGGGTCCTGATGGACACGTGTCTCATCCCCCTTACCACACCTCCCGTCTCTATCCACTCCACCCACGCCAGGGAACGACCGTGTCTGATTCAGGCTACTGCCTCCAACCAAAGCGCACCACGCACTAACTTTACACTTTCACACCGACCTGGGAAACTGGCGTAGCCATAAAAGCATTAAGACCGCGCTCCTCTCTCTCCCAAAGACAGTGTGTCAGTAAACAGTAAACTAACCTCTGCTTGACTTCCGTGTAGACACACACACACACACACACACACACACACACACACACACACACACACACACACACACACACACACACACACACACACACACACACACACACACACACACACACACACACACACACAAAACTACAGTAAGAGAACTATGGCCACTGAGAAATCAAAACTGTCATTTGGTTGGTCATTTATTTGCAAAAAACAAACAAAAAAATCTTTATAATAATAATAATAATAATAACAACAACAACAATAATAACAATAATAATAATTATTATTATTATTTACATCTAGTTTAAATGAATTTTTCTTAATTTCTGTGGAGGAATGCTGGGAGCGCACGGGAGCCAATTTAATTTGTAGGTGCTGTAAAAAGAGGGCAATCATACACGAGTGACTTGAGGGCTGTTTTGTAGAGAGCTCTTTGACGGTAATTATGCAGATGACACAATTTCACATTCTCATAAGCAAACATACACGGCCTATCGCTCAACAGTAGTTTCTTATGCAATACACAGGGCTCCAGCGACACGTCGCAAATGATGAACCGAGGCTCGCAAAACAGGCGAGATCAAAGGCTTCAAACGGAGGCACTTCAAATTACACATTTGGATCTTTTCCATAACGCCCCAGTAACAGAAAAAAACCTAACACTTCTCATATCACACATGGAATCAATTTGAAGGGAGCCATTGCTGATCAACACTGGTTAACTACGGTGACGAATGAGGATTTGAAGAGAAAACGTAATTAACAACCATTGGATGCCTGTGGTGGTTTTGGAGGGTGGGGAAAAGAGAGATTAGAAATCTCTTGACCTGCTTGACAAACCTGCTCTTATTTTGATAAGCATTTCTTGAAAAGGAACTTGAGTCAGTGGTTTCCAGAGTTTGTTTAGACTTTCCAGAATCTCACATCTCAAGAGCAGAAACTGCTGCTGTAATTATGATATATGACATATGATATAGTGCAGCGGAGTGATTCACAGCTTTTTCAATATGATCAAGAAAAACTACTGGTCAGCTGAAGCCAGATATATGAGGCACAGTATATTTGACATCAGTCAGAATGATGAAACTAGATGACAAAACATTAAGAAAAAAATCTCAATGTAGGCTAATTCATAAAAGTGACTGGTATCATCCTATCTTGTTACAAAGCAATTATTCTTACCTGTAGGGAATATACAAAGCTGTTGTTAATCAGAAATGTTCCTCAGTGGGTTTCTACTTCAATCTGTGGGTAACCTAAAAAACTAACTGTGCAACACATTCAATCTCCAAATATGCTCTTTCAAACTCATGTCCCATTAGAGTGAAATAAAGGGCCAATAAATCTTATAGTGTTTAAAGAACAGTGAAGCTTAATCCAATAAATGAATTAGTTCCTAAAATTAATTGTTCTTTGCAGCAGAAGCAAGTGTACTTTGAAAATACATTTAAAGTTTAATTTTTTTTTACTGTTGGGGTAATTTAAATAGTATGATTTTAATTACATTACACCAACCAATCATGCATATTAAACAGATAGACTAACTTTGATTTGCATTAGTGGCAAAGTAAAGCATTTTGGAACCGTTCCTCCTGCTCACACCATTTGGAAACAAATTAATAGTCAATGGACTGCAACTTATTAAACTGGGTTATGACAGCGGATCAACTTGTGAATTAATGCATTACCTTGCAAATGTTTTACATTAACTTGTTAACTTGTGTGTGTAGGCGACCACTATATTTAAACAGTCAGTCTTTCAGCCTAAGTGCATGGATTGAATGAGAGATCAATTTTAGATTTAGGCCTTGAACAGAGCATTGGACATACAGCCGGGAGCTAATAACTTTTGTACAATGTGCAGTCTAGATACTGTATAGGATGTTGACTAACAATTCAGTATGCTCCAGAATAGTTTATCCATAGAAGCTCAACATGCTTACTATCTATCTATATATATTCTCTAAGGAATGTCTGCACTGTAAGCTCAATAACATGTAAAATTGTTAAACTATGCCAGTTTTACTCATTAATATAGCTATCTATTTCACTTTCTTCTATATAATTCCATTAACGTTGATGAATGAATCTATATAAACTATATACTTTATACCTCGCCTAAGATACTCACGTAACATTAGAAAAAATAGAACTGGGAGAATTGTTCATTTTGCACTAGGAGACTGGTGGAGAAGTGGTAAAATTACAGACACACACACACACACACACACACACACACACACACACACACACACACACACACACACACACACACACACACACACACACACACACACACACACACACACACACACACACACACACACTCAAGGGGATGGAGAGGTCAGACCAAGTGCTTTCATATGACATTAAGACATTAAAATCATGCTTCCAGTGATCTTATGAACAGCATATATATATGTATATATATCGTATATATATATATACTGTTGATCAGTATAAAATATGTAATTAATGTATGGTCCACATTTTCCCAGTGACAGATCATCCTTAAACTACAAAATTAAATGTAAGTGAAAGTGAATATGATCACTTTATTATCAAAACTCTTGTTGCTATATTGCAGTCAAGGATTAAGTCACTCTATAATAACAATGCCCACACTGTAGATATTTGCTAAGCTTTGTGAACGCCTTTAACAATGCTGCATTGAAGGTGAGGTTGTTGTTGTTTTTTTTGTTTCCTCTCTGCCCACTCACTCTAACTCCATCTGCTGCAGTTTCCCCTGTATCAGTAACACAAGGCATTGATTTTACGGTAAAGTCACTTTGTAAAGGGAATGAGTAACTCTGGGCCCCACTATCACTGTATTACACGGGTATGGCCCACGTAACAAGATGAACATTGATTCAGCATTACGGATGATCGATAATGAAATAAGTAACTTCAGGGCCAAATTAAAATGCAAGCTGGCTTGATGCTGCCAGGCTCTGTGAGAGGTGACGACAGGAGAGAGGGAAGATGGGAAAGGGAGAGGGGGAGGTGTAGAGAGAGAGGAGAAGAGGAAGATTACAAGCTGCAAGCCAAAGAGAGCTGTATACAGTGATGATGATGATGTTAGAATGTTAATACTTATGACAGTGACAGATGTGGTGTCATTGAAGTAGCTTATTGACAAAAAAAACACTGACAATACTTGTTATTATTATTTAGTTCAGCTCACATTACCACAACACACTTACCCATAATGCCACCCCTGCACATTAATTCTCTATGGATTTGCACACATGTAACCAGGTTGCAGTCAAATTATTTTCAATGGAAAATTTTCAGCTCAAAATCAAGAACCTTTTTTAAATTCATCTTGAATTTAATAATTGAGTGAATATTACGCAATATGTTATTCTTTACTTGCTTTGTTTTGTGCTTCAAATGAAATGTAAATTGACCTGAACTGTGTTCTGGCTGCTCTGTTATATCGGAAAAGCATAACCACTCCCATTGACATCGTAGTAAACCATAGATGATATGTTGCAAATAAATGATCTATTGCCTCTGGATCAAGGAATTAAAAGGACAATGTTTCTTCTTCTTTTAATGTATTTAATTAGTTAATTTGTCAGCAAAATATGTACCGGTATTCCTAAAAGCCCTGTTGTACATTTCAGTTTCCCAGAGCATTCACACTGTTCTACTTTCCCAGATTTGTACTAACAGTCCAGGGAGCCAAACCATCATCCATCCACTGCACAAAGTGGTGCATCCTCAAGGGAACACCAACTATTTACCACCACTATCTGACAAAAGGCTTATCATAACCCACGATCTGATTCTCTTTTGAAAGCATAACATGTTTGGTTTTTTTGGTGTGTATTATAGAGTTTCTTGATCCAGTGGCAGCTAGTCATGCCCTTTCATGGCCCCACAGCTCGACACTGCGGCCAGACAAATATCAGTTTCCCAGCACTTTTGGCCTACTGAGCCAGACAAAGCCTCAGTCTTTCCAGCTGTTGCTGCTGCTGGTTTGAGGCTGGAGAGGAGGCAGCTGCACCAACATGGATGAGTGGAGCCTCCTCATCTGTATAGTGGCCTGGACTTTGCAGGGGGTGCAGGGTAAATAGTAGGTGGCACAGCGATGCATCCAAGGAGGGATTTCAAATTTGGACATCAGCCATTAGTGTCCGTGCATAATTGAAGATGGATAGATGTAGAAGACACTGGAGTGACAATTTGCTTGCATTACAACTCTATAAACGTTGACTGTAACCAGTATCAAACATGCTGACATTGGACTAATGCCACCACTCATCATTATCACACAAGCCATGATAAAAGACTTAAGTGTTCAGGGTTCAAGAAGTATTACATTACTGAGGCTGCACAAAGTGTTTTGACCATTAACTTGTAGCATATGAATTATCAATGGCTCTTTCCCCAGTTGGTTCCACATATTAATTTATCATCTTAAAAATGTACAATTATCAGTGACTTGTCAGAATAACATGCAACCATATCATTCCTAATCAGTCATTCTGTTATTAGGGAAATAACAAGATTGTTTAGAGTAGAAATAAATGGTCATACATGAGTTAACTGTCTATAAATCCATCTGTATCATGGTTTTACCCCAGTGAAAACTTTCAACTCATTTGTCTTGGTTTTATAATTAGCGTTTCCTTATTAATTATTTATCAAGTGTAGCAGAATTTGTTCTTTTTGGGATTCAAATACGATTCAGTCACTGTGGAAGAATTGCAATGTTGTGACAGATTTTGCTTTCCATGCAGTAAAAGTCTCGCTGGAGAAGTTAAGCAATTATTGCAAAAAAGGGAGAGCTGTTACGATGAGGGGAAGGGGGGGGGGCGTGAATGCAAAAAAAGAAAAAAAAACTTCCCAGAATCACTATATTGTGACGAAGGAGCAGCATTAACAATGGCATCATGAGAAAATACCTCATGCCCTCTCACTTCCGTCTCTGACACCTTGTACTTCACTATCTAGCACTCAGCTTTCAAGAGTGGCATCGGCAGCTATGAGAGCAGATCCTATGATGGTATGTCATGGAGGTTGGTGGGTGTGGACCTCGCCTTTATAATCAGTGCTATTGAGTGGCTCAGCATGCCAATGGACTGAGGTCAGGGGAGACTACAAGCAAACACTTAAATCTCAGCAGGGCAGCTTTGATAAGGATTTACCTACCTAAACCCTGCACCTATTAATGAAGATGGTGCCAAACAGTGAGTGACACAGTGAATACCTGTAAGCACCTTCATTTGTTTGTGTCCTCTGTATGTGTGTGTGTGTGTATGCAGGTGTTATCTTGGCACTTACAACACATCATGTTTTTATTAGCCCATTATGCTTAAAACGTCAGCTAATAGGCAAAAAAAAGCCTTAATGACTCTGAGAATGATGGTGACAAACTGCCATGCTGACCAAGCACAATACAAGCATGTTACCAGTGTAAACAAAGGCAAGTTGGCGAGGCGGTACCTGTTTAATCAAAAACATGGAAACAAAGCCTCTGAAACACATGAGCAGATTGAGCTACTCAGCATTTTTTATGGTGGCAGTCTGGGCTGCACTGCCTCCTTTTCATACACACCCAACAGTAACTGCCTTAGGAAGCTCTAGGTGACAGGTGAAAATGAGCAAATGTTGACTATTCTTTGAGTTTGTAGTGTAGAGGTCTATTGCTGCACTTTTTGAGCCATACTCCACTGTTGTTAACAACTGGTTCAGAGAAAGATAGCATCTATAATGTGGGTCCAACATAATTTAGCTATTCATGGGTCCACTATGGTGGTGTTGGTGAGACCCTTCAAAAACAACTGGCTGAATTTCTATAAAATCTGATATTCTTATCGTCCGAGTAGTAAATCCTCAATCCACATATCTCCATTTTGACATTCCATAGGCTTAGTTCTACGTAAAATGTTTAATAACTTTAAATACAGAGTATTTAATGCTCCAACAAAAGGTGCCATTTAAATATTTTAAAGCAGATTCGTATTCCTAGGAGGATAAAGGTTTCATGGCCAGTATGTCATTGACTTAGTCCAACAATTTCATGTTTTAAGGTGTAATCACCACAATATCCTGGTGTATGACAACAAACTAGTCAAACAACAAAAAAACAACTGTGTATTTCATGGAGTGTCCGGGTTTTGAACGTGTGTAAGCACATGCATGTTCAGCTATACACATGCGCTCACAGACATGTGTGTATGTGCGTGCATACATGTGTGTGAGTACGTGTGCGTGAGCCTGTCTGTTGTACAACAAGCGCTGGAGCAAGACTGGACCCAGCTGTCAGGTCACCGCTGTCACAACCAATAATGATTACCCTCTCCCTGCTCCTCGATTCCTGCTTCATAACCACCAACGCAGGGGAGATCCGCCCCTTTTAGGAGAACAATGCATCCATGAGTGGGCCTCATCATTGCCCACGCCCACTCTTATCAGCGCCCTCTGAGGGACTGCCAGACCCCATCTCTCTGTCTGTGTTCGTGTGTGAGTGTGTGCGTGTGTGTGTGGATATCTACTAATCTTTGTGTACCTGTCAGATTTTTCCTGTGAGCACCATTGGTCCGACATTCTCTCCCCAGACCCACAATGATTCCAGCCCTTCTGGCACTGGCAGATTATATACCAATCAATACATATGGACTGCAGATTTTATAAAACAAAAAAAAAGCAAAAGAAAAAGCAGTGAACTCTTCAAACGATGCGCCCTCACTCCTAAATTGACATAAATCATGGGGTGAGTTGTGTTGAACTTCTGCCTTCCCTTTTTTTTCATCACCCGTGACTCAAAAGGACACTGAGTTCAGCACATGTCAGCCATCTCTAACCCTTGCTCACTTCTCAAGCAGCCACATTAGCAGACTTAAACAATATGTACATCGCTCATCGGCATCATTTGGTGGGATTGGGTAGCCGTTAGAGCATATAGAG